>NC_072891.1:69622536-70872536 GCF_028858705.1 Grus americana | reverse complement strand
TGCTCCCTTTCACAGATACAGAAGCCCCAGGAAGTTACAGTTTTCCATCCAGGTCAGCTTAACAGTCCCAATTCAGCTCATCACAGTTATCTAGAATCCACACTTGGGTTCCGATCATGACATCTCAGTTATAGATGCCCCCCTCCCCCCATTCACAGAGACAGAATATTCACAAGCTTTTTCTTTAAGCTGAGCCTATGCTAAATGCATAATACGCAAGGCTCAGACACAGCAAGTCCATTGATCAAGGTTTCTCACAAACCACTACAGGCAACCAAGATTTATTTTCCTCTATTCATGTTGCATTCTGTGAAGAATACGGGAAAAAGACAGTAGCTAAACTGCTTCCTAAATGAAATTAAAAAAGCCTTCCATATTGACCAAAGGTGCAGGACTGAGAAAGCTTTATCCACTCGCTTGCACAGGAACCATCCTGCAGGTACCTCTACTCTTCTCAGTAATACTCAGTAATACTCTTCTCAGTAACACTAAACTCTGCTGTAGGTCACTTACCACACTGCAGAATTTGGTCCCCACCAGCGCTGTGACAGCCCCTGAAATGCTGTGCTGCCACTGTGCCCTTAACTCTGATCCGAACAGACTCCGGTGAGGGAGAAGAGTGTTTCATCCTTACTGGATACAAAGGCTTCAGTTAATATCTGCTACAAGCATAGTGCTATTCTTGCTTTGTCAGCAGTCTCCAGACACAGCCATACTGTGACCATCTATGGCTCCCAAAAAACAGGGCATGCAATGGCAACTGGTTTGGTTTGGCCAGTGGATTCTACCTCAGACCAATGCTGGCTACCATTTCAAGAGCAGGGTACAGAAAATGGAGGAGGCAAGTTACCTTCATTCTCTTGCATTTTGTTAACAGATTTGAAGGACAATGGAAAAGTCAAATGCATTCTTCTGATTGTTTTCTCCTCTCTTAATCTTTATCCCTTCCCCTTCTTGAATGGTGTGCACCCAAAGTCTGCTTGCTCTTTACACTCTTACTCCCCACCTTAAACCATTTTGAATATAGGCACGGATTCAGATTTTCAATATCTCACCACAACTGCTGAACTTTCTGGCAAGCTTCTACCCATAAAATGGCTCCTGCTACCACATGACAGATGTTTTATTGTGTGTATACTAGGTTACACTGGTAGATTTCATAAGATATAACTCTGATGGCACCCAGAGTCCCCTGGTCTTATGACATTACAGAATATCTGAAATCCAGTTCTATGAACTTCCTTTGTCAACTAGAGCCTCTTCCCGCCTTGATGTCCTCTCTATAAGACTCTCTCTCATCCTGTGTCTTGCCTGTTCCTATGATAATGCTTTGGGGCAGGAACTGCCCTTCACAACACACTTGGCACTGTGTATAGAGCAACACCCCTAGCCTCCACTCTCTCTTGCTAAGGGCTGAAGCAATGTGAAGGAGAGTTGGTTGAGAATAACTGTGCCACAAAAACAGTTTCAGAGCTTCATTTTCAGTTCAGTTTCGAATTATGTAGTTATGAGCATGATTGTAAGGAGAGCGTTGGTATATAAAGCATAAGTCAGTGGTTACACAGTAAGTGGTGTATATATATAAATACCTCAAAGGACAGTTTTCTGCAATTCAGAAAGGTTTCTGGAGCGATCTGACATATACTACGGGTCACACAACAGCACAAATCTGACTACAAATTCAAGACTAAGTTCGTAAATTCATCCAATCTACAAATGAGAAGAGGTATAGTCTCCTTTGCACATCATCTTTGTAACACTTTGCTTCTACAAACTAAGAATCACACAATATGTAGCAACTAAAAGGAAATAGTCTTATGACAGTACCCCCTTTATGCATTCATTTAACAGTCTGAAAATTCTTAAAGCATACAAACATCCTCAAAAACATCAAAAGTCTCAGTAACAAAAAAATAGGTTATACAGACCTTGCCATAAGGAGTATCAATATATTTTTCTGTTCTTCCTTCTAAGATATCCGGATCATCCAGGCCAGTTCCACCAATAATTCCAATCTTACACAGAAAAGTACATATTAGTTGTCTTGAGATTACACTGCATTTAACAGCATGTCTGAAAAACTAACTAGGCAGCTATAAAATGTATTTTCTGCTTGAGATAGGGTTAGACTACGTGTCAACAAAACAGTTTCCCGGAAAGGAAATTTCAAATGACTGCTTTTAAACAACTGTATTTAACTTGCCAATTTCTTACACTATGATTCTCCTCTTTAAGGACACCAAATTTAAACAGCTATGAAAAATGCACAAAGATGTACCAATTCATCATTTATTCCCAATACAAAAATGAAGGCTATTATTTGGGAATGCCTCTAATGAGTGAGAAATACCTGCATAAAGCATATTATAACAAAGGCTTCTTGTTTACAGTCCTATGCATAACGAGCCATACTGAATACCAGGCATTACTGTATAGCATTATACATACAAAATAATGAAAACTTTTTTTAAAAATCAGAAGGCTTTTGTGTTGACTTGTCAAGATCTAAGAACTTCCCCATTTCTGTAAGTAGTCTCTGTACAGCTCGTGAAAGGGGGACAACTCAACAGCATCTTCACAAGTGAAATAAAAAGAATCTGCTGACAATTTCACCCACTGTGAGCACTGCTGGGTTTCTTCATATATTTACAGTTAAGTCATCTGGTACCTAAGAAGTTGTAAGTGCTCATCCAAACTTGGTCTGCAGCTGGGTCACTAATTGTCTCCTGCGTAGATGCACTGGTATCAGGTTTTATTTAACTCACAACCTTTCCCTAAGTAGAAACTTCACAGGCTCTTGCTCCTCCTACTTTTTTTATAAAGTCTTTTCAAGTACTTTTTTTTTTTTCAATTTTTTATGAAACTGACTAACAGTTTCAAAGCATAATGGAAAGGGAAATGAGAGGGCAAAGGAAAGGGCTACTTAAATAAAATACATGCTTTATTTCCTTAGGAAATCAGGCTAAAAGTCCTATGTTGTGTTTTGATACAACTTGTAGTGAAGATGCATGAAGTAATTCAGAATTACCGCCTATCTGTCATGCTTTAGTAATTGTCTATTTCTTGTTCTTGCTCATTGCTCATCTGTTCTAGTTCTTTTGTGGAAAAGCAGAAAGAAAAAAAGGTAATTTGAAATATATATTCTCACTGAGACTAAATTCACCTGTGATTTCATACTCCAATTAAAGAAAAATGCATCTGCATTTTCTTGTTTCTAATTCATCATTGGAAAGTATCTTGTTTTTGTCTTTCTAGGGATAATTCCATTTTCAATCAAGTTTTCTGCTGAGTTCAGAACACTTCTAGCTCTTTGGATGGAGCAGGTACTGTCAGACCCTTCACAACCTCAAGCTTAGTAATGTCACCATTTATCACACACAGCAAATGCTTCTGCTTTTTTTTTTCCCTCCAATGTGACCAGTTGTTGCAAAGTTTATCTCACTTAACTTGAATAATTCATATCATGGCTGAGTTGCCTATCATAAAAAAAAAAATTGGAATCATGGCATGACTTATTACTGCATGGTTCCACCATTTTTAATTATTTTTAAAGACAGAAAATTTCTCAAGAAAAACCTCCAGACTTCAATGTACGAGAGCCCCCTTCCACAACACACACCCAATTCTCTCTTACTCTAGCTTCTTCTTAATTTTCACGTTCAGAGAGACCTCATTTATTCAACCACAGTATTAATTGGCTCATCAAACATTTCATTTCAACACACAGAGGCTCTGTGGTCTTTGTTACACACCAAATACTTCACTGAGAAAGCTTTCCACACCAGGTGGTGTAAACGCTGATATGCTGAAGTAGCTTTAACAGATCTACTTCCTTTTGCTACCCCCCTGTGGAGCACAAGGAGTAGTGCAAAGGAAAATACCAGTAAAAATCTACAGACTCGAACCCTAAACATACTCAAGCATTACGGAAGACCTAGATCATTGTTTGCAGTAGTATTGATGGGTCCGTTCCCACGTTACTCATGTTGCTTATCGCAAATGATCAGATTGTTAGTTAGATTGCTCATGAAAATCCTGAAAACTATAGATATTTTAGGATAAACACTTTTTTTGCCTTAAGAATCGTGTAAGAAGTGTGAAACAGGAGCAATCATAAACCTCAAAATCAGCGTAAGACCACCTTTAACATTGTTCATGCATGCATTCTGTGAACATGGAAGATTACTACATTAAGAGAAGCCAGGATCAAAATGGCGCCTATTTTTTTTAATCTAGAAAAAAAATGGTTCCTTCAGTAACTTCACTAGTTTTAGTTTGGCATAATGCTTGTTCCATTTGTGCTGTATGACTAAAGATTGAAAATATTCAGAAGGGAACGCTTATCTGCCTGAATTTTTATATCTACCAAAGTGAAACTTGTTGGGGCTGAGGAAAATAGTGCAATGCTGGAGATACCAGCTACAGCTACATGACATTACAGTGCAATGCTTTAAGATCCTTACAAACACACAAATCCAGCACTGTTAACAGGCCCTTCCCATAGCAGAAAGCAGCACACCTGATCTGTGGCAGCACAGAGCTTGGTCTGTTCACTGCAGCATAAGCCTGGTAAGGTTGCTTTCAGATTTGCTCTTGGGCTCCATGCTCCTGCAGCGGCATCCATACGTGCTTGTGCTGCACAGCTCAGTTCCAGGCTTTTATGCCAACAGCCATGCTGTCAGAAATGGCAGCAGTGCAACTAGCTGGCAAAATATTCACAGCTCCCAGGCTGAAGAACCCACAGCACGGAAGAAGAGCTAGACTACCTTTAACTTGCTTTTGCCTTCTTCCTCCCCACAAAACACCTCAGCTGCAGTTTGATCAACCTTCAACCCATCTCAGGCACACTGGCTAGAGAAATGCTGGGCTCACTGTAATTCACAGAAGAGCTACTAGAGTGGAAGGAATGTTAGGCCAGGTGAGATTTGTTTAAACAGCTGCTTCTCCAACCATGTAATGCCAACTTGGAGCTGGCAGCTCCAGCCCTAAAATTAATTTTACCTCTTTGCAAAAGAATTATTTTTCCTCCAGTTTACATAATCTCCAGGAGTATCAGCTGTGTCTGGGGGCTGGAGACCCTCAAAAATGATTCTACATTAAATTCTGCTTTACAGACCTTCTAGTGAATTATCAAAAGGAACGTAGCTTCTCTAGGCTCAGTGGGGAGATACCCAGCAGCCCAGGCATTGAAGGCAAGGAATGGTAGAGAGGAGTTGACTCACAGAGAAAAGTCTCACCTTTTGTCAAAAGGCAGAGACAGTCACATCTAGGAGTGACCCCAAGAATGGAAAAATGCAAGACTGTATGCTCTATTCCAGACTTTGCATCCTACAAAGGAACATGAAGGACATAACCTGTAAAAGTTAATGGAGGCTGTAGCTAAGGTTATCTGGAACTAAATCTAAAGTAAAATGGCATTGCAGTGGAACGAAACGTGAAGTATTTTACTATGGTATAGTTAATCTCAAACATTGGGATGAAGAGCAACAAAAGTGAAACCTAACAAAAAGTTATCACACCAGTAACTACAAGATCAAAAGCATTTCTCTGTGGGAGTCCAAATAATGATCACACTTAAGTGTATGCCTTTCTTCATGTCCTGTTTGGTGAAATTTCTCAAACAGGTTCAAGCACAAGACAAAGAAGCGCGAGTGCAGTAACAGTCTACGCTTGTTCGTCTGAGAGTCTTAAATACTAGCATATGTTAAGCGTTGTCATGATCAGCTATGAGTCTTTGTGAGAACTAACAACCAATGAACGCATCTGTACTATTCCCTTCTATTTTAGGGACAATGCGATGAGGAAGAAAATGGCATTAAAAAACCTTTCACTTAGGAGAAAAACAGCAAGATGCATGCAATTTACAGTTAAGAGGATAAACTTGATGTCTCTGTAAAATAAAGATGCCTTGTAACTGATTTCTACACACTAAAACAACTGGGGGAGTTACTTCACCACAGAAAACTAATGCATACTTTGGTCAAAACACAAACCCAGAGTTTCAGCCTAACTGGCCTGCTCATCCCTGACGCATACCGTCATCTTTTGGAGCCATTTTTTAAACACATGGGCAGACAACTCTTAAGCAAAACTTTTGTACCAGCTCACTTCTGATGCAGCTTCGGGACTTGTGCACCTTGCGATAGTTACAAATCCGCCCGGTCCCTCCCACGGACAAATCCGACACAGAGCAGCCAGTCGGAAACCCCGAGAAACCGAGGCCTACCGGCTGCCATTAAAAAAAAAAAAAAAAAAAAAAAAAGAGAGAGAGAAAAAAAAGAAAAAAATTCATCCCTTCCGGGATGGCTGCGGGAAAGCCAGTGGCGGCGGCCCGGGCCGCCTGCCGGGCCGCTGCCGGGAGACACAGGCAGGGCCACCGCCTGAGGCACGGGGAGCGCCGCGCGGGGGCTGCCCACGTGGCGGCGGAGAGAGCCCAAACGGGCGAGGCCACGTCCTGGGGGCACGCGGCCCGGCGCCGCCGGCCACCGCGGCCCGCCTCCCGCCTGTCACCGCTGAGGGCCGCCGTGCTCCCGGGTACGCTCCCGGCGAGCGAGGCGGAAGGGAGGCAGGAGGGGTGCGGGGCAAGGGAGGGGAAGGGACAAGCAGGACCTCTGCCCACACGCTCGGCAGCGCCAGGACGGCAGCAGCGTGGGCCGCGCACCTCCCCCTCCGGACTCCCGCCCGCAGCCAGCCCGGGAGAGGAGGGAGGCAACAGGCGGGGAGGGGTTGAGGGCGGCGGTGGGCGCCGCCTCCCATCAGCGGCGCCGCCACCTCCTTCCCAACCCATGGCGGCGCCGATCCACGCTTACCTTCACGGCCGCGGCGGCAGCGGCCATATTGGCGGGAAGGGGGGGTGGGGAAGGAGGGGGGCGGTGCCATTGGCAGCCCGCCAGGACCGCGCGTGGCCCGGCCCGGCCCCGCCCCGTCCCGCCCCCGTTCCCCGGCGCCGCAGCGGGGGAGCCGGCGGGAGCGCCGACGCTACGCGCCCTTCGCTAGGTGGCAGTGCCCGCCCGCGCTGAGGGGTGGCCGTGCCGGCCAGCGCCGCCGGGGGACGCTGCCCTGATACCTCCGGCCCGAGGAGGCGTGGGGGAGGCCCGGCAGCCCCGCGGCGCTGCAGGTCTGTGCCTGCGGCCCGAATGGGAGAGGCCGGGGATGCCTGAGGACTCCACTCTCCGGGCCTGAGGGACCGATGTCCCGGTCTGAGCCCGATACTGGCTGTTCTGCCTACTGCTAATCGCACAGCTGGAATTCTTCAGGAAACGATTAGGAACACACGACGCAGAACAGCTCCTTGGAGTAAAATCTCGTTTATGGTGCTTTTGTGTCACAGCATAGGACACAACTGCTGCTTTTTTTTTTCTTTTTTTTTTTTTCCCTCGGGACATCACCTTTCCCAAAGTGGATATTGCCATCCCGTTATTTCTGAGTATTGCTATTAATATGCTGTTCCTACATTTCACCAGTGGCCTCATCAGAACATCTCCAGTGTGCCTTTGAAACACTGCTATCATCCACTCCATTAGCTCAGGAATGTTATTTCATCCTTGAAATGTGTCCTCAGTAGAGGTTTTAATACTTTTTTAAAAGCTTTCATCTTGGAAGTAGTTTTATTAAGTCAATGAGAATGCTTCTATGTTTAAATGCAATCACAGCCAGGGTACCCATCCTACTCTTTCTAATACTTCTAATCTGCATGTTTACATTTGATTCTCTGGGAGGCTTCACTGACTGCACGTAAACAGAGCAATGCTGCAGTTGGTGGTATGTAAATACTTTTCTAAATTATGCTGCAGTTCCAGAAAACAGTATTGCACAAATGTTGTAGTATAATGAAAATAATTTATCTACTTAAATGTGTGAGCGTGTGCTAAAAATGCTAACTGTTGGCTCAGCCTTGCTGAAACCTAACTCCCATATGGTCCATATTTCAGCTGGACCACCTACAATATTCCTGGAGACATGGTGGTTTAAGTGATTACCCCTCAAAATTCCTCAATTTGTCAACAGACGGTAGAACTAAACAGCACCGCAATATCCCTGGGGCACCCTATTAAACAGTGACATGAAGCAAAAAAGTGCCGATTAGTCCTAGATTGCCCGAAATGGCAACACAAGACCAAAATTCCAGCTCTAACCTATGTGAAAATTCCTAATTTATAGGGTTTGTAACTAAGTGGAAGAGATTTCATGTGAAATGAAATCGCATGAAGTTCAAGAAGGCCAAGTGCAAGGTCCTGCGTGTGGGGTGAACCGCATGAATTTCAACAAGGCCAAGTGCAAGGTCCTGCACTTGGGTCAGCGCAATCCCAAGCACAACTGCAGGTTGGGTGGAGAATGGATTGAGAGCAGCCCTGAGGAGAAGGACTTGGGGGTGTTGGTGGATGAAAAGCTCAATGTGAGCCAACAATGTGCACTTGCAGCTCATAAAGCCAACTGTATCCTGGGCTGCATCAAAACCAGCATGACCAGCAGGTCAAGGGAGGTGATCCTGCCCCTCTACTCCGCTCTGGTGAGACCCCACCTGGAGTACTGCATCCAGCTCTGGGGGCCCCAGTACAAGAAGGACATGGACCTGTTGGAGAGAGTCCAGAGGAGGGCCACGAAGTTGATCAGAGGGCTGGAGCACCTCTCCTATAAGGACAGGCTGAGAGAGTTGGGGTTGTTCAGCCTGGAGAAGAGAAGGCTCCAGGGAGATCTAATTGCAGCCTTCCAGTACCTGAAGGGGCCTACAGGAAAGGTGGTGAGGGACTGTTTATCAGGGAGTGTAGTGACAGGACAAGGGGTAATGGGTTTAAGCTGAAGGAGGGTCGATTTAGATTAGCTGTTAGAAAGAAATTCTTTACTGTGAGGGTGGTGAGGCACTGACACAGGTTGCCCAGAGAGGTTGTGGATGCCCCATCCCTGGCAGTGTTCAAGGCCAGGTTGGATGGGGCTTTGGGCAACATGGTCTAGTGGAGGGTGTCCCTGCCCATGGCAGGGGGGTTGGAACTAGATGGTCTTTGAGGTCCCTTCCAACCCAAACCATTCTGAGATTCTATGATTCTAAATTATAAACCAATTAACTTAGAGATTTAATATGGTTTAAATTAAGGGTAATCTTTTCAATATCCAAAAATGATTCTGAGAACAAACTCGTGCATGTTTCAGGGAAAAAAAAAAAGTTTTTTCTTTCTGAACTACACATATATAGAAAGTACATATGTTTAGCTCTCCAACCTAAATATCGCTTTAAGTGATATGAAAAGGTAAACACTGTATCATTATATATTAATAATTACAATTTTTCTATTTGTGGTATTTTTTCTTGTCACAAGTCCATACATTTAAGCAGAATATTCATTTACCATAGTATGATCTTTTGAGAAACATCAATAGTTTTAATATATACTTTATTACTGTAGATAGATATAAATATCAAATGTAGAGCTTTCAAAAATAGCCAGTATATTTTTAATTGGTAGTACTTATTTTTAAAAGTATTTGTTGTAGATTTTCTTTAAAGCAACTATATCTATTGGAGAAGGCTCAGCCATCCAGACATGCCATTCTCAGGTGCCACTCTGTGCTACCTGTCTGTTAAAAATGTCACATAATCTGCTAGTAAATACACATTCAGATTCATCATGCAACATACGCACTACCTGTTATTGCAGCTGAGAAATCTGCTGAGATCTGGGAGGCAGTTCACTGTATACCAGAAAAAGGATATTCCTGATAAGGCAGTGGCAGCTAGTGCTCAACTTGTGGAATTTGCTCTCTGTGCAGCTTTAAACACTGTATCCTCTTGTCTTCAGTGTATGTTAGAGATCCGCGTGCACAGCTGGGATGTTTGTCACAGATGCTGAAGACTTTTTACCACAGTTCAAAATGTGAGGCTATACTGATGAAAAACGGACTTTGGAAAATCATAGTTTAATAAAGGGAGAAAGAAAGACATGGGAGAAGTTACATGTTAACTTCTTCAGTATGGTGCATTATAGCCATAATACCATATTAAGCCTGAAATTTATCCTATTTTTCTCATTCTAGGTTGGCCTTTCTATTGAAGGTACAAATTCTATTTTCAGTACAGAAAATCTTTTAGTGAAAAATTTTTGGCAATTCTACTCCAATTTTCCTCCGTTGAATTGCTTGTGAAAAGCTGTGTCAGTTGTGTTGCAGTATTCCTCTTTTACCACAACTATGTGCAATCTGTTTGCTTTTCTGCTTCTATTTTTTGCTTCTTTTTGAGTATGAGAGCTCATTTTCTTTAAATAGTGTGAAAATATTCTCTATTTGAACTCTCAGGACCATAAGTTAAAACAGACCTTTGTTGCTCTCATTTAAAACTTGCTAGCTGTTCCTGCACAGGCTGTTCCCATGGGAGTTTGATACTGTAGCTGTCCAGAGAGGTACCAGCTTTCCAACTTTATGCTTATGGACTCTCTGTACTCTGATGTATTTCCTGGGAGTTTTACTCTATATAAAGCTTTCTCTATATACAGGGTAAATCTGAACACAGAATGGCAAGTAGAAAAGCCTGCTCATGCTGAATTGGTAATGACACAGATACTTCAAGAAATGTTCGGCTGGAAGCTCAAGAGAAGCTTCATTAGATGGGGTTTCCAAAGATGTCTAGTCTGAGGCACTGTTTTGGCATGTTCCAGACAGTCGGTTGACAGCTTATCCTCAGAATCAACAGAAGGAGCTGAAAAACTGTATTCTTGCAGACAAACTAAGTACCTTTTCAAATTTAATACCATGCTATTTGCAATTTAGCAGTTAACTAGGAAGAAAAACCTGTATCCATACGAAATTTTGCACTTCTTCAAGTGATCTCACTGTATATTAACAGCTAGTGAATTCCCATTACTTACACCAGTTTATAACCTAGGTCAAGCCATACATGCATTTAAGCCTTCAAAATGATTCAACTGTTCAATAACAGGTAAGAAATGGTGCTTTGTGAAATAAACATTTTTAAGTGCTTTCATTTCTGTTGACAATATACTTTTGGTCACTCAGTTTTGAAAAGCTTAAAATTGAAATCCTGTTATAGGACTGGGAGAATCCAGTTCAGTGACTGTTATGTGGCAGTAAACTGTAATCTAGAAATTCTCAATGCAGTGTTTAGCACTGTGAGTAGTCAGCTTTCTACAGTAGTCATTTGAAATTGGAAGCAGGTGATCAAACACCACCTCACCAAAAACTGCGCCATAATATTCAGGAAAACATCATGAGCATGGATGTTCAGGGTGAACACACACTATTAAAAAGACACTGGTTACAGGATTAGTAGAGAGGTTGCAATTTCAGTTCACAATTCCATTTATGACATTACAGAAAACCTTGAAATAAAATGATAGCTTTGTATTTTCCCAGAGGGTGTACTTTGTACTTCATACTGTAAGTGAGGGAGTGCAAATCCATTTATCTGACTAAAAATGAGTCATGTAGTAGAGTTTCATTTCACTTTTTCAAAAATAAGATAAATGCACAATGTCTTGGAGTCTCTCTGATTTGATCCCTCAGTATTTCAGGTGGCTGTGTCTCATGGACAGGGTTTCCTTCGCTTAAGTTAAAATAATGTGTAAGAACCAAGTCTCATTTACACCTTACACCACTCAAAAAAATACAAAAACACCTTTAAATGAAAATAAGTAATTTATGCACCACATTAAGGCCCTTCAAACTCCAATACAAAGTGTCATTTTTTTATGCCTTGAGGGAATTCTGGTGAAAGTCCATAGGTAGTAAATGTCTGAAAACCCTGTCCTCCTTAGAATTACTGATGGGAAGGTCTGACAAATTAAGTTCCCCGCAATTACCTAACAGTTTTGGCCATATGGCTGACAAAGTTGTGAAATCTTGGTCAAATTAACGGAAACATTCTTGTTTGTGTAGGAAGTACTTTAATTACACAAATGGTATATTATTTATTTAAATATAGAAAACAGTTTATGTATAAGAAGATAATTCTTCACAGTGCAAAACAAAGCTGGGAGAAGAGAGTCTAATGCTGTGGGCAGATAATTAGGATATAGTGACCCTTGAGTTTTAATCCCTCTTGTGACATCAAATACTTTTGTGCATTTAACTAATTTAAACTCTGTCCCTCCTGTAAAGTCATAATCATGTTGATAATCAACCTTAACTACATTAAAAGGATGTTCAGATTAGCTAGTGTGTTTGTGAAAAAGCTTTGAAGATGAAAAGCACTGTATCAAGGTAAAAGGTCTTACTATTTTTTGTTACAACAAAAGTTGCTGTAAAGAGGTAACAGTGCTGTGTACATTCAGCTGAGCTTTGAATTCCTCTTGCTAATGTTACTTCCAAGAAACATTCACATTGAAGAGAGGGGAAAATAAAGGCTCAGTCAAGTCAAGTTTACCTTCTGCATTCTTTTATACAGATCTCAGTGTCAAGAGTTCCCATTATGCTGTACTGCTTGTAGACTTTGTTGTTTCTGTCCTGCAAATTCACGACATTTATTTCAACAGGAGTATTGCACACCTGTTAAAAGAAGAGCATCCTCTGTGTCCTTCTGTGTCAGCCAAGACTTGATCCAAAGAGGAAGCTCCTGTTTACCATATGCTCTTACATGAAACTAGCTTTCTTTTGCACATTCCATGTCAATTTTATGTTTTCTCCTGTATATTGGAAACAACTTGTTGGACCTTGTCCCCAAAGTAGTAATTTAAGATTTCAACTGACTTCAGAGAAAAAAATGAATGCCTGTGTTTGGTGTTAGGACAAATAATTTTTAAGCATAAACTTCAAGGCTACAGTATGGAAACATCCAAACATCATGTTCACGAATAGTTGAAAGCCTGTTTCCAATGGTTTATTACAATCCGTTACCTAGAGTTTATTGTTTCTACAGCTCTCCTGTGGAATAGAAAGTTCTGAACTCTCAAAAGCATGCCACCAAAAGGCTAACCAAAGAAGTTAAAGCAACCTTTACCAATAGCTGAAGTGAAGATGGCTGTGCTGGTTTTACATTGACTCTGCTATGGGACTGTGACACTTTACGTAGGTCCATCCATTTGCAAAATGAATGGTCGGCTTTTGCCTAATTTGCACCAAGTGGAAGTATCTTCGAGGGACAATTTTAGCAACACAGAAGCAGCAGAAAATCCCTTCCCTAGCATGGTTTTTTCTCAAGGAGGAACCATCAAGAAGCTGACCTCATCAGCTTCAAAGCCTTGCTCCTTGAGCACTAAATACCCTTAATGAGGTGAAGATTGCACAGTCCACAGACAGAGCAACTCTGCCAATTGCAGGTGAAAGAAGAATTTTTCAATTTACAAGCAATTTACTGATGTAGTATTTTGGAAAGCTTCCATGCAAATAAATGTGCACTGTATGAGATCAGGTATATAAAATCTACTACAGTATAAGATAGTCAGGTCCAGAACTTTAACATTTGACATTACTGACACAAGTTATTTCAGAAAATAAAATCCATACTGCAATTAAGCAGTCATGCTTTTCTTCCCAATTGTTGTGTACGGCCTCAAATTCCCATTATCTTCAGTGATGCCTCAGAGAAAAGGGCACCCTAGATCATGGGGGAATGATTACAGAGGATGAGCATTATTTCAATGAATAGCTGCACTGATCTGCTAGAATTTAATGTATGTGCTTCTCCCTAATACTGCACATCAGGTTTTGTGCATGAAGTACATGAGTGCGTGAAGTGCATGAGTGCATCCGTATCACCTGTGCATAGAAGTGCTTATAAAATTAATCTAGGTAGCTATAGTATGAGCTGCCTCCCCATGTGGCTCTGGAGGAACTTGCTCATCTACTACTTGTTTCTACTTCCAGATTTTTTTTAATATACACATCAGCTTAGTTCTAAGTTCATCAAACAAATACTAAAAGAGGAACAATGAAAAAGACTAGCATGAATTTTGCATTGGTTTATGTTCAGGTGTAGTTATTTGAACCTCAGCTGGATTTTGTTTACCTGTAAGTCCACTTTGACTGTGTCTTGACTTCAGGTGTCTTCCTTGGCTCTGCTCAGGCATCACTTCCATGTGACTTTGATGACTAAAAGTTAGGTGATTGTAAACTGCACCCCAGGGGACTGTCCCGGGAGCCATGGTGACTCAGAGGTGTCTGACGCAGACAGCCTCCCTGCTTCCTCCTGGCCGTGGGCGGGCAGGTACTCACTGCTGGCCTAATGCATCCTTCAGTTATTACATGCCCATCCCACGCAGCCTTGCTGTGGAGGGTGAGTAGTGGGAGTGGGGCCAGATCTTCACCTTGTTCATGCCTCTGCCTGCTCCCATTAAGTGAGCTCTCAGTCTTTTTCCCTACGGTTAGACCCCTGGTCTGGCAGGTCCTGTGTGGAGTTGAATAGGTGCTTGGGCATTTAAGGCTTCATTCTGAGGTTTGCTGGTGCTTCTAGCCAACATCTGTCTATGTTGTGCCAAATAAAACCCACATCATTCTTTCATGTGAGTCCATTGCAGGTACAGTTTATGTCCTTCAGCAATGTGATTTCACTCTAGCAGCAGACTAGCTCCTTTTCCTAGTATGAGAGGGTTCTTTGCTCATGTGGCCTGTGTGGCAACACTGATTAAGCCTTGATGTATTTGTCATCTTCTAGCTCATCATCCAGCTTTGAATAGTAATTAAAAATTAGGTCCATGTATGTTACTTGAAAAAGATGAGTTTCATATGTATTCTCTATATTGCCATCTTAAAAAATAACAGAAAAGGCTTGAGCTAAGAAGTTGACAATTGAAAAAAGAGTTTAATTCAGTAACTATTGTAAAATATTTAGAGTGAAGCTAAAGAGGTATTCAAAAATTTCTACCTAATATTTCAGTTGGTCTCATTATAGGGTGACTAATACAATGTAGTAAAATAAAACCCCTAAATTAAAGGACATCTTACTTTCTGGCTTAGTAAAGGGACAATACTTTGAACAGAGTTCATTTCTGCTGGTATCCAATACGTGTATGGCATTCATCTTATTGTAGTGAGAAACATGCGATATTTTAAAAGTGTTTCTGCTAACAACACGCAAATGAGAGGGGAAAACTACTTACAGATGATAGGCTAAAGGCTTGATAAAGAAAGAGGTCAGGGTGTTGAAATACTGAAGACCTCAGCTGGTACTCAAGTGTCTGTGTAGGTGATCAGTTAATGGGGAGAGCTGCACATCTCATAATGAGATCAAAGTATCCCAAATGCCAAGAGAGACATCACCCAGAGCTTGCAGAGTAACTTCTGTGTTGTCCCTGCTAGAGATTCAGTCTTTTGGCAAAGCTGAGCAGGAGGGCAGTGCAATTGCAGTGAGTAGTTCTGCCATGGTCATGTCTGCAAAGAGAAGGGAAAGAATTTCCCAAAAAGCCTTTTCCAGGAGAATTCTCTGGGTCTCACGTGAACACAGAGGTGCATCCTGAGACATCACTGCCTGGGCATCTGAGTCTCACACAGACTCAGACACAAGGAAAACAGCTCCTTGATTGTGACAGGAATCTCCATCAGATGCTCATGTGACAGAATAAGTTTTCGGAAGCTGAATTTTTTTCTGTGAAGAAAAGACTATCTAATTTCCACTGTTTGCCTTTGAGCAAGATTTAAGAGACAACTATAAGGTAAAAATCACAGTTCTTGGGATCAGCATCCTTTGCTGTTGGTTTTTAGCTGCTGTAAGAAGTAGAATGTCATTAACAAGAGTATTATTTTGCAGCGTGTCTCTCTTCTGAAACTACACCTTGCTGTAGCTACCAGTGTACCTTTGCAAGGAAAAATCTTTAGTGTAAACAAGCAAAAGTGCTATTTATTGTGAGGGCAGTGCTTTGCAACTGCACAATGTGTATTGAAATGGTCTTTGCTTCAAAGGGCTTACTGTTTACACAGATCCAAACAGGCAGAGAGGACGTGAGACAGAAACAGAAGCAACTGAAGCTACTTAAGCAATGAAAGTACAGAAACAGAATCCTGAAAATACAGAACCAGGTCTCCTGACTCTCAGTCCCATACTTCTTCACCGAGCCAGACTGAGTTACAGCCACCAAGCTTCCTCAAGCAATGACAAGTTTTAGTGGTCCAAATCCTAGTTTTGAGCTCATTTACATTAAGAATTCATCCTGATGCTGCTGTGCACTCATTGTCCCTCCACCCTCCTAACAGCTCAACCATCTGCACCTCTCCCTGCTTTAAGAAAAGGACTTTGCCCAAGCTTCCCCAACTTTCCTCAGGACAATGCATAAGAACAGATTTAAATTTTAATGAATTCAGAGAATTCTCAAACAACTTGGAAAGCAAAAGGAATGCAGCAGAAGACCACAATTGTCTCTAGAGTTAATCAGCCTGAATTAAATGAATTGGAATAGTTTTAGGAGCCTAAACCCCCACATGGATAGAATGAACTGTTTAACAGGTTTGTGAGCCCTGTGGAATCACCACTGTGCTTCTAAAAATGTCTTTCCCCCTGTTTTCTGATTTAATAAGAGTAGATTTATTTAACAAGATTAATTTTCTAAGAAATTAATATAAATGTTTGGATGAAGAAAGGGGAAGGGTTATGCTGGGGTAACTGATTTATCTTGTTACTATAATGCATTATCAAAAACATTTGAGTTTAACAAGCTTTAGCAAACTGTCAAAAGCTGTTAGCAGTGTAAAACCCTGCAGCCATAAAAAAAGCTTCATGTGTTGATAGTCCTACCATGAAGCAACAGCAGAGGGTTAGAGGAAACAATGCACTGCATAGACATACTATAGGCCCCTGTAGGGATGTTCGCAGTGAGCCTGTGATTGGGATTTGTGCAAAATTAAGAGCTGTGCAGTCTGAGAGACCACATGGTTGCAAAGCATTTCTTGGCAGTCCTGAAACAGGATATACCACATTTTATGGATTTAGGTAGGAGCTGAAAGACAACAATATTGCTGGAGGATGCATTATGGAGCTGCGGTTTCAGCTGCTAAATGAAGCGACATCTAAACAAGTAATTCTCAATGCCCTACTTAGAAAGTACTTAAAGTCACTGCCTTTGGTGGGGCTCTAAGGAAACCATTTTCAACAAGTATGTAGGAAAACTGCTTGCACTACAGCAGATTGCATGATCTGATGACTCATTTGAATTGCAGAAAGGAAGGTTGACTGGGACAATAAAGAAAGATTGGCAGAATAACAAAATAAATATAAATTGACGTGTGAGCAGGCAGGACACAGTGCTATCCTGTGTGGGTGTACATACTGATGGTCTGAATGTGCTGCTTACTATTGTTGTGAAAAAGGTGCTAGTTTAAAAAATGGCAGGCAAGAAGTGGAGGATTTCAAAAGTTCTTGGCAAAGAGCTACTGACTCAGTGGGAACAGAATAACTTCAAACCCATCTGAAAGCCAGCAGTAAGTGCTCCTTTATTTTCAGTATTATTAACAGCTGTGTCATAGACTTTTGAGTGGAGTTAGGCTCATGATAATTGCTTTTTATATGAGACACAGAAAAAATGGCTACGGAAGGAAAAAACCCACAAGCAACAAACTAGAATACACAGCTAATATGTCTAGCTACTTTGGCCTGATTATCTAATCTATTTTTCAGCTGGTATTCTTGATAGGGGAAATTTCTATTTCATTATCTCTCTAAGTCAGCAAGGAACTGAAAAGAAAGCATGAGTTGCTCTGCATTGTATGTGCTCTGATGTCCTGGACAGGAGATGACAAGGCCTGTGGAAAGAGAGCTCATGCTGGTTACCTGTAAAAGGATCTTTGCACCCTGCACAGAGGGAGAAGAGAAAGCAGCTTGTGATCCTTATAGACAAATACAGCTATTTAATAGCTTTTGGCCTTTGCATTCCTCTACAAAGAGCAAGGAGGGAGATGAGGATAGAAAAATTTTAAGTAATGCTTAAGCTTCACATAGTTATTTTAGAGGATTTTCCTAGGGAGAATTGGACATATTCAACCATTCTGGCTCTGTGTGTATCTGCACCCTCTTTTCTCACCTCCTCCCATTAACCTTTGACATTACTGTCTAATGTCAATCCAGTCCAAGGAGGAAAGAAGTCTCAAAGATACTGGTTCCTTTAAGATATGTGAAAACATGTGGCTGGGCAGCAGAGGGAGAGATAGTTAATAATCCCCTCTTTCCCACCTCTTCATCCAAAGAAAAAGACTAAAAAACTTTTATTGTCAAACAGAAGATCCTTCTGAAATGTGCTAGAAACCAGGCTTCAGTATTTCTGCTACTCACATGGCTACTTTTATTTTTTAGTTACACTCTGGCCAAAGAAGCAACTGGATATGAAGACATATTTTTAAAATTCACCTCTAAGTGTGCAAATGAGTTAAAACACGTTAAGCTGAGGTCAGCAGCAGTACATGCATGCTCATCATTAAGAATAGGGATAACTGTTTTGAGATGGTGGACACGTTGGGTCAGGTTCAGCTGTAGAGAGATGCTTCCAGTCTGAATTCTCTTTACCCTTTCTCAACAGTAGTAATCTTTTTCATCTCTGCAGGATGTAATAACTGGACAACATGAAAGGAAATGGAAAGTCTGGAAATCTCATTTCTTATTGATTTAAACCACAAGCTAAGAGGCACTTGGAGAAAAAATGCATCCTTGGGCACAAGGAGTGCAGATTTTACACATTACTTTTTTTTTTTTTGGTAATAACAAGTTTTATTCCTTTTGTACTTTCCCCCTTCTCTTTCATTGTAAATTCTTCTCATTCTCCTTTGTTTGTAGGCTTCTGTTTTGCCCGTGTCATTCTGTCTTCCCAATTTGCCTGATGAACTCTTGCACCTTTATTTTGAGGTTTCTGGAAAAAAAGAGAAAAAAAAGAAAAGAAAGTAAAAGCTGAAGAGACTCAGAAAAACCCCAGGTCTTCTTGTAACTATTCAATGTTACTGTGGCTTACTCCACTTCCAGTACAGTGGCAAATACGTATGTGCAGCAAGCTTTGTCCAAGAAATTATGTACTGGAATAGGTTTTAGTTTGGATTGTTCACTGGAACAATTTCCTGTAACTTTGTCTGTGTTAAAATTGTGTTGATATTTGGTCATATAGAGTCTAAATAAACAACTTTCTGCCTGACAAGCTTTCAGCAAACTTACATGGCATCATTTGGCTGTCCCTTCCAGCCTGGGAAATGCTTCTTGTTATTACACAACACCTTTTCTGACTACGTTGAAGAAATGGAGTTCATATTCCATTTAAACATGCTCTCTGCCTCTCTAATCAGCTGTCAGCTGTATTGCAATATCATGATATTATGCTAAACAGAATGCATAGCTGCCATTTGGCTGATTAATTAGTATTTGCCGATAAAAGTTTGTAAAACATAAGAAGTTATTATATTCATAAATGTGCATAACAACATGTTACTTTGTGCATGAGCAGAAAAAATCTTCTTAAGGAAAACTTTTTAGTGAGAACTTTTAAAAAAACAACAACTATTCCTTAAAGGGAAATTTACTCATATATTGCATTTTGCTATTTCAGTGTCTTTTTTTTTTCTTTCACCTAAGACCTAGCAAAACACTTGTCAGACTTTAAAAAATAAAATAAAATCCAATAGTTAAGGTCTTTGCTTAACATTTAAAAATGAGGCTTTGTCTAGTCAAGATATTTGTTGTAGGGGTAGTTTAAAAAAGTGTCAACTGCCTCTCTTATTATTATATGACCAATAAACTAAATAATTTTTATTTTGCTATACTAGAGCAATTGTTCTAGAGAAGGGATCATGTTAAACATGAAAGATGACAAAATTCCAGGCAAATTTGAAGTCAATTGTTGGGTAAAATGGCTGGCTATAACATAGAAAAATATTAATCTCAGCAGTTAATTGGCTCACAACTTACCCATTGGCTAAATCTAAGATTTTTAAATTTAAGTGGGTGTCTAACACTCATATCTAGCTGGTGGATAGTTGTAGGGAAGTTAGACATGTTTGAGGTTTTGCAAAATAAAACATGCAACCATCTAGTATTAGCAGACCTTAAATGAATTTCACGGTTAACTTAAATAGTGCTTAGTAATGCCAACGTGACTGTATTCCTTATGCTAGAGTGATAGTTTATCAGACCCCAAACCCAAATCCTCCCAATAAATATAAATAATCTCATCTATTCAGAGAAATAAGGCACATAACTGTCATTCATTTATGAAGCATGATTAGACTATTAACATCTGCAGCTCAATTCACATATGCAAAGAATCAAATTAAGCCTTAAGGGAAATAGGTCGTGTGAAGAACTTAAAGCAGGCTTCTGTCCACATAAATACAGTTTAAATGCCATGGTGAAGACTTGTGGTGAAGAGGCTTCAGGCTATTTCTTTAGTACATAATTTGGTCTCATGCATGTATAATGGGGACAGAGAGACCGTTCTTAATAATAGACTAGATTTGTGTGGGCAAAGAGCAACAATATTACATTAAGTTTTTTGAACACAGTCCATCATGTACTTGTAGAAGGGAAAGCTGGTGTAAAGAACTATGCTCTTTTGCCTTTGAACTGAAGATATCTAACATTCAAGAAAAACTTATTAGAAGAGGAATAATTAGCAAAATCATTAACAATCTACTTCTCCAAATCTTAATAATTTCTGCAAGTTAGATGTACTTTGGTCCAAAGAATCTGCCGTGTTCAAAGTAGAAAACAAAACCAGAGTTGTCTTAAATTTTATTCCACAAAAAAAGAAAAATCCCAAAATATTTCACCTTTCCAAACTTTTGGCACTGAGCTCAACCCACCACATTTGCTAAGCATCCATTAGTAGTATTAATTTTGTAATGCTGTATTACTGAAAGTAATCAGCACTATTTGTAAGTTCCTTTGATTTGATATCACACGCAGCAGATGAGAAAGTTTTTACTTCAAATTAGAAGATGAATCATTTCTTTATTGACCCCTTGTGCAGCTTAAATTGTGCACATATGCCTTACATTTTCTTCAAGCCTAGTCACTGTAAAAATAATTCTTTTTATGAAATTTCTGAAATCATGAACATCTACAAGATTCAGATTAGATGCATTAGGTTTTTTTCTGAAATATTTGGCACTTATCAAGGATTTTGAAATAAGATTGGTAACAAGCACGGGAATCAAATTGTTTTTTGCTTGCTTGTCCAGGTGATTGTTTTATATGACTGAGTCAGCACAAGTTGATCTTTAAGCATGGAAGTACTTGTGTTAGCTGCAGCACTCCAAGTTATGGGCTGAATCAAACAGCCACCATTCAAGCAATATATATTCATGAAAAATTGGAGGAAAAAACCTATATAACCACCACTCAACCTCCAAAGAGTATAAAATGCTTGAACTTAAAGTAAATCCTGGTATCTTTGATGAATACCATTCACAGCTATTTGAGAATGAAGCATTCAATGCCCAATTGTCAAGCAGATGAAGGATTTGGCATCCACACTGAAGTGTGATAGTCAGCAAACAAAATGAATGAGGGGGAGGTACCATGGGTGGCCACCAATAGCCAAACTTTAACTATGTCTGCGCAGGAAATGGGGAGGTTCCTTCTTCTGTTCACTTTGCTGCTTTGACATGAAATCAATTTCTTTTTATATCGGGCTGATCCCCATGGCAGCAGAAGCTGGCCAAAGATAAAGGCATTTGAAAAATCCTCTCTCATTTTACAAAAATAGTGGTGTTCCTAATGAAATACAGTACTCGAGAGAGTGGCAGAAAGACCCTTTCACCTCTTTATGTTGGTGGTTTTAGTCCCACTGGGTTTGTGGAAAAATATGGTGATGCACATGTAAAATGGTTTGGCAGCTGGTCATTGTCAAACAGACAGGGACCCCACTACACAGTCACCTCTCCTTTGTCAGCTGCTCCTTGTTGCAATGGGGCAAATATTTTCTCATCCCAATATAAGCTCTCCCGAAACAGGATCATGGTATATTGCCATAGCAGTAGGCTGCTGACTCTCTTAGGTTTGGCTTAGGCCCATTGATAAGCTGCCATTCATGGGGGGTGTGTGTATGTAAATCTCTAAAATAAAACCTGTTAAATGAGTCAGTTCTGTTCTTGTGCTTTGAAATGTTTAAATTAACTTTTTAAATAGCTTGAAGACAAGGGAGTGATGGAACTTGGTAGCACTCACATATTACATGGTTCTTTATTGCTCTGAGCATTTGCTTTGATTACCAAAGCACATGCTGAAAAACACCAACTGCTCAGGTCTAATAGTATGTGCTTGTTTTCTCTCCTTTCAGACTGATTACAAAAAATTACTATTGATTGACTAATTTCACAGATTCTGTCTTTGGATTTCACTGGGAAACTCCTAATGAAATGGGTTTGGCTGATAGAGAGCAGGAAGTTTGACAAGTACTGCACATGTAGTTAGTACCTTTATACACTGGTGGGGAATCTGTAATGGACAGCATACTTTACAATTGAAAAAAATGTCTTTAAGGAACTAGTACAATGCTGGTTGTATTGTATGGCCTCATTTGCTGCCCTACCCTGACTTTTCGTCTAAGTAGTCTGACCCATACCTTTTTGATTTTTTACAGAAAATACTTAAATTCTTTTAACAGTCCTAAAGAAATGGTATGGTATGGTATGGTATGGTATGGTATGGTATGGTATGGTATGGTATGGTATGGTATGAACCTGCAGAAAAAACCAGCAGTATATTATGCAGGATCACCTGCTAAAATCCTGCTTACATACAGGAAAAACAAAATTGTTTTACGGGCATAAAGAGCATGTCACACTACTTTTAAATATGAATTATTACCCGTGGATAAACTACCCACCATGAGAAAGAAGTATTATTTAACACTTCACATCAGTTAATGTATGATCTTATGTATCTGAAAAACACTGCTTAAACCATTCACCTAATAATTACCAGTTGGTACTCTGATCACTTTTGTGTTCAAATTTGGAAGGGCTTTTCCAGGCAGCAAATATTTCATTGCATTATTTGAGCTTGTGATCTGTGAAGGAAAATTAAGAATATCATCATAATTGAACTGCAAAACTAATACAAGCAAAAAGTGCAAAATGTGCAAACTGTGCTACCTCTATTAATGCATAAAACTCAAGAAAGGAGGAATTCAAAGTCTTCAGACATGACACAACTATATGGTTGTTACTATTGAGATTTGTTAACAGGACTTACATGATTGAAGTGTTGAAATTATTGGTGGACACCTATTTACAAATTGGTAAAAGGGGCAAAGTAGTGGTATATTTTTGATTTTATCCGATTTATTGACAGCTTGGAGGTCAGGTTATCAAGTCTGGTAAATGACTGGATAAAGCACTGGTTGAAAACCTTTAAAAATCCCCCAGTCAATTCAGATTTAAGAGCCAGTGCATTAAAATGCGCATCTCTTGTTTAAGGCACCAAAAGAAAAAGGTTATTATCCAGGAGTAGTGTAGTTATGAAGGTGCATGCTCGAGAATTTGAGCTGCCACCATCACTAATATGTCTTTGGATTTTCTGTAGTTCCCAGAAGTTCCAATTCCTCTACCACCAAAGTAATGCAATAAAGCGACCAATGCTGTGTGGCAGCTCACTCTGGTAAAGCTGGCATAAATTTAGTCACTAAATTAGCAGTAAGTGCCTGCAAATGATGAATGACTTGCTAATGTCTTCTGTGCAAACTGGACACATATCCATTTATTAATTTACGTACTTAACACTATGGAATTGCCAACTTTCCCAAGAAGAAATTATCATCACAGGGAGACATTTATACAAAAATGTAAACAAAACACAGTTATGTTATGATACTGTATAACTGAAAAGCAAAAAAAAAAGAAGCTCAAAGTCCTTATTTTTGAAAAAAAAATTGGCTACTTCCATCAAATGCACCTTATTAAACCAACAAATGTTTGAAGCATGTTTGCAGTTCAAAGTCTAATCAAGAAAATATTTCAGGATAAGCTTAACTTTCTACTCTTCTGTATGTTAAGATGGATTTTCTACCTTTTTCTACTGATTTTATTTTTCATTTGATGATTCTTTTTAACCATATTTTTTAAAGAATCAAATTCCCAGGGGGAAAAAAGAAAGTTTTTGTGATAAGAGGTAGGAGAGAGAATCATACTCAAAAACCAGCTAGGCAACAGAGGGAGGCAATCACACAAGCTGTAGTGCCCCCTGAGGAACATGGCTCAGAGGTAATGGAAGCTACAGGGCAGCTAAGTTACAGCTTCTGCATGGACCAAACATGCATTTTCCAGTTTCTGGAGAAACTTCGGGGGGGGGCGGGCGGAGGGGTGAGGTGGAAGCAGTTAATTTTGGGAAAGACTTAGGTTCTTTATCTTACAGTTTCATTAGAAATACTAGTGAGGAAAAAAACCCAAGCATCTTTATACACTTACATCCAGGAAATAGATGGAGAGGGACTTTTTGTCAGGGAGTGTAGTGACAGGACAAGGGGTAATGGGTTTAAGCTGAAGGAGGGTCGATTTAGATTAGATGTTAGAAAGAAATTCTTTACTGTGAAGGTGGTGAGGCACTGGCACAGGTTGCCCAGAGAGGTTGTGGATGCCCCATCCCTGGAAGTGTTCAAGGCCAGGTTGGATGGGGCTTTGGGCAACGTGGTCTAGTGGAGGGTGTCCCTGCCCGCAGCAGGGGGGTTGGAACTAGATGGTCTTTGAGGTGTCTTCCAACCAAACCATTCTATGATTTGATGAAATTATGTATTAGATACAATATATGCCATATATTTTAGTAGGTACCAAATATGCAGCTAGTCTCCTAGAAATTGTAGTTAGCTTCTCACAGGGATTGTTACTAAATACAACTTGGAAAGATATTAATTTCCAGGACCTGGGAAGAACAAGAAAAATAATATGGGAATGCTGGAATATCATTTACAGGAAACTGGTTTCTCAAGTGTTGTCTTCGAGTAACACCATCTGGGAGGAATTTTCCATTCAGATGACTTTATTTTTTGTTGTTAGAGTACATCAATAAATGTGTACAAAAGGTCACCTAAAAGTAGGTGAAACCAGGCTTGAAGTCCCATGGGCCTCGCTGGGTTCAGGTAGGGTGAGGGGGAAGATAAACACCAGTGAATTCAGTAAGACTGTGTCCTGAGGGGGGGATGGGGATAGGGGTTCTGCACCCCGAGCCCTCCTTCTGGCAACCTTCAATAATTACCATCTCCTGTCATAACAAAGCCAAGCTGATGAGTCATGACTCTGTTGTAGACATTTTGCCCTGCTTAGCCACAAATCAGCAAATCCCAACCAATGGCAATTTATAGCAAATACACTGTTAGCCTGCATAAGAACAACAGGAACAAATGAGTGGCTTGGACATGTGCCCAGCTCTATATAGTGCATACATTAGGTCAGAGTCAATCTACTTAATCATCTCTTCATGCTTCCAACTGTGGCTGGTGAATTTGCATATGCAAATATTATGGCTGATTTGAAAACCTCTCAAAGCTTTGCTTTCAAGTGCTTTATAAATCAGACCACTGGGATAACACTGTAACAAAATTAATTCAAATATATTTTCCTGAAAAGTCACAAGACAAACACTCTTGTTCCTTTTCACCTCAAAAATAATTCTCAGCATTTGATGGGAGATGTCATGGGACAAAAATACATTGTGATGAAGAAACTAGTATGGACTACAAAATTCTGCAGCTGCCACTTAGGGAGGAGAATCAGATCTGTGTCTGATTCATTATCAATACTTACTCAGGAAGGAAGGAACTCAGTGCACTTTAAATGGTCCATGCTATGTCACATAGCACATAAGGCGGTACATACTTTGCAAATTGCAAATGATACAGATGAAGAACCAAAGTCAAGGAACAATCCTCGTATGAATTCGTAAGAGGAAACCCAATGGGTGTAGGGGGTCTTAGTCCAAAGCAGGAGAGAGGGAACCACTGAGACCTTAGTGTAACTGCTTATATTACATAACAAACATAACAAATAGGTTTAGTACTGTCTGTGGTGAAAGACTAATATACTAATGTACCATTGGCCCAGCCTAACTTGTAATAGTTATTTGTAAGACCACAGTGAAATTGCTGACCTGCATTGTCATGACAAGATTAGTGTCCTTCTCATTTGACATGATTTGTAGAACTTAGGGCAAAAAGTGCAATAATGGCATGGTTAGGATGCCTAGGGCAATGATAAAAGCAGCGGTCACCTCTGAGCCAATTTCAAGGAATGGACTCTCCTGGGGAAGAGCTGCAGGATGAAGACAAGGTAGTAGGAGGATGCTGTGACTGGTCACTTTTGGATTGGCTCAGCAAATGACTCAGCAATGATCAATCTGTCCAGAAAGTGGAGGAAATGAAGCCCAGAGGGCCATAGGTCATGGTGTCCTAAGCAGCTAAACGGACAACCCAAGGATGACAAGGGTGGTGTCAGCAGAAGAGGACTGGCATTGATGACACCGGGTCATGAGCATCAGCTGCTGTGGTGGCTGTCCTTTTTCCAGATCACCCTGACCACATGCAGCACCCTAAGGCCCCATGCCATCGATGTGGATGCTCAGGGACAAAAGCGGGTCATGCAGACCTTGTAGCACCTGGACAATCCAGGGATTTGGGAGCAGCCATCATAACCGTAGCAGTGTACTGATAACTCTTCCATGACTGCGTGCTGCTAAGCTTGTAGATATCCACTGCCAATCATCATGGTCATCTCATAGTTATCTTACAGTTGAATACTGCTAAACCATAGCTGTAACCACTGTTGTTGAGCTTGCATTATTATATTTATATATTACAGTTGTATAAACTATCACACTGCACATACTATTAAGCATCATTATATAGACCTGACAGTCACAGTCTCCTTCTTGCTGGGTAATATCTCTGCATGCTCCTGCCTCCTGGCCACCAGAGCTCCGCTTGCTACCCCTACAACACAGTTAATTTCCAGGACAAGATGTGCAAAAATTTCTGCCTGTGCCTCCTCTGCCCATCGCTAGAGGCACTTGTAAATTATATCCCCTTTACTGTGTCAGCATGCGCAGTGACATTTCAACATGCCGGAGTGGGCAGACAGTTTATAAACAAGGTCTGCCTTTCCAAAGTGCCCCAGGTGATCTAAAAAGGGAGATGTAAACCCATCAAACAAAAAAAAAAAAACCCAAACAAAAAAAACCCAAAACAAAACAAAAAACAAACCACAAACCAAAAAAACACCAACTATGAAGCAAAAAGACTAATAGACGAAGAGGTGCTATGAACACCTGGGATGGACCTACTGTTTTTTTCATGGCATGTTAAATTTACCAATTCTAAGTAACTAGAGAAATCTGTTTTGATGTAGGAGTTGTGAATACTGTCATGAATGTGCTGCTCAAATGCTTCTTCTCTGGACAGGTGTGTTATTTGCTCTAATATATGAGGAAAGCCTCTTGATGCATAAAGATAATTTAAAAATTTGCAATAATATGGAAAATTTTCTCTGTGACAGGTTGGAATTTTAAGACTCCCAGTGGCTTGACTTAATGACTCTTAACCCAACTATTTTCTGGGATAGTTATTTGGGGGTTAGTATATTGGCCTTGTAGCACAGCTCACTGAGGAGCAGACCGAGACTTTTTTAAGCCAATATACGGTTCTGATTCCAGCAACAAAATTGTCTTTGCTGTTTTCCACTTCCCTGAGAGATATTAAAACCCAAAGACATCTGGATGAAACCATTTCCATTCCAGTACTGACACAGATCAGAAGGGAAGGGATGAGTAAAGCTAACCACAGACTACTTTCTCTACTTTCATAGAGTAATGCCAACATTCAAATTGTTCCACAATCAAATCTCTGAGACTTGGCATGAAATTTTGGCTCCATCTTCAACATGATAATGGAGTAGTGAGGTGCTGGAGATATGAGTAACCCCTCATTCTCTGCCTTTCATAAAGAAGAGACAATTTGACATTCAGGGATGCTCTTTTCTCCTCTTAAATGATAAAAGAAGTGAGCAAAATTTCCTGACAGTTTTTGGTGTTTGAGAAAAGTCTATTTCATGGCAAACATGGAAAACCCTTGACTTTTAGCAAGTGTTCATTTGCACTTCTGGATACATAAGATGTCCTATTAACAGTTCAACAGTCTCTCCAGTTCCTCAGAGAATACTGAAGGACTCAGTTAAGCTTCATTTAAGATTCTCTGCATGCTTATGGCTTTTAGTCTTCTTGTAAACAATACAAAAATTAAGACAAAAATCATCACACACCAGATGCTGCAATTATAGAAATTCCCACCTGAAGAATTATCACCCAGAGATAAAGCAAGCCAAAAACTAATACAAAGGAATCTAGAAAATATAAAACAGAATGGCACTCTGCTCACAGAAGAAAAAAAAAGGTGAAAAGAAAAAAAAAGGTGAAAAGAAAAAAAAAAGGTGAAAAAAAAAGAGAGAAATATAATGAGCCATCTGGAGCTGGATATTACATTTATTCCCGCCAGATTAAAAAAGTGAATTAAACCGCAAACATTTCAGATATAATTACTGTTTCATCTTGCAAATATGTTTCCATGCTCAGAACTCATTTAGTCTTTATCATGAACCCGAACTCCCTCAAGAAAAGGTCCAGCTCCTCACCCCTATCCAAGCTGCGTCTGCTATAGTGAGTGAAAGGAGGCTTGGCATTACAGTCAGCAGCTGCCAAACAGAGGGTGGCTTCAACTTTCCGTGTCCATCTTTCCAAGGATGTCCCAGTTACCCAGCCAAGCACTGCCAGGGCACAGCAATACCATGGCCATATCTGCTTCCTACCAGTAAACCATCAACTTCAGGGGCACTTGGCACTGCCAGACTAGTGAAAATCACTAGGGCATACTGTAAAGAGAAGTAAGCCAAAGTATTTAAAAGCAGCAGGAAGGACCTTTTGATTTGTAAAAAGGTTATTTTCAGATTGAAATGGCTGAGCGTACATGAATTGGTGATATCAAGTTTCTCTCTTGAATATTGAAAATATTAGACAGTCTCTTCTTACTTTACAAAACATTTGTCACATAAACCCCAATACATGACTGCACATTTCCCAAGTGTCTTGTTCCATGTCCGTCTAAATTTCCATGATCTTTCTTTATGCAGCAGTTCACCACAATCGTATATCATAAACTAACAGCATCTGTAATTGTATTTATCAGCTGCATTAGATTTAGTAATTGGAATTGCCTTAAATTCTATATACTGCTTATCCTGGAGAGATATGTATTTCCAGTTCAGAGGAGGTGTTAGGGCTACTTTGGACTGAATGATACCAGTAGCACGATAACTACAGATAAGTAGAGCGGTTGACAGGAGCAGAGCCCAAAATATGTACCTTCACTTGTTTAGGAAGTTTTCTCCGTAGTCTTCCTAAGAGTAGCTGATGTCCATGTGTACACACGTCAGCATATATGTGTGTCTGTGCATACAGACCAAACCAATCATCTGTAAGTGGAGGGTTATGTTTGTATGCAGGGTTAAAAAATCATGTTGTGATCACATGGCACATCTACAGCTATTTTCTTCCTCTAAATGACCCCTTTCCTCAGTAACCCACTCTCTCAGCCACTGGCATAGCCTAGGGTATGAGCCAGGAGCTGAAGTGTATTTCTTTCCTTTTTTTGTTCTCCGGTACTGAACCTGCTTCACATTAGCCTAACAAAGAAAAGTGCTAGAAACACTACTGGGAGCTGTATACACTACAGGGGTGCCACTCATGCTGTGGTTTGCTGTCTACTGAAAGCTCCACAGCCACCAATGTCCTCTGGTTTCTTTATTCCATGACATATTCCCTCCCCAACTTGCTGCCTGCTGGTATTTACTGGCTCTCTTGGGAGAAAGTCCTCCAGGGAGAAGGAAGATGAGTATTAGATTTTTCTGTTCTGGAGAACAATTACAGCATTTCACCTTCACAAGTTCATGCACGTGCTCCGGTTGCTCCTGCCCCTGTTTGCTTACCTGCCTCTCTTATCACCAGGTGTCTATCCATAGTGTGTAACGCTCCTGCATGTCTGCTGGAAAACAGGTACAAAATGCAGTTTGGTGAATGTGCAAAGGGGCATGGCTTTGAGGAAGGAGGCTGGAGGTAGCCCTGACCTCTCAAATCTGTGTAAATTTGTTCATAATGATGTTTAAAATTAAAAAAAATGGTATTTGTTTTTCCATGTCTGGCAAAGGATGCTGAATTCTCCAAATGAAAGGGGAAGGCAGAGTGGAAGCCAGAGGCAAGCACCACCTCCTGAACCAGACGAGTTGCGGGCAGTGTAGGGCTTGGCTCAGCCCTCTGAGGCAGTCACTCCTCTGTTTCTGATGTCAGTGCTCTAGCTACATCATATTGTCCAAAGCCACAAGTGTCCATGATGTCAGCACAGCTGCTGTGTACAGCTAATGGGCTGAAAAATTCCTCTTTTCAAGGCTGTGTTTATAAACCATCTGGATGTGTGTCTGGCTGTAAACTTATTTTGAACAGAACTTTGCACATTTTACTAGGTGCCTCCGAGATTGTGATTTCAATAGCATGATGATTGCAGATGAGTGAAGCTGATGACAGGAATTGAGTCTAGGACAGAGATATGGATCTGTTTAAAGAGGGAATACTTGGCAGTACATGAAGGGGTGGAGAGGGAGAGGGCAAAAGATGGGAAGACTTAGGACTGTAGAAAACAGTTCCTCTTCTTCAGGAAGCCCTTGGACATTGTACTGTATGGGCTATTTATTTCTCTTGGTGGCTAATTGAAGACCCCACGCATGGCCACTGCACCATTCTTATCAGCCCTGAAGTGGAGCCCAAGCCCCCTGGGGATCCTCACCCTTGCTGTAAAACTGCTGCTTTGGAATAGTTGCTTTGGGAGCAGCACAGCTAATTGAGGCCAGTTTTGCATGGTGTGGGGTGCTATCTCCCCTTTGCCCCCTCCCCTCACGTCCCATCCTCTCCCTGGAGGGGACACCCGTGATTCTGATGGGACCTCCTCTCCCTCCCCGGGCAGAGGACAGTGCGTGGCCAGGAGGCCCCTAGTGCATTACTTGCACAACTGCAAGCAGTGGCCGCCGTCTGCAATCCCCTCTCTGCACGGTCACTGTCAGTCCCCCTCTGCTGCCTGTGTGAAACACATCTCTGAACCTTGCTGCATTAGCTCAGATTTAGTCAACAGGTTATTAAGAAATGGGCAAGGAGAGAATTAATAGACTTCTTATTAAGCAGAGTGGCTTCAGCTCTGTTTCCCAAGGGAAACCATGCTGTGTATACAGAATCAGTACCTGTATAGCTAAAACAAGCTGGGGAGGGAAAGAGGTCAGAGAGCTGCAGTGCCCCTGTGAGCCTCCCCAGTGCTGCACATACATGGCCTCCTGTGAACGTTGACCTTCTCTGACGCCACTACTGCTTTCACCATGTCTCGTGTTAAGCAGTTTTTCTTCCTGTAGCATTCAGGTTAATCTTTCCCTGGTTAAAACACCACTGAGCACCTTCTACTTGTCATCACTGAGTTCCTGTATTGGGTTACTTCACACATATGTCCTTGAGTAAAAAGATGCTATGTCTGATTAGGACCACTTGAGCTGATAGTAATCTGTAGATTTATTTTTTTAAAATATGTTATATTTTCCTATTTAACTACTAAGGTTACACAAAGACAAGGCTACATGAGAGAGACAAGGCAACCACAGACGATTCCAGGCCAGTTTCATTCTCAAAAATGAAGTCTTGCCCTGTCTCTCTCACATCTCTATATGACTGCCTGTTGGCTCAAGTTCAACAAGATTTTGAGCCATCCCTCTGTCTTGGCAGGCTTTTCCCACTTTCATTTCCTCACACTTAACACTTATAGACTCTCAGTCTGTAATATTGAATTGATAGTCTCAATGTCTGCTCTTATAAATCTTGGGCACTTGTGCTGTGCAATGTTTTCTCTTTCTCAAGGATATGGCCATTCCAAATGACACATTTCATTGCTTCCACTCTCCAAATCCCACACCTTCATCACAACATTATCATCCCTGACTTTGGCAAGTAGGGGCTTAGATCAACCCTTTTCATTCCTTTTTGCTGCTGCAAAAGATCACTTTCTTAGATAGCAGCAGAGACAACCTCACTCTTTGCACCATGACGCTGCTTCCCTCTTCTTATTTCTCACCAAATACAGGTGACTGCTTGTCCCCATCAAGGTTCTTCATGTTCCAATCTCTACCTTTTCTCTCTCATTTTGTATGTCAGGTGATTGATACTGCAGAGAACTTCACAGTTCCAGCATTTGCTCCATTTCATTTTCATCTTCAGACTTTCTCTCTCATTGCCCTTTACAGTCAGAGGAGACCAACAAACCACATTAGTGAGATGTACTACCACCTGTCTCACACTAATAGCATGACAGCTGCTTCTGCGTAGTTGCCTTGCTGTGCTTTATCAGCTCTCAAAAAGGCTGTCATTTCATTCCATGTTTGCACAGATTACAGTGCAGCTAAGCTCTCTTGGGCTCCCTGACAGTACAAATATAACTCAGAACAGAAGGAACTTGGATCTTCTGAAGTTATAGCCACTGGTGCTCACAACCCTGGTGCTCCTGTGTTTACTGTGGGAAGAACAAAATCAAGCATTTTCACTTCTGGATATGAATTATTATCCTATGAATTCAGGTGTGCGCCAAGATGACACATTACTCACATCATTAACCTTAAGTCCTAAGGCACTTTTCACAAACTTAAAGCTGAGCGTGTTTTTAAAAGGTTTCAGGAATGTGGCTGTAATCTTTAAAATTGCCACTGTACTTTAGTTTTCTTGAAACTTCTTCACATGGAACAAATTCACATTTCCTAGACTTAATTCCAACAATAGATGATTTCTTTTAAAACATCACTACAAAGGTTTTGTTTAACGGGGACTTTAGGACCAGTGCAAATTGAGCCAAGAGAATATGTGAAAAGGAAGCAAGTTAACTTTTGCCAACAACACAAAAAAAAAAGGATTTTTTTTTCTTCTGGCTGAGTTTTTACACAGATTTGTTTTAATAAAAGCCTTTACGTGCACATGCTGTGTCTTCATTGTGAAAAAAGGCATAGGGGTTGCATGTGATATAAGGCAGGAGGACGCTATGAATAAAAAGACTGGATCTGTCCTACATGAATTTGGGGAAGTCATTTTACTTCTCAGCCTCCACCACCAGAAAATGTTAATGCTTGTAAGGCACTGTGGTCTAGAGAGGATAAACTGCTGCAGGAGCACCAGTTAGTAGTACTATTAGTAAGTTTCTGACAAGTCAGAACTTCTAAGAAGGCAGAGAAAAATGGTGAATGTACCGTTACATCCACAACAAGGCTATGACTTCATTGCACAGTCATGTGGGAGGAAAGAGAGACTATCAGATAACTGGCAAAGGGGTAAAGAAAGTAAGTTCACAAAGCATGTGAACTTTTGCACGTGCTGCTGTTGAAACACTCAAGAACAAACTCCAACCAACCTTTCAGATGTTTCAAAAACATTATGTCAACGTTTCCATCTCCCCCACACAATGCCTAGCACTCCTATGTGGTCTCTGTCCTCCTCCATAATGCATCAGAAATATCTAATCACCATTGTTATAATCTTTTGTCAACTATGACATTAGATCAGTTCAATCAGATGCAGACAGTGAGGTCACCATAAGGCATTCAAATGATGACAGAAACAGTTTGCTATGCATAAAGGAGTTGGTTATTATATGACATGTTTAAATTTATAGGTTCGGTTCATCTTTAGCTAAATATCTAGTTATTTAACAGCTGTTATGAGTCAGCCAGAGAGAGGATTAGTTAAAAAAATGTGGTGGTAAGAAATGCTTTAATCTTGAGCTACAATAGAAGAGCAAGTCTGGTCAGGTCATGTCTATTAAAGGTGGTTCTCCAGTAGTACTTAGGAGTTTATCACTGTTCATACAAAACAGGAGATGGTTTGATATAGTTAATCCTGCCGTCTTCATATTAACCCTACCAATTTCAGAGATGGTCGGGAGAGATTTTTTTTCAGGGCATGGTACCATGCTTAAACATTTTCAGACAAGATAATTTTGCAAATGGGTACTAAAGTGGTTTGTCTTATGCAGAGCCCTGTATACTCATCATTCTGTTATGACGCAAGGTTCTTAGGGTTTTCCATGACGGGGATATCTTATGGACTTCTTGCTAGCGTGTGTTCATGTCACCTCTCTTATAAAGTTAATGGAGACATTGAGACATGAAGTCAGTGTTCCAGTTTTTGTCCACGTCCTTTACCTCTAGCTAAGAAGTATAAAGAGAATGCAAAGCTGTAAAGCTGTCAGAAAGGCTATTGGAAGATATCCCAGTTTCATCGGTTTCCAGTCTAATGTCACCACACCGTGCTTAATTCAGCTTGGCAACTGACTGGGTTTAGACTGCCAGGAGAACAGGGATGGAGGAAAGGCATATCTAGGCACTGCTAACCCATTACTCCTGAGCTTCAGGTGGTCACCAATGCCACCGGGACATGTTAGAGCAGCCAGATAAGAGCTGTTCCAGTACAACACAGAAACACAGGTATGAAAATGCTGACTTTAACTTCTCTCCAGACTAGAGAAATAACCCTGGCCTAACATAGTTGTGATGGGTAGGTGCTAAATGTCTCCGAGTTGTGGGGCAGGGTGTGAAAATCAACACAGCACCCAAACAGCTACAAGGCTGGGAATCTGTCAGCCTTCAATCCCTGCAGCCCAGAGCAGTACTACCTCTGAAAAACTTTTCTGAAAACTGGAAATTCTGCAGAGACCCCGTCACACAAAATTGAAATCCCACTGCTGGGAAAAGGTTAACTCCCTGAAGTGGCCATGGAAAAGTAGGCTCTTAAGCATTTCAAGCACTTACTCTAGTAGACCCTGTTTATTTGTTTTAATTCAGATTACATAATATCCCATAAAAATTAAGCCAATGTTTCTTCACAAATATTTATAAAAATAAAAACTGTTTAGCCAATGTTCAGGGACTCATTGAGGGGCATACTACCAACTGGAAGATAAATAAATACAACTGAATTGCTAGTCACATTTCTAAGGATGTGTTAAACTCAAGCTGTGGCTACCTAAGCAATTTCTGAAAACCCAGAGTGTACAAGGAGTCAATCACAAATCGGACAAAGGAGCTATGAAGACAAAGTACTAAAGCAAAGAGAAAGTTTCTGGGAAAGTACAGAAACTGTATAGTCTCTGTGCTACTTGTTAACTTTCCCATTTGCTAACTGGAAAACAGGATGGTAGGAACCAGCAGACAGCAAACTGGTTTGCATTTGGACATGCAAACAAAATTCTGTAATAAAAACAAAATTTTAGTTCAAATGTGAGCCCCACAGATTTTTTTCTCTTCTCTTTAATACCCTAGTGGTGTCATAAAAGATATGTCACATAAGATCTGTCAGAATTATTTATTTTCTGTAATGATAATAATGCTAGAAACCTGCAAAAAATTGCAACAGTCAAACAGAAAAGCAGTGAATTTAAACCAGGAAACTTATACTGTTTAAGCAAGAAATCCAGCTCTGTTCTGAGGTAAACTGGATAGCCTGAGGGAAACCCCTTAAAAACTGTTCTAAAAATAGGATTATGGGTTTTTTTAACAAGAATGTGTGTTTCCAGCTTATCATTTTCCTTATTATTGAGAATTATGTGCTGCACTCAGCCTAATTTTCAGCCTTGAATACTTTAGAAGGAGTTGTGATACTGGTTCTTACCGGGCAGTCATCCCCCCCGTGGAAATCTGTATACTACCTGGAAATTCAGGACAGCGCTGGAAGCTGATTTAAAAATCTAACATTTTTCAAAGCCAAATTCCATATTTATAACTGGAAATATCTTTAATGTATTCAGCTTTTTTTTACCTATCAAGTTATCATCTAACCTTTTGATGATGGAGCTTCTCAGAGATAGATGGTAGACATCTCCATTGACACCAGCACCCAATATGAAATCACACTTCATTCCTGACATAGTTGCAGAAATTATCTACATCAGGAAGGAACAAGGAAAAATCTATGCTGAGTTTTCACTAATTTTTAAGGCATAAATTTTGCACCTAGAAACAAGGAGGGAAGGAGAGGAAAACAAATTAAAAATTAGTTGTGCAAAATTGCAGAAATATGTCATTCTATCCTTTGATGAACAGGGACAGAAATAAGGATGCACTTAAGTGCTTTGCCATACTTTACCTAAATACCAGCTTGTTCCTGAGAGATGCTCTCAACTGCACAATTTCAAGCACGCACAATTTCAAGCACACCCAATTTCAATATATTCCAAATTCAAACCCTTTCCTGGTTTTAGTCCCTTACTTTTTAAGACTGTAAAGAAAAAGATGTTATCAACATCTTAACTGAAAATATAGTTAAAAAAAGTAATAAAAAGAAGGTACCTCCTCAGTTCTCATGGAAATTTCCATGATTTCTTAGAGAAGAGCACAACACAGCAATTAAGTGCCTGAAACATTGATTTGGATCTCATGATTTAATTAGCAAATTGCACCTTTGTAGAACTTTTCACAGAATGATAGAGAAAAAGAAAGTAGGTCTTTAATTAGTCATTTTAAATTATCTCCGTATCGGAATTGTTATTTAATGAACACCTCTGATTAAGTTTGTTTCATTAAATTATGAGATCTGAATCATACTATGAGACCTGTATAGACTTATGAATGTTAAGGGGGAAGGAAGTTAGTCCAATATGTATCAGCCTTGACATCTAAATTATCCATCTTTTTGCTAATGTGCTTGTAAGTTGTTGATTTTTTATTTTAATAATAACCATACCATTGTATGGCTGCACTCCTGTTGTCTTCATCTTTAACCTGGCTTTATGAAATAAGTTAGTACATAAGACCCTAATTTGTAATCCTTATAGGTATACTAACAACCCTTAAGACCAAATGATTTTCACAAAAAAGGGTTTGAAGTATTTACTTTGTTTTTGTCCACATGGTGCTTTTTCAGTAATTGTATCTGTTTTGATTAAAGCTGCCAGTTATAGAAAAACAGAAAAATAAATTAAAATAGTCACAGGGTAAGAGTCTTCACTGTGCTGACAATGCTAATGAGATAAAAATGGGTTTTACCTTCCATCAGCAGAGTAGCTGTCTAAGCACTGTTATCTCAGTGTAATTCTGATCACAGTCATATTGCTTCGTCTTTTCCATTAAGTGCTTACACACTTTAAAAGTTCTTTAAAGATCAACATTTATGTCCCAGGAATTAAATGAGAAATGTTTCTGCGCAGAAAATTCAGGATCTATTGCAGAGCACCGTAAGGCTAAAGATTAGAGTCATAAAGCTGAGGCATTCACAATAAGTGTGTGTTGCAAGCAGTAAAAAAAAAGGCCCTTGATTCATTATCATCCTGATAGTTTTTCCTTTATTCATGCTGAGAAATAGTTTATGAGACTGCTTTCAATTCAGGTACTTCCATAGTAATGCAATGTACAAAATAAGTACGTGTAAAGGAAGGAATTATCACTGGTGAAGTTATTCAGAGAAATAAATAGGTTTTGCTTTTTCTTTCTTGGAAAAAATTAAAATGTAGCTTCCATATTATTCTCTTACTGCAGTAGACGTTACTTAGAATTACTGCAATTTACAACATTCTGTCATTAGAATTACTGGACTAACTAGGATTTATTCCTAGAATTTACAGCATTATCACTAGAATATGCTCCAATGAGAGGAAGAAACCTCTTCATTTACAAAATAAAATACATACGGTATTCCAAGTTTGTTTCAAGAAGTGCAAAGTACAAGCTTGAAAAAACAACTATGAACATTAGAAAAAAATTCCTGAATGTCACATCTTTAAAAATAATTTTCCTACCCTAACAAAAATATATCCCTAAACACGAGCAAATCTGATGATTCTCCATTCATAACAATGCACGGAATGGGTTTGCTCATAAGATGAGTTTACTGTCAGTGTCGTCACTGTCAGCTACTGCCAGAGCAATATCCCAAATTTTCTGTCAAGTTTGGTCCTGTATGAGTAATTAGAATTATGTTCTTCTAAGTGCTTTTGAGTCACTCTCATGCAATATTTAATAGGGACAGCTTTAAGTGTAGACAAAGAAGTTACAGTGACAAAGAAGCAATTTGTTAAACCCAAGTTACCAGAGAAAACTGCTTCCTGTTGAAATTATTAGCTTACTACAACTAGTATTTTATAGAGCCATTTTAATGGGCAGAAAAGTGAAACGTATCTCCTATTCCCCCTTGAAAATAGGCTGGTTCTGGTCTAAATTATATTCACAAAAGGTTTCCTGATGTATTGTGTATTACATAGGCCGTTTGGATTTGCTAGTCACCATTCAGAGCGGTTGCATGTTTTCACCTCTTCCTAAATATTATGGTTTAAAAGAAAAAAAAAGGAGTTTATGTCTAGTTCTAGACAGAATTAATTATAAAATCAATATGAAATGATCCAAGTTTAATATCTATTCCATTAAAGATTAATCCATAAAAAGATTACAATTTTATAACAGAAAAACTGAAACTAAAAATTTCTTCAGGATTATATTGCCCCATGCAAATAGTTTACTAGAGTTCACTGTATCGCCCAATGCACAAACTCTGTAGTTTGCAGCAGCACCCTGCTACACCAAACACTCAGCATTGGTTTTACCCCTCAATTAAGCAGCAAGGTAAGAGGCATCAGCTGCGGTGCTGCAGCACCTTGGCACCTCTGTAGCCACCAAAACCCCCCTGCTTCCAGGCACAGCCCTGGTACACTGGAGAAGGTACCACGCCAGCCTCTGCAGACCAGGCTCACACAATCCACTGCAAACCAAAGCGGCAGAAAAAAAAACCAGTTTCTTTATCCTGGTTTACATACAAGAAACCAAAGATGCAGGAAAATAATGAAAATTACATGAGGAGTCTTTGGCAGAGAGAGGATCTAAACTGGGATGACCTAAACCTGGCTAGCATTGGGATACAACTGTCCATATCTCCCTTTTATTACTGAACAAAACCAACTTTATTATTTACCTTTGCATGACTGTGAACAACTGTCATCTGTACTGGACTGTAGGGCAGCCTCAGGTCCAAACACAAGCTGCCACAGTCCAGCATGCAGTCAAAGTTTTCCTTTTGCAAATCAGAAATTTAAAACTTCTGTGTAAGGCTTCCCAAACTATTCAGCACAGCGTTATAATGGAAATTTCCCTCAGTTTTCACTGCGGAGTTATTATTGTAGCTCCACAACATGGAGCTAAATGACCCAAAAGCATGTTAATGCTGCCGTAGGACACATTAAAGTCATACACCAGCATTTTCCCTGAGTGGGTGTATTCAGCTCACTTAATAAAGATCATGAGTGACTGCACCCCTCTTTTGGCTACAACACAACTCAAGGATAGAGAATTTTAATAGCATATTAGTCATCTGCCCAGAGGTGAAGTATTTCATAATGAACTGAAAAGCCAGCAAATTGTGTATATGTGTATATTTTAATATTACTCTGTTCCTACTAATGAAATTTATGCAAAATACCACAAAAAATGATGAGTATACATCCGTAATGTGACTGAAAGATGTTGCAGGTTGCGTTAGGGTGAGGTGTTAAATTATTTATTACATGTCAAGTTTGGTTTTTTTCTTTTAATTACTTTCCTGGTATTTTGAAATTATTCCTGCTGGTTAGTATAAAGCTATGAGCATAAAGGTCAAGAAAAACATCACACGTTTTTGTTTCTGCTGTACCATGTGCCTTGCCCAACGAAGGTGGCAGAGGAGTATCCCAAAACATCTGTAGGCAGCAAACTTTGATTTTTTTTTCATCTTTTAAAAAGCATCATGGAAGCTAGGTGTGCATACAGGTGAGGGGGAAGCGGGGAAGGACATGGTGATTCAGAGGACTGGCAGTGGAATAAAGAATACATGGAAAATGAGTTTTGCTTGCAGGCGTCAGGATGAGTGATGACATGGCTGAACTGCTTGCTCACCTTTTGAGCCCTGCCTGATATACCCGTGGCCCTGCGGTTTGCCCCATGTGCCTCTCGGGTGTTGGGCTTGGCTGCGGGTGATGCAGGGGCACCATGCCCACTGCTGACCCTGCCCTTGGCCGTCTGTCCGCCGTGCCCATGGACCACCAAGGTGACATTGCTGGTGAGCACCAGAAAGCTGTTTTTCCCACTATCTTGGACTTAGTGTAGCTGTCTACAGTTCTGTCAACCTGATGCTGAGGAGAAATGGGAACATGCCTTTTACACCCAGTTGTGACTTGAAATCAGCTCAGGGTCCAGCAAGCCAAGAGGTGCCAGCAGATCAACAGTCCTGGTTCCTTCACCAGAGAGAAATTCCTTCCATCTTACATATGCATATGTGGTACCACTGCTCCTCAAAAACGTCCAGAATAGTCTCAAGACCCCCACATGCCTGGTGAGCCCTAATTCTTCCTGTGGAAACAGCTGCTCATTTGGAGTTTTGCTTGGGGGCCCAGAGACGAGAGACGGCTCCCTTCAGTTGGAATGCATCCCCCGCCGGAGGATTACTCATAGGACCGGGTGCCAGCCAGGAGCTGGATGGCAGGGTGCTGCCTCACAGGTCTAGCGCTCCTCCTGCAAGTACAGATCTGCAAAAGCTGGCATGTTCCCTGCTGCTGCAAAAGAGCAATCCCCGAGTTGGTTTGGCAAGCATGCTGGAGACCAAAAATGTCTACCACTTTACCTGGCCTTAAGCTGAAGGCATCTGATACACGGCCAGGGACAGGCTCACAGGATGTCTCTTGTGGCCATCAGTTCCTTGTGACCAGGGAGAGGGAAAAAGGGGAAAAAAAAAAAAGTTTTCTATTTTTTTCTAAAAGTTTTTTAAAATTTGTTGTGAGTGCCATGGGCACTAGACACTAAATTGATGTTCTTTAGATTTCATTTGTTTGGATTTCTATTGACTAGTTTTTAATAGGATTTTTATGAGTAGGTGTATTGTTGCCCGAGAACTTAGTGACTATTGAGCATTGTTAAAGGAGTAGCTGCTGCCCAAGCATTCACGCACCATTCATGATGGCACACACGCACATTTATTCTTGGGCGAACTTCCTCCTTCTTCAGGCTTGACCCTGGGTTTCCCACAGCAGAGTGTCAGGCGTCAGATTTTATAAAAAAATTAATTTAATTGAAAGGTGCAGCACCAGGATCAGCCTGGGCTGGGTGCCTCCAAAGAGAGGGACCCAGAACAAAGAAACCCCAGGACAATCATAACCTTGAGACCCACACACCCACCCCTCACACGCCCTTCATGCGTCCTTTAGTCCAATGGTGATTTTTGATCCGGGGTCTGCTAACATCTAATTGGATTCTTCTTCTGTGTCCAGGCAGGCAGGCTCTTATCTTGTTGACTTGCAGTTTACGCAGCTTTCGCCAAAGGCTGGAGCCTCCTTATCTTCTGGTTTGGACTCCTTGTGCCCTTGCCCTTGCTGGTGGAACATAGAGAACTGAAGAGTCCCAGACGTGGGAAAACACTGACAAGACATCAGTGTGATATCAAAATACTTTCCCATACTAAAAAGACTGAACACAGCACTGTACTGGCTGTTAGGAAAACTAGGAAAATTAATGAGAAAGATACCTCTATCATGGCCTAAAGGCTTCAGCAAATCTAGCTACTCATGCTAAGTAAAGCTAAGCAAACAGCACACATCACACCCTACTATAATCCTAAGTAATTTATTCTAATTAAAACTTACTTATTTATGTTAAACAACTAACATCCCTCAACAAGCATTTTAAAACCTACGGTGATTGTCAAGTTTTCTTCCAGCCATCTTCATGGCAAACTTTGTTCTTGTTGGCAGCATGCAAATCAGAAGAGAGTAAGACTTAGCCGGGAATAGCCTCTTCTCTGTATTAGCGCACAATGCTTTGTGATGAGCAGCTGCAAATTGTTTTAAGGAAAGAACAGTAAAAGCTACAGATCCAAATGAATGTCCAAGTATGTACTGCACAAGCTCTGCACAAACTAAGACCAAGGATGTGCTTAAATGCATTATTGGACTGAGATAGGATGGTACAAATTATCTCCCTGCTACCAAATTTGAGATTCTTAATTCAGTTCAAGTTGTATGTTTGATGTCTTAGGCACAATACTATTGTAATTTATTGAAATAGGTTGTATACAAACAACAAGTACCTCCTCTCTCAATCACCTCCACAGTATACCTATCTAGTTTTTAATTGTCCAGAATGCACATTTTGGCAAAACAAGGCTTGGTAAACCCAGAAAACTTTTTTGAAATTTTTCAAAACCAGCTCTCCCCATCTTTGTACGCTTTTGAGTCATGCTTAACGCTAATGATCATGTAAGGTTGAATGAAAACTTTTTGCTTTTTTCAGGTTTTGAGGTTTACATAAAACTTTTTTGCAAAGATAGTAGTCTTTGTCCTGGAAATGCCTCATGTATGAAATTTCAGAGTACTTGAAGTTTTGCTGTCCCTAGTGAAAGCAAAGCAAATTCAGTCATGAAGGAGAAGAGAGAATGCATGCCTGGGCAGAGGTATGCTATAAATTGCTCTTTCCAGAAACCAGTGGAAAAATCTCTAACAGTATAAGAAGAAATTATTTCCTTTTCATGTTAGCATGATATTAATGGAATTCTAACCTACCTGCTGCTGGTTTAGAACAAGTATATACAGTACATTTTACCTAACTGGAGGGAAGTTTGCTATTCTGATTTTTAATTATTGTTATGTAGAAACAGCCTCAAAGACAAATCTGTGCAGCATCAAAGAACTGTGCTACAAAGGGCCTGATCCTGTTATGTATTGACTAACATCAGAGATAAATCTTACTGACTTCAAACAGGATTGATATTACCCTGTGCTTCTCTAACTACTGTTTACTAATAAAGCATTGTTTATAAATTATGCACTCCTACTTACATAAACCACTTTCACTTCATGTTATTGATACTTTCACAGATCTCTTAGTTGAAGCCAACAGAGAGATTGATTGGCAAGATACTAGTAGGAAGCTCAGAGGTAAAGTACAAGCCTCTAAATGTTTTTCTTCAGAAATTAAAGAGTTATTTTCCTTACATTCCCTAAACCAAAATGTGGTTCCTGGGGCTTACACTTTGCATGTCAAAACTCAGCTTTCTATAATATTCCTCCTGATTTATGGTTTTAGGACTGATTCAAATAAAGCTTTTTTTTAATCAAGCAAACATACAAGTATGTGGTTCACAATTTTTTCAATCTTATATTTCTTAATATGTATTATGTTGGTTTTGTTCTGTCCCAAAAGAGGTGACGATCACAAGGCAGTCAAAATGCCCTCTTTCCTTTTTTTAAAAAAATATTTCAATGCCTAAGAAAAAATTTAATCATTGAAAAAGAACTAATCCATTAGCATAGAAGTCTTCAAAAGCCATATGAGATAACAATAGGGCATAATAAAAAATAATTTATTAAAGAAAGCATATTTCTATTTCAAGCTTCCATAGAATTTAATTGAAAAATGAAATAAGGTGGTGAGGTCATAGTGGGCTATGCAAACACCATTATGTGTATAGGGCACATTGTAGTCACACACACAGAGTTATGAGAGAGTGCGAACAAGCTCCCAAGAAAGGTCAAAGATTTTCAGAAACTTTTGCATCGTACCCCAACAACAAGTAATAAACAGGAGGGAAGAAAAAGACCTAAGGAAGTTGTATAACCCATATCTAAGACAGTCTCAGTCATTACATACCATGACTTCTTTTATAAAGGATCTCATAGCAACTTAAGTTACTTCTGAAATTTCAGTTAATGTTGCTTAAAATCTAGGTTAAATTTAATGTCAATTTATTTAAGCATTAGTAAACTCTCATGTGTCATTGTTACTCACTCAAGCAACCTGCTTTTAGTGTAAAGGGGTGGTAAACTTATGTACTGCAATTGTAGTTCTGATTTTTTTTTAAATAAAATTACTAGCTTACTTACCGTGTACCTACATGTTAGGTGAGTGGGAATATGCCTTAAAATGTTATAAATTAGAGTGGGAATGTGAAGTTCAATCACAGTATAGCCTTATGGACAATTATTGGAGATTTGTCAAACCAAATAACAGCCAGCAGACTGCCTTTACTCCTACACAGGAACATTCTCTTTCATTACAACAAAGGATATAAAATAATAAATACTGTACTTCCTTTGATATCAGAAAACAGGGAAATAAAGTAGACCTAGTGTGCAAGTGAAAAAAACCATGCTAACTATGTCAGTAAAGAAGAGGATGCAATTATTTTTGCAAAGCCTTTGAGTTCTCCTATAAGTGTATTCACATGTCTGCATTGCTGCGTGTAAATCTGAATAATCTCACAGACAACGAAAGCAATAAAAAAAACCCCAAACAAAAACCACACCCCAACAAAAATACTGTCTACATGAAGTTCTTCCAGGATTCAGTGTCCAGAATTCAGAATAAGAAGGGGGAAGAAGAGAATCATCTGCTTCAAATATATCATCAAATTTATAAGGACACTGGCATACCTAGAAGAAGCAAAAGAGGATCACCTGTGGCCCTTCAGAGAAAATACAGCCAACAAATTCATACCATAACTTATTATTGGGCAAATAACACAGATTCTATCCTAAAGCTCTTTGGGACACGAAATGTGGACCAGAATTAGGAAAGATTCTGGGAGCAGAACTAGACTTCCAGAGACAGGCAGGAATAATTTAATCTTGGAGACCACTCCTCCAAACCTGATGGACTGCGGTGGCTCTGAGGCAAGCCGAGCTGTAACTTTACACACCCAGCTTGCAGGCAACGTGTACAAGCTGGGAATGGTCATTGCTGTACCAGACACCAGCGAGGAGGGTCCAGTAGAGCCACAGCTGGCCCCTGAAGAGCAGCCTACACCACTCCACTCATGCTGCAGTGTCCTTTGCCACTCCAAACGCTGTCCATCTGTTTGAAGCATTATATGCTGCCTTTTAATTTGCAAAGTGTCTCTGAGCACTGCGTAAGACCAGAGGAGCAATGGGAAGGAAAAGAAGTTAAATGAATCTTTCAAAGCTTTGGACACTATTACAAGGGAAGACTCAAAAATGACAGAAAGTGGTTTTGCAGCCCACAAAGTCCGTAAGTCTGTCTCACTTCAAGAAAAAGACACTTGTTTTTCAGTCATCAACATTTTATTGAGCTTTATAGGCCAGCCTTCACTTTTGCTTTTTCATGTATGCTTATACATAAATATATATGTTTGCATGTGCATATTTCTGTGTTTGGTACATACACAAAAGCACAGATACATATAGACTCCCCTTCTTTCCTGTCCCTGTTCACACAAATGTTGATATAATAGCTTATAAAGAAGCCTCTTACCATAAATCTATTTTCAGTGCTTTTATTTAAATTGCTATCTAGAAATAAGGTTGACAGCCAGTACCATATACGGGTCCTGAGAACCCTCTGCAGGGACTTCTGGCTTAAACTCAATTCAGTTTGCTCTAAAAATGGCCGAATACAGAGGAACAGAAACTGCAGTGACAAATGCACTGAAAGGAAGATAATTTGTATGAAATTTTTATCAGTGTGAAACAGGCTCAGAGCATTACTTTAGCATTGAATTAGCATGCTAGTTTCTTAGTTTTCAAATGTACATTTAGCATGCCCGGGGAATGTGTGAGACTTCTCATGTTGGGGAAATCTTCAATCCTGGTTTTGCTGCATTGAGGGGTTGTGGGGCTGTGTTCATCAGGTAAAATCCTATGTAATGTTAGGTAGGTAATTCTAGAGTACAACCTGTGGCTGCACGAATGGTTCCGTCCCAGCTTTACAGTGTCTCCCTGCCATATCTGAATTTTGCATAATGTCAATATAAAATTTATACATCGATATACATATGCATGCATGCACACACATGCTTATATAAAGGAGAGGGAATATTCTCATCCTTGTGATTCCCTGCTCAAGAGGAAATTCGACCTAGGAGCAATGGTCAGCACAGCTGCTCTACTTTCTTCCAAAACATTAGTATCTGTTTTGATGACTTTGATGAGTCTTAGATGATCACATATTTTTACTGCACTTCTGTCCATCATAACCAACAAGCAAGTGAAAATCCTGTGAATTATTGTGACACTGCACACGTGCAAGATCTAGTTTTTAGCACTGGGTACCTCTGTCAGTTCACAGCCTCCCAATTTCCTTCTCAGTGTAGACAGGATGTGCAATGATGCCTGGCTTCCAAATGAGCTTTTAAGACTGATGCCTGTTCTTTTAATTGCAACAGAAGTTTTAACTATGACATTAAAAAGAACACAAAAAGTGCAGCTATCTTCCCACCACTCTGAGCAATTAATATAATCAAATAGACTGTTTCAAGTCATACAGGAACAACAACAACAACAAATTATTTTATTGCTTTTCAACTGATTTCTTGCCTGACGTTATTTAGGGAAAAGCTCTAATCTTCTACAACATATTTCATAAAAAACCAAATGAACATTCTATTATAATTCCAAAATTAAGCCATGAATATAACAACCGTGCACCTTTTGTCTACTCTGGCATATTTTATAAGAACTGTAAATGCAAATATTGCAGCTGTATACAGCATTTGCACATGCTAATATTTACAGTTCAAATTTGTTATATTTATCTTATTATCGTTTCTCTGAATTATGAGTACAGCATCAGATTGGTAAGAGTGGAAAAGGAAGAAGAGTATAGGCAACAATAATCAGCAGTTAATTTACATCAAACCTAAACAACTAAAGTGTGATATTATTGCAATATTTGACTTTTGTCTACTTCATAGTCTTTTTTGCTTGAATTATCCCTACTCTTTTGGAAGTATGAGTTCCGCAGGTTGAAATTCTCTGTCCAAACATGTCGCGCTCAGGCAACAGAATAAAAGTCTTTTCTCCAGATGCCAAGTGCATGGGTAGCCTTGGAGTTAATGAGGATCATTGTAACAGTAGTGAGAATACCATCAGTCTCTCTCCCTGCTCAGTTTGTTCCACTTCACAGGGCAACGGGAGTCTCAGAAGGCTGATCTAATCTATTCATATTAGAGAAAAGTTTTCATACAGTAATTATATCTTTTTGGAGTGGTAAGGAATGGTGTATTTTAAATGTTTCGGTACAAACTTTGTAAGAGCATAGTCAAAGTAATTCCAGGCTGCTGAAAGGATGCCCTCCAGGAATAAGTACAGTGAAGTGAGGGTATAGGAAAACAATTTTTTGCAACATTTTTCTTCTCTGTCCAATAGTGTACAGTAAATAACACTTCCCAGCTGCATTTCTGTAACTCATGTAATCCCCAAAACGTTTGGTTGGTTTTTTGTTGGTTTGGTTGGGGTTTTTGGGGGGAAGTGTGTTCTTTGAAGTGCAAATTGCACTTAGGAAGAGGACAGGAAACACTAGGCAGTCCAGCAGTGTAATTGTAGGAAATCATACAGGCATTACGGTGGATGACAATCTGAAAATTAGCCAGCAAGTCAAAGCTTTTGACAACTAACCAATCAACCCACAAGCAAAACAAATCAAAATAAACAAAAATCCCCTGCATATTGCTGTCAATGGTGGAACTAATGAAATATGAAATTGCATTTATTCTCTTTCAAACCAACAGCTGCAGCTACTCCCTCCCAAATTTCATCTTTCCCCCAAAATGCTTGCAATATACTCCTATGTTTTTCCAATTCCTCTCTTTATGCCCCATTTTCTGCCTCACGTGTCTAGGCAAGAGGAAGCCAGATGTGAATTCTAATGAGAGTGGACAGGATATACATGCAAACCCCCCAACCAGTCAGGTATCTCTACAAGGGTAGCTGAACTCTCTGTTATCTGCCCAGCCATTGATTTTCACAAAACTTGTAAGAACTATGGATCCTCCTACATTCTTTTGTCAAATTTGGTTGAAATATACCAATGTATTAAGCAATTGTTCAGGAAAACTAACAAATGTAGAATGAGATAGGGCACAGCATAAGCTCCTTAGAAAGAGGAGGAAAAGGAAAAGGAATTTATCCTGGGATGTTATTCAGAGAAATGGTATACAGCAGAATTCGGAGCTAATTATTGTAGCATTCATTACAGTTCAAATGCTGTATCCTTTCTTTGATCTGATTTTTTAAGAGAGATTAACTGCAAAGCACTCAGAAAACAAGAATGGAAGACTGGGGAAACACGATCTATAGAGTAAAATGTGAGATCAGTGGATATGTTAAACTTGGGTATAAAAAGACAGAGATGGAAGGTTATGCAGAAGATTTTAATAAAGTGATCAATTGCTCTCTAAGCCTAGGAACGAAAAGATTGACTTAATTAGCAACAAAACAATCTGGATGAAACATTAGGAGAAAAAATGTGCTGATGGAAACAGTCAAACGGGCTTTCCAAGGCAGTGCACAATCCCCTACCATAGAGGTTTTTAACAGCAATTTACACTAGCATAGTCTCTTGTAGGGACTTTCAGCTTTACGTTTCTGTCATTGCATCTTAACCTTTTTCTTTGGGGAGATTCTGGGAACACACTGAGAACCACTACAGTTACAGCATGACAGCTTGGGCTCCTCTTGTGTGATTTGCTAGATTTCTAAATACAAATCTGTGCTCTAGTGATAAATCTGAGAAAAATCCAGTCAAGAAATTGTGAAAGTTGCCATAGGCTTCAATTAATTTAGACTTAGAATCTGAATGCATGAAGACAATATACCTGCGTATTTTAGCATCTAACAGGAAGAAATGCTCTTTGTTTTACCAAACCAGTGAAACAAAATCAATTCAAACAAAGTAAAAAGGAAATATTTCTAAAACTTTATCATTCTGAGGATTCCAGTCTAAGGCTTAAAGCAATGAAAATTAAGCTGAGGATCCTAAGTCATGTAATCATTTCCCAATAAAGATTAATAACAAGCTTTGTTTTGTGGTTACTTCTGTCCTCACCCTCTCCCAAAATACTTTTTTTAAAAAAGAGTTAATGGCTGTAGAGACAACTCTTCATTTATGGAGAAGTGATTTTACCTAGTCTTTCCATATAGGGCAAACTGGTCTCAAACACTTTTGTTTTGTTTTTCAACAGGCACACGGTAAAGTTTCAGTCCTACAAATCTGTGCATCTGTGGACAATCCTTAGTCACCTAAGGGCTTGCTGATTTCAAGTGGGACTTTTGCGTGAGTAAAAACCTGTAACCAAACATTTTCAAACATCAGGACCTAGAACTACATTCTGAATGTAAGAATTTAAAGGTGGATTTTTCTTCTTGCTTGTTACACTGCAAAGGGGATTTTACTACAAAGCACTTTATAAGATTTAAAAAAATACAGAACTTGGACTACAGGTGACATTATTTTTAAAAATTGGATTGCAATAAAAGTAATGTATTATTAGTTTATAAATATGTATTTCATTCATGCTAATTAATCTATTCATATTGATACATAAACATGTATGAAATTTGGTTTTTTAGGTTTTGTAAAAAAGAAAATGCCAGAATTACACCCCATCTTACATATACACTTCATATCTAAATAATACAACATTTTCTTGTTCTTGCTATATTAGGTCTGACAATAAGTGATTTATGACTACAGTCCTGCAAACCAAGCTACTAAATGAACAATTATTCCAAAGTTTGACAGGAGGAACTGAAATTGCCAGATATTTGAGAGAAAGACATATGCACTTGCTGAAACAGCAAAGGAATAGAAACGAGATCTCATATTTGTACTCAGCATAAATTTTATTTAACATGGCAATTGAAAGGTGGATCAAAGGATTGACCAGAATGCATAATATCCCAATTGTCTAGTGAAGTCTGCCCACATTATTCTCTTAATACTTTGTTTAGTTTTCAGGGAAGAAGTATCTCTAAATCCAATGCTTTGAAAATGATAACTAATGGTACATCAGTCACATTGCTTGGCAGCTTTCAAGTTGTTCTGATTAGTAATGTAATGTAGCTATCTTGGTATGAAGATTTCAGGTCTTGGGGACTCAAAGCTCTTACCACATGCATTTCTGTAAGCGTGTGAGTAGTCCAATGAGAGCAAATACAATAACTCCCATGCAAAATGTGTGGCTGGATCTGAGGCCAAGCATTACATGTATAAGAGAGGAAAGAGAGGAAATTCCACAATAATGACTGGAGTACAGTCAGAAGAAGGGTAGAGGTGCCAAGGCAGCAGCCGCTTCCTGAACCACAGCCCTGAGCTGCACCATTATCACGTTTGGTCCCAAGTCAATGGACACATAGGGTTAAGGACTAAAGAAAAACACCTCCAAGAAGACAGGGCCGAATTTGCACCATCACAGGAAGCCCAGGCTATGTTTGCACCCCCAAAAATTAAAGCAATGTTTGCATGTTCAAAAGATTTCAAAATCAGCAAATGTCTCTCTATGCTAAAAATTCCAGTGCCAGAAGCCATATGATTGACTCAAAGCAAAAAGCATGTCAAGTGAATCATACATGCAGGCAAGCCCAGACAGGACACTGTTAAGTATCAATTGGCCATCATAATGGTTATCTCTCTTTAGGAACTTCAGTGTCAACAAAACCCCTGGCAAACACAGACCGATCTCACATGCCAGGCCCAGACCTGTACTCTTTCCCGTGGTAAAATTCCCGCAGGTAGCAGTGGAAATTTTACCTTAATATCTGCGCAGTGTGAAGGTCAGAGCTGAGTCTTCTGTAGAGACCAAATAGCTACACACATCTTCATACTGCTCTGCATTGTGTCCTAGCTAGAGAGCCTCCAATGGAGTATCTGGGGAACAGGGGGCAAAGGAAGAGGAAAAATGTGGTCTCCCTCTTCTGACACAGTTTATGCATCAGCTTACCGACCCTCCTTCCTAACCACCCCTCCACACCCAAGTCACTCAACAGAAGTTTTGTCCAATGGTCAACATTTCTTTTCTGCCATTCTTATATGCCAAGTGGGTAATTTACAAAAATGCATCAGGAAAAATGCACTGCTCAGCTCTTAGAGTTGGAGGCAATGGTTCTACTGCCAACATGGTGTAGATCTCTGATCTACAATAAGCCAAAACTGACAAACAGCTGGGGCCAGTGCTCCTACAGCTAAGCATCGGCAAGTCAGGCTTATGGGAATATATCAGATGGTCACCCCTCTCCAATCATTAACTAAAACTCTGTCGAGTTCTCCAGTGAGGCAGAGAACTGGAATTTCCACTAAATTCAGCCATAGGTTCCCTTAAAGTGGAAGTCAGATCATGATGAGGTGGTTTCAGGAGAAAAACTTAACAGGTAACCATGGTTTGGAAAACATCTAAAGTTAGCTGAAGCTGAGGAGGAGGAATTCTACCTGTCTGCATGTTTTTCTGTAGTCCCCACCACTGGATTCCTAATATCATAGTCAAAGCAGAAAGCTAGGTAGCCTCTGCCTGCAGGGTTGTCATACTACTTCAACCAGAACTGAGATTTTTCTCTTCTAGCTCTGTTTTAACTGACTGCTTGGAGGCAGTTGTCCTCACTGAAAACAGGTGTACATGGTGGACAATGCTTTACACATTTGCTATAAACCATGTAGCACGGGTTATAAGGCTGACCCATAAAAACTTCAGAGATTGTCAGGTGGGATATAAAAGCAAAATCTTGTTTACAAGTAAACATTAAAAGCCTTGCAGCTTTTCTTCCAAAGAGGAGGCACCTCTCTGTTATTTCATTGGCCCAACTATCCTGCATTTATTGTCAACTGAAAACATTGTTTTCTACTCCTCCTAAAAGTTACCACACAATTGGTTTGGCGCCAAAGCCCTCCCATTTTCCACCCCACAGACAGTGGCAGCAGATAGATGTAGCAAAGGCAAAGTGCTGCCTTGCTTCTATGAAATTATGTGGATAAAGGGATTGTTTTCCATTAAGCTCTTTGGAACGTTCATTGCAGAAGCTGCTGTCTGAAATCAACAGAAGGAACTCGGACTGTTAATGAAAGCAGTCCAATATAATCAGTGCATAGCCTCTATTTTAATATTTATTAACATTTACATTCAGTCATAAAATAAAAATAAAATGCATGTTAGCATTTTCAATTAATAAATAATCAATAAGTAAAATAAAAGATCTTCCATGACATGAAAGTAGAGTTTTAGGATGAAATAGCCTTTGCACCACAAGCATGAACAAAACCAATCCCAGTCATGGTGGGTTGTCAAACTCTCGGAAGAACTCTTGCTATGATCAAGTAATGATGATGTTTCATCCTGGGCTTCAGTGATTAGCCAATATGCTGGCTTTTGTGGAGCTGCTTCAGTTAGGAAGTCAAGCTGATACTATGAATAATTTTCAGTTTTCTGGGTATTTATTTAACAAAAATATAAATACGTATTTTTTTTTTCTGGAATCTAACAGAAATGAATAGCAGCAGTAAATTTCAGTCAACGGTGTGCTCAGAGGGCTCTGCATTTGAGAGGACTGTACTCACAATTGCTTCTTTTGGCTGGTTTGGTTGACAAACAATTCCCTCCTCCCTGTGTTTTCACAACTAGTACCAGTTAAATCCCTGAAACTACACAACTCAGCCCCAATGAACTTTACAGCCACTGCTACTCAAGGCTGCATTTAATTGCTCCTTCCACTCAGCCTCGCAGAAAGGATGCCAAACACAGCTATTGGCCCAAACCAAGTCTCCAGTTGTCTCTAGTTCACCTTCTGATGGCTGGCAGGCATCAACACTCTCCAGAGTAACAATTCCATCCCTACAACTAGCTTTTCTTCCACTGAACCTGGCAAAACATCACTAAATCTAACACTAGAAGTGTAGACATGCAAAACAGGTTCAGGCAGCTACATTTTATAGACTGGGATGAAAAGAAAAACAATCAGGAGGTATGATATAATTACAGGGTAATAAAACTAAAAACATTGTTAATACATTAATTTAATATTTGGCTTTCTCATCTGAGTGTACAAATCCACAGATGTCCAATTGTTTCCATTTTCAGTTGGAAAAAATTAATTTTTTTGACTGATGCCCATCAGTAGATACCTAATTTTTTCATCAATGACACAGAAGAAAAGGTATCACAAACATTAACTGAGGGAAGCTCATCTCCCCACAGAGTAAACAAAAAGTATAAAATAAAAAAACCTCATCATAATTTTTCTGGGTGTGAAAAAAAACTCTACTGGAGGAAAAATGTTTATATAAAAGTAGAGAGGGCAAAATGTTACTGCTACCATAAAAAATGTCCCCAACATTCAACATTCTGACTCCTTTCTGAACACCTGTGCTGAAATTCTGAAACCCTTGGAAAACAGGAGGCCCATAAAAGTGCAATTATCACAATTGTCCTGGCTAAAACCTTCTCAGGTTTAAAGCAAGGTCTCCACAGACAACAGAGGGAAGATCATTCTAGCCTTAATTCCCAGAAGGGCAAGAAACTCAGCTAATGATAGCATGGCTAGTGAGCAGAGACTTGCTTTCATCCCTCCTGAAGAGACGATGCTTGCAGGGAGGGACAGAATGACACAGATCTGTAACTTATGGCAGGAAGGGTTGGGTGGGAGGGAACAGAGTTGAAGGGACAGAAGTGGCTGGGATGCACGATTTGTTCCAGGGAAGGACTGAAGATGAGGACAAGAGGGAGACTGCAGGAAGCAAGGATGGTTATGTAATTTGGAAGGACATCAGATGGTCATTCACCAAATTCAGGGCTGGACCAAACCTTAGTGCCAATAGAAAACTCACAGAGGTTTGCCAGTTGCTGGTTTGAATAAAGTGAGCAAACATAATCCTCTGAGAATACCAGCCATTTTTATATCCAGAATGAGCTTGTGAAACTTGTTTTGATCTGCTTAATTTAACCTGCCTCTCAAAAGAAGAAGCCCTGAGACTCCTTAGGAAATGGACACACTATTGTTCTTAATTTACTTTTTTTGTACTTGAAAAAGCTTAGGACAAAGAAAGAAACATCAATAGCTTTTAGACGGCTCATCCTGGGTGTCAAAGAGAGAGCTTATGTGTCTTTTTCTTGTTACAACAAATGCAAAGCTGCCACAAAGCACTCCACCCCTTATTTAAAGTGAGAGTTTCTGAATATGAAAATCACCAGACCAAAAGCTGTTTATACCGCCTACAGAATACTGAGATGTTCCAAGTATGCTCCGTACCACTTATCAACAATAATATGCCTGCAATTCACTCAGGATTTTGCTGAAGTCTGAAAAGTCTATTGCAGTTTTTTTGGAAAAAAACCCCAACCAACAAACCTTCTGCAAAATGATATTAAAACAGTTGCATACATACACACTACTGTAGGGAATTCTGCACATGCTTACTACAAATAATTTTGAATTACTGATAGGTAGGGCATAAGCCACTGAATGCTGGCAAGTAAGATAAAAACTTGGTTAAAACAGCTAGCCACGAGAGCAACTTTGTTTAGGGATTACCCTATGAGGTTTAGGGAGGTAATCCCATTTTGTCCCTGTGGGATGGAATGAATGCACCCTAATGCAGATCTCACTGTGTCCTCCAGAGTCTTCATGTTGCTATTCTGCATAATTGCTGGTGTTGTACAAGTTGAGAACAAAGCACTATATTTTTCAGGCTATCAAATGTCCCTTTGCAGATTATCACTTTGAAAACTCATTATTTAAGAATGGATCTGATCAGAGGACATATTATAAATCCCTTCAATGCAGGCAGAGATCTTCTCACAAGCCATTTTACCCCAGATTTCCTTCAAAGAGGTCTCAGTGCTTGCTTACTTTTCTAACAACAGTATGTCAGCTTTGGGCAATATTTGAAAATAATATGAAAAACTGGGAAAAAATGAAACAGTTGAAAAATTACAATTTCTTGGATAATGACTATAAAATTCTATCTTTTCAGCTATGCACCTCCAAGTGTTACTATGAACAGGATAATAGTGCCCTTTGCTAAAATGAATTATCTGAAAAAAAGATTGTCACAGTTACTTATAAGGATCACAATGCTTTTGTACCATCCCACCTTAAAAGAAAAAGTAAACCAATTTTAAAAAATTCTACAGAGAACTCAAGTCAACAACACTTTTTTTTGGTAGAAAGTTCTCTCTGTATATATATAAAATATATATACACATAGATATATAAATTTATGTATATAAAAAATAAAACCCAGCCTTACCTACAGTGAAAATCTTGCAGTCATATAAGAATGAAGTGAGATGAAGCCCTTACTCATAATGAGAATCAGATCATGAGAGGAAAGAAGGTGAAGCCTGGAAGCTAGTTCCTACTCGAAAAACCACGACCGTGAGGAAGGCTGTAAGTTTCTCTATGAATCAGCCAAACATCTGATCTCTGGGGATAATTAACTGCCTGAAAATAAATGCATCTGGAATCTTTTTGTGGAATAGGAGGCAGGAAAAAAAAATAGAAGCAACATAAATAACAAAGCTCAGGAGGTTTTGGTAGATAACTGCTGTAAATGACTTCACAATTCCTTGGTAAAAATCAGTGACTATTGAACACAAAGCGAAGAAAGTAAAAAAATTAGCAGCAGCCGGTACTGTTTTGATCTATACAAGTAAAGGAAAAAGAAATCGCAGAATTACTGAAATAGTATTATCACATTTTTTGAAACAAAAGTGCTGCAAATTAAAATGTTTATATGCTTTTTTAGCACAGGCATAATGACCAGCTGGAGTGCAGCTTCCTGCAAGACACAGATAACATGGATGTTTCTTCACAAACGGACAAACAACAGGAAATACAAATCAAAGCTGAGACACCATTGCACAAATGCAACAAAAATATAAGCCAAATCAAAGTCCCCTAGGCAAATTTGGTGGTCTTGCTCTCCATGTGCTCTGTAAATACAGTTTAAATTATGATGACTGTGACACTTACATGCAAAAGCAATAGGAAATATGGTCTGAATGAGACATTTACTCGCCACACTGTGATATGTATTTAAGCATTATAACTTTATCTTCTATAGAGTATTTAAAATTGCTTTAATTAACTCAATATATGAGAAATTAGAGATGCTTAGATAATTAACATCTTTCTGATATACATTGCAGGCAGAATTTAAAAATACTCATAGAAGGAAATAGCCCTTTTACTGCAAGTTATTTAATCACTTCAAGCTAAATGTAAGGGCCAGAGCTGCACCATCTCAATGATGCACTTTCCTCTAAAACCAAAAGCTTGCAGAACTGGGCTGTTTAATTTGCCCCCTCCAGTCTATAAGGTGGATATTCAAATGCTACTCTCAAATTGGGAGGATATTTGCATCCTTTAGAAAAATCAGATTCCTGGCTGTGAAGTGGCTATTCTTTGACTTTGGAACCTCTGATGCTGTCTTAAGATACCAAAACCAAATGATAGCTGCAAGTGCCATATTACTATTTTTCCTTTAATCGGCAAGTCCCTTTAAAAAATGTTAAAGAAATAAAAAAATGATTACAAGGTACTGAATTATAAACACTACTTTACATGATTCTATAAAAAGAAAACTAAAATCAGTTCTGACCTGTTGAGAATGTGAATGCTATATTCTGGGGTTTGGTCCTGCTGCTAATGGATTTTAAGGGAAAGGCAGTGCCAAACATCTAGCAGCCACATGTCCTTATCATAGAAACATAGTACAGCAGACAGCAATCTCACAGAAACAGAGCATAATCTAAATTGTCACAGTTTCTGAAAAACATTGCAACAGAATCTAAGAAGAAAGAAGGCAAAAAGTACTATGGAAAGGGTAAAAATATACACAAAGAAAATCAGACTCTTTCAAAAGGAGATCATTAAACTTTGTCCAGGTGGTGACATAACATAATTTGTTTTTGTCTGCTCCATCTTTGCATCTCCCACTGGTTGCAGCCCCAAAGAATGCATGGATGAATGTAAAGACCTAGTTGTGTGCACAGCATTACACAAAGACTTCCCTTGGGGTGTGAATGAACTTTAAGCCATTTTCAGTTCCCAGCCATAGGACATCAGTAGATGAAGCTCTGTAGGAGGATGTTTTGGTATGGCATCCCTCAGGACTGGAAGTCTCTGCAGTGGGAAAAATAATTTCAACAGGAACACGATGAAAGCTAGTGCCAAGGTTTTAATGCACTAAGAAAGTGTTGAAATTTAACCTGTGAAAGGAAACTTGAGGGAAACATGCTGAGCTTACAACCAGGCTAAAAAGAATTTCTTCAGCACTTTTTTCTTGTGTAGCATAGCTGGAGACTGGACCATCTTCAAGAGCAGCTGGTGTTGGGCAGCAGTGAGGGTGGTAAGGGCATTGTGGGATTTGCATGTGTGGAGACAAGGGCAGTCAGGGCTCCTTTCCTGGCCTCCTTATGGGCAGTGCCACCTCCTGAATTTGGTCCTGCCCTTGAGGCATAATCCAGTCCACTTTTCATGAAAAAGTGATTTTCTTTCAGTTCATATTTAGATCTTTCTTAGATCAAGTAGATGCTTGTTCTCTCCTACCATAGTACTTCAATCTACATCTAAGGTCCATTTATATCTCTGACATTTTGATTACTAGCCTATTAGCTAGATTATAGGCCCAGTAGAGTTGCCTGTTAAGATATGAAACAAAACCTTCCAATCAACATCTCTGACTGCCGGACTTCAGTCTGAACATGCATGGACCCCGACTCAACTGGATGCAAATGAACTTAGAATATAACATACTCACCTTTGCACACAGGGTCCCAAGATAGAGCCGTCAGTTGGAGGGGCAGTCCTTAAGGGATGAGAGTGTGGAATAAGGCTTTCCTGCTACAAATGATTAAAATTAAGACAGCCTGTCAGAGCAGGGCTGCCAAACATAGCCCTTTCCATTCAAATGTACAGAGCAGAAATGCTGGCTATTGGGGAACATTCTGTGTTTCAGTCCCTCAGCAGCCTACGACTTGAGAAAACCCTCCCTTGGCCCCTGCTGCATACTCTGAGCAGCCCCCCCGTTCCTCAGGTACCCCTCATGCATCACCGCCAACTCGGTGCTCTGCTGCCTGTCACAGGTCCCACACTGGTGAGGAGGTTTGCTCTAACCACCCCCTATTTCAATTGCAGCTAGACTGTGTTTTTATTCCTCATCGAAATGATCGTATGTAGGTGGATTTTGAAAGGCCATATGGGTTCCTCTCTGCTTTGCACAAACTCTACTGCTCAGAGGTGCTCCTGGATGGTGAAGCCAAAGTGATAGGGCCCTCTACAGGTGCTCCTGGCAGAAGAGATGGGTTTTATTTGTGCTTTATCAATGACTCCTTGCACGTCTTCTTCCCGCTCCCTTTGTGGCTGTTTATATCTTCTATGGGCTGGGATTCCTTTCTACAATGTCTGCATAGACCCTGGGAGAACCAACGGGGGCCTCCACATATTTCTACAAAAGACAGTAATATACATTTTTCTGCTGGATTTTTTAGAGCTAACTTACCGCTGTTGTACTTACTGTCTCCTAATTTACATACCATCATATCTATTTCCTTATACAGATGCAAATATCACTGGCAGTAGGAAGTCTGTGTGTGGGTTGTCATTTCATTTAATTTATGAATTTTCTTTCTTCAGTCCCTTCGGTCTTCAGTAGATTGATGATTTCCTTTTCTCCCCTTAAAAAGTTTTCATTGATGAGGAAATAAAAATGCTGTCATTCAATTGGCAGGGAAAACCAGACACCTGTTCCATTGGGCCTTCTCTTTCAATTTCCCTTAAAATTGCATAGTCTTTGCTGCCTCATAACACCTCAGCTTTTTTTTTGCCATAAGAGCCAGACATTACTAAACGATAGCAGGGAACCAAGTCTGAATATGCTTTATATTAATTTTTATTCCCCTCATCTGATTAGCAGATGTTCTGGGAAGAAAGCAAGGAGGCAATTTTGCACGTGCTGGAATTTTCAGAAGTGTATTTACTGTATGTAATGACTTTTGGAGATTTCTGACTTACTGAAGAGAGAATTATTTCTTTGTATCTCGAGGCACTGTAAATATTGCCTCTCTAGTCATTTGCTGTTTGAAAAGAAGTAGATGTTACTTATCTATCTATATATATACACATAGACAAACACAGATAGCATAGATTCCACTCCAAAAGACTCATAGTTTAACTCAAAGAACACCATGGCACATCATTCTGGAGGTGCTGCCACGTACCTTAAGCCACATCTCATGTAAAGAGACAAGCCAGTGCACAGAGGTGACATTAGGTGTTTCATGGGGTCATAGTGTCAGGGATTCCTTACGTCACCAAGACTCCCCAGCCTATTCTTTCTGAGTCCTAAGTACCAAAATCAGTCATATGTAGCTCCCCAGCTATGAAGGAGCAGTACAAATCATGATTTGGACTTGGTGAATACATACGGGCTCTCTCCTCAAGAGTATTCCAAGTCCACTCTCAGGGCCACATCAGCTACCGATGCAGACAGCGCCACCCCAAATCCCACCAAGAATGGCTTTCCTTGAGTCTGTCTGGTATGTGACAGGTGATCTTCTGCTGTGTGGAGGCCATCAGGTTCACTTAGATAGGCTGTCCACAAGTTGCCTTCAGAACTGCTATGTGGGGAGGAAGACCTGAAAGATGTACTTGTCCCCAGGCCTCTCTCAATCACCTGAGAGTATCACAATGGCAAAACCTCATCTTTGGCAGCTTAATATTTCTTGTAGCAAGTATTCTGGATACTCCTTGTTCTCAGCCAGGATAGTCAGACAACCCTATTTGTAAAAAGCCTAGCAAGCCAGAAATAGGCCCCTGACATCCCTTAAATATCTCTATCAACATCCATTAGCAAACTACATTCAGTAGATGGTGGGGCTTTCTATAAGATTACTTCTATTATTCTAGGCTTTCTCTTTAATACTTTTGGGCTGTCACATAACTTCATCATTGTAAAATGAGACTGTTCTGCTCTTCCTACCACATCCCAGTACAACTCCACTGATAACTAAATGCTAGGTAGAGACAGAAATGTTCTTGACGTGACTCATTTTTCAATGGCATGGAGTTAAGAAGCCCATTGACTTTCCACCACTGATACACAACTGATGGGGCGGTTATTGACCTGTAACATATCTACTGCTCCCGTGCAATTGCCTGTGTCCTCTGACAGCCTCAGAAGAGAGAAAATACATAAAAAGGAGAAACAACCCTCTCTCAACTGTGATTACTAGGAATAGTTGAACGAGTTTGTCCAAGATGAGAAACAGCATGATTACCAGTCTGAAATGTGCTTCTGGCCTTCTCCTTCTGTCCCAGACCATGTTTTCATTGCTGACATGTCAAAGACCCAGTAAATGCAAGGTTTTCTGGTGACTCATATCCATGAAAATCCCTGGCATGCACCATCTGATGAGTAAATCTTCAAATGAGCTTGGTCATGGTGTCGCCAAGAAGAGCTGAGAGTCCTGCAGAGGGGTGTGTAAGAGACGAGAAGGCCATGGGTAGCAGCACGTGGGCATGGGAAAGTAGGTCAGATTTTACTCGATTCCTTCCATAGGACATAGGAAAAGCAATGGCTTTTCTTGATTTTGTTAGCTAGATCAGCTGTGTGAGGAAAAGCAGCCAATAGGAAGCCAGAATCCTGTTGGAGGGTAGGTAGGAAAACCAGCACCCTTACAAAAGAGGGGGAGGCCCATAGAAATGGTCCAGGTATGATAAGCAGCAGACTGTAATGTGTTATGGGATGATATCATAATATCTCCAGGAGAGAGGTGTCATGATATGGATGCAATAGCTAGATGGCTATTGACTGCAGGGAGGGAATATGTAGTTCCAGGTGATAAAAGGATAGCTTCGAAAAATATACACCTTACACATATTTGTGCGGCAGGTTGATCGGGATGGGACCAAGCTGGCTATTTTTCAAGATACTGCTTTTTTCATCAGAAAATGACGGTTCTTTGAAAACAACTATTTGCCAGGAAAAGACCAAGTTTGAGGACTGTTTATTCACACAATTTTCATCCAGCTTTACAAAACATTTGGTTTAAAAGTTTGTAACTAAAAATATTTTATTTAACTTGGAGAAAAACCTATATTGTAAGTAAAAGTAAACTAAATTTCTTTAAATTTAAAGATCTTTTATGTGTAAGTGGTCAAAACCTGTATGAAGAGTTTCAGTGCTATCAAAACATCTCAAATGATACAAACCATTATTGGCTTTCAATGTTCATTAGTAAAGTAAATCTATATGTTTTATTTTGGGGATAAATTAACTGCTATTTAGCTCATTCGCCAGCTGCACACCTGATACTTTGATTAGAAAATGTTACGGGACAGAGGTCTGTCTGTTAAAGGACAAAGGCACAAATACAATTTTTTTATCATTGTAAGTGACACTGTCAGGTTGAAGATCTTCTGAAAGAGAAGCCAGGCCCAAGCTGTTTAATTTCATCAGTACATATCCATCTCACCTCACAACCAATATGCCTTTAGACACCTGCCCAGTAAAAAAGAAATAAAAATCTAAATGGGATTAAGTGGAGCTTCAAATGGCCCAATGCAGGCAATTAGGGCTTGGTAAATAATATATAAAAATATGGAGCAGAATCTTTTTAAAGGGGATGGAGGGAGGAGGAGGAGAAATTAGGGTTTGGTAAATAAATAAAAATAGGGACCAATTTTCAAGGGGATGGAGGGGGGAAGAGGAGGAAAAGCCTAACTTTAAGAAGCATTATCTGAGTCATCATGCAATTAAAGTCTATGGGCTGTACTTGGATCTGTTCCACTTGCTTTGCACCAGTTCCAGTGGTATTATACAGCTCAAAACCTACCTCAGCTGCCCATCAAATGATGCCTTTGGTGTAAGGAAATCCCCAGGAGTCAGTCTTTAAGCATTCCCCCCTGGGCTTTTGTTTGAAGGGCAGGGCCAGCAAAAGGGAATGTGGTTTGGGACATCCACAGGGTCCAACTAGTCTTTTGTTTCTGGGGTGGTCCCTTGGGGCCATAGGAAGTGGGCGTTAAATTTACTAGCCCATGGCTACTTTAATTTACACGGGCCACTGTTATCAGGTAGCACCAAAATATAGCACGTAAATATAATTAACCAGAGACCAACCATATTAAGAGAGCAAGCTGCACTTTGTGCCTGCAGGTAGGATAAGTTCACTGTTCATGAATGCAAAACTAATAGACTGATTCTTTTAAAACAAGTCTCTTCCTTAGATTGCAAGGAGATATACAAAAGGAGCTGAGTTTCGACTGAATCCACTTAACTCATGCCAAGTTACGCAAGCGCAACACTCAGGGGGAAGGGATGTGAAAGACCAGAGGAGACAGAACATGAAAATGATGAGGTTGATTCAACAGAATCTTTCTTAAAAATAAAGTGATGCTATGCAAAGGCTGGGATGGGTCTTGTTTCTGTAAAAAGTTCACAACAGCATGAGTGAGCGATCAAAGGACAGAAAACAAGGAAGGCAGCTTTGCCCAGCCACCTTGAGGACTTTCTTGCAAACCCACATTAGCAGCCTATGAAAAGTCTTGAAAGATGTGTCAGAAGCTGCACAATAGCATATGGTATTGTGAAGGTGCCACAAAAACCTGAAGTCCATAGGACATCTTAGAAAGATTGCCAGTAAGTCAGAATGCTCCCTTAAATCCAAATTTTGCCTAGAGAAAGACCTTCCATTGCCCTTCCCCACCCCACCAACAGGTACAGCACAAAACAGTGCAAAAGTCCCAAAGCCCCATGCTTCACTTACAGCAAGTACTGAACCATGCCTTTTAGAAGGGAAAAAAGAGATCTTGCTGCTAGTATTGAATGTTTTATCCAAATAATAACTGAGGAGGATTATCTGGGGGGAAAAAAAAAAAGAGAGAGAAAGGAAAAAAAAATTCTCTGATGAAAGCTGTATTCCAGTTTGCAGCTTTTGCTGGTAGTATAAAACACAGGAGCCTGCAACTTAATGATCACGACTGCAATCAATTTTGACCATTTCTCACCAGATATCCTGATTAATTGCTAATTCCTCATTTGAAAATGTTAGTCATCACATAAAGTGTTTGATATATATCAATAATCACTCTGAAACTGCATGTTTTTCCTGCTGCTCAATTTACCCTGTCAGTCGTGTGAATATCTGCACCAGTTAGACAAGGAAACACTAAAAATCTTAACATAGTGGAAGGATAAATGTGTGTGCATGTGTATACACAATATTTTTATATATGTATTCATACATGTACAGACACATACCTGAAAATACTGAAAGACTGGCACTACTGAAAGATTCATATAAATGAACCTGAATACTGGTTGTCAAATAATGCAAACCAAGGCAAAGAACACCATATACTATATTAAGTACTTTGAGTTTACTGAGTTGCTTGCTTGGACTTGCAGGAGAAGCCTGAAAACTGAGGTATATAGTCAGTATGAAACAGCATTAGGAATATGTACTTTGCCTCCTACTCCTGCATATTTTATCATTTATGTTAATTATGACTTTTAATGATGGGTAATCTTCAAAGAGGTATAGGAAGATCTCTGAGAGAGAGGTTGAATACAAGGAATAGACTGGGTACAGTCACAAATCAAGGGGTGGAGTGAGGAAATAACCTTGGATTTGTGGGACAAACACTTAACGGCATGAGGGGGCTAAATGTGGCAGTGAGTCAGAGACAAGGCAGATTTTCTCCTAGGGGAAAGGGAGGGGAAGATCAAGGACTCTGGTGCAGGGAGGCAATCTGGAAAGAAGAGTTTGTTTGACATGGAGAAGAAGAAAGATTTAGGAGATCTGTGGGTGGTAGAGCAGGGATGTAAAGCTGTTGTTGAAATGACTGAAAATTCAGATTTTGCAACGTGCAAGTCTAAGTCATTTTCTCGAGGCTTATATCCCTCACTGTTGACTTTAGGTAGTGTCTTAGACAACACCTAGTTCAAAGTTTCAGTTAGGACCCCAAAGACATCTTGAAAAAACTGAGTTTCTGGCAAATCAACGTATAAAACATGTTCAGGAAAAATCCTCCTGGACTTCATTGGTACAATGTATGCTGGGTCTGACCACTACTGTCTTAAAAGAAAGGAAGAGAAAAATGCCATTGCAAGTCATTACACAAAGACTAAGCCCTGATGTTTTATAACATTATACTCTCCATAAGTAGTACAAGCACTGTCCTCTCCTAGTTTCCAATAAACAGATGAGATGAACTGGAGAAGTAAGGATGATCTTGTAATTAAAAGGAAAAGCCATTGGCTGTTTACATCTGTCTATATTTGGTTAAAGAGCAGAACAACACTGGACCATATTAAAGGACAGATTGCACCTGGCTGTATGTCAAAATGCAAGAGACTGCAAAGCAAACTCGTTGTCTAAACATGTATCGGTCTTACGAAACTATCATGGTGTGTGACGACTATAGCACGGCCCTGCTGCATTAGTTGGTGAAGTTGCACCGCAGCAACAGGAGCACAGAGAAAGAAACGAGAGCCCCTGCATCTCCTTTACTCTTAGAAGTGTTACTTATAGCCTGAGCCTGTGGGAGCTGTTGTTTGGTGTTGCCTCCTGCTTCTTCTGCTAAATGTATGAACGCTAAGGCAGATGGATGTGAACCAAAAATGCTAGATAAATTCCCTTCTCACGCTTTGGAATGACAATCTGAGATAACCCCATCTCATTTTAAGGACCCTAACTCAGAGCTGAATTTAATTGAATACATGTGTCTGAATATTCTTCATCTTTTAAAATGAGGTATAGTACTTGTTTTAATTTATGTTTTCAAGCACTATTGGATAACTCATTTGATGAATAATAGCATCAAATAGTTCATTTGATGTTTAGTTCTCCCAGACTTTCAATGCTTTTGTCGTTCTCCATCAATATCAGAAAACCGTCTATCATATGGAAATGCTTTCTATAGCCAGGAAATTTGGGGTTCAGAGTGAGAGACACTGGGGTTCAGAGTGAGAGACACAACAAACCATCACTGCTGTGATTCATCTTGTTTAGTATAATCAAGAACCCACTCCTGCAAGGTGCTGAGCAAAGGACTCCTGGGAGTTTTCCATGGGAAGGACAACACGAGGCTTCCCCACGAAGAACACTGGACAGCTATCATGTCCCTGCTTTGAAGTGGCACCATCCCTCAGTTGATTCCTGAGATTTCTAAAATTAATTACTGATAATTTGAAGGAGTTAGGACAACCTCTGAAACCAAGTGCTTTGAACTGATACATTCCAAATTGCGGAAAATAGTATAGTTGTGCAACAGTCTGGATTATTATATGACTACAATGCATTTGGAGATAACCACTTTCTGTTAAATACAACCCTGCAAAAATGAAGAATCTCCACTTTGCTTCTTGAAGAACAGGCACAGAAAAAGAAGAAATTGCACATTAACAACCTTTGAAGATCCTTCATACTTTCATTTACATCATGGAAATGTCTTAATCCTGTTACCACTAAAATCAAATGGCTGAAGAGGACTAGAGAATTGAAGTCAAACACATAGACCCATAGCTTTCCTTGAGCAGATTAGGCAACATTTGGAAACAAGGATCTCTATTATGATAAGGAATGCTACTCATACATTTACTTGGCAAGAATATGCCGCAAAATAGCATCAAAAAAATTTCTGTCTGGTCACAAAAAATTGGCTTTGTACAAAAGAAGAAATAATTCTGCTGAAGAAAGAGAAGAATTGAGATAGGTCTCACTGAAAGCAATCACTTCAACTCCTGTGAATTTAAGAAATCTTTTAATTGTACATTCACTTCTGAGCTGGTGTATTTTCTTGGCACAGATATTCAAGAAAAGCAAATATGAAACTCCAGTGCTGGAATACTAACTATGAGTAAAATGCAAGCCTGAGCAGGGTCCAGCATTTCATTTATGCAATATTTGCACTGCCACATATGCCTTCAACAAGCGGGGTAACATATTAAGTAGGCCTGCTCTGCACAAGGGCAAACTTCAAAGAAAATGCTGAATTCTGTAGTCCATATGAATATTGTTACCTCAAGGTCTGACCCTCTCCCTCCTTTTGCAATTTGCACAACAGCAGTTTACCGCCTGAGTCTTTGAGTCAGCAAGGAGAAATAACATCACAGCAAGACAGTGCCCGTTCTACTTGCAGGCTGCTTGTATGGAAAAAAAAAATTTGCCTATGTTTTAGTAAACACAAATGTTCTGTGAACCAAATCAGCAAATCCTCAGTAAGACATAATAGTCTGCATAGCACAAGCAGCTCGCTTTAGGTGTTGCACTGACTAGTTTCTTTTTTTTAAGTCTTAGCATAGCATTGGATGAATACAAACTGCTCTTAAGCAATGGATATCTAACTTGGCACTAGGTGCCAGGTACCTATTTTTATGGCAAGAGAACAGTCACAAGATGGCTTTGTTGCTGTCAAATTATTGACATTATTAGGCATGGATAAGTAGGGCTAAACAACAAAATCACACATAAACCCAATCTTACTTGTATTTTTTGGAAAGCATACTGCACGACACAAAGATTAGCTTCATATGTAGGCCTAAGTATCAAGGTTGTTATACAACATTAGTTTCAGTGAAATTTATCCTATGCTTAAAGTGTGACAACCTATGCTTTGTGACAACGTAGTAAACTTTCACTCCAGAGAGTAATTCCTAGACAATGGCCCCATAGGTTGAAGCCCTGAGTCCAGTGAGGCCAGCAGCAGTTTTGCCCTTGACTTTGGTGAGGTCATAGTTTCTTACATGTGCTCAAAATTTAGACTACAAATATAAAAGCGTATACTGGCTTTCACCATGAAAGTATATTTGTACCTCACATGAATTATGTTCACAAATTCTACCAACTTATCCTTTTTATATGTATTTCACATGCATTTCAGTAGAAATTTCTGCCTTCTAATCTGTTAAAAAATATTTTTTCTTACATTCTTGTGTCTTTTTTCCTTTGAGGCAGAAAAAAAAAAAAGAAAAACTCAAAATGCTCCATTTCTGTATTCCTTGAACTAGGACAATTGGTTAAGACTTTGTATAAAATTAATAGCTAATATACACAAATTTCACAATGCCTAAGACAAGTAAAATTCTGTTTGTGGTTTAAAGCAAAATCTGATTTAAAAGCAGATATTGTCTCAGAGTATTTACAATTCAAATATTGCCACAAATGCATAAAAAAAAAATGAAGTCAACAATCTAGAAACTGTAGATAAAAATTTAGACTGTGTGTCTAGGTAGTTAAATATCCAAGCTTAAAGAAGCAGAAATTAAAGAATTAACTAGAAGCAGGTCTATTATTTTTAACAGTTAGAAAGGAATATTTTTAACAAAAGGGCAAAAAATCCAAACCCAGGAACAGAAATGCTCATAAAAAAGGGTTAATAAAAAAAGAAAAAGAAATCACTCAGATAGGTCTAAGGCTGCTACAGCATACTTTTGTACTGAGGGATGAAGAAGAGATTTCTATATTCATGCAAAGAAATAACATTTTATTTCTGCTTTGAGTGGAAAAAAGAACATGCGTAAGAACTAAGACAAAATATAGACTGCCATCTAGAAAAGAGTACTGCCTACTCCAAAAAGTTAATGCCTGTGGTGTGGCTTATTTAACATAATCATAGTGGAGCTATTTTTCATACACAGCGTTATCAACATTAGTAGGCTGAGAGCTGAAAGAACTGAAAATTATTCTAAAATTAGGCCCTGATCCAGCAAAGCACTTAAATATGTGCATAAGTCCAGGGACAATAGCAGCCCAATTCACCACAGCAGCAGTATGCAGGGTTACAGACATGCTTAAGGGCTTTGCTGTATACATTTCAGTTGCACACTGGAAAACTTACACCCGCAGAGAAAATTACTATGCTGTTTATTTCTTTGTATAATCCTCCTATGCAGGGAGCCTTTGTCAAGAAAAAGAAGTAACAATTACAAATGGAAAACAAGTCAACCTCTATTTAAAAAGTCAGTAGGGATCCTTTTTAAACCCCAAATCACTGTGACTCGGGGAGGGCAACAGGATACTACTGCCTTTCTGCTTTCTTCCACCCAAACGCTGAATTTACTCCCTGTCTTGAAAACTCTGCTCATTTTTGAGGTGGTCAGTCCTCAGTGAGGTCCTGCTGGTGCACTTTAAGGCTGCTGGCAGCAGGACCTGCTTCAAAGAAACACCTGCCAGGAAGCCCTAAAGTCCCAGATTGCTACAGCAATCCCGGTTAGTGCATAATATTGCTTTTCATTTGGCTGGGAGGATCTGAGAAGAGTTAGTCTGATTTCATGTAGAACAGGGTTAGCTACCAGATACTTCTATAGTGACTGCCAGCTCAGGTCACACATCAACCAGTGATCCAGCATGGACAGGCTGCTAGTAAGTGAATGCTCCCAGGCCTTCCTCACCTGCCTCTCCCTGCATGTTGAGATAGGTCACAAATACAAATCAAAGTACAGCAATTGGATTTTGCTTTCAAAGGAAAAAAAAAAAAAACGCTAAATGGAGCATGTTATTTCTTTTGATCTCATCAAAGAAGTATAAGGAAAACATAAATGTACACCATGTGAGTAAAAATGTGTTTTAGAGCACACACACACACATTGCTCTTGGCACTAAGCATAAGGTATAAAATTAAGACAAATGTTTACAATTTAAATGTGGATTTAATTTATGATATAAGTTTTCTTTTGGATGCCATCTTTGACAGGAAATTGTATCAGTCACATAAGTTCTCATAATTTTAATGCTAATAGGTATTTAGTTTTCACTTGCCAACAATGATCAGGAGTTCTAAAGTATTTGCATTTCATTGGTATGAAAACATGTTAATATTACAGAAATGAAAACCTACATGGCTATTTCATAAACATTCCTTTTCTCTCTTTTTATGAACAGAGCACCCCAGTTCTGTTAACTATAGTCAGATGAGAAATTTTGGTTACAAAAACAATACCAAAGATAGCCATTAATAAATAAAGTTTATGTTTAAAAGCACAACTGCAACTCAAATGAAGACAGCCAATCAGAAAAAAGCAACCACTCTGTCTCTAACTGTATCTCTTTGGCGTTGTACCTGTCAAAGGTCTGAGCTTCAGTGACTGATTTGTACTGTATATAAAATGAAAATAAACCATATGGACATGTAACAAACTATAAATAAAATGAAGTCTAATTTTAATGCTTTACTGCCTTGATTTTACAAACTTTAAATTACCAATGCAGTTCTGCAAGTTTTTTTAACTCCTCACACATATAGATGTTTCACAGAAGCCAATGAAATTCCTTCCAGGAGGCTGACACAGACTGAGGAACTTGCTTATATGTTAGGATTTACAAAACCGCATACATATCACCACATATGCACGATCCTGTACATATACTACATTGAGCTTCTGCTATTCTCTTCATACAGTTTTGTAACTAACACAACCTGTTACTAAATTTCCAAACTTTGCATTTTAAGGAGGTAGGCAGTTTTTCTTAACAGATATCTTGATCTCCTTTATCGTGATGGCCCAGTGCCAGCATCTAACAAATCATACACCAGGACAAAAAGAAGTTAATTACTGTGTGTAAACCTGGTTCTTTTTATGACTCATTTGTTCTCAATGAAGTCTTCCTTATGCCAACTGTTAAAAGAGTACAGTCATTGCATTTTTTACAATTAATGCAAATTCTGGAGCTCTGCTGCCGTCAAAAATTACAACGCCCATCCAATGTTAAAACTTGAATACTTTTTTCCAGTTGTCAGAAGATACAGTTATTTTACATTTGGTGCTTGATCCTGCAGTCTCTTATTCATATGAGTGTTTTATCTGATTAATGATTTTGACACAGATGCCCTTGAGTCAAAACTGTTGCAATGTAATTGCTTTCTTCAGGGTGACGGAGAGCAAGGATTCCCAAGCATGGCCTGCATAACTTTTGAATGCAGCTGGGAAAGGTACTTTGTAAATCTTCACCATCCCAAGTCACACAGAAGATACATTTTGCTGCCTACTCCCTAGCACGATGTTCCACTACCTGTCTGGCCCTCCTTGAGTACAGTTTTGAAACCTCTGCTTTAGACTTGTCCCTGTAACATGAGGAAGACATTCTGAACATTGTAAACCCTTCATACAAAAGATATGCAGAGAAACGAGTCAACAAGTGAAGGACAGAAGGAAAACATTGTGCTCTCACTACATCCAGTGGCAACCTTCCAAATCCACCCCCCAAAAAAACAAACCCAAAGACAACAGCACCTACAGAAAACCCATATACCCAAGGATGGTTGGACTCTTTAAAAAGAAATGCATCTGCGGTTTTCCAGCAGGGAATGTTCCTGATTTCATTTTGCCATGACACTATCTGCTATGGGTCTGTCGGAGGAGATATCACATAGTTATCATTTGCCAGAGACTGTCTGGCACTTCTGACAGAGGAGACATGGCATCCATTGGCAAATTTGTCTGTTTTCTCCTCGTGACACTAGTGTTCTGTTTACCTCTCTTTTTTCCTGCTTTCATGCCATTTGCACCAAAAATATTTAGGGGAAAAGAGTTTTAATACATGGAGGAGGAATCATGAAAGTAACTGGAAATAATTTGTTCTCACAACTATTTATTTAGTATAAGATGACCTGCTTGCATACCTTTACATATCCCATTACCTTACTCCCATCCTTAAGTTATTATTAAGTGCTTCGAAGACTGTAATTTACATAATTTCTATGTGGCGTTTTGTCTAGCACTTATGAAAGACCACAAGGAAAGGAGTAAAAACAATGAGTTTATGAGATCCCATATGTGTAAGATTTTTATGCTGTTACTGTTCAATTTGTAAGACTTGTAGGATTTTCTACTACTTTTCACAGTCCAGACAGCAGACTGTAAAGCATCTACAGATGTAACTTGTTATTTTATATTTTAAGTAACTATATACGAAGAATAAGCAATCATGAAAATAATATACAAATAATAAAAATATTTTTCCAGAGAAGGTAAGAAATAAAAGGGACTAAAAAAATCATACACGGCAAGCCTTGCATCATAGCAAGAAGAAAACAAACAAAAAATGGTAATATAGCTATATTATGGCTTAGAAAATGCACTGAAATAAAGCTGATGAAAAGCTTTAAACCAGATTTATCAACAAGAAACCATACTGTGGAATCTCACCCTAATGTGCAGTGCTAATGCAGCCTTTTAAGAAATGTCACTGGACTAAAGTTTACATTCCCTTTGATTTTCATTTACAAAGATCTCAAACAGGGTTCATGAACATGGATGATGATCTCATGATCCTTCATGATGAAGGAAAACCATTCCTCTCATTTTCCAGACAGGAAGGATAGATGCAAAGAGAGATTAAAAACATTGCACCAGTTTGCAGTGCACTCTGTGACAAAACTAGAAAACCATGAGGAAGGTGAATATTGGAGGAGGGCCAAAGGGCTGAACAGGTTTGACTCCCCTGACAAACTGCATTGGAATTAGTGGGCCAAATTAAACCAAATGGGACAGAAGAATGGAGCCCTCAGAATACTACGTTCCCACAGTTGTAATAATAGGCAGCAAAGGACAGGAGAAAAATATCTGTGACTTTCAGGGCTAGAGCTTAATCCTTGAAAGACTAATTCATGAGGTACAAACTCACAGGAAAACAAGATTCCTGCTTTCTGCTGTTCACACAACTGTCTGATTTTTCTGTGGCCACTGTACATTTTGGTAGGGAACTCCCAAAAATCTTTATGCTTTGAAAGGACATGATCTACAGCTGAACCTGTCAGATCCAGTTCTTCCCACATCATGAGTAACAATGGTGATGTCAAGCTCTGAGAATCACTGTATTCAGTGTTGAGCACTCATCTGACTGAAGATGTGTTATATCTCTGCTGGTCCTGACTGCCCACATCTCACATGCCCTATTGAAAATAACTTTTCAAGACCATGATTTTGCTAGGACTGGAACATTGCTGCAGAAAAAACAGTGTCCCAAATGGTCTTTTTATTGATGAGGCCAGAGAGAATATGACCCAAATGTAAAATCAGTGCTATAATACTTCTAATAATGAATATGGACTCTTTCAAAATGAAATGAAAAAGAAGTATTTGTAGAATGAAAGAAAGGAAAAATACCCCAATACAGTATGGAAGCTGACTGAAAAGTATTAACACTTCTTCAAAAGTTAGAAATGGAATTGGCCCGTTAATCTATAGTGAACGGGCAAAGACAGCCTCTTCCAGAGGGCAATTCAGATACCTTACAAGGAGTCAATCATCCTCACACAAATATTCTTCACACAGCAGTCCATGAATGAAATCTCGTCGGCAATTCATGGTCATGTAACACACTGTCTGAGTAGAAATAAAGAAGTTCATAAAGACATCAAACCCAAAAGGCAAGCAGTTCTTCCACGGGAGAAGACAGACCTCAATTGCATATCAGCCCTTGTATGGGTAACACAACTCTCTTTCCACCCTAGTTGCTGAGAGTCATCATCCCTCACTGAATAACTAATTCCCTAATTCCAATCCTACATTAACCCAAAGAGTCTTTAATCCAGGCAGGGCTCAGTTTTAAGACTTGTTTTTAACTACTCCTTTCAGGTCTAGCACTGGCACAACTGGCATACACTTGTGATGCAATACCTCCTTTGCTGAGGGCGGTACCTCCCAAACACAGCTCACCTGCACCCACAGCAGGACATCTGACTAAAGGATGATTAACATCCTTAAAAAGTGATAGGCTTCCACTTGAATGTAACAGGGGGTTAAGGCAAACACTTAAGGGCAGTGACAATATCAGAGTAACCACCTGTATTAATGCATGTTAACTAGTATATTTCACAACCCTAAATCACTGGAGAAAACACTTTGCCCAGGAACCGCTGACTAAATGAAGTGTAAAGGGGTGGGAAATTAATTTCAATTCATTACCTCGAGGAGAAAAGACAAATGTTCAGTATGCAAAGTGAATCCATGCCTTTCTGGCTTTGCACCACTTCCTTTGGCAGGATTCTTGCTCCTTTCATACACCTTGATATGGAGTAACTGATTCAGGCTAATTTCCTAAGAAATTCAGTGCATTTCTATTTGTTGCATGTCTCTGTTGGTTGCTAGGCCTCTCTTTCCAGATCTGGTTTGAACCCCATAATCATCAAATAAGAAAAAGTGTCAAGATTGTCAGAAACAGAGCCGTGCAAATTACCCCACAGTAAAAAGGCCAAGTAAATTGAATGACTCTTTCATGACATGGTCATCCTTTTGGTTAGCTCTGAGGACACTGACATACCATAGGCATAAACATTGTGACAGAGGAAGCGAAGTCTAATTTCTCTGTTATTTCCATATTGTTGGATATATCATTTAGAAGCTTTATTTTTGCAGAAAAATATCTGGTATCTCAGGTTTTGCTTGACCACTTTCTCATCTACTCTGAAGCAGTTAAAAAGTCGTAATTTCAGCATAAGTTGCTACACTTGAAAATATTTGCTTCTGACTCCATGTTTTCCTTCTGGCATTTCCATTTACAGTCAGAAGTCTGGTTGTGTCCCTTACATGAAATTACAGTTTTATATTTTTGTATACAGCTATACTTAATAATACATTTATATTAATTTATAAAATCAGTTTAGAGGGATAAACAACTCAGCCTTCTCTTAGACAGGAAAAGCTGTAGAGAAGCTATCAGAACAGCTTAAAGGATAAGATTTTGAGCATCTACCAAAAAAACCCCCCCAACATTTAAAATAAAATAATCCCCCCACCCCCCACCCCCTTCAAAATGGGAGGGCTCAGAATAATGTCTTGTTCAGTCCTGGTATCATATTTCCCTGTTTTCCTCCTCCTGCCTCCTAGTCTGAGGTTCAACAACCTCATCCCAGCCATGCCAGTCATTCACTCCTGGTGTGGCAATGGTGCCCACACATACACCACCACATTATCTACTGGGCTTGAGAACACTGGACTCAAAGCTACACTCAATAATCAGTGAATTTTAAACAGAATCTTCAATCTACCTTTCACTGAAGGGAATCTTGGTGGCACAAACAAGTTGAATATCATACTGTTGAAACCATTGCCTGCACTATTCTCCCCAGGCAAAGGCCAAAATGGTAGCAAATTTTGCTTTAAGAAAATTTATTCCTACTGTGTTTGTTTTGGGAAGGCAGATCAGCTCTTGGTGACACCTGGCTCATATTATTCTGCATTTGGAACATGAATAATAGCATGCAATCATATGAGACAGAGCAGCAGATCTCAGAGTCCTTCAAAGAGCTGAAAAGCAGAAAAGGCTTTAAGGAGAGTAGATCTACTTCTCAGAGATACTGCAACCCATAAAAAGCTACTTTTTAATAGAAACGAAATATTAAAAAATGGCTGCTTCTCCTTGCCCAGTTAGGATATTACTTTTAAAGACTACAGCTTTTGCTAATTTATTTTAAAAAATATTCCATTTATAGATTGCAAAATGAGAAACTTTATAAAGGAGTTATAAATATAGGAAATTACATAAAACCTTCACAGAATGCAAAAGAACTTTTGTAACCACTGTAGTAAGTGTGTAAAGTGTTCAAAGATTGTGGAGGTGGATTTACTATAAGAACTGTGATAAACTATGTGTCTTGTAAACTGAAGCTTCTCTCTCTGAAAAAAAAACATATGCAACAGTTTCACTTAAGACTGGGTTTGTAAAACAATACATTTGCCTTTAGAGTTTCTCCTACCACATGAAAAAATGCTGTAGCCACATGTGGCAAAGTGCTGATCTAGTATAAAGTAATTTTGCTGGTTCAAATTAGTTCAGAAAATTTTGAAGCTTTAATTTTGTATGAAAGGCTGCAGACAAGATCAAGTGTGGTCAATCTGCACAATTCTAATTTTATATGGGTCAAGTATCATCAATCATGCATAAAGCTGACGTACTCACTGCATTGAGTAGCAATCCCACAGAAATGCAGTTGTGTGCCTAAGAATATTTGGATCAACTCTAGAATGATAATAGAAGTACATCCAAAGACCTTGGAACAGGGAGAAAGGCTCATGAGTACTTCCAAAGGCATCAGGCTTATTTTTGTTTGATTGTGTTTCAACTCAACCTAATGACACATTGACATGAAAATACGTCTGCTTCCTTAGACTGTAGGTTCAGAATTTGTCATTCTTAAGATCACGTTTAGATGTAGGTATAAAAATTTACAACAACCAGGTGTGCCTGGCAAACCCAGGATATGAGTCATTTTAGTCGATTATTTGCATTATTTTCTTCCTACGTAGTAATTACATGAAAGAGAGGAAAAAAAGAAAGGGTAGCAGAAAAGGGTGGAAATATATTCCCTTAAGGTTGGGTTTTCCCTTTGTCCGTAAACACTCAGACTAATCTCCCTCATCAATTAATTAGAAGAATCACAAAAAGGATTAGTGAGAAGGATCACAATAAATCAATCACCAGTGAGAGGACAATTTGTTGACTAAGAATTACGTGTCTCCAAAGACCATAGCTCAAAAGTTCTCCCTGTGGATGGCAGGACTCATTCTGATCAATTTCAGACGTACCTGAACAGATCTATCTGTGGTTCATATTTGGTCAACCACAACGCGAGCACAAAAGAAAAACAAAGCTGAGGAATATGTGTATTGCATGGTTTGGGAACTACCAGAACTAATAATGCCATCACCTTGACAGACACTCAGATGCCAGGCATTAGAAGGTAAGGGCAACATTTCAGTGATATTTATTTGTTTGTTTGTTTATTTTTCAAGTGGAGCGCTGATGGGCATTCTGTGCAACTTTAAAATATTGATATCGTATGTATTTGCATTTGGGCATTACCGTTGTCTTTATGTGAGTATGTCTGGCGATGGAAAGATTCTGGGCAATGCTAGTAAATATTCAGAGATTACAGCCATGTTAGGGCAAACTGGTTTTTACTTGAGCAAAATGTAATATATATCATGGTATCACTTTCAAATCTTCTATGACATGAGAAAATATATATACTTTGAATTATTTTCCAGTTATCCATTTATCCACCCTTCTAAGCCTTTTGTGGTGGGTTTTTCTAAAACACAGTACTATAGGCCAGTCCACTCTCACTTTATGGTCATGTAAAATCCTAGGGCCAATAGGTCCTTATAAACTTTGAACAGGTCAGCTAAACAGCAGAGATTTAAAAAAATATCAACAGTTTATGTGAAAATTGATATCACTTGAGCAGACAGCAAGTATTCTTGGTCCTGAATATTTTTTAAAAGGATGATAACAACTTCCTCCCCTTCCCCATCCATGCCAACCACAGGATGTAAGATCTATCTCCTTTACCCCTTAAACCATGTTTACATCCAGAGGCCAAGATGCCATCCAGAAAACATTAGATTTGTAAACACATTTTGAATGATTAAAACATATCGTTTCACCCATAATTTCACCCTCTCCCTTTAGTTTAAAACACACACTAGAAATATTGTCTATTTAGGTAGGATATTAGCTTTTGTGATACGGTCCAATTATACAGTTAGATTGTAATTCAACTTCTAACACAAGGCTCCCCAGATTTCGAAATCCTTCTTCAAGGATATTCCATGGTTTGGATATAATGTGATTCTGGTTACAAATTAAGATAGGTACTTTTAGGGCACTGTTTACTGCTGTTGGCGATCTAGGATAAATCCTGCTGAATTTAACAATACAAATGAGTCACTTGTGCAAATAAACGCCTGTGTGTGTTGTGACGTGTACTTCATTGTGCGTTCAGCTCCAGCTCCATTTGCCTTTGTATATGTACCAGCAGGGACTTTTACAATTTTAGTGCTGGCTTTGGGAATTTCTCTGGCATTTATCCTTGAAATAACACCAATTTGTACATTTAAACCCACTATGAATCCTTTGAATCTTTTTTTCTCAAAAGAATTGAAAGTTTTACATTAAGCATGAACATTGTTCCATGTCAGTTGGACTATGCACATGTATGAAGTTAACACTTGCAGAAGTCCTTCTATGGACAAAACCTGCTTAATAAAAAAGACACCTTGTTTTCAGATAAACTTCAAAAGAAACCAACATTAAGAGTCCAGAAGAAACTACCTGCAACACCTGAGAATGAAAAATTTACCTCTAAAAAAGACACTCTTTTTTTCTGCACTGAGCAACACATGCAGTACAAAAGTTTTCAATCCAGCAGTTAATTAATTTTCTGGAGAAAAAAGAATATTAAAAGAAAAACTGGACAACTGTTCATGTGTTGCATTTTTATAAATTTTTACCTTTAAGTGTGGAACAGACTCTTTAGTACACATAAAGGAAATAAATTTTGCAGTATGCCACATGTTCTGAAAAGCATAACGTCACACCGGTCTTTAGAAAAGCTACTAACATTCTAAATGTATGAAAGATTGCATTTTATTCTACAAAAATAACACTAAAATAATAATACAAAAAATTGCAAACATTTAAAAAAGTTGCAAAGCTGTTTTAAAACTTCAGTCAGTAAAATAGTAAAATTTCTTGCTCTGCTAATGCAGTGCTTTTAGTTGACCTTAGTTACACCCTGATTTATCAGTTTAGCACACGGTATTTTTCAAAACACTCCAGGGAACTTGAAAAATATTCTTATTCAACATTTTATCTGTAATTAACCTAATTACAGTAAGTGGTACTACTGTGGACCCATGTTTTATCTTTGAATTTCAGGACACTATCACCTTTCTTTATTAAGCCATACAATTACTTGTACAGTGTCTGCACAGTAGATTTAGCAGTATAATCCAAGTTTTTCTTTGCCTTTTGTAATGGATGTACAAAAGCACCATCTAATCTCTTCCATCAGGCTTTGCGAGTGACACAGCAGGTAGGTTGGTTCACTGTCATTATGCTCCAGATAGAAATAATCAGGAAACCAGTAGAAATGTAATAAAACATGTATTTAGTGACTCTATATGGACTATAGTCACCTGCAGTCTTAAGGAGACTTTTCTTATGACAGTCAGGTACATAATAACAGCAAGTCAATGCAGTAAGTCTTAAGTCAGTTGGAAAAGGGACACCTTGCTACTCTTCATGTCTTTGAAAACACCCTGCAGATGCTTTGCTTGGCCCTTAATAAGTTTAGTTTTACAGAATGGGCAGATACTGGGAGTAGCTGACAGCCTACTGAATCAATTACAATCAGTTTCACAAAAGATTTGAAATCACAGCAGATATCTGCCATGGAAAGCCACGACGAATAGCTGTTTAAAGCAGGCTTAAAACTGGAACTGAGAAATATATGTTAACTACAGCATTCAGATTTTAAAAATAGATAAATAGGCCAACCTAACATGCATCTATCAGCAGAAGATTTTTTAGGACTTTTTTTTTTTTTAGCAGTCCAGGTGCTCAACCTTAGGGTAACTCATTGTGGTAATTGCTATTCCAGCATGTGTGTCAATCATTCTGCAGCTGAAGCTGGGGGAAACCCTCCCTTGTCTCCTACAGCCCCACCAAGAACGCGGTACTTTCCAAATTTCCTCCAAAGGCAGAATGTTAAAATAGTATGAAAAATCTACCTTCAGGACACCACTGTGTCTAATACATTTTTCTCCTGCTGCAGAGTGAAAGGAGAAGCATCCATACCATAAAGATTATTGTCTCTCTAGCACGGAGGGACTTATCAAAGAGACATGAATAAAATACAAAAGAAAGAAAAGCAGGAGGAGTTGACAACTCCCTTGCAGCAATAGAGTTAAAGCCAGATGGGACTTTCATCAGCAATATCTTGAGAAAGTGTACTGGTAAATGCAGAGAGCAGACTACACCAGGAACCTTGCTTCCTCCACTGCTCAGGCAGGAAAATGTTAGCCAGATTACTTGCAGGCAATAGATAGCTTAATCCAGGGCTTGCTGCTAAGAATAAGAAGAAACAAAGCAGAGTCTCATATAAAAGTACAAACAGCTAAAAATGTCAAAAGTGTTCAAGTTAGTATCACATTTGTGCAACAGGCCCTACAAACTGCAGTTTATTCTTTGATTTTTAACTCTGCTCCACCAAGCAAACTCAGGCATAGTTTGTGATCAAACTGGAAGGATTAAGAGTAACCAGAAGAGAGGAGCACCTCAGCATCCATTTAGGATGAGGACTTTCACTGGTCAGCAGTGTCTTCACTGATGTGTTTTAGTAGAAGCATACCACTCACTGATCGGTCTTAGCAGCTCCACAGCTGTCCAAATGCTTTTTGTCAGATTGCTGACATGAGAAGTAATGTTTTTAAAATATTTGGCCACTCAAGTCACTTTCTGAAATACATTTAATGGTAAAATGTTACTTTTGTTCTCTTAGCCATTTAGAACAAAATAACATTGTGTTTTGGAGGGTAGGGGAATGACAAATGTTAGTAATCTACTATCCTAAATCATATGGCTTTGTGTCTTAAACGTGCTTTCAGTCAGAGGTTCATAAAAGCAAGCCATTAGAATGCCCCTTCTGTACAGAAAAGTGCACTTCTGATGGCACAGAAATACTTGCAAACTCAGCCAAGTTTCCCACATGATAGTTGACTTTTCACGCTTTTATTCCAAGTGGACAAGACCCATTTAGGAGGTTGATTCTGAGAAAAAACACTGGACTTTTTCCTCAAATAAAAAGTGAGCATTTCTCAGAGGAAGTCTCTCTTCACAAGTGTGGATGGTCCAAATATGTGGTTTAGGCTTTCCAAGGAAAAAAAATAAAGTTTTTGGCCAACTACATCTCCGTGCTCAAAATGGTGAAAAACTCCCTGAGTATGGATTAATCATGAGTTAATGTCTTCAAGCAAATATTGCTCTTCAGGACTGTAAAAGCACTGACAGCCCTTTATTCCCTACATTGTTTCATCTGAAGCTTTAAGTCCTCCATTTGACTACAAAGTTTTCTCAGTGATCTCAGAGTTCACTTATCTATGACCACACTTTCCCTAGCTTTTCTAAGCACAGCATTTCTTCTTTTGTACCCCCCAAATCCTGAGCAGTACTGTATATAAGTCTAACAAGTTGAGGCACTTAAATCGCGAAATGAATATCACTATTAAAATATCAGATTTGACCAGCCATTTTTTTTGACAGCAAAGCACAGATCATGCCCAAAAGACTTGGGAAAAGGCCTTTGTACACAAGAACTCTCAGGTGTAATCATGAAGATCCCTGTAAATCAAATTCTGCTTTATGTATTATGCTTAGGAGTTAACAGGAGTTCTCACAACATTAATTTGCTGATACTTTAAGATCCTTTTCTGTGTTCAGAGAGGTGCAAAGGAATTTTGTTGTAAACAGAACAAAACCCACATCTAACTCAATCTAATGACTAAATAAAAACAACTTGATGACAAACAATTAATCATTTTCAATATGATTTTCAGAGCAACATAGGTGATTTAGCCACACTACCCTTCACTAAAAAGTACACTGAATGACTTCATTATTTCCAGTGCAAAAGTGTGTCTAGACAGCTTTGAAAATCTCTCTGGTGTAATCTGAAAATCAGCACTGAACCATTTTATTAGGTGCTGCATAAATTAATTTACTGCTGAGAATTGTAATAGAGAGTAAAAGCTAAACCAAACAGTAAAGGCAGTATTACTATTGATCCATTAACTTCCATTTCCAATGTAGGGCTTGTATTGTTTCTACAGGACACACAAATGATATGGCTCTGATGGTGTATAACTCAGAACACTTATTAACATGTGGGGTAAATTCTATCCACAAGTAAAATAAATGAATAACACAGGAACCACTGATCTCAGTTCATATTGGCATAAAGTTGACTAGTTTGTCATCCTTGGTTTTGATAAATAGAGACCAAAATATGTCCAAGAAATACTGCATGTATAGGTGGGTTTATATAAGGTATTTCTTTTATTTTAAATTCATTCATTCAATCTGACCTTGTGAAACATTAAGCATCTTCTGTTGGCCCTAAGCCTTCTTTGTCCTACAAAATTGTTGAAATCTGAAGGTGTTCAACATCCAGCCAAAAAGCAGCTGTTAGCTTTCTATATTGGACACCATTTCATGGACTGTGTAATGAAAGCATTTCACAGGTGTACATAACATGCTGTTAATAACTGAGAGATGGTGATGAGGACCGCATCTCTGTGGAATATATTTTTATTTCAGCTGGTGGTTAAGCATTATGCATTTCCACAAAGATCCACAAATGCCAGCTCATAACAAAAATATTTGGAAATAACAGACCAACTTTATTAAATTGTGGGCCTGATCCTAAGTTTGAAATTGGATTTCATTAAACTTGACAGCAAATCTGATTGCAAAGAAAGTCTGCTGTACTGAAGTGCCCCAAGACAGACCTTTGGCTGGATAACATGTGCACATAGCTGAATCAAACACTCCATAACAAGCCATCCAAGCTGAATCAGGTCTTTCAGAGAAAGAAATTAATCTAGGGATTAAAACAGCATCACGAATAAGTCCTTCCTTGTATCATTTGTATTAGCAAGAAAATGCATTACTGTTGCACAGGTGGGAATAAAATAAATTACTTGAAGAAAGTGGATTATATCACTTAGAAGTGGTATCTACAACACTTAAAAAATATAGATCCTAATTCTGTAGTCTTTATGAGAATATTCCTTATCATGCCTTGACAGCTCTAGAGACTCTATGAATAAGTAGTTACACAGGAAAGATATGCAGGAGTTGATCTGCTTCTCCAATGCAGAAATCGTTCAGATATTACTGATAACATCCTTAAGAATATTTCCTATGGGATAGGATATTAACAATAACCTTAAATCTCAGATAAACTTGCCTCTAGAGAAAGCAAGAAGGAAACAGAAAACCCCAAACTGAAAGTCCCTCTGATAATAAGTTATCAAATATATGATGTTTATTATTATGAAGAGCAAACACACCAACAGATGTGCAGATAAGTCTTTTCCAGAAGTTTCTAAGCATAAACTTGATATGTTAAAACAATCACATCTAAACAAGCCTTTTTTCATGGCTACGATAAATGAAAGAGTGATTATGTCCTTCAACAGTATTTAAACAACTTTGAACCATATATGTTATCCTCAAAAGCAACAGAATCCGGGTTATAAAGGAAAAATGTCAGCAAGTACAGTAAGGCAAGAACTACACCAAGCTTTCTGTAATAGAAAAGCCTGTGCTGTAACCCTTATATAACACAAAACTCATACAAGATAAATATATGCATCAGTCATTTTATTTAATACAGAAGCAAGGACTTCAATAAGGTAGAAGAGAGAATCCCATCTTCCTACTAATTGCTGTGTTTTATAGAAGATGAGAATCAAACTGAGAGTGGGGACAACTGATACTTGAATAAGTTGTAAATATGTATTTAAAATATTCCACTGGAAAATCTATCCCCCTGGAAGCACAGAAGGTGTTACTACCTTTAATTGTGTCTGATACTTCAGTATCATCAGAAGAAAAAGACAGTGAATTTATTTATTAGTTACTATCAGAAAGGGCTAGCTAGAAAAAGCAAAAAATTGTAAATAAAACAACTCCATTCGTCCATCCAGAGGAGCGTGAGAGCAGAGCCACACTGTTCAGAGCATGAACTGTGCACCCTGCCACCAACTGAAGTCACCCGAGAGGGCTTGGCTGCGTGTGCTGTTGGAAGCGTGAGTAACAGCTTGCCTACGTGGGGAAACTATTACAAAATAAAGTAGGGTGCAATCTGCACGTATCAAGTCTTTTCCCTATCAATTTACTCCAGAATGGGTCTCAGTGAGGTTTAGCTTATGGTGGGCTTACAATAGGAAATGGTAAGTGCCCTTGTGGGCAGCTCGTAGGGAAAACCATTCCATAGAAACAGGTCAAAAGTACACCCCTGATGCCATTTATGCTAATTTGCAAACTCCAAGGAAAGGATTGAAGAAGTCAGATGCCTTTCTCACATGCAATATATCTGCTGCTAAACACAAGAGTCCTCTTCAGCTCCAGACTGCCCCGCTTCACTCTTTCTCTTGCTTCTTGATTTTGCACTCCAACTTCCAAACTTCTTTATATGCCTTTACAATTGCATAAGGAGCAAAGTGTTAAGGGTTTTTTTCTCCCTGGTTTTGAAGGAAGTAGTTTCTGATCTTTGTCCATCTGCTCACAGAGGTTTGTAAGCAGACAATAAGTTTGTAAGCAGTGCAAAAACTCCGGAGTGAGAGGAACCACAGGAATGTCCACTGTGGTCTTTCAGGATCACTCTTAATGGATCGATTGTAATCGTTCTCATTTCACCACTTCTTCCCCACTTCCATCACTGACTGCCTTCAAATTGCAGGAATGCCTAGAAAACACAGGGAGAGGACCCAGAGTAGCATTGCCCAGGTCTCTAAATCTCCAAAAACTACAAAAAACGAATTTTCTTGTTACATTCTGGTTTTATTTATTTCCTAATGTATTTCTAGGCTTGCAGCTTCCTATAGTCAAAATTCAATAACAGACATCAGCAATTTATTCCAGCCCCCTGATCTTGCTCACAAATGCAACCAGCAACTGCTTATCACAGCAAGTTGTTAACATATTACAATAAATTGTGAATTAATTCATTCTTTTAATTTATTTTCTCTAATCTGCAACTTATTACACCTTAAGTGCTATTGATGCTACAAAACTATGTTTGCTTTTCATTTTGATGTCTAATAACAGGAGATCATGGGATGCTTTGAAGGTAAAACTGTGAACCAATTGGTTAGAAATTTCCAGTGGGGCTTTAAAATAAGAAGGAGAAGCCAGGCAGAAGGCGGCATACCTGGATATTTAGTCATTCCAGCCAAATTGAGATCACAGGAATCATGGATGAAGAATTAAAGGTTGTTTATGATTAGTCTCAGAGCTAGTGGTTGATTAAAAATGAAAGAAAATGAGGTAAGACAGAAAAATCAGGTTATTTGGAAACAGAGAACACATCACACGAACCGTGAGAAATTACTAGGATAACGTTAAGTGCATGTTCGTATAATAATATTGGATTTCATGCTTTCAGATAATACTTCTGGCTCCTTTTCTTTGAAATAATTTCATCTACATTGTACCTGATTTCTTATTAAACAAATTCATGTGCTATTTCACACAGGCTTTTCTCTATTTATTAATACAAAAGAATTTGATTTGTCATCAGAACTACGTTACAGTTAAACAATGCTCATGGTGGATCAGTGTAGCTCTAACTATAGCTGAACACCTGCTGAAGTGAGAATGGCAAGTAAAGCTACAATACTTCTCCAAATAAAAACCTTGCTACTTTAGTTCTGCTTATCTAAGAGAAATCTGAGACTTGGCATGGACTCCTTCCATCTGTATTTAAATTAAAGCAGGTCAGTGGCAGCAAAGACATGGGATGCAGTAAGGCTCCAGTGTTTTCTAGAAGGTTCACACAGATTTACTTCAACTAGAATAAACCATGAGCATCTTAACCAAGGTTTCTTTGTATGGTAAAGGTAAAGGTATGACATATTGTGGAAGGATCAAGCCACCGGATGCTTGCATCTTCCAAGACTTACAAATAAAAACAATTCATAAAGGAAAAGGGTATGTTCACTGCAATCATCCTGCATTTATATATGGCATATTCCAATGATCTCTCCCAAATGATCCATGAAGTCCAGCTGCTCAATTCTCATACCTACTATGAAATGAAAGTAAACCAAAGTATTTCATAGCTTATAAATTGTGCTTATCTAAGTGTCTACAGCAGACTCATATTTGAGATACATCTTTACTACTATTGAATTGGTTTCTCCGTTGTGTTCTTAAAATGTCACCCACTTTTGTGTCAGACCTGAGCCACTATTTGAAACAGGTCCTGAAAACAAGCTGGCTGATGTTTATGCACCAGACTTTCATCCAACATGTACCTTTGTAAACGGACTCCACAGGAAACATGGGGTTTTATTTCTTCATACTGCAGTTGAGAATTCAAAGCTGTATAATGACAGTGCAGAATACAGACAAAAGATGTCCAAAAAGAGTATTTCAGAATAAAGTGATACCCCAATCAGTTGAAACAGATCTCAGATTTCATAAGGACTATTGATTAAGAAATTGGATACACTTTACGTAAGTACCAGCGATGCAGGGGCAATCCCGCTACGGCAAGCAGTTCTGCTCTCCTTACACTTCTACAACACTTTAAAAACAAAACCAAAACCATTCAAAGAATAAGAGGTGCATATCTGGCACACTAATAATTATTTCTACCACCCAACTGGGGAGTGGTTACAATCCTACAGATGTAATCTCTTGACTCAGTGATACAAGTTCTATGAATGCTTATTTTGGCACTCACCTGTGGAAGCCACATAGATAATGAAAAATAGAATTACTTGCTCCCACATGGGGTGTGGACATCATGAGATCAGTAGATGCCTATTAAAAGAGATTGCAAAATATTGTTGTCTGTCTTTTAAAAGCATGTTGAAGACTATGAGGAAGTGGTAGAAATTTTGATCAATTTCACTATAAAACTTAAATCTGGTAGGTTTCATTATGACTGAAATTCTGCTTGATGGATGTTACCACTACAGAAAAGTAGCTACTTTCAAAGAGTTATAAAAACAGCATTTTCAGGAGCGCTAAGATGTGCTGCAGCTATCCTACACAAGATTGTACAGCAGCCTGTCATGGGAAGCAAGCTAACCAGTCAGCTCAATAGTATAATTGGTCCTTCAAATTAGGCACTAACTCAGGTCTCAGAAGCCATATTATTCCATTTACCATTGTTATGTCTAGCTATTTGGTTCCATCTCTCAGAGTAATTGTCAAAAGTCCTGTGCCCCATGCATGTAACTCTATGCCTGATGGGTTCTGAAACTTGCTCGTTCAGTGCCACTTGGAGGATTCTTGCAACTCATTTTAATGCATTGTTTCAGCACCTCCACAGTCTCCAAAGGAGACAAAGAACACACACTTTGCACAGAGTTTGTGCATCTGCATGCCTTAAAACATCTGCATACCAGTGGCAGTGGTAGCATGAAGCTCAGCACACTGCAAACCCTGCTCTCCAACAGCTGCGCAAATATTCATGCAGTGGCCTGCACTGTGCTATGGCTGCAACAGTGACTTTGCCAGCAGCATCCAGTTAGGAAGCTTAACTCAGGTGTGTCTGTAGGAGCTGCAGCAACCGCAGTGTAAACACACCCACCAATCCTTCTAAAAATTCCATTTTCACTGCACTAATTCACAAGCTGAATCTGAAGCAAACCGAATTGCACACTGAAGCATACAACAACTGTGTTTATTACAAGCTAGGCAGCTCTCAAGGGTGCTGGTTGCAGCTGGTTTCTGCATGCATACGCACACAATGTTCAGGCCTTTCCTTTTTCTTCTAGACTTTTAAAAACAGAGACACAGTTTATTAAGGCAATATCCTCAAAACTGCTATTGACAGTTTTCCAAACATCTACTTCCTTAAAGACTTCAGAGAATAATCTAAACAGATACAGCACGCATAATGCCTTATAAATGGATCCTTCCTTTCCCAAAGTTACAAAGTTACATCATTGAAATAAAAAAAATTCCTTCACATATAACAGCAAAATAACTCTATTAATAATAATAATAAAAATAATCTTATTCTGGTCATTCTTATTACCTTATTCTAAAGTTTTCTTAAATGCTCTAATCCAGAAAATACATATGCATATGGCTAACTACGTGTACGTGTGTAGTCCAATTAAATTAAATCTGTGCTGAGACAATACGATTTTGAAATATAGGATCCATAAAGAGAACCCTAGAACAGCATGAATAGATGCTGCAGCACTAGTATTGTTCTTGACCATCTAGATGCAGGACATTATTAAGGCATCAAATTAAAAAACAGAAAAAAAATCAGTTTACATGAACTAGATCCTTTCCTATCTACCTCTATCATTAGCAATATATTGTAGTCATACTGTTGACTCTCATGCCATCCTATAATTCAAAAACCTTTCTGTGGCAGACAACTGTCCAGTACCAATTGCCCAAATTAAAACCCAGTCTATGAGACCTGAAATCTTATTTCTATTAGCAGCACTCCCAAATTTTTATTCAGCTCTGACTTAACTCAGTACCCTCATTAAAAATAATTGAGATAAGGTAGGAACCAATCACTTATAAATTCACAGCTATAAGTAAAAAACTTTAAAGGGGGTAAAGAAAAGAAAGGGAAATTCTAGCTCAAGCATGCAATCCTGACTGCCCTGTCTTGTCTTTTCTTTTAATACTGGTTGGCTACAATAATAGTACAACAGGCCAAGAGTACTCTAAATGAGATGAGACAATCTGAGCTCTCAAACAACACCAACACCCTGGAGAGAAAGTAAAAGGATAATTCTAAAGCAGTGCAAATGAGGTAAAGTGATCTGACACAACACTACCTGCCAGAAGAAAAAGATTCTGCCATATTTTGAAGTGTATTTTATTACTAGTAGCAAGAGCTTTGCCTCCACGACCCTTTGCAATGCTGCTAAATTAAACAACAGAAATTATATATATATTTCATACATATTTTATATATACTTTACATATGACCTTATATAATTTACAGATATATGGAGATGCTATTGAGAATAATCCTGTACATTCATGCACACCACATTTTGACACTTACAAAAGGATCTGGTTTAGATGTCACAGTGCAGGGCTATCAGACTGTTTTTCTTTAGTTCATTCTTACAGACAAGCCTGTCAGTAGTTTGAAGTGAACATCATTTTCTCAACCAAACAAGTTACTTATCCTTTTCATGTTTCTTTATTAAATGCTCAGAATATGCAAGATCATAAGTTGTTTCAAGATAATAATAAAAATTATTACTTCTATTTTTAAAAATTGCCTAGGAAAATCTAGTACAAACATATAGAAAGTTTTCTCCCTTTCATTTCTGTCTGATAGAGTCTTCCCAAGAACTGATGTCAAGGGACTGAACAGTTCATTATTGACCATAGGCCTGGGACCTCACAGCGCTACTGTGTTTTCTTCATCTAGGGCCAAGAGAAGATGCCTCAGCCATTTGGAAATTAATCATTCCTATCAACAGCAATAAAAATAAAATCTTGGGGGAAAAGGGGAGCTTAACATTAATCAAAATTATGAATTGACTAGTAAATGTTAATGAATTCCTTCCAGAAAGCCTAATCTATATTCAGTTAATTTCAAATGGTGCTTTTGTGCTGGCTTCACATGATGACAATAGAATACAGTAAAATATAAAATACTCCTCTCCCCAGCACCTAGAGGTATCACATATTGAAGACTGTATTTTTAACTGGTTTGGCTCTTACTGGGTGTTGTTCTCCAAAAAGTGTGTTTTAACTATTCCTCAGATGCATCTGATTAGAAACTTTATACACCTCCACATGTTTTATCAGATGCAATACCTGTATTATACAGGTAGGTACAATTTAGACTGAGTTTTTTGAAAGCAGCTTTATAAAGTGAATGTGCAATGTATAATAAATTTATAAGATAGATAACAAATTTAGCACATTCCAACTCTATACAAAATAAGGATTTTGTTTATTATAGTAGCTAGTTTTCAAATGTCTCTCTCTGTATGAATTTGGTTCAGTCATAGAAAGTAAATAGCAATTTCTAAATGCATTTTCATTGAATGCTTGCAGTTTGCACAACTTTTCCATGCCACAGTAAAATACCTTTGCTTCACTAGGATTGACTAATACCTGACTAGATAGAGAAAATCCTCATCAAAAGATGGGAGTTAACTTGATGTTTTAAAGCAAGGGTTCCAAGGAACAGATATAAGCATGAAAATAATTAGGTAGAAATACACAAGACACTCAAGCTGAAAGTTTAGGGATGAAAAAATTACCACTCCAATCTACCAGAGACAGCTATAAAAGGAAAATTAACTTATCACACATCCTTTTCACCTCAGACTGAAAAAGGAGAGCTCTAGAAGCACACAATATTTATTCAAACATGGCAGAAAGGCAACAAAAATTCCCGTCCTATACCGCAAAGTATCTCACGTGCTTCTGTGCAACCCACAAAACACAAAAGTACATGCAACCCGGTGTGTTACTTCTCATGGATGTCCCCCCTCATCGCTTCTTTGAGGACAGAGTTGAGAGTGAAGGGATAAACACTACCAGCTGTACAAACCCCAGGGATCCCCAGAAGGAAGCATCCCTGCACGCATGGGCAACCATTTGCCAGATCCAATGGCCATACCACCATTCTGCTTCCATGTAAAGCAAGCTGCTGTTGCTCTATCATCCCAACATATCAGTAGCAGCTGTGGCATGGAGCTTGGCTCTCTTCATTCCTTTCTGACCTTGCTGCTTCACGTAACACCATCCACATAAAGCCCTCAAGGACAGTCATCCCTGAGATGCAAAGACAGATGAACAGCTTTTAGCTTGTCAGACATTGACTGCATAGGCCTGGAGAAAAAGGGAGACCAATAAAGCATGGATACTATGCTCAGATCTTTAAAAGTAACATAACATAACATAAAATAACATAAGCAGAGATTTTGCTCTGTAACCAATTTGGTTGAAGAAAAAGGGAGAATGAAAAGGTCAGGAAGCAATGCTATAACTCTTGGGTTTTCTCTCCATAGTGCTACCATTTAAGAGATCAATTTGAATTGTGAGTTTCATCTGCCTTTTACAGGGGGTCTCAGTATGGCAAAGCTGCCTGAAGCAATACAGCAAGTATGATAACCATCCTCTTGCACGATATCCTTCTATGAAGTCTTTTCCTGATTAAACATGAACAAGACTTCCCAAATCAGTGGTGCTGACAGACTGATGAAGCACATGCGGTTAAACCAAGTGACTTTGCTCAAAATCCAGCACTGTCTTTTTTGCTCATGTCAGAGGAATTCCGCAGGTGTCTCCTGTATTACATAGTTTGTCTGACATCAGTAGGGGCCTCCTAAAACTGCCTCCATGTGTGTAATCCACACAATGTCACTCAAGTAAGGGACATCTTTTCTAAACCTCAGTTTCACTTCCATACAATATCAAAAATCACTGACCTCTCAGTCATTCAGTCGTCATTCTATTGCTCATCTTCAGTGGTCATCTAGTGCAGATGCAAGTTCACAGCAGCTGTGAAAATCACACTATTCACACCAGTGTCAAACATGACTCGCTCCACCCCAAAACTTCTGTCCTTTAGGAGAGCAATACTAGGATCTCTGTTTAAATGCAGAAAACAGAAAAGACCTTTTTATGACACTGTATGTCCTCACCTGAATTAACTGTGTTCTCTGACCCTAAGCTTCCTCATCAGTAAAATGAGGCCATAATACCTACCTACTTAATGACACTTATCAAGCACTTTCTGAGTACAAAGTACTAAGGCCAGTCAGTAATACAGGTGAAAGAGAAATGCGGTTTCTTCTGATTCCTACCTTCACACTCTGGGCACTGAAACTTATAGCAACTTAATTTTCTAAAATTGCAGAAAACTGATATTGGAATTTTGCAAAGAACTGGATAATGAAAACCTACATAGATGGAGCTGTTTGTTTATCAGTCCAGTACTTCACCTTAATAACTATTCATGTCAAGCCTGTATGAACAGATATTTACAAACATATACAAGTATATATACATGTATCTTTCTTTCATGATATACTGTGCTGTAATTTATACACCTATTCTATGTGCAACTTATCCAGAATTTATCAACCTGTGGTCTGAAAAAAAAATGAGTAAGCACAGAGTTAGGGCTCTCCTAATGAAGTAAACCTGTGGAAATGGTAACCCACAAGTTCCTCACTGAAGTGTGTGAGGAAGCTAATATATATTCTAGTCTCACTTTGTGGGAGAATTTCCTCTTTTAGCGGTCAGCCTCATACACACTGTCATTACATTTGGCACATCTGCAGTCTCTTGTAATGCTTCTGCAGGGGTACAATGAAATATGTATTTCTGAGGGTTTTAAACTCCTAATGAAGTACTAGCTGGTAGTTGTGAAGAAGAAACACCCGCCGCTATTACTATGACTAATAGCACAGCTTGATTTGACCTCACTGAAGTCCTTCACCTCTTAATATAAAGAAGGGTAAAACCAATGAATGCTAAACACTGCAACCCTTAGAAGAGGCAAAACACCTAATGAAGGATATTAATCAATATGTATATTACCAGAGTAATATCTGTCATGTAGAGGGTGTGAGTCTGATGTGTGGCTGAGGGAAGTTCTCCTGTTGAGCCATGAGGTTCAGAAAGGACCCCCTTGCTTTCTAAACTCCTTCTCAGGGAGGAGCCTCGGTGCAGCTGTGTCCAGTCTTAGTCCCAGACTTGGTCAATGGTTTATGTCTAAAGGATTATATATAGCCACATGTCAGAGTCCCCTAAAGAGCTTTCACTGAGACAGTTTCACAAAGTTGAAACAGAAAGTTTATTAAAGCAACAGATACAAAGAGTTCAGAAATGCCTTTGATAAATGCACTTCCTGCAATAGCACTAATATATGATTATAATGCCTGAAAAATGCTATCGCAGGTATTGTCACCAAAAAGGTGAAACTGCAGTGCTTACCCAGAAGGCGTCCCTATCTTGGGTGGAGGAGAAGGAGCACAGCCCATCGACTGCCTCTTCTGGGTCTTCAATCGCTTCTCTCTCCCCACGAGGTTAACTTCCTCAATATCCTTCATACCCCAGTCTTAACTGTTCCCCTCCCTGGGGTGACATTTAACATGATTTGGGTGGACAGTCAAGTACTATAGTCATATATGTTTAGCATGTACCTCTTTTAGCTCATTATCATACTTAGGGTTCTCAACTTTAATATTCATTTCATGGGTAATTAAGCAAAAATCTCACTCCAGGCAGCGTGGCCTTCTTTTCGTCTATCTCTTTATTCCATGTTCTTTAGCCAAAACAGGGCCGTCTTGGCACTGTAAGACTCCCTCCCTCGGCTGCTTCTCATATCCACCTTGTGGATCTCTATCCACAACGTTTGCGTAAGAGTTAACTGGACACATTTTTAATCTTGTATGTGCAATTCTTACCATATCTATGGGATCTCACCTTGACTTGAAATGATGGAGGGCCTCCAGCTCCCCTCTGAACACAGAAGCAGGGGTGGAAAGAGAAGAGAGGCAGTCAGCCCACCTGCTGACCTTGCGTCCTGCTCCCCTGAATGACCAATACTGCCATTCCTCCCACAAAGCCCAGCTCAAAAATGGTTATTTTTTTGAATAGGTCAAAAGTGCCAAACCAGGCATTTCTCTCCTCCTTTGGGTCAACTGCCAGGGCCTGCCAGCTACACTAGAGACAGATTTTCTACCCACTAAGAAAGAGCGTGTCCCTCTTTGGCCATCTCTACAGAGGCAGAGCTGGCAGGTGCTCCGTCCAGTGGTCCGCTCAGACTGGGGAATGCACTGATACATGTTCATGGCAGCTTAGTGACCCACCTGAGGGATGAGACAGGTCCATGTAAGCCATAGCCTGGGCCGGAAGTAAGAACTCCTTCAAAGCAATCACAGCATTCATTGGTGCTTCTGCAAAGACTCTAATTTCCAGAATCCACAGGTTGCTAATTAAGTTCGGAGAACTTTTTTGAGGAATTTATTTCCTACACGAAGGAAATACTTTCAGTTTAGAAACTTCTGTTCTTTTATCCCCATGGCTTTCTAAGTCTTGTGATATTTTAAAACACTAGAAATTTCTCTATTTCAGGTATCCACTAAAAAGAAGGAAAAAGCTTCACTAGTTTTCTTCTGCCATGCAAAATTTTGTAGGCTGGCTGCTAACAGTGCTTAGCCTTACACACATTTGAAGAAGGGGGAAAGCGCAGGAGCAAACTGCTCTGTGTTCCGTAAGTTCAATGTGAAGCTGTTCAGCTGTGGTTTGTATTTAAAAGAAGCAAGCAGAATTTACTTTGAGTTTGGAGAGAACAGTGGAAGTGCTGTTCTATGCTAAACCTATGTGAAATGGTAAGTGCAATGTAATGAATTGCTTGCATAGTGAAGAGACACTGGAAAATTGGTTCAATTAGCTGTTCCTCAGGTAAAAGGCTCTTCAGTTTTATTGAAAAGCAACCTTTAAGAAACCACCCGTCACTCTGCAGGCTGGCAGCAGGTTCAAATTTTCATTGTTTTAATATTGTTACTGTGATAATTAACCAACTGGAACATTGGTCATTGAGAGTTAGCTGATATGTGCTATTCATGCCTTTATCTTACAGGTAAATTAATTAATTTCACAAAGAATGTCTTTTTTACCCAGAAAGGAAGGACAAAAGAGAATGTAAGAGCGACAGCCAAACAAGTATTTTACCAACACAAACCATACAGGGTTAAGTAGCTCTTTCATGATCTCTGCGTCTCTGTGTGCGTCTTCTAGATTTCCTGATGAAGGTTGGGAGTTTGGAAGTTACTCACTTTCTCTTTAACTCTTTTCTCCCTTTTGGTCTGCAGCCTCAGTGGCCTGTCTGAAGGTAGTGAAGAAGAGAGATGGGTTGGGGCAAAGGATGCTTCATGCTGTTTCTTATCACTCAAAAAAACCTACTATTGCCTCAAATTGGACTAGCATTCCACAGAAATCAGGATTTCTAGTATAAATTTGAGACTCTCTGTATTTTATTAATGTCCTGTCTACATTATGCTTTTTATCACTTAATAGTCTTCTCAATAAATAGAAAAAAAAGTGAAATCTAAGAAAAAAAATAATTCCATAAACCAAGAATCATCATACAATCTCCTATATATTTTGCTAATTCAAGGCTTTAAAAAATCCTAAGCCAGTTTTCCTTTCCCCCTGCAAATCATGGAGTTAGGTTAAAAGAGCTCATACGAGATTAAAGAAACACTGTTTTTTCATTTGGAAGAAAAGTTCTTGGTAATTTTTAGTTTACAGATATTAGTTCTTTAAAAATCCTTTAACATACAGGATAACAGCTGGCTAAAAAAATGGGAGAATTTTCAGGTCAAAAGAAAACAACAGATGCTCTTAAAAATGAATTAAAACTGTAAAGTGAGAGGAATTTTTTATTCTCTAATTAAAAGTTCCAGAAAAACAGGTAATTTTAATGAAAAATATAATTTAATCACATACTGAATTTTCTGTCAAATTCTAAGGGGAAGTCAGCCCTGACCAGAGGGGATAAAACTGGGAGAGATGGCAGTGTCATGGAGCTTCTAAACTTTTTATAAGCTTTCTGTATCGTTCTGGGCTGCCTTCTTTCTTTCAAGGGACTGAATAAAATAAACCCAGAGTAAAAGCTCACTTTTTGAAATATGTTGGTGAAACAACTATTTACAAACTGCCAGAAAAGTGACTGGAGAAATTTCCCCACATCCTCTCTGTTTGCCTTGCACATGGGACAATAACTTGAATTTATGAATTCTGAGTGAGATCCTTACTTGTACTCTCACATGGTAAAGTTGATGGAAAGAGAATTGTTTTGCCTGAGAAGACATAGATGTAGCAGACCATCTGAGTAGCTTCCCCTGGATCATCTCAGATCTTAATGTAGAGGAGATGGCATACTGCAGAGAATCCAGGCAGCCAAGGGACAGAGCTCTAATTTAAGATACCATCCCCTCCACTGTCCTCACTGCCCAGAAGTCTGCAAATTCTACCAGGGAACTCTTCTGTCTTTGAAGGAGATCAGCACACAGGAAATGCTACTATCTGTGTTCAGAAGACGGTCTGTTTTGGTGGTCCTTTTCTCCAGCTGTTTTCTTCAGTTGTTTGTATTCTTAATTAAAAAAAGGGGGGGGGGAGAAAAAAAAGAAAAAATATTTTACCAAAGGACACCACAGTTGCAGCCCTACATCCATGACCAGGATATCTATAGAATACTCCTCTGATGTTACTTTTCAAGCAAGTAATTGCCGTGTTTCTCACAGTTACGCTGCATTAATTCTGATTGGAAGCAGAGAAAATCTGCTCAACACACGTGAATATTGCCCACACCATGGAAAACACCTGAGCAGCAGCTCCTACAGCCAGAAATGTCAGCAGTAGTCTCAAACCAGACTCAAGCAAGTCGTAATGCACTGACGCAAGTAAAAAGGGATTTTGCATGCGCTGGCACCCTATCCAAGCCTTGCTTGGCCATGGAGTAAACTGATAAGGGATGCTTGTGTAGCATATGTTGCTTCCCTCCCTCACCAAGCAGAAGGTGATTAAAACTAGCATAACTTTAGAGTTGGTAAAAAATCTACTGCCAGTTGTTTTGCAAGACAAAAAGCAGGGAACTAATGGCTATCCTGAGTCGGCAAACTTTCTTCTGGAAGACCATTACAGAGGTCATTAAAGAAAAGCAGTCCACATGTGGCATAACTGAAAATCCCCTTACCAAGGCACCTGAAGATTTTATCTCATTAGTTGCTCTGTCAGTTCTGTGGGTTTACAATTGCCTTCTTTTAATTTCAAAAGAATGTTTCAAATTGCTGTGAGAACACTGCACAAAAGAGCATGGCACTATGCAATTAACGGAGCATAGAAGGAAATATTGAAAATTACTATATACAAAGATTTGATAAGAGTACAAACCAGAACTGGAACAAAGAAAAATGTATTTGCCCAATCACTGCTTTATAATACCATATATTGGAAGTAAATGTAGTTAAATTTAGAAAGTAGTATGATTTTTAATTAGCAGCATGCTTGTCTATGGTGTATGACTGTGTACTTTGAATGAAGGCTCAGAGTTCGCTGTCTCATATAGAAGTGTTACTTTGAAGGTTACACTTTTTTTTAAAAAAAAATTTTAACTTTTCTATATTGCAGCTTCTAACCCAAGCTTTCCAAATGAGTGAGTAAAACACCAATGGAGAGAAATCATGAGGGTTTTCTTTCCATGAGTACATGAGTAACAGGATACAAAACCTGTCTATCTCCCTGCTCTGCTCCACAGGTGTTCACTACCTTTATTCTCAAGTAGCCCAATGGATTACTTAAACAAGTGTATAGAACTTTTTTTGAATTATTTTTAACCTTGCATTTTGCTGCTTCTTTTTAGCCATGACAAAGAACTAGGTCCAAAAGTTTGTCTGCATTTCCCAACTGTGTTGGCAGGTTTGATAAACAACATATTTTCTACACTTACAAAAACCTAAGCCACTTGAGTTAAAAAATAAAAAATTAAAACAATTAAGATGTGGTTGCCTTTACTATGATAAGAACTGTAGAAAGGAGCAGTGGTGTTCATATTCTATATAAGGTGCAATATCTTGCCGATTGCCCTAAAATAAACTGAAAGTGGCAAAAGGTAATGTTGGAAAGATTGTGTTTGAGATGTATCTATTTGAAATCGTATAGTTGCAAGTATACGTGTGTATACCACCTATATGAACAGTCTGTAAGCCCACACCAGGGAATCCACTCTCCCAGTCGTCAGCTGCTGTCGCGACAGGGTGCACACCTGACTCTAGCGTAGCCCCTGAAGCCCGAGCGTCTGTTGCAGTGGCGTTTGCGCACACCTGCGGTCCCGAGTGACCCGCAGGCAGGGCCGCTCCATGCTGGGGGGACCTGCCGGCAGGTTTGGGACAGGTCTGCGTTCGGGACCTGCGGGAGGAAACAGGCTCCCGGTTGGGAGCCAGGTGCCAGGCGGACGCCGGCTCTCGAAGAAGGGGCTTTCAAGCCGACTCTCCTTCGCGGACCCCGCTTTAGCTCAACGGGAGACTTGGCGCCGCGCACAAGAAGTAACACCTGGGATGCAGCACAGCTTAAGGGGAAAAAACAAACAAACAAACAGACCGACAAGAGGGACTGAGAATGGGGGAGGGAACAGAGGGGCAGGACTTGGGGGACGAAACGGAGGAGGGCGGGAGGAGACTACCAGGAAGACGACAAAAAGGCCCTCGGCGGCCTCTTGCCGCTGGCACAGAGCTCTCGGCCCACCGCCGGCCGGCCTGCCCGCTGCGCCCCCACCTCTTCCCGCCTGACGGAGGCGCCCGCCCTCCTGCCTGCCAGCCCCGGCAGGGCTAGGCGTGTTCACCCGCGGGCGCGGACAGCGAATGGGGCCGGGGGCAGCCGCCCGCTCCTGCGCGGCGGCAGCAGCAGGTGTGCGGCGGTGGAGACAGCCGCCCGTCGCGCCGCAGCTCGCCCAGCTCTCCCGTCCGCCGCTGCGGGTACCGACGGGGCTGCGCTGCGGGGCTGGGGCGGGCGGCGCGGCCCATGTGGGACGACCGTTGGGGTCCCCTGAGGGGCCGGGGGCTGCGCGGAGCCCGCAGCTGTCACAGGCGGGGCCGGTCTCGCTTTCCGCGGCCGGGGGCTAGCTGGGGCGGGAAGCTCTCCCGTCGGGCGGCCCAGCCAGGCACCGTTTTGGTTTGGAGGGTGAGGAGCGCGGCATCCCGCGGAAGAGGACCGGCCACGGCGGGCCGGTGACGGCCGACACCCGAGCGCCCTTGTCAACACCTGTGGCCGGAGGCGATGCGAATGGAGGTTTTCCTGTCCCGCAGCCCTTTCAGTGGGCGCGGGGAGCTGGTAAGAAGGTCGCTGGCTTTTCCGGCGGGGCGGAGGTGTGTGGGGAAGGACGCGGGTCTCCCCGGGCCCGCCGGCGGCAGCGGCGCTCGGCTCCCTCCCGCCGGGGTCCCCGGCCGCAGGGGAGGCTCCTCTCATCGGCCGGAGAGGCAAAGTACTAAAAGTCACTCTCCTGATAAGTAGTAATTGCGCTAATACGAAACGGGTATCGGGTTAGCTGGAATGTGCTTAAGGAGTGAACGGTAAGGATTAAAGAATAAACCTCTCTTACCCAAGTAATGGGGAAACAGATGAAGCTGTAGCCGGCCACTACTGTGGTTCTCAGGTGTGGTTTAACGTAAATGCTTCCACAGGCCGACTACTGCATTTTACGGCTAGCCTCTTGTAAGACACACTGTTTCATCTCGTACTTACTTATGTTTAGACCTGTGCAGATCTCTGAAGTATCTATTCCTATAAATACTGTCAGATGTACTGCTTTTTACTCGCATGATGGCTCCTCTGTTGTATTTAACCAAATACTTTTATTCTTGGATGAAATGAAATTCCGTGACTGGAGTTGAAGCCACAGTACAATAAATTTCTGAAGGCTATGGTCTTACTAAGCAAATATATATAAACATTGCAATTTCTTTGCCCTTCTCTGCTATTCTTTCTCCATATATATGTTTTTTATCTATAAGCTATTTTAGTAATACTTTTTTAAATGTGGGGGTTTTTTGCAAGCCAATAATTATTCTGTGCTAGTGTGTTTGAGACATTTCTGATACAGACTGCCACTGACATCTTCATCAGATGAGATCGCTAATTCAGCAAAACAGTGGCAGAGACTATGGATCTGCATGCTGCCCATGGTTTCCTGAAATCTCTGATTTTATTTTTTTGTACTAAAAAGTAACCCCTAAAGGCTATTGTAGTATAACCTCATCATCCAACTTCCCTTTGGCAGTACATCAGTTTTAAGTCCACTTCACTTAGTTTTTCAGAAGACTTCTTAAAATAAACCAGTAGCAGTAACATGGAATTGTTTGCCCTGCACACGTACTCAGGGACGTATAGTTTTAAGAGAGGACTTATTTACAGATTATTTCAAGATAGAACTTGTGTTAGTGATGAATAAAATACTTTCTCAATATACTTCTAAAAAGAAAAGATTTCTGTAACTTTTAATGCTGAGTAGCATATGAGCCCACGTGCAGTAAGGTTAAGTACAAACAGGAGAAAAAAAATCATATTTCTACACCACCTGACTAGCCAAAGTCTATTCTGAACAGGCATAATCTTTAATTTTTTGGTATTTGACATCTTGACTCTAAAGAAGTATCATGGTTGTGTGTAGCCATGGATTTTTTTTAATGCTTCCTGCATCTGGTCTGGGGAGGAGTAAAGGAAAGTTAGATAGGCAATTATAATTAGCCTGGTTTATGATTGAATGCTTGATTTAAATAAAACTTCTCCTCATAGGGAATGAGTTTTATACCTTTAAAGTCAAGAGTGAGTTTTCACTATTGAGTGGAACAAGGTGAGTGTTGTTTTCAAGGCAGTAGTCCCCTTTTTGTAGGCAATAGCATGGTAGTATGTAGAAGCAGAGAAATCTTTAAGTATCTGTAGCTGTAAAGGTTGGATACAACCTTAAAGTTAAAAGGAAGTGCATTAGTACAATGATTGACCTCAGATTTTGGACTTTGTGCAAGTAGTTGCGGCAGGGGTTTTGTGTTTTGTTTTTGTTTTTTTTTTTTAACTTTGAAAAGCAAACAGGCTGCTTTAAATATTTGCAGCACACGCTACAGTTACAGAAGAGTTTCTAGCCTGGGAATAGAATCAGGAATTTTGGTTCAAGGTGGTGTGTGTCAGTGTATTGGGATGCTTGGCTGCACAGCAAAGAAAGAGCCAGTGTTGTGTTGACCTACAGGAAGCAGCCCTGTCCCTGCTTAGTTTTGAGCAGTCCCTTGTCTTGAAGTTTCTATTTCTTTGTGTTTGAACAAAATTATACCAAGCAATGAAGCAAGCTATCCCCTTTTTTGAGGCTTCTTACAACTCTAAAATCTAATATATGGCAATGGTGTTTGTTCTAGTATGTGCAATTTTATTCTTTTATTTCTTAGTGCAAGAGTATTGCATGAAGGAGCTGTGAATGGAAGGAGAAAGCACAGGGCAGGAAGAAATTAAATAAATTATATTTATGAAAAATCTTTATGTAAATCCTAATTGTTGTCTTAGTTAGGAGTTCCTTTTCTTGTGTTATTTCAATTTATCTCAGCAATATGTGTGACTATCATTGTGTCTCCTCAGGAAACCTCTAGTTAAGCAGTACTACTTCTCCTTAAAAATTATTAGGGAGGACAGTCAAGTTCTTGCCAGAACAACAAGGCACTGCATCCCCTCCTGTGATGTAAGAACTAATGTGTCTGGAGGGTGGAAGACTTACAGGATGGGCAGAATTAAGGAATCGCAAGTAAATTTTGGTTTTATTCTTGGCAACTGAGAACCCACAATAAAAGTACAGTTCAATGAGCAATAATACTGTGTGTTTGGTTGCTCTTTGAGAGGGTTGAGGGAAGAAGACAAAGGAATTTGCCTTTACAATGTAGGTGACTTTAATGTTGGGCTCAGCTCAGAATAGCTTTGGCCGTCTCTTCTGTGTCTTGGTCTTCCCCCACTTGGTAGTGATGCTGCACAGTTGGCAGATGAGCGGATGCCGTGAGAACTTTCAGAGGAAAGGTTAGTGGTAGGAGAAATGCCTTTATGGGAAGGAGCTATGAGAAGTTTGAGAATAGAGCAGATCAATGAGTTCTTAAAGTTTGCCTTTGTTTTTAAGAGAGACATGATGCTAAGTGCTGTCCTACTGTATAGTCAGTAAATCTTCCTTCTCTGGATTTTGTCTTTTGCTGCCTGTTTTCAGTGTTAGTAGATGTGTTGATATAAGTTTTAAAATAGCATAAGTCTGATGCCATTCTGTTTTTGGAAGAAATTACATATCTCTCGTGACAAAAAAAAAAAAATTTACAACTTGCAAATACAAGAACTCCTGTTAAGAAATACCAGCATTGGTGGCACAGGCAGGCTCATTTTCTTCCTGCCCTGGGTCTGTGTATGTGCATTTTAAGTGTGTGTATGTGTTGGCAAGCTTGACAAAGCTACAAATTGACTTTTTTCCCCTCCTATTAGAGTTCCACCTTCATTTGGTGAAATAATTATTCTCTACTTTTTTATATCCCTCACCTGGTTTATTTAATCAGGTACTGTATTTTATTTATTTTATCCATTGTGCACCAAAGACCATTTTTTAAATTTCTTACTAAATGTGCATTTAGTACAAGCATTGTGTGTGATTTTTGAGTATCTCATAACAAACTAATTAAATTTCACAAGACCTGCAAATCTTTGGTAGATACGAGGGCAAATAGAGTCAGGTCTGAATTTACTAGCTGGGTTTGAAATCCTGTCCGTGACTGTTTTTGTAGCAAAGCAGAGAGCTTCTCCTCACATCTGTTGGGTCTGTCTGCGTGTATTTCATCCTGGCTATTCAGAAAACAAAGTGCTAACAATTAGCAGGTGTTTGCGAAAACTTTGAAAGAAGTTAGGTCCCAGCTTTGCATAGGAAATGTAGACTTGAGAAAGGATTCAGTTTGCCAAGACGGCTTTCAATGTCTGTAGAGCAAGATAACTCTTTTCCTTTCTTCCGTCCTTTCACATACCACAGTTACTGATTTCCCAGAACATAGTCTTTTGAATGGACTGTACAAGGTAGAAAACTTTTGAAAAGATGTTATATGAGCATATAGCTAGGAACTATTATTAATATAAATGCAAATTTCTTTCTGAAAGTCAGTGAATTAAAAAAAAAACTGAGTTCATATCTGGTAGTAAATAATTATCTGTTGAGACGTGATCTGGTAAAGTACTATGCACCAGTCATTTCCACAGACTTGGTTATCAAAATGAGCCCTGACATTCAGAGGAATTTAGCCAATACTTCATGTAGTAAACTGCAAGAAGCAGTTTTCTTAAAATAGTATTCACAAATTTTCAGGATAACCAGGAGGGTAAAATATGTAAGGTCAGATTGGAGCAAATGAGCAGTGAACTATTACTCTATGAATGCATTTTAAAGTTTCTTTGCTGAAGCCAACAAACATGCATTGGCACTTAAAATTAGTAAAAAGTAGTAAAAACAAAAAAAATATCAAACCCATAAGTGTAGAGTCCAATGTCAATATTTATACTCTTTTAAATAAGTATAGTGTTGATGGTTACTTTTTTTAATGCATGACTACAACACAAAAGAGGATCTTTGGAATACCAAATCCTGGTTTAGTTAACTAGTATGATTCTGGGGGGGGGGAAAGCTATTTCTTCCTGTGACTGTATACATATATATAACCCACTTCAATACACGATAAAATTAATGAGAAAATTTCAATCCATTGTAGGGTTTTTTTAATATAAAATATATGCCTAAAATGACTCCTTGATAGGTTTTGTTCTTTTATCTTAGAATTTAAAAATTCAAATAATGGTAATTCTCTTAATTTCTGAAGAACTGAACAAGCACTAAGTCAATATATTTCTGTAGATTTACTCAGGTAGACCTAGAAAAAGAAGGTAGGTCCATATAAGCAATAGAATGCCATGGGGTTATTTTCAAATCCACTTAGAGGTTAACATTCCTTGGCAGTAGGTATGTAGACTTTCTCCAGTGAGATACTATTTCAGGTGAATATTTCTGTTACTGGGTGCAACAAATAAAGCAATTCATTAACTGCACAGACTTTATGTTAAAACATTATACTGGCAAAATTAGTCATACTCAGATACCTGGATAACATTTATTGAGCATAAAAATCTTGCCATGTTTCTGAACAGGACAGGAGGAAAAAAAATAAATCAGTTTTCTTCTGTTACTGTCTGTTACTGTGCTAGTCTTGACATCACTTGCCTCTCGGGGGGTCTTCTCCAGCAATGGCTGCCCAAGGAATCCTCCAGAAGAAATGATCATTCCCTCTGGAAATTCTTCTGTAGCGATGCCTATTGCATCATAGATAGTGTGTATATCCACCAGCCACACTGCTTGTGTTCCCCAGAAACATATTCTGTAGAGGCTGCTGGGTTTAACCAGTTGTACAGAGGAGGTGGTTCTTTAACCTATTCTGCATGAAGAAGTGTTAATTCCTATGTGCTATCCAAACATTTTTTTACTGGCTAATCATGGTAAACCTTTCTTTTTTCCCTACAATTCTGCTTTGGAATTGCCAAGCTATTGAACGATATATATTTCTTTTAAAACTCCACATTAAAGAAACAGAAAAATACAAGAAAATGCATAATTCCCGCAACAATTTCTGCGTCCTCAGCGTATTGTGACTGATTCACCTAAACTTCCAATAACCAGTCCTATCTTTACTGTCAGTGCGTGAACTGTAGGTCATGGGATGAGTGGAGAGAAAGGTAGTGCTGCAGTAGGTGTTGGACAGCTTTCTACGCAGTAAACTGAAAAGATCTGAGCCCAAAATTGAAAAACAAGGCTTCCATGGATTGGCCTGGAGCAGGATTAAACCATACTTAAAAATCAGAAATACAGATTAACCCCAGTTAATTTGCAGATTTCTTTCTAATAAAGATGTTCTTGACACAGTAGGGAGCTTTACTTAATCAGTGTTTCTTAGACCTACTTAGGAACATGCTGCCCACAGCAAGGTATTTTAAGAACATTTTAAATTGCAAGAACACATTTGCAAGGCACCTGCCCCTGTAAAAGTCATCCAGGAATAGTAATTAACACCTTTCTTTAAAGTGCAGCAGAGAATTTCAGATAGATAGGGTCAGGAGCAGTAAAACAAAACAGCAAAGAACACAGAATAATTTATTTCATAACTAGATTAAATTAAAAAAATTGGTTGCAAAATCACTAATGAATAACGATGTGTTTTCAAATCGGACTCCTTATAAGACAGATGTCTGCACCATCTTTGCAATAATTTGTAACAGGGTGCAGTTCTGGAAGTCCCAGTCTGTGAACTAGAAAATGCAGTAACAACCATTTAGATGGTGGGTAATACAAACATGTTTCACGAATATTATGGCTAATGTGAACCCATCGTAATGCAAAGGTAACTTGATGCACATTGTATACCTGTCTGAGAACTACGCTGCGGCAACTTTCCTGACAACTCCAGTGCTTTCCTATGGTCAATAATCAGTTTCTCATTTCTACACAGTGGAAAAAAAAAAAGGGGCTGAATAATGTGGACAACTGACAGCCTGTGAGCTGCAGAACAGTTTATACCTCATGTTGATGTAGCTGATTTGTATTTCCAGATTTAGTGGTTCATTTGTTAAACTGGGGAGGAGCAGAAGGTCAATAACTAATGCCACTATATGCATACAAGTACTTTATAAATGCCTTATAGTACAGTCCAAGTGAAACCCATAGGGTAGAAATAACAAAAGGCTTAGACATTCTTAACAAATCACTGTGTTCTGCTTTTTGGCTCTATACGTCTTTTGTTAGCTATTATAACCTATTGATGAGAGAGTGGTTTTGTTACGTTTGATTTATTGTTCAGACCTAGTTGAGCCCTTAGTTCAGCAGTGATACATCATGGTGCAGTTAAATATAATTTTACACACCAAAACCATTGTCAAATACCTTACCGTATCCCACGGCCATTCAGCATATGCATCCTACACCATCACATACGAAGTGGGGATTTCCTTTTTAGGGCAGCGGTAGTAACAAAGTTGTCCGGATGAACAGGACGATGTGGGCAACTTCCATGTTGCTACAGCATATTTCAATTTTTCCATCGTGCCTTGGGAGCTACTTCACCTTAGTCTATTTGAACAAATAAAGGAAGTAGCTGAGGCTGTTTCTTCGCTGATAGGGAATATACAAGTATGTAGTTGGCTTATATTTTTCACAAAATAACATTAACCCGTGTTGTTCCACATAAGAGAATTATCTGTCATTTATATCAACCTTTGTTTGGAGCTGAAAGGAAAGATTATCTTGTGAAGCAGCGGGTACAGAAGCTAACTATTAGATCCCCTTCACTGTGGAAGTATATGCTAGCAATATACAAGATACTTCTGAAAAAAAATCACAGCCATTATTTTCATTATTAAATTACTATTAAGATGAGTCTTCCAGGGACAAAGCTAAACTTAATATGAGCATATAGAATGCCTTGTTCCTATTGAAAGATTGCAGAATTTCCCATCATTGCTGTCCTTAATTGTTACAGTTTATTTAAGAACATTTTGTTGCATCTGGCTACTCATTAGCTGACTTAACCAGTTCTCACTGGAGAAAGAGAAATATTCAGAGAATCTGGGATACTTCGTGTTGTGGGTTTTTTGGGTTCTTTTAGTGGCAACCTATTATTTCCAAAGACATACTAATGCCTCAGAGTGTGCTGGAAGGACAGAATTTGTACAGGTGAGTGGAATAGTGTTATGTGATTCTGGTTTCATTCACGTTCTGACTTCCAAAAATAAGTATTAGTCTGTCCGTGCTTCCACACAGTCAGTAGCAAAATCCCATTTACTCAGAAGGCTGAGTTGCCAGCAGCTAAATAATTTGGATGTTTGGAGTTTTCATATCCAGTAAGGAGGAGAGATGTTCATGTAACACTGATTCAGAATTCATATATAGGTTTGAGAAATCCAGGGACCCTTTATTCCAAAATTCTTCTTACTGCACCAGTTTTTAATCTTGAAGACAGTTAAGAAGTTTAACATAATTGTGATAAACATCTTTACCAGATTTCCTGATGGCAGTCATCACTATGTTTGATCTCAAAAAATTATTGATTTAATTTTTTAGAAAAATATTTTTTATGCCTAATTTCGTGCTTAGTCATGTCACTTCCTTTTCTGGTATCTCCTATAAGTTTGTAGTTCAATTTTGGGTAACAGGTATGATGACGTTCTAGGCAAACAAGATTAAATATCTGGAAGTGTAGTATCACTTTTAAAATTTGACATAACGAATGGACTTTATAGATAAGTTGAAAAGTTATTTAAGGAGCTGCATCTATGACCTGCAGTGAAGTTTAATACATATGGCTTTAGTCTGTTTTTTAATGCAAGGGCTGACATTAAAATCACAGGGATTTCTTTTATAAATAAAGACTACAGGAGTATTAGTGTGTCTGTAGCATTGAATATTTTGGCTAGTTATATGTGATATTATCCAGTTCTAGCTGATTCCATTGAAAATGTTTTTCTTTCCATCTAAGTCATAAGCAATGTGGTTCAAAGTTGTTCTTCATGTTGCAGACTTTACCACTGGAACATGCCAAGTGTATTGCTTAATTCAAGTATCGATAAAATGTGTATTTTGTTTATATCTGCTGATATATGAACGTAAGTGAATGAAATTAAACTGAAGTTACACTGTCTTTAAACAAACTCACAGGCCAGTATTTTTTGAAAGCCTCTCCCAGAGGCTTAGAATTCAGCAAAGTCTGAGAAACCAGGCCTCCATGAGATGCTTCGATCTGGGATCTTCCAAATAATCTCATTTTGAAACCACATTTTTCAGTATCCAGAGAAAGACAGATAACACAGCATTTCTCAAAAGACGTCATCTATACTGTGTATCTCTGTTATTCCCACAGCCACCTGTAAGAAGTTAGATATTTTTAAGGACAAAAATTACAATTTAAAGAAGATTAGTTCAGCTCTTGAAATAGTGTCCATTGCAAAGATCAAAGGAGCTCAGGCTAAATTTTTTTTAAAGTAATGTAATTTTTTTTTTTAAGCTAAAAAATTATCAGGGGGATGGATATTTTCATTTGTGAGGGAAGATGAGAATCAGTTATATATAATCAGCTATATGTTAGCCAACTTCAACATGGAGATGTAAAGATCCACAAAAATTTACACAATAAAAAAAATTATTTTTATTTCATAGATGCAAAATAAAAACATACCTTAAAAAAACCCCAAACACATGTAGACCTAATAGACAGAAATTAACTGGAATCTTCTCAGCAGGCATTGTAATCAGATACGTCTTTTGAAACCATGCAGAAAAATGATGTGGATTAGGCTCTGGAGTAATCTCACAGGTGTTCGGAGCAGGAGAGAGAAAAAAGAAACTTTTTAATTTAGAGTGAAGAATACCCATGGAAAACTTAGTATGGAAGAATCCTTCAATTGCAGGAAGAGGACAGTTCTGTTCAGTCAAATCCAATTAGAACTAATAATATTTTATACTCTAATAAGTGAAGAAATATTTCTGGATGAATAATTTATAAAATTTTCTATGGCTAAGTAATTTGGTGTGAGGGAGGAATATGCATGACTTTTTGAAAAAAAAATAATGTGACAACACTTAAGTTTTTCTTCAGTGAGGATTTCAATCAGCTGTATGTTTCTGTTTCCAGCTGCTGCTTTTTTATTGTTGATGCATTCCCAGCTGAAAACTTTTCATGTGAACTATGATTTCAGGATCTGCTAGAATGCAGTTGCCTGTTCATTCCTTTCAACTTCTGCCTGGTGCAGAATGTTTTCAGATTTTCAGAAATCTACCAAATATTCTTTGGGAACCCAGTCCACAGGAGAGCTGCCATGTCTTTGGCCTCGGTCTCCCTACAATGTGGAGCATCTCCTGATTGTTCACCAGTCCTGTAGGATTAAGAGTGTGACTCCTCAGCAGTGTTGTGTGTGCGTATGTTGGAATGGTCTCCTTGAAGTAAAGTAATTCTTTTCTTCAAAAATGTGCTTATTCTGCAGTTAATGGGAAAAATACTTTAGCCAGTGTAATAAATGAAAATTAATTAAAATGCAATTAAGTCAATTTATGACAGACTCTTATCTTTAGAAATTTCAGGCTATTATTCTGAGGAAATTAGGCATAGTCTCTCTATAATTAGTGAGAAAATATACTGAAATGGATAATGCATGTCAGAGGCTGCCAAAATACTTGTTTTTAAAACAAAGATCCTTCAGGGAATGTCCCAAACTCCCAGTTTTATGGAGCTTTAAAATTTGTTTGCAGACCTTTACATTACCAGGCCTGCATAATTACAGGGATTAAACTGTGCCCGTAAGGCTGCCTGTTTTCTCCTGATGCTTTCCCTCACACACACACTGCTTATGCCAGTGCAGCTACTGGTACTGATAGTGGGAGCCCTATCATGGAAGAAGCTCCAGGCAGCTGCCAACACTTTAAATATTGGTTGTCTAAACCTGCTCAGAGCAGGTCTATACACAATAAGCAGGTGATGCTGGGGATTGGAAGGCATCTCTCTACTCTCTACTGCAAGGTTCCCAGTGAATCAGTATCAACAATTGTTATTTCTCCCTTTCTTTCTCCCCTCCCAAAAGCTTAGCCTGCAATGTTCATGTGGAGTTTTGCCTTTGTTTCAAGATCCTTTTATACCTACGGCTTTGCTTCTGTGAGCTGCTGATTCTTCATCTGATTCAACCACTTTTGCTGTTTCTCTTGCCTGTTTCCCTGTTGCAGCATGTTTGAAAACTGTGAAGAGCAGTCTGAGAGTGGGAGAGTCTTTAATGCATCAAATGAAATATAGCCTGTTTGCTTTCCCCTCTCCTATTTTTATCTGCCTGTACTTAAGAGAAGTTGTGTACTGCTGCTGAACTTTTTAACAGAGAGAACAGATGAAGTTGGCAAGTCAATGCACTGTCTGCATTCCCTCATCCCACCTCTGTTTTTTATCAGTTACAATTAAATTTTCTACTTAATCAGAAATGGTTCTTTCAACAGCTGATTTGCTTTGTGCATTTGGTAGCATTTGATGTATCACCAGGTAGTTAACCCGTTTGTCTTGTTAGTTAGTAGGGTTTGTGGAGAAATCTACAAAAAACATTAATTATATTAGATTATTTACTGCTTCCTTTATTCTTTCACGATAAACTTTGTCTAAAATGAGCTGTGACAGCAATGGTACTTTATCAGCAGATTGTCAGAATTGCCCAGTCTTGCAGGCTACTTATGGTAGTTCTACAAGCTTTACATAGCTCTGCTTTCAGTTTCAGTGAGGGAGTTTTCAAAAGACATGTTAACTTCCAGAGGCAGCTTGTTGCTGATGCAAAGCGTAGCCTTGCCGGTAGTTTGAACTAATTAGATTTTGGGTGCCAAAATTTAGTATGCCAAATCCAGATTGTTTGGGTTAGTGGCACAGCTAGGACATGCAGCTTTGAAATAATACCTCCCTTGGCCTGAGTCTAGACTAAGCTGTTGTTCATACATTGCTCTCCAAAACAACAGGCTTTGTTGGGACAGAAGTGATTGTATGAGACATCAGATTGGCAGGTCAGAGAACATCAATGTTAACACACCCTGATCTTGCCTGCTGACACTGCTGTTTAGTTTAATTCTTGTTTATTATACGTCATGTTAGAGTATAAAAGCCCTCTATTGATGTGAGTAGACTTACACACAAACATGCTGCAGAATCAGATCCCAAATATAGGCAGTCTCCAATTCAAAAAAGTCTTGGAAAAGTTGTTAGCTTAAGCAAATGCAGAGATATTGCAAAAGTTTTAGCATAACCACATTCATTTATAAGAGATCTATAAGGTAATGGTAAAGAAAAGTTGTAAATGAACATACTTGATTCAAATATATTTATAGCCTAAATTCTAAAGGCAGAAAGGCTTAGCAAACACAAAATAGTCAAGTAAAGATGTTTTTTATGTATATCCACAATTTTCATGAAATAAACAAACATTTTAAACTTAGAAATTGCTTCCCATTTTGAAGAATTAAAACTTTTTCCTATCCTGAGATACAGTAACCTGAATGGAAAATTCTAATGGCATTCACTGATAATATTTCTAAATGGCAGGTTTAAGAACTTTTCCTTAAACTGGATTTTAAAATAATTCCAAAGGGACTCTTTAAAATGTAGTGTCATTCACATATCGTCAACTCTGCACTGTTTTCTTACAAGAGGATGATTGGGAAAACAGACTTTCAATTGTGTAACACAACGACAGCTTGCATGTCAATTGTAATGTTAATTAAAGACACAAGTGTTAACGAAGACAACAAAAGGTGCTCTCCTGGTATTTTAAAATGTGATAAAGTGCTTTGTTCCATAATGGCTTCTATTCTATTTATGTAATATGGAAAAGTATGCCTTCCTGTCTTCATTGCTCTTTTTGGATATTTCTGGGTTGTATATAGTTAAGTGATTTGATCATTGATAGCACAGTAACGCCTGAAGGAGGCTACATTGTGCAACAGCTACAGCTTTCAAAGGGTTTACTGGAACACAGATTCTTCGAAGATTACTTGCAGAATGTTGTGCTGCCAGAGCTTCTGGTCACTGTGAATGCACTTGTCTTTTGTTAAAGATGTTGCAGCCAATATATTCTTTGCTTTTCTCCTCATGCCCAAAAATCCAGTAGTAATCGCGGGGGGGGGCGGCGGGGAAGGAGGGAAGCCCCAATGCTGATATAACATTAAGGTTTCAGCTTGAATACAGAGTTTGTAAATGAAAATTAAAGGTGCAGTTGACAAGTCCCACAGTTAACAACATCGTCTTTTCAGTAACACATTTGTTACGTATGACTGACCTAGTCAATGTGTTCTAGATACAGTTACCAAATGTCCTTAAGCTCATTAAACTCTTACAGTTCAGTCTTGACGCTTTGGCTACTGTACAGCACCAGGTACACAGTAACAGAAATATATTCAAGTGTCTTCCCCACCCTTCCCCTGCTCCTCTTTTGCTTAAAATACTACTACTACTACTAATACCACCACAGAGAAACCAACCACCAAACAGCAGAAGTGTGGCATGGTGGGCAAAGTAAATTGCACAAGACTGTCTCCTGTCTTGTAATGACTACCACTTTCCTCCTGAAAATGTGTCTCCTTGGCAAATCTGCTGCCCAAAGAAACACCTCTGCAAATATTTGTGCAAATAGAAATAGATGACAAGAAGGTGGCAGTGTGATTTCTAAGTATGAATGAAGCTGCTGGTATGTTTTTATAACAGCAAATGTTTGTGTTTTAAATCTCTTCCTTTGGCATCACTTTTTTGTTTAGGTGAATCTAGGACAAAGAGACAAACCAAATCCAGAAAAGGGGTGTTTAAAATAAAGCCATTTGAGAATTTGTTTCTACTATGGTATATAGGATACATCTCTAGATTGACCATCTCTTGGATTTTGTTGATGCATTGGTAACGAAAGTCCTGAATTTTTTTTTTTCATTGCTTTATGAGAAATAATTAAACAAACACTGTCTCTGCTCTGCAACTGTTATAGACACAGAATTAAGAACTGGGCCCTTTGTCAGGGCTTTTTTTCAGATCTCATAGCCTAAGGGGTAAAAACCAACTCACATTAGAGTTACTGTACTGTGAGATTGATATTCAGATGTTTTACATAACAGTGTGAAGCTTCTAACTAAATTTTGGTTTCCGTTTCAGATCAAACAAATCACAGGAAAAGATTATACAATTCCCACAGATGCCTTTCCAGGAACTTCCTTTATGCAGAACTGGAAGGGAGGCAAGATGTTGGCATAGCTGTTAACCTAAAAACCTGCTATGCCAATGTATTGTCATCTTTCCTGTCTGTTTGCGGCAGAGGGAAATTCTACATTGTCATGGGCATTTGGAAAAGCTTTAGTCTTTATGCGTAACTTGAAATGCTGTTTCTCTGGCCCCACTTTTGAGTCAATGTGGCAAGTGTTTATTAGTTGTATAACTACTGAAAGAGAGACAGAATTGGAAAGATTTTTTTTGTTACTCAGATGACAAACAGCTTAAGTTGCTCTGAAAAAGTTAGTGTATAATAAATATATTATTATTTTACATATATAATAAAGGGGCTGGGGAGGCTTGGGGAGGCTGTCAGGGGACAGAACAAGGATTGCCTGACCTGTATATGTTTGCAGAGAGATTATGAGTTGTCAGTTAGCAGCCTGCATAGCAGTAATTCTGTTTACATATTTTTCCCTAATTCTGATTATATACTCCTTCCCTATGTAGTTTTAATGTTTGTACTTTCTGTTAAGAGCCATCTAGTAAAGGGTTTTGAGCAATGAGAATAGTGGTAGTAAAAACATGAATGACCACCCACTAAAGAAATATTGTAACTACATTTCACTGATCTGTTTCCAATACTTAAATAAGAATTAAAATTTTACTGTTTTTTCTTTTTTTTTTTCTCAAAGGTCTCATGATTGTTGTACAGGAAACCTCAAGAAAAATATAAATTACATGAATGGTGAAATTACTACATGTACTTATTCTACATAAGATGTTACTTCACAAAAATAGAGTTTTGCTTAGACAATCTAAAATAAGATTCTTGATCAGGAGTAGTAGTACTACTTAAGAAAAAAACCAAAACACATAATGAAGCATGACATACTCCAGGTTGTGTACATTTGCTTCCTGAGTATTGAGTTTGACCTGTATATGGAAAAAAAAAAAAAAAAAAAAATCTGTTATGACTAGGTTGTGTCATTACCAAACCTAACTGTGGGTAAGTATCTGTACGCACCATATCAAAAGGATTACAAGTTAAATGTTCCTATCACTTTCAGCTGTCTAGTATTCAATTTTTATTTAATCTCTACACATTAGCCATGTATCTGCAGTGGGAAGTCATGCAGGTAATCTACGAACTTCTCATTTTAGTATTCTAATGCACTCGTGATCACATAGAGCAGCACACAAAATATAGTTGTGGAAAATTCCATCATTCTTGCAAACATACAGAATTCTATCCTGATCCATGCTGAAACTAATATGGTATATAAATAACAAGGTCTGAAGGCCAAAACATCTTACGTTACTTTTGTTCCTAAAGCAGGATGCAAACACAACTAAAAATTCAGCTCGCCTCCTGCCCCAAGCCTAGCCTGGATCCACAGAGCAGCTGTCATCTTTCTTGTAGCAAGACAAGTTCTTGCTCTCTCACAGCATGTACCATCCAATTATTTGAGGGCCTAGCCTGTTGTTATTGGACATTTTATCAGTATTACTGTTCTAATAATAAATCCTACTTGGTTTTCTGAAAGGAAAAAATAGTGGGAAGCTATCTAACCTAGAATGAATTAAAAAGAAATGGAGAAAGGTGTTTTATATAGGAAAACAATGATAATTATCGGGTCTTCATTTTAGTGGCAATCAAGTCTTCAAGTAACTGGTGTAGAACCAGTGTTCTCCCTAGCACCTCACAAGCAAAGATGATGAAACACTTGTTTCTGCAAAGTAACAACTCTTCTTTCTCAAACCTTAAAAGAGAACTTGGGCCTCTGTGTTACTGACTTTTAAATACTGTGTTTTGGCTGGAGCTTAGTGAAATCTGCCTGAGTACCTTGTTCATTACTTTCAAGGGAACAATTTTAAAGCACATGTACACAGTATTCCAGTCCTAAGCAAATTATACCACTAGTGTGATACCTGAGTGCTAGCAATGGAACTGGAGCTGCATTTGTCTTTCATTGCTTCAGGATCATCTTAACTCCGAAAATAACAGAATGGATCATACTTTCTACTTACTGATGCAAGTTTTACTTGCTTACCCAATATTACAGACCTGCTGTCTAGGCAGATGTTGGTTTACTTTTTACAGAAATTCTTTCAAGTTCAGGTGATGTATACACCCATTTGAAGATTGCATTATTTTAAATGTAAAAGACATTATTAAACAGGCAGTGTATGCTTTGAACTTAATAAAATTACACTCCTGCTATCTTCAATAGATTCAATAGAATTTAACCTTGGTATTTTATCATCAAAACAAAAAATTCTGATTTTTTTTTTTGGTAGTTTTGCTAATGTTTAAAACTTAGGCTTTTTCTGTTTAAAACAAAAATTCTTTTTCCAGCATTCATCAAAACCAAATGTTTCTCTGTTTAGAAAACACTTTTTCTGTGCATTCAACAACAGTCATGGCTTAGAAGAGTAGCATAGTAACTCAGCACAGTGCTGTTGACTCCTGCCTTAAGCCAGGGTATGACTATCTGTATGTATGGTGATTGCAGATTCGTAGAGAATGTACTTCCTTGCTGATGAGTTTCTAGGCAATACCTTTCCGGTTTTGTTCCTAATAAGCAGCAGATACAGAATGCAATACAAGTACCAGGAAAAACCAGTTTTTGAGTAGCCATCTAAATAACAGGCCCTGGGTCTTGCAAAATAGAAGTTTGTGTCTAAAGGATAGTTCGCGATCCTAAGAAAGTTTTGGTCACAATTCTTAAGTGTGACAGAGACTCAATATTTTTCCTTTCCCTCCTCTCCTCTAAACTTGCAAGATTTTCAAAAACTACTTGTATTTTTTTCAATTTATGTTCACTAAACATGTGACCCTGGAATGCTTTCTGTATTTTTTTGTCTCAATTTAGGCACAGATAAAAGTCTTTAAGAACCATGTAAGAAAGTAGTTGGGTTTTCCCCCTTCCTTTGTGTTTATTAAGAAGGAAGAAGTTATTTTACATTTGCACACTAATATTTCATTGATGTTTCATCGCAGCTTTTTAATTTTGAGGTCTGTTTATGATTATATTGCTGAATTGTACAAGCTGTGTTATGATAGAGCAGTGACCCTCAGAATAGCCTTGTGATTGTGGGCAGGCATCCTTCTTTCTTCCCAAAACTGCTTCAGAGCCTTAAGTCTATTGTATGTCACCTTATGAGCTACCTAAGTTAGAAGAGGTCTCAAAAAACTCCGACCAAACCCCAAAACCCAGAAAATTGCAACTCCAAATTTAAAGGGAAAAAATTAACGTAATTCCATGAGAACCCTCAAGTGTTTAGCATCAGGCCAAAGACATACAGATGAGCTTTTTCTTTTAAAATTTGGAGTTGCATTTAAAAAAAAACCAAAACCAACAAAACACTCCATGAATAAAATACTCTTTGCCTGACCCTCCTCCCAAATAAATGTCACTGTCATAATGCAAGCATGTTACTCCTACCTTGTAAATTCAAAACATTAAAAAGGATGGTTCTTGGTAAAACAGCATACTTGGATCTGTACTGACATGTAGACTATAGTTTTCCTATACCCTTCACTCTGAAAAACAATGCATTTCAACAGCAGATCATGAAGAAATTTTGCTGTGGGTATTGACCAAACTGACTAAAACCTTAACCAGTTAACTAGATGGAATGAAGCAACATACATTACAAAAGGCAGCATGTTATAGGATGCTTTTGAAGATAATCTGACATATTATAAAATTCCCAGAGTTTATTAGAAGAGGCAACTGTTTAGGTATTTATTTTAGTATGTTAGGCATTTCCTTCTGTCTGCTGCTTTAAACTGGATTTCGTTCAGGTAAGAATGGATTGGAAACCAAAACTCACATCTTAGGAAGCATTCAGAATTCTTTGAGGTTTGCTGCACTGGGCCAAGAAGTTAAAATTTTTTAAACATTCTGGAAAGTTTTGACTTGACATTTCTGAAAAATGGCATTTCAGCCGCACTGAAATGTTTTGTTTCAACTCCAACTTTACACAATGCAATATTCTAGTAATATACCTGTTGAGCCTAAACAGTACTGAGCCTTATCCTCAACAAACTACATAGAAATCAGCATATTCTATTGGGGTGGGCTGACCCTGCCTGGAGGCCAGGTGCCCACCAGAGCCGCTCTATCACTGCCCTCCTTAACTAGACAGGGGAGAAAAGGTATAACGAAACGCTTGTGGGTCGAGATAAGGACAGGGAGAGATCACTCACTAATTACCGTTGCGAGCAAAACAGACTGAATGTAGAGAGGAAATTAATCTAATTTATTACCAAGCAAAAGAGAGTAGAGGAGTGAGAAATAAAGTCAAATCTTGAAACACCTCCCACCACCCCTCCCCTCTTCCCGGGCTCAACTTCACTCCCGGCTTCAAACCTCCTCCCCCCAGCAGCACAGGGGGGCGGGGAATGGGGGTTATGGTGGTTATGTTTCTGCCACTCCTTCATCCTCAGGGGGAGGATTCCTTTCATCGTTCCCCTACTCCAGCATGGTCCTTCACGAACTTCTCCAACATGAGTCTCTCCCACAGGCTGCAGATCTTCAGGACCAGACTGCTCCAGTGTGGGTCCCCCACAGGGTCCTGCCAGCAAACCTGCTCTGGCGTGGGCTCCTCTCTCCACAGGCCCACAGGTCCTGCCAGGAGCATGCTGCAGCGTGGACTTCCCACGGGGTCACAGCCTCCTTCAGGTGCCTCCACCTGCTCTGGCCTGGGGTCCTCCACGGGCTGCAGGTGGAATCTCTACACCCCCTCTTCCTTCCTCCATGGGCTGCAGGGGCACAGCCTGCCTCACCATGGCCTTCACCACGGGCTGCAGGAGAATCTCTGCTCTGGCACCTGGTGCACCTCCTCCCCCTCCTTCTGCACTGACCTTGGTGTCTGCAGAGTTTCTTACATCTTCTCACTCCTCTCCGGCTGCAAAAGCGCTCTCTAGCTTCTTTTTTCCCTCCTTAAAAATGTTATCACAGAGACGCTGATGGGCTCGGCCTTGGCCAGTGGCGGGTCCGACTTGGAGCCGGCTGGCATTGGCTCTGTCAGACACAGGGGCAGCTTCTAGCAGCTTCTCACAGAAGCCACCCCTGTAGCCCCCCCGCTACCAAAACCTTGCCACGCAAACCCAATACATCTATGAAGAGAGGTGAACTACAGCAAAATCTTATTATCTCGGTAGGAAACAACTATGCTGTAGAAACAGTATGTCTGCTATACTATAGATACTGTAAATCATAACTACTGTATCATAAGAAACATTATCCATGACTGTGCTTCAAGTAAAGGATAACTGGTTTACTTGTTTTGTGTGTGCACAGATGTAAAATTTATGTTAAAGGTGGTCTTATATGTTCAGAAGAATGATAAACAGTGCAAAGGAGAGCTGAACAAGAACAAAGAAAATGATCCGTATCTTTCTTGCCAAATACAAGACTGGGCAGAATTGTAAGGAAGGAGAAGGCAAGGGCCTGGGGTGAGATTCCGACCTTGCTGGCGTCAGCATAACTACTGTTCCATCCTTGTTCAGGATGAAGATACAGCCATGGAATTAAGTTTGCTGTTAATGATGTCTGTGTTATAACTTCTCTTCTATGAACTAAAATCCTTACAAATGCCCAGGTATTTTGCTTCACTTATAATCCTAACAGATATTCCTTGTTATAGTGCTTATATACTCTGCTCCCCCTTTGACACAGCAGCAGAGTGAACTTGGAGGCCTCTTTGTGTTGCCAGAGGAGAGAATTTGTTCAAGAGGGAGTGGGGGAATGCAGCACACAAGCACTCCACCAGGCAGGCCAGTGAGTGACCTTCATTAGGCAGCAAGATTCAACAGCAGTAGCTCAGCTACTGTGATCATGGAAGTATGCTATAAATATAGCACAAAGGTTGTCCAAAATGGGAAAGTAACGGGGGGGGGGGGGGGAGAGGAAAGTAACTGGTAAATTGAAAAGTAGTAACACAAGGTATCTTCAAACATAAGTGGAAGAGAAAGCACAGAGGCACAGAGACTTTGTATCTCCAGTGATCCCATGATCCTCTGGACCGGATTTGGCACTTAGATTCTCTGATTTCTCCTGACTACATGTTGTGCATATAGCACTGATTTTACTCTCCCCTGCTACCTGATAATTGCTACCACAATTGAGATATGCAGTGAGGCAAGAAAAGGCATAGAACAAAGGCTTCTGTTCTTTCATTCTTTGTGATCATGGCACAAATAAAAACAACTGCTTGTTTCAGTCTGTTGACTTATATGAAGAGTAGCTGTCAAAATTGTTCTGGAAGAAAAAGGCAGATCACCCAGATCAACTGCAAAACTTATTTTCTGGAGGGACATTTTAATTGTTCTCTCATAGCACACACAGACCTACTGCATAAATCAAAACAAGAAATGCACCTCAAATGAAGCATGGTATTGAAAGCTGTTTATTGACCACTTTGCTTCTTATCTTGTAATTTTTTTTCAGTAAATGGCAAAGATTTTGCTGGCCTGCCATAATGTCCTATGGTATGGAATACCCCTTTGGCTAATTTGGGTCAGCTGTCCTGCCTGTGCCCCCTCCAAGCTTCTCAGGTGCCCCCCGCCTTCTTGTTGGCAGGGCAATATGAGAAGCTGAGAAGTCTTTGACTGCTTGGCAACAACTAAAACCATCAGTGTGTTATCAACATTATTATCATCCTAAATCCAAAACACAGCACTACACCAGCTGTCAGAAATAAAATTAACTCCATCCCTGCCAAAACCAGGACAGTATCCACCCTATATTCTATACCATCTACCATGCCCAGGTCCCACACTTTCCAATAGATTGCCATTTTCCCTGTCTTTGATATATACACAGAGATATTCCCTTAATCAATGGACCACCCCTGTGAAATGTCTGTAAATTGTTCATGAATGTCCACAAAAGGTCCATTGAGTTCCTTTAGTCCATGATGTCAGGCTCCATCTGTCATAACAGTCCCCCAGGGCAGGGGAGATGGTGTGTGGTGTTGGATTGTTACATGCTGCATCCAGAGCTTGTAGCAGATTATCTGGTGTGGTCCACGCTCATGGCCTGTAGGTCGAAGATGTCAATCTTGAGGAAGTTGCTGGGTGCTCATTGCTGAAGCCAGTTTTGGTTTCATCACCTCTGCATTTTGCTTGGTTTCATCAAAGTTCATTCTTCATTAATTTGAATGATTCTTACTGTAATACCATTGATACAGCACATAGCAATTGTAGTAGTGATGACATACAATGGCAGGGTTATTTAACAATTAACATCATACAGTTTAAATCATTGTCTATTCTCACCCAAAATCAAATCCCCTTGAGGTACACATTGGATCTCCCCATCCTTCCGCATCACCCACCAAGTGCACCCAGGTCCTTGAGCAAAAGCAATCCCACAGATGGGTTTGCCTTTGCCCAAGGTAGGAATAACCCAGATTGTCCTCCCTAACATATTCCTTATGTGCGCTACGGGGACTTTATGCCCTTCTACAGTACGTAAAAGTTTTGATTGTGCAGGGCCAGCTCGATTGGTAACCCCCCTAAGTGTTAACTAACCAGGTAGCCTTTGCTAAATGGCTACCACGCATTGCTCTCAGTGTAGTCTTTAACAGCCCATTGTATCGTTTGATTTGCCCAGAGGCTGATACATAGCAGGAGATGTGATACACCCACGCAATGCCATGCTCTTTGGCCCAGGTGTCTATGAGGTTGTTTCAGAAATGAGTCCCCGTTTTCTGACTCAATTCTTTCTGGGGTGCCATGTCACCACAGGACTTGCTTTGCAAGGCCCAGGATAGTGTTCCGGCTGGTGTCATGGGGCTTGGGATATGTTTCCAGCAATCTGGTGGTTGTAAGCACATGGCGCTTGCCTTGGTGGGTTTGTGGGAGTGTGATGTAATCAATCTGCCAGGCCTCCCCATATTTATATTTTGGCCTTCCCATATTTATGTTTTGGTCGTCATCTTCCATACCAGAGAGGCTTTAACCGCTTGGCTTGCTTGATTGCAGCGCATGTTTCACATTCATGGATAACCTGCGCAATAGCATCCATGGTCAAGTCCACCCCTCGATCACGAGCTCATCTATATGTCGCATCTCTTCCTTGATGGCCTGAGGTGTTGCGGGCCCACTGAGCCATAAATAATTCACCCTTATGTTGCCAGTCTAGATCCTCCCGAGCCACTTCAATCTTAGCAGTCTGATCCACCTGCTGCTTGTTTTGATGTTCCTACTTGAGCCCGCTGTGTGATCAGTGTGACCCACTTACTCCACATAGCATCAGCTGCACGGTGTGTAGAGGGGACCCTCCCACGAACATCCAGCCCAGCACTGGCAGTCGGGAGGAGCTGTGCTTCAGTACCAACCACCCCCAAAGCAGCTCAAAGCCCTCCATATGCTGCCACTCTCTTTTTCAGTTGGAGTGTAGCAGGCCTCGGATCCTCTGTATCCCCAACTCCAAAACCCCAGGGGTCAACCTCGAGTGTCCCCTGGTGCTTTCTGCCAGAGACCCCAGGTAGGGCCGTTCTCCTCGGCTGCGGTGTACAACACATTTTGACCTCTGGTCCTGCCTGGACTAGCCCAAGGGCTACTACATGAACTATTTCCTGTTTAATTTATTCAAAGGCTTGTTGTTGCTCAGGGCTCCTTGGAAATTGTTCTTAATGTCACCTGATAGAGAGGGCTTACAACCGAACTGTAATTTGGAGTATGAATCCCCCAAAAACCCACAACACCTAAGAAAGCTTGTGTTTCCTTTTTGCTAGTGAATGGAGACTTAGCTGCTATTTTACTGATCACATCCATTGGGGTATGACAGTGTACATCTTGCCATTTTGTTCCTAAAATCTGCATCTCCTATGCAGGCCCCTTCACCTTACTTTGTTTTATGGTAAAACCGGCTTTCGGAAGGATTTGGACTATTTTCTTCCCTTTCTCAGAAACTTCTTCTGCTGTGTTGCTCCATGCAATGATGTCATCAATGTATTGCAGGTGCTCTGGGGCTTCACCCTGTTCCACTGCAGTCTGGATCAGTCCATGGCAAATGGTGGGGCTGTGTTTCCACCCCTGGGGCAGTCGGTCCCAGGTGTACTGGACGCCCCTCCAAGTGAAGGCAAACTGTGGCCTGCACTCTGCTGCCAAAGGGATCGAGAAAAATGCATTAGCTATATCAATTGTGGCATACCATTTGGCTGCCTTTGACTCCAGTTCATAGTGAAGTTCCAGCATGTCCGGCATGGGAGCACTCATGGGCGGTGTGACTTCATTCAGGCCATGATAGCCTACTGTCAGCCTTCACTCTCCATTAGACTTTGGCACTGGCCATATGGGACTGTTAAAGGGTGAGCAGGTTCTTCTGATCACTCCCTGACTCTCCAGTTGATGAATCAGCTCATGGATGGCAATCAGGGAGTCTCAGTTAGTGCGATGTTGCCACTGGTGCATCATTGTGGTAGCAATTGGCACCTCTTGTTCTTCAACCCTTGACAACCTCACAACAGAAGGGTCCTCCAAGAGATGAAGCAAAGTAGACAACTGTTTTATTTTCCTCTGTTCTCCAAGGCAGCTACACCAAAAGCCCACCGGTAGCCTTTTGTGTCCCTGAAACACCCTCTCTGGAGTCAGACTATGCCAAGGATGCACGGAGCCCCTGGGCCAGTCACAATGGGGTGCTTCTGCCACTCATTCCCAGTTGGACTCACTTCAGCCTCCAGTACAGTCAGCTGTTGGGATCCCCCTGCCACTCCAGAAATAGCGATGGGTTCCACCCCTTCATGGCTTGATGGCATTAGGGTGCACTGTGCACCGGTGTCCTGTAGAGCCTTACACTCCTGAGGGTCTGATGTGCCAGGCCATCAAATCCACACAGTCCAATAAACCCAGTTGTCCCTTCCCTCTACCTGGCTGGAGGCAGGGCCCCTCTAGTCCTGATCATAGTATTTGTCACTCACTTCTTGTAAAAAATGACTTAGAAGTCCATTCAAAAAGATCGTAAGTACGATCACGCCTTCCACTTGGTCTGGAAAGCGTAGGGGCATTTTTTCCATGAAAGATCCCCTTTTGAGATTGTTTTGCCTTGCAGCTTACATACTCATGCCTCTAGGGCTGAGGTTGGTTTTCCATCCCACTTCCTCATGTCCTCTCCATGGTCACATACATAAAACCACAGGGTGCCTCGTGGTGTGTACCTTCTATATCCTCCCTCTTGAGCAGAGGAGTGCTTACTCCTAATAGTGGAGATACTGGTCTGTACAGGCGGGAAATAATATCTACCCTTTTCGAGTTGTTGGACCAGTTTCTCCACAGCTGAGACAAAGGAGGAAATGAGATTTTCTTTGCATTGCTGGAGTTGACTAGCCAATTTATCTACCGTTGACCCCTCTTCACCTTTCCAGTTCATTACGGCTAATGAGTTGATGTACAACAATGGTGTGCTCTGTACAAGCTTCTGTCACATGGGTCGGGTACATTGGACTTCATCAGAATCTGTGGGTAACTGCTTGTTGTTGTCCATCGCTCATAATAAACCATCTCCTGCATGGCTAATTCCCTCAGGTACTGAATACCTCTCTTCATGGTTGTTCACTTGCCTGAACAACATACAATATCTTCCTTGGAGGGATACCTTTCCCTCACACCTGACAGAAGTCGCCTCCAGAGGATGAGGGCTCGTGTTTTTCTCCAATCACCTTGTCAATGCTGAATACACAGACCAAATAATTCTCATGGCTAATAATGTTATATTATCATAAAAGAGTAGTACACAGTGCAGCAAAATGAACATTCTCATCCAGCTCCTGGAGGTGATAAATGGCAGCATAGGGAATACATAGTGCAAGTAAGGACTTACGTGACACAACCATACGAAAAAATAATACAACGTTGTGACCAGCAACTATTAAACTAATATAATGAATGCTTACAATGAATTTGTTTTAACACACTCTAGTCAGATCTGTCATTATCTCAACCTTTTGTGCCCCACATCGGGTGCCAAAAGGACTGTCCTGGTTTAACCCGGCAGGCACCCAAACCAACCACAGAGCTGTTCACTCTCTCCCCCACTCTCCCAGTGGGATGGGGGAGAGAATGGAAAAGGGAAAACAAAGTAAAACTCGTGGGTTGAGATGAAGACAGTTTAATAGGACAGAAAAGGAAGAAGAAGAAGATGATGATAGAAGAATATGCAAAACAAGTGATGCACAGCACAATTTCTCTCCACCTGAAGCCAATGCTCAGGTAGTTCCCGAGCCGAGCTGCCTCCTGGCCAACACCCCAGTTAAATACAGAGTCTGATGTTGTATGGTATGGGATATCCCTTTGGTCAGTTTGGGTCAGCTGTCCTGGCTGTGTCCCCTCCCAGCTTCTTGGGTGCCCCCTGCCTTCTCGTTTGACTTTAGACAGGATAAAGAAAGCATGAAGAAGGATGCAAACGGTATAGATGTAACATCCTTAACTTCAGTACTGTTAAGGAGGCTTATTTGAGTAACTATGATTTCATGTCTTTTCAGTTCCTGGCATATAGCTTTTCAGGGCAGCATATTTCCCTCTAGCTTTTCCACTCCAAAACTGGGACAAAGTTATTTCTAAAAGCAAAAGTCTCCACAGAGTAACCAGCACCCTCTTGTGTTCACGATGTGCAGAGGCCAAACCCTGCACCGGATAACTCCCGGTAACTCTGGAACATCATTGACTGCTCAGTGCACCTTCCCCTGCCCTAAATCTGACGTGACAGCAGGAACCTGAAGGGTCACACATGTTCCTCCAATAGCTGGCCGTTGCCCAGACAGAAAAGCAGTAATTAACATAGATATATGTACCTCACATTAATTTGCAGAAACACCATCACAAATCTTCAATCTGAACAACTTTTGCCCCAATATTTGGAGCTACCACCACCTTTCCAGGCAGCATGGAGGGCTCTCAAAAAAGAGTTTTCACCATGTATTCAAAAGAGGGCAGAAAGTCCTCAATGGGCTCTTCAAATCTCCAGTATTCTGTAAATTGCACAAGAAATAGTGCAATAGTACTGAAATGGCATAAGTAGATCCAAAGCAGAACAAATACAGATTTTTGCTAGGGTACAGCACTAATATCTCAATAAAAACACAACTGTTGCAACTTCTAGTGGATCCATTCTCTAATTTAAAAAATGAAGAGGACTGCTAGCCCCTAAACTGTTCATAAAGATTTTTTTTTCTGTTAAGATTACTTCATGCAGAAAATCAGAATTGCATATAGTTTGTAAAGAGTTCTCTGTAGAAGCTACTCAACAGCTCTAGAGTTTAATAGACAACTGCATATTTTTGCAGCTTTTCAAAATTCTCTTACAGGTTTATGTAGCATATACTGTTCTTATTGCATAGCAGTTATTGTCCAAGAATCTGCCAGTATGATCACCATTTTCTGTTTAATTTTATGGGTTTCTCAATGAATGAAGAAGTATTTTGCACATGAATATAACCATATTTTATCAGGTTTGTATTAATGCTCATCTTCATAGATTTTTGTCATCTTTGCTAGCTGAGCCTTGAATAACTTTTCCACATAAGGATATTAGTAAAACTAGGTAAATTTGAATCCAATTTAAATTCACAAGGTGCCAGATATGAAAAGATGTATAAGAGTTTGTAGTAGATGAGTTGAATACATATAAAATATATTCTGAAGAATATGAGAAGTAACAATAATGTTGAATCCACTCATGAAGATATATTTAAAGAAAAAAAAATACTTCTGGCCACAATAATTAATTCAACATCAGGGAAAAGACTTCAATGAAACTTCTGGGCCTGTGTCATGATTACCATCAAAAGTAATTAAAGCATTTCAAAAGCCCAGCTTTGTCTCCTGAATCACAGTGTTCCTTATGTATGTAATGAGGGTGAAATAATGCACACTAAAAACTGCTAAATCAGCTCAAATGAGGGTGTGACATACTCCAAACTTCCGTCATCTAATGTGTATCAGGAAACCAGCATTGTATGGTATGCGAGGATGAGAAGCTGGCAGCCTCCTCTTGCAGCCTAGGCAGGCCACAGTGCACCCAACTTAGGTGGTCTGTCTTCACATCCACCAGCCTCCACTGGTGCATTATGGAGTACTACCTGTACCACTACTATTTATAATATACCGTCTGGAGGAAAAAAGTCCCACTTTTTGTATGTGTGTGTGTGTGATACCTATTGCTACAAATAAATGAGCTAGTCCATCTTTGATTCTGCACTTTAAGAAGACTTGGAATCATCACCTTTTGCCTACATCCAGACTGTATTAGTCTGTTCTTCATTTGAGTTTAGTAATACAGTTTAAAAAAAAATAAATAAATCAGTGCTCAAATGTGGAAAAGTATCTCCCCCTGCTGGAATTTGTAAAGATGACCGTTAATTTCATGAAGACAAATGAGAGGTGAGATTATAATAAAACTACAGCTTGTATAGCATCCTCCATGTATATGGCACACAAAAAGTTATAATCTCTCATTTGCCTTTTGCTTTTCATTATAATTTTAGTTGCATTTCGTTTAATACATCAGCACATTGTGATCATTAATCTCATTTCAGTGGCAAGGAACGTGCACGTTGGTCTGAAGTGTTACCTGTTTTATGGATAAAGAGAAGCAGACAACAACTGCCAATGTTGTCTCCCAAATTCACAACCAGAATTCAATTAAACAACTGTGTAGAATAAAGAAGGCTTAATTTTGGCCTGGAGGTCAGAGGCAGACTGAAGCAGACCTTTTCATGCTTAGTTACTGCGTTTCTCAATTGACACTGTGGGGCGGTTTCTTTCATTCCGTATAGATGTTATGAAAAGGCAGTAAAAAGAGAAAAAAAAGAAAACCTGTAAAGAAGAGTTCTAAAATCTTGTTGCAAATATTCCTAAACTCACTGACTATTCTGAAGGTAAAAAAAAAAAAAAAAGCTGAACAAATGCATAATTGCTCTACAGATCTTTTTGGAAAAAAACTGATAAATTTCTAGCTGATATGACAGAGAAGAGCATACCTGAAAATCGTGTGCCATTAATTAATTCTAAATGCTCAGTCAGGGGAAATGTACTTTGACCAGATCAGTGCAAATAGTCATGCCAGAATCCAGCTCCAGAAGGGAGTGCCTCAGCACATCTAGTGTGACTTCTAGTGTGAGTAAAGGCAGTGGTGAAGAATGGTAGGGTATAATGTATTTTCACAGAATTGTACAATCAATCATTTGGGTTGGAAGGGACCTTTAAAGGTCATCGTCCATCCCACCTGCAATAAGCAGGGACATCTTCAACTAGATCAGGTTTCTCAGAGCCCCATCCAGCCTGACCTTGAATGTTTCCAGGGGTGGGCATCTTCCACCACCTCTCTGGGCAAACTGTTCCAGAGTTTCACCAACCTCATCATAAAAAACTCCTTCCTTTTATCTAGTCTGAATTAACCCTCTTTTAGTTAAAAACCATTATGCCTTGTCCTATTGCAACAGGCCCTGCTAAAAAGTCTGTCCCCATCTTTCTTATAAGCCCCCTTTATGTATTGAAAGGCTGTATATTTCATTAAACCCATAGAAATTATATGACTTCTAAAGAGAGGAAAGCATGTGTTTTTCCATGACTTAGGCACTACCATTCAAAAATCACCACCAGCAATTCAGTAGTGGGTTAACTGTAAGATCTGCACTGACATGCTAGCATAACTGAAGCCCATGTCTTTGAGGAGATCAACAACATGAATAAATCCTATGTTGTCAAGAGAAATCACTGCAGACTTTCCTAAGGCAGGTGAAAGCCTGCAGTTGTGTTATGTAGCTTTCAAGGTACTTTAAGCCATCCTTCAAGTCTACTTTTCAGGAAGGAAGCATGGTGGTGTTTGCCAGCTCCTGGTTTCACTCAAGCCCACTCAGAGGAAGACTTGTTGTCTATGCCTATTTGACAACAAAGGGACTACCTCCACTAAGACACTGCAACTGCAGGACACTTCTAAGAAGAGTCATTTTGTGGAGTAATCTCAAGTGTCTTAAGGAAGTGTTCTGACTAAAGAAATGTTTTTCTGTGCCATTTTACCCCTAAATCCCATTCCACAGCAGCAATAAACAGCTGTCAAAACCAACAGGATTTTACAGGAAACAAGGACAAGGCGGACAAGGGAAGAGCATGGTGGACAAGGGAAGAGCAACTAACATCATCTACCTGAACTTGTGCAAGGCATTTGACACTGTCCCACACCACATCCTTGTCTCTAAATGAGGGAGACATGGATTTGATGGATGGACCACTCAGTGGATAAGGAATTGCCTGGATGGTCGCATTCAAAGAGTTGTGGTCAATGGCTCAATGTCCAAGTGGAGAACAGTGATGAGTGGCGTTCCTCAGGGGTCAGTACTGGGACCAGCACTGTTCAACATCTTTGTTGGCGACATGGACAGTGGGATTGAGTGCACCCTCAGCAAGTTTGCTGATGACACCAAGCTGTGTGGTGTGGTCGACACACTGGAGGGAAGGGATGCCATCCAGAGGGACCTTGACAGGCTGGAGAGGTGGGCCCGTGCAAACCGCATGAAGTTCAACAAGGCCAAGTACAAGGACCTGCACGTGGGTTGGCGCAATCCCAAGCACGACTATAGACTGGGTGGGGAATGGATTGAGAGCAGCCCTAAGGAGAAGGACTTGGGGATATTGATTGATGAAAAGCTCAACATGAGCCGGCAGTGTGCGCTTGCAGCCCAGAAAGCCAACCATGTCCTGGGCTGCATCAAAAGAGGTGTGACCAGCAGGTCGAGGGAGGTGATCCTGCCCCTCTACTCCGCTCTGGTGAGACCCCACCTGCAGTACTGCATCCAGCTCTGGGGGCCCCAGTACAAGAAAGACACGGAGCTGTTGGAGTGAGTCCAGCGGAGGGCAATGAAGATGATCAGAGGGCTGGAGCACCTCTCCTATGAGGACAGGCTGAGAGAGTTGGGGTTGTTCAGCCTGGAGAAAAGAAGGCTCCAGGGAAATCTAATTGCAGCCTTCCAGTACCTGAAGGGGCCTACAGGAAAGCTGGTGAGGGACTGTTTAGCAGGGAGTGTAGTGACAGGACAAGGGGTAATGGGTTCAAGCTGAAGGAGGGTCGATTTAGGTTAGATATTAGAAAGAAATTCTTTCCTGTGAGGGTGGTGAGGCACTGGCACAGGTTGCCCAGAGAGGTTGTGGATGCCCCATCCCTGGAAGTGTTCAAGGCCAGGTTGGATGAGGCTTTGGGCAACGTGGTCTAGTGGCGGGTGTCCCTGCCCGCAGCAGTGGGGTTGGAACTAGATGGTCTTTAAAGTCCCTTCCAACCCAAACCATTCTATGATTCTATGATGATTGTATGAAACTGTCAATTTGCAGGGAAGTCCCAGGCCTCTACCAGTCCCTCCATAGCAGTGGCACTACTTGCAAAACCTACTCCTTCAGTTCTTCCAGTCTCTCCTCCTCACTCAGCTTCTCCAAGGGTCACATCCAGTCCTTGATAGAGGTCAGCCAGCAAGAGTTTCAAGGGGATGTTTCAGAACAAGTCTTGCAATATCAAGAGTTTCAGATAAGGCTCTGAATGGTCCATCTGATATCATAGAATCATAGAATGGTTTGGGTTGGAAGGGATGTCAAAAACCATCTAGTTCTGGTTGGGAGAAGTAAACACAGCTCCTTCTGCTGAGGAACATGGACTCACCTGGCTTTGAGGACCAGAGCTGATGCCACTGGTAGCTCCCAGCAGTGTCCAGTAAATAATTTCTTCCTAATATCTATTCTAAATCTACTGTCCTTCATCTTAAGGCCATTTATCCCTTGTCCTATCACTACAGGCTCTTGTAAACAGTCCCTCTTTATATTTCTTGTAGGCTTCTTCAGGTACTGGAAGGCTGCTTTAAATTCTTCCTGGAGCCTTCTCTGCTCCAGGCTGAACAACCCCAACTCTCTCAGCCTGTCCTCATAGGCGAGGTGCTCCAGCCCTCTGATCATCTTCATGGCCCTCCTCTGGACTCACTCCAACAGCTCCATGTCTTCCTTTTACTGAGGACCCCAGAGCTGGACACAGTACTCCAGGTGGAGTTGGTGGTACTCCAGAATACAGTTGGCTTTCTGAGCTGCAGGATCACATTACCGGCTCATGTTGAGCTTTTCATCAACCAACACTCCCAAGTCCTTCTCCTCAAGGCTGCTCTCAATCCATTCCTCGCCCAGCCTATAGTCATGCTTGGGATTGCGCCAACCCACGTGCAGGACCTTGTACTTGGCCTTGTTGAACTTCATGCGGTTTGCACAGGCCCACCTCTCCAGCCTGTCAAGGTCCCTCTGGATGGCATGCCTTCCCTCCAGTGTGTCGACCACACCACACACACAACTTGGTGTTGTCGGCAAACCTGCTGAGGGTGCACTCGATCCCATTGTCCGTGTTGCCGACAAAGTTGTTAGTGCTGGTCCCAGTACCGACCCCTGAGGAACTGATCTCCATTTGGACAGTGAGCTGTTGACCACAACTCTTGAGTGCAACTATCCAACCAATTCCTTATCCACCAAATGGTCCACCCATCATATCCAATTCAGAGACAATGATGTCATGCAGGACAGTGTCAAATGGCTTGCACAAGTCCAGGTAGATGACGTCTGTTGCCCTTCCCTTATCCACCAATACTATAACCCTGTCATAGAAGGCCACCAAATTTGTCATGCACAATTCATTCTTAGTGAAGCCATGGTGGCTGTCACCAATCACCTCCTCATTTTCCATGTGCCTGAGCACAGTTTCCGGGGGGATCTGCTCCATGATCTTGCTGGGCCCAGAGGTGAGACTGACCGGCCTGTAGTTACATACATATGTATCTCTAAAAGCACAGGTACGAAGTAGATAAAACATCTTTTACTAACAGCTAATGGGATAAATAATAAAGTTTTAATGGGAATGAAAAAGTAATTACATAAAAGTAAAAGGTAGGTTTGCCACACACACACAGAAGCACCAACATATCAGGGAACACCAGGAAAGGGAGCATGGACCCCTCCAAGGAGCTGACTCTGTGGATCAGCATGAGCACTGGGGTGTTGCAGAGCTTTTCAGCTCAGACCACAATTATTTTGGGGCACAGAGGAGCAGCTGGCAGGATGGTAGTGATAACGGTGCTGGTGGGGCTTTTACTTCTGGAGTCTTGGCTTACCTTCCAGCAAAGCAGGAAAAACTGTTACAACAAAGTGCTAATGAATTTTACATCACTTTAAGCATCTTGTTGGCAAGAGGTTACAGGATAGAAGGGCCCTTCATTGCAGACTGACCCACATGGTGGGCCAGTGAATGTCTTACTCTGGGGCAGAAGGTGACCCCAGGAGTTAATATATGCATCACCTTCCTATTCAAGGTGAAAAAGGGTTGGGGGGATCTTTAAGCCAATCAACAATCGTAGATATGCCAAGAACAGTTTCCTCCTTTTACACAATGAACATTATAATGGTGTTAAGGATCTCAGGAAGGTATTTGGGGTAAGAAAGATTTGTGAGCTTTGTCATCCACCGTATAACTATGGCCATAGCTATAAATATTATTGCTGGCTCTGTTATCACATGACTGTGCAGTTAACTTGGGGACAAGCATAAAGTGCTCTGGCTGCAGGCTGCTGTGCAGATCTGGGGAGTTTTTACAGAGGCACAAGGCCCTGGCTATAGAAAACCAAACTGACTGTTTGGCTATGATTTTCTGTGAGACATGTAAGGTCTGTAAAAAATCATCATGAACCTAAAGGCTGGAAGCATGCAACATGTTAGGAACAGATCTATAATGTAAACAAGCACCAGTGATCAGTAATCATAGACTAATAAAATCAAAGAATCATTTAGGTCAGAAAAGACCTTTAAGATCATTGAGTCCAGCCGTAAATCATGCCCATTATCAAAAATCCAGGAGCAGGGCAGGGTTATATTTTCTATGACATGGAACATATGCAGGAAACTGGGACACATTTCCCATAATACATTTTTACTTGGAGATAGTCCTGGATGACCCTTCAACTGAAGAAGGGGCGGAAAAGAAAACTGAAAGGATATGGGAGTTTAAAGAGGACACATCTTGTGCACTTTATTCAGTTGTTTGTTGACACAGAGTTCAGGGCCACAGTTTCCTAGTGCACAATGCTGAAGGCTTTGATGGCTACTTTACTGTTAGTTTCTGAAGGAAAAAAATGGGTGTGCAATTAATGACCCACAGTGGTAAACTGATATATAGACATGCACCCAGCCTGTGTATATGTTTCATAATGTCTTTAAATCTTTATCCACAAAACCAAGAAGTCTTCCCCATGTTTTGGGTATCAAGAACTGCAAAGGCTCAATTTTTTCAAAGTATCCATTTTTTTCTTTTCAAAACTGCTGAAAAGGACAACCTAAAGAGAATGTGTTTTAACACATTTATGGGCACATGAGTGGGTCACTATGAGAAAATGAGATGGGGAGCTTGCAGAGTGCTTAGCTAGGACCAAACTGCCTACTCTGTTGATCCCCAGAGATGTGCTTTTTGGCAGCAGCATAAATGCCATTTGCATTACAAAGCAGCCCCCTGATTAAAAGCTACATTGCTGTCATTTTACTAGCCTCTATTCCCTCATCAACAAAACAAAACAGTACAATACCCTCTTGGGCACCCAAAAGTTATTTTTGAGAATTTTGACACAGCTCCAACACTCACACCGTACACCACAGGGATGCCTTGAAAACCAGGGAGATCACTGCCAGTCTGGGCTCTATAATAATTCACGTACGTGAATGAGTCAAAACCTTTCTCAAATCTTTATTTTTCTAGACTCTCTGATGTGGTCTCTCTTTTCAAACAGAGGCACAGATTCTTTAATTTTAAACACACCCCCTATATAGGGTTTTACAAACCCTCACAGCGTTTGAAGGGTTCACATCCACATGTTGTGCTCTGATCATTCTGCAGAAGTTATGACTGCTGTTCTTTATAAATGCGGCCAACACATCAACACAGCAAAAAGTGTTGTGCGCTGTAAAATATCTCCACGTCTTGGTTTTAAGTGCCCTGTTAAAATGCTCTGTGACAGAGGATTTTACTCCATTATTTGCCAAAAATATGGTGAACATTTCACTGCTTGAACAGCTTATTTAAATGTTGATTTAAAAATTCTTGTGTGGGGTTGGTCCATAGTTTCTGAGTCTAGTGCTCCCTGATAAAAATTGTTATAAAAGCCCTGGCAAATTCAGAACCTGTTTTGCCTTGTAGACCAATGGCCCAGGCATTCTTGGATAATATGTCTGTCAGCATTAAGTTGCACTGCTGTTGTATTTGGAAGACTGTTGCATGTCCATCAAGTCTGCCTACCACTGTGCATCCACCTCTGCCACAATCACCTTAATTATTTTAAAGTGTTTTCTTGCTGCCTTGTGTAAGCTGTAAGAGCCCTGGTTTGCAAGCCAGGCTTCTCTACAAATTGGCAATTCACCTTTTAGCAGCTTCAAAAAGGGCATTTATACACCCACAGCTTCCCACCTCCTCACGAGCATCATAAATGTCTTTTAACTGAAGTGGTTATGTAGATACGTCTACGGACACATCACTAACTAGACACATGTACAAAATATAACACTGGATTATAACTTTAACACAAATACAGATAAAGTTTATTAACAGGGTGTGAAGGGACCAGAAGAGGCGAGGGACTTCTGGGGCAAAGTATGGCTGCTGTGTGGTCCTTTTGTTGCTCCCAGTAGTGTCTGCAGGAAAGAAGGTATTCCGCCCCCATGCAAAACAGGAGGATCTCCAGTCTCCCATCCAGTTAATTACCACATGCAAAACAGTATTGGCCATTTACTAGGGAGGAATTAAATGGGCAACACTTGAATGCTTAATCAGTATTTATGTTTTCACTTCTGATCTCATTACAGCTGCCACTGCAGACAGACCACGTGGAAGGGCTCCAGGCAGGTCCCACACCCCTTCTGCACAATCTTACCAAAATCATGAGTACAGCCACTGGCTGTAAGAGCAAGCACACGAATGAGCATCTCCTCCAACTGGCTATCCAGGGCTACCAGGCTATTTCCCAGGTAAAGACACTGTGTGAGCAGCACTGAGTTCCCCTGGGCGTGGATGGCCTCATCTTTTGGCTCCTCAACAAATGGTCACCCCCACTAGTTGTGACACAGCAAAGTCCCTAAGTCCCTGCTTGCCACAGCACAGGGGCAGTTAGTTGTTTACTCAAGAAAAAACAGGAGTGAGACTTAAGATTGAACAGCCTTAAGTCTCCCATGGCTGCAGGACCACTTTTCCATTTGTGCCTAAGTGCTGTCCCTAAACATCATCGCAGCAAGGGCTGTTTGCTCCCCAAGGGAAGGTGACCTGGGAGCCAAGGTGGAACCCAGCGAAGGCAGTGCCTTTACCAACAGAGCACAGCTGGGTGCTAGTAACAGGGTCCATCAGCAGTCCCAGAGAAGGCAAGTGAAAAACCAGGTCAAGAACCCAGCTGGGGAGTGCAGTCATAGGAGATGGGGCTGGAGATGGGACTGGAGACAAGCTACAACATCTGGATGAGGGGGTCGATGTAGGAGACAAGATGCCTACAACGTAGGTCTGAACTGCCTCCAGGAGACAGGGTCAGGGACTGAAGACCCATGCCTGAGCTGAAACGGGGCTCACACAGGTGTGGTGAGGGTTCAGGGGGAGGGTTGAAGGCCCCAGTTAAGTCTGCTCAGGTTCCAGTGTCCCTTTTTGTGCAATCTGCCTTCACAGCAAGGGTGTCGTCACACCTTGCAGAGGTCTAGGTTTAAAGGTGACTTGCTGGGGGTTGTAAAGGGTCATAGATTCTCTAGCCAGGCAAAGTATAGCTGTGTGCTCTAACTTGCTTTATAAAAAACCCCACCCAATCCAATCCCCAAAATTGAATAATCCAGCCTCCCATTCGTCACAGTTAAGCTAACACACTCATTTAGATCAGAGACAGCTGCTTGCTGAGAATTTTATTACATTACAACACTGCCATCTACAGTTTTTATTTTGCCCAGCTTCAGCCTGTGGTGGATCTGCCACCAGCACAAAGGCATAGCGACGCCACTGCTTACGTTAAACGGAAATCTTACAAGGAAGAGCAGCTAAGTGGATGCAACGTCATGTACTTCCATACAAGTTACAAACAGTTAGAAAGCCTGAAAACATCCACAGACACGTCACATAAGCGTTGACTGGTACATTAAATGTTTTCTCGGGTAACTCAAAGAACGAGGTACCAAAAGAAAGGGGAAAAAAAAAACCCCCAAACCAGCAAAAACCCCTGAGAACTCAAGCAGCATCAAAATCCACCCTAGCAGAAAATGCCATGTGATTTTTCCAGGGAGTGTGAAATGTACTGTGTCCATGCAACATTATCTCCAAACTCTGTGGCTTCTCCTGATGTGAATCTCAATTATCCTCTCAGTAGTTGCCCCATCTTCTACCCCAGAGGCTGCCACCCAAATGCATATATTTTCCTGATTCTGGTTAATGAAGAGCAGCACCTATTCTGCCTCCACTAGGGATACCAAGCCTGTGAATTGTGTGGAAACCTCCTGGAGAAAACTTGGCTGCAGATGAGCAATGTAAGTTGATCATCTTTGTCTTGGACTTTCTGACTAGGTGGTTTCTGAGAAGATGTTCAGCATGCTCGAGAAGAAGGTGGATCACACTCTATGCTAGCAGGTACAACATGGGGAAAGCCTACAGAAAGCAGGGAGAGGAGACAAACAGCACAATCCAGCTGGGCCACTTTGTGCTGCTGCTTGCCATTCAACTAGCTTATTCGGTTGGGGTTAGACTAGTGACAGAGATGGGTTTTCTGCATGAGTTCTTTGATTTCCAGCACTATATTTAATTTTTATTTCCTTCAAGTAGATTTAGGGATCATTAATAAATAACATCACCTTGAATTAACACTTATTTGTTATGCTTTTTCTCTTTGTTTCAGTCTTGGTGTGTACAGTAGTTAAGAAGGGGTATAATGCATTTAGCCAGACCCAGGTGCCTGGGAGCTGCCAGAAGCCCCAGAAGCTGATAAGGAGCCCAGACCCACAGCAGTGATCCTCTGGGCACTGGGGCCAGCAGAAGTTGCTGGTCAAACAACTGCACAGAAAGAAAGGACCTGCCAGCCAGTCTTTCAGGAGTAGTTTTCTCTTCACATGTCTTTCCAGGTGGAATATCCAATCAAAAAGAATGTTATGATCTTGAAATGGAGTTGTCAGCAAGCAAGTAGATTTACTGTGGTTGAGTCCTAATGGGCTGACAATTGAGGTAGCTGAGGTTTTTTACTTCATGCCCAATAAACACATTATTTCTGAATCATAAGATTGAGTCCAAACTTTCTTACAGCCGTCTCTGCTGTCTAAACCCAAGATGAACCTTCAAAACTGCAGTGCTTGTTTTGAGTGCTCAGATAAGTGGTGTGTAGGGCCCACCTTGGTAGTGTTAGTATGTTCCATGCCCCCCTCACTAATGTCAACTAACACAACCTCAATTTCTGTTCTCATAGGTGCCCCAATCCAGTCACAGGGCTCCATTAGCTTTTCTGCAGAGTCTAGAGTCAGGAGAGGGACAGGATAGTCTGGGAAGGGTTTATTCCTGAATAGTCTTTCCATAACAGGTCAAAACCATGGCAACAGGCATTTGGTCTCTCCACAAGCTGCTCTGGCCCCTTTCTGCTGTCTGCACGATTATCCTCCTGTTTCATCCAGCAATTCATTGAGGAATGTGTCCTTGATGTTGATCTCATCACTGACCTTGGACTCTGGATCAATGCTCACAGAGAAATGAGTAGGAGCTGCTCTGCCCCTTCTCTCTTTTTTTTTTTTTGGTGAGTAGAAAAGTGATACATGCAGAACTCAGACCCTTTGCAAAGAAGATATGAAGCTGAGTCTGCTACAAGGCCATGTTAAGTTCCTGTTGAGCTGCATGGTCCTCAGCTGTGTGGTAGGACCCAACTCTCCTACTTGGGCCAAGAGAGCCTGTCCTGGTTCCTGGGGCTGTTCCTCCCCAGGGCATTTCCCTGTGTTGAACTGCATGGTTTGCTTGGGACCATTGTCCAGGTCATTAATGAAGATGTTAAACGATACTGACACCAGTGTTGCCCCTGGAGTACATCACTGACAACTGGCCTCCGGCTGTCCATCTACCACAGCACTTGTGGGTGTATTCTGTCAAGTGCTGTGGTGCATCCCGCAGGGGCTACTGGGAGCTGGGACCATTGGGGGCTGGCCCCATCATGGCAGGACAGACCCTCACAGCCAGACCCATCTCACACCCCAGAGAGGCAGCAGGGCAGGCCAGGGGGCATCAGGCACCTCCCCAGGGATGGGTGCACATCAGCCTATGGGCCCATGGCTGAGCAGGACAGTGCTGTGGGGAGCTGGAGGCTGACACCCTATGGCATCAGTGGGGCACAGGCTGAGGGCTCCAAGTAGAGCTGAAATGGGGTTCTGGGTGATGGGCAGGGTGAGGAGAAGCCCTGGGGGGGAGAAGGAATGGTCCTTGAGGCCCATGATGGCCCTTGAGGATATTACAACCTTCTGTGCAAAGGACACTGGAGGTCCCCAGAGGTATAGGCACTTCCTTGCTTATAAAACACCATGACAGAGTGTGTCCAAACCAGTCAAAATGAAAGACGAAATCAAGAGATTTGTTAAACGAAAAACGGTGTTATCTCATGTCATTGATTTTAGGAGTGAAAAATATCCAAATGCCAACTTTATCCTGACTGTTACAGCACATGTTTCCCTCCTCATGTGCTTTTTCCAATATGTACAGCAGAAATAACTGTAATGTAATGTAAGTGGTCATGAGCATAATCAAAGTGGTAAGAGCCCTCAGGCTGGTGCACACACCTTGCAGAGAATACTCTCATAATGACAGCATCGTGCAAGTGAACCATAAATCCCAGTTTCCTTAAGTTAGGGTTTAGATTTATAATTTTGATCTTTATTTAATCCATGTTTACAATTTTGAGCACTATGATCAGCAAACAAGAACTATAAAATTAACACACAAGCTGAATAATTATTGGTATATTTTAGTCCAGTATTTCATGTTTCAGTCCAATTTTGTGTAAGTAAACCTTCAGTAAAAATGTTACATGTTGAGATGATCTATACTGGACCTGGTTCATTGAGATGGCTGTGGTACCTGGGGCTGGACTCAGTATTGAGGGGGCCACTGAAGAGCCAGCCTATGTGCTTTACGCCTGAAAGCATCCAGCACCTAAACATAAGTCCTTTTTATTGTAGGGGTGGGGGAAACCAAACCCAGATGCTACAAAAATTATTTAATTATTCCACAAGAAATCAAGGTAAATGCCTCTGGGAAATACCATAAAGACATCCAGAAGCACAGTTACCAATTTACAAAACCTAACACTCCAGTCCTGCAAATGCATTATCACACGTCTCCCCCGCTGGCCAGCACCCACCCACTGGCACAAAAATTGCAGTCACAGCTGGTTGCCAGCTCTGCCCGGAAAATCCCACTGGTTCATCCCTGTTCACTTCATTTCCCTTTTTCTTTGCAAAGTCCTCCCCGAACAGTGTTCCCACCACTTGCACCATGGCTTCTGCCCTACTTTAACAATCCTCTCCTGCCCCCTCCCAACATACACAGCCCCCCATATCGGTACTACCTTGCCTGTGCATGGCATCCCCCAGCCCTGTGGCCCCACCCGCTCCACCAGCCTTCATCCTCTCTCTGGATGTTTCCAGCTGCTGTTTATTTTCTCTTTCTCTGGGCTAAGAAGAACTCATCCCTGTCCTGGAAAAAAAAAAAAAAAAAATGGACAAACAAGCAGTGCATGTCTCTTTTCGCAGTCATTTTTTTCTGTATCTCTTTCAGCCAGGCTTGCTCATGTGCTCTTACTCCTCAGGAGTAAAGCAAGTGCATTACAGAAGTCTCTTTTTTCTCACAAGTCTCTCACCTAAATTGCGCTTTCTTCAGCACCAAATATGAAGCCCGTTTGGAGGAGCGTTTTTCCCCCATGTCTGCCTTGGGCCATGCAGCCCCTCATCTCCCCACTGGTAGAAATAAGAGCTGATGCTGGCACAGACACCCACAGATGAATTGTGAGCCAGGGAGAGGCAAGAAATTCCTTCAGTGATCCCTGTTTTATGGGAATAAAATGCAAAGCAGCAAAGATGATCCAGCAGATGGTGGTTGGCCCCCCTGCATTGCCTCCCCAGCCCAATCCCTGCAGCTGGGATGAAACCTGCCCTCTCCCAAAGGAAAACCTGAGGCCCAAAGCAACTGCATTCATCAGGGTCCCTCTGGGCACCCGTGGGGCAGGGAGCAGCCATCAGCCGAGCCAGAGCCAGAAGACAGGAGCCTCAGTTTCCAGCCCTGCCCCTGACCTGGCTGACAGCCTGACTATGGCATGCAGTAATGCAGGCAGTTGCAGTGATTTTGGAGTAACCCTCAGCCTCTCCCTCTGAGTGCTAGGGATTCCCGTGTGTGAAATTAAAACTTCTTCCAAAACACTGTCATCAGAACAGTGACTTTATTAATGGAGACAAACAAAGGATTAAAACATGTCATGAGTTTGCTGAAACACACAGTGTACCTGTGGAGGACAGACATACTTATATACATCAGTTCATTGTAGAAACGTGAGCGATTTGGTCTAGATGACTAGGATATCCCCTGGTAGTTTGCAACGGATGCAGACAGCTTTTTCTCCGTGGTGGCTCCGGTAAAGCAATGGATTTCCTCCCAGCCCCACCCCAGCCAGGCTAGTGCCAGAGCCCCGAATGCCACCGGTATCTCATGTGGGACTTTCTCCAGCACAGGGTGAGCATGGCTGGACTCAACCTGAAACCGGCGGTATGCCAAGATGGGCCCTCTCAGCTGCAGGGTGAGAAAAAGGGGGTCAGGGTGTTTTGAACACATCCTTCCCCCCACACTCACAACCACCCAGGGGATCCCCTGGCCCCGGCCCCTCCGGCCGGCAGCGGGTGGATGTTCCTCGCCTCGGGAAGGGACCAGACACCCCGGGGCACGGTACGGGGCCGGCCATACAACTCGGCTCTGCACCAGCACGACACTGCAACTCCCGGTACCGGCACCTCTACTCTGCAAGGCACGGGTTGGGTTTTTCCTGGACGGACAAAATCAAACGGGGAAGGAGGGGAGGAAGAAGGGGGTAGGAGAGAAAGAAAACAGCTCCACGGATGTCAGATGTCACGGACGGCGTTACACGGGCGACACGGGGGCCTCTCACTGCGTTTCACGGGCGGACGAGCAGAGGGAAGTCGCCGCCACCGCCCCGGGCCGGCACGTCGGGGAGGGGAGACGTCGGTGCCTGCGCTCCCGGCGGCTTGTCCCGGGGCGCCCCCGCTTACAGGCACTTGAGGAGAAAGGAATTGCACGAAGTTCTCCGGGGACAGTCGCAGAGCTTCCCGATGCGGGCCCCCTTCCTCACGGCGCACTGCTCCCCGGCGTCGCACTGCGGGCAGCGGCAGGCCGTGAGGGGGGCACCGCCGGCGGCGGCCGCCCCGCCCCGTCCCGTCCCGTCCCGCCCCGCCGGGACACTCACCATGGGCACCTGCCCGAACTTCTTCTCGTAGTGCGGGACTCTCTTGCTCTTCAGCTTCTCCAGCACCTCCTGCAGCGCCTCGATCTGCCGAGAGACCCCACAGCCCCCGTCAGGCCGCGCCCGGCCGGGCGGCGTCCCCCGCCCCGGCCCCGGTCCCGGTCCCCCGCCCCACCAGCTCCTTCTCTCTGGAGGCGCCGCCGTCGTTTCCGCCGCCGCCGGGGGTCCCCAGGTCGCGGGCGCGGCGCGGCGGGGTCGGCCCCTGCCCGCGGGCGCCCAGCAGCAGCGCGGCCGCCACGGCGCAGAGCGCCAGCGCCCGGCAGCTCTCCATGGTGCTGCCGCCCCGCCGCCGCCGCCGCCGCCGCCTTTATAGCGCCGCGCCCGCCCCGCGTGCGTCAGCGCCCCCCGCCGCTGCGCCGCGCCTCGGCTCCGCACGGCACGGCTCGGCACGGCACGGCTCGGCCCCCGCACCTCCCGACCGCCCAAGTTTTTGCCCCAAAGCCAGCTGCTCCGGCAGAAGTTGTCCCCCGGCACGGCTCGCCCTCTGTCCGACCAGGCTCGGCACAAACAGCGGAGCCGTCTGTGAGAGTGAACGAGGGGAAAGCGGCCCGCCCGCCCGCCTGTCCGCACGCCGTGTCTTGTCCAGGGCGAAGGGCCGGGCCGCCCCCATGTTGTGCGAAAGGGGTGGGAGGCTCTTCCCACGCCCGTGGGGTTCGGGAAGGAGGAGGGACAGGGAGGCCGATGGACACCTGCAGAAGCGAGTGGAGGTTGGGTTCTGGGGAGACCAGGCTTGGAAATCAACGTAGAGATGAGAAAGAAGGGAGAGTTAGTAGCCTGTGGGCTAAGCCCAAGGGCTAAGGAAAAGCACGGCGTGATGGGAGGAAGAGTCAGGATGGGAGGACTAACCTGAAGGAATTGGGTGTGTGTGTGTGAGATAAAAATGGTGAGGATGGGATGCTTGAATGGGGACAGGTGGGACTGCCAACGTGGTGGGAAGGCTCAGGGCCATGAGAGCAAGGTAAGAAGGAGCATCAAGAGGCCCCGGATAAAAGTAATTGCTGGTACTTAGAGCAGAACTGTGAAAAGGTGCCTGAGGCCAAATACCATATTACAGAGCCGGTGTGTGAAATGAAGCCACCTCCTTTTAGGGAGAGAAGCAGCACAGTCACCAAAAGGAGGCTTGGCATTAGTGCACTCATCTCCCTTCAGACTTTCCTACTGACACTCGGCTTGACAAGCTTGTTGGCCTCATGTTCATCAACACTGTGGCTGAAAAGCTCCCTGGCAGGCCCAAACCTGCCCAAGCCTCATGGTCATGGTGGGGGCAGGAGGAAGACAGGAGCAGCTTCTCCCACTGAGAGAAGCAGTAGCATGCCAAGGGGAGCATGCAAGACGAGGGGCAGTGCTCAGCCCTCTCCAGGCTCACAAATCTGGGCCAAGGCTGGGGCAAAACAGGGGGGACCTGAGCAGCAGCTTTGCTGGCATGAGATGTTTAGCCCTCTGGTTGTGGGGACGAGGGGCAGTGAGCAGGGTTTGCCTGTGTGGAGGCTCTGCTCCCAGCTCTTCAGTGGCGTGGAGATGTTCCTGCCCTCCAAACAGTGGCAGCAGGAGCTGAGCTGGGTCTCCCTAGGTGGAGGCAGGATCATCTGGAGAAGGAGGAATCTCGAAAGCCTCGGTAACAAAATTTTCCTAGCTGGTTGTTTGTAGGGGAGCTAGGAACAGCTTGAAAAGGCAAAGGAACATAAACAAAAAGAAAAAAGAAAAAAGAAAAAAGAAAAAAGAAAAAAAAAAAAAAGTTGTCTAAAGAAAATTAAACAGGTCCAGGGACATATTTTTCCAAAGAGGAAGTCAGTGTTTAAAGGGACCAAGAGGAGTGTGGCTTAACAAGTAATTTTCAACAGCACCATTTTGTTTTAGGCAATAAAAAGACTCTGATCTCTCTATCACGTTGCTAGCTTCCAGAGCTGTGTTCACCACTTGCTCTTACCTCCTCCCACACACTCCTGTTGATCATGACATCCAGCAAAGGTCTCATTTGTAATTGCTGTTCAGAGTAGAGAACCTCTGTGTGTTTGCATGAATCCTCCAGTCTCATTTTGCCACAGGGAAGGCTAAGATGTCAGACATCAGTCTGATGGTAAACCACTCATAGCGAATCCCACATCCCAGGCTGGAGCAAAAATGCAGCTGTGTGAAGTACTGGAAATGATGGGCTTCCTGAGGCAAAGTTTCTTAGAGCAGAGAAATAACACAGGCTAAGAAAAATGCAACACTTCATATGGAGAGGCAGATATATGACCTATCCAACTTTGAACGCAGTGTCTATGAAGCCTGACCAAAAATTCAAGCCATATTTTATAGTATGAGGATTACTCATGCAGTGTTGAAAACACCACAGAGATGCTCAAAAAACATCATTTGCTTTCCAACTTGTACTTCCATGTAAAAAGCTGAGTTTGTTAGCTCCTCTAGTAAAATTATTATTGAATGTGGAGGCAATTACAAATTCCTGTTTCCAAAAGTCATTGCATATGTCTGGCTACAGACACCCACAGAACTGTACGTTTCTCTGTGTGTTGCTGTCTGTATCACACTGTCTTTGCAAACGTCCCTGTACCCTGCTCCCTATTCAGCCATTCTTGTGGACTTTGTCTCCAGCACTAAGGGGTAAAAAAAGTCATAGGATGCAGGATAGCTGAATATTAAAAAGCATCAGAAACTACCATGTCAAGGAGCAGAACAGGGTCACAGGATAAAAACGCAAAATCACTGTTTATGGCTACAAAAAGGGAGGTACTTCATGACAACAGCGTCAGTAGCCAGTCACAAGACAACTGGCTATAATTAGGGGTGTCTGTGGCACTACAGAGCTCAGCTCCAGATAATCTATGTGAAATGTCATCAGACCTCAGAGACAGACAGCTCTGTTGTAGCTATGCATTAATTCAAGCTTCTCAAAGTTAACTTACTTTCTCTGTACGAATGTTATTGCTGATGAGGTACAAACAGGATAGAGCCAATGTGCATTAACATCTGTGTATCAAATGGATAGTCTTTGAAGTTGTACATGGTATATGCTTTTCATAATCACACTCTTCCATCATGATCAATTAATTGAATGTACTTCTAAAAGCAGGAAAATAATGGAGGTTTCTGTTGACACTGATGTCAAAATAATGGAGTATCCATTGAGCAGTTCTGATGCATTTATGCATTCTAGTTTTGGCTTGATGTAGACACAGAGTTGGATGGATTTTATGACTACTTGACCATAGAGATTAGTGTGAAGCAATTGTTCAAGTGCTCTACTGAATCAGAGCCATGAAAGTGGACATCTGGCTTTAAGGCTTTGCTGAAAAGCAGCAGGCTTTTCTAAGTGCTTTGTTGAATTGCCTCAATTTATAAACCTCAGTTAAAAAAAAAAAGTTAATATAATATACCATCATTGGTTTTCTGAATCAAGATATTTCTTTGGCTGAAATCTGGAACAGCAAGGAAAATCTAAGATAAATTAGGGTTCTGCCACATTCAAAGCAATAAGAGTCCAGAGGCATACTTGAAAGATAACATCTGTTTCAGCAGAAGATACCAATTCATCTTGATGAGTAACAGATTGGAAAAATGCCATTTAAATAAAAGATGGGTTCTCATAAGAACAGTACATACACAAATGCCAACACAAACACTGAGGCTACAAAATCCCCATTAAACTAACCCCAAAACGGGTGGAAGATGGGTGGGAACAGTCACCCAGTGGCTTCTAAGAAATTACATTTATAGGCTCTCCATTTCTGCAGGCAGAGCCATTGCAGAGGCCGTGCACTAGCCACATCTCATTGCAGCCTTAGAAGCAGGCACACAAACCTCACAATGATTGTGTACCAGAGGCTCTGCCCTTGATGTTTGTTATGCAAACTGCCACCAATTTTGGTGGTTCCTAGCATATTCCCAGGTGCCACGAGAATAAAAAGGAAAATGGCAATGGGTAGGTTTTTATGATCAATCCTGAATTTACCATCTCAGCCCAGGTAATCTGAGAGTACCCTTGGTTACTGCAACAGTCCCTAGGTACATGACGAGCAGCTTAGCCCACCTCACTCACAGCTTTCCACTTCATTCTATAGAAGCATTTGAAAACACCCTCAAGGTCACAGTATTAGCCCTTTTAAATTCCTTATACTCAAGTGCTGACGTCTCTTAAACAGGCCATGTCCAGCTATCAAAGAGAGCTAGAACTAGGTAACCTCTTGGCATCACCACTGCTCTGAGGCAGGAGGGAGGCATACAGCTGAGATGAGGAATCCCCAAGGTGAGACCAGATGCAAGCAGAAAGGTCCCCTGAAGCCTAGAGCACCGAGTTGGAGGTCCTGGTCCAACACAGTCTGTGCGCTTGATATGGCAAAGCCATTTCCCTTGTTCCTCAACTTCCATCTGAAGAATCAGTGTCATCCTAGGTACCATCCTTTCCAGTAAGTAGAGATTAATGGGTGTGAGCTGCTCTAATACTACAGTGAATAGGTGATACATACCGGAGATGGGTAGGACAAGTCTTGAAATAATCACCCACAGCTTTTATGTTGCCTCTGCCATCAGGAATCTTACGCCCCTGCAGTAGCAGCTACCATTTATTTAGGTTTATGTAACATTTCCTTTCATTAAACATCCAAAAGAGATCCCACTGGTAGATCAATGGCAACAGGAAGTGAGAATGACTGTGTAACGGTAAGTAATGCCCCAGCATAAATAGATCTACCAACATCACCAAACGTGGTATGAGCATGGGGTCCAATCCTCACTCCTGGTGAGTCCACAAAGTTTTTCAGCAAACCTCTGGGTAGCAAAAGGCCATCTCTGCCTTCGGAGTGTCATCATGCACAATGTGTACAGTCAGCACCTACATACGAAGCATAGCGTGTTAACCTGCAAAAGCTTTTCCAAAATACTCTGCTGTGCGGTGGGGGAGTGATAAATTGCTAGTGATTCCTTGAATCGTTCGTCTGCAGTGAAGCTCCTGCTCTATGACCTCCTCTAACCAGAACATGCTGATAGGATGCTAAGCCTGTGCTGATGAGTTTCACCTGATTAACAAGTTTCCAAAGATAAGTATTATTAAGGCAGAACATTCTTATCATTCTCAGAAGCACAAATCCTCCCAAACTTATCTACTTCCATTATGTGTATCCCAGGATTATCTGTTACTGTCTCGAACTCAGAATGATTTTATTACTAGTCTCATTGAAAGAATATATTCAAAGCAAAAATATTATTCCAAAGTGATCAATTTTCTTGGCAGAAAAAGGCAGTACTTCTTATGGCTTTAAGAATAACAGACTGGGGAAAGTGACCCCCATAATTTAGACCAGAAAGACAACAGGTGCCTTAACTGATTACTCAGCCATAGTCAGAGAAAATACAGAGTGTTTCTTTTTATAGGAAGCCATTAATAGCAATCGTCTCAGGGTCTGAAACCTTTGTTCTCCCTGGCCATGTGTTATATATACATATTTAAAAGTAGGGTAATTTTGAAGGCATTTCAGAAGTTCAGCAACCATAAATAATATCACTGTACTCTCAGGATAAAGAAATCCTGGGACCACGCCCGACACATTTACAAATTTGTCTAGTGACACCAGAACAGGAATCAGTGCCACAAACCACAGGTCTCTCCCTTGTTGCCATTTACTGCAGTATTTAAAACCATTACTCCCTGCTAAATATGTATTTAATATGCTAAGAACATGCATAAGCACAACAGTGAGATTACATGTGTGCAGATCTACAGAAGTAACCTTTCTAGTGGTGCAGAACACATCAGATTTTGCCTAAGATTTCTTCTCAGAAAAATGAGAGAAATCTGGTCTTTTAGTGCAATGTAGAGGTGTACCAGACACCTCACAGCTCCATGTATGCCGGGCTGTCTGTATTCTACATTGAAAATCCCCATTGCAAAGAAGTCTTTCATTTTCACTTCTGCATCTGCCTGAGACACCGACAGGGCTAGCAGCTGGCAGACCTTCCTTCCTCCTCTTGGGTCCAAGGGGAACTCCTCTGCCATACAAGTCTAGGAAGACTACAGCTAGTGTGTTATCCAGGATGATTATTCCTATTAGGAATCCTTTTCCTCCCCACAGGCCAGCGCAGGATAGGGCCTCCATCCACGTACATTAACCCTTCCTGGATTTGATTCTCAGTCAAGAATATTTCTGCCTTTTAGCAGTCTTCTAATGGTTATCTGGACACCTGTAGGGCAAAGCTAGATAAAAATCACCTTCCTAGTCCCAGCTAAGACAGTATTTGCCTCCTTATTCTAGGCACACTGCATGCCAAGCATTTAGTTTGTACAAGGTGCAGTATTTCTAAAGAGAACAAATGAAATGACAGACACTGAATTCTTGAAAAACATTACATTGCAACAAACTACAATAAATAAGATTAACCAAAGCACTCCAGCATCTCAGTAGCCCTAGTCAGCGGGATTCAGTCATGTGCCCTGGGTGAAGCATTGATCCATGTAGGGAGAATGCTCTGTCTTCATGAAACTAAAATTGCCAGAAGGATCACAGAAGCAAGACGTTGAAACACCTTTGCAGCCAACCCCCTTCTTCAGAAGTGCTGTCAGCAACCTGCAGCTCCCACAGATATCTGTGTATGCTCCCCAGCTCTTCCAGAAAACACTATGCATCCATCAGGTTCTCTTGTTGTTTTGACTTCAGGGAACTCTACAGAAGAGCGATGCTTTTTGGATGAAAGCCAGAGAAAGGCCAAAAAGCCAACAACTGTGTGAAATCTATAATTTCATGCTGTGCTGCCCTTACAGCATTTCTCTTTTGAAAAAATTATTTACTAGTGAATGTACATTTTTTTGTTGGATTGCAAGAGTATTTCACATTTATAGGAGACATACAAAGAAGAATTAAAAGAAATAAAGGAGCTGATAAGCACCAAATAGGTAGCTTTTTTAGCAGATTTATTTGTATAAAAGATAGTATCAATGATTTCTTGTCAAACATTAAGCATAACATTAGAAGCTGCAGATTATTCATGCAATGCAGTGTTACACAAGCACTGTAAGTGACTGATCTCAGATCAGGATCAAAACAGTGAAGCACTATGTGATGATTACTCAGTGAAAATAAATAATTAGGACATTTCCATTAAAAATAGCATTGTACAAATCTTTATTTTTTAATCACCTCAACACTGTAGTTAGTTTGCTTTCCAACCCCAATTAAAATATACAGAGGTAATTCTGATGAGTGTATGTTTAAGTTTACATCCTGAAAACCCCAAATTCTGTCTTCTTCATAGGTGCATTTAACGCTGCACTGAGACTGAGGCCCAAAACCAGTCTTGTGTCAGCTGGATCAATAATTCCATCATCCCATAATCTAGGGGAAAAAACAAACAACAACAAATCAAACAATAATAATTAAAGGAAATTAACATATAGAGAGGGTAGATTTTCAAGCACATGAAACTAGAAAGAGCTATACTAAAGAGAGTGGACTAAAAAGCTAAATTGTGCTTGAAGTCATGGAGTTAATTTACCTTAACGATCAATGCAATAGACTAGTGTGTATTAACTCCGTGGAATTTGCCTTCTAGAACACAGTATAAATTTTGGATAAATGAACAATGTCAGGTCTACATATTTTAAATGAGATTCTTCATATTTATTTTTAGTATGAAGTCAGCACCTTAGAGAAAAGAGACCCTCTTTGTTTTTTAATATTCACATGGAAAATGACCTTTTGTCAATGACCTATATTCTTCCATTAAGAATACTACTGTTTTAAGGAGTATGTCACATCATTATTTACGTTATTCGGGTTACTTCAACTGCCAGATGAGGATGATACAAGTGTTAATTCTTTCATCATTAAAAGAGCCAGAGAAAATTTCAAGTATTTCCAGTATTTGTTTTATTTACTTCTTCTGAAGTCCATTTCTGAACAACTGTAAGATAACACCCTCCTTAATCCAGTCCTGAAGGCAATTAAATTATGAATGAGCAAACACTAAATCCCCAAACTCACAAACACTTGTAAATAGTCTCTTTGATACTACCCAAAAACTTAAGTACTTGTGGCATCTATTCTAAACAACACCCCCATCCTACCCAAAATAAAAATCCATGTCAAAACCCCCAGCAGGCCACAAAACTGTAAGTATTGTGTAACTACTACCTCCCCAGCAAGATATGTAAACAAGATACCACAGTGCTCATTGCAACCCAAGGCTCACTTAAATAAGCATGCATTTTAATCAGGGTCTGCAAAACATATGCACAATATCTTTGGTTAAGACAGTGATGCTCCTCCTTCATCCCATATTTCCCTGAAGAGACTTATTTTACATTCTTTTTTGAACTTCCTTCAGTGTTGGCTAATATTTAATTCTTTGCCTGTGGAAAATTTAAAAATACAAGAAAGGGTGATGAATAGGGAACCAAGACTAACTCTACCAAGAGAAAGCATAGCCATTCCTTTCTAACTGAAGTTTCCAACTGCAAATTTCCTTTTATTTCAAGATTAATTGGAAAAAATCTAATTAGACAGGAAACAATGTATTTTGCACTCTTCTCTCAATACTAAATGTGCCAACCTCACCCCCAGAAGAAAGAGGACTGCAAATGGTACATAAATACATGCTGATAAGCTCAAGGCAGCAGCAGACACTTCTGAGTGTTTTCCATCCTTGCTTTATTTTATCATTTGCTGTGAAAGTAATACTCAACAAATCCGATAAAAATATTAAGAGACTGACAATGGTTTTTTTTTTTTTTTTTTTTTTACAACAAATACATGTATCTATCCTAGGATGCACAAAGTGGAATTGTAATAAAGGACGCCTGTAACAAGATGAGGCACGAGGGTTCAGACTTGGCTTAGGAGCCTGTTCTCCAACTAGCAGAGAAAGAAGAAAAAAGAGACCCAACTCAGAGAGAAGGTTCTACTATAAATGTATCTTATCATGGCACAGCTCCCCAAGTAGAGGAGACTTACCCTAAATGGAGCTCAAGAGCACAGGTGAAGTACAAAAGGAGCAAGGGGTTTGGAGAAAGGAAGACTTTGGTGTTAATTGGGCAAAATTACACTGTTTCTTTTTTGGGACTGAAAACAAAAGCTTGATTAAAGAAATTTTACACCACAGCAGCTGTGGTAGTCACTGACCTGGCTGACAGGTCCCAACCGGCATACAAAGAAGACTGGAAAAACAAAAAAGAACTTCTTTCAAGGGAAAAAAAAAAAGAAAAAAAGAAAAAAGAAAAAAGAAAAAAAGAAAAAAAAAGAAAAAGCTATAAACCCAGATTACAAATGTGAGGAAACTGTAGCTCTACTTAATCTGTTCTCATTTTAGGATTCTCAGTATCTCCTTTCCAGTGGGCTAGTAAGCCATATGCTGGAATCTTTTAACATCCACGCTTGCGTCTGCATGGCAACGGTACTAACAGCAAATGCAGTTGCCGAAGACACAAGAATTGCCTATACCATATTCTGGATAAAGTGCATGGTATAAGCTCTTGCGGTCTGATTCCTGTGAATAACTCCTTTCCTAACTGTAACTTTAAATTGTAAGTAAAAACTTATGGCATATTTTAACAATACTCCATTGAAAAGAGACTCAGAGTAAGTGCTTCTTACCATACAGCAAAACCAATTAGAAGCTTTTTGTTCAAAATAGCCAAAGGACCATCTATAACTTGGTATTACCAAGACTTACTTAAGATTTATTTGAATTCTTTTGTTTTCCCCCAAGATAGTGGTTATACCTGTTCATATAATCTAGCATGACAGAATGGCCAAAATAGATTATTTCCTATCCTTGAAACATCATGAAGTATGCATTACCAAAGTTTAATGCACATGCTTTTCTTTCCTGCTTTTCTTATTTTAGATCTTGATTTAGTTTTGATTAATACAGTCAGATGAATCCTGCAGAAGGGATGGAGAAGATCCCTATTAACAGTGAAAAGGAAAGTAGCTTTCTGAGATCAAGTCAACCACAATCCCTTTGTTTTCTTAGGACTGTGAAAGAAACAACTGTAAAAACAAATACAGTAATTTCTATTTTTAAGCAAATTTGGGTCTTTTGACTGTTACAGGTTTGTTTGCTCTGCAGATCAACTTTTTTAAATGAACATTTGCAATTAACTTTTTTATTTATGAAACACATTGAAACTGAATGAAAGAATTTATGCTTCTTAGGAAGTGTTTAATAAATCTGCTAAGGGTCTGGAGAGGGAAGGGATGAACCGAATCAAAAAAAAATCACCATCTTAATGCAGTATCTGCCAAGCCACAACTTCATAGTGACTACCACTGTAATAAATACTTCTAAACATGGAGCATGTTTTAATGGCAGATTTGGGGTTTTTTGTAACAACGCAATTAACTTATATTGACAACCACAAAACTTTTATGTTGCATGAAGTCAAGCTGCTTTCATATGGTCACCCCTGGCTTCTGCTTCTCTTTGTTTAAAGAAAACTACATTCTCTACTGGGAGGTAACATTAATAATTAAACTATCTATTAAAAGCCATTGCTAGAACATGAGTCACATCTACACTCATAAAATATTTGTAACAGAGACACTGCGAGTAAAAGAAATGAAATCCACCAAAAGTATATAATTTGTGAAGATGCAAACCGCTGAAATCCTTTTAGAAACCTGTAAGCAAATTAATGTAACTCATTAAAAAGGGCGCTGCCTAATGACTGCTGTTAATTAAGACTGCTCACTGTGAAAGGTTCTATTCAAATAATTTATTAAAGCTTGAGTAGAAAATACAACTGTGGGGAACAGTATTGACATCCTATATATATAACAAGTTATAATTTATAAGCAAAATTATATAAGCAAAGTAAACAGGGAAATTTGCTTGTATTTTAAGATCATTAGGGCATTTTCCTTCCACATCATTATTACTGCTAAAAGCTTGATTTGGAGTTTTCTTGTTGGCCTTTTTGCTGGAGGGATCTAGTTAGCATCTGACAAAACGAAGGCTGTCCAGATTCAGTTTCAATACAGCACCCTGATATTTGGTTGACGGTCAACTGGGTTTTATACCATGCTTAGGACCAGACAGGAAGCATCCTCTAGAGTAAAAGGAACAGGTTACTACTTCTCTCTAACCTATGGCAAATGCTTGCCAATTAGCAGCTGCTGATGTTGGCTCACCAATGGGTTGGCTCCAAGATGCAATGTGGCCAAATCCCTCCCTCAAGTACATTACTTGCTGCAAAAACTGTAATCCTACTTCAGGTCATTGTTTCTGCTTGGACAGCCTACTCCACAGTAATGAAAACTTCTGAGCTATTGGTCTAAGATCTTGCTTCGGAATTAGCAATAAATGAAGGAATAAGGAGCACATGTGGTAATATTGGCAGGAAGGCATGAGATCAGGGCAGAAAACATAGTAATATCTACCGATATACCTAATTATCCCTGTAAGACAGCAGAGAGCAATTAAGAGCTCCCAGACAATGCAGACTGTACCTACACAGATTGAAGAGAGAGAGAAATCAGCCTGAACTATCTTGACCTGAGCCAGTCACACACTCACAAACACTCCTCAGTGAAAAGGGTCATTTCTCTTTCATTGCTTTTAGCCAGATAAACCTCAGCGGGGCTTCAACTCTGACATTTGACTTCCCATCTCAGATGGACTTATTAGCTTGAGTGCAGCATCACATAAACCCAACCATATGCAACCCAGACCCACGGTAGTTCTCAGCCAGCTCACATCTGTGCACGTTAAGTTTCTCTTCCAAGTTACAGGCACAATAAGAAGTACGTAACTACCCTTTCTTAAATGAAGGGCAGGACACCTTGCATTAGGAGCACTTCCTAAGCCCTGGCTAGGCAAACTTAAGTTATTTACTTGAGGTGCCTTCTGGATTTGCAACCTAACTTCACAAAATGGCCAGATATTCTGGAAACATAAACTGGTAAAAGTTGCTCAGTAGAGAGCACAAAGCTGGTGTTAAATACTCAAGTTTCATGTCTAAAAATCACTGGACATTATTAAAAATTTAGAATCTGACTTTTTTTTAATTCTAACCTTAATCTTACATGACTTTGTTGCAGATTAGTAACTTACTGCTATAAATAATGACAATGCTCTGCTGTTTTTTGGGAGAGGACAAGTTTTTATATTGCTAATATAATGATGAATGTTAAATAAATCCAATTATTTTCAATCATGAGTACAAACAGACTATGATTGTGTTTCCAGTGAACATATAAAAAAAAGCAAATGTAAAAAAAAAATCGAACCATTCATCTCCTCCTCCATGATAGGGATTAATCTTAAATACAGACAGCTTGACTCATTTTTTAAATGTTATTATATCAGTGGAAAATTCCTCTCCTTAAAAGCCAGTTATAAAATATGACAATATATGTTTTCCTTTTTCCTTCCTGCCTCAGGGCACAAGGTTTTGTCAGACAGGTATTAGGCTTGATCTTTAAGGGGTACTAAAAGAAATAGCACTAAAGCTCTTTAACAGTTTACATCACCTCTCATTTTGGGGAAAACCCTATGAAATTTAAATCTATTGAAAAGATTAAAAAAAAAAATCAAAACCACTGTGCCACCAGAAAGTCGACATCAATACCTTAGTGAAATCCTGAATTGTTATCTTCATTGATGTGCTGGTTTTGGCTGGGATGGAGTTAGTTAATTATATGTAAAAGTCCCAAAACACTCTAAATTAGTAGCAGTGGGGGTTGTACACATGCATAAAACCTCAAGAAGCTGAGAATATCTGACTCTGCAACACTACCAAATAGGCTTCTGCCAGAAGCAGAGACCAAACAGTGACAAGACTAAAATCCTCCCTCAATCCATGACCCATGCGCTATATGACTGCACCACTGAAACCTGCCTAGATGACAGCACAAACCCTGTGCTACATATCCTACTGAGAATACTTATCGCATCACAGCACCAGCCAGGGCAAAATGGCAAGAGCTTCCATTTGATGAAGTTGTTCATTTGAATACACATTGAAATTAATATGGATCCCCCAGGTGCGATTATTTCAGTTAAGTTCATTCCACTATCCCAACAGAAAATGGAGTAAAAACTACCATTAATTTTATATCTTCCTTCAGATCATGACAAACAATTCACAAAGGAGCTCACTGATGCTATGCTGCTGCTGCATCAAATTTTGTCATACATGAGATTAAGCAGGTATCATTCTAGACAAAAAGGCCCCCAAACTCCTCTCTTACTGGCATCTCTATGACATTGACGGCGTATCTTTGACAGAGTATCTTGCACCCACCTGTTCACATAATTTCTCCCCATGATGCCATATCAAAATGTATCATATCTTAACCACTCTGTACTCAGTTCGTTTCCAGACTTCTCAGCTTGCAGGTAAGAAAACCATCAGTAATTCTAATTCAGCTCACAAAAACATTCAGCAGATTCCACAGTTGTATGAGACTAATATTCCTTCTGCAAAATGAGAAGCCATAGAGGCACAGTAAAGCCCTATTATTATATGCTATCCTCTACGATCACTAGCAGATGAAAGCCTGTGGAGAATTAGCTTTTGGATACCCCAAGCAGAAAAAAGTGCAGGAAGATTAGTACAGCTAGGATGAAACTAACAGACTAACAATCAGAGGCCAAGAAAGCCTTCAAGCTGGTTTCCAGAGGTAACACTCCAGGATGCCACTTTGCCTCAGCCTAACTAGTTCCCTGGCATTTACTAATATTCCATAAACCTGAGCACAAAATGCTGCAAAGGACTTCTCAACAAACGTGAATATGCTGCACCCATCAGCTAACACCCTATCCAAAGTGCTATCATCCAATACAGTCACCTTCCAAGATCATGACCTGAGAGTTGCACACGGCCTCTTCTACTTGCAGAAGACCACTAAAATGAATTCTTCCTAACAGACATGCAGCCACTCATTACACCATTCAATGGGCTTTAGAAAGGTGACCAGATACTACACTGGAGAGAATGATAGAAAACTTACCCAAAATAAAATACATAGAATATAAACTCCATGCTACCACAGCATTACTTATAGAACCAGCAGAATAATTCCTGCAAGTGCATGCTGCCTTCTGGAATAGTACATACTACAAAGTCTCAGAGACCAGACAAACAAAACATTGATTTGAAACTTGTGTTACACTCCTGCACATCAAACACAGTCTTTGTTCCAGATTGCTCTGCTCTGCTGTTCTTCAACACCAAAATTTAGATGTTACTGTTATGTCCTGTGATCACAATTAAGTTTTGGAAAAGTCATTTATATGTTACCTTGCACTTGAGTAATAAGGGTTTCCTTCCTCCTCGAACCTCCTAATGATCGGCTCCTTTAAAGCTGCTTCATCTGCCTCAGATAACTAAAAAACCAGGCAAATAAACAAACACAGATAATATATTCCTTAATATTTTCATCCACAATGACAGCAGAGCTTTATATGCAGCATCAAACAAGAAGAAACTACCTAAATGACCTTCCCAAGTTTTTCCCCCTTTTTACACACAATTATTAATTTAGCATATTTGACAATGAAATTAAAATATCACTTTTCAAAATGGATGGGTGGGAAAAGGACAGTAAAAATATACTTAACTGAGTATAAGAATAATTGGGGATTAGCATCTGAAAATTACTGAAGCTACTGTACTGAATGAACCCTGTTCTGAGCTGTCTTTGGCAAGATTTTTTAATAAAACAAGTCTGTGCTATACTAACACTGGGTTTCTCTACAATCCCAAGTGGTCATCACTGTAATTCAAAAAATTTTCAAGTTTCTAACACATTTTACTGACATTAACTAGAATTATTTTTCTCAAAATTCTTTCTGATTATCATCATGTACATCTTAGGGATGTGGGAAATTAAGACAGAGAGAGATGAGGGTGAACCATGTCCTGGGCTGCATCAAAAGAAGTGTGACCAGCAGGTCAAGGGAGGTGATCCTGCCCCTCTACTCTGCTCTGGTGAGACCCCACCTGGAGTACTGCATCCAGCTCTGGGGGCCCCAGTACAAGAAGGACATGGAGCTGTTGGAGAGAGTCCAGAGGAGGGCCATGAAGATGGTCAGAGGGCTGGAGCACCTCTCCTATGAGGACAGGCTGAGGGAGTTGGGATTGTTCAGCCTGGAGAAAAGAAGGCTCCAGGGAGATCTAATTGTGGCCTTCCAGTACCTGAAGGGGCCTACAGGAAAGCTGGTGAGGGACTGTTTATCAGGGAGTGTAGTGACAGGACAAGGGGTAATGGGTTTAAGCTGAAGGAGGGTAGGTTTAGATTAGATATTAGAAAGAAATTCTTTACTGTTAGAGTGGTGAGGCACTGGCACAGGTTGCCCAGAGAGGTTGTGGATGCCCCATCCCTGGAAGTGTTCAAGGCCAGGTTGGATGGGGCTTTGGGCAACGTGGTCTAGTGGAGGGTGTCCCTGCCCATGGCAGGGGGGTTGGAACTAGATGATCTTTGAGGTCCCTTCCAGCACAAACCATTCTATGATTCTATGAATATATTCTATCCACAGAGAGCCCAAGTATAGCGTAGAAAAAAGAATTGTTGAGATAATATGTACACACCACTTCATTATTCTGAATAACTACTCATGATAAATACAAGCAATTTTAAGACATCACAATAAAATCACTTCTTATGGGACCAAGGCACCAGTACAAACATATACAATATAATTTACAAAACACAGCACAAAAGACCATACTGAGAAACTAGAAGAGATTCTTAAACAAAATACCACTAATTTTCCATCAAAATGTTGAAGTGAGTCAAAACCTTTTCCAAACTTCTACAGCCTTCTGCTGTTACAAGTTTCACAATTCTCAGTCACTGAATAATTTGAAGCTTTCTGTAAAACTGCCTACTTCAAAAATAACTGGAAAGACAGTTTGTTCTCACATAGTCCTCCTCATACACCCAAACCAGGGAGGATCCCTGGCTGCTCCTCTTGGGCAGAAGTAATAATCTGGTGCACAGAATACAAAAAGACGGTATCAGAAATACTCCTGTTTTTAAGCAAAGACAAGCAATGTCATGAAAGTTCTTCACATTTAGAAGATGTAAACAATAACATTACACAAATGCTTCATGTTTGTCAATGCACTAGATGGCATTGGGAGCATCATGGTTCATTGGTACCTCTCTCTGTAACATCCTTTCTTAGTTCATAAAGTAACTCCAGTGAAAGAGTAAATGATAATGACATTACTGCAAATGAAAGAAGAAAGATGTACCTGTTTTCCCTCCCTTGCTTTTTGGTCCTTAGCTATTGTAGCTAGAACGGTTGCAGCTTGTTCCCCTCCCATCACCGATATGCGAGCATTTGGCCACACATAAAGAAATCTTGGACTGAAAAAATACATATTAAATATTAAAATAAGACATTGCTTTATTTCCTAGTAAAGAACTAATTCTCACTCAACTAAGAATTCTTTTTTATGCATGAAAATCTTACAATGTATTAGTTTTGAAAGAATGCAAATTAACATAATTCAATGCTTGCAGCATTATGTTTCAAAATGCGAAAATTCTGCTCACTTCCTATATTCAAGCACCTTAAAAATTTATTTCTCATTTTCCTGAGCCTCTTCCTCTCACACTGCCCCCCCCCGACCTTCCCTGGAATTTTTCTCTTTAAAAATACCCCCAGCAACTTCAATAGTATTGGGGACCTTGAAAAAATGAAAAAAAAAAAAAAAAAAAAAAAGTATGTGAGTCATGTCCAAAGGGTCAAAAAATAAATCCTCAGGGGGTTCTGTAAACATTACTCATAAAAACAAGCTCATTAAAGTGAATAAGGATTTTTTACAAAAGCTGGTACTCTTCATATAAATGCAGAACACAGGACCAGCCCCTACTGCCTAATGATTTTTTAGGGCTGTATAATTTTTCCTCCAAAGAGATAAAACAGGACAAAAGCTTGTCAGCATGCTTACATGTTAGAAGATCTTCTCCATCACCTAATTCAAGGTTAATCACAAGCCTATCAGTCTCTACAGGTTGTTATTTACTTATGACTGTACTCACTCAGAACTGTTTTGTTTTCCAAATAGCACAACTTCTGCAAGAGTGTAGACAGTTTTTCAGAATGGTACTTCAAGGTTATGTTCTCTGAACTTACTCTTATCTCCTGTCATGATCTGAAGTAACACTTACCTATATGCTCTTCCACACATCCCATAGTTTCCAGCTCCGTAAGAACCACCAATAATCACTGTTATTTTAGGTACATTGGCACAAGCTACAGCAGTTACCATCTTGGCACCATCTTTTGCTATCCCTCCAGCTTCATATTCTCTACCAACCATGAAACCTAAAGAATTACAACATGAAGAAAAAGTTGACTAACTTTGTATTATTATATTGTGCAATATGTAATATTATGTGCTTTATTTATAGCACATGAAGAAAAAACTGAAGAACAAATCATAAGACAAGGCCATCACCAGCTGCTGACGGGCTGATTTCAGAACAGGCTGGAGATATAGGTACAACAAAGCACACAAGATGCTGTCTAAAAGTCACAGCCTCAACAGTTAATCACAAAGCCTACAACATAGTAAAACTTCAAAATATTGATCTTATTCACCTGTAATATTCTGCAAAAACACAATGGGAATATTTCTCTGGCAACACAACTGGATAAAATGTGTACCCTGTGGAAAGAAAAAAAAAAAAGAGTAAGCCAACTAAAAGTTGGATCAGCGAAGCCACCGTTACCAGCCCTCTGAAGTCTGTGACAAGTCTCCTTCCACTGAAGTCCATGGAAGTATTTGCATCAGCAAACACTGTACTTCTGCTTCATCCAAAGTCAACTGCAAAACATGTATTCACTCAAGCAGAAATAAGAAAATGCCAAAAAAATGTATGAGTCCAAGGGTAAAGCAGAAGTAATAGCCTTAAAAAGCATTACGGCTCACACTGAAAAGCTCAACTGTTTTGACTCAGTCAATATGTAGTTAAACCACAGACAGCTTCACAGTATGGCATCTGACATCAAGTTTTGTAAGACTGTGTCATGGAAATTAAGACAGCCATTCAGAAAAAACAACTCCCCATTTCCTGTACAAAAGAAAATTACTCTCTGAAATTGGGAAAAGCCCACATACATTATTTGCTCATGGCTCTGCAAATTGCTGTAACACTCCTTCATTTTTCTCAGGGCAGATGCCCTCTCCCCATTTTCTAGGAAAAGACCATCTTCCTAGCAAAGATACAAATAGTAGATTACAAGCTTCTGATTCAAATAGAAATAATCTAAATCAATACAGGTCCTCAGGTTATTTAACACACTGCTGGTAAACACCCCCCCCAACTATGTAGCACAGCAACCGAAAAAAACTCTAACCTCTTCACAATACAAAACCAGCAATATTTACGAAAAGAAAACAAAAAAAGAGAGAAAAATCATAAAGCATAATCTTTAGCTAGCTTTTCCAGCGAAGCACTCGAAAAGCATAGTGATGATCACAGGAAAAAGATGTGTCACAACTCGTTACAAAAATGCAAAAGAAAAAAAGGAATGTTGTTAGATTATCATGTTTACAGAAGTAACATCATGGACAAAGAACTCTCAAGAAGTGAAACAAGTGAAACTTGACCATGTCCTCTTACGGTACTTATATGCCAGCAAAAGTCAGCAGAAGGAGATTCCTTACATTTTTTTCATTGGTAGGAAAAAAGTTACAGTACTAAATTATCAGAAAAAAATGGAAAGTATTAGAAATACTGAAAGTGTTATTTTCAACTTGGAAATAACTATGTTAAAACAAATGCTAGCCAAAACCAATGCCAGTTACTGCAGTGCTCCAAGTTGAAAGTATTCCTTCAGTACATGAAACTCAATTTTGTGTATTATTTTATTACAGCAATAAATCAAGTAAAATTACTTCCTTTCTCCTAATCTCTCATCAAGGCTTCCTTTTTCCTATACATTTTCAGTACTGATTTCCTCACCATTAGTTTGAGGAGCCTGCTAGAACAAAACTACTGTATATAATTGCTCTTACAAAAAATTCAACTGACAGTAGTTTCTTGAAAAATTGAAGAACTAAACCAAACAACATAGAAGAACGTAACCACCCACTCTGCCATAAGTAGAAACTCATTATCACCACCAATCTCCCAAGCCCAATTTGTAAAGCACTGTTAACTGTAATGCAATCACAATATTCCATCAAAGATGCCCTTTAATTCACAAAACAGGTATTTTAGTCCACAGATGTTATGAGACTGCACACGTTTTCACTCATTAGTCCAAGCCAGGAGCTGCCACAGCAGCAAAGTATGAAAATTAAATCTCTGATAAACCAATGAACTAGAATCCAGGTTTGAATTTTTCCAGTTATTACAAAACCAATGTGATTTATTGTATTACTTCACACTTTAGAGGTTCAGAATTATAACTAATAGGATATTTTATGCTATCAGCATGGACATTTCATGCAATAGCTGTAAGTTTCAGGATATACCATTTCAACTGTGTGGTAGTCACACAAATTCAAATGCTGTTTTTCTAACTAGATTTTCCTATTGACCTATCTATTTCATATCAGAAAAATCTGTTTCTAAAATATGGTCAATTATTTTTACAGCTTATTAAGCTATTTCATGTTTACATGAAAAACATGGAGCCAGTCCACTTTCATTATTTAAAAAAGCTTTTCATTTCAAGAGCAAGTTGTCTATCAGAAGTTTTGTCTCTCAAGGGCAAAGAAGCTAATAATCTATTTATTTACCTTTTTTGCTGACTCTGAGAAAAGAACGCCATTGTTTCCAATAATTCCTACCGGATAACCAAATATTCTTGCAAATCCTGAAGGAGAAAGATGAATTTGTAGATTTTCACATACATTTGTTTTACCATAGCATATAAAGGTAACACTTTCTCTTGATAACAGAAACTGCTATTCTTCTGAAGAAAAACATTATTAAAAATATTAATGAGTGAACTAAACAAAGTGAATCCAACTATAAAACCAGTGGGAACATATACAGAATAATTATATTTCTAAATACCTGTAATTAAAGTATCCCCATACAAGGCTTTGAATTCATCAAATTTACTTCCGTCTACAATTCTAGCAATGACCTTAAGAAAAAATAGAAAAATAAAATGAAATTCCTAATCCCTCGTATTTTTTAATTTATTTAGAAAGAAAGACCATGCTAACATATAACTTAAAATAAATGCTTTCCATTTAGAGAACATCAAACAGCCCACCATATAAATAGATGGCAGGCAAAGCCCATTTACTTTTTAAAGTGTGGTTTATCTACATATTTATAAAAAACCAAATTTCAAGATTATTCTAACCAAACAGTTTAACTTACACAGAAACAAAGTTTTCCTGATTAATTAAATTTCAGAGAAAACCTGCTACCTCTGGTTATATTAAACATTAATCAATAGACTCACATTTATTAAGAAAAAAACATATATAGCCATGAGTCACTTTCTTAGAGATAAGTTTATTTTGAGCTTTGCTTAAGTTGTGACGTACAAAAATAATGAACATCTGTTCCGAGGTTTCTCTGAGATGCAAAGGAGCCATTTTATATAAATATAGACCCATTGCTACCAAGATGTTTGCCAGAAGGTATGTGTTTCAACTTTAAAAGAATGTAGATCCAAGCTATTACAACTTTCAAGAGTGTAGTGTGAGACTCAATAAAGTGTTCATCTTTTATTCCCTTAATGCAAAGCAAATCCTAGTAATTTCTGACAAAGTATTTTAAGAAATGTACATACTAAGACTCTTCCTAAAATAAATGCTTGGTTGGTAGTGAAAAAGGCTCTAAAAATGTCATCTATGCAAAATATGAAAAAGGATGTGGTCTTGGATGAAGGTACTGAGGCAAATAATTACACTAGACCTGCAGCAGAGTACAATAGTCTCCCTATGTGGTTGGGAGAGCACTGAATTGTTTGGGGTGCTTATACTCCATAAACATTTAAATATTTGATCTTTACTTTCACAAGATTAAGGGAAAAAGAAAGCTATCATATCACTTGGCAAATCTATAGAATGCTTTGCCAACATTAAGTTTCCTATTTCCTGGCAGCTTTTTCAGAATGTTATCAATCTCTCACCCTTGCTCATCCTTCTTAAAAGTATAACCAAAAAGCATTATGTCATTGCCATTGCAACGGATCCGCTGGACAAAAAATATAAAAGATACATTAAAAGATTTTATGAACTTTAAATATTCACTATATACTCAAATCAGATTTCTGGAGGCAACCTGTGATGATATAAAGAAAGATCTCCTGCACAAAAACTGAGTGCATGCATATATAGGCATGGGAATCGTGCATTTATATTCATACCTCTTTGACATCAAAGTTTCTTTTTAGCTGGTCGCCCACTATTCCATATATTTCATCAGCAGGAAATAAAGGCTCTTCTGATGGTTCTATAGTCACCTGTGGCAATTTAACAATTTACACAACAAGGAATCATTAATCCACATTATGACTTAAAAACCCCAAACATTTACCAACTGCTCTGAGCACAGTCTTGTCTTCACCAACGACATCAAAATGCCTGTTCTGTCTCATCCTCATTTTGCGTAAAGATCATATTTCTTGAACTGAAGGCTGATAACACTTTCTCACTTACTGTTACCTTTATTTCTATTCTTGTGCATACCTCCACATGTGCTCCATTTCTTCCATGTTATCAAAAATTAAGTCTATCCTCCCATTGGCTTACTTTCCCCCTGTGTCCTATTAGGCAGGTAGTATTCTGAAAAACTGATGAAGATTTTTGCCACACAACTGAATACAAAATTTTGCCTTCCTTCAGCTGCTGAGCTTTAATTTTCAATTCACTCTCTCACATCTCCTGCCAAAGTAAGTTAAGGCAATTCCTCCCCCATATGCTATCCATCCTGTTTTCTACAGCAAATTTTTAAATCAACACAATGACATCATTTAGATTTATCCCCTCAGTTTTATACCCTTCATTAATATTCACAGAAAATGTGTATTCAAAAAGATGCTTTAGCAGGTATTTAATTTAAGTCCACGGGAATGATCATGTGGGCTTAAAATTAAATTAAGCACGTTGCAAGACTGGGTTAAAGCACAAGTCTGTCATTCTGAAGCACTGTTCTAGTTGCATGTAATCCCAGTGATTTTATTTGGAATAATGCAGCAGGATTGTAATTGCAGAACTGAAACATGAGAGAAATCTTTAAGGACAGGATCAGTAACTTCCATTTTCAAAGTGTCTAAAGTCAGAGACAAAAAATAGGTTCTATAAATCAGGTGAAGAAAAGCATTCCTAATTTAAATAATGCAGTGTTTTCATATTCTTACATACACTTACATCTACTTTCTTTTGGAGATTTAAACTTCTTACAGCTTTCCTTGCTAGATGAAGTGCATGATTGTCATCCAAAGCATAATGATCTGTTACACCAGATTTTCTGTATATAAATAACAATAGCAATATTAAGACTTAAAAAAAATCTGACAATGAAAATTTGAGGTTTTAAAAATTTTTAAGACTTTAAAACTTTTATATTTATCTTTAAAATATAGATGCTACAATACAGCTCTCCATGTTTTGTTAAAAAATTACTCTCAAAATAAAACCCATGCCTGAACTTTTCTTTGAAACAGTACATTCAAGTTATCAGTCATGACATAAAATAGCAACTCTAGGAAGTAAAAAATCTAAATGACAATATAAAAGATGACAAACATTGTTCAAATAGAAATGAAAATTCTTTTGAAATTATAAAGAAAACATATATTTACAGAAATGTTATGAGCTGTCCTTAAAAATAATTTTTATTCACTTCAATGAAGTAAAATGAAGCATTTATTGTACAGTAATACCTAGCTTTACTATTCTTTTCATTTTAGAACTAGAAAGCGCACAGAATTCTTTGTTTTGATAACAAGCATTCTCTTACAAAAATCACAAGCTATACTGATCTCGTTTGTAGTAAGTTCTAATTGACAGTAAGAAAGACAAAATCTGCAAAATATATTATTCTCAATGTGTATTATGCTGTTAACAGTCAATATTAAACAGTAAAGTCCTCCATATTATGTGTAATGCTGGAGTACATTAGACATGTAAGTATTTTAAAGCGGTAAAAACCATAAGGTAACTATGCTACTCTAATAAAATTATTCATCAGCACCAGATAAGGACAAAGAAAATCTTAATTTTTAAAATCTAAATATAGTAAAAAAACCCCTAAATATAAATTAAGAAACTAAAATAAAACAAAATAAAAATAAAATAAGCTAATCAAAAATAAAATATAAAATAAAAATTAAAAATAAAATACACCCTACTAAGTTAAAAGGGATGGAAGAAATCAACTCTGGGAAAATATTTCTTTAAACCTGCAGTGAAGATCTGCCCCTCCAAGATCCTCTGCTGATACCTCTTCACCTGTTGCTGCTTTAACCTACCACGAGAAAAGGAAAATAAGCTTTAGAGTTGACACTTGTCTTGCATTAATATTTATACTGGCTTAGTTATAAAAGATCTTTGCAAATACGTCTTCATTAATACTATTTCCTCAGTTACTCTCCCTCATAGTACTTAAAATGTGACAACACAGTGTGCTGGTTTTGCCTGGGATGGACTTAGTTTTTGTTACAGTAGCTGGTATGGGGCTATGTTGTGGATTTGTGCTGATAACAGTGTTGATAACACAGGGATGTTTTCGTTCCTGCTGAGCAGTGCTTACACAGAGCCAAGGCCTTTGCTGCTTCTCACACCACCCCACCAGTGAGTGGGTTGTGGGTGCACAAGGAGTTGGGAGGGGACACAGCCGGGACCGCTGACCCCAGCTGACCAAAGGGACACTCCATACCATACGGCATCATGCTCAGCATATAAAGCTGGGGGCAGAAGAAGGAAGGGGAGACATTTGGAGTGATGGTGTTTATCTTCCCAAGTCACCATTACACGTGCTGGAGCCCTGCTTTCCTGGAGATGGCTGAACACCTGCCTGCCCATGGGAAGTGGGGAATGAACTCCTTGCCTTGCTTTGCTTGTGTGTAGCTTTTGCTTTACCTGTTAAACTGTCTTTATCTCAACCCATGAGATTTCTCACTTTCACTCTTCTGATTCTCTTCCCCATCCCCTTGTGGGGAAGTGAGCAAACGGCTGCGTGGTGCTAGCTGGGGTTAAACCACGACACACAGAATCTTGTCACAATTACTTAATTTCTCTGCCTTTGTATCTTTATTCTAGGATTAATATGTAGGTTTTATTAAGAAAGATTCTCCACTTACTGTTGTATTTATTGCTGTGCCCATTATTAGTGTCAGTATACTTACACACCCTTTAGATATATGAACATGCATTTTCACAAGTTTTTTAGCACTTAAGCAATTTCAAACGTGATACTTTGCTGCATTGTTTCAAACAAACAATATCTTAGTTGAAACTTAGCATTCTTTGACTTTGCTTTCTCTACACAAACTCTTCTGTGAATTTTAACTTCTTTAAATATTAACTGTACAACAGTCATTAGCAGTTTTCATTTTTGAAATATTCCATTAAACACACAATAATTTAGTATGGATAATTTTCTTTAAAAAGCATATTAATGGCATAAAACTGCTTGGATCATGTATGATGTCTCCATAAAAATACCTGGAATGCATAATCAAATCCTAGTTATGTCAAATCTTAGACCTGACATGAAAACTCGAGAGTGAGTGAACTTCTTAAAACAAAGCAGTATGATTTACTGCATAGTAAAAAAAAAAACAAAAAAACCAACAAACTTAATGCATTTCTGCTCTACTGTAACTGCTTTGAAAAGGATTCCTTGCAAGCTGGTGAAACCATTACTCATCACGCACAGAGAGTACAGAAGCAGCATAACAGACAAGGGAAGACAAAACTATCATCACTTCCAAAACAGATTCCATTTCCAAGTTTTGTGCCTAAACCCAAAGCACACTAAATATATAAATATAAAAATACATAAATATACACACACACACTTCCAAACTGCTAAGCTTGTAAAATGAAGTATAGAGATTTCTTTACTAGTAGGATTTTTGCTTTTAAATTTGAATGGCTACCCATGTAACACGAAGGTGTGGCATTCTAATACTAATTAACAAAAAAGTTCCTGTCAGAGACATAATTAACTTGCGTCTCCATTAAACAACAAACAGAAGAACATACTTTTAAGAGAAATTCAGAAAAATTTCTTCACCAAAAGGGTTATCAAGCACTAGAACAGGCTGCTCAGGGAAGTGGTTGAATCACCATCCCCTGGATGTATTAAACAATGTGTAGATGTAGTCCTTAGGGACATGGTTTAGTGGTGGACTTGGCAGTGCTAGGTTAATGGTTGGACTTGATGATCTTAAAGGTCTTTTCCAAATGAAATGATTTTATGATTCTATAAAATAATTCTATACATCTCTCTTTATGTGTCTGACACCATATGCAGTTAGAACATACTGTGATTCTGTGACTACTGCAGAACTTTGAACAAATCTGAACGGAGCACTGATTTCTATTAGCACAGAAGACACTTGGAATGCATGTCCAAGTGGAGACCAGTGATAAGTGGTGCTCCTCAGGGGTTGGTATTGGAACCAGTGCTATTTAACATCTTTGTGGGTGACATGGACAGTGGGATCGAGTTATGTCCTCAGCAAGTTCACTGATGACACCAAGCTGTGTGGGGCAGTTGACACACTGGAGGGAAGGGATGCCATCCAGAGGGACCTAAACAAGCTCGAGAAGTGGGCCTGTGCGAACCGCATGAAATTCAACAAGGCCAAGTGCAAGGTCCTGCATGTGGGTCAGGACAATCCCAAGCACAACTACAGGCTGGGCAGAGACTGGATTAAGAGCAGCCCTGAGATACGGAGCTGTTGGAGAGAGTCCAGAGGAGGACCACAAAGATGATCAGAGGGCTGGAGAACCTCTCCTATGAGGACAGGCTGAGAGAGTGGGGGTTGTTCAGCCTGGAGAAGAGAAGGCTTCGGGAACCCCTTATAGCACCCTTCCAGTACCTGAAGAGGCCTACATGAAAGCTGGAAAGGGACTGTTTACAAGGGCATGTGGTGATAAGACAAGAGGGAATGGGTTTAAGCTGAAAGACGGCAGATTTGGATTAGATATTAGGAAGAAATTCTTCACTATTAGGGTGGTGACACACTGGCACAGGTTGCCCAGAGAGGTTGTGGATGTCCCCTCCCTGGAAGTGTTCAAGGCCAGGCTGGATGGGGTTTGAGCAACATGCTCTAGTGGAGGGCGTCCCTGCCCACGGCAGGGGGGTTGGAACTAGATGATCTTGAAGGTCCCTTCCAACCCAAATCATTCCATGATTCTATGTTCTTAATACACTTTAGAAAAATAGCTTTTTTCCTCTTCCACAGAGGTGAAATTTACCTTGTCCAAATCATAGAATTAGAGTTGTGGACCCTGTCAGCCACACTGGGAGATTGTCTAGTTTAACTCCCTGCTCAAAGCAGGGTTAACCAGAGGAGGTTGCTCATGACCAGGTACAGCTGTTTTGAATATCTCCAAGGATGAAGACTCCACAACCTCTCTGGACAACTTGGTTCAGCATGACCACCCTTGCAGTAAAAAAGTGTTTTCTTACATCTAAATAGAATTTCCTATATTTCAGTTTGTCCCTTGTAGCCTCTTGACCTGTCACTAGGTACCAATGAGAAGTCTGGCCCTACTATCTTTACTCCCCCCTGCAAGGTATTCATCCACATGGATAGATTCCCCCGAGCCATCTTTTCACCAGGCTGAAAAGTCCCAGCTCTCTCAGGCTCTCCTCATATCACATATGCTCCAGTCCCTTCATCAGCTTTACGGACCTTCACTGACTCACTAGAGTATGTCTTGGTCTGGAAAGCCCAGTGCTGGACCTAGGACCCCAAATGTGCACCTCAAGGGCTGAACAGATGGGAAGAATGAGCACCCTTGACTTGCTGGCAACACTCCCTAATGCATGCCCAGGATGTTGCTGGCTGCCTTTGTTGCAAGGGTGCATTGCTGGTTCATGTTCAACCAGGACCTACAGTGCCTTTTTTGCCAAGCATCTTTCCAACTAGTTGGTCCCCAGCCCATTCTGTTGTCCAGGATTATTCCTTCCAAGGAGCATTTACCAGCTCTGTTTAACTTCAAAATGTTCCGTTCAGTCCCTTTCTTCAGCCTGTTGAGGTCTGTCTGAAAGGCAATCATTTACTCTATTAATCACTCCTCACAGGTTTTTATCATCTGCAAATTTGCTGACAGTGAACTCTGAACCATTGCCTAGGTCATCAATGAAGATGTTAAACAGTATTGGTCCCAGTACTGACCTCTGGGGTACACCACTAGTAACTGACCTCCAGCTTGAGCCCAGAAGTTCAGCCAGTTCTCAGACCACATCACTGCCCATTTACTCAGTCCATACTTCATCAGTTTGTTGAGGATGTAATGGAAGACAGTGTCAAAAGCCTTGTCAAAGTCAACATAAATAACATCCACTGCTCTCTCTGCTTCCACTGAACCAGTCATCTCAGCATAGAGGGCTATCAGTTTGGTCAGGCCTCATTTCCCCATTGGAAATCCACACTTAGTACTGACAGTCACCTTCCTGTCCATAGTAGTTTTGGAAATAGCTTCCAAGATTATTTGCTCCATCACTTTCCCAGGTACTGCAGTGCTACGGAGTATTCAACAAGCTGTAGTTTAAATAGTACTAACTTTCTTAAACTTAAGAAAGATTAATTCTTTAATTAAAAAAATAATTAAATTCTAACAGACTGCAAATAGAGCCTTGACAAGACGTGGGGATTTTCAAAGAAATCCCTGTTCAAGCTACTTCAGCTAGCAATCATCAGGAGAAATGAACACAAACTTTAGAGAAAATATGCATTTCCCACAATATATCAGGCTGACACGTAGAAGAATCCCCAGCACATAAATATGCAGTAATTTGACAAACGTATCCCTTACCACCAGACCTTCCTTCACCGCTGAGCACAGAAATTAACAATTTTTCCCTGGGGAAGGAAGAATCAGCAGTTTCTGGAATGGGATGGAGAAGCCTACAAGTCAACACAGCATCCTGAGCTACCAAAGCAGTATTGCCAAAGGTAAGGATATAGATTCCTCAGCTTGGGGGTGTGCAGAAGAATGGCCCTAGATATTACTACTACTGTGACACTTCTCTTACTATTGAAATCTATCTGTTCATGAAGTCGTAAGTCCTCACCTTTCTAAAAAGAAGGTCAAGGAAAATTGCACTATAGACTTTGGACTGTACCTGCAATTCACTTTTCTTTAAGAACACACATCCCAAGACTAATTATAACTAACATCAGGGATTTTCTTTTGCTTCCTTAGGATGTTTTGTTTTAGGCAGGTGAGTGATAAAATCCAATCCAATCTTCTTCATATAGGAAAGACATTTTGGGGAACGGAGCATCCACAATAATGGCTACAATATCTGCTACAACATGGAATGGAAGTTTCTATGGGAGTCTGAAGTAATTTTGATGCTTAGAGAAAGACAAGCAAAATATTTTCAGTGAGAATACGAAAAGCTCTACCAAGCAGAAAAGCTGACAGGTAGTGATATTAAAGTTTGATCTATACGCACAAAGATAAGGATCATTACATCTGCAGGTTGCTAAGGAACAAATTAAATTGGAGGATAGCTGTGAAACCTTCCTCTGGAAGTGGTGAAAAGTTTTTCTCCTTTCTAACTTCACAACATTCTTGCAATCACTGATTGCCTAGCCAAGTCTTCCCTTTGAGACCTGACTTGGGCCACCCTTTTTCAGCTGACTATCCAGGCAAAAGTCTCCTGTGCTACATCTCAGTGATACCCACGTATAACCTAAATTTCCTTGTGATGTTAAACGATTACCATCCTCTTAGAACAGAAGAGTCTGGTTCTCTTTTTTTCAGCTTCCTAGCCAGCTTCCTGGGTACTACTGGGTATTAGCTGCCTTATTTTGTACCTGCTTAATGCCGCACCTTGAAAGAAATTGGCTTTGAGTAAGCTCTCCAGGACACATTACTCAGTGCACCCAAAGGGTCTCCCAGGGTCTGATGAACCTTTCCAGCTCTAACATAGAATCACTTGAGGTGTGCAGCACTCTTGTCAATGGAAATGCTGTGTCAGAAGAGCTGAGTTTTCTTACGTCTTTCAGATTTATTAGCTGAGCTTCTGCAACAAATTAATCTGAACCTGAGCAAGCCTCAGAGGCAGTACTGCCACCTTATATGCCACTGGCTCTAAGCTAATGAACTGTCCCGGACCTAGTTTGTACTTAAGACAGCTCAGGTGTTCCTGCAACTGAAGCAGTTATTTGTAACACAGTAACCAAGCTAATAACAGTCTGATGTAAAAGTTCAGTTCTCTCACCATACTAATTTCCTTATCTCAATAAAAAGATGTATGAATCACCCAATGTTACTCACTCAACTAATATTATTCTCGACTGATATCTTCATTTGTATTTATGCCACTTTTCACCACGAAACTCCTAATAGTTAATTACAGTGATAAATTTACAGAAAATTGCTTAATTTTGAGGAAGGATTTGTCTTTGTTTACTTATAAACAACAAGCTGAGACTAATACAAGACAAAAAGGAACAGAGACCTAGTAAGACATTTGAAACAATTGCTGCCAAAGACATTCTAACAAAGAAATTCTAGAATTCTAAATTCTAATGAGCTGCAAATAAATTAGCATGAAGTGACATAGTTGCTATTAATTACTTCATCTGCTTTTGTCGATTACTTTGTTCTGCTTGTCAATTTGAAAGCCTCCACTGAAATAATAAAATACTTCAAGCTAAATGCATTACTTTATTACGGTAGACAACAAAGTGTCTGTACTTACAGGTGTGTGTGTGTGTTCCCACTGCTTTCAATATGCCAGTTACATTCAGCATTTATTTAAGATGTTCTGGAACAGTAATTAGCATTTACCAGCCACAGAAAAGTATGTCTGCATAAATGATGAGACTTTTTTTTTAAGCTGCACAAAAATTAAAAATCCATCTATACACTGAACTTTGGAAGGAAAAAGGGTATAAAATGCTAAATCCACTTTTAGTATCAAGATGACACAGTGGGAAAACAAACATCCTAAAGTAAAGGAAAAGAATGAAATGCAAATAACGTACTGTGGAAATGAGAGCAGTGCTATACAAGTAAACACCCAATGACATCACAGGTAAGTTCAGCATGCTTTTAATGAAATTAACACAATCATGCCTTAGGAACTGGTCAACAAAAAAATCTGTCAGTGGTTGTCTTCCCATAGTTTATGGGACCTGCCGCATTTTCCCAGTATGTTAAGTGGTGGAAAGAATTGAGTTCCAGCAGACTCCCCCTCCTCTGTTACTACAGGAATTGGGTGGAGCAGTATCTTCATTAACAATGTTGTTACAAAGTGATTTCTCCATTTAGGCCTGCTCAAGTTGGAAGGACTTTTGAGAGACATCTGCTTTGCACTTTGCTTTGTCACAGGCAGCACGCCTAAAAGTTCCCAAATGACTATAATCAAAACAAAGCCTCAGACCAGCTTGTTCAATAAGACAAATATTTTGACTATTTTAAAAAAAAAAAAAAAGGCAAGTTTATCCAGCCAGACTTCTCTGAGACTAGAATAGTTTTGCTGGGTGCAGCCCTACCTGTTAGCTCTAGCACTAACATAAGTAGAAATTCCTTCTTCTCATAAAAGTTGTGTTAAGTAAAATAATCTTTGTTAGCAAAGATTATTATTTGTACTAGTATAAAACTGAGCCTACACTAGAACATACACTGGTACAGCTGTTTTTAAAAAAAATAAACCCCCCTCCTGCACTCCTTTTCCTGTTGGAGCCAAGCTACTATAATTTTAAAGCTGTCTTATGCTGCAGTATTTTGCACAGTCACAAATTCCACTGAGTTCCACAATAAAGAAAGTTTTAATTCACAGAAGTTCTTTAGGTCAGTTTCCTTAGAAACAATTTCCTTACTAAGAAAGTAAGGAAATGATGACAAACTCCATCGTAAGTGCATCTCCCTTGTCTGCAAACTGACATAAAATATAGCAGATCATCCTGCTTCTGAAGTTCTCTGATCTTGACTTCGAGATACAATATACATGCTTGTATTTATTTTTTATTTCAAGTCAAACCTAGAGACTAAATAACTGAATATATAAAGCATTTTCATAATTTAAAACATGCATGGCAATCTAAAAGCAGTACCATCAAAACACCTTATCAAAGTCTGATTTATATATACACACCTGTTAACGGATAGAAAAGATCTAATTTAGGATATAAACATTCAGATATACTTCAAAAATGCAAACTAATCTACAGAATATCTGGAAATATCTCACCAAGAAAGGTCTCCATAGTTTAAGCTGTAAAATTGTCAATAGCACAAATTTTTTTGGGGCTATAGCAGTAGAAACTTCTGTGTCCTTACCAGTGGTGGCCCTCCCAGGAATATTGTTCCCTGTTTGCCAACAATAATACTTTCATCAGCCATCGCAGGTACGTATGCCCCTCCTGCTGTGCAGGATCCCATTACTACTGCTATCTGTTGGGAAAACAGAAAACACAAGTTAATGAATTGTCCAACCCTTAAAAATAGCAAATGCACATACTACCATTATAGATTGTACTGATTTTAATAAAGGTTGTGGGACAGCACTACAAGATTATTTTTGCCTAACAGAGCAAACTTTTTATTCATGTTTTAGCTTTTCCTCAAAAAAACAGGGAATCTCTCTAGTTTTCAACAGTCTCTTAAACTATGATCTCCAGGCTACCCTGCAGGAAAATTCATATATGAAGTACCATGAGCTTTGTATGGGAAACATTTGAAGAGGCACACATTCTATCATGAAATTTGTTTTTACTGATGAATGGTAAAAGATTGAAACCTAGAGGCTGCTCCTGGTATTTAGCTTAAGTCAGAGCTTGAGTTGTTGCTCACTGGCATAAGTTCACCAATGTCAACATCCTTCCAAGAAAACTCCTCGCATCTACTAGTAAGTAACTTCAGTTCTTCAATGGATCAACTAATTAACTCTGCCCCTTCAAGATATGTCGAGTATCTTTTATAGGCTTTAGCATGAATAATCTCTGCTTCATCCTTATGACTAATTTTGAGATTAATATCTACCCAATGAACATTTTCTACCAGTAATATTTTGGTGACACTTTTACAAAACTGACTTGACCCCAGACATGATAAATACTGTAGCAGCATATGATCACGAAAGTGAATTTTCTCACTTAACTTCTTCACGGGAGCTCCTCCAAAGACCCTTTCGAAACACCTTGTAAAAGCAGAAGAAATGGAATACTCGTATGGAAAAGGCAGACAATAAGAAAGTAATTGTCTAGTCTAACTCTTTCATGACCACAAAAAAAATATTTTAAATTAAATTATGTTAATTTTGTTTTGAAATATTTCTAAAGTGACATCAAGTAGTGTTCTGTGTTAAATGATAATTTAATATTTGCTCTTCAAAGAAATCAGCATGCAGAAATAAAACTTCCAAATCACATTACCTGTATCTAAAGCAGGAGTAGATGAATTATGTCATCAAATCAAACAGCTTTTTCAGCACAGTTTTCAGTATCTTAAACTATATTCAGAGTCACATGATTAATCTGCAGTATTTCTGTTGTGCATTAATAAATACCTCCAGGTAAATACAAAGATAAGATAAGCTTCTAGAAATGGGAGAAACCAGGAGAAAAAGTTCATTTTTTTTTTTCCCCAGGATTTGTGGGTTTTTCCTACTCTTAATTTTACCGTGCTTATGCTGAAAAATATGCTAGCATTTACACTTCAACTGAGGTGTTACTTTTTCCAATACATAAATTGGAACATGTACGTATTGGAAAACCCCAAATCTACCTGACAAATAGCACAATCTCAAATTCCCAACTAATGTGCTACTTCCTGACTTCATTCTTTGAATTACTGCATAGGAAATTATTTAAAAGCGCAACAAAAATCAACAGTTCTGGACGCACATACTCAGCTTCGTACCCACTGATCAGCTCCCCATTGTATCCATGCAGCATATGGGTGTGAGAGAGCTTAGGAAGCAGTCAATGAGTAGCTAATCAGAGCTTTCTGATTCACAGCCATACACACATCAATGCAATTTAAAGCTGCAGTAGGAGTATAATAAATTAGTCACAGGTAAAAGCGGAAAAGCACCATAGGCAACTGGGGGGAAAAAAAAAAAAAAGGGCAAAATTTTTTAAGGGCAAAATTGAGAAGGGATGATGAATTGATGAAACAGATCTCCAGGCAGGCCACAACAAAAAAGAGCAGGTAGAAAACTAACAACACCCAGACTCCCATGTCAGAAGAATTAACCAGAATGGAAATGAGAGGGAGCATAATTTCCTAACACCATTTCCTAATGAAACATCGTCTCAGACATGGAAAATTATTCTAGCTACCACAGTCTGTTAGCATAGAATCAATAGTAGATTTACGAATGTTAATAGTGCCCTTCTGAAATGGAACAAAGGATAGAAACATCTCCTAAACAAAATACACTTTTATTACATCCTTTAAATGAAGGAAGCACTTCAGTAAAATATTTTTCTTGGTTTCCTGTAAATATTTTAAGAAAATGAAACTTTGATCAGTGTCATACCAAACAAAAATGTGTTTTAATAAAAGGCAAATCTTTCCAACGCTTACTTTTTATTGTATAGGAGTACAATGCTACTCTTAATGCAACACTATATGGTAATCGAAATAAAACCAAATTCAACTTTATAAGGAACTTTACAAATATGTTAAAGTTGTTTCAAGATACTCAGGAAAATACCAGCATGACTTTAGGGCCAGGCATATCTGGAAAGGTCATGCCTAACGCCAGTAATTTCAGTTTTGCAATCTGGGTTTACATATTCGTCTTTGACATAACATCTAAAAACCACCACTCCCATACCATATAATGATTGGAGTCTTCAGCAAAAATAAGGTTTATGAAAACTTCTCCTAAAAAGATAATTCAGCTAAACAGCCCTGTGACCATCTCCTTTGACACCTGCTGTTCCACAAAAATGCTGGGACCAATTTTATTCACATCTAAATCTAAAGTACAACCCAGACTTATCAGTGACTCTGCAGGGTGGCCAGCTTGCAAACTGTCTTTTTGCCTAAATATTTTTACGCAGTGCTTTTCCTCTGGAGACTTAACTAATCACTACAATTGCTCCACTTTTACTGTTGGAAAAAAAAAAGAACTGCAGAAGTTAAATTATGTCAGACTTTCTAAAGAGATTGTTGGAATCTTCAGCCTTGGATTTCACGATTCAAGCAGAGGAAAAGACAGTTGAAGATTTGAAGTCTGACTTGCTTCCAAAATGTGCCAAAAAGGTATTAAGGTAACAAATGTAGTTTCCTCAGAAATTATGCAAAGCCAATGTCTGCCATGTAAGGATGAGTCAGATGGGATACTTCATTCTTGATTGGTGCATCTGCTTCACACTGAAAGGAAGTATTAGCTTCTACTTCTTCCTTTTGGACTAGGAGATTCAAACAAGCACAGCTTCTCACAGAGAATAAATAAAAATGATTCCAGCCCAACCATGCCTCTCAATGACAGATGTTGGTAAGAATGAACAAAATAAGGTCCTATTTCCACTTTACATTAGTGGTGAGTTCGATGGTCGAGTATGTCAAAACAATACGGTGGTGAAATACTTTCATGACAGTACTCAGATGAAACAGCAAGTTAGCTAAACATTTACTCTACTTGAGGTGCCAACACCTATTTCTAAGCCTAATGTTCTAAAACAATTTTTCTTCTCAGGTGGAATATCCTGAAAATTTTTTTCACCTTCTTTCATCCAGCCAGTATACAGTAATAGGCATTGAACTGACAACTACATTTAGGAGAAGGCTCTTGAAATTAAGACAATTCAGTGAAAACACCAGCTTACTGCTCAGCAGTCAAAAAAACAATCAATCAGAGGTGTTAGGAACTACTGGCAAAGGAATAGACAAGAGAATAGTGAATATCATTATGCTATTAAATAAATCCATCACTAGTTGACATACTGATTAGTGCAGTTTGGCTCCTTCATTTCAAAAAAGATATAACGAGACCTGGGAAAAATTTACAGAAGGTAAACTAGGATCATCAAAGGCATGAAACACTTTCTGTAGGAAGGACAGCTAAGTAACCTTGAATTCTTTGGCCTGCAAAGGGGAGTAAGAGGCAGTTATATGAGAGGGCTACGCAACCATATGAAGAGGGTGGGAGTTGACTGACTAGACAGCAGCTCTGCAGGAATGACCCACTTGTCTGCTTTCCTGGAGCGCCCCTTTGTTGAGAGGAGGTTATCTTCAAAGACCATGGACTCCTATGCCCTCCAGGCCAGCCTCTGACAGGTACCTGCTGACAATTCCCTTAACAAGCCCAGGACTACTCTCCTGAAGCCCAGTGTGTTTATCCAGCTACCTACCTTCCTCACCTCCATCGGGACCTTAATACTCTGCCCTCCACTGTCACTGCAGCCAAGGCTGCCATCAGCAATCACACCCCCAAAGAGTTCTACATTCTTCATGAGTAACAGATCCAGACATGCACCAACCCTAGCATGCCACCAGCATTGAAAAACTGACCCCAACACACTCCTGAAATACCCATGACACAAACCCACTTCTAAATCCAGGAACTGTGACTAATGGCAATTCTATACATCATTAATATGTTAGAAAATAACCTCATATCAGTGTATAAAATGGATATATAAATATACACATACCCCTATTAGTAGAAAGTACGTCTCATTTACTAGCTATCATCAAAGGGGTCATCACCTTTACAGCACTGACGCAGAATAATCAACTGTTTCAAGAGATTTCCTAGTGCTTCCTCACATGGCCCTATACACCATGTTGTCAAGTCCCTTTTTCTCCCACTCCAAGATAGGAGCAGGTAGATCATGTCATTAACACTAAGGCCAAGAGAGACAACAGCTTCTTCAAAACTATAATGACTTCTTGTGGACAGTTATTGTGTTTACAGTGCCTCCAATCCCCAGACTGGGCCTTCAGGTCAGCACAACACAGTGCTATCAAAAACAAAGCATGAGTACAAGCATTGAAAACAGATAAAGGCAGTGATCATAAAAACTAATTAGTACATTTCATTCTTAAGTGAAAGCAAATTACCTGTGGAATTCCTTGTGAAGACATGACTGCCTGATTATAGAAAATACGGCCAAAATGATCTCGATCTGGAAATACTTCTGCTTGCCGAGGTAAATTTGCTCCTCCTGAATCAACTAGAGTGAATAAAAATATATTAACATGTCTTTTTGTTATATACTTAAGTCACTGGTAAAGTGTCTTCCCAGTTAGTCAAATGTGGGGACATGTCACTCTCAACAACATTTATTTACAGAAGTAGTGCCTTATCTAGAGGTCCTGAGCTGCTCTTAAACAAAGTACATTTGCTATTTCTGCAATGGGACTTACCCAAATAAAGGCAAGGGAGATGATTTTGCATTGCAATTTCTTGAGCACGTAAATGTTTCTTAACAGTGATGGGATAATAGGTACCACCTTTGACAGTTGCATCATTAGCAACAATCAAGCATTCCACCCTAAAAAAAAAAGTTGTGAGAGAAAAATATTTCTAATGAATAAGTATGTTTGTTGATTAAGAACTACAACATGCTAAGGACCCTTGAAGCCCTGATGCTCAAAAAGAGCTGTCCTCACTTGCGTTCCCTCACATCTGCATTGTAACAACAGTCACAGTACTATGATGTCCTGTTTCACAGCCCCTTAACTCCCTAAAATAATTCTGTATAGCATCATATTTAATTTCAACAATAGCCTTGGAAGTACTTTCAGTGAGCAAAACTAATTCTTAGCCTACAATACTACTCTATTTTTTGAAACTTGCCATACTGATGAACTAATCTATTCCCTTCATCGGACACCAGAAACTTTATATGTGCAATGCTTCAATATGGGATATACTAACTAAAAAAATTGTAGAATCACTTCCTTTTAGCTAAAAGACTGAACAAATTAAGATACCAACTTTGCTGATTTTTTGGGTGTCAGAAATTGAAAATGCTAATAGCTTAATAGTGGAAACTAAACAAAATTGTACCTTCTTCCTTTTCATATCATCAATAATGTAGAACAGTGGTACCTCTCACCCAGATACTCGTCCAATGCCTGTGATAATGCCTCCTGCTGGTACCTCTTCATTACCATACAACTGGTAACCTGCAAACTGGGAGAACTCCAGGAACGGAGACCTGAATAATGACAAATATAACATGATTTTAAAAAGGAATCAGTCATATTTGCCTTTGAATCTAAGTTTTTTAAAATGATTTTTTTTAAAAAAGAGGTATTTCAAAGAACACTTCTGTAAAATTTCAGCTGTGTTATTTGCCAGTGTTTATGGAAACTAAAGAGGAAACAAGCCTGTTGCAGTACTTACCTGCAAAAGAGTACCTGAAGTGTTTTTAAAAAAAGAAAGTACTTACCCAGGATCAATAAGCCTGTCAATTCTCTCTCTGGGTAACAGCTTTCCTCTTGATGTGTGAAGCTTACGAGCTTTTTCTCCACCTCCTGTGATAGAATAGTAAATTGTTAGATTTGCTATGGACATAGACAGAAATATCACCACTTACATTAAACCTCAGAATGGAAGCACTGATGACTTCCCAGTTTTTGAAGTATAGACCTTAATGATTAATTTAATAAATAATGGTTTTCACTTCAAACAGATTTAAGGTATTGATAAAAATGGTTGCTTTTCAGAATCTACTCCATTTCCCCCCTCATTTTAAAAAACATATAGAATCACAGAATCTTTAAGGTTGGAAAAGACCTTTAAGATCATCAAGTTCAACTGCCAACCCAACACCACCATACCTACTAAACCACGTCCTGAAGTGCCACATCAACACATTTTTTGAACACCTCCAGGGATGGTGACTCCACCACCTCTCTGGGCAGCCTCTTGCAATGTCTGACCACTCTTTTGGTGAAAATTTCTAGGTAAAACTTTAATAAACACAGTAGTCTGAAAGTTTCCCCCACTGTTTGGCAATGAATAGAAGTGTTGAAAACACAAACACACAGACAAAAGCACAGCAGTAAGAACTACAAAAAATACTGCTCCCCAAAATTGGTTCAGAATAGCTATGCTGAATCCAATCCTGAAAGACCCAACACAATCTGGATTCATTTCCTTAGATCACTCCAAAACTGTAAGCAGAGTTCAGACACACAGCATTTAACATCAAGTTTATCTTTGTTTCATTTCAACCCTTTACTCATGGTCATCCTAAATCACGTATTTTGCTCTCTACAGCTTTGTGTCATTCAATACTTAAGATTTGTTGACACATCTCAGCCTCTTTATAACAACAGCTTATACAAACATTGTCTATGTAGACAGATCACTGATCCATCCCATCACTCTAAAATTGTCTCCCGCATCCAAAATAAAGAAGGTGCTATTTTGCTAACATTTCTCCTGAGATATCCAGACTTCTTTGTCAGCTAAGTATCACCGAATGAGAGCTTTTAAGCTTCCATTTCAAACCCTTTCTCTCACCCCCTTCCTTGATCACTCTGCACGTTATTTCCTACCTCTTAGGCATGCCAGAAAGCCCACAATTTATTCCCCATTCAGCCTGTTCATAAGGTCTGTATATCCAGCCTAAGTCTAAATCTTGTAAATTCTTTCTGTACAAGTTTCTTAAGATACAACCTCTCATATCCACCCACAGAGCTAATACTCTCATCCAGTTCTCAACATCCCACATCATGACAACTACAACATTTTGTCTGACGTCCATCTTCCCTTTCTCATTTACACCCAGAGTGATGCTGCAAAAATATAATTTTCCATCCCATGATTTTTGTCATCTTTTCGCACACTAATCATAAATGCTTGCCCTCTGGACCCTGTAGCCATTCTATTGAACTTTTCTCTTTCAAGATCAAGATGTTCTCTCTATCCTACACTAGCCTCCATTCTGTAGGCTGGGAGAAGCAGTGCCCCTGACAATGAAACAACCTGGTAGGCATTTAATTTGAAATCCCTTCTTTAATTTCTCTTCACAGTGATGTCTATAAAAACTTCACTGTGACTGCTGATGTGCTATGATTACTGCCAGTCACAGAGACTAAAAGTATCTCAGTTGCTTCTTGTGCTGGTCATCAGAAATCCATGTTGTAATTTATCATAGCCTGTAAATTCTCTGGGGCAGGGACCATCTTCCTGTTGCACAGCCAGGGATTACTCAGTAGAATTTTGTTCACAAAAGCCCTATACACTGAAGTAACAGATAAAGAATGAAGCATTCATTGCAAAGACCTCAAGCAAGAGCTTATCCTCTGAAAGACAGAGGCTCTTACAAAGAAAAAGACGTTGAACTTATTACCTTCAAAAGTATTCAACATAAGTACCTAATTCTTCTCATATAGTTACATGATAGGCAAAGCAATTTCAATCAATGTCACTCAAAATGGTGTATTAACATCCTGGTAGAGCTCCCCGAGATGGAGAAAAGATGAGGACCATGTTCTCATCCTGTTATCATGTAATGGGCAAGAACAGGAAAACATGCAGCAGCGAAGACTGCTGTGATCATTAGTTCATGAGCCCCATAGGGAACTGCTGAACAGTCTCTACACCCTTAAAAGACAGAGGTAGTCCATGGGTTTCTGCATCTCCTCAGGAAATCCTGGAACTTTGTTTCACAGCAAGCAAGCAAAAAAGTAGTAAGCACAAAATCTTAACTGTGCTCCATTCCAGAGCTGTAAAAGAAACCACTATGTAAGAAACAGTGTATGAGGAGATAAACAGTATCATGATGGACACAAGAAGGGGAGAATTAAAGCTGCATGCTCAACCTCTGGCAGCATAGTTAAGCATTTATAAACCATTTTCATTAAGCATTTATAAACCATTTCATTTCATTTCAACTGTAATAAATTCAGGTAGTCTTACAAATCAAGAAGATGAAACACATATTTCAATCTTTTAAACCATTACAGACTTGCTTTTGTTTGCCAGCACAACTACAGCTAGGGTCTTTGAAAATCCTCTTTGCACATGAAGAAACTAACATGCAACTTGAATAGAAGCACATTTGCAAAACCAATTTGTTATAAAAGAAGGCGGCAGTGGATGAAGCAAGGAAGCAGGTGAAGTGGAAAGTGTATCAGTAAAAGTCTTTTATTAATAATCCTATCTATTAAAAAAATGCCATTGAAAACATACATTCTATTGATTACTAAAATCTTAACTGATTAAAAATTAACTGACTCTGAATATCCTGTTTTCACTATCTACTTGCTTCCTTTTGCCTCTCTGACAATGAAATTAATCTTCTGTTTGACTAAATCAGACTTGCTTTCATTTATGTCTGCTTCCAGTAATTTATGGATTTGCTTGCATTAGGATATTGCTCTGATATTCAACTGGCAAAGAAAAAAATGTGTTAACACACTAGATACTGTGGTAAACAAAGAAGTGCTAATACTATGAACATTCTTCTTAGCTAGCTTGAGTTACTTACAAAAAAAAAACAACCCACATTTTGAACCAAGTTAGCTTGGATGTAAACTTTTCAAGATTTTCAACTGACAGAAGGCAGATTTAAACAGATGAGCTAAAATTTCAATGTGACTACATAATCCAGCAAATATGTCATATCTGAGTGAACTGATTCATGAATGTACAGCAATAGGGAAAAAAATCCAAAGAGCAAAACTGTTTTTTGGAACAAATTGAATAACTATTCTAAAATCTACACTATCATACTTACCCAATTTGATTTTTTCTGCTTGCTCTTGGAGTTCAGTTACTAGTGCTTTCATTCGTTCATAGTTTTCCTAAGTGGGGAACAAACCAGCATTTTAAGTTTAACCAAGAGTGACAGTATTATTTTTTAATAAAGAAACACAGAAAGTACAAGATTTATATTCCAATTTAATTTTACCTTATTAAATACTGTCTCTGTATTGTCTTTAGAGTAATAACATTTCTACCTATGTGTTGGCTTTCCTCAAGCATCCCAAAGCATTTAATAAACATGCTTCACAAAAACTGAGTGCATTAGGATTGTAAAAGACTAGTTCCAAATTTAATAAACAAAAATACAATTAGTCATTACAGAGCTGAAGTGCTATTTTTCAGCTTTTGTTAATTACTTGTTACAGGTTAGTTTGCTTTTTTATTTTAATTTTGTAAAAAACATCACTAGGATTCAAAATTAAGTGCTGCTATGTCTCTTGTACCAAAAAAATCAATGACCTAGACCAAACAGAATTTGGTAAACACTTTTTACATTCCTGTTGTTTAGGTAGAACCTAAAGATAACACAAAGCTTTTAAAAAAACAAGAAGTCTAATCTTCTTGCCAATATCCCTCTTAGAAAAACAAAGACTCTTTAGGGTTGAATATGAATGATCCAGTACTGACCTTACCACTTCTATCAGAATTATCACAAACTATGTGCTTATTACAGCAGGTTTTACCATTTCTTAGGAATTAAAAGATATTCGTCAAGCTTAATTTGTTTTTGTTTTTTTCCTCAGACATATTAAGAACTATGTTACCTCTTTGAAAAGTGTAACTGCAATAAAGAAACACAGTAACTGCTGCATAAAAAAAAAATCATACTGTCTTGTCTAATTCTCATTTAGAAGATGTCTACTTTGACAGAAAAAAACCAATCTGGTAACTCTCTTATATTTGGACTCGAACACTCAGAATTAAGGTTTCCTCTTGAAGCAACTAGTGTTGCAGTTGCGTTTATTCAGCTCTAAGTCACTGAAACGCACTAAGATGCAAAGCAAGAAGAACATAAAAACACGTAACGCATTCAAACTGGTTTAGCTGCATAGTAAGATTTCAAAAGAATACGTTTCTCCCTCTCTGTAATTGCTACAAGTAGATTAAGAATGCTCTACTGAAAGGTAAAAACATACCAGGTGAAAACAAAATCAAGAGGCAAAACCTACAGACTAATCCTACAGTTATTGCACGAGCTAAATGAATTATTGCTACACAAGCAAAGCGGCTGCAAGAGCTAATCCTTGGAATCTTCACATAGATTTTCCAGCTCATTTACACAGTTAATACATAAGGTCAGCATTTAGAGGTCGTCCAGCAAGATCAAGGTGACACAGTGAAACAGTTAAGTTCAACTCCTGTGCCTCTGTTGGCTCTTGGGAAGGATTCCCCATGTTTCCTAACAAACTGCCATCTGCCATACAGCTCACAGCCTGCACTTGTATGAATTTTGCACCACCCAATCGCAGCCAACACCTAATGCATCTCAAGATACCAACCTCAGTTAACAGAATCTCTCTGATGTGTGGTGCCACCCTGCAGCCCCCTGACTACTGAGGACGCAGAAGGACAACAAACTTCTGCATCTCCTTCCTCCTTTGTAAGGCTTTATCAGTATGTCCAACACATTATTCCCCTTTCAGTCTATTTCTTTTGATACTTTAATTCTCCCTCTCCCTGCCCCACCCACAGCACCGCTCCAGCACCTACCTCTACAACTGTTTTTCTTCCTCCTAACCAATGAAATCACACTGCAATAACCCACTGGCAGTTTTACTGCTGTCACAGCATCCCAAAAACCAAGAACAAAATAAGCCAAGTCTTGTTAATTTGACACTGCTGCTGACTATGGACAGTAATTGCAGCCACACAACCACATGCAGCACTGAAGAAAACAGAACCTGTTTTTAATCCTTTCCAAAAGAAACTGTTTATAAGTTAACTCTTTTTCCCCTGTGAAAAATCTGAAAAACAGCCATTGTAATTCCATACTTTTAAAAACCTGCAGTTGTCACAACACTTATAATTACAATGTCACAACACGTACAGTTTTATTTATGTGAGTGTTCAGCTTGCCCAGCATGACACATAGAGCATTTTCGCTGTTTCTCCTTGTGCAGTCAGCCTGTTTTCTCTAAACAAACTGACCTTTCGCACACAGTACTGGGCTTAAACCCCCACCTTTACCATAGGAAAGAAAAGCAGCTAAAACTGGCAGAGGAAATTAAAAGAGGCACAGCAATCACAATTATAGGCTTGTTAGATTCCAAATTAACAACTCACTGTAGCTACTTAGGCACTCTATCTAAAAAGTCCTTTCACAGTTTTTCATGTAATCTATTAAAAATATTGTACACAAATATTAGAGTTGTTTAACTTAATTTCTATCCTTATATTTCATGCCTTTAACCAGAACACAACATCATTATACTTTACAAAGGAAAAGTAAAGATGCCTTGAAATCTTACTGTAGGTTTTGAATACAAACAGAAGAGACTTGTCTCAGAACCAATGGTACTAGTTCTACCATGTATTTGTAGGGTCTTCATTAATTAATGACAAAAAGGCCAGTGAAGTAATGTAAGTTCTTTCCGGAAACTGGCCCTTGCACCACTAAGTTCTACAAAATTCTGCTGTTAATATCAGGGCTTCTACAAACTTTAAAACAAAATCAAGAGGCAAAACCTACAGACTAATCCTACAGTTATTGCACGAGCTAAATGAATTATTGCTACACAAGCAAAGCGGCTGCAAGAGCTAATCCTTGGAATCTTCACATAGATTTTCCAGAATTTAGACTTACTCATTTTTAAATTACATTTTTACCTGTCTGGTTTGAAGGACAGTTTACATTATGAAAGCCAGCCTGTCTAGCTGTATTCACAGCCAGAAAGGCAAACATTAGCTAAAGGCGGCAAGACCTTCATGATGCATCATTAAGCCTTCTTGTGTTTGCACTGTTATTCCCTGTATTACTTTTATTTCAGATAGTTATGTGCCTCACAGCAGGTACCTCAGCTCTTCCTGTCTGTAAAGCACTACAAGCATTTACAGTGCTCTATAAATTATTTCGCCCAAATGCTAACACTATTAGCTATTTTACTGCTTGAATGACGTAGCAGATGAATCCAAGCAAGTGGGCTTGTCTAGCACTGCTAGGCAAACTTTTCCTGTCTTGACATCCCATTGGAAACTGCTGCCAAAATACATGAACATTAAAAAAAAGCAAAAAGCCTTGCTTTTTCTTTTGAGATCGAAAGGTACAGACAAACAAATGCAAATGCAGTGACAGCTTCGCTGAGTAAACACATTTATTAAAATATTACTTTTTTGTATGCAAAATATGAATATACACACATATATATATACACACGCTTTGTATGTGTGTGGATATATACACAAATTGAAATTTCACAAAAGTTTCAATCATCTAACTTCTGTCCCAAAGGAAATATTTAGGAAATATTTCAGTATGAATACATGTTGTTGCTTCACTTGCTGTTTGATATTTCAGAACAAATCTGAAAACAAATACATACCCTCCTACTAGTTTTGATCCACACCCAAAACTATGTTTTCCTCAGCCTAACTGTAAACACGATTTTTATCTTGAATATGATGTTAATGCCCCACTTAAAACGATTTACACCAGATACAAGTACTGTTCTCTTCATAAAGACAACTGAAAGTCCACCTATCCATATCCTTCTCAAAAATGATTCTTTCTGCTGCTATCATGTTTTCTGGAGGCATGCCCATAACTTTATAAAACTATTCCACCTGTCTTCAACTCAGGAATCAATTCGCAAAACACTAGACAATTTCTGACTTTGAAATCATCAGACACCACCTCCAACCGCCTACAAACTCCTTGTCTCCACCTCATTCGTACCATATCGACCAGCTCTTCAAAACCAAAAATGCAGTAAGAACTGGCATTCTGATTAAAAGTGTAAAAAAAAAAATCCATAATGAGGCAGACGATGACACAAACCCACTGGTACTTCTACACTCGGCCTGAATGAAACAAACAGAACTTAGCATTTAATAAGCGTGAGAGGGGGAGCAGCACTGTAAAACCTGGCCTGCATGCAGCGTGACCTGGGGCTGACTCACAGAGGCCCATGTTTACCACACACCAGTACATTGAACGGCCGCTACACTACCAGCTATGCAATGGCCACTGCTGTGCTTTCACACAGAGCCCACGTACCCCCGTTTTGTTTTTGTTCTCCCGCGCACGGTCCCGGGCAGAGCACCCCGAGCTCCCGCAGCCCCGGGGCGCTACCCGCAGGCCGCGCCTCACGGCTCGGGGCTTCCCTCAACAACCAGCAGGAGAAAGGCGTAGAAACGGAGTGCGGCCGAGCCGCGGGCCGGGACAAGCCGGGAAGGTCGGCAGTGGCCTGGCTGCGGGAAGGCCAGCCCCTGACTCCCGCGGGTCCCTGGTGCTCGGCACCGCTGTCCGCCCCCAAGCCCCGCCGCACGGGGAGGTGGCCCCCGCCCGCCGGAGCCTCCCCTCTGCGGCCTGCGGCCCATCGGGCGGAGGGAGCCGGGCCCGCCCGGGCCGGCCTACCTGGTAGAGTGCGGAGCCTGCGTCGGGGCGGGAGCCCACCGCCGCCACCGCCTCACCGCGGTAGGCGCGGGCGGGCGAGGCGGCGGCCGCGCGGCGGAGCAACCGCCAAGGGCCCAGCAGCCGCGCCGGGCTCAGCAGCATGGCAGCCGAACCGAACCGAGCCGAGCTGGCCGTCTCAGGCCTGCCGCCGCCACTCCCCCCGCCGCAGCCAATGAGCGGAGCGGGGCCCCGGTCCCCGGGCGCCGGGGCCAGGCCGGGCCTCCCGCGTTCTTGCTCGCGTCCAGAGGTGCCCGTCGGGGGATCCGTGCGGGCCGGCTCCGCCAGCCCCACGGCCTAGCGCCGGCCCCCACCTGCTCCGTCCCGCCGCTCGCGGGGCAACTGCGACTTTGAGAATTAAACTCGTAAAATGCAAAATCCTTGCCCTTCATACCACAGCTGCGTGCTCCATTCAGTCGCCATGGCCCTAGGTGCAAGTTAATGCCGAAGAGCTCCCTTTGAAAGAATTTTGTTGGTACGCTTCACTTTACAGACAGGATTGCATATTCGTGCAACCCGGAAAAGCCCTTGCCATTCTTAGAAATGTGAAGGTTCTGTCATTAACTGCAGAACTGCTGAGATGCCACAATAATAGTGGCAGATTTTTAAAAATCCTAACCTCTTTGCTTGAGTTGCTTCCTCGTTTGAAAGCTTTGCTGTTTTCCAGCATCCCAGTTTTATTGTTTAAAAACAAGGCTGTAGTATTTACATTGAGGTAGCACTGGGAAGACAGATACCATGTAAATTAAGCCCTATTCTAAAACAAAAACCAAACCCACACAGAAAGCCAACCATGTCCTGGGCTGCATCAAAAGAAGTGTGACCAGCAGGTCGAGGGAGGTGATCCTGCCCCTCTGCTCTGGTGAGACCCCCCTGCAGTACTGCATCCAGCTCTGGGGGCCTTGTTGGAGAGAGTCCAGAGGAGGGCCACGAAGCTGATCAGAGGGCTGGAGCACCTCTCCTATGAAGACAGGCTGAGAGAGTTGGGGTTGTTCAGCCTGGAGAAAAGAAGGCTCCAGGGAGATCTAATTGCAGCCTTCCAGTACCTGAAGGGGCCTACAGGAAAGATGGTGAGGGACTGTTTATCAGGGAGTGTAGTGACAGGACAAGGGGTAATGGGTTTAAGCTGAAGGAGGGTTGATTTAGATTACCTGTTAGAAAGAAATTCTTTACTGTGAGGGTGGTGAGGCACTGGCACAGGTTGCCCAGAGAGGTTGTGGATGCCCCCTCCCTGGAAGTGTCCAAGGCCAGGTTGGATGGGGCTTTGGGCAATGTGGTCTAGTGGAGGGTGTCCCTGCCCATGGCAGGGGCATTGAAACTAGATGGTCTTAGAGGTCCTTTCCAACCCAAACCATTCTGTGATTCTATGAAACAACACCACTGTCCCTGTTAAAGTGTATTCAGCCTGTTACCACCATACAAGCAGGGTTGCAGCCAGAAGCCTAGCCATTCATTTATAGTAAGTTAACTTACTATAGCTATAAGCATTTAAAGACTGCAACTGATATTCTAAGAAATGGAAACACAGGTAATATAAAATAATTTATTAACATAATTTACATACAGAATACGAGTACTTTCTTTGAAACAGAAAGCTTATATGTGATGATACAGGGTGTCAGACAACTCCAAGCAAACCAGTCCTATGCCACATCTTTGTAAAAATGCTAAACTAATAGGCATTGAGATTTCAATGACTTTTTCTTACATCCCTCACTATTATAAAACTTTCATACACAAAACAGAACACAAAATTATGTTATCTCTATTAAAATTAAATTTGTTCTTTAAAAAAAAAAACCTCTAACAAAGTGCATGTGATTTACTGCAGGAGGAAAAATGCATAGCCCCAATTAACAAGGGATAAGGCACCTTACATCTTAGTAATGAAACAGGTTGGTTTTTTTTTTTTCTTCCTTGTAATATGAATGCAAGCTAAAATATATGCAACTAAATGCAGAATGGTTATCACTTCAGAAAGTACTTAGGGCAATTATTTTATAGTCACTCCCCACAAATCTATTTTCAGGCTCTATCAGTGCAAGTGATTTAAACATGCCACATGTATCAGGAACTAAACACTTTCATATATAAAATAGTATCTACAAGACATACAATACATAGAGCTTTATGTATAGATTAATCTATTTCATAATGTTTACAGTAAGACAATATTTAGATAAACATTTCAAGTTAAATGGATTAGGCAGAGCACAAATACTGTCTGAACAGAAATGTTCGTGGTGGGGGGTTTTTTTTATGTTTTTTTGGTTGACAGTATGCTTTCAAGTAAGTTGCTTTACACTGGGACTGTTAGTCCCTTTTCCATCACTAAGACGATACTGCTGCTAGCCACATTTGATTGACAGAGGCCTGATAACATAGCAATTTGCAGTAACAGTAGCTTTTCTGTGAATATTTCCTTATTGACAAAATGTTAAAGACTTCTTCAGAAGCCTTGCTAATAACTTCCTAAAAGGCAAACATTCTCAAGCTTCACCAAGTATTTAAAAACTAACTAGATACTTATATGAAAATATTTGCCAGTAAATGATTACCCAGTCCAAAGCTGAAGGTAGGTTTCTTGAGAGCATAACACTACCATTTCAACATCAGTTTCACTTTCATAATAAATAATTTGTTTTGCAAAAGTAACCTGCTGGTATTAAGTAACAGGAAAAAAAATTAGACCACTAAATCTACACACTCATTTTTGTGTAATAAGGAGTTTCAGAATAAATATTGAATCTTTCAGTGACCACCTGACTTTGAGACTGCATGAACCTTGTTAACTCATCAAGACAATCTTCTTGATGAGGCAAGTAAAAAATTAGACTAAAATCTAAAGCTACTGCAGCATTTTATAGCAAGTTACAGTACAAGTAGACATGCAACGTGAGGAAAACCATTCAAATTCAACTGCTTCAAAGCAGCAAATCCTCAAAGAAACCATGTTGTATAGTCATGGTTTAAATCCAATCTCTTTGTGCTACTTTGCACAAAGGAAACCAAGGAAGTCAGCAGAGATATAAACACCTACACATAAAACCAAGGAACAGAAATGGTATTTATCCCCTTGTTTTCAAATTTAGGAGGAAATTAGCATTTATACTAGTAAACATTAACCTCTTCCATTCCTATAGGACACTTACGAAGATAAACATTGTGTAGCATCTTTTAGTAAATTGTGTTTTTCTGGTTGTTCTCAATACATTTTTAAGGAACTAAACCCATTTGGTTTTTCAGGTTAGGATCTTCTAATTTATGTAATTAAAAACTCTTACAAAAATATGTCATTTGTAGATGCTAATAAAAATACCTGCAGTGCTGAACAGATTTATGTATTTACTACACTGCTTCCAGTATTTGCATCCTGATCTACAGAGATTACACTACACATAAAAAGTTCATTCCTCCTTCTAACACACTAACATAACATACTTCACAAAAAGAAGTAAAGAACTTGTATAATCAGTACCATAAGCTTTAGCATTAAAATTCAGAGAGCTACTTGTCACAAGATTAAGCATTTTTTCATCACACTTTTCTGGAAGATAGTCATGCATCCATTATCAGTGTCTAAACAAGTGAAACTATAAGCCAGCAGCCACTGGTCTGGTCCAATGACATCAATGTAGTGGTTTAGATGTGAACATTTTAAAAGTATCCAGGTTGCTTCAGAAGGAAGCCATTTCATGTTTACAGAATTTATTAACAGCTCAGCTGACATGAAGTGTGGCATAATGAACATCAGAACGAATCAGAACTTTTAAAAAATACTCTTTTCTTGTTGCATTATACTCTCAGATCCCAGGTTTTATAAAGTCAATTTGCTATTCTGGATCATCCACTTCCATAAAGATGTCACTGAAAAAATACTCTGAGATTCTGGTTGGCTCTTCTTCCTTCTCTTGATCTTTAGCACAAAGGGGTGGCTTCTTAGATGGTTTGTTACTTGGAACCTAATAGAAAAAGAAAAGGCTATTCTTAACAGTCTTAATATCCGTGTGTGTGTGCGCGTGCGCGCACGCACTTGAGCTTCCAATTTAGATGGGAAGTTTAAACAAAAAATTCAGAGTTTACTGAAAATGGGAAACAAGTGCAGAGGAAAGCCAGCTTAGTTCCTTTGTAAGTTTCCTAGTCAGGATTTATTCAGTGGAACAGGTATGTCTCTCAAAACATGAACACTACATACCCACCTACCCACTCCTGAAATGATTCACTGTTCTTCACATCTCAAAAATGCAAGGGCGTTCAAAGTAAACACATACCATAACTGCAGCATCAGCAGCTACATTCTCATACTCCACAGATGATGATGTGCTTGTAGAGGGAAGGGAACAAGATTCCCTATCATCCTTAGTGGATGGAGTGGGCTTTTTTAGACTTCGCTTTGGAGTCACAATCTTTGGAGTCACAATCCGAGGTTTTTGGATCTTCCCTCTATTCCCTTTGGTATCTTGTGCAGATTCAGACCTACTTTTTTTGCAAATTAAAGATAAAAATCCTAATGGTTTTCGTCCACCCCTGTTCAAAACAAATACAGACAAATACAGTCAGGATGTCATAGGATTGCTCCATAAAAGGAAGATGTAAATAGTATTACAGGAGTCCAATTCACTACACAGGAAACAAACACACATGTCCAGGATCTATGAAAACTCTAAGGAGAAAAAAAAGTAATTCTGAGAAAAGCTTTTGTATTACTGAATATTCTGGCACAAGAGTTTTTTGACATTTCCAACATTTCCAATGACGATTTCCAACCCTGACAACAGGAACCTATTTGCTACTAAACCAGAGCCTGTAACAAGCTACCAGATCTTCAGAAAGATTCCAAGAGGAATGGAGACATACTCCTAAAGAATGAACAGAAAAGAGCACTCTTCATGTAATCAATGGAAAAAAAACCCTGATTCCTAAGCATGGGACCACAGCAGACTGTCTTAAACACCAGAGACTATCTGCCGCAGGGTTTCAGCCTATTAAGAGCATCATACCTAGTACCAGTGAACTTATGGAAGTCACAGTGATGAGGGAGGCACAGAGAGTATCAACTTTTCATATTGTTAAGAGTTTACAACTGAGAAAGTAAACTTTAAGGCAAGGATTCTGATGTTAATGCATCATTACCCAATTGCTGTGGCTGTCCTAGGTGTACATAACCAGTTATGGTACTCACACGAGCACAATGAAAGAGTAAACGACAGGATCAGAAGAGGCCAACGGAGCATCACAATCAAAAGCAGTGAGCGCAAGAGCAATAGAAAGCAGGAACTCAAATACTTAAACATTATAGAAAAGTATATTGAAAATCCACAGTCAGATGGATAGATAAGAGGAATATCCTCTGAGCTGTCAAGACTGAAATTCCTTTGGGGAAATGACACATCTGAAGTTAGTCCTAAAAATCCAGTAACAAATCTTTCTGGCAGAAGGACAAAAATCAAAAGTGGATGGGTGTATATATCACAACATTAGACTGAGCTAAGGAAAACAACAATTATCCTAAATCCGTATCACAGCCAATGGATGTCAGTCTCATAAGAGGCATCTGTCAGTGTCTAAATAGACATACCATACGTAGGTAGTGTCCTTTGGTCAGTCTGCTCATTTAATGATCAAAATAATTCAAATTCCAAAGTGGACAGTTTGATCCTTTCTACTTTGCTGAAGAGGACAGATACTGTAACTCTTAGCCATGTAGGTCACCAATAACAGTACTGCCCTTCTTGTAATACTAAGTGGAAAAAGGATATAAAAACCTCAATAAGGAAAAAAGGCTGACAAAATGTTATTTAATAAATACCTAAGTAATGGAGTTTTTGAAGATGATGCTAGGCTTCCAGTATGTTCCAACTGTCCAGAATCATGCACATCCGCCTGCTTTCCTTGTCCACTTATTTCTTCTTTTCTGTTAGAAGTTAATCCAGATGTCACCTCATCTTCCTGTTTGAATGCTGAATTCTCAAGTGGTGCTTTCCCTAAGTTCTCCAAAGTCTCAAGCTGACTTCTCTCAGACAGTGGTGACATAGACTCAGACATCAACACAGATGTAAGTACTTTTTCTTTTGCTGAAGCCTCTGTTTTTTGAACAGGATTCCCTGTAAAAGGAGTTGAGAATAATTCAAGCAAGGACTTCAGTTACTTAACTTCAGTGGTAACACAACAGCCCAAAAGATGCGTGTGATGTTAAGACGGCTTGCACCATTAGAAAACATGGGCTGAATTTTTGTTCAGGTTTTTTGTCACTTTATTTTTTGAAATCACCACTAAAAATTAAATGTTCAAGATCTACTTTTAAAAAGTCTGTAAGATATTACAGATGTTACGGAAGAAAGCTGGAAAAGCTGGCAGAAATGCAGTTTTACAGCACACCCCCCCCCCCCCAATCCTTTACACCACACCATAGAACTTTGTCAAGTCATCCAGCTGTTTAAGCTTCCACAATTTCCCTTTGAAGTCTTTTTCAGGACCAAAAAGTAGTTCCCCAGCCCCTCACAGGCTCAGATCACTGAAGACTGCATTTTCAGCAATTCTACTTTCCCTCTGATTCTTCAGAGGCAGATTAAGCTTTCAAACAATTACATTGTGCATATATTTTTTTTAAAGACAAATACAAAATAAAATAAAAATGAAATATTTTGGCATAGTATTGTTACAATACCTGTTAATACCTTTGGTTATCAGTGCTTTCCAACAGGTGGAAATATTTGCTTTAGAGAAGATATCATGTTTAGTCCAAAAAAATTACCAAATTTCACGAATAGACTAGCTGCAGCAATGTTTTTAGAACCATTATTAAATTAACAGCCAGTTATGTAATCCAACACATCTAGTTTATAGCAGAAAATGTATGATGATGGTATTAGGGTATTACAAGGAAAATGTAATACTACTACTTTTATAGTAGATAGCCTCAGACAAGACTATTTAGCACAATAACAGCCAGTATTACACTGTGATGTATTATGCATTTACACTCATTATACTTTGTTTTACAAGTTTAAGTTTACCTACCAGAAGCTATCATTGGAGCATTTGTAGATTTAATTGAATAACCCTGCATTTAAAAAAAAGTAAAAAAAAAAAGTTATTTCTCTCAATATAGAAGGGACAATGAAGTTGATAAAGTCCTATCACTTGTGTACAGTTCTAAGAACAGGAATGATATAGAAGACTATATCTTTAGTATAGTATCATTCATCACTTAACTCATTTCCTGACAGGCTTTTCAAGGTGTTCTTATGGCAAATGACTCAAGACAAGGATGTCAAGATGAGAGGTCAAAGAAAGAAGAGGATTGTTATCCAGCTCTTCCTAGAAAAGCTCTCTGAATCATGTGGGAAATAATCATCCATTCCCTCACCCAGACACACTGCACAATCTTAGCCTACTCACAAAAATGAATGGTAGTCACTGCCACAAGCTTGGTCATATTTTAAAAGCACAGAGGGAAGCTGGAAACAAGCTGCCCAGTTTTTCTTTGCTGCTTGTTCTTTTAAACTAATACCCACTACGTTAAAAGAATGGTAGGGACATGTCTAACAACTTCTTCATGCAACAGTCACCACGAGGAATCGTAACATTGTTCAGCAAACCTACCAGTCATCCAGAGTTTCCCTCCCTGCAATGTCATTGTTGGAAAGGGTGTGGAGAATCAACCAAGGAAGACATGTTACCAGTCCGCCTACTAGGAAGCCCACTAAAAAACCTGAAAGCCTACAGATTCTCAAAAAAATTAACATTATATCAACAGCCCAAAAACTATTGTAGAATTCAAAACAAAAAAGCAATCTATGGGTGGTGATTTTCCTTTTAAGTTATACAAGCAGCACACATTTTTAAGCAAGTGACGTTGTTAAACAATAAACATAATTAAAATGTTCTATTACATTATGCACCTACACTATGCACAAAGACTCACCAAATTACCATCTCACCTTGTAAGTGGTTTCCAAGTTATCTTCCACTACAACAGTAGACAGAGTTTTCTTGGCAGGAGGAAAATCATTCTCTTCAAGCTCAGCAGCTGACCTTTTCTGAGTTGTCTGCAAATTTGGAACGGGCTCTACTGATGCACTCCCTAGTTGTTTCGTTTCCATACTGCTGTTTAAAGGTGCAGCAAATTCATCAGCTGCAGTTGTCAAGGATCCAATGCTGTTTATATTTAAAGTCATTAGTGTGACTGTACAAGAAGCCAAAATTTACCTTGTGTAACATTTCTGTATGGAAATTACACATGGATCTACGGTGATACTCTTTCTTGCTTAATATCAATATTAACTTCAAATGTACTATTTACTACCAAGAAACATTTTCCTGTGCTATCTTAAGTCAGAGAATTGAAGTTTTTCTAGTCATAATTGAATCAAGTTACTTTAGAAGCTGTTCTATTTGAACTCCAGTTGGTATTTTCATAAAATGTAAAACTATGACAACTAACTGCTGCCCTAGAAAATCCTAAAATACAGTATTATTTTATATGCACAGTTGAATCTTCATCGCCACACCCTTCTACCCGCTCCCAGTATGATCTCAAAAGACAGCAAGACATCTAGGGAAGCAGCAGAGACTAAAGGGAAATAGGGTAAAGCAACAAGGGACAGTGAGACAGAAGAGGTACCCTAACTCTGCTTGTCAGAAATTCTGTCTATCAGTAGTTGGATAGGAGTTAGAATTCTTATGTGGTGTAGTCAAAATTCATTGAGTAGCCAAAATTCACTCGAAGACCCATCCTTTCAATAACTAAGGGAATGACATTAACATCTGATGTCACAGGGCAAGGTCCTCCACAATGATGTGGAATTGCATCACACCTCCAGTTATGATCTGAGGACTTACATTAATATAGTAACAGGTTTTTTTACAACTTTGCAACACTTCCTATTCTTCAGAATGTCTTTCTCCTTTGATGTTGGTTTTTTTCCTCCCAAACTGACCAGGAGATTTAGTTCAACCTAATGTTGAAATAAGTTTGTTACACTGTATTGAGGAGTACTCCTTGTAAAGGGAACTCAATCCCCCTGCATCACAGTACTGCACACCAGCTATTATTCTCTTGAGTAATTCATTTGTTTGCTTTTTCAGCTCTTCTGAAACAGGGCACAAACTCAAGACAATGATATCTGATTTTATGTTCACTGGTTATCATGTTCTCCAGAAGACCATCTATACAAAAAATCTGGAAAAGCTATTAATAAACAGCTACTTTGCAAAAACATGAAAGTACTGTAAAAATGCAAACCAGCTTAGATTTTTCATTTAAATTAGTTTTCAGTCTAAGTATCCATGGCAGAATAGACTCAGACTGGACAAATGACTTCTACTAAAAAGGAAGACTTGCTCTGAAGGATAAATCAGAATTAAGGCTGACATCAAAATCTCAGCTAACTAAAACACTGACTTTAAACCACTGATGAGAATTTTCTCAAATCTGATTACACCTTTTTCACTTTCTTAATTCTCTGACCAGTCTGCCGAAGTTATTTCCTCTTGCATTTATTTTTTTGAAAAGTTCTAATCTGTAATGCACATTCAGGGAACAATCAAGATTCAGAAAAAGTGTTTCACTTTGCTCAAAAATAAAGCATTTACCTCTCCTCTTCATTCACGCCTGTTTCACTTGCATTTATTGGGCTGACAAGTATTGGGGCTGGTAGTAATGGTTCTGAAGTTTGTTCCAGCAAAGCAGATGCATCAAACTCTTTTGAGTCAGCTGGTATTTCCACCAGTGTTAAAATGAATGTCTGTTCCTCCTCTGGACATCTATGATCATCGTTCACTACTATAATTTTTTCAGGGAAATAAAGAAATAACAAAAACCTGTTATTCAAACTTGAAATTTCACTGTTCTCTTCATGCTCTCCCTACCTTGAGTAATTAAATTTTAGGCACTCATTTCTCCACAGAAAACGGCACTGGGGATATTCTTGAGACAATATACTTCCTTTCTTCTTAGATGAGATACGCATTGTCACCCCCTGGAGCCTATTCATTGCAGTGGAGGCCTGACTACCATTCAGAATGAAGATTATTAAAAATGCCTAGGAGGGATGGAGCTTTTTAATGAGTGTTCTAGCATTAAAGAACAATTTGCAGTTTAATTAAACTTGTGTAATGGTGGTCAAATGGCCCTCTGCCTTCAATTGCAACTGTCAGGTATTAAGAGTTACTTCTTTAAATGGCAGGAGTCTGCTGTTTTGATGGTAAACACAAAGACTTTTGCCCTCACTGCAGACTTGCAGAAAAGGACCTGAGAAATATAGTCTTGAATTTAATAAATGAAAAATGCAAATAATTTAGTAAACAGATGGACATTAACAGATAACTGACAACTGCCATCTGTTAGAATGAATTTAAGGAGAGAACATTTGTAAAGTTTTCAAAAGATGGAAAACAACGGTACTGCTCCATTATTTAAGACAGCTCTCATGCTTGATGATGTAAAGCTGCTGTTATTCCACCCTCAACTCACTTTGGTTCTTTATCTAATTAAAGATGATTTAAGATGCTCCGTCCCAAGATCCTTGCAATAACAGAGCATAACAACAGATGTCTAAGAAGAAGTATTAGCCCTATCTTTTGCACATGCTCAGGAGTTACAACTTTAGACTGCAGTTTCCACGTAAAGTATTCTGGGCTTCTGACACAGCAATTTTCCCATACCTTAGACAAGACTGGTTCCACACTAGCTCCATTTCTATTTGTTTTAGGGAAAAGCAGCCATCACCTTCATACCTTTAATCACATCTGATCAGTTAGGAGTTAATCTGCTGACTCACTACAGCTAAAGAGGGAAGTCTGGTTGTTGTCTTCCTTTTTCTTCCACTCTTTTCCTTTCTCCCCTGCTCCATACTTGCATAGTCCAGCCCTCCTACTCACACAACTCTGACGCTGGCATTCACTCAACAGCTTCACGAGCCATTATAGCTCACTAAGCCAGTGGAAAACTACACAGGTTCTGTCCCTCTGTCACCTTCAATTTCTGACAGATGAGTCAGAGGCTCATAAAGGGCTCTAACAACTGCTAAAGCTAGCACCAGGTAGGCAGCAGGCGCTCACAGCAGGGAGGAGAGAGCAAGAAGTTGCCCTTCCACTGATACTTAAACTTAATGAAGTGCCATTCAAAAAGTTCCCCAGTCTAGTTTGTGTTAATGAAATGTAATGATAAGAGGCTAGCAAGGGGAATGGCACTGTGCTGTGGGTCGCTATTTTTGTTAATGAAACAGATTGATTAATCATGTTGATGAAAGTATTTTACATTTCTTTTATTCTTCTTTGTGTAACGGCAAGATACACAACTGTGGGCTTTTAGCTAACTTATAATATTAGCACATTATACCTGAAGTCTCTTCTGTGCTGCTTACGCATTGCTGTTGAGGATCCTGAGCACCAGCTTCCTTCTAGAAATAACACATTTGAAATAAAACAAGTTAATAAATCTGAGAAATAAATCCAAAAAAACAGGAAAGAAACAAAGCATGTCAAATGCTGAAGAGCTAAAAAATCTAGTGACATCATCATAATTACATTTTGTCAGCTTTTACTTCTAGTTATTCTAGGTTGAAGGATATTAGCCTGACAAGGACAAGAAACACTTGGGCAATATAAAATTTATATGCAGCTCATTGTCTGTATTGATGGTTTGTCAAAATAAATGTATACTTCCTACAGCACAACTCTGTCAGAGACGACTCACATAATAAATTGCTCAGTGGCACTAACACAAATTCCCCCAACCATTACAAAACCACTGAGTACCAAAGAAAAACACCAAGCTCTGCAACTCATCTATCCCTTCCTTTTTATGGCATGTACCTTTGCTAAAAACAGGAATACTCCACTGCAACTTCCTTCTCCTTACACTCTCTGCCAATCCTGTAAGAGCCAAATCATTCTTGTACCTCGTTCTAGCATGAGTTCAGCCTTGACACATCAACGGGTTGCACTGGGGAAACAAGCTACTACCCATCAGCTGTTCCACCCTACCTGCATCTACATTGATCTCAGGCAGCACTAGAAAACCTGAGGGAACTGAGAATGAACCTTTTGTCTCATGAAGAAATAAGATACTTCTTGTTTATACTAGAAGAGGGATACACAAACCACTGCAAAGAAATGGATGTGAAAGACATACTATTTGTCCATGATAATATATATTTAAACTACTTCAGTGGGTTTTGAAATAAATGGGAAAGAGTACAGCAAAATACTAAGTTTGTTTTAAACAAAGCGAATGAAGGTGACAATCAAAATGCTGTGTCTGGCAGTGACATTTGTGTTGGGTTTGCGTGGCAAGGTTTTGGTAGCGGGCGGGCTACAGGGGTGGCTTCTGCGAGAAGCTGCCCCTGTGTCTGACAGAGCCAGTGCCAGCCGGCTCCAAGACGGACCCACCGCTGGCCAAGGCCGAGCCCATCAGCGTCTCTGTGATAACATATTTAAGAAGAAAAAAAAAACAGTTAGGGAGAGCTTTTGCAGCCGGAGAGAGGAGTGAGAAGATGTAAGAAACTCTGCAGGCACCAAGGTCAGTGCAGAAGGAGGGGGAGGAGGAGCTCCAGGCACCAGAGCAGAGATTCCCCTGCAGCCCGTGGTGAAGACCATGGTGAAGCAGGCTGTCCCCCTGCAGCCCATGGAGGAAGGAAGAGGGGGTGTAGAGATTCCACCTGCAGCCCATGGAGGACCCCAGGCCGGAGCAGGTGGAGGCACCCGAAGGAGGCTGTGGCCCGTGGGAAGCCCACGCTGGAGCAAGCTCCTGGCAGGACCTGTGGCCCTGTGGAGAGAGAAGCCCACGCCAGAGCAGGTTTGCTGGCAGGACTTGTGACCCCGTGGGGGACCCACACTGGAGCAGTTTGCTCCTGAAGGTCTGCACCCCGTGCGAGAGGTCCACACTGGAGCAGTTCGTGAAGGACTGTAGCCCGTGGGAGAGACTCACGTTGGAGAAGTTCATGAAGGACTGTCTCCCGTGAGAACGACTCCATGCTGGAGCAGGGGAACGATGAGAGGAGTCCTCCCCCTGAGGATGAAGAAGCGGCAGAAACAACGTGTGATGAACTGACCATAACCCCCATTCCCCATCCCCCTGTGCCGCTGAGAGGGGAGGAGGTTGAAGCCGGGAGTGAAGTTAAGCCCGGGAAGATGGGAGGGGTGGGGGGAAGTGTTTTAAGATTTTATTTTATTTCTCATTCCTCTAGTCTGTTTTGCTTAGTAATAAATTAGATTAATTCCCTCTCTAAGTTTGGTCTGTTTTGCTTGTGACGATAATTAGTGAATGATCTCTCCCTGTCCTTATCTCGACCCATAAGTTTTTCGTTGTACTTTTTCTCCCCTGTCTAGTGAAGGAGGGCAGTGATAGAGCAGCTCTGGTGGGCACCTGGCTCCCAGCCAGGGTCAACCCACCACAACATTTTAACTTAATTTTAATTTAAACAAATATAACAGTAAGAGGTCAGACTGAATGAATACATGAGTCCTAGGTAACTTCTTCCATCAAAACTCTTTAAAAATTGCTCAAAATTTTGCTAATGTATTTATCATTTATTGCTGAAATGCTATAAACTGAGGCTTGTAATGATTAAGTGTGTCTGAAAGATTAAGTTTGGTTATGCCTTTGCAAAAAGGAAAATTTCATTCACTAGCTGAAGTACCAGGTCTTTAAAATGGGTGAGTACATTTGCACTGAAAACCTCTTCCTTTATAGAATTTCAGAAACTGGGCACCTGTAATAAAATTAAGTTCTTTACCTGAGTAAAGTTGATTGTGCATATACTGTGCTCAGGAGGACAAGGATTTTGCTCAGGAATTCCATCCACAGAACTTTGATTTGGATAATCCTCTAGCCCAAGATGAGATTTTTCAGGTTTTGATGATGCAGTTACAGGTCTTAATTCTCCTGAATTTTCACAAGAATCTCTCATCTCTGTTCTGTAAGGTATATATCCAGTTAACTTGAAACCAATACCAAGACACCGTGTGCATGGGATAAATTCTGTATAATTACTTATTAATATGAAGCTTATGCAGTTACAGAGAAACACACCGATTAAAAAACTACATCATTCCACCAAACAAAATGTATAGTCTTTGAACAAGTCTACATAAAGTATTTCAGGAAAAAGCCTCCCTTACACCACTAATTGAGACTTTCCTACTAAATGCATGACCAAGCAGGAAGCCTTACAAGCTCATTAACATTTCCAAATTGATCAACTCCTTAATATTTCCTTTCAGACACAGTTGCATGGTAAACAATTAAGCAGCAAGATGATTACTAAATTCTGAAACAGCAAACATAAGTTAATGTTTTACCTCCAAAAGCTGTAGGACAACAAGCAAGAAAAAACCTTAAAAGTCTAAACCATACATTTATGTGCATAAACACAAATGGTATTTGTAAGCACGCTGTTTCCTTCACAGATGCATACTACACATGCACTTTAGCTGCCTATTTTAAGAGACTTTAGGAACAAACTCCCGTATTAACTGATTATTCTTCCTACCTCTCAGTTTTGTCTACTTACTTGATAAGTTCCATACTTCTTGTTGCAAAATCATGGTGATCTGAAGAATCACCTGCAGCTGGTCTGACCTGTTCTAGGCCCACCTTCTGCATTTCTGCAGTACCTCTCAGGATTGTAGACTCTAAGATATGCAAGAACAAAAATTAAAATATTTTTTTTGTGTGTGCATGCATGTTTATATATATGCATATTATATTTTCACATAAGCTTTTGTGTATTAAAATGTATATATATGTAGATATGCATACATAAACACACTCCAAAATTAACAATTTTGCTGTATATGTACTTGTCTTCTGTAAATGAGACATATACACATATCTCATCTTGCCTTTGGTATGCTGTGCATTTTGCCAGTGATATGAAGGTGATTAAGAGTCAGACCATCTCTTTTTGTAGCTGCTTTAAGAATACCAAAACAGTTCGGTATTATCTCCCCTTTTGGTTTTAATAGAAGGGAAAGACAGTAATAATAGAAAAAAGTACACTGTATTGTACTGTATTTCTGTAATTGGCAGTCCAGTAATTTAAGTAATTCCAGGTAATTTACGACCAGCACAGAAAAACTTGCTATTCAGATTTCATTTAATTTTATACTGAAAAGTATACTTATGTATAAAACTATACCATAAATGGATGCCCTATATTACAGCGGTGATGCATCATCTGTGAACATGAACAGAAAGTGAAGACTACCTTCAGCTTAGTTTCATTTCATAAATAGATGTGAATCCATCAGAAGAAATCATTTTCAGAACCCTAGGATAACAAACAGGCTTACCACTTTGAACCTGCTCTAGTTGTTCCACAAGTACATTTGTATTAAGTGACTTCTGAATTATGTTTTCATTGGACCTCAATACTCCAACGTCTGGCTCAGGCTTCAGGAGTCTGCCTCCTGTCAGTGTCATACTATTCACCACAGGCAAAGAGCTATCAATGCAAGTAAAAAGGAAAAATGCCATCAATACAGTTCTTGATTTTTGACAGTTAGTTGTAAGATGAAATTAGTATTTCCAGCAAAGATCATTGTGCAGAGAAGAGATAAGAGATAGAGCAGATGAGATGAAGAGCTGAAATACAGGCTGCAGCTTGCAGAACAAAAAATAAAGATCATTTGGGAACTGGAACATGCAGGTATACCACAAACTAGCATGTTCCCTACCTACAGAAAAAAAAAAGAATAATTGAAATATTTAAGAAACATGAGAAGATCAGAACTCTAACACTGATCACATGGTAGTAAGTTCTGCTTAATAATATAATAAAAGAACACTGGAGTTAGAGTAAAATATCTTTCATTATAATTTTTCAGAGGAATGTAATTTGTTAGTTTGTTCAAGCAATCAACAAGTTGAATAGTCTTTCAAATTATACAACAGATTTTTTCTGAAAAGGTGTTCCATCAAGCTGTTTCAACGTTCACAAATGCTTGAACAAAATTAAAAAGTTAAAGCATTAAAAAACATAATGATAGAAGATCCTTGACATCCTTTTGCTCTAAATCTTTGATCTACATTCTACAGCAGCAGTGACGCTTAAGCGATTTGCCTTGGCATGGTTAGCTGTAAAGTACTTAGGGAAAACGAGCTTGGTAATTAAGAGTGATCCATACCAACTAAGTTTGAATATTCTTTTCTCCCCCACCAGGGTAAACTTAACTTCAGGAGTGAAAAACAATTTCTACATCCCCAAACTCACATACCATCATCTCATAAAAGTTGTAAGAAAGAGACAAGAGGGTATTACCAGATTACATACCAAATTACTTAAACTGAAAAACCTTCACTAAAGCAAGACTTCTTGCAATTCAGTAAAAATGCCAGAAAGAACCTAGCAGAAGTAAGCAGTGTCAGAGGATCACACCCCCTAAAGAAAATGAAGTAGTAATTTAACCTGGTATCTGTAGCATTTTTCTCAAAATATTCTTCGACATCTATTCTTGTGCCAGTGCTTTGATCCTCTACATTACTGTTGCTTTCATCCTCAGAGGGGACCAATTCCTTGGTGGAAGGGTCTGAAGAAAGCAAATACTGACCAGGAGTTCTATTTTGTTTGGAGTAGGCATGGGTTACAAGGCTATTGGCCATGTCCAACTCATCTTGAACGGGTAATATGTGTGTCCATTCTGGTTAAAACAATAAACAGAAGAGAAAAGCATAATTTAAAAGACTCAGGTTTGGGATATACATAAAGCTATTTTACAGCTGTTCAACTTCAAACCTCATTTAACAAAGTCTGCACTCTCCAAAGATGCAAATTCAAATCCCAGGTAAATGCAGTCCTTAGATCACAGAAACTAACATTCAACCAATGAAAACAGGTAATTGTAAATAAAAGTCTATCAAAAGCTAAACTAAACCCAGGTAATTTCAGCTTGTAGCTAGTTAGGTGGAAAAAGCTATGTTTCAGGTTAAAGGCCTGAAAAGACCACTGATAGTTATGGTCATTTCAGTCTGATTCCTTTCCTTTGTCCAATTTATGTGACAAGATTAATTCAAACATAACCTTCCTAAAACAGGTCTCAGAAACATCTTTCTAGCACACTGATGCAGTTGGCAGTATTCAGTAAGGTGCCTTGCTTTTTCTAGCCAGCCTGCCTTGCCTGGTCTCACTATGCATTACAATTCAGCAGGATTAAAAGTGTAACAGACTTTTGACCTCCTGCTATGCAGCAGCATGTGGAAGAGCTTTGCAGCCACTGCTTTATCCCTCCTTAGGTGGACACGGAAAGTACAAGCAAGGCTCTGTCCCATAAATCAGATCATACCTTCAGTGCTTGTTTTTAACTGGAACATTGGATCACCCATTGCAAGTAAAGTCATGGCAGCTTCAGTGCTTCCATCATTAATTCCTGTTCACACAAGTTAAAAGTCACAAGCATATTAACCAGAAACCCACTTACCCCTATTCAAAAAGCATTTGACACTATCATCAGTATGGTAAAGTACGTATTTTTTTTAATTGTTCCCGTTCATGGATCAAGACGCTTGTAGACAGACAGCAATTCTCATCCACTAAATTGAAACTACCAAACACTGAGCAGCAACATGATTCCCTTTAATGGTGTACTGGGTACAGGTGGCAAGGTGAGGGTAGCAGGGGGGCTGCCCTGGACACAGTTGGTTCCAACTGACCCCCGCAGGATACAGCTGAGCCTGTCAGCCAAGATGGTGGCACCTTTGGGAAACATATGTAAGAAAGGGGAAAATGTTGCACAGCAGTCAAGAGTGAGGGAAAAAGTGTCAGAAATAACCCTGCGAACACCAAGCTTGGTAAGAAAGGAGGGGGAGGAGATGCTCCATGCGTGGGTGCAGAGATGCTCTTGCAACCTGTGAAGAAGACCTTGGTTGAGCACGTAGATATTCCCTGAAGAAACTGCACCCTGTGGAGGACCCATGGTGGAGCGGACTTATCCTGAAGGAATGTACACCATGGGAAGGACCCCACACTGCAGCAGTTTGTGAGGGACTGTATCCCATGGGAAGGATGCCATGCTGGAGCAGGGGAAAAGTGTGAGGAGGAAGAAGCAGCTGAGATGAAGTGTTAGGAACTGACTGCAACCCCCATTCCCCATCCCCCTGCGCTGCTTGGGAGGAGGAGGCAGAGCAATGGGAAATAAAAGTGTGAAGTTGAGGCTAAGAAGGTGGGGAGGAGAAGGTGTTTTAGTTTTTGTCTTTATTTCTCTCCTACTCTATTTTATTTAGCAATACATTAAATTAGTTTTCCCCAAGTTGAGTCTGTTTTGATAAATGATCCCCATGTCTTTATCTCAACTCAGGAGCATTTCCATTTTATTTTCTCCTCTAGTTCTGTTGAGGAGGAGCGGGAAAGCAGCTGGGTGGGCATCTCACAGTTGACCAAAGTCAACCCACCACAAATAGAAAAGAAAGACGTAACAGTTTAATCACAGAAATCCATAACCCACAGTGTTGATCCATATCCCAGTTTAGACTCTCAATTCCTCATCTCTAGCCAGAATACATCCCTTTGCCTATCACTAACTGGTCATATTAGACAACGCATTTCCATCCTCCAAATCTATTGTACTGAAATAAATTGAAATAATAAATTGGCTTCCCCTCCTTCAACTAAGACAGCAGCCCACTCCATTTCCAGGGCTTCCTAGGAAGATGTATTGAGACTGTGTTTACATGTAAAAGTGAAAGCTATTCTAAAAATTAATAGATCCATAAGGGTTTGTAACGTATCTCACACGGAAAGAATATTTACTTCTGGAAGACTGTGATCACGGTCTGTCACACACGCTACTTTACCAGTTTAGGATATTAAAGTCAGAGAAATGACAAAGCAATGAATCTCTCCACTCTTTGTACCACTCAGTCACACATCAAGCAAGCTGCAAGTAAGCACTTGCAAAGTTTCCTCTTTTCCCTGTACAACTAACCACAGTACAGGAAAGTTACAGACGGGACCCACAAAGGGCACATTCTGACTTTGGTAAACAGAACCTTGCAATGCTTGGTCCCCCTGCTTGATAGAGAACAGTAAGAAAGAAAGTGGTTTAAATCTCCTCCAAAACATAAAAGCATCCAGTATCTCACAAGCAGGTTTTTTTATAAAGTATATAAACCTCCAAACATCCAGCAAGAATAACTATGTATTGGTAGCAAGTTCACAGGAAAAGATATGAACAAGATTATTTCATATTTACCTTTATCCACCTCTGGATTTTCATGTACTGTTGTTTCCTTAAATTAAAAAAAAAAAAAAAAGTTCTGTATAAAATAAGTCCACAATTTTAATTTAATGCTTACGAGTAAATGCTCTGCCCAAAGGTTACCCTGGTTTTGAAAGGGTATTTTAAAGGCTGACAATATTTACTTACATTTTACTTACTTATTTTCCCATAGCTGTGTCCCTTGTATCTGCACTGGACAGGTAAGAGTCTATTAAGCTATACTGTTGCAAGCCAACATGGCAACCAGACACTGTCCATGTAGCTTTAGAAGTGCTATGAAACAAACAAACAACATTCTTACAGCTGTTGAGGTGCTTACTTTTTCCTCCTGTACCATCAGCTGGACAGATGCATGAGAGAGACTTTCAGCATCAGTAGACACCTGCACATCTGGTATGTTCACAGATATTTCCAGCTGTAAAAATAATTTTAAAAGTATTTCAGTTCATCAGCCCCAAAAGAAAATCTGTCAAATGCAAATTTTTGTAAACCACATATACTTACAAATCTTGAATGCTTACTGGGATCCTTCCCAAAAATTAAGTCTTATACTACATACGTTCTGATTTAAGAAGACAGTAGTTGTATGAACTGGAGGCAGAACTGGTAGTGCTGCTTGGAACTAACTGGAAGCATCAGACAACCTAAGACCTTGTTTCTAATTGCTTATTTTTCCACCAAACTAAGTTATGTGGCTGAGATCTTTAATGGTGGCTGTTTACCTCAAATGGTTTTTGTTAGTTTTCACAACTTTTCTGCTTTTTAAGACTTCAGGAAAGAAAAAGAGTTCAGCTTTTTTCCAAAGTAAGACTAGGGAACACACATACCTTCCCACACACAGACACCTTCCCCCTCCCATTTTACCTATAATTTTTTTTTTCTTCTTTAACACTGTCTTTTCACTGAGAGCTTCAGACATTTGACATATGCAGAAACAAGGACTTGAAATTTGGCAGAAAGGTTATAATATTTCCAGCAAGGGTCTTATGAAAAACACTGCTTCATCTGGGTAGCTTTCAAAGGCTTGCACACTTACAGGTACTTTCCACTAATCTATTTAAATTTGGGAACAGATGAGTCCTCATGTACCTAACCATATCCCTTACTAGTACTCACGGCTCCTATGTGTTAAACCAAAAAACTTGATCCCCACATGTAACATATTCCACACCTTTGAAATGAAGCGATTCGGCAAAACTTTCCATGCAACAACTTTCTTGTCCATTATTGTTCTAAAGTCTCCTTGGTATTTTGACTGAGCTTTAAATTGTCCTGCTGTTTCACCCAGAGAAAGAAACAGCATGATTAATTCAGGAGACAAAAAAGCAGGATTTCAATGGGAGAAGAGAGGAAGGTGACCACTAGCAGTATGCAAAAAGAACTGGAGTGAATGGAAAGAAGTAGTGATGAAGATCTGAGGCATGAACGGAACAGGTCAGATAAACCGATTTGGAATGAAGCGAAAAGAAAGACAAAAAAGAGCTATGAAGACACATCACTAAGACTGGCAAGAAAGGACAAAAAAAAAAGCAAAGAATTAAGATGAATGATAGGGAAAAAAGTAGGAAAATATCTAAACCTTTGAGCACAATCCCTTTCAAGACCTTGAAGAGAGTCCACTGCTCCTAAACCTCAACAGTTCCCTGATGACAAAAAACTATGCCATTTCCTCTCTAGTGACTGGTCTTAGTAGATATGATACCAAGTCTTGCTACAGTCTTACAGCCTCAAGCTTTACTCTAGTGTAAGAATACAATTAAAACATAGGCCTACACTCTAGGGTTAAAGTTTGGAATTCTACAAGTGGTCTATGGAAGAGTCAAAACATACAGCTTTTGAAAAAAATTGACAAAGACACAGATGGTCTCTCACTGACAGTAGCAGGGACTGAGGCCCACGGATCTGCCCATGCCAGACAGAGCAGGAACTTCCCTGAATGGACCACAGCCCATGGAGGACCCATGCTGGAGCATGGGCAAGGAGTGGAATCCATTACAATGTCAAACTCTACAGCCTGAACCAAAGAGTCAAAAGCTGGAGATTATAATGGATAAACTGTTAAACTTTTTTTCAACCCATCGTTTGAGGTGTATGCTATAGTAAGTACTATAGCAAGAACAACATGAATTAAGACAGACAAGCCTCACAAGAAACCAGGCAGGCGCAGTGGTGATCAACTTGAGCTAGCTTTGGCACCCAAAAACTCAACACAACATGCCACCTCTCCTGAGCAACCACATAATACATGAAGCCCAAGGTATGGACTAAATAACTCAAAGAACATTTGATGGACATTTTAAGGGGATGACCCACAGACCAAGGGAATGATATCTATGTATATAGCAAAGGATAAGAAGAGAAGTTGTTGTTAGTAAGGATGTACTGAATAATGTAGGGCCTGAGTATGACACAAATGGTATAAAATAAAAGGTGAAGATTGTACCGGGCATGGCTGGGATAAAGTTAATTTTCTTCATAGCAGCCCACATAGTACTGTTTTGGATTTAAGATTACAACAGTGTTGATAACACACCACTCTTTTTGTTATTGCTGAACAGTGTTTGTACAGTGTCAAAGCTTTTGTTTTCCTACTCTTTGCACCCAGCAACTATGCTGGGGCTCTGCAAAAGGTCAGGAGAACACACACCTGGGACAGCTGACCCAAACTGAACAAAGGGATATTCTGTATTATATGATGTCTTGTTCAGCAATAAAAGCTCAGGGAAAGGAGAAGGAAGAGGAAGGCATTTGTGGTTATGGTGTTTGTCTCCCAGAGTAACTCTCATGCAGGCTGAGACCCTGCTTTCCAGGAAGTGGCCTGCCAATGGAAAGTACTGAGTAAATTCCTTATTTTGCTTTGCTTTCACATGCAGCTTTTGCTTCACCTATTGAACTGTCTTTATATCAATCTATAAGTCTTCTTACCTTCCATTTTCTCCTTGTCCCACAGGAGAGGGGAGTGAGCAAGCAGCTGTGTGTGTGTGCCTGGCTGCTGGTCAGGGTCAGCCCACCACACAGCTGAAGTTTCTCAGCAAGGGAGACACCACATACAGAAACATTTCCCTCGTTCTCTCATTTCCTAACATTCAAATGTAAAATCGAAATGCTCTATTTGTTCCATCTTGGGCTTCAAAACATGTAGTAAGCATGGTAGTCTGTGCCTACATTCAATCCCAATAAACAAACTGCTGAGCACCCTGCAGACTTATATACAGTTTGTAAATATAACTGTATGTCCTGGTTTCAGCTGGGATAAAGTTAATTTTCTTCCTAGTAGCTTGTATAGTGCTGTGGTTTTGATTCAGGATGAGAACAATATTGATAACGCACTGGTGGTTTTAGTTGTTGCTATGCAGTTGTAGTGTCCACACTAAGTCCAGGACTTTTCAGCTTCCCATGCCCTGCCAGGTGCACAAGAAGCTGGGAGAGCACAGCCAGGGCAGCTGACCCAGGCTGGACAAGGGGAAGTTCCCTACCATATAGCGTCATGATCCCTATATAACTGGGAAAGCAAGCTGGGAGGCAGGATGGCTGCTCGGAAACAGACTGGGCATCAGAGGGGTTTTTTTCCATAGGTGGTAAGCAATTGCATTTGTGCATCACTTTTATATATATATATATATAAAAGACATTTATTTTTTATTATTATTCTCTTCCTTTGTTATCTTATTAAACTACCTTTATCTCAGCCCATGAGTTTTTCTTTTTTTCCGTTCTCCACCCCAGCCTACTGGGGGGTGAGGGGTGAGTGAGCAGCTATGTGGTACTTAAGTTACTGGCTGGGGTTAAACCACAACACTGGACCTTAGACTGATGTAGCATTTGTTCAAAACCAAGTACATGTGCCAAGTAACATCCCTGCTGCTCTCAATGCCATTCTTAACTAATGAAACTAAATTGCAATAAACCCCAAATACTCCGAGATGCAATTAGAATAAAAGCTTTTTAAACAACCAAAACAAAAGTACATATGCAGAACCCAGCTACATGATACCTCCTCCATGGTTTCCTCTATCTGAACAGGAATAGGTTTTGGAGATCGAAGACCTATAGGAACAAATGCTGGAGCTTTGTTTACTTCCTCTGGTGCAAAGCATTCATCCTCATCATCAGGCTCAAAGTCATCTGCCTCCTCTTCCTCCTCCTCCTCTTCCTGAGAAGCCCGGAGAGTCACCAAGGTTATCTTTGAACTTCTGTGCTCCTTCCCAGATTTCTTTCTATGTGTAGTTTTCAAACTTTTGCCTCTAATAACACTCAGTTTATCTTCTTGCCTTTGATTCCCCTTCTCACTGCAATCAGCCTCACATTCAGAGGCAGAAGCAGCAGTAGCAGTTCTTAGCTCCAAGACATGTTTTGGCAGCGCTATCCATTTTGATGACCCTCTGGACTGCCTTCAAAAGTACAGAACAAAAGCATGTTTAAAAAACAATGAAGTCCAAGACATTCTAAGAAAAGAGGTACCACAAATCAAAACAAACTCAATGAATAAAAAAGGATCATTGTGACCAACCATACATTTACTTCCTAATGTATAGTGACAAAAATGCATCCACATACCATTTAATCAGAAATCCTGATTTCTTCGTGTATGTACAAAGTACTGATTGTGAATGTGTATTAAGCAGTTTCAGAGTGTTGGAAAGCTGCACAATTAAATTTACAAGATACATAATTCTTTGATTGCAAAAGTATGAATTAATTTTCATTTTGAGGGACATGGAAGTCACATGCTTTTTACACCATGGGAACATTTCCAGTTCTCTTTTGCTAAAGCTATACTAGGAGCCCCAAACCATGATATTTTAGTTGATCAGACTAATGTCTAGAAACTAGAACTGTTAGATGATAACTAATTATCTGCTCCAGTTTCTCAGACAGCAATCTCTTCAGTAATCAGCTGCCTACTGTTTCCCATCTCAAAATGATGGGCATGAACCCCTTTGAGTACCAAAAGTAATTCCAAACTTCCCCCAAAAAAACATCCTCCTTGGTGAACTGGTTGGGAGGGAAAACAAATAGTGGCAGAGGACACTTCCAGCACAGAGTTTCTGTTTAGTTTAATCCCACAATCAATCCCTGTGCCCCTAATATGGGTACTGTGAAGTCGTCTCCTTTAAAATCAGGAATTTCTGTTGAAACCAAAGGTTTCAACAAACCCTGGGATGGGATGGTGGGAGTGCTGGCTGTGTTCGTTTTATGAGAGTGCAGGCAGGGTAGGAGACATAGGGGTATCTGCAATCATGTGGTAGAGTTCAGATGGAAGACACAAGGACTGACATCCTGCATGTGCTCACATAACACACTGCAGAACTATGGCTAATAATTACGTATTTGTAACAAAAGCCCAAACCAATCAGTTAAGCTTGCAAGCCAGTTAGTTGTTTTACCTTGTGAGATTGTCTGATTTTTTTTCCTGAGAGGTAGAAGGCTGAGAATCATCTTCTTGTTCCACTTGACTCTCACTCTCCGATGATAACTCTGGAGACTGGAGTCTACTATCCTGCCTGATCCTTTTACAAGATGTTTCTTCAACAGAGTGTGTAAAATTGTGTTTTCTTGTAGCCTCTGAGAAGGATGCAGCTTCTATTATGTTACTGGTGTTTTGCTGAACAGAGGAGACAATTATTACCGTATTAAGTGCCAAACATTTTTAACTGGTTTTGGTGACAAAAAGATTTAAAGAACTAAGTTTAAGGTTCTTGAAAACATGTCCAGCTGTCATGTCTAACAGCTTAGGACATGTTTCCCCATTTTCTTTAATTTATGGTTCTAAAGCAGAAGTGTCATTAGATGGTATTATCTATGATGCCTGAGTTCCTAGTGCTGCTGCTACTTAATAGACCAAGGCCATGCTCAACTTTTTAAGAGCAGCAACTCTTCAGAAGCTGGAAAGATGAGTAATTTTCTAACACTACCTATTAAAGACAAATAGGGAAGGAAAAAAATATTTTTTTTCTACCCTGGGAATAACTAGGAAAAAAACTATCAGAGTTTATAGAACTGCATTTAAATATTATTCAAAACACACACCGAGAGAAATGTATCCCAGAACATAAAAAACATCAGGAAGCATAGTTCTGTCAACTATGGATGCTTGGCTAAAATAATACATTAACTGAAAGATTTTAGTGATCTATCTAGAAAATACAGAACACCAGATAAACTTGATTCAGGTATTGTAACTTTAGACAGAGAAGGAACTAGTCTGGGCTAGGTTAGGCCTGTTGAGTGAATTTAAGCAGAAGGTCTGAACTTTGTTCACATACATTTCAACTTGTAAGTATATTTATGTGGATTTTAGGTAGTATCCAATGTTAGACAACTGCCTTAATTTCCATTGTTCAATGAATAACAGACATTAAATTAATTAGTAACAGTGTTAGCATGTATTTATGATAATGCAGACTTCTGACCACATAAACTGTAAAACTTAAGACAACAGTGTACATTTAATATTTCCACAGTTTTTAGATTCTAAGTCCATTTACTCAGCATAATTTCGAATAGTGAATTAAAAAACTTGAAAGAATCACATTAACCTTTCACAGTCATATAGTGGATTTCTGTGCCATCTATGGTTCTAAGAACTTAAACATAAGAATTGAGGTATAAATTGGCTCAAAACACATGATCAGCACTTACCATCGATACATCGGTTTTTTCTAACATCAAACACACTTCTGCATTTCTATTCTCAATGTTGCCGCCTTCTCTGTTTTCACCTTCTTCAGGATAATCTCTTTTTCTAGTAACTCTCATTAGGTTTGGCCCTGGGTTTGAGAGGGTTTCTCTTGCTTGATGTAAAGGTTTTATATCACTCTGTTTCATTTCTTCTCCAGTACTTACTTCATCATTATACCTACAAAAATATTATTCAACTTTTACTTCTTAGGAACTATAAAATACACTCTACAAGCTTCGTTTACTATCAAATATTTTGTACTTCCAGCTAGAAATTAACTTAAGTGTTCTGCATTTTTATTTAGTTAGCTGGTGAAGTTTAAAAAAAATAAGGCAAAAAAAACCCCCAATGCAAAAGGAGGTAATTGGCTTTTCTGCAGTAGTGGACCTTCCTGATTACTTTTGGAAAAATGTTTTGGGAAAAAAACAATATTAAGAAGTCAGGTAGAACAGAAAGTTTCAGCTATACCACCATAAGTCCCCAAAATTAAGCAATCATAGGAATATTATATTAATTAAATTCAGTGCTCAAGGTACTACTGTTTTTAAACAGGATGAAATTCTTACATCTGTTCAAGCACATTCAGCTCAGTAAGACAGAAATCTTGGGCTTTTGAATTCACGTCTCAGGAAAGGGCAAGAAGGAGGATCCAGGGAACTACAGGCCAAATCAGCCTCACCTCAGTCCCTGGGAAAGTGATGGAACAATTAATCCTGGAAACCACTTCCAGACATGAAAAACAAGAAGGTGACTTGGAGTAGTCAGTATGGATTCACAATGGGGAAGTCATGCTTAATCAACTTGATAACCTTTTATGATGAAATGACTAGCTTGACAGATGAAGAGAGAGCACTAGATAGTGCGTACTTTGACTTCAGTAAGGCTTCTAACACTATCTCCCCTAACGTGCTCATAGAGGAGCTGATGAAGTATGGGCTGGATGAGCAGACAAGGAAGTGCACTCAAAACTGATTGGCCAGGCTCAGAAGTTGGTGAGCAGTGGCACAAAGTCTAGTTGGAGGCCAGTAACTAGGAGTGTACCCTAAGGGTCAATACTGTGTCCAGTTCTGTTCAACATCTTCATTAATGATCTGCATGATGGGGCAGGGTGTACTCTCAGCAACTTTACAGGTGCTGCAGAACTGTGGGGAGTGGCTGGTACACCAGAGAGTCATGCTGCCAACCAGAGGGACCTTGACATGCTGGAGAAATGGGCTGACAGGAACCTCACAAAGTTCAACAAGGGGAAATACAAAGTCATGCACCTGGGGAGGAACAAGCCCAGGCATAGTATGTGCTGGGAGCCACACAGCCAGAAAGCAGCTTTGCAGCAAAGAACCTGGGCGTCCTGATGGGGCACCAAGTTGAACATGACCCAGTAATGTGTCCTTGCAGCAATGAAGTGTAATGGCATCCTGGGCTGCGTTAGGAGAAGCGTTGCCAGCAGGCTGAGGGAGGTGATCCTTCCCTCCTATTCAGCGCTGGTGAGGCCACACGTGGAGTACGGTGACCAGTTCTCAGCTCCCCAGTATAAGAGACGTGGACATACTGGAGACAGCCTGTCAGAGGGCCATGACGATGGTGAAGGGGCTGAAGCATCTCTCCTATGATGAAAGGCTGAAAGAGCAGGGACAGTTCAGCCTGGAGAAGAGAAGGCTCAGGGAGATCTCTTTGATATCTATTTAAAAATCTAAAGGGAGGGTGCAAAGAGGACAGAGCCTGGCTCTTTCCAGTGGTGCCCAGTGACAGGACGAGAGGCAATGGACACAAACTGAAACACAGGAGGTTCCTTCTGAACATCAGGAAACACTTTTTCACTGTGAGGGTGATGCAGCACTGGCACAGGTTGCCCAGGGAGATTGTGGAGTCTCCATCCTTGGCAACATTCAAAAGCTGTCTGGACAGGGTATTGGGCAACCTGGTCTAGGTGGCCCTGCTTGAGCAGGGAGGTTGGACCGGATGACCTCCAGAGGGCCCTTCCAACCTCAACCATTCTGTGCATCTCTGAAATTCCGCCATTACAGAAGCCGAGAAGACTGTAAGGTAGGGCCCTTTTCTTGTTAGCACAAAGACTCTGGGATATGATTTCAATGTAAGTTATGGAAGAGATTTCAAGCAGAGGCTCAGAGACAGACGGGAACCAGAAGATAATTTTAGAAAACAGTGAAAATATATTGATTTGACGCTGCTCTGTATCAGTTAAGATTAAACAAAAGGTAGCTTATAACATAACCCAGAACTGTTACATGTAAATGGCACTATCTGCCTCATATTGCACATAGATAAAAAGCATGCCCTCCATCAAAGAACCAGGACTCTGCACACTGTTGCATGAACTTCTCCTGCTGGAAAGAAAAAGTGAAGAGACTCAGAATACATCTTAACAAGCTCATTTTATGTTACTCTACCTACCACTTCCCAATTATAAGCGAGTGCAAATGGCACTGCTCAGTCTTCCTTTCAATGGTCCACATTCATAGTGCACTGCACCCTAAGAATGTATTACTGAGAAATTTAGACGCTAAATTCTGACTACTTGCCTCTACTCTCACCTGCAAAATACCTTCTAAAAAGGAAAGCAGCCTTGAGAAAAAAGCTGTTAAAAACTCTTATGTAAGGATGCCACCTAGTGACCTTCACAGCAGGTAGCATATAACAAATAGTACAGCTGAGAGCCTACACTTCAAAAAGCAAGTGCTGTATGAAAACAACTGGATAAATATACAAAGTTTTTAAAGAGCTTTTTTACTTTGTCAACAGGGAGCTTTACCTTTCTACAGTATCCCGAATACTTCCTACAGCATCTGTAGAAAGACGTTCTTCTTGTTCTCCCTTACTGTGGCAGTTAGGTGATTTTTTAGAGGAACAGAGTGTTTCTGACTTTACATTTTTTGGATTTATGTCTAGATTGTCATTCTTGGCCAAATTTCCCACAAACAACAATACTTCCATGTCGTCCTTATATTTGAGAAAAAATAAACAAACAAACAATATTAGCACAAAATATATCACCTGTAAAATAAAGCATTGCAAGTTATGATCCAGACATTAACCTGAGACAAAACTTTGCTTATAAACTTTCAAATAGTTTATGGCACCCATCACTGTTTCTTGTTCCTTTAAAGAAGGCATTTATCTGAAAAACCCAGATACTATAACCAATATAGTCTTCCATGAGCAACCACCAAGGAGTTCAGAAGAAACCCAGCAAAAGAAGTATGGCATGCAGGTAACTATTCATGTATCATGAAGATGACTGGAATTTTAAAGTTTAAATCAAGTCTTTAGATTTGTTAACAGAAGTCTCTATATTATCAATGTGTCATTAACAGAATTTTAGAAGACCTCATAAAGTGCAAATATTAAACAAGAATGTAATTCTTACTAGTCGAAAATTAACTTATGCGTTTAAAACAGCTTACTTAGATGTCTTAAAAACAGCTGGTGCAGAACCAGGTATAAAGAATAGTCAGAAATATCTGAACACAATTCTCACTTTCGATGAAAGAGGTTCCTCACATTCTTCTACCGCAGGAAGGCTCTCTCCTTTACTTGCTTCTTCCTCGACTGGAGCAGCAAGTTTTTGTGCCATTGGAGATTCTTTTTCACTAAATGCTCTTTCTAAGTTTGGTCTAGTTATCTGAGATCCATTTCTTATGAATTGTCCTGGTTTCAGAGCACTCAGCTTGCTTTCTTGTGAAGTGGATTTCTCAGCACTAGTGAATTTAAGACAAACAAAAGCAAAACAAAATTATGTCACCTGACTTTGGTTGGAAGGGGGAAAAAAGCAATTCTGCATTCACTGAGTTTCGAATCAACACTTATACAAGTGGGTTAGAGACTGATACGTTGTTTGGTTTAAAATCAAGAAAATTATCTTTTCAAATATATATTTCTCATTTTGGGCATTTATGGTTAACATGTGAGAAGGAATAACATGATTTCTTTATGAAGGCATTTTTAACCTCAAGAGAAAAGTTGTGTTGCTAACCATACTAACATTAAAGTATCTGCAGTCTAATACATGCTTAAGATCTTATTTTAACAAGAAGAGCAGTAAAATAGAAGAGCACACTGGGATCAATGAAAGACGGATCTCTGACATTTTGCAAAGTTTATATCTGTTACATGTATGATTGTTGTATGTGCAAATACAAACCAAATAAAAGAAAATCTTGGTCAAAAATAGCTATGAGCTCATACAGACCAAGTATGTACTAGATAAACAATGACAAGTAGTTCAGCTCAACTAAAAATGTGCTCTGAAAACATGGGAAGAAGCTGCCTGTAGACATTGAAAGTTAGATGTTAGAGAAAAACAGGTAACAAGGAACAAAAGAATTGACACTTGCAAAGATATCTCATTATGCACCACATGAAAGTTTTTCAAATGTGATCTTTCTAAACTCTAACCTCACCTGCTTTGTTCACACAGTTTGTTTTCAGAAATACAGGGCACCTGAAGCACCTCTTGCTGCTCCTGTTCCTCATTGCTCAATACATCTGCTTGACACAATACAGCTTCATTTTCACTCTTTAATTTGCAATAAAAAAAAGCATAAAGAAAAAGAGAATCAAGCAAGTTTTTGAAACAGAAGTGTAATTTATAAAAAAAAATATAACTACAGATCTCTGTGCCATTATCTGAATCAAGAAAAGAATCACATTATATTTATTAAGAGTAATCTGCCTGAGTATGTAATTCAATTTATAGGCAAGCAGGAACATTTTTAGTCCTGGGCTACCTAAAGTTAGGCTCTTAAATACTATATGCACCTAAGCATTATGGGCAACACTTTTCTATTCAGCATTCAATCAAGTCTCTTAGTACATTGAGGACTATGGAAAAATACTTTGGCAAATGGAAAAAACCTTTGCAAACTGGACACCGCAGAGCACAGCACAGACACACCTAAGCCACTATAAAATAACCTCAGATTCAGAAGGGTTTATTAGTATTTGCCACACTGGTTCCACAAAGAAGCCATTCAAACACATCCCTCAGCACTTAGGTCTGTGACAGCTTTATTAGTACAGAGGAGCATCAGATCTGCTGTGATTCTACAGCTTTACACAGCACAGAGCAGATGTACATGCATGGTCCACAGGCCACAGGTCTGGAATAGCCAAAGTTGAACCACAAGCAACTATCTCAGCTAGGGCTGAGCTGACACTGTGGCACTGAGAGGGAGACTACAGATGCAGACCACTCGTGCTCCTCTCTGGGAATGCAGCGCATGAGTATCCAAGCTAGCTCTACACAGGTTCAAGAACAAAACCAGCTACAATCACTCCAAAAAATTAGTCACTCTTACAAAGCTTAGCTATATTTGAGATCAAAGGCAAGTCCACGCAGAGACAATTCATGCCCACATCCATGACATGATTAATGAGCAACCCACAAAATGGTTGCAGAGAGTTCCTCATACTATAATGGCTTTTGAGGAATTCAATACCTTTTACAGTGTCTATTAAAGTGTCTGTGGGGATACACGGTCTAGGTGAATGACTAAATTTTACATTTACATTTACCTATGTAAAGTAGACAAGTGTCAGGCACTGTAGTGGTGAAGCCAAAGCTTACCAAATTAGTAAGACCTTATTTTTTACAGAAAAACACCTATCGTCTGCCTTCTCTTTATACTTTATACTAGATTCCTCAACACAGACTTGATTCATCCAAACAGGAAAGATAAAGTGAACAAAAAAGCTATTTTTTAATGTATTGTAATATAAAACACGTTTTTATTCTACAGTTTACCTTAAATATGCATAATCCTTTTTTCTGTCATGCAATCCCACAGAAATCAGACCCTCATTTTCCAGAAGACATTAATAGTACAAGTTGTAGACTTCACTGATTTCATACCTGCAATACCTCAACGTAGCAGGGTTTTGAGGATCTTTTGCATCCTGTATGATGTCTCAGCTTCAGGGAATGCAACTTAAATGTTTTAACTTCATCAAACAGAACTTGCAACATGGAATCATACTTTGGAAGGCAAAGCGCTTATTCTTGTTACTTACCATGACAGTATTGGCAGACTCATCTTTTTGCAATACCAACTGCTCTGCTTCAGGCTTTTTCTCCTTCTCATTTTCTGATATTTTTAATTCCTCCTTTCCAAAAGCTCTTCCTAAGTTTGGCTTGTACCTCTGGAATCTGCTCCGCGTTAACTGGACAGGTCGAAGAGGTGTTTGTTTACCTTCTTCTTCAGTGGTATTTTTGCTATCAATTCTAAGTCAGAGACAAAAAAAAATAAATCTGAAACTCAGTACAAAAGCATGTCATTAACAAACACAGGTTCAACATACTTACCTATAAAAACAGACGTGTTTTTAAAAGAAACCATGTAAACGTAAAGTTCTGCTGAGTTTAAGTTACAAACACAAAACTTTGTTTCAGAAAAAATTTCAAAGCACTGGTCTCTTATCTATGTCCACAATAGAATAAACTAACTTACTGGAGGCATTAACTTATTGTCTGTTTATTACTATAAAACCAAAGCAATTTTTACATGGTGCCTCTGATAAGCAAACTAGTATTGCTCTGCTTACATGAAATGAATTTTGTGTTTCAGATGATGAAACAGTTGTAAAATGAATGCTCATTAATTTAATGTTTAGCGTAGAAGTAACTGGAATTTTACTGTAACTAGTGTCAAAACTATGAGAACTGAGATTTCGTTCAGTATTTTTATTAGATTTTCTTTGCCAGTTAGCAATCCATTGGCACCACGATATCCTCTTAAAATACTTTCATTGTTAACAGTCAAGAAACAAAAGTAGCTAAGCTTACCCTGCATTAGTAGTTGAGGTGTCAGCTTGGTTAATTTCAGGTAGACAAAACTGGAGTTCACCATCCTCTGAACTTGAAAATGTCTTTGGAGACTTACAACTTCGCTTCTCAGAAACCTCCTGAGAGCCCAATGACTTCTCCTTTCTTAAGGGTTCCAATGGTTGCAGGACTTTATATTTTCCTGCTTTCTGAAAAATGTAAACATAGGAACCAGAAAAAGTCATGATACTAAACCAAAAGGAGATATTACGGTGCCCATGACATTCGATACTAATCAATCTCTGAAATGTTTCCTTCAAAAACCCCTCTGTAACTGCTTACTAATAATCTCCTAATCTTTCCCAGACAAACACGTATTTGTTTCTTTTAAACAAAATAGCTTGAAATCTAGATTTCTTCTTTGCCATTTTCTATCAATACTTTTCCTTCTTCACCGTCAACTCTACAAGGTCATCTCAGGTCAGAAAGACATCTGGACACATAACAAGAAATACAGAATGGATGTAATCTTTTACTCCTCACATACAACTAAGTGGAAAATACAGGAATTTTCATGTATAAAAATTTAGCTTTTGAAAAAATTGTTTCAAAAAACATTAACTTTGTATTTTTTAAATAATCGGTATTTTATTTCACAAACCCAATAGCTCACATACAACTAAAGAAAAAAAAAAAGCCTTACATCTCTATCAAGTAGGATGCTACATTCACTGTCACACTTTGTCAAACTTTCATCCTTGGTGGTATCTTTCTGCGATACACCTTTGTTATTTACATCCAGCACTTCCTTTCTACTAGTTGCTGTTCTTAAATTTGGCTTTGGTCTCTGGAATCGACTCCTCAGTAGCCGAGCTGATGATACAACAGTTTTCTCCTCTTCCTTCCGAGGACTAGACTCCCTACAAAAATGAAAGAAAAATTGAAGGCATGGGACGACAGTGGTTCTCCAAGTCATGCAAGACATACTTGTACGTAGCTCTCTTCAATAGAGCAGCCAAGTATAAAACCCTTAGCTTTCTTAGAGTGATAACAAAATTATTGACACTGTGAAAAAATATCAAATAAAAGCAGATCAAACATCATGAAAAACCTATGTATCTTATAAATAGGTGAGCAGAGATAAGTTAAATAAAGATGCCATTTCAGAACAACTGCAACTTCCAGTCACACTTTGAGAGAAATATAAATATTTTACAAATGCCTTTCTTAGTCTAATCATGTTTAAAACTACCCAGTAGATTTACAGAACAGTAGTTGCTTTTTTTAGAGGACACTTCAATAGGAAACCAAACCCTACACTCGAAGATTTACAAAAGCACATAGGGATGCGCTGTTAGGACCAACAGGGAGAAGATAAACACAGGAACTGAGTGTCAGAAAAACATAATTATTTGAAAACTGGGCTCACAGTCTAAACACCAAATCAACATCCAACAGCATATAAATTTAGTGCTTTCGAGCTCTTGGGGTTTTGTTTAAGTCTAGTATTGTCTTGATCGAACATCTCATTATAGATGTAAAACTTGTTTTTAATGCTGGAGTTGAATGTAAAAGTATAGAATACTTAGAGATATTGACAGTTTTGAACCATGCCTTCTCTCCATTTACAAACTAACCTTACCCTGTATTGAAATCTGAAACCTGTTTCAAGACATCTGACAATTCTTTTTCACTTTCATAGCTTTCCGCTTCTGAGGACTTTTCTTGGGAACACTGCCTTCCATGTATTGAGTTCATCTGAGAATCTGTAGAAACATCCCCTTGTAACATCACATTGCACGGCTGAGTGTCTTCATGAATCATCACATCCTAAAAGGAATAAAAGATGAAAGATTTGCTTGACCTCTTTTAGAGGACCAGGGGGAAAAGATAAAGTTTATTTTAGTATCTTTTACAAAAACACTCAAAAAGATCTCTCTTGCTTCCTGTGTGTCCAACTAGTATCAGTAAATACTTTAAAATAAATTTTTTAATTTTTCTATATACTTTCTATCTGAAGTGGCCTCTTTTCCAAGAGACCTTTTTTCTCTGCACTTTTCAGATCACAAATAACACAACAAAGTGAGATATAATCCATCTATCTCTAAAAGAGAATCCAAGTGCAAGCATGAGGAAATATGACAATTCAGTTTACTCTGATAGAATAAACAAAGCATGCAAAGGCTATGCTTACAAATTATGTGGTATGTCCCTAGATCTTTGTTACTAAAGGCTTCTATATATGACCCAGCAAAACAGTGTGCCTAAGCAACTGCTGAAGAAACTTACATTTTTGAGGCATGGATCATTGTTTTCATCCCTATGGCGTATCACAGCTTTTTCTACTTCTCCACCTTTGTTTTTCTCCTCTTCACGATCTTTTTCATCTGTCAGGTCTTTTTGCCTTGCAACACTTCTTCCTAGATTTGGTTTTGGTCTCTGCATTCTGCCTCTCTTTAGAGGTGTTGGTTTCAGCACACTCTGTTTCCTGTCATCTTGTAAACCAGTTGTTTCATTAGACCTGGAAAAATACACAAGATCCATAAGTACATACCACATGTGAAAGTGGAAGGAGTCTTGGAAAAGTGGTATTTTTTTCTTTTCTTTATTTTAAAGACTTATTAACACACACTTATCTAAAATGGAGCTATGCATTACTAACTTCATCAAACAATAAAGTTAGAAGTGTATCTGCTAGAGACTGAAAAAGTACCTGACAAGTTTAAACTTATGTTTGCCCTGTTCTTTTTCTTTTCCCACTGCAGACGGGATACCACACTAGACAGACCTTTTTCTGACCCATAATGGCTCTTCTTGTATTCCTATCTGGTCTAGAGGCAGATGGACCTAATTTAATGAAGGGTTAAAAATCACAAACATTCAGAAAAATACATACATAACTTCACAATTACTAATGTAAAAGTATCAGATGCACATTATTACAACTGTCAGATGCTTCTATGCCTTTTTACCCTGAGCATCAAGTTAGATAGCATGTTAAAGAAAGAAATAACTGCTAAAGTATTTGCTGCCAGATTATCAAACCCAGTTTGCCTCCCTCCATCCTCTTCAACTATCCCCCTTTAACAACAAAAGTCTTGGGTGGTTTTTTTGTTGTTGTTGTTGCTTTGGGTTTGTTTTTTGGGTTTTTTTTTGTTTTGGATAGGGGGGACTGTTGGCTTTTTTGGTTGGTTTTGTTTTGTTTCCTTTTTTGTGGGTTTTGGGGGTTTTTTTTTACAATTTCTCCTGTAAAACATATTCTTCCTTTTACACTACAGCTGCCATTTCTCCACTGAAGAGAAATACAAGAAATACTTCTTAATTAATATGTGCAGTAAATTGCTCACATTAGAATTTTCTCTCCCAATACCAGACACCTAACACTTAACTACACTTTAAGAACAAACAATTATTCCTATTGTTTAAATACTTAGCCACTGAAACTGATGCATTTCAGTATTAAAGCTAGTGGATAGGGCTTGTTTTAATTTTCATAGAACTAACTTTTCAGGTCTTTCTGCATTTATCATGACTGACATTTCATTTAAAATCACTGCTTTAAACCCAAAAATGTTTAATCTACTTGTTTCTTGCATTAAAAAAAGATTCCTACTCTTCCTTTAATTTCTGTCTCATTGCAGAAGTTTCTTCAGAAACATCTATAATTACTGTACTATGTAATACTAGCAGAAGTGAGAGGGATGTCAAATTGCTGGAGAGCAGCAACACATCTTCTCATTTTTCACATACTTACTGAGACACTGTCTCCAGGACTTTATCACCTTTTTCTGCAGCTTCTTCACTGGTAGCATCAGACCAATTACTTTGGTCAGTATTCTGAACAGAAATAGAACATTAAAATATTAACTCTCTTATATTTATAAAGTACAGCATTACCTAACAGACCAGGTAACATAATAGCATACAAAATGGATTGCTTATGACAGACATAGACAGTTAAAGGGTACATTTCACATAGTCAGAAAGGTGCAGTAAAATCTAGATCAAACAACTAAAGCTGTATTCGCTAAGGACATGAAAGATTATTGACATCTATCTGCTGTTTGTGTGACAAGCTTCCAGCTTAGCTGAGGCCTCTAAGCAATATCACACTGTCACTGCAGGTTAAGCTGATTCTTGGTAATACTCAGGGGGAAAAAAGGAAAACAGAAAAAGATAACATTGCATCCAGCAGCTTTTTAGCCAACACATTCTCTCCAGTTGCTTTACTCTATTAAATACCTTTTCAGTTTCCTGCTTAGGCTCTGGATGGGACATTTTATCATTTCCTGCATCTTTTTCAGGCTCTTCTTTCATTCCAGACACTCTTGTAACATTAGGTTTAAATCTCTGTCGACATCCTTTAACTACTGCCTTTGAAATTACAGTTTTTTCAGGTTCTCTGCACAAAAGATCCACAACAGTGACATTTACTCCATAATATTCAAGCCTATGTAATATTCAATGACTTGCACGGCTTTCTTTACTGGAGTTCAGAAGGATTTGCACAAACTTATGCTAGTTTCTTCACATAAGAGCCAAACTTTGTTTAGTCTTACAGAGTATGGAAACTCGATTTATCTACCTACTAAAAAGATATGAAGTTATCAGACAGGGGAAGAACCTAACTAAACTGCATACTATAGCTGCTTCTGCAAGTGTCAGAAGCAGAGCCATGTGCTGGCAACCGAGGGTGGGAAGAAAGTGAAACCACAGTTGTCACTTCCCTTCCTTCCTCCTCCCAAATTCCAAGCATAGATGGTACTTCATAAAGTAATGCTTTCCTCAACTTCCCAGAAAAGAAGTACATACCTGTTACCATAGTACCACTTGGTATCGGCCAATAAAATGCCAAAGTCAAATTTAAGATTTATAATATAACTCCACAATTACTGTTGTCTTTTTATAACAGCACTCTATAAAATAAATTAACAGTTATAGCCAGCTAATTCCAGGAGTGGGAAAAGCAATCTCAATACTTACTCTGATTCAGTATCCAAATCCATGTTCTCTACTTCTGTGGCTTCATTTCTGTTTCTTCTACTGTCTTCCTCAGAGCACTGGAATTGAAGCAATGAGTATTACTTTTGGACAAGTGTACAGCTACCTCAGAGGCAGTTCTCAGAATACTACTTATTAGACTGTAGCTAGTGCACAGTATCAGCACTGGTCAAAACACATACAGCATCAAGAACATAGTGTATTAAGCAATGATCCTCCTTCTGACCTTTTCATCTGTATTCACAATGTTTGGAGAGGAAGTGTCAGCCTCCATTTTCTCCTGGGTTGCTGCTTCTCTCCTTCCCAACGATTTCATTAAATTGGGTTTAGGTCTTTGCAAGCGCCCTCTGCCTGTTGGCTTTTCAGTTTTCCTTAACATATAAAAAGAGGTGGTATATATTATTACCAAAGAGAAACTTAAAGACTTATATGGTCCAAGATGTACTTCAAGAGCACCACAAACTGCTCTTGAGTAATGTAGCGAGACAATAAACTGAAAACAATTATATTACATCTTTCTGATATTAGAACATATGCTACTACTTAATGCAATGTCACATAAACCTTAACAACTTTGCTGGCTTTCAGTGGAATCTACTCAAAAATATCTGAAGGAAGTGTTGCTTGCTGTTAAATAAATAAGAATACTTCTTCTCCCAGGGATTCACAATCGCTGTCACTGTGAACAGGCTTACTGATTTCAATAGAAACAACAGAAATCTCCTCCAAAGTAGAGCAGGTTTCCTGTATATAAAAAATTTTGCATCTGCCCTTCCCGTCCCTCCATCCCTTTTCAAAGCAATCCCACTCATCAAACTATGAACTGCTGTTTTCAAACACCTTGTCCTACTGCCAACATCCATACATTATTCAAGAATGGGGTATATGCATCAATCTCTATGTCCTTAACCATTGCAATAGAGTGTCCTAGGATTCACACATTGTTTGACAGAGCCCCACAGCTTATCAATAATCTTCAGACTGGGAACTAATACCTTTTCTTATATTCTTCCTAGGACAGGATAAATAAAGCTTTGACAGTCCTTACCATAAGAGTGAGATGCCCTTCAAGGAACATAAGGGAAAGACAGAAGCATGAAAAACAATTTAGCATTAACTTGTAGTCCGTCCTTAAATCACCTTTAAAAAACTATCACAGAACAGGAAGCTGCTGATCACACAAAAATGGAAACTTTAGGCACAGACTTGTTCAAACACCACTGCTCAGTTACAGCAATAAGTGTAAGAAACAGTCACAAAGATTAACTTCATAAAGGAATGCAAGACAGAGACAGCTTGGAGTATCTTCTAGAGAGGTGTGTCTCAACTCAGACTTTTGCAATGAGTTCCAAAGAGCAACAGTTTCCCGTTTGGAAGGTATGAATACACCATACATGATATGCACAGCTAATAAGCTTTGATGGACAACTGCAAATTTCAAAGAATACTCTTTTATTGAAAAAAAAATAAAATAATCAACCTTCAGAACCAAAGTTCACCCACAGAATGGCAGAACTTCTTCAGGGAAATCTCTCATTCTTGCTGACAGTAAAGGGGGCAGAGTTTTTCCTAAGCTTAGTTAAGTCTTCCTCCTCATTCCCATGTAACATTTTAAAGTATTGCTCCTCAGTGACCAAAATTTCTACCAAAAAGCTTCACTGAATATGGAAAAAGTTATCATGATCTACCATCTAGTCCAACCCACTATGGATAATTAGAACTATATCTAAATTAAGTAAATGCAGGTTTAGCTCAAGTACCACTGCAAGGTAAAATAATTCTACTTACATGACTTCAGACTGAGAATCACCTTCTGATGCACTGTGCTTTTCATCTGGTCTATGTAAGTCATGTACGTCTTTGTTCTGAGTAAAGGAAAAAAAAAATTGTAGAAATGAAATGACAAATGTAAAACTCTCTGCTGTCAGTTAAAGAAAACCAGAAATAATAACAAGATGCACAGAATGGTTGAGGTTGGAAGGGCCCTCTGGAGGTCATCCGGTCCAACCTCCCTGCTCAAGCAGGGCCACCTAGACCAGGTTGCCCAATACCCTGTCCAGACAGCTTTTGAATGTTGCCAAGGATGGAGACTCCACAATCTCCCTGGGCAACCTGTGCCAGTGCTGCATCACCCTCACAGTGAAAAAGTGTTTCCTGATGTTCAGAAGGAACCTCCTGTGTTTCAGTTTGTGTCCATTGCCTCTCGTCCTGTCACTGGGCACCACTGGAAAGAGCCAGGCTCTGTCCTCTTTGCACCCTCCCTTTAGATTTTTAAATAGATATCAAAGAGATCTCCCTGAGCCTTCTCTTCTCCAGGCTGAACTGTCCCTGCTCTTTCAGCCTTTCATCATAGGAGAGATGCTTCAGCCCCTTCACCATCGTCATGGCCCTCTGACAGGCTGTCTCCAGTATGTCCACGTCTCTTATACTGGGGAGCTGAGAACTGGTCACCGTACTCCACGTGTGGCCTCACCAGCGCTGAATAGGAGGGAAGGATCACCTCCCTCAGCCTGCTGGCAACGCTTCTCCTAACGCAGCCCAGGATGCCACTACACTTCATTGCTGCAAGGACACATTACTGGGTCATGTTCAACTTGGTGCCCCATCAGGACGCCCAGGTTCTTTGCTGCAAAGCTGCTTTCTGGCTGTGTGGCTCCCAGCACATACTATGCCTGGGCTTGTTCCTCCCCAGGTGCATGACTTTGTATTTCCCCTTGTTGAACTTTGTGAGGTTCCTGTCAGCCCATTTCTTTGTCTTTTAATTGGATGAAGCTGGTAACAAGCCTGTTATCAGCCTAAGTCCCTTAGGCAGTATCAACTATCATTACTTTCCAGATGTAGCATTTAAATAATTTTCCTATAGAGCACTGACCATCACTCTGAAAATAAAAAAAATTGACAACATAGCAAACTAATCACAATTACAGCAAAAATTTTATGGAATATTATGGATTCTAGTAAGGTAAAAGCCTACTGCATGAAAACATTATTTCTCTACTTTATTTACCTCTTTAATATTAACATAATCACTTTCCCATCACTGAGTATTTCTAGTTTTAGGCCGGTGATTATGTTCATATACTTTTAAAGCAAATTAACCACAGCAGGCCAAGATAATTAGAACTGACATAAAAGGTCTTTTGAAATTATCAGCTTTAGAGATTATTATGCCTTTTTCTCATGTCAAACAGGCACAATTAATCAGCTAGAGAGTTTAGCTACTCAGGCCACTGTAATAGGCTGGTGTATATGTATCACATTGTCCTGTTCAGTTCATTGAGTTTTATAAATATTATTCCAACTAGTATCAGGAGATTATATTGTTCTAACATTTACAACTACAGGCATTTAGTATTTGTAAAGATCCTAAGTAGCTGATTTTCCATTATGATGAAGACAGTATTTTAGGTAACAGAATCTAAAATAAAGGCCAAAGGACAAATAATTTGCTTGTCACACTAGGGAAACACTAACACTTAGAATTTCCTAATGTCTCACCAGAAACTTTAGCTACAAGATCATTCTTTGTCTTGAACAGCAGAAGACACAGTAATTCATTCCCCCTCAGCACAAGTCTTTAAACAGTATGATATTAAGTTTCAAAAAAGACAATGATGCAAGGACAGAAGGATGATCAGAGAAATGGAATTTTCTCTATATGAGGAGAAATGTAAGATTAGGACTCTTCAGCTTGAAAACAATACTGTTAGAGAGAGGAAAAAGTGGCATTATAAACAAGAATAGCTTGGAGAAGATGAACAGGAACATCATAAAGATGAACAGGAATGTAAAAGTGGAAGTACAGTGCATATTAAACTACCAGGCATCAGGCTTAAAACAATCCAAAGAATTTTTTTATGAAGTGAATAGTTAAAGGAATGAACTCTCAGATACAGTATGCAATTCATGACAAGGGTACAGGTATATGCAAAAAAGCAGCTAGACAAACTCATGAGTAAGAGGTGCCTCAAGGGCTTGAAAAGAAGCCAGACACAGTCTCAGTAAGTTTCTAAACTGCTGGACCTGATTAGAACATATCTGAAGAAAGATCATTCGATCTTGGTCCAGTTTCTTGCATCTGTCCTGAAACACCTCATAGCAGCCAGTACCAGTGGACAAGAGTTTACACAGGTTTCCATTCTGAGGCAGCCCAAACAACCCAATGCTTATCCTGCTCAGATCAATTTCTAACATCGCACTAGTAAGCATACAACAGCAAAATCTTACTCCAAGGTTTTACTTGTTGATATTGTACTGCTTAACTTTTGAATAATAAACTGTTCAGCTGTTTAAATTGTCTATGAGTAAATCAGGCATGCACAGTATACTCTCTGAATAAATTTAGTATAACAGACAACCCATTAAAGCCAGCCAAATGGATAGTATTTACATTCTGGTGATGTTCTCAGGCTTGTTGCCTTTTTTCCACCTAGTGGTAAAAACATCACAAAAACAACCAAAAAAATGGCTTTGATTTACAAAAACACTTTTAATGGTAAACAGGAAAATCTTAAGAAGTAAGAATTACATAAAAATAAAAATACCTTTATTTCTCTAGTTTCTTCAGATTGACTTTCTTTGCTTCTAATCTTTGAAAGTGTTAATTCTGAAATCTGGCGTTCCCGTGATCTATCATCTCTAATATCTAGGGTTCTCAGTTTAGCAGACTCCATTTCTAGTATAACATCATTGCGATCTTCAAAGCTGAAATCAATAAAAGCGCACAAAAAACATTATATTAGTGTATTTTAATAAAAAAGCTATTATTGTCAAGTTGCACAGAAAAATTATGTAATTTTGACATTAAATAACTAGATATGATTCAGAGAATCTGACAAGTTTTAGTGATATTTACAGGATATAAGCTTTAAAACAACTTTTTTACTTTTGCAATGCTATTACAAGAAGATGTTAAAATCCCATCTGAATATTCCAAACTAGACAGTTTTTAAAAACAGACTTTACTAATATAAACACTGTATGCAGAAGCTTTTTTTCCCCTCAATCTTCTGTAACAATCTATGTTGAGTTGAAAGACAAATACTGTTCCTTCATATGCTTCCAATGAGGTATTAAAGCACACAAAAGTTCTGGGAATCTGTCTGAAATAAATAATTACAATACAGCTAAATACAACAATTAACACGCAAAATTCTGAAGTAGCACTAACACCTTCATAATGACTTTTTAAATTTACCACCTTCTTGTATAACGAGTTTAATAAAACAAACATTCACTTTCTTTCTAGTAAAAGAATGCCCAAAATTGAAAGCAAAAGCTTGCCTCCCACTCAAGTTCTGCACCAATAAAGTCCAAGCAACCTTCCTTTCCTTCAAGAACGATCTTATTAAAAATAGATATAAACTCCAAGTGTATAGCAACACTACTTAGCAACATTACCAAGCAGTGCTTTGAGAGAAATATTAGGAGTTAGGATAAGTAAACAGCCTTCATGAACGTCCCCCCAAAAAAAAGTGAAAGCAGTTTTGGATGGGATTTTAGTATCAATGTAAATTAACTTTGCAAGGGCAGTCCATCAGGGTAAATTAAAAATAGCTTACTAAAACCCAGAACAGTCCCCAGGAACCAAAACACTGCCCATGCTGTGCCAGTTAATATGATGGTGAGCATGAATAAAAAACCCAATATTAAAACTTTAAACTGCTTTTACATTACCTAAGCTTTTCATTGTAAACATTACCTGCATAAATTGACATCGCTTTCTCTCTCTGTTATGTCATTCACTGATAAACAGGACTCTGATCTCTCTTCCTCTGTAACAGCAGTCTCATCTTGTTTTCCTTCAATAACACTACCCAGTTCTTCTCTACAGGTAGTATGACCATCATCATTTTGTACCTTTTTTTTTTCTGCTAATGAATAAAAATTAAATCAATTTGCACATTCTGGGCAACATCTTAGAACTCTAATTGTCACCTCTGAGCTACAGTGAAGCAAGAGTTAATTTAAAATAGAAAATCCCAGTAGAAAATGCTTAAGTATTAAGATTTCAGAGAACTGTTCTCAGCAAAATTAAAATGTTTAGATTTAGTATGAAAGCTGATTTTGAAATACATTGTTCCATAACCTTCCGAGGCAGATCAGTCATATAAATCAAAACCCAAGTTCTCATTTTTAAGTTTGCAATGTCTTTATATAAAATTCATATTTAGACATTTGAAAGAGAGCATTTTTGCCTCTTACTTTTCTTAGAGGATTCCCCTTCTTCAGCAATTTTTGAAGGGACAGCCATTTCCTCTGGAAGATTCTCCACTTCCTGTTCAAGATCATCTTTTCTCTTCTTCTTTCTCTTCTTTTTTGCTAAGGCTTGCTCTAATGCAACCTGTTCTTCTGCCTGTTCAGAAATGCCCAAAGATTCCTCATTTTCTTTCTCAGCCATAACAGCATCTGCTTCTGTTTCTGCATCAGAAATTCTGGCTTCCTGCATATCATCTTGATCATCAGTAGCTTCTGTGCTGGCAGCTTTTGCTATTGAGACAATATGGTTCCCGGTTAATAGACTGGTGGAGTATTAGGAGCCATAAATCACTAAGATATTTCCACTAGCAACATCTTGTTAATTCATACATCACTGCCAATATACTGCCAGGCATATGAGCAGGACCATGAGAAGTCGGTCACTGACTTTATAGAAAAGCTTCAGCATAGATTAACTTCAACACTAAATGCAAAATACAATTCTGTATGTGGGACAACACTTCACCAGGGTAAAGTCATTACAGGATGTAAATCCAGAAAAAACAGGCATTGCTATTCCTGAAAAGAATTATCATATCTCTGCAGAAAGACGTGATGATAGTTGCAGAAAGTATGCCATGAAAAAGTAATTTTGATCAATAGATGTGTTGTAGTTAATAATTCTTATTTACATAAGAAAGCTGAATTATTATATAGGTAATAATTAAGAAGTTCTTTTCTGGGTTTAACAAGTTTCTGAAATTCTCATTCCTCCCCTTTGAAGGACTTTTTATCTTGATATTGTATTTATGCCGAACATCAACCACCAAGAAACTTTCCATGTACTTTATATTATTCTTATACAGACTTGTTCCCCTGTAATTAAGAAATCCAAAATGCAAGAGAAGTAGAAAAACATACTTGTATTGCTATACACGTGAGTACCTTTAATCTACCATGGAAGTCTATGAACAGAATTTATATAGCTGTAAGTCATAATAGGTGGCACATTTTACTTAATCAAATCTGAAACCAAGGTTATAAAAATGCAGCAACTATGTCAATTTTAAGAATTAAACAGTGATGTTGCTTCCTAGCTAGCATCCCCTTTAAAAAAGTTGTTCACTTGTTTGTTCCACAATACCACTTACAAGAAAATGGGTTTTTGTGGAACAAACAAGTGAACAACCCAACAGAATTAGCAGGGAATCTATGAAATGGTGTCATTATAACTGTTTTCAATTTAAGCACATCCATGAAGGGTCCTTTCACAGGTACTGAGCTAATAAGACACTATATGGTGATCAATAGTAATTAAACATAAACTTTATCCTTTATTCTGAATAGACCAGAAAATTGAAACAACTTTTACAAGACTCCCTGAAAAGAATCACACCCTTCAGACTTAGGGAGTCAAACTACAATTAAAGGAGAAACAGAACCCTTAAAAGAAAAGGTTTTAAAGTGTAAGAAACATTTAAAAGTCACAGAAGAGCTTGCAAAAAATATGGTTTTAGCACAAGAATTCTAAAAGTGAATTTCTTAGCAACTCATGTAGATATTTATCAACTGTTAAGTTAGAATATATCATTTCAAACATCAGTTCTGTGGAAGAGCACTAATCTCAGTGTGGTCTCACATTTCTGCCTAGAGAAAACACACCTCAGGAAACTGGCTGCTACCAATTATTACCATCCCTTGTATCAGTAAATTACATCTGAAAGAGTTGCACTATGAAGCCAGGATCCTCTCTTCACTGTCCCGAACAGGGAAGGAAAAGATTTCCTATGTGATTTTTCCTCTGCTAGCAACACATTACTGACCACTGCTCTGTAATGATATCTCAAGCATTCTTCTGAAGTACCTTTAGGCTTCTTTCGAGGCCTTGATGGCTTCTTTTCCTTTGGCTTCTGGCTTTTAACAGTCTTTTGCTTCCTCTTTTCCTCATCTGCTAAGACCTTCTCAAGCAGCTGGGCAAAGAATTCAAAATCAAAGGGCCGCTTTTCTTCTATCAGATTAAAGCAAAGAAATAGGAAAGATTTCAAAGTTGATAATTTTTCCCAGTTTCTGCTTTGTAAAATAATCAGTGGTACACGTTATGATATTAAAAAGCAAAGGTTATATAAATTTAAACAGAGATTTGTTTTTGAAAGTATTTTCTGTATTGCTTGAGCAGGGACTAGAGTTGGCATATATATATGGATTATAGTAGCTTGGTTTTAAAAAACAAATAGTGAAAAGATTACAGTACTTAGTGGTTTACAAAATGTAAGAAGTGACAAATATAGAAATTGTACCATAGTATCAAATAATGCATTAACATGCTGCTCTAGGACTTATGTAGTTCATTCGAATAATACACAAAGCCTTTAAGGATTCTCAAAGCAGATTACAATAGATAACTGTGCTAGAAATTCTCATGAATCAGAATAATCTTCAACTGAATATATATAGGAAAGTTTGTATTAATTTCATTTACCAGACATATAGAAAAGCCAGAAATTAAAGCTAAAGGTCTTTATTGTGAACCATGCTTGTTATAAAAAACTAAGTTTCCCCAGCTTCCGAACTCGCCTATAAGCAAAAACATTTTCTTATAATTAATTCAAGCAACACAAAGCACAAAAATTACCATGGAAAAATATGATTACCCGCCCTGGTTTCAGCTGAGATAGAGTTGATTTTCTTCATAGCAGCTAGTATAGGGCTATGTTTTGGATTTATGTTGGAAACAGTGTTGATGATATAGAGATATTTTTGTCACAGAGATGTTTTCATTCCTGCTGAGCAGTGCTTACACAGAGCCAAGGCCTTTTCTGCTTCTCATACCACCCCACCAGTGAGTGGGCTGGGGGTGCACGGGGACACAGCCGGAACAGCTGATCCAAACTGACCAAAGGGATATTCCATACCATATGATGTCATGCGCAGCTTATAAGGGGCTTGGGGAAGAGGAAGGGCAGGGGGGGCGTTCGGAGTGATGGTGTTTGTCTTCCCAAGTCACCGTTACACGTGCTGGAGCCCTGCTTTCCTGGAGATGGCTGAACACCTGCCTGCCCATAGGAAGTGGTGAATGAATTCCTTGTTTGCTTTGCTTGCATGCGCAGCTGAACACCTGCCTGCAGATGGGAAATGGTGAATGAATTCCCTGTTTTGCTTTGCTTGCGTTTGTGGCTTTTGTTTTATTTATTAAACTATCTCAACCCACGAGTTTTCTCAATTTCAGTCTTCCAAGTCTCTCCTCCATCCTGCTGGGGGGGGGCGGTGAGGGGGGAGTAAGCGAGTGGCTGTGTGGGGCTTAGCTGCTAGCCAGGGGTAAACCACAGCAGTCCTTTTTGGTGCCCAACATGGGGCTTGATAGGTTCAAGATAATGACAGATTTTATTAGAATATGCTAGATCGAATTTATAGCTGTTACAGTTGTTTAGCTATTAATTGGTAGGCTCCTGTGCTTGCCATGGGGCTTGCTTGCTTTACTACATAGTAGAATCTAGTGCTCATTAGTCCTGCTTTTTGCTTTTGCAGCTTGCTGTACTGCTTATCATCTTACAGTGCAGTGCCTGGGAACATTTTGGTAACAGCAACGGTGATGCGCCTGGGCTGGCAGATGGCCAGGGCATCGCTGCTGTTTCTGTGTTGCTGTAGTGGACAGGCTGGAACTCCTGTGTGCACTTGAGTTGAAGGGACTGTGAACTGTGGATGAGTCCACATGGGAGCAGGACACCCCAAAGCATCTGTGGCCATGACTAAGTTCACACCAGAGCAAGAATATCTCAAAGTGTCTGTGGTTGTGGTTATGTCTGTGCCACAGCAGATGCATCTCTGAAGGGACTGTTGTCCAAAGGTAAGTCCATGCTGGAACACCTCGAAGCATGTGTGGCTGTGGATAAGTCCATGCTGCAGCAGGTGCACCTTGAAATGAGTGACTGTGCAGGAGGTCATGCTGGACCACCTCAAAGCATGTGGTCACGGATGAGCCCATGACAGGACAGGTTTATTTCTGAAGGGACTGAAGTGACTGTGGCTAAGGCCACGCTGGAGCAGGTATATCTATCTCTGAAGGCATTGTGACCCACGGATAAGGCCACGCTGGTACAGGTGCACCTTGAAGCGACTGTGGCTGTGCGTAAATTGATGATGTAGCAGGTCCCTGGAGAGACTGTGGTCGACAGTTAAGGCTCCACTTGGAGCAGGTACACCCCTAGGGACTGCAGTCTGTGGATAAGTCCAAGTTGGAGCAGGGGCAAGGGGAGGTGTTCACTACAATGCTAAACCTGATGGTCTGGCTCAAAGGGACCAGGGGTGGATATTGTAATGGAAATATCTTTAAATTGTTGTAACCCACGACTTGAGCTGCATGTTACGGGAATTACTATAGCAGGAACCACCTGAACCAACGGAGGACAAGCCTTACAAGAAGCAATGCAAGTGCAGCAGCAGACTTGACCTGAGCTCACTTTAGTGCTCAGTAACTCCATGCATCACACCACCTCTCCTGTCCAGAGTGACTACCCTAAGAGATGGAACCCAAAGTCATGGGCTAAATGAACTCCATGGACATTTTGTGGACATTTTACAAGGGTGGTCCATAGACTAAGGGAATGATATCAGCATATCACATTCTATCAAAGGATGAGAAGAGGCATGATGGTTAATGAGGATGTATTGGATTGTGTGGGACCTGAGCACGACATAAATGGTATTGAATAAGGGGTGGAGAACGTCCTTGTTTCAGCTGAGATAGAGTTAATTGTCTTCATGGTGGCTAGTTTGAGGCTACATTTTGGATTTGTGCTGAAAAGAGTGTTGATAATATAGAGATGTTTTCATTACTGCTGAGCAGTGCTTACAGAGAGTCAAGGCCTTTTCTGCTTCTCACACCATCCCGCCAGTGGGATGGCTGTGGGTGCACAAGAAGTTGGAAGGAGACACAGCCAGGACAGCTGATCCAAACTGACCAAAGGGATATTCCATACCATATGGTTAGCATATAGGGGGCTTGGGGGAAGAGAAAAGGGGGGTGGCAGTGTTCGGAGTGATGGCGTTTGTCTTCCCAAGTAACCATTATGCATGATGGAGCCCTGCTTTCCTGGAGATGGCTGAACACCTGCCTGCCAATGGGAAGTGGGGAATGAATTCCTTGTCTTGCTTTGCTTGCGTTTGTGGCTTTTGCTTTACCTGTTAAACTGTCTTTGTCTCAACCCACGAGTTTTCTCACTTTCACTCTTCCGATTCTCTTCCCCATCCCATTGTGGGAGAGGGAGCAGGTGGCTGCATGGGGCTTAAGTTGCTGGCTGGGGTTAAACCACGACACTACCATTTAATGGCTCATTGTAGGGTGGGGTACATTTACTCTACTTACTGAAAGCTTTGTCTATCCTCCATCCATTAACTTTTTCCTCACGTTTGAACTTGTTCTAAAAGCAAAGGTATATTTGACTTTTTCAGTAAGCAAGAAATGCAAAAATATATTGTACAATATGGTAGATCAAGTTAACCCTTCTTCAATGCAACAAAATTTTCTACCAACTAAAGTTGTTAAATCTTACAGGCACACTCACAGAACACAAATTTGTAATCAATTTTTAAATATAAAATCTGTCACCAATAGGTCTTACCAGTCATAATTTTTTATTATTTTCAACATCTTTGTCCTTACTTCCAACCTAAGCACGGTTTGAAATATCAAAGATTTTCCCAGCTGGATATGACAAAAAAGGTGACACAGAAGACCTTCACCAAGCATCCACTTATGCTTAGCAGCATTTTTCAATTAAAATAAAATTGAGACAAACTGTGTCTAGACATGCTGGATTTACTAGATATGTTGATCAGAATTCAACTGAGTGTATTAATGTTTCAGACACTTACTACCTCTTGGAAACAGGTATTAAAAAAAAGCCTTGCTACAGAGCCAGTTAGCATCAAAATTATCAATACTAATAGAGGAAGCATAGGAATAGAAAATTAGAAACAGAAAAGTGAAAACAGACATTTAATTGCTTTATTGAGTGCTTTAATTTTTACCTTAATTTCTGCTCTGGCTCTATGAGGAAACAGCCGTCCAATCAAGGAGAAGTCTGTTCCTACCATACTGATAGCTAAAAAGAACATGTCTGTTTCTGGAGGGGTGTGGGGTGGGGAAAAAAAAAAGATAGATACATACACTTAAGTATTTAGTTAACCATTCTTCTTGCTATCTAAAATAAAAACACCTTTCAAGCTTAATGCAGTGAGATAGATAACTTTAAAGTTATGTATTTTGGCTGCAAGTTCAGCTGGGCTGAAGTATGTGTGTTATTTTACCTAAGAACCTCTAATAACATTTGCTGAATTAATTATTTACAGAAAGAACTGTCTAACCTATTATAAAACTGCAGAATGTGAAATATGTTTTGTAAAGCTAGTAAATCAAAGCTAATCAACTCCAAATTGCCAATGTTTATTTTTATTATGAACACAACCACAAACAGAAATCAGAAAAAAGCATCTGTAAAAATACCATCTCCATTATTATTTGTTAACAGGAAAAGAGTGCATTCCAAAAGCAGCAGAGTGAATTCTGAGGCTAATTTTTCTATCTACACTTATAAAAAGCATTTCCATTGTAAAAAGTCTTGCACAGTGTTGTCAGCCTAGAGATAATAATCAATTCACAGCAGGCATAATAAAAAAACCAGCCCACCCACTCATAAAAACACAGCTGTCCTCATGCACTGAAATCAGCCCATATAAAGATAGCTTATAGAATTTATTCCTGTCCATGCTGGAAGAACCAAGTAAAGAAGCTGTTAAGAAGTGCCAGTTAATCCATATAGAGCTCAAATATGCAGACATCAGAATCTAAAATTACACTTTTGATAAGGCAGACTAGCATTTCCACAGCATCTAAACATTCATGACAGAAAAAATTCAGAGGCAGCATACATATCATAAGGCACTGGATTTTTTTAAACACGCCAATTTTCACAGTAAATATCAGGGTTTTAAGAGTTTGGAGGGTTGAGACTATGTTACACATAAGTAGATCCATTTACTCCACTAGAAATAATTGTTGAGTACAAAGCATAGGTGGAAAATTAAGATTCTTCTGCAGACTCAAAACTTGAAACTAAAAATGTACTCACCTTTATTTGACCATGGTTTTGTGTAAAAGCTTTTCCTGAAGCTGGAATACGTAGTTGTAGAGCCACGCTCAAAGATGGGATCATTTTCTTCTACAACACATGGACCTTTTGTTCTTAGAACTTCTACAGTTAAACTGGAAAAGCAAATACACAGAGACTCATCTGCAAATATTGCTAACAAGAGACATAGTAAATGTTTATAAGCCAGCTATTCAGATTTTTCCTACCATAAGTCAGAGCTGGTACTGTAACCAGGTTTAATAATTATATTAACATGTATTTTAATGAGAAAATGCAGCAATAAGTCATTAACCTGCTCAGCCTGGGCAAGTAAATTTCCTTTTCCCTTTTTGTAAGATACAGTACAGACAGACATGATTAAATATCTTAAAAAAATACACATATAAAATTGTCTTTTTAACAGTCAAGAAAATTATTTCGCAACACCACAAGAGCCTCTCCATATCCTTTTAGAATACTTTCAAATTCCTTTACCAGGACTGCTCTAGGTTTACACCTTAGGTTACATCTCATGCTACTAATACATTTGGGGAACTCAATAATTTGGTAATCTAATACTTTTAAAAAGTCATAGTCTAAGCAAAGTTCCTGAAAACACTGACAGCTGAGTAAAGCAGCGACATGCAAGATGCAAAGCTGAAGCAAATCACACTGACAACTGAATAACAGCAGACACATGCAACTGTGAGAAACAAGTTAAGACATCTGAAAGCTTGACAAATATTCAGCCTTCATTCACTGTAATAAAATATGACAACTTCCTCTCTCTCTCCTTCTCCAAAAACATTTCTCAGAGAGTTTGCACTACTGAGATGCAGATAACTGCTGCTCATGCTTTGCCACATACTTGCACTGTTTCCTAAGTTAGGATAGCTCATCTCTCGACATATAAACAAACTCACCTTTGTCCCTGTCCAAAGTAACTGTTCTCGATTCAAAAACTAAACAGCAACATAATATATATTGTCCTTGAGTCAAGCACAGAATTTGTTACCTTTCTTCATCCAGAATAATCGAACCATCTTCTGCTACTTTCACACGAGGAACTAGAAGTGGACCGTCCTGACTCTCCTCCCCATTCTCTGCTTCTTCCTCCTCATCTTCCTCTTCATGATCAGGAGTACTTTTCTCTTCCTGTCTACAATTTTAAGACATCAAGCAAAAATATTACTTTTGTTAGTGTTTTGAATTGCTGCTCTGTATGCCAGACATTCAACAATTTAATGAACCACCCAGCAATGCAACCCACCAGCACGTGAGTCGATACATAAACGCTGGAATCTGCTTTTCATTCTATTGCAAAATGGACAAATCCAAAAAAATAAACTTGAAAGCAAAATGCTCTTTAACCACCCTCCCCTCCCAAATTACAGTTTGTTATAAATAAGGGCTGTGATACTGAAACAGTAAAAAAAAGACCTACACTGTTAGTATTACCAAAGAAACATATTTTTTTTCCAACATCAGAAAACCTTTTGACTGTAAGTACATCCATCACCAAGACTTACTCTTTCATTTGACTCAGTGCAGAATTTTTTTCTATTCTCTTTTCTTCTGCCAATGAAGACCTAGAAATTTATAAAAAGTTAGAGATGAACATTTGTACAGATACATTTTTGCTTCATTCCACAAAACCTGCTTTTAGTGGATAATGGACAAAGAAACAAAAAGCTTTTTTTCAATTCTTTAGATTTGAGTCTAGACTTGAGTCTAATCATCTAGATTCGAGTCTATCTGAAGAACTGCCACTGCTTAATACATTTTGCTCTTTTTCTATATAAGCGAGGACAAAAAAAAGCCATTTGATGCAGTAATCCATTGTATGGGCATAGGGAATCTAAGAGCATCTGGTTCATTACCTGCTTAAGGACTACTCAATATAAAAGAAAAAATAACAAGGAAAGTGATAAATAAAACACACAAGCACACAAACATGAACAAGCAGGTGGTAACAGACAATGACAGAAAACTCATTTGCTACTGAGAGGAAGAACAGGATTTGGATAGCTCTACTCATGTTTATGTGAGTGTTTTTGGTACTTGCAGGAAAAAGGCCCTGCTCTGTCTGTGGCAGTCTGTGCAGCCAGCTGTCTTAGTGTTCCCTGTGTATGTGCACCTCTGGGATGCTCGTTCAGCCTTGCTACTGGCAAAACCTGTAAAGGGAACAGTAGCAGCCACATCCATCCTGCTGGAATGGAGATACCTCCTGGGTCTTACAGTGTGTTTTGTGCTTCAGCACCTAGGAAGGAGAAACACTTAGCTTCCTGTAGTCCACTAGATTTGGCAGGCAGTCATACCATCCCTAGCAGCCATAACTGAAAAATCCAACAGCAGCAAGTGGAAAAAAAAAAAAAAAAATTCTATTGTTCTGCATTTGTATAGAGATAAATCAACACCAAGGTCAGGTTCATGTTTTTATATTCCAACAAGTACACTAATCTTCATTCTTATTTCTGTATGTAGATTGAATAGATGTGAAAATATCCAGAAGCTTTTGTTACCATTGCAACAGCACCGCATCTGTGCTAATACTCCAGATTTAAGAATATACTTTTTCACAATTACTAAATTGGTAGAAAAAGAAAAATCATTTAACCTAAGGAGAGAGAAAAAGAGTCATACTTACTTCATAGGATTGTTTTCTGGCAGATAGTATATCAAGTCTCTCATGGTCATTTTAGAACGGTCTGGTGGAGAACGTCCTTCAATTATTGGAGGCCTGTGCTTCAACTGTTTCCATATAAAAATAAGAAAACATTTAAATTCACCCTGCAAGTACTTTATATTTAACAAATGACTATTCTTCTTTGTTTATGAAGTACCCCATTTGGGGAGTTTTGTTGTTCCTCCCCCTCCCCACCCTCCATAACTGAAGTAAGTTTTATCTTAAAAGTGACTCTTTGTCACAGATGAAGCCACAGACCCTTACATGACTTACCCTCTCAGAGAAATTCAATACTTGGCACAGAAGTGAAGAGTTATTCAAAATTACAGAACTTTAACAAAAATCAAGTTGAAAATATATAAGAAACTCCAAATCCCAAGCGTCTTATAGCACACTTCCCCATTGTATTACCAACTGGGAAACTTTAAAAATTGGAATGTCAACCATAATATAATAGCAGGTCTCATGTCAAAAAGGCTCATGGGTCTAATCAAATGAAAAGATAATACAGATTTCACAGGAAATTGTGTATGAGGCAACACAGTACTACTACTGCTTATAAACAAACTAAACCCATACAGAGTTATGAGATATCACAGGTTATTAGCAGTAAGCACCTGATGATCATCACAAAACACTACTGCAAAGAGATAATGTATGTTATGTGAATCACGTCTTTGCCCTTCACAGATCAGCACTGCTTAATGCAGAGGCCTACCATCCGCTCTTTCTTCAGCTCTTCTTTAAGCATTTCTCTTAACTTCCGAGCTTTAAGGATCCTTTCACGGTCAGAACACGTTTGTTTCTCTTTTACAGGAACAAGTTTCACAGGTAGCTTTTCCCCTTGTGTTCCTGTTCTTTCCTGTGTTGGTCTCTCCTTGAGTGGGGAGGGTACATTCTTCTGCAAGGTATCATCATTTTTTTGAGCAGCGACACCTACAGTTTGTTCTTTGTTCACTGATTTTTTTAGTGGGGAAAACTGTGGCACTTGTGGCACGGGTGTTTTCTTTTCGGGCAGCATAGAAGACTTTAAAGAGCTTTCGACATTACTCTTTTCTGATGGAGAAGAATCCTTCTGAAGCGAAGCACTGCCATCAGGAGCCTGTGATGCTTGCCTCTCCTCTTTTGATGCAGAATGTTGAGCAGATGATGGTCCAGTTCTGGGTTTGGCAAGATTGGGCACAGTGGAGATCCGTTTTCTTCTCTGTGTAGGCATCTCTGCAGGTTTACTAGCTGCTCCGGCATCATTTGAGCTATTGGCCTTGTCATCACTGGAAAAATTAAAAGAGTATTCTGAAATACTTTACAGTGACAGATTTGTAACTCTTACTTTCAAGATATGATTATGCTCCAATCAGTACAAATGTAGTGCTACAAAAAAATACAGTTATGTACAAGAAGCCACACTAGACGCAACCTTTAGCTGGTACTTCCTCATAAACTAATCCACTATAAGAACCAGTACATTATTTTCTAATATTAATTACTATTAATGTTGCTGTTACAAGCCAGTGGACCAATAATGCTAAACTCTTATGTTCCTTCCCCCTCACCTCCCCCGCTTTCAGCTGAAAATACCAAACATCATAATATAATAAAGCTTTATAAAGTATAACCCACATAATATATGTGATATATTAAAAACATTTTAATAAAGCTATACGCAACAAGTAGTTTGATGATTTTTACCACAATCAAACTGAACACATTTCTTACACATTTGCAACCAGATTATATGTAAACTGTGAATTCAAAAAAAACCTTAGCAGTGAAAACGGCTGCTGTTATTCTACTGCTCACACTTAATACATTAAAAGTAGCCTTTTAGAGGCAACAACTTTTGGCTTTCCTGAAAAGCTTTCTATTTAAGTATTTTTTGCATCCCTTACATGGAAATAATTTTCAAAGTGTAAGCAAATTTGCCAGCCATTATGACCTTCCTAAATCTGCAGGCTCTTCCAGTGTTTGGCTCCTTGATGTTGCTTACAGTAAGACTGCAGCAGAATTACAACTGAGTCATAAAGAGTTTTTTAATTTTACATTGGAACTATGCCTTGTTTCTGAACATACGGACAACCACACCCATGGTTCAGTTAGCCATCTTCAAAAACAATCATAAGCAAATGCCTTTGAAGGAATATAAGAAAAGCATAAATGCACAGTGAAACTTTTCCAAATCCTCTCCAGCTACTAACCGTCTTGGGCAAATTCTACAAAAGATGTTTTTGTATTTAGTAGCCTCGGCAGACTTTTCTGAATCAATTTGTGCCACACTGTGAGTTCATATACATTTTTAGTACACAGAATATCTATCAGAAAGGACTTCAGCAGCCTTACTACATGGTGCCTGTCTGTGTGTTCTGAATGAGATCCTTGCAAGTTCTATTCAACATCCTCTGTTTTTTGTACAGCGTGGTGAAAAGTAATTCTTCATTCACCTTCTCCATACAAGCTACATTTTGTGGAGTTTGTTTAATCAGAGTGCCACAACACATTTCTGAACAGTTAAATACAATTTAGCAGAAACTGTGTTTAAAAAAAAATAAAATCTTATGCTCAGCAAATATTTTACTTCCTTGATAATCAACAAAACCTGTTCATCATTTAGATAACAAAACAAAGTAACTGACACTATAGATACAGGTTTGAGCAGCTATGAAGAAATGCCTTAGGTTGGAAGGACAAATTTGCAAGATATTTTCACATTTGCCTTTACTTTTCTTGCAGATCACACAACAAACACATTGTGCTGTATGTCACCAGTTACTGCACTCAGGAAAGCAAATTTTGTGACTTCCCTCAAATCCACTCTTCCTGAATCTTCAGAGACACGCTGGCAGCCAATCTTTAAAATGCATCATCTAGAGAGACAGCTCTCCAAGAAGCTAATACTGCAATAAATCCCTAGGCCTGCTCTCTCCTATTTGGTTGCTATACAGCTTCAAACACAACCAAAAACTTTAAGAACCATCTACTCAGTGGAATTTAGGGGGACCAAACAGCTCTCACCTGTGCCTTTACTTGCTCCCAGTACTAAAAGTTCCCCTGAGAGTCTCCCAGCAGTTTTATGTTGGATACTACCTTCTCTGTCCAGCTGAACTTTGGAACCCACCACAGCACTCCAGTGGTCCATCTGTCTCTTCTAATAACTGCATCATTTTCCAAACCTGTACTTCTCCAAAGAAGCTCTTTCCTTGCCACAGCCCACACATTTCACTGCGTTGGCAAACTGAAGAGATCTTCAACGTGAACAACTTCCATTACAAACACTCTTAAATTTCTTATAACTCCTCTACTTTTTCTTTAGAACAGCAGGATGTGGTTTTGTGGATTTGTTCACTCGGATATATTCTGTATTTATTGACGAAAATATTTTATGAGCCTGTTACTTATATGGCAAAGGTCTATTTTTAAAGTCATGTGAATAGATTCCTTAGAATATTCTCCCTTTCACAATAGCATTGGTGTCTAGTTTTGAAACTTACAACTAGATTACACTGAGACACTCATTAAGTTACAAACACAGAAATCTTTAATAAATGTGCTGAATCAGTAACAGTACCACATAATTGAAAAATAGTAACTATATATTCATTTAAGAAAAAAGTTCTGGATAACAAAAAATGCATTAAGCTGATCTCTGCAACACATAAATTTTATTTATAAAATTTGAAAGAAAAATATCCTTACAGCACATTGCAAAACAAGTTTAAGTATAAAGGACAGAAGATACAAGCTGAATAAAAGGCAGCATAGGTTTACCAAAGACGTAAGACATGCCATGTCAATTAGTCTGATATCTGAATATCTAGTCACAGGAAACAAGACTGTAAGAAGACCTTGTATTATGTCATGGAGGACAAGTTTCACCTAAAAGAATAGCAATATTCACGCAAGATGCAAAAACAACTTGTTAAAAGAAGTGAGAAGGTTGCTCTGAAGAGCAATTATGGGGAAATGTCCTGCAGAACTTGTCTGTACTGTTTTTGGTGAGGGCAGAGTTAATTTTCTTCACAGTAGTTCATATGGTTCTATATTTCAGATTTGTGACCACAACAGTACAGATAGCACACCCATGTTTCAGCTATTGCTGAGCAGTGCTTACATTGCGTCAAGACCTTTTCTTGCACCACCCCACCAGTGAGTGGGCTGGGGCTGCACAAGGAGTTGGGAGGGGACACAGCCAAGACAGCTGACCCCAACTGACCAAAGGGATATTCCATTCCACCTGGTGTTGTGCTCAGCAATAAAAGCTGGGGGAAGAAGGAAGAAAGGATGACATTCAGAGCAATGGTGCTTGTCTTTCCAAGTCCTCCATACACGTGGTGGAGCCCTGCTTTCCTGGAGATGGCTGAACACCTGCCTGTTGATGGGAAGTGGGGAATGAATCCCTTGTTTTGGTTTCCTTGTGTGTGTGGCTTTTGCTTTACCTGTTAAACTGTCTTTAGCTCAACCCACAGGTTTTTGCACTTTTGCCCTTCTGATTCTCTGCCAATCCCACGAGGGAGGGGGTGGGGAGGGAGCAAGCAGCTGTGTGGGGCTTAGCAGCCAGTCAGAGTTAACCCATAACAGGGAGGTCCTGAAGGACTGGTCCTAGGACCAACCGTACCACACATTTCCATTGCAATGAAAAGCACTTTAAAAATTGAACAAACAAAAAGGAAAAAGCCAGAAAGTTCTCTCTCACTAATGCATGAAGAAGCAAATACAAACCAGGAAGCACTATAAGAACACAAAATCAAACTCGTTCACTTATGGACTGTGAAGAATTTTTGCTGTACATGGCAAACAAGCTCCCTGATGCTGCGGTGCCAGAAAAACTGAGTATCAGACCACACTAGGCTCCTCCTTTGCAGTCTTAACTTACATATTACTTCAATCACCTGCAGTGCAACCGCAGTAAAGAAATGCCAGGTTTTGCTTAGGTTGCAAACACGTCAAATACCCAGAAGTCACTGTCCAATTATCACATACACAACTGTCACCAGGCACCGTCCGGAGGGCGGTGTGGCACCTCTATTTCAGGAAGCCTTCAAGACGAGACAACTCCAAAGCAGGGACAGTCAGGAGACGATAGGCGGTGACAACAAGCGCTACTGGCGAACCTGCCACCAGTACGTTTCTAGGGGCTTCTGAAGGACGAGCCTCCCCACCTCCCCAGGCCCGTCCCACTCCCAGGGATCCACGGCCGGGCGGTAGCAGCAGCCCAGGCAAGACCCCGCCGGAGGAGGCCCGCCCCCGTTCCCACACCCCGGGCTACTGCGGGGCCTCGGTGAGACTCACCTCTCGGCCCGCTGCGCGACAGGCGGGGGTTCGGCCGCCACACCCGCCGCAGCCTCTGCTTTGGCAGCCGCCGGGGAACCCGAGCCCTGAGGCTCCGGGTCCGCCGCACCGCCAGCGCCAGCTCCCCTGCCCGCGGGTCGGACATTGGGCCGCACGTTGAGGCGGGCCCGGCGGAACATGGCGCCAGCGGCTCACTCCGGACGCTCAAGAGAGACAGGCACGCGCACGCGAGCGAGCTCGGCGTCAGCGGCGCACGTCCCGGTAATACCGCGAGCTCTGTTGCCCCACGGCATGTCACCCGCCTCTGCGCCCGGCGCGGACCGCATCGTCATCAGCGCGCGGCGGAAGGAAGAGGAGGGGGGAGAGGGGGCATGGCCCGGCCCGCCCCGCCCAGTGGTGGGGAAGGCGGTGGCGGAACCGCGGAGCTTGTGCGGGAACATTAACGGTCACGAATACGGCACCGAACCTGTCTTTAATGCCTCAGTAGCTCAAAAGCCATTTATTTTTCCTCAATTCAGACCTCTCATCAACGGCTTTCTAGGCGTTAGCTTTGCCCACGGTGACCAAATTTAAACGAACAAACGACGTTCCTCCGGTTGGGGAAGTGTTTTCCTGCGGGAGGGCTTGGGCAGTTTTAAAAGTAAAGCACCCTCGGATGGGAAAAGTTCGCTTTTGCTCTCACTGTGCAAAGCTAGAAAAGGCAAACATTGCCCAAAGAAAGCAAAGTGGTTTGGGTTTCGTTAACTTTCCTTGGTGATTTTAACTGTGCGATCTGTCGTGATTCTTTTTTCTGCATGTTGATAAAAGGCGACGCGCTCTTACATAAGGGCATTTCGAAAACTATTATTTTACTTCAATCGTACATGTAGAGCCTCCTTTGAAATCTTCCGCTCCTGACCAGAGCTCCCTCAGCTTGCTGCCTTGCCGCCGTGACGTGCTCCGACACCGAGCGTCCCACGGCGTTTCCGTCTCTCGTCACTTTACGGGAGCTTGATTCTCCTACAACTCACCGTCAGGAACGCCGCGCCCATCACGCCCATCAGCCCCGTCCCGTTTGCACGGAAACACTCGGGATCGGAGTAACAAGCCCGCACGCCGCCGGCGGTGACACCCGCCCTGCGTCACTCCCGCTCTCAGGGGCGGGCGGCGGGAGGGGAAGAGACGCCTCCACCCCTCACCGACCGCCGTGTCAGGCCTTTGGGCGGCGTACCGCCCCCCGTGCGCCACAATGACGTCAGGGGCCAGCGAGGCTTTATAAGAGGCGTCAGCGGCGGACAGGGAGGCAGACTGTTCTGGCAGCGAGGCAGTTGTGGGCAATTTGGCGGTAGCGGTGCTGCGCGGCCCGAGCGTCTCACGATGACCCGTGAGTGCTGGCAGGCCTGAAGGGGGCTGCCCTGGGGCCCTGTCGGGGAGCGGAGCGGGCGGTAGGCCTTCGGCCGCTTCACCGTTACGGCGGCGGGCCGGTCGGCTCCAGACCAGCGGAGAAGTGCGGCCTCGGCGCGACGCTGAGGGCAGCCCGGCGGTCGGTCCGGGGGCGGGGGTCGGCCGCGGTGTGGTGCCGCTGTCAGGCCTTGGTCTTTGTGGACTTGGCGTCCCTGTGGGGGGAATTCAGCGGCGAGTGCGTGGGCCCCTGGGGCTGAGGCTTCCCACATCCTGCCGGCCTCCTAGGCTCGGAGAAAAAACATCCTCAGCCGGTTCCCTGGCGTAGCTGTGTTGGGGGGTGGGGAGGAGGAAGAAAGATGGTGATGTGCTAGAACAACGGTAACGCTCAGTTGCAGTCCTGGCTGCTGTCCAGTCTGTAAATAAAGGGCTTTTATATAACTGATGAATACTTAATACTATGTTGATTAAATAGTGGTTGTTAAAGCTGTTGTTGAAAGGGCAACAGGACTTGCTAATCATCACTTTATTCAAAAGTATATCTACACTAAAATGGCGGAGAACTGTGAACCAAACCTAGAATACTCCAGCTGACCTAACTGGTGGAGTTACTCTTCTTGTTATTATTCTGCTTGTTATACTTGGCAGTACAAAAACTGCCTGTGTTTAAGGAAGTGCTTTTACATTCACACTTAAAAATACATACCTTTGAAGCCACATACTGCTGGAAGTGTGGGTGAAGACCTGGGTCATAAACAGTTTGTGCACAGATCAGACCTTGAATGCAAGAAAGGGGCAGGTTTATGGCTTTTGTTGATATTTTTTTCCCTGTTGTGCATGATGCTAAAATAAACATAGCTTAATGTTAAAAAGAGGTGCACCATTCCATGCCTGAGCAGAGAGTCATAACATTTCATTTTAGGATAACCTAGTTTAATACAGTATCTGAAATACTAGAGGTATAAAAGTTGTGATATGCCACCATGCAGTCTAATCTTAGCTTAGTGCATGTTTCCAGAGTTCAGCACTTTATCAGTCAGACCTGGACTAGATCCTGTGATTTCAAATGGACATATAGTAAAATAGAATGAGAATGGATTGCTTATTAACAACTACTTACTGTGCCTCTAAGCTCATAAATTCACAGTGCTTGTTGCACTGCCAAATTTCAGGGTACCTGAACACTGAGTAGATTTGTGAAGATGGTGATGACTAGATGAATTGGAGCGTTTTTTGTCACTTGTCTTCCATTATTATTTTGTGCTTGAATCAAACTGTTCTGTTTACTTTTGCGTTCTATTTTTGGGACATGGTGGTATGCACTTTTCTGCTTTAAGTTCTGACATGTGATTAGATCCTTTGCTGCTCAGAAAGGACTGCAGGAATGATGACCTCAGTAGCCAATCCTTACTGCCATACTCTTTGACCTCCGTACAGTAGAGATGATTACTGCATGTTCCAGTGCTCTTCAGAGGTCTTTTGCTTATCTTTCTCTTCAAGAAGAGCTGGATCTTGGAGTTGGAAGTGCAGGGACAGCTTGAACTAAGGCATATGTCTTGCAGAGGCAGGCAAGGATGGGGGTGCTCAAGCACAGGTATAAGCAGGAAGGGTGTGCTGGCCTTTATGTGGCAGTTCATGCTTGAATTTGACATTACAGGAAGCTGAATTGTCTTCTGTCAAGACTAGGCCACGTGTCATGGAAGATTTACGTTGATGTTACAGAATGTAGAAAACCAGCACCGTCTCCCTTGGAGCTAGGGATACTCATTCAGCATCCCTGGTGAAGTACTGGAGCTAAACAGTCCTTGGCAATGTTTACTTGGAAACAAGGATGGTACAAGTTTCTTTTCAAATAGTCGTCTGGCTCTGTGTGCCTTGTCTGCATACTGTATTGCTCTACTGTCTGCTCTGCTTTGCAGTGTACAAGTGGCAGCCGAGCTATTCAGTGATGCCTCCCAGTTTGCTGCTCAAGTTCATAATTTTGCCATGTGTATGGAATAACTCTGCAGACACCCTGCACAATGTTTGCTTGGAAAGGAAGGCAGTGCATGAAGTTGAGTCAATACTGCTATAGTCAGAATCCATATAGCAGGTATGTTTTCAGTTCCTGCCTCTTTTTCTTCATGAGAAAATAAGATACTTCATTTCTTTAAGTACCACAGAAGTGCTGTTTTATTGCTGATAACTTGTTCATATGACGTTCATGCCTTCTGAGCAACAAGCTCAAGAAGCATTTATAGCCTGGAATGTATCATCTGTTCATGAGTCATCAAGTTCTAATCAACACCACTACTGCCAGAGATAGGTAGCTGTTTTACTTCAGTTTCTGAACAAAGTGGCCCTTCTACGTGGACTTCGGGGACAGGATTTCACTGAATGCTAGTGAGGAGGATGGAGCAGGAGTTCTCTTAGCTTTTTCAAAAGGTACTACTTGATGTCCTGTCACAGATGAGGTTTATCTTCCAAGGCAGGAGCAGCCCTCAGGAAGCAGCAGTCATAACATGTTCTTTTCATTTGGGCTCCTGACACCTTTTGCCAGGTGGTATGCTGTGGTGGGTTGACCCTGTCTGGGGGCCAGGTGCCCACCAGAGCTGCTCTATCACTTCCCCTCCTTAACTAGACAGGGGAGAAAAGGTATAACGAAATGCTTGTGGGTCAAGATAAGGACAGGGAGAGATCACTTGCCAATTATTGTCACAGGCAAAACAGACTGAACTTAGAGAGAAAATTCATCTAATTTATTACCAAGCAAAACAGACCAGAGGAATGAGAAATAAAATCTTAAAACACCTCCCTCCCTTCTTCCCAGGTGTAACTTCACTCCTGGCTTCAACCTACTCCCCTGCCAGCGGCACGGGGCGACAGGGAATGGGGATTGTGATCACTTGATCACATGTTGTTTCTGCTGCTTCTTCCTCCTCAGGGGGAGGACTCCTCATGCTCTGCCCCTGCTCCAGCATGGGGTCGTTCTCACGGGAGACAGTCCTTCATGAACTTCTCCAATGTGAGTCCTTCCCACGGGCTACAGTCCTTCACGAACTGCTCCAGCATGGGTCCCTCCCATGGAGTGCAGACCTGCAGGAACAGACTGCTCCAGCGTGGGTCCCCCACAGGATCACAAGTCTGGCCAGCAAATCTGCTCTGGCGTGGGCTCCTCTCTCCACGGGGCCACAGGTCCTGCCAGGAGCTTGCTCCAGCACGTGCTTCCCACGGGGTCACAGCCTCCTTCACATGCCTCCAGCTGCTCTGGCATGGGGTCCTCCACAGGCTGCAGGTGGAATCTCTACACCCCCTCTTCCTTCCTCCATGGGCTGCAGGGGGACAGCCTGCCTCACCATGGCCTTCACCATGGCCTGCAGGGGGAATCTCTGGCAGGTTAGAGCAGACTAGAACTGCTGTAAGGAGGTGGATACTAAGGAAAGATTGTCAGCTAATGCAGAAGAGTTTGTGATTGTGATGGCTGTGGCCATTGCCTGGAAGACCCTGAGTATTTAGATGGCGAGTTGTATCTGCTCTGAGCAGCAGTTGTGTTGTGCTGGTTTTGATGTCATGCCCTCAGGAATGTTGTCTGATCAAGACTGCATGCCTAACTTGCCAGTGGTTCAGGGGTTTGGTAGTCGTGGAGAAAGCTGGTTGTCCCCTGAAGAGGTGTCCTCTATACTGGGAACAGTGATGTAGTTTTGTGTCTTTATATATTGTGGTAGGTTGACCTTGACTGGATGCCAGGTGTCTACCAAGCTGGTCTATCACTCCCCTCCTCAGCTGGACCGGGGGGAGAAAATAAGATGGAAAAAAACCCCTCATGGGTCAAGATAAAGGCAGTTTAATACAGCAAGAGCAAAAGGCAGCGCAGAAACAAAGGAAAAAGAAAAGATTTAGTCTCTATTTCCCATCAGCAGGCGATGTCCAGGCACTTCCTGGGAAGCAGGGCTTCAGTATGTGTAGCAGTTGCTCTGGAAGACAAATGTCATAAATAACGAATTCCTCCTCTTCCTCCTCCTTTTTCTCAGCATTTATTGCTGAGCAAATGTCATATGGTATGGATTATCCCTTTGGTCAGTTTGGGCCAGCTGTCCTGGCTGTGTCCCCTCCCAAGACCTTGCCCACCCCCAGCCCACTGGTGAGGGGGATGTTGGAGAGACAGCCTTGCTGCTCAGCAGCAGCCAAAACCCTGGTGTGTTACCAGCACCTTGCTGGCTACTGATACATAGCACTATGGGGGCTGCTGTGGGGAAAATTAACTCCTGCTCAGCCAGACCCAGTAAGTATATGTATAAAGTTATGCTTCTCACTTTTGTCGAAAGTGAGGCCAAGCACTTGCTAAAACCATGCTGAAGTGCTGATCTTGATTTCACAGAATCATAGAATGGTTTGGCTCAGAAGGGACTTTAAAGATCATCTAGTTCCAAATCCCCTGCTGTGGGCAGGGACACCCGCCACTAGACCATGTTGCCCAAAGCCTCATCCAGCCTGGCCTTGAACACTTCCAGGGATGGGGCATCCACAACCTCTCTGGGCAACCTGTGCCAGTGCCTCACCACTCTAACAGTAAAGAATTTCTTTCTAATGTCTAATCTAAACCGACCCTCCTTCAGCTGAAACCCATTACGCCTTGTCCTGTCACTACACTCCCTCCCAAACAGTCCCTCACCAGCTTTCCTGTAGGCCCCTTCAGGTACTGGAAGGCTGCAGTTAGATCTCCCCGGAGCCTTTTTTTCTCCAGGCTGAACAACCCCAACTCTCTCAGCCTGTCCTCACAGCAGAGGTGCTCCAGCCCTCTGATAATCTTTGTGGCCCTCCTTTGGACTCGCTCCAACAGCTCCATGTCTCTCCTGTACTGGGGCCCCCAGAGCTGGACGCAGTACTCCAGGTGGGGTCTCACCAGAGTGGAGTAGAGGGGCAGGATCACCTCCCTTGACCTGCTGGTCATGCTGGCTTTGATGTCAGCCCAGGACACGGTTGGCTTTCTGGGCTGCAGGCACACACTGCTGGCTCATGTTGAGCTTCCCATCAATCAATACCCCCAAGACCACCTCCTCAGGGCTGCTTTCAATCCATTCCCCGCCCAGCCTGTAGTTGTGCTTGGGATTGCGCTGACCCACGTGCAGGACCTTGCACTTGGCCTTGTTGAACTTCATGCGGTTCACACGGACACATTTCAACTAAAAATCTTTTGAGATCACCTCTTTAATAGTATTTGAGTGTAATTAATTGAATGGACTAACACCCCATCATAAGCAAAGTAGGTAGAATAGCTGTAACTGTGCCCTTGCTGCCAACTTAAGGGAACACCTACATAGAGAAACCCATAAAATGAAGATTGAAAAAATACAGATGTTGGTTTGTAATGAAATCTAAAAAGCATACATGGGAAAGCAAGCTATGAACAGAAGCCCATAATAGTGCATGGAAGGAGCCTTCCTGAATGCTTGCTTGCAAATTCCCTCAATAGAATGAGAATACTCTTGCATGTGAACAGCATTAGGGTTGTCCACCCTGTGCAGGGACGTATGTGCATAGCTGTTTTGAGAAATTGGTAAGTCATTTTATTCTGAACAAGGTGTCTTGAGGAACTGGAATCTTGGTTGTGTGTTAACTTCAGCTTTGTCAGCCCCACTACTTTTGCAAGGGCCTGTGTGGTATGTGGTAGGTAAACAAAATCTTGGGTTGAAACTCCGTAACTGCCATAGCCTCGTAGTGCATACACGTCAGCTGTCTTGGAGCAACAGTGAATTAAACCTACATACAGCTGCTTGTATGCTATGTGTTCTTCTCTGCTTTCATGGTTCCCAGAGTAAGGCAGCTTTAGCATTTGATAGCGCTAGCTGAGCTTCTGGGGTATGAGTGCCCAATAATACATTACAAACAAATCCTGTGTTAAGTAGTTTCGGGGACTTTATCCACTAAAAAGCAAAGCCCAAGTTCCCATATGTATTAACTGTACTGGTTATCGTCTAAGTGGCATCTGCAGAAATATATACATGTAAGGGTCCTAACTGCTATTACTGAGTAGGAGCAAGGCTTTAAAAGTTCATGGTGCTTGACTGTGGGATGTGGTGGAATTTGTCAGTGATTTTGTATGACAGCACTGCAGACTGAAAGCTGGTGGATGTTTCTGGATTCCAAATACTTACAGCCATTTGCTTTTTGATTTCTTAGAGGACCTTGGGAAGAGCTTGAGGAAGTTTTATAAACTCTCTCAGGCTGCCCTCATTGTAATACTGTTCTTATAGTCTAATTTGCAAACTATATTGGATGCCGGAATCTGTTTGAGAGGATGGCTCCTCCTTGGATGAGTTACGGTCGTCATTTTGCCTGTGCTATTGATGGGATGCTCTGCCTTCAGTCTTCTATGGGAACCTGCATTGCATTTCTGTAAGGAATGCTGGAATGGATTTTGGTGATGTCTTGGATGTGACCTGTAGAAATATAAATGTGAGAACTAACAGGCTTTCATGCCTCCCATTGTGCACTGGAAGGGGAGACTGTGATGGAAGATACTGCCAACTACAGAAGATGCTGCCATATCAACTCTACAGATTGAACCAAATCTCACCACCTTTATTACAAACTTCTACACGGGCAAACTGTGTAAAAAGTGGTAGTACCTGTATAATCTATATTATCTTACAGGTGGGAACCAGCGTGAACTTGCCCGCCAAAAGAATCTGAAGAAAACTCAGGAGATCCACAAAGGGAAAAGGAAAGAGGATAGCTTGTCTGCTTCTCAGAGAAAACAGAGGTAAGATCTAGTACAGCTGAGTGAAATGGTTGGGCAAAATAGGAGGGAAAAATGGGTCAGAAAGAATCCAGTGTCTTAGCTGAAATAGCATTTAAGTCCTTTGCCTTGATTCATGGTCCATTCATAAGCCAGACGATAAACCATGGAGGTAGCTTTTACTGTATCTGCTGTTAAACAGGTTTATTTTTGGTAAGACCTGTAAAGCTTTTTTCTTTTGAGCAGTTTTTTCTGCCTGGTATGAACAGGAAAAGATTGTGTAATACTTTCTTGGAAGATGTTTGATCCATTGTGTCCTTTACTTCTAAAACTAAAAGAATTACATAAAGTCTACTGATCAAGTAACTTGTCTACCTCATGGGGTACTGTGCTGAACCCCCCCCAGGATAATAGAACCAATGTGCTCATGGCTAACCAAGAAATATTATACTAGTCTTTTTCCCTTCTTGAAATGGGGATTGCTAAAAGGCAAAAACAAGCTGGGGGAGACTCTACTTAAAAAAAAAAAAAAAAATCAGTGAGCCAGTATCTGAAATCCAATTTTTTTTCTTTACAGAGACTCTGAAATTATGCAGCAAAAACAAAAAGCGGCTAATGAAAGGAAATCTCTGCAGGCAGGAGCAAAATGAGCTGCCTGTATGGAGAAGATGAGAGCATCAATTAAAGCAAAAGGGCCAAGAAGATCATTAAAGTGTCTGGCCATTGAATTGTTAAACGTCTATCTTGCAGAGTTTTTCAACTAGCATTTGTTTAGAGTATTTTCTGGTTAGCATAGGCTTAGTTGTCCGGAGTGCTATTTCAAAACTGACTATATTCTTCTGCATGCATATGAATAAAAGTACCAAGCAGTAGCTTTACTCCAGCTTTTGCTGTGTTTGTTGGGTTCACTTAATGGTTCCAGTAAATGAATTTCTGAATCTACAGTTAGACCAGATTTTCTTGTCTTAATTCTTGAAGTACAGATCCATTCGCAATGGAACACACTTACAAAATGTGCTTAACCTTACAGAGATCTGAACTGTAAATCTCATCTTAAATTATTTTTACAATAAAATGTTGCATGAAATACTAATCTGAAATGGTTATGCTTGATAATCAATTGATTTCGAAGAAGACACCAAGAACACAAAGAATAGATAGAATTGTGGAGAAATGTAATATAAGTATGTAAGTATAAAAATATAAGGATAAATGAAATTTATTATATGCATATTATAACCAATATAATATGCAGTCATAAGTCTGCACTATAGAAAGATGCCTAGTGAGTTGTGGACCTCATGGGTGTACGCGACTGAATCTACTACTGGCTTGAAGTTAGGGTCGCAGATGAAAGCAGATCTTGAAATTGCTGCATTACTAAAATAATTTAAAATTGCTGCTTAAACTAGACTCAAGAATAAAAATTACTGTAAGAAAAGATGGAGCTCGCTTTACAGACATGCTTGAGTGTGTTGAGTACTGACTGAGGTGAAACTGGTTTAAATCTCTGGAAGGAGAGAACTTTGAAGCTTTTGCTTGTATAAGCGTTAATGAATCTAAGCGGATTTACGGTTAACGGGCCCGTGGCACAGCTTGAGGGGAGTTTGAAGGAAAATGTAGCTGGTTTTGGCAATGTCATACCTGCAGGTGGGGAGAAATTAAGCAGATATTTTTTGCTTGCTCTTAGTTGGCTTGGGTAGATTCCTGCTCTCAAGTGTGCCAGGCTTCTCTCCAGGTGGGTTTCAGGGTGTGAGTCCAGGACACCGGCCCCTTCAGCCAAGCTCCCTCGGGAAAGGGCCGTGCATCCCCATGGATGGGAATTGTTAAAACTGAAATCAAGCGCTTCGCTAGCGTACTGCGCGGCGTCTCCGGTACGGTATTGCCAGATATGGTAACGGGCACGGCGGAGGGGACGAGCTTACGGCAGAGCTGGTCCTGCCGCGGTAGCGAAGGGCGGACGAGGCCCTGCCGGACGACGCCTGCCTTTACCTCCGAGTGGGCAGGGCCGTGGCGCGCCGGAAGTGACAGCACGGCGCGTGCGCAGAAGGCGGTCGCGCGGGGCCGGGGCGGGCCATGGCGGAGCGGGTGCTGTTTCGGCGTGGGACCGGGCAGGTGGGTGCCGGCCGGGGCGGGGGAGCGGGAGCGGGGCTTTGGAGCAGCGGTAAAGCGGTCTGTGGCCTCCGCAGAGCGACGACTCGGACTTGTGGGACGATACGGCCCTCATCAAGGCGTACGACAAGGCGGTGGCCTCCTTCAAGGTAAGGGGGGCGGCCTGGGCGTAGCTGGGTCCTGGGTTGCGGCCGCTGGATTGCCTTTTATTGTTTTCCTTCTTTTTTTTCCCGCAGAACGTTTTAAAGAATGGAGAGTGTTCAGAGCCTTCGGACAAACAGGAGCACCGCCCGGGGACGAAGAGAAAAAACAATAAAAAGAACAGAAATAGAAAGAAGAGCAGCACAGTACCTTTGAAACAGGTCACCTCACCTGTAAATGCTAGTGATGCTCGTGCTGCATGTTGTCCTTCTCCGTGGTACTCAGAAGTAGCTTTTTCATCACCTTGAGAGTAATGTTCTGGGGCGGGGGGATGATAATCTTGTAAACCTTATTTATAGGTTACATTGAGCAATTTCACTAAATACAGAGGAAGAACTGACTGGGTGGGAGCTGTCTTTCTCATGGGTGGGACAAAAAAGCTGTTTAGAAAAAGGCATCTTTCTCTCTGATCATTGGTGTGCCTCTCTTGCTTCTGTTGCAGTGGAAAGTTGGTGACAGCTGTAATGCAGTTTGGTCTGAGGACGGTAATGTGTACCTAGCAACTATTGTCTCCATCAATCAGAAGAGAGGCACGTGTGTTGTTACTTACACGGGATATGGAAATCAGGAGGAGCAGAACCTGTCTGATCTACTTCCTCCAGCCAGCGATGAAACAGTAAATGGGATGGGAAATTCTGGGGAGGTGAGGGACACTTTTTCATTCTTCCAAAAAGGAAAGAGAAAGGAGGGAACATCAACTTTTTTAGTGTTTCTGCTACCAGCGTGGTGTTCAGAGTGCAAATCAATGCTTGGTTCCATTGTGAATGGGCACAAACTGATGGAATGAAAGCGTCCCCTTACTTCTTGAACTTACCATGGAAGAAAGGGAGGGGACAACCAGAAATTAATGAGTGAAAAATAACATAGCTAAAATGTTGAGGAGATAAGGTTATGAGGTTATAAGATGTTTCCTGAATAGGATTGGGAGGCCTAGAGAGAGTGAAGGATGTGGATGGGGCTTTCGAAGCTTTTTCACACTAAAATTGCTTGTTGTAAATTCCTGTTTAGTGGAGCTTATAAAAATGTCTTGATCTTCCAGAATGAAAATGAGACTCCATATTCAACAGATGAAAGTGAAAAATCTTCCCAGTCACCTCAAAACAAAAACAACTGCTCAAAAGCAAGATCCTCCCCCCAAAACCTACGTTTTCCCACACCACCAGCAGGCCTGGGAAGGGTAAGCTCAGCCTTAACTGAAGTAATTCATATACCACTGTTAAGCGTGTTATTATTATAAGTCTTGAGATGATAGGATGATATTTATCATGTGTCTAGAAACCAAATAACAGCATTTTGAGAATGGATATACAGGTATGCATGTTAGAACCTGTTGATAGGTCATTTTATAATTGGCCACAGCATAGCCCTTTTGCTGTCCTGCTGTCTAGTGAGGAAAGCCTTCGCTCTAACTAATACTTGCTATGCAATTGCCTTGTAACTTAAAAGAGGGATGTTGCTCCCTGGACTGTGATAGTGCTGTTAATGATAGCACTGTTGATGTTTTAAGATTGTACTTTTTCTAGCCAATCGGTATGTTTCATTACACAGGACGTTGAAAACAGCAAAAGTGATGTCATAGAAGCTCTCAGCTGTAGCTTCTCTATTGAACTATGAGGCTTGGAGTATTGGTATACCCCTCAGTTTTCCTGTTTGTAGGAGTCTAAACAGCAGTGCAGTTGAATGCAGTGTTATGTTTTCTAAACATACTGTTTGTGCAAGATTTCTTTTAATCTTTTTTTTTTTCATATCAATAGATTTGTATCTAAGCTCATTTTAAAGACTTTCACAAGCATAATGGAATTTAGTCAGCATGTGCCCCCAGCCACACAGGAACAGAGAAATTACCTGTCTGCTTCTGGGCAATATTAGATACTTTCTTCATGTGAGAGTGCAACGACTGACTTCTATTTAGAAAGAAATCTTAAATGCTTGTATTAACTACAACCCTCTTTCAGCACTGTTTACCTCAGTGACACATGTAATGTAAGTTTTACTGTTCCAGTGATGGAATGCTCCACAGAAGTAGCTACTGTGTGTTGTTATTGCAGTTTCATTAAATTGCTGGGATGTGTTGTCTTTAACATTCGTGAATTGCTTCAAATAATTTTCTTAAATAAAATCCTAATGCCTGAAATTTCTTTTAAATTTGCACTATTCATTTTTTTTAATGCAGCTTGGATCAAAATTCAGGGCATCTCCATCGTTTTTATCTTGCTGGCCTCCACCCTTCCCAGCAGGACCACCGGTAAGTGATAGGAGAATAGGAAGAAAGAGTCAGAGATGAGTACTTACGATTGATCTCAAGTTTTCTAACTGAAAGTGGTCACTGCCTGTGATTTTAGAACACATTACTGTGTTAAGAGTCTGTATTTTCCGGGTATGTGATAACATGCAGTTACAAATACTACAAGAATGTAATGCACAAGGTCTGGTCTGCACTCATTTTTGTGACAGCGAAGCCGTTGGTAAGAACATTAAGAGAAAAATTGTTGGAAGAAACTACACCTTACATTTGATTAATAGCATTTCACTGATGCAGATAACTACTTTCCCCTAGTAAAACTTTCTGTGTACAGTCAAGTTACAGGAATCCTATTTCTCCCAGCCTTTGGAAATGACATGTTTTCAGAAAATATCATCTTGTTTGACTCCTTTTCAGAGAAGGCATTGAGGATATGTTCTTATTTTTCAGTTTTGTATTTTGATCTTTTAGAATTGGTTGCTTTTTAACCTGGGATATACCCTACTGAATCACAGACATTTCCTTTGTGATTTCTTAGTTGATTCCTCCTCCACCACCTATGAGGCCAGACTCTCCTGAGGATGATGAAGCATTGGGGAGCATGTTGATAGCCTGGTACATGAGTGGTTATCACACTGGTTATTACCTGGTAAGTGCCACTTTTGTCTTGAAGTGTCTGTAGTTTTGCTTTTGCGTTGCTGTGGCTGTTTTCAGCAAGAAGCTAGACAGGGAGGCCTGCTTTTTAGGTATCGTATTCTAATTTATGATAGCTAAATTTAAGGGTATTTTGTATTGCATAAGTATTCTTGTCCTCAAGTAGGAGTCACATGAACCAGCATATATATATAGTCAGTGATGTCTGAACACTTTGTTCCGCTGGAGGGGTCCCATTAGGTGCTTTCATAGCCAGTGTTTTGTAGCCATTCTGAAACAACCATTTCTGTCTTTGCAGATGGGTGGAGTAAATCTGAATGTTTATTATTCAATAGTCTTCTATGTATTTTCTTTGAGTATGAGTGGTAGTATCAGATTTAGGATCAGATTTGGCATTTTTGCAGAGACTATTCATCAGTAATTGTTTCAGGTGATTGTGAAGGTCCAGCAGGAGCTCTCAGTATAGTTGTGACATGGAGTATTAATTTCTATTTTCCTTTGTGCACTTATGAAGAAAGAAAATTACAGGAGGAATTAAACTCCTTACAGTGGGGAGGTTGGAAAGAGGGGATTTGGTGCCATAGGGTATCTTCAAAAGACTAGTTTTGGAATTTCTTGCTTCAGATAATATATAATTGTGGATTGCTTTAATTTACTTTTAATTGAACAAGAAATATATATCTGAAATTATTCTGTAGAGCCACTGATTATAAAGACGACATGTAGTTTGCCTTTTGTCTGTTTTAAACTGCCCATTCTGATTTCCCCAAGGAGCTGAAAGCTACTCTTGATTTGTAAAGTACTAAAAAAAATTGTCCTAAAATGTTTTTGTTCTGTGACTAAAGCTTTTATTTCCATGTTAGTAAAAATAAGATTTTACTAAATTGTGTCCTATAGGGTTTAAAACACAGTCGAATGGAAGCAGCACTGGAGAAAGAAATGCATGCAAAATAGCTGAATATCTGTCATTGTTTTGAAGGGTTGTAAGTATCCTAATTTTGTGCTAAATGAAGATACAGAGTGCTTGACAAATTTGTTTGAAACTGCTGTTCATTTTACAAGCTCTCAACAAGTTTTGAATTCTGTGCAAAAACTGTGAGCTTCGGGACTTCCATCTGCTCTTATGTCTCTCTACAAAGACTATTTCTGCTGGTATTAATCCTTTCTTTGCTTAGCAGCTGTGGAATAGTATTTTCTTGACCAGAACGAAGGAAAGTGTTTATTGCTGTGATGAGAGGTTTAACTACAGCATCTCTCTGCACCAGGATTAACAGCGCAGCTTACTTGAACTATTAAGAGTTACCTTATTTGTTTATGGGCTACTTTGAAAATAAAAGGTTGTTAAGAGAAATGCAATTTTTGCGTCTATGTACACATTTTTAGAAGCAACTGCTTCTTTATACAGGTGGGGTAGCAGGATGTGTAGCTAAACTTTGTTTTCAGGACAAGATCAACATTTCAGTTTGACATTGTTGAGCAATTCCGTTCTTGTTACTTCAGCACCTGTGCTTTTATTTGAAATCTTTTGTTCAGAATTCTCCAGTATATTGTTCAGTCCCTTCTAGAACAAAACTATATTCTCTTGGGGACTTGTTTTTCTGATTTTCTGTGACAACATGTAATTTCTGTACAGTTGAGTAATTCTTGTTTGTTTAAAAGCAAAAAGCTCTTGAATACTAATTTTTGCTTCTTTTTTAAAGCCAGGTACAAATCTTTCCTATTGAGAAGTGTGTATCGCTTATGCACTGATGGCTGACAGTGAAGATCACAATTTTATCAAGACAATTAATCTTAACTTTTTCTTAACATTGAGCTGCCCCTGATAACAAACAAATAACTTGAGACTAGTAATTATATGTGCATTGAAAGGAGCTATTTCTTAGAGGCCTCTAGTCAAATGCATTTAGAAAGCACTGCAGCAATAAAATATTTTTTACTTCCCTGAAACAATTTTAAATCTTTTTACAACAAGACATTTAAGTCTTTTAGCCCCACATGATAGATTTAATTTATCTCTCATTTTAACACCTCTTGTATTCCTCACACTTTTTACCTGGATGAGAACAACAGAACTAGCAATTACAGTGTATTCTTTTAGGAGACAGTTATGGCAGTAATATATTCTACAGTGGCCACTGGTAGCAATGGCCTGGAAAATGGCACACCATGATATTAAGAGAGATACCTTATGGGTCTGATTAAAATCCTGAATATGACAGCTGGATGCAGAGAAGCTCATTTTTTGTTTCAAATGCTTGTTAATAAAATTCTACTTTTCAAACTTTGAATTTAGGGACGTGGTTTGTTTTGGCGTGTTTTATCGCTTCTCTATCTGTCTGTTGGATGAGTGGCTGAAATACACCAGGTGGTTTTGCTGTGTGGCCTTTTTCTGAGTACCATTAGTAAAAGCAAATTTAGGAAAAGCAGACTGTGGAAAGGTAGCGGTAAGTACGGACTTAGATTTCAGTGCTTACACTCTTAACTCACGTAGAATAAAGGCTGCAGCCACAAAACTAGACAGTAATTTAGTTTAATGCCAGTGTGTTGCTTTTTCAGAGAAACTAGCCAAATACAGGCCCAAACTTTGCTGTGTTCAGTTCCTTTTCCTACTATGGTTGAGTGTAAGAAAATCAGTTTTCCCACAAATAATTGAGCAAAAAGAGAAAGACATAATCTTAACTTCCCTAAGCCACTTTGAAGGCTTTTTCTTAATTTTCTAGCTGAAGTAAATTAAGATTGCTTGCAGTGATGTAAAGCTTCAAAATCAGCTGTGCTGCAGCTCTTCATTGCTAAAGAGACACAACTGCCACCTGCCTCAATCAGCTAGTCCAGTGTTAGTATCTGGCGTTATGTTACAAAAAGTGGTCTTTATTGGTTTTTAACACTAGTAAAATCTAGCATCCAGTATTATTTTTAGTGCAGTCCTGACCATAAAGGGTTTTAGGATTTTTATTTCATAAGTTATTCATGTAATTGATTTCATTGCAAGCAAAACAACTGAATAGAAATAATATATTTTAAATAGGCTTTAAGCAAAATTTTACGTTTTTCTTTGGAAGAAATCACTTTGGTACAATCTATAACCATATTTGCAAAGCAAGTCAGGTATTAGAGTTACATTAATCCTGTCTTCTACTCCTTGATCCATTTACATTAACCTAACCCTGCTGTGGAAGAGACCGGCATGTTTCATCCTGGTAAAAATTTTACAATATAAATTCATGTGCAATGCAGGTGTATAATTCGTAATAAAAGAAGGAGGAGAAAAAAAAACCCCAAAACTACTAACGCTCTCAAACTTTTCTAGTCTTGAAAGTTTGGTGAAAGTGGCAAGACCCATTGCCAAGATAATTTTAAACTCCTAGACTGGGGATGCTGCTCCTTCATGATATCAAACATTTTAAGGTCCTCTGCGTCAAGGAGCCAACCGAACATTACTATTGTCACAAGACCAGGCAGTCGAGAAACACACTGGACAAAAGCCGTCACTGTTGATGCACTGGCTTTGATCTGATGTGTGAACATACGGCTAATGTTCAGCTCTTTTAAAGCAGGCATGTTATTAAGTGTTCTAAAGAAGTTTCTCCAACCAGTTTCTGTAACATCATGATTTACTGACAAATAGAGATTTTCAAGCTTCTGGAAACCGCCACGGTTTGCAACCTTTGCTGCAAAAATAAACAGACATCAGTAAGGATTTAAAGATGATCCAAACCCACGTGAAACACTAATGAAAATACAGTGAAGCCGAGGTATTGTACATTAAAAATAAAAGTTGTCACTATGAAGTTGAAAAAAGTAGAACTTTCAGCTCAACTCATTTACGCATTTTAATACTTCAGACTGAGGAGACTGATAAAATAGAGGCTACTTTTAACAGGCACATTAATGCCTAGTAGAGTAATATACCAGTGTGTTTATGAGTGTTAGAATACCACTTCTGCAGAGCAAAGCAAATACAACGCCAGCCTATGCAACCACTTGTGGTCAGACACCAGATCAGCTTTGCGCAGATGCAGGATACTGAGTTTAACAATCTCCTCCATGCCCGTGCGCCATCACATCTCTGGAGTCTTGCCTTACGGTCAGCCTACTTACAAGATGGGACTCGTCATCAAATCACTATATACTAAAATGTATGTAAAAAATAAAGGGAGATGATATGATGCTTGGCATTTGCTTACAAAAGAAGACATCTTCCCTAGTCTATATACGAGATGGTAGTTTTAAGACTATACTAAATAAGTATTAAATTCAATAAATATTTTGGTAATACACAGTTTTAACAGCGAGGGGATATAAGCTAATATAACTAGCAACAAAGTTATGAAGCTCTATTTTAAGTCAGTCTTTTTTATCACTGATTATTTTTCTTGTCATTTACATTGTTTTGTAGAAGACAAGGGGAACTGAGGCATTTCAAAAGTATATGAGCAGTCTGAATACTCTTTGATAAGCAAGAAATATTTTGGTCTGTGTATAGAACAAACAGGAAGAAATGATACCCATTAAAAATTACAAATAATTTGCAATTGTATACAAACAGAAGGTTAATTGATCCTGAAGCAGTATCTTCTCTACTCAGAAAGGTTATTTCATGTTTGAAGTTCTCTCCTTTAAACTCACCTATTTCTAATAGGCCATCATCATCCAGACATAGGATAAATGAGAAGCATCTGAGGTGCAGCAGGTGTAGACACTGCTGCACAATCAGTTTGGCTGCAGACTTTATTCCCTTTCCTGCAGGAAGGATGAGCTCCTCCAGGTTAAGAACACCACCTAAACTGTGTGCTGCAGAGAGAAGACCACCATTCCTGTTAAGATTAAACAAGTGTACTTTTCCTAAATCTTGTAATGCCAATGAGTGACAGCAGCAGAGCTGAGTAAAAAAACACATTTAAATTTAGATTCTGGGCAATAGGTTACTGTCAGCTTTCTTTTCTCAGGTTCACCTCTGCCATTGTTGTGAACATCACTTCACTCTAACTCCATAGTTTGAAAAGGTCATCAACAGAAAAGGCAGAACTACTTCTCCAGAAAGGGTCTAAGAGGTCTCATGAGTCCTCTACAGATAAAAGGAATCTTCCATGTTGCCAAACTCAAGGGACCCACAGGAAAGAAAAATAAATTAAGGTAATCCTCCCTTCCCAAAATGCAAGCCTTTTCAACCTTTCCCTGTTTCCTATAGACATGGCTTTTGCAGGAGGACCATCTTGGCTTTCAGGGGTGCCGAACACCTCTGGTTCCATAGTTTAGGACAGCCATCCATCTCACTGGGCTCATCCCTTTCAGAAGGATGTGAATGCATGCCCTTCATCAAACTGCTTTGTGAGACCTGATCTAACATTCTAGCTCTAGACACTCTCCTGTATCTCAGATGGCATTTAAGCTGTTCAAGTTATTTCTTAAGATCTCCAAAAGAACCTGAAACAAAATAATTCTGTTTAAACGCAACAAATGCAATCAGCCAAAAGGAAAGATAGGTACAAACCAAAGATTTCACAAGCTTCCTTGTCATCAAAATACTGGCTTCCAAGACCCAACACTTTGAGAGAGACAAAATTGGGCAGAGCAGCAGCTAGGCAGAAAGAAAAAAAAATACACATTGTCATTCTTGGAACTTAAAATTAGTAGTTTCTCTCAACTATTAAGTTTTTAAAAGTTTTCTGTATTAAAAAAATTCCTACCTAAAGAAAGCAAATCTTGATCTCTCAAAAATGACCCAGTTAACTTGATTTCTGTTAATTTTTTGCATGAAGAAATTGCTGTCAGAAGGGATTCAGAATCAAAGTAGCTGGAGCAGTCCAGGTGAAAAACAGAGAGGTCTTGGAAGCTCTTAATAAATTCAACTACAAAATAAAAGTATTGCAACACTGGAGAGTCATTGTGTAAAAAATCAAGAAGGTTCTGCTAGCTCCACCTGTGAACTTTACTGTAGAGGGAAGCATCTTCTATCACAACAAAAGCAAGTGAGACACATAAAAAGCTGAATCATGATGGATCATTCTGGCCTTAAAACGCAAGCAAGTTTTGCTATAGATTCATATCTGGTTTCTTTCACATGTGAAAAATATTCTAGTTTTTCAACATCTAGCGGGACAGAAACTCCTTAAACACCTTTCTGCTAAAGTCATTAATTTTAGGTACATTGTACAACCCTATCCGACAGTATATTGAGGGTGCAGCTCACTGAATGTTGGTTTGCACTGTATGTTTATATTGAAGTACAGCTGGATAGTCATCATCATAGTGTAGAAAAAATTGGTTATCTAAGGGCCCTGGACTGAAAAGTGAGCTTCTTCCTGGAGTAAGGCAGCTAAAACCAGAAGTCAGACCCGCTCATTGATGTGTCAGAGCAGCTCTGCACATGATCTGGACTCAGGTGCCAATTGTGCTCCCTTCTCTTCTTCCTCCCAGCGGACTGTGAGTGGTGAGAAGGGAAAATACTCACTCCAGGAAAGCACAGTCCTGCTTGTTTCTCCATACTAACTTATAGAGATCAATAGCTAACGCACCGAAAGGTTCAGTTCCATTTTTTAGTTGGGGTGGTAAACTCAAGGTAGAAGCTGTAGGGCAGAAGCAATGGGAAGGCAACTCAGAGATGCTACATGCCCGTTAAAGGAGAAATTAAAACTGCTAGTCAGTATTAACAAGTTCCAGTGGAATACAGTACCTAAAGTTTTAAAGTGCACCTTACCCAGCCTAGAGCAGTTTTCAAGCTTCATTCTGCTCATCAACAATTTCTTCATGTTACAGAGATTTTTGAAGCCATCAGGTATTCTATCAAATACATTGCAGTTCTCACACTGACTCACTGACAGTTCCTCCAGGCAGATGAATTTGTCCAAATTTGAAAAAAGTAGTTCTGTGATGAAGCCAGACAAACATACAAAGAAACTGAGTTGATCTGCTTGATCCCTCTGTTCTGACAATTTGCCAAGGCTTTTGTAGCTGAACTTCACTATTTCACATCCTAACATCCTTGGCTTCCATTCTCTTGACTGCTGCTTCCTATCCTCCTTGTACCACTGCCCTTCCCTGCCAACCCATCCTTCATTGAGGCTTCTGTTGCGTGCAGCCTGAGCATATGCCTGGCAGGACCCTATAAATACACCTGCACTGCCCAATATCCTTCTATTTTGAAAAGCCAGCACAGACCCACCCAGATGAAGTGCAGTTCTGCCTCTGTAGTGACATACACCTCTTAGATCAAAAACCAGTATTGAGGTCATAGTCTGAAATTAGTGGCCAGGGTGGAAATCTGTTAATGCAGAATGGCTGCCTATCCCTGGAAATGCACATGGTAGAAGACAGCTTTATTATTCATGGATATGGAGCTATTCAGTTGTCAGGTACCAAGAGGAGAGGAAGAAGGCGGCAACTAGGGAGAAAATTTACATTCTGCCAAAATTCAGTACGCTGTACCTGGTATTTCTTTTTCATCTACCTCAAGACATTCCACAAAAGACATCGACAGAAGTAATTCTTGCTCTGTTGTGCTCAAGTTAAGATGATGTAGACTACATTTTTTAAAATGCTCCTTGTATTGTTCAATAGCAGGTCGGATAACCTCTATGAATCCAGGACTGTTACTCAACCGAAGTTCAATATAATCCGAAATGGAAAACAGTGCCATCAAATTTCTGAGGTCAGCTTCCTGAAAGGAACTGATGTTCGTGAATGTACATTTTAAAAGTGGCATCTTCCTTGTTGTAAGTAGGAAAGGACACGTGATGGAGTCTGGTAGGTGTCTTTGTATCAGAGAAAAAAATCTATTAATGTTTTTTTCTTTGATTTTTTGTGCCATGTCTTTAAAAAGTGTAAATGCAGGAGCGTAATCCCGGTCAATTGTTGGCAGCTCCAGTGAAGAATAGCAAGTGATTATCTCAGATATATTAAATGCTTGTTTGTGTTCACTTCCTTGTACTGCAACCTGAAAACTACTGGGTAGAGACAGTGATTCTGGGTAATCCTGAAAAAACCTCAAGTTAGGTTTTTGTGATAGTAAAAATGAACTTAACAAAATATCTTTGCCTCTTAGGAACTGAAGAATGATTGGGGCACACACAGAGACGGTATTAGTGCTGTAAACTACAGAAGTAGCAAAGTCCAGTAAATACTGAATGAAAACTGGAAGAAGCAGTTTTGGATCAATAAAACTTAACTGGTCAATTAAACACATTCTTATTGGCAGGTCTGAATGGTGCTGCAGATGTTCATCATTTTCTGACTGGCTTTCCAATGAATGCTTGCAGTCAATCAATTTAAATAAATAGGATATAATTTGGGGGACTGCTTTGGAAGAAAAGCTGCAAGCGTAAACCAATAAAAAATTATAGCGCCCAGCAACTTTTCTAAATGTATTGATTTGCTGCAAGTACTGCAGCCCTTGCTCCAGTTTCTCTTTTTCATCAGAAACCAGGAGCTCGCTCAGTCTTCTCCCTGCAAGAAACTCCTGGAATAAGGGGTGAAAGAATTTATAAACTGGATGAAGCCTTTGGGCAGTAAATTTGCTCAGTAAACCCAGCCTAACAGCTTCATCTCCATCAACGCCTGCTTCAGACAGATCATACTCAGTGAACTCAAAGGATGGCTTAAAAAGACCGGTTAAGGCAAGCTCACCACATGAGGAAAACATAGCCAGTACATGTTCTGTTTCTTCACTGTGTTTTAGTAAGTGATAGAGCAGATAGGCTTTAAAAATAGCCTTATCACTGATTATGTCACCCTTTGGGTGCTGTACCCAATACGCAGCAAGAGACACCATGAAAAGTGGTGTTGTTATAATGGTCTGCATAGACTTTTTAAACTGCAGCTGAAAGAGAAGCTGCTCCACAAGGTCGATATTGCAGGAGAACAATTTCTTCAGTATATACAGAGTGCTGGACAGAGGGAACTCTCTGATGCTTAAAGTGGTGGCTGCATACTTGCGAATTTCTCTCATCCTGTTAGTACGGACAGCAACAACCAAGCAATGCTGGTAGAGATGGTTCTTTTGTATAAGTTCCTCTACAGCTTGAGGCACTGAATTCATCTCACTGTAGTCATCCAAAAGAAATAAGACCTGGTTTTTCAGTGGCTGAATTACATCTCTTAGAGTAGTTTCTGTTAGTGGTCCCATAAATCCTACTGGTTGATTGCATATAATATCAGCCATGCTCTGATCTGATCTTGCATAAGTCAGGGAGAGATAAAATACAAACTTAAACCTGCTCAGAATGGGGCAGCAGCCTGAGGCCCAAAGAAGAGCTATTTTCCTGAGCAATGCTGTTTTTCCACTTCCTGCTTCACCTTCCAGCACAATGGTGGAGTTAAGGTTCACAAGGATTTCATGAAGAAAGAGCTGCTGTATTGGTTGATCATTAATATCCTTTGAGACAACTGATAGGTCCCCATAGAGTAATTTCAAATCAATAGCCAAATGGTTTGAGTTCCCAAAGGAAAACAATTTGCTGAAGCTGTTATCGTTGTAAGCCTTTGTAAGTTGTTTGGTCAAGTTCTTTGCTTCTTGAGGACACTGATTTTCAACAACTGTCATGTCTGCAAAAAGGATGACATTAAATAATAAAACCTCATGAACAGTTGATTCTGTACACAAAAGTCAGATATAGTCAGCTGTCCGTTAAATTGGAGTAATAAGAACCTGAGATTTTCTAGATCATGGAAAAAACTGGTATCACTTCTTCTGGATAAACCAAGTTCCCACAATTTCTCTTCATCCTGCTCAGTTGACTTTGCACCCATCTTGTTTAATGTGGGGTTAGTTTGTGTGTAGCAAATATTCAAGTGATAAACTTGAGCTAGAAAGCTCTGCTGGACCTGACCTAGCTCTGTGCAGACACACACTGGTATCCCAGTGCAATGATCCCTAGCCTTCCATGGCCTAGAAAGAATAATTAGCTTAGATGCAGCACTGTGTAAATAGACAACTGAATTGCCAGCCCCACAAGCAGGCTCAGACACATTCAGTTGGCACCATGCAGACAATATAGTGTTAAACCTGACCTAAACATCCTTTCTGGGCTCACATTAGCTTCCTACAGAGCTGTTGAGTCCCTAAACCACACACCAAGCTGTTGCTCTGCCAGGGTTTCTGAGTTCTGGTACAGCGCATCAATTCTGGATAGAGGCAGCTATGTTGTCTATGCCCATAGTACAGTTTATCCACAAAATAGATAATCCGCCCCAAAATAAATGTGTGGGAGCTGTACTTTGGTATTTCCAAACAGCTGAAATAAGGTAAATGTACTTTTACATCAATGTAATTATACAAATATGCAGTATATGTATTGCCAAAAAGCCCCACAGTACTCTGTTATACCAAATGAAGCAGTACCATTTTATTCTTTGCATATTCAACAAAAGCGCAATGAACCCCAGAAACGCTCACTGGTCCTTCCTGCACCTGACTAAGAGATGACACCAGAGAGCTGCTTTTCTGAAGAATTTCAGACAATATAGGGTATATTTATGCCATAGCCTGGAGAACTAGGACTTCCTACCAGAAACAGCCACAGTCCCTTTCAGTACAATGGAGATGTACATGGTGAATACAAAGAATGAGCAAGCATCTTCATTAATAAACTGGCAACTGTGACTTTTATTGTTCCCTTCACCATTTCAGTACCATGAGGTTTAAAAGTATTACTATGCTTTCTGAGTTCTAAAATGTGCTTCTAGTGCCTTCAAAAATTACAGAATGGCTCCATCTGATACATATATTCCAATAATTTTGGCATTTCTGGGAGGTAGTAATAGCCGGCTTTGGATTAACATAAGGCTGTGAAAGAAAGCATCTGGGCAGTGCCGCTACAGCAAATTTACTTTTGAGTTTATCAGCTCTGTGCTTGCACATCAATACTGTTCTGCAGCAACGCAGTGTGAACTCATTGTGTATGAACTCTTCCCTCAGAAATCCACACACATGAATCAACAAAACCACTCCCTTGAAATGGCCTTAGCATTCGAAAAAAGGAAGGATCAGAAGCAAAAGATAGTGGAAGGTTATTCCAACTTACTTTCTTTTGTATCTAAAAGCATGTACATATAATATGTTGTATGCAGCTGATACACATTTGCAATTTTCCAAAACAGGAATGAAAAAAAATCATACCATATTGTTACAAATTATTTTAGTTTGCTTATATGCCTCATCTGCACAGAGGTGACTTTTGCCCGCTAAAGGGTTGGTTTATATTTATAGATTACAAAAGCAAGTAGTAGCTGACAGATTCTCTACTATTTGTTGTCCCTATATATGGACAATCCATAAATCCTAACTCATTCCTTACTTCAGTGAAAATTTTATCTTACTAAGTAAGGGCCAAATCCAGAAAACCATTAACAATCCTCTCAAACTAAAATGTAAATTCAACACCGCCATCCTTGCAAGTGAGGCTGCACAGTACTTACCAGCTCCTACAGAACATAGGGTTGCTTTCTCTTCAAGATGTGCTTTACACTGAGTTTGCTAGAACAAAAATAAATCCAGTTATACTCCCTTAAATATTTATTATTTAGTTCAAACTGAGTTGCTTAGGTGCCAGCAAGCACCAACAGCTACAAGGGCAATTTACAACAGATGCAGTACTAGCTCTGTATTTTTCAACACTAGCAATATTCTTTTACTCCTCCCAGAAGCAGGACCTCAGCCATATGCCTCATTATATTTCTCTCTCTCTCTCTCCCTGTAAGCTTCTTCCATCCCAGAGTTTTGATGCCTGTCTGCTAAGGACATGAAGCCCAGCTCTGGTATGACACAGATGCATAACCTTGATGCAGACATCCGAGAGAAAGCCGTGAGACAGTCTGCAGAACTGCAGGGAAGATACCACTGCAGGCAGAGGGAGAGACAGGGTGGCTGATGGCCTGAGGACTCTGTCATGTGCCTGCCCAGCAGAGACTCTTCGTTTGCCTGAGTGGGGCAGTGAGCTTGCTAATGCTTAGCCTCAGAGCTCATAACATGCCATCTGTCTTTAGCATGAGTTAGCCAATAAAGAATTGCTTTGTACTTCCCAGTTATGTATGTCCTCATCGAACAAACCGATCCAAGAGAGGAGCTGTGAGATCTCCCACGATAACACATGCTACACAAAACCCCTCCACCAGCCTCTCTGCAGTCCCTCAAATTTGGACTCAGCTTTCCCCCTACCACCAGCCTCTGCAGTGGCCCCTCGACAGCCCTGCAGTTCCCGTGGCTGTGGCCAGCACCCCGAACTGGGGTACTTTGCTACAGACAGAGCAGCCCGGGGGCCCAGGGGCTGTTGTGCACAATACAATTTGCCAGCAAAGGATGATTGCTGTTAATTACTGAAAAGCTGATTGCCAGTAGCTGCCCTGAAGAGACAACTCAAGTCAGTGCCTGCAGGCAGGCAGCCACTATTTGGGGATACGTGTTTGAACACCACAGGTACCTGAGCCACGGGGCTCAGAAACACCCTCACAGAGGCAGAGGGGAGCTGCCGCTGCCTGCACTACGCCGATGCAGGTCACGTTCCCCTACATATTCAGCTACCTTTGAAATGCGGTGCATTCGAAAGGCTGGCTGGTATGAAGAACTGCAATAAGCTGCCGTTGCTGCTCGTTCTGCACACACATGCGCAGAGGCTCCCTCTAACCGTCATTTAAAATTGCAAAGCATGAATATTGTTTCACTAACAGCAAATAGTGCAGACTAGGCCAAACCTGTACAGACGGTAATGTCGATGGGCTTTCTGGTTGCTCTTCCAGTGACTTTCCAAGTACTTCCAAGCAGTTGGAACTAGAATGATGTTTTCAGAAGACAGAGCAGTTAGTGCAATGCGTTGCTTCAATTACTTACATTTGGCAGAATGATGAACTATTTCACAAACATTCTTTTTTTAAAAAAAAACTTTTACTGAATTTCTATATTTAAACATTAATAGAAAAAACCCCAACAGTTTTCACAGAGGCACAATGCCCTATAAAGTCAAGAAACATATAGTTATTTATATATATTTAAAGTAGTATTAAAAAAAAAAAAAAAACAGCAAAAGTGTATGGCAACTTTTATCACACAGCAGGAAATTGTCTTAAGATACTCAGTCACTCACTCAGGGAACCATTTTGCATGTTCTTTCATTGGATCTTCACCTTTTTCCCATTCCTTTAAGCAACCTGCACAGTTGAAGCACTGTACCTTATCACCTTCTCCTGCAAGCAAGAAATTACACACCTCAAAAATGGTCATGTACGTGATTTTTTTTTTTTCCTTACTAACATGCCAGTAGCATAAAAACTGCAACAATACACTTGTTTCATGAGTTTACTTCGGTGACTTCTATCTGTTACTGGAATTACATGCTTTTAAAATCATGAATAATAAAAATTAAATCAAGGAAAATCACAGAATTGAGAGATGTGCCATTATTGTCCTTTTAGTAACACCAGACAAATGAATATACAAATGCCCAGATAAATGCTTTCTCTTTTCTAAAAACATATCCGCCTTGCAACTCTTCGCTCTGGCTTTCACCTCAGACAGGTCATTCCATTTTGATTCACTTGCTCCAGCTTTTGCAAAAGCCATTCTGATTTTGCAGCTGCAGTACTCTACTTACTGAAAGCTAAAGCAAGATTTTAATTAGGTACCAGGATTATCTCGAACCACTGTTCCACCTGCATTGGAAAGTGGACCTTTTACTTGTCCTGTGTTTATATAGCTAACAAACTTGGTTCAAACCTGTATAGAAAAACCCGGCTTTAGCAAGAGCAGTGGCTTCAACATGGGCTTCTGCTGGCCAAGTTTTAAAAGAGTCCAGTCGAACGCCTTCATCCTCAAAGATGTTCAAGATGAGATCACCTTTGCAACCAAAGATATTTGATTTGTTAGGAAAGCTTTAACCTGCCAGCAGATTCTCCAAAGCAGGAACAGAACTAGGTTGCAAATATCTCAGGCTTACAACAAAGCAAAAACACAACTGCAGAACTGTATCTTCCAGACATTATAAATGTGTATTCTGGATTTATAGTACAGATTAAAATCTCATTTTTTCTTTCAAAGCCTTCAGGTTTCTTTTATTTTTCACCTCTTTCTTACACAGGCAGATACAAGTGAGATATATCTACCTAAGCAGCATGTTTTATATTTAGATTCTATAAAGAACAAACAGAAATACAGAACAAATAATCTTTCACACATGTAATCTTGCTTCAATAAGAAACAACAAACAAAGCAACAGTCTGGAGCAGCTTTCATTGTTAATGGCGATGTACAATAAAAATATGAAGGCATTATTTTCTAATGAAAAGCTAACAGTCAGTATACTCTATTTTTTACCTGTTGCAGTAGATAAATTCTCCTTCATAAAGGAAGCTGTGAAATGCCTCCCCTAAGCAGAAAATTAAAAATTAATACTTATTTCTATTATGCATTCTATTTTAATTTCACTCTTCAGCTAAATGAGAGAAATAATCATCATGTATTAACAGGGCTAGTACTAAGTATCAACATTTTAATGCTTTCAGTTTGAGAGAGAATTTTCTGAAACAGAACTGACTAATGACAGGTTACTATTAATGAGAAGAAATGGCTCTCCTCAGACTTTAAAGAAAGAGAGATAGCACTGATGCTCTTAAGATATCTGAGATGGTGTTTTCCAAGCAATACTTGCAGTCCTGTTATCTTACATCAGCTAATGGTTTTAGCTTCCAGAAGTTTTGAGATTTTTGAGGCACAGGGGTTTTAATCATGAGAGTTCTCACATACATTATATTTTTTTTCTGGTGAAAGCAAGTCCCCCAAACAAAGATAAAGGCATACAAGACGAGCTGACAGGGTAGAATTCACCTAACCTGACTCCAGCCATGCAGAAGTGCTTAGTTTAGCATATTAATCTGCTTAGTTTAGCATATTAATCTGCAACAATCTTCCTAATAATATATATGTATAAGTGCCATGAGGAGTTAATTCATCTGTCTGCCTTCAAGTAGGATAAATGCCAATTAGAGGTATGTTGCTTTTCATCAGTGGAATTCCTAGGTACTGCCTAGGCAAGCAGCTTGGACGTACGCATCAAAATAAACTTACATAAAAACAAATTCTGCCTAGAGTCCATAGTGTTAATCACATATGCAATTATATACAGCTTTTGGGTTGTTGGGGGTTTTATTTTTTTTAGGAGTGAGAGGATGGAAATCAGGGTCAAGGCCTAATTTGCCTGTCTTCAAGTCCCAGATAATGCCTCCTTGAGGTGTATTCCATGATAACGGAAGATTGAAATAGATTACAAGATTACCACCACTCCAACAAATCCACCGTAGGTTTCAATGTACTTTTTAATTTCCTCACTTGATTTCTTACTTTGAAGGAATTCACACCTATTAAAAAAGCCCAAAACATTATTCCTAAGCATTTATTCCAACTAATATTCTGCAAGCAGTGTTTCAGTTAAGAAGTGCATACTCAGGATTTTTCACAACAGAAACAAAGGCAAAATTTTTGTTGCAATTAACGTTGCTCATGCAACATAGTGACTGAGAATAATCAGCTAGCTTTTTCCCAATGAAAAGCCCATGGGAGATCTCTAGAAAGTATGTAAAACAATAAAACAATATATACAGAATAATTATAAAGTTAGGGATAGCAAAATTATAGTGTTCAGTTCTCAGAAATAAAGATCTGCTGATATCAATTGTCTGAATATAACAACTTTGAAGACAAAAATGTGGGATTTTTTGTTTGCTTTCCAGCTGAAGATAAAAATATATATATATATATATCAAAGCAAATCAACCTTTTTGTACATATAAAAATATTTCTAGGACAGTCAGCCAACTTACTCAGGAAACCATTTAGCATGTTCTCTCCAAGGATCATCACCATCTTCCCAATTTCCCAGACATCCACCACAAGTGAAACACTGCACTGTATCTTTCTTGCCTGCATGTAAAGGGTTACAGATCTCAGAGATAATCACACATTTGTGTGTTTTACTTGCTCACACTCTAGCCACATGAGCATGAGTATACCAGTGTATATCATTGATCCAAAATTTGTAGCTAAGGGAAGCCTTTTTCTTAGATTACAGCAACTGAAATGAAAAAAGTTTACAAAACCGCTTAGATTTCCATTTTATTTCAGTTGGGTCAGTCTGGGTCTAAACTTGGTGCAGATCCAAGAGTGAAAATATAAGGTAGATCTTTCCATCCAAATAAAACTCCAGAGATATCTGAGAAATTGTACAGGCTTGATAAATAAACTTGTCTTTTCTGGTTGTTTGTTTGCTTTTGGGTTTTTGTTGTTCTTTGGGTTTTTTTAAATTTTGCATTCTAGCTAGTCAGTTTATTTGTAGAAGTTCAGTAAATGAATAATTCTAGAAACCAATGGACTAAGAAGGGAGAACTAGAATTTCTGTCCCTAAGTTACCATATTGATAGTCAGCATAAACGTGGAAGACAGACTGGTCAGTCAAATGCTGTAATGCCAGTATATAAAATATTCAGGGAAAACTGAGTAAACAGTGCTAGAAGGAAATGGAATATCAGATCTTAATGATATCTTAGAACAAAATTGAACTAACCAACAAAGAGCAAAGATTTTCTACAGACTGGAATTTCAGTTCTCTATTGCAATAATACTGTTCTTGGTCCGTATTACCAGCCAACCAACCAGTACAACAAAACTGAGTAATGTAATACTCAAAGAAATGAGAGAGACACTGGGCAAGAAATAGAATTGTACCCAGTGACTCCAGTTATCCCCCAAGTGGATGGCACAGATACCACCCTGAGATGCAAAGTAGAGAGGACTTTTTTTTTTTTTTTAAAGAGGCCATCAGGCATAATCTCATGGGGCAGCTGGTTAGCAAATCTACAAGGCAATGTGACTTGCTATTGAGAAATGCACTGGGAACAGCTCCAAGTCTCATAGTGGAAGTGTCCCTGTGTAACCATGACTGTAATTTACTTAGATGCAACATCCCCCCCCAGAAACAGGGAACCTACTAAGGCTTGTGTTAAACTTCAGCAACAGGAACTGTGTAAAGCTAAGGAAGCTGAAATGTCTGACTAAATAAAACCAACCAACCAAAAAAACCAAAAGAGAACACCTACCCCCTCATGCTCCCCCCCACCCCCAAACTCTCTTACAGGCATTTGAGAGTTTCCTGAAATATGTTTTACTGGAAGTGCAACACCAGTATGTGCTATTTATTAGAAAAGACTTATGAAAGGTTATGGGAAATTAGTATCACTGCTAGGAAAGAAAAAAGAAAATCAGATTACAAGAATTAAGAAGGTATCATTCAAAAAGCTGAAGCTTTTAACAAAGAAAATAGAAGGCTCAAAAACTCTGGCAGATGAAGTGTGAAAATAAAATCAGGCAGGCTAGGAAAAAAAAGTCCAAGAGTAACAAGCTAAAGCAATCAAAACCTTCTTCCAGATAGTAGGAACAAAAAGCCATTGAAAAGAGCTGGTAGAGCCAACTGCTAACCAGGCTGTAAAAGAACCATTCAAAGGGGGAAATGCAATTGCAGAGGACTTGAAGTGACGTGCTCTGCAATATTTGAATTCATGTTCACTGTAGAAGAATTCAGGGAGATTCCCATTGTCTAAACCAGGGGGGCCATACAGCAGAAGGTGGATCCAAAATCTAAGTAATTACGCAATAGGTTATGGCTGAGTGGGGAAAACATAATGCCAATCTTTAAAAAGCACTCTGCACCTTTGGGGGAGAGGAAAAGACATCAGATCTCTAAGCCTGGCATCGGTTACAGACAAATAAGCAGTAAAAAGTACAATTATGCCACTGTACACACCCATGATTAATCCACATCTTAAACAGTGCATGTGATTGAGATCACCCCAACTCAAAAAAATAGTGTATTAGAACAGGAAAAGGTGCAGAGAGCAGCAAAAAGGATAAACAAAAATGTGGAACACCTTCTGCATAAGGAACTGTTGAGGTGCCTGTGCTCTTCAGCCTGGGAAAGCAAGCATTGATGGGGGATACAATACATTACAAAATGATGAGTGGCATGCAAAAAAAATCATACCCATTCAACTATTGTAACTAAAGTCACACCATTTTATAAACCAAACCAGAAATCTCTCCAAACATTGCTTCTAATTACCTGTAAAGAAAAACCCAGCTCTGGCAAGCAAGTTAGGCTTTGTTCCTCTGGCATAAAATGGCCACCTGTCAAAGGACTGCAGCCTCGCGTCCTCCCCACTGTACCTGTAGGCGTGCTCTGCTGACTTCTCCAGCTTCTGAACACGTATGTCGTACTTTGAAATATTACCCACCTCTTTGCCCAGGACAAATTCACAAGTAGGACGAAATTTCTTGTGCTGTTCATATGGGGTACATCTAACCTTTGTGGTAAATAAAACTAATCCACAGCAAAAACACTGCACACTGGATTTAACAAGCGTGTGATAAAACCCAGCAGCTGCCATTTCTGTCAAAGACCATGATGAATGAGATGTATAGGACAAGAAGGACTTTAATCTGTTGTGTTCATTTCTCATGGTAGGGTTGTAACTGTTCTGCAGCTGTTCACGGAATTCTTGGAATTCTGCCTCCATGTCTTTGGCAAACTTGTGAAAATCAAAGGCTGCATGCGGGAAAAGAGCTTGCATTGCAGAAGGATTCAGCTCATGTATTTCATTGTCACTTGTCTCCACTGTAGGGTCCTCTTTGGCAGACATTTTCTAAAAAAACAAGGAAGACTACCAAATTATATTACCCGTATCTGTTAGATAATATTTAGTCATCATCTCTGTTACCTTAATAACATGGTTTCTACAGCTTATAAACACTTGATTTCACCTTACTATTAAGAGATAAGGTAACTAGAGAGTTTATATAAGCAAGACTATTATAAATCTGAGTTGCCAAATTGAGATTTCTGCAAACTGTGATTGACCACAATGACAACACAATTATCCTGAAGCATTTACAACCAAAATAGAGGGAAAGAAGAGACATAAACAGGTGACATTTGAGTGAGATGACACAGATCAGTGGCAGATCCTAAGAGCTTCATCTTGTAGCTTGAAAACCCAGAATGGCCTTGGTAAACCAACATGCCTCTATTATCTCAATTCTTCCATCTCAAAGCCACGACTGAATGTTGCTAGCACGCTTTGAATTTCTCCTTAAATGAGGAAAAAAACTGAGGTGGCAAAACATACAATGCCAAATGGAAGATGGCAGAAAGTGAGAAGTAGGAAAAAAAAAGTATCAAAAAAAGCAATTGTTTTATTGTAGAATTTTAAAATTTCAGCTCTTTTCAATATAGGTAGTGACTAGCAGGAATTGCATAAAAAGGAACTGAGATTTCATCATCTCAAAACAAAATTAATTTGGCAATAAACTTCATTGCCAAACTCATACCGTCAATACTTCCCTAATAAAGTCATTTTATTAAATGTTAGGTATTTACACTAGGTTTCTCAAATTAGATTGTCTTGTAGAAGTAATAACGTTTTGTTGTTATTAGTACTGTGGTAAGACAACCATAGGAAATATTTTGCTATGTGATGGTTCAGAATGCAGCAAACATGTCTACAGTTCAACTCCATATGGTTAAATTCTGCTCCCACACGTCTCCAAACAGCTTTGCTTTATTTCCTCAAGTAATTGAAGGATCTTAAGAGATTCACAACATTTAGCAAACAAATTAATCCTTAAGAAAAATATTCTGAATCCAGGATCTCCAATCTGTTGTTTTTACTCTTTTACACTGGTTATAAAAATCTCATTCTCCTCTTGTAGGAAAATGTGTGCTAAACAATTTAAGTGCTTTCAAATCCCAAGGCAAATAGTGCTGCAAATGTTGTAAAAGTCTTCAAGTTCTATTACATTTTGAAAAACTATTTTCATGAATTGCACTATGGGTACATTTCTTTTTCCTAAATATGAAGATGTGATTCTTATTCAAACATGACGACTTTTACAACAGAATTCATCTACTCTCATTTCTTCAGCTAGGAGCCTGCACAATCCAGTAATGCTTCAAAGTTAGTACTTTATGGCATTTTTTTTTCATCCATAAGCTAAATCACAATCTAGAATTAAAACTGTTTCTCATATTGCATGAGCTAGACCAGGATACCATGTAAGTTCTTCCGGAGTTGTGGTTGTTACACAAAAGTAAAACCAGACATTTCTTTTACTCATATTTTAATTAATGTATTTTCAGCATTTCCAGTATTGGAAATTAGTTACAACCGTTAATACAGATGGTAACTTTTATTCCTGTAAGGAAAATATAAAGTGGACAGTAAAGCAAAGGCACTCACCTTTCTGAAATCCCCTTCACTCCACACGACAGTGAGCTGTAGTCTCACTGTGCCTTTCAGCCTCAAACCTCTTGCCACAATTGTGTCCTCAACCCCACCACAGCATGTTTTTGCTTTTTTGCCTCTTCCCTCAACCCTTTATGTTCACACTGTATTATGCAACATCTTCAGGAAGTGTAAGCATTTCTCACAGGCCTGCTAATAACGTCACTGATTGACTAATCTTCTGGCAGATCTCGTAAATGAAAATACAAGAACGAGAATTAAGCAGGTTGTAGCTGCTCACTAGCAAAGGAGACTCGAGATCCAGTGAATCCTAGTCAGATTACAGATGAAGGAAGCATTTGCTCCATACTGCTTTAAATAGAAAGGCCACAGCTGAAATTCTTTATACATCAGGGAAATGTTGCCCTGAAAGCAATTTTTCAGGACCTAGTTTGCACACCCAATGAGAAGGGTGGAAAAGTACAAGCCAAATTATTATTCAGACCACCAGCAGATTATGGAGTATATGGCCACAACCTCTACACAGCTTCTACTTCCAAGTATGTTATTTTGGTATCTAGCAAAAGAAAAAGCTAGAAGAGTTTTAAAGTGGTTTTTTTTTTCCATTACGAAACGCTGATTGTGAAAATGAAAATATTATCAGAAAACATATACCTAAGACCCAGATTCTTAGGGCATTCCTTTGGCTTGGAATGGTCTACTAGACCACACCAAAATCCATAAACATGTCCTTTTTCTACTAGTTTTTAGGACACCCTTACTGTAACAGACACTGCAATCACCTGACAGCACAAAGGGTTTATAGGGATTGTTTGACCCAGCACAAAACGAAACACAGATGCTGAAACAGTCATTTTTCCACCAACACAGTAGAATTACTGCATTCTAGTCAACCTGCAGGCATAAATAGCAGGAAAAGCACAGGACCTATGCTAACAATTGAGAATTTGCATATTTAAAGTACTTGAAATGAAAACTGCCTGTGAAAACGGAAAAGTAGCATGTACTGTTTGTATGTGGCGAGCATGAAAAGCAGGGAAGTAACTTAAGTTTGCTTTTTTTGTTTGTTTGCACTTTTAAGATTCAGTGGTAGGTTAGATTATTGCTGACCCTAATCTGACAGATGAATCACAATGTTAAAAATAAAGTCAGATACATCAGTGACTCGAGTTACTCTGGATGTATTACAAATGTCACAAGATGACTTTAGAAAACCAGATGTGATGTACTACTTTATACACTGTGCCATCACAACCTCCACTTACTGAGGTATAGCATGGAACATTCTCACAAGTTCAAATCGTACAGACACTGTAAAGTGGCAGAGTGTCTTGCATTTGTCTCAGTTTCCATTCTTCCATGTTCAGATAACAACACATGCTTCCCCTTCTCCCCCCACCTTACTGTCTGTTGCTTTGGGGGTTTAGCCAAGGAGAGAAGATGACTTGCAGTTCTGGCAATTCAATCAAAATAGCATCACTGTCTTCCATACTTTGACCATCAAACAACAGTTTGTATAAACTCAGGTCTTACACCTTTGCAAATTCATTGCCTTTCAGTAACCTTACACTCCTACAAGAAAACGAAACTTAAACCACACAACTACAGACACGCCAGTAATAGAATTCAATTAGTTATAAATTGTACCATTAAAACCTAAAATGTGTTTTCAGCACATTTAGAACAGCTGTATTTGAGCTGCCTTACTGAAGGCCAAGGTGAATACCCACAATGCTCGAAATTAATATTTGAAATGTCCCCCAATTAATTGCTCAAAACCATCTTTGTTAAATTCTTAAAAAAAAAAAATTTTGATATATAAAATTCCACCATCCACCAAACCCAAGAGCTTATAACAATTGATATATAAAATATATTTTCAGGGCTTCTTTCCTGAACAAATAACAAAACAAAGATGAATCCCCACATTATCATACAAACCAGTTTTATCACTTTCACATTTACAAATATACATGTTACAATAACATTCTGAAAAAGCCAGAGCTTTTCAGATAAGGACAAAGAAAATAAATGAGATACAGATACTTCAGTAATATATTAACAGTAATAAAATCATTAATACATCAGGTAAAACTTAAAATTTGCTCTGAAGCCAGTGTTCATCCTTCTGTAATCACCTAGTTCCTTGTTCTGAGATGCCTCAGCGAAAGCTGTGGCTGAATAAACAAAATAGATTTATGCAAGAATGACATAGATATGTCAATTTCTGAAAAGAGATGACATCATACAGATATGAGAGCAGGGTGCTTGTGAATACAGCCAGGACAGCAGTGCAGGGAATCATGAACAAACAAATCGCATTCCACGCAAAATGCATTCTGACACACTTTACATATGTAAACCTGTGTGGAAAACAGAAAAAGAAGTCAAATCAGAAAAAAATTATCACCATGATAGCACTACAGTAAGGCAACAGTTTTGTCATCAAGACAGTGTAAATAGACTAAATACATTGCTCCAATCACAGAAACCCAACTGAATTAAAGTTTCAAACAGCGAGTATGTCCAAAGGGCTGAGCTTGAGTCATTGTAGATGCTTCTATATGGCTAAGAGTGGAAGCTTATTTATGCAACTTTCTAGGAAGTCCCTTTGCATCCTTTCGTAGACTTTGCAGTCTAAAAGGCATGACAGAGAACTCTAGTTAACCATGAGATAAACCGCCACAAACATTTTTCTGGTCTTTAAAAGACTATACTGAAGGATCATCTTTACTTCTGATACCCCTCAATGCAAATTCCAATGCAGTTCAACATACTTACATTTTGATCTTTCATTTCTCCCTGGCAGCCTTGACAATACCTAAAAGCAAAATTGTGTATTTTAACTGAAAAAAGTCAGGATCATGTAAAATAGTTTTAAAAACCATCTCATACATAGTAACAATTTATGGTAATTATTTCAGATAGTCAACTGAACACACAGGATAACTGTTAATGGGAACTACAAATGTTTCTTATTGTCAGAGGTGCCCCAACCTGCCCAAAAATTCAACAGTGTCACCAGCAGCAAAGAAGCTGCTGCCACCTATTCTTACTTTTGTGACAAAAAAATTGCAGGGTCTACAAGTACACTCATTATCACAAATATGATTTGCATACCGTTCCCCCTGATATTCTTCCAGGGGAACTTCCTGAAAGGCATCCAAAGGAAACAAGTGATGGTAAGACCGGGCCAGGTGAGGTGCAGACACTAATGTAAGACCTGCAAATAAAGAGAGACATCAAAATTATTACAAGAGCGGACTTACTGAAAATCTTTTCTGTATTAAAAAGGAAAAAAAATTATATTACTCAGTGGTTCAGAGCTTTTAAGTATTAAAAATCATAAAATTATTTGTTAGCTTCCATAGCCCAAACCTGTAATTCTTTCCAGAATTAAATCCAAATATAAAGAACAAGAAAATTGCCCAAATTTCTAACTAAAAGGTTTAACTCACTCTTTTCACATTTATGATGCACAGTTGTAAAGTTATTAAGTTTTTTGTCCTCAAGCCATAAACAAATGCAACTATAAAACGAGTCTTCCGATTAAATCTAAATGCACAACTACTGTTTGACAACAATGGTTCTGCTGTTTCACATCACCAGTGATGATCTGTCTTCCTAAGTGATCATTACATGTGATGGAGCCCTGCTTTCCTGGAGATGGCTGAACACCTGCCTGCCTACGGGAAGTGGGGAATGAACTCCTTACTTTGCTTGGCTTGTGTGTGGCTTTTGCATTACCTGTTAAACTGTCTTTAACTCTACCCACAAGTTTTCTTACTTTTACTCTTCAGATTCTCTCCCCCATCCTACCAGGGGTAAGTGAGTGAGTGGCTGTGCAGTCCCTAGCTGCTGGCTGGGGTTAAGCCATCACAACAGGCTGGTGTTAGCTGGGGCATGGGCTGGCACTAACTTCTTCATTGCTCACTCACACGCAGTGTAAACTTCCGAGCTCTCGTTCTGCTGACAGCTGCAGCTATGGAGAATCTGTTGCTGACACATACAATTCCTCCAGTTACATTATTAGCTTGCTGAAACAAAACTCATGCTGATATGAAAATCTTTACATGAAGCTAGGACAAGGTGACCCCAAACTAGAATTATTTCATCCTCTTGGCAAATACACACATCTTAATACCTATCACGTTTTAGTCATATGCCTGTAGAAGCTAACAGAAGGACAGCTGTTGCTCACACAATATTAATACTATAAAAAATGCTAATCCTCCCTCTTACCCTCATTAGAGGGGAGGGGGGGAAGGCACCATTGGTTGCACAGTCCATTAACAGTTGCAAGACTGAAGGGCTTCCATTTACTACTTTCACGTGTCACTGTGCAGCTTGCCCTTGGGTTCAACTTTAAAACTTTTTGTCCGGAGGTGAGGGGGTACTTCTGTCCTTTTACTCCAAAGCACTCTTTATCTTCATGGCCTTGCACTGAGCAGTCTGACACATTGGTGTGCCTGTTAAATCAGGATTCTTGAGGAAATGATTACCATTCATATGTGAATCACCCTTCTTCCCCCCTTTGCTTTAGGGCTTTTAGTTTATAACCTTACACTAGGGAATATGATACAGCTCTACTGTTACAGGCATAGTCCTGAAAGTCCCTTGTACGAAGCTGACAACCCAGAACATAGGAATGCAGGCTTCTTAAAGCAGAGCTGGCTTGTAATTCCTACGTATAGTTGAATTTTTCTACCCTTTAACTCTCTTACCACTAACACATAATGCATCTGCTCATCTTTTCTTGTTACTCACCACAGACTTTGCATTCCACAGGAAGTTCACAGTATTTGGCTCTGCACTGGGGACAGAAATATCCACCCAGTGTAAGACCTGGCTCACTACTGTTTTCCAATTGCCTAGAGCAGAGAGAGACAATGTAATACCTAAGAGATAACACCATACTACTACATAACTACAAATACTACATAGTTCTCACAACATAGTTTTAAAAGTTTCAGTAGCTTCCATGCAACAATTCCACGTGTTTGGAAGTGTCAGTAAGCAACTGATAGGGTGAGATATCAGTAAGCACATTTTCCCACAGAAACAGAAAAAGACCCAATTTTCCCACATCAAGGAGCCAATATTTCTTTAAAAAAATTATGAAAGATAATGGCATTAGTATTTCTACTTACACACACAAATATTCTGTATTGACTTTAAGATGCAGATTAGTACATATTCTTTCAAACAGCAGACACTGTTTCCTTCTGAAAATTCAGAGTCCCCTATCATCCCTGAAAACTGTGATTCTTTTCATTGAGAAGAGCACTGGTACACTAATCAAATGAGGTGTCTATTTAAACTTCTCTTTAAAGTCGCATTAGCAAATACATAAAAAATACTTATTCCAGATGATACCCTTCATCCTCATCATTATCTTTATAGTGATAAAAACACTTAAATCAAGAAATGCAAGTAAAACTGGTAGTAGTTACTTTAATACCTTGTAGCACCCTTGAGTTCTAATCACTGCAGAACACAACTAAAAGCCATTTACTACCTTCAAAAAATTTTAAATGTAAATTTTAAAAGGCATATTTAACAGAGGTAACATGGGCACATACCAGATGTGCAAATGGAAATAAAATTTCTAGTGAGAAGTCACAAGACATTACTATTTTTTCATGTTATTTTGCAATATTTTCACTGAAAAGCAGATTTTCTAAATACTGACTACTTATCATTGAATCCCCATCAGCTCATTGAATTCTAATCAACTCTACTTACGCCATGCTAAAGGATGGCTTTGCCTCTTGATCGGCTGCAGAAGCAATAGTATGCTGAGGAAAACCTTAAGAGAAAAACATCCCATATTACCAATTTTAAACATGCAAGTAATCTTTCAGTTTCTTACTTCAATGGAAAAGTTCAAAGATTATTCTAAACATTAAGGTCTGTATCTTTGTTTGTTTGTTATTACAGGATAAGTAATATGCTCTTAATAGGTATCAAATTCTTCCTAAAGGTCTCTACCTACACCCACCAATGAATCCCTCATTGTATTTCCCCCCCAACTGAAAAAAATCTTTCCACAGACTTCATATTAACTGAAGCTCACTGGAATCCCATTTTTGAAGAACACCAAAAAGAAAGTTATATGCAATGGCAGGAAAGCAGAAAAAGCACTACATTCACTTGAACGATGGTTTCTAATTAAGGGGAAAATATTTTTTATATGCAGACATCAAGTATATATTCATCTTCCAAGTGCAGTATATGACAGATGAGACTATAGCACTCTGTGAAGGCTATAACAGATACCATTCTTTCTACCACTTATTTTTTATAGCTCGTGTCAAGTGGGCAGTTCATTTTTCTGACAACTGCTCAGGCTTTGCCTATAAAAGGCAAATCTCTTCAGTATTTAAATCTACACATAAAAATATATACATTTTATCTGTGAAAAAGGGGGGGATGAAAGTGAGAAATTAATGCTCTAAATTGTGGCATTAAGGTTCCTATTCTGGTTTAACTCCACACTTAAATTTATCGAGAAATACATCAGGAGAAAAAAAGGTACCTAATCCATTTGTTGAAAGAACACCACAACAGTGCTCCTAACACTGTGGCCAAACAGATGGCTCTTACAGGCAATTAAGCTTATAATAATTGCCTTCTGCAGGGAAAAAAAAAAACAGAGGGAGAAACAAAATAGTTTTTCATCCTTCATTTCTAAGTATTACATTTACACCAATTACTGTACAAGCAGTATCATTCCACTTGATTGTTTCCAACTGCAGTTGAGTAATTTGTCATCTTTGTTTTAATTCTTAATTTTATTTAAAAGGTGACTACTTTGCAGTAATGACATCAAGAAAATTGATATCTATTTGGAAAAATAAAAGTTAAAATAAAAAAAACCACAATTGTGCAATGTCTTTATTATGCTTCCAACTATTCCGAAGCATAGATTTGCACAGAAGATGCAAAGAAAGAAAAATACAAGATTTGCACATCTTCTGCTAGGACTTTAACAAAACCATATCCTACCCATTCGAATAAGGGAGCACTCAGAACTTGAACTGGCGGGTGGAGGACTAACATGATGCATCAGCAGTTCCTTATAATGACTTTCATCTAAAATAACGTGGTATGTTCCTGTCATGAAAAAAGAAATGCTTTACTCTCAGTTTATGAGCAGATAAGAAAAACATATTCTCCAAATGACAGAAAACAAGTAAAGAAAATAATTTAGCTAAGCCTGTTCCTAAAAACCAGTCCTATTAATGCTACTGAAAACAATGTTTTAAAATTAGCAACACCAGAATGTTTAATTAGGTATGAAGGCCTATAGCTTTTTCTCCAACATTACACTGTAGTAATGATATTGCAAGAGTTACCACTGTAGTAATGCAACATGTTGCATTAAGTTCCACATCACATAGCTTTACATGTGGAACACTAGGTTTTAAAATATGTGTACTTCTTCTCTCTAGAGATGCAGTTACCAGCTGATAATAATTTCACTAAGTACTGTGTATTTTGTAGATTTGGGAAAACCTTACATTTTCTGCCAGCACAACAGAATATTCATCCTTAAATATCAAAATGCATTAATGAATATATGACAAGTTACTTATTTTCAATTTTAAACTTGTATTAGTAGTATAACTACTGAACTTGAAATACATACCACCAGTTTCTCGGGCCAGTACTGTACAAACTCGAACTTCAGCACTTAGGCCGATGACAGATACTCTGATCTTAACTGCTTTTAAACACTTCGAATGGAAAAAGAAAGCATACTCAAATTCATATGCAGAACAGAAAACAGTAAAAAGGTTCAAAGTTTGAATGAAAATTAGTTGGCAATGACACTGCAACTGTCTGTTTTTAGTGGAATACCTTGGATGTTCAAACTTCACTTCTGTACCTTAATTAGATCATAGATGTTGGCTGGATCACATGTTGTCAGACTGCTGAAGACTACCAAAACCTCTCTGCTCGTATGTCCTGGCATGTGCCTAAAGAAAGTATACAGTTAATTTACTTCTGTACACTGGGCTACTTGTATGCTAAAGTTTTCAAAGACTTTAATGTACTAAAGTAAGAAGACTATATGATATGGAATTCCCTACAAATTATAAAAGACTGTAGTAAGATCCTTCTCTGAGCATCAGAATTTCACCTGCCAAAAGCCAAATCTTTCCAGTATCTAAAATACAGTATTTGATTGTGTAGCTGCTGTCTGATTGTTTAATGCTTAAGTTATCCCTGTACCTTATCTGTACTCTCACAGGTAAAATTCACCTTGAAACTAGTAACACTGCAGTAAGTCTTCCTGACTTCTTAAAATAAAAATCTCTAGTCAGTTTATAGGTGTAAATCCGGTACTTTTAACTACTGTCTTTTAATTCTTAATGGAAAACTCTCTCCCAACCAGTCATTCAACTAATTTTTTATGACATTGACTATTAGCTTTGTTCTGCCAGCGTTTCCAGCTATAATTAGGTGTTTAAACAGTCTTCCACAAATGTTTATGCCATCTCAATACCTCACATAGCAAAAAAGTTTTTTATATCTATCTTACCCAAAAAACTACCTCTCAAAGTATGCCAAAACTCCCATCAGATTATTGTGATTGAATGCTCTTTCTTTTCCTGGTCTCTTATCATTATTAACCCGTAACTCTGCCCTCTCTTCTACCTTAGCCCTCTAGTAAAAAAAATAATTGCAGGGTCTTTCACCACCATATTCATAAACAACATAAAATAATTTACTTCATTTTAAAATGCTGCTGATTTTTATAAGCAGCACACCTCTAAATAGAAGCATCTTGTGTTAGAAAATGAACTTCTGCACTACTAGCATATTTAAGTTCTTAACAGTTTGTATTGTAAGAGGAGAAAAAGCTGTCTTTAAAAGACTCGGGTGAATACAACGCAACATGCTACTTATAAAAAAATACTGTCTCTGCCCCTCCAAATATTCACCATCAGCATTATACTGATTATGGAAAACAAGGAAACAAAAAAACCCCTCCATGTATGTACTAACTTTAAAGTCTGCATGGCCAAATTTAGGGAATTGTATAGAGATGGCTCTCCAGTGCAGTTCATATCCACTGCTTTCTTCAGAGCGGTTACGTGCTTTTTTGAGTTACCTGTAAGTGAAAAAACAATCCACTTAAACCCACAAGTTAAAATAATTGAAATATTTAAACTGTATATTTAATAATGCGTACCTATAGAACAACAGTTTTTAAAACTGTGACTTGTAACTCTATGTTTCTCCTTAGAAACTGACCTACCTCTTGATCAGAAAGTAGAAAAAAATAAAACAATATATTAAAAGAAAGACATTTACTCTACAGGGACTCAACTGCTAGAAACTTTAAGAGGTCAAAAATAATAAAATCACTGTTGTGTATCATTAAGCACTTAACATGAGTGTGAAGTGACTCACAAAGTGTTTCAGCAGAAACAGAGTTTAGTTTCCTCTGTTATCCTCAAAGTACTGTTCAAGGATTGATTGATCCTCAAATTCCTAAATAAAATTGCTCCAGTTTTACAGGTGAATAAAGAGAAAAAAAGACTTCATCTCTGAAGCCACACAGATGGCTAGCAACAAAAGGCAGGAACCAAAGAAACCTTGCTTCTTAACATCTGGTCAGATCTCACAGAATACACAGATGTCATAAAACACAAAATTAACAAATAGGATGAGAAATTAACTATAGGGGAAATAAAACATATTTCAGTTGCAATTTGGATAAGACCTGATCACAAGCAAACATGCAATTACAATTCTAGATCAAAACAGATCAAAATAAAGACTGATTTCTGATAACTTGCAATACCTTCTCTTTTAAATTAAAAATATGATTTTAACACTACTTCACTTTCAGCAGTGTCATCCAGGAAGATTACATCAATGCAAGAGATTAAAATAAATCTCCAATTTTAAAAAACCAAAACAAACTCCCTCCCTACCTGAAAGTTCTGTCATTTTTTCAGCTCTTTTACTCTTGGTTACAATTAAGCCAATCTGGAAAAGAAAAAAAAAAAAAAAAAAAAAAAAAAAGCAAAACTTTTCTTACCAAGTTTAACAACAAGTTGATTTACATTTTTCCTATATTTTGCCTAATACTCATTTATGAATGAGAATTATTTAACTCTACAGGTTTTCTTGTAAGTGTAACAACAGCAGCACAACACCATGCCTCAGTTAACATACATTCCTGTATCCCCTGTGCTTTTGCCACAAGGTACAAAAATAAGTCTTCCAAAATTCTAAATGCCTCAAAAACCCCAAACATATAAGCAAGTCTTCTGTGTTAGAATTTGTTTAGGAAAAAGGGAATAGATGGGTTCATATTTTCATTAGTTCAGGCAGAAACAAGAATGTCACCAGACGGATGAGGAAGGGATGGGAAGGAACACATCAATTGAAAACAGTTTACTAGACAGTGTTAAAACTAACTTTTTAAATAGTTTCCAGTTACTTGTTTCTTGCACGGTTATACATACCTGACTAATAGGATTTTGGTCAAAGTACTCTTCAACAAAATATTCCAATAACTGTAAAAAAAAGTTAAGACTGTTAAAAAATATATAAAATTTTATTCCATATGCATTAAGTAGGTGGTACTTGCAAACATCCAGTACCACTTGAAAGAAAAAAAAAAAGTTGGAAAAAAAAAAAGGAAGGAAATGAGCCCTTCCCTTCCATTCTCCTTTCACCCTAGCACTTCCATCCTTCTCCTTCCTCCCGTGTTACCACTGCAAAGTAAATTTCAGAACCTAGCCACACATTTTATTCACTTCACCTCTTAAAGTTCTAGATTACTACTGGTTCAAATGGAGTTTTAAGATACACTGAAAAGCACTAATCCGTATAAAATCATCAAAACCCAGCATTTCAATGCTTAGTGTTATTAGAGAAGACCATACAGTACAAAATGCACAGTTCAAGCCCTTCACAATCTGAAGCAGCAATCCAGCTCCTATCTAGCTTCCATTCGAACCAGAATTAATCAAAACACAACTGTAGGAAAAAAGAATTCTAGATGTGTCATGAAAGCATGTTTGTTCTTCTTATATCCCTCATTATGGGTTAACACTTCAGCTTAATTTCCACATACTTTTCATAATGTGTCTTTCCACAATATGTCCTTACAAAGTGTTTTCACTGCAAAGAAGTACTCATGCAAGGCAAGCTAATGTCAACACAGATTTACTATTCAAAAAAACAGGAAAATTACAGACTAGCAACTAGAAACAAAGGGGGAAAAAAAGCCGGGACGAGAGGAGAGATGAGGCTATAAAAGTAATCTAGTCACAGGAGACTGCCATTCTTTTAAATACAAAATGGAACTGGTTTACAGAGAAACTGTGGATTAATATGAGAAAACTTCTGAGTACAGGAATACCTTCAAAGTGCAAGTAAGTCTGTTCGGTTTTAAATCTTGGTCCTCCATAGTTCTTGATCCATCAACAACCACGTAAAGGTGACGCATCTGCATTATTGCCATAAGTGATCATCACTTACAGAACAGATATTTAAATGAACTGTTCATTATTCCATTTACTTAAACATTTCCTCTCTCAAACACGGAAAATCCAGTACACTGAGCTATGGAATCAACAGCAACTGAAAGAGTAATGCATTTTTTCCACTTTTCCTTCAAAATGAAAAAAAAAGACTATCTTAAAAAATGCACACTGTTCTTTTCCTCTCACAATAAGCTACAAAACATTCATAGTCTTCACCTTCATCTCTTCATGTGAACAGCTCAGTGTTGTATAAAGTAATGCTGTTATTTACAACTCATTTACATTATGCCCATTTTTCACATGAAGATAAATCAGCAGTGCAAGCATGTGTGATCTGACTGATGTTGCAAAACATGCCCAAATACAGCGAACACGCCAAACCTCCACCTCTGAATACTTGTGCTTCACATCCCACATTGCCAATGAACAAAGAATGTTAAAAAAAAAAAAGTTTGGTGGAAAATGCAAGCTTTGGTCTCAAGCACATTAAGTCAGCAAAAGTGCATTTTAGATTAAGCATATCACCTCTATTCAAGTAGTTTTGGACTCAGGACAAACAAGGGTTAAGACATTAACATACCATTCCAAGTCGAACTTGTCCATGGTGTTCACAGAGTCTAAAAAGACCACAAAAGGATCTAAGTAAGGTGCAAATGAGTGAATACTTCCTAAAACAAAAGTCCAGAACAAATCCAATACTAGACTTCTGGCAAATATGAGGCAATAACAAACCACAGACACTTATTTACACTGAAAAAAAGACAATTCAACTACAAACAGATTTCATGCCTCTCAGAAAACAAACAAGACCTATTTCTTACTACAAGGTTTAATGGAACTTTAAAATTTTATCCAAATTTGAAGCCTTTAACATAATCTGAAATAAAACAAATCTAGATTTTATCTAGCAATTCTTCTGACAATTTGAAACATTCATCTGGTCCCCTAACACCAAAACCCAGCTTGAAGCAAGATTTCTATATTAAAAAAATGTTGAAGGATTTTTTCTAAGCAGTGCAAATTGCAATTGCTGTGCATTGCACTGTGTTTCACCAGATCAAGACCTCACTTCTTTAGCTAGCATACACCTGGGGTACCTAGCCTGTATACATTCACTCTTAAGATTAAAGATAAATTTTAAAATGTTTTCTGGCACAATTAATAAGCATCACGTGAGAAGCATGCATCTGGAGCTCTGAAGGGGTAAGAATACAAAAATATATCGCAGGCATGCCAACACGCTCATTCAACATAGATGGCCCAGTTTCAGAATGACTAAGTCCTTACAACTGACCAAATCAATACTATCAGCAGGCTTGTGGCAACACACAGTACCTTTTCCTCTTTGCCTTGAAAAGAATGTCCTCGACGGTCGCTTTCAGCGATCCGGATTCATCTTCTTTAAGAATTTCCCTAGGCAGAACAGATTGTTATTGAGGAGAGGGGAGTTTTTCCCTCGTCTTTCACCAGTAAGAAGGTGAGGAGGGAGAAGGAAAGCCTACCATGTTCTTTCGTAGCCTCCTTCCCAGCGCTTGGTCCGTTCGGGTTCGTCATCCATCTCCGCGGGTTCGCTCTGCCGCTGCGGAGCACAACGGCGGCCGGGCTCCCGACTACACCGAACGCCGCCGGCCCCAGCCGCGGAGGCGCTACTCCCGCCTGAGGGGAAGCCCCGTTACGGTGCCGCAAGGTGGGTGAAGGGGCTGTAGGAGGGACCGACCCCAAGCGGGCTGCCGGCGACCGGGAAAGCTGAAGGAAACCCGACTCACACTCCGCCCGCGCCTGCCGTCAGGCCCAGCCGTCCCACTGCGCCGACCCGGAAACGCCAGCGCCCCCCCCCCCCCTTCGGTGCGCAGTCAACCCCTCCCGGCTGCCGCCCAGGCCGCGGGGCGATCGTTCCGGGGAGAAGGCGCAGCACTCCCCGGCGGCCCGGGACCTGATGTCCCCGTGCAGGAGAGCGCGAGGCGAGGCCCGGTGGCTGTTACCGGTAATGCCAGGTCTAACTCGCCCCGAGCTTCAAAACGCTCCGAGGGCGCACTCGCCGAGCCCAGTCTCACCTCCAGGCGGGACACGGACCCTCGAGGGAGGCAGGAGCGAAGCTGTCCGGCCTCTCAGCGGCTCCTGTGGACGGGAGACCCTCGGCATCTCAGACTGAGGAAAATACCTCTGCCGCTACAATTAAAAACAGGACATTTTTCACAACAACATCAAAATACTCCCATTAAATTATTAAAGGATGGTAGCATAGCGAAAACGCATCGCAGATCCTTCACTAGTCTGGGCCTGGAGCCCGCGGTAAGTTTCTGTCAGGTCAAACCGGCCCTGGCTCATCTTTGTTAACAGGACCAAGGCACTCTCTGGGTTTACATGGTATTTCTATGATTAACGCAAGTACTTTCAGTAATTAACAGGAAACTCCAAGAGCCTGGAAAAAGACCATTATTTACATCTACTGCAGCACTGAATTTTAATCCATAATTACGCTCATTAGTTACTTAATGAAAATAACTGCCAATTATCCCAGTAGCAAAAGCATTGATTTAACACTTTTCTAAAATACAGAACTTGGAATGTGTTCATTGCTGCAAAATTTAGGCTATATTTTCAGTGATTTTAATGTGCTCATGGAAGCAAACTATGTCGTGGAGTAACACAAGTTTTTGCAAATGTGCAGAATAATCTCATTGTATTCAGAATTGCCCTTTTGAGGCTGGGTTCTTGTTTCACTGCAATAGCTTTCTTTGGGATTTATTTTAATAAACTATCACTACAAAGCTGTGAACAGTTAACTGGTAATTGCATTTAGAAAGTGAGTCAGAATGCTTTATATTCCATTGAGTGAGCACGCTAATTGTTCTGACCAAAGGAAATGCAGTTTTTCACGAAATGTTGTGTACATTCCATTCTTCAGATATCTTTAAATTTACTGTTTGTCTCTTTTGCAAGCATACAATTTATGTTTAAAGGTGGCCAGAAAGATATAAGAAGGACTGTACTTCATATCTAGCACCTCTTGCTATTACAGATTAGAGCACAGAGATTTTGAAACATTGATTAATGTAGTAAACCAGTGCCGGGTCAAGACACTGGGCTGGATAAGTTCTAACCATACATGCCAATGCAACTTTGAAAAAGTTTATTTTTGGTCTACAAAATAGCACAAATCTAGGCTAGAAGATGTTGAGGAAGTCAATGAGGCCTTCTACGGACAGCTGAAAGTAGCCTCATGATCACAGGCCCTGGTCCTCATGGGGGACTTCAACCACTCTGATATTTGCTGGAAAGGCAACACGGCCAGGCGCGCACAGTCCAGAAGGTTCCTGCAGACCATTGATGATAACTTTTTGACACAGGTGGTAGAGGAGCCCACGAGGAGAGGGGTGCTGCTAGACCTTGTACTAACAAACAAAGCAGCACTGGTTAAGGATGTAAAGATTGGCTGCAGTGACCATGAGATGGTGGAATTGAGAATCCTGAATGGAAGGAGCAGGGCAGTAAGCAGGATTACAACCCTGGACTTCAGGAGAGCTAACTGGCCTTTTCAAAGACCTGCTTGGGAGAATCCCATGGGTTAGGGCTCTAGGAGGTAAGGGGGCCCAAGAGAGCTGGTCAACATTCAGGAACCACTTCCTCCAAGCTCAGGATGGGTGCATCCTGAAGAATAGGAAGTCAAGCAAAGGAGGAAGGAGACCTGCATGGATGAGCAAGGAGCTGCTGGAAAAACTCAAAGGGAAGAGGGAAGTTTACCAAATGTAGAAAAAGGGAGAGGCCACTTGGGAGGAATACAGGAATGTAATCAGAGTGTGTAGGGATGCAACAAGGAAGGCTAAGGCCCACTTGGAATTAAAACTGGCAAGGGATGACAAGGACAACAAGAAGGGCTTTTTCAAATACATCAGCGGCAAAAGGAAGACTATGGAAAATGTGGGCCTGCTGCTGAATGAGGTGGGTGCCTTGGTGACGGAGGATGCAGAGAAGGCAGAGTTACTGAATGCCTTCTTTGCTTCAGTCTTTACTACTAAGGCTGGCCCTTGGGAACCCGAGACCCTGGAGGTAGGAGAGAAAGTCTTGTGAAAGGAAGACCTTCCCTTGGTTGAGGAGGATTGCGTTAGAGAACATCTAGGCAGTCTTGACATCCACAAATCCATGGGCCTAATGGGATGCACCCACGAGTGCTCAGGGAGCTGGCAGATGTTATTTTAGGCCGCTTTCAATCATCTTTGAAAGATCATGGAGAGCAGGAGAGGTGCCTGAGGACTGGAGGAAAGCCAGTGTCACTCTGGTCTTCAAAAAGGGCAAGAAGGAGGACCCAGGAAACTACAGGCCAGTCAGCGTCACCTCCATCCCTGGGAAGGTGATGGAACAACTTATTCTGGGGGTTATCAATAAGTATGTGGAGGAGAAGAAGGTTATCAGGAGTGGTCAACATGGATTCACCAAGGGGAAATCATGCCTGGCCAATCGGATAGCCTTTTATGATGGCATGACCAGCTGGGTGGATGAAGGGAGAGCAGTGGATGTTGTATACCTTGGCTTCAGCAACGCTTTTGACACTGTCTCTCATAACATCCTCATTAGAAAGTTTAGGAAGTGTGGGTTGTGTGAGTGGACAGTGAGGTGGGCTGAGAACAGGCTGAATGGCAGAGCCCAGAGGGTTGTGATAAGCAGCGCAGAGCCTAGTTGGAGGCCTGTATCTAGTGGTGTGCCCCAGGGGTCAGTGCTTGGTCTGGTCTTACTCAACATGTTCACCAGTGACCTGGACGAGGGGACAGAGTGTACCCCCAGCAAGTTTGCTGACAGTACAGAACTGGGACCGACACACTGGAAGGCTGTGGTGCCATTCAGCGAGATTTGGACAGGCTGGAGAGTTGGGTGGAGAGGAACCATATGAAATTCAATAAGGGCAAGTGTAGGGTCCTGCATCTAGGGAAGAACAACCCCAGGCACCAGCACAGGTTAGGGGTTGACCTGCTGGGAAGCAGCACTGCGGAGAAGGACCTGGGAGTGCTGGTGGACAAGCTCTCCATGAGCCAGCAATGTGCCCTTGTGGCCAAGAAGGCCAATGGTATCCTGGGGTGGATTAAGAAGAGCATGGCCAGCAGATCGAGGAAGGTTATCCTCCCCCTCTACTCTGCCCTGGTGAGGCCACCTCTGGAATCTTGTGTCCAGTTCTGGGCTCCCCAGTTCAAGAAAGACAGGGAACTACTGGAGGGAGTCCAGCGGAGGGCTACAAAGATGATGAGGGGACTGGAGTGTCTCTCGTATGAGGAAAGGCTGAGGGAGCCGGGTCTGTTTAGTCTGGAGAAGACTGACAAGAGATCTTATAAATATCTAAAGGGTGGATGTCTAGAAGAAGGGGCCAGACTCTTCTCAATGGTGCCCAGCGACAGGACAAGGGGCAATGGGCACAAACTGAAACACAGGAAGTTCCATCTGAATGAGGAAAAACTTCACTTTCAGGGTGACTGAGCACTGGAACAGGTTGCCCAGAGAGGTTGTGGAGTCTCCTTCGCGGGAGATATTCAAAACCTGCCTGAACGCAATCCTGTGCAACCTGCTGTAGGTGATCCTGCTTTAGCAGGGGGGCTTGGACTAGATGATCTCCAGAGGTCCCTTCCAACCCCTAGAGCTCTGTGATTCTGTGTTTCTGTAATGTAGGAATTGCTTGGAGATGAGAAATTCCCGAAACCAGCTTTTCCTTTTTACTTGCTTTTCAAAATAGGGCAACAGGCTATTTTGTTTGCACGCACAAAACTGACTAGATGCTAAAAGAAAGCATCAGGAAGAAAATCAGTCACAGTTATAGCACCCAGTAGAAATACTGGGTTTTCAGCTGGTACATAGGTCTGGGACAGGCTTTTATTGTTCTCTCCAAAGAAGAATCTGAAGCACTTGTAATAGTGATTATCTTCATGTGCAGGCAGAAAACAAGTTGTGGTTCTCACACTGAAAATGCACTGTTAATTTTATAAATGTTAACTAATCACCTTTCACAACTACTGTAGTAAAGATTACAAAACTATGTTTAACTGTAACAGTAACTTTCTTCTATTATCCCTTCTTTGCTATGCCCAGAAATTGACAAAAAAATCTGTGGTAATATCATACCAGTTGATGCCAAATGAAGCACAACATGATCCCTACATTTGGGAATTTACAACAGCAATTAGTTTACTTTGTTAAACCTAGAGGATGATTTGTTTAAATGCTCGAGAAGATAACATGGTGACGAAATGTTGTCATAAGTTGGATTGGCCTTTGTGAGAATGAGGCAGCAGGGAAAAAACATGCATACAAGGGACAGAGGGACAGATTTGTTACCAGAACTATCTTGCTAATAGAAAACCAGGATCAGAACTATGAAACACTCAAAACTACCAAGATCTGAAATCTGCTGTGAAAAAGAAAAAACTTATTTACATATAATTTACCCATGCCTATATATAATTTTTGTACATCTCCAGAACAGAATACTACACACAGTGGTAGAAAAGGAAAATTACTGTAACTACTCAGTTTTAGATAGAGGGGAAGAAACCTAATAACATGTACAGAGTGCACATAATTTAGGAGTAGTAGGGAGTAAGCAATCTTTCAGGATGAAAGAATACATCACAGCCATTTTACATGTTCTGGTAGTTCCATGAGGTCTTTATCTATATTTAAACATGATTACAGTGCAGGTTCTAGAACTGTATAAATGTCTCAAATTATTTGTTATTGTAATGTTACGTGATTATGTTTTGCTTCTACCTAAAATAATGCCGAGCAGTACTGATCCATCTTATGTCACCAAGAGCTTCCATTTCATAAGCATCATGGTGAGGATTAGCTTGATAAAGCTAGAGATAGTTTTAGCCAATTTCTCTGCAGAGCAATCATAACTTTACTGGATATGGTGGAAGTGTGCCAAGACTGCGTTTGACCTCTTGAATTACAGGAAAGTTGCTGAGCATCCGTTTCTAAGGGGTGTCACTCTGCATCCAAGTAAGACAATAAATGAGGAAGAAAACTTTTCAGCAGTAGTAACATTTCCTTAAATAGGCGTGGGGAAAAACTTAACGCTTCTGTATCCTTCAGCCTGTCGCATTTATCATGAGCAATTTATAAATACAGGGAAAACAGAGGAGAAATGAATTAGCTTTCAATTAAACCATACCTGGGAAAAATCCAAGATATTTTGAAGGAAAGCAGTGAAAACTACTGAAGACTACTTGACTCTTTAAGAAGTCAAAATTTGCTTCTAGGGACAGAAATAAAGTTGTAGTTTGATCTACTCCCATTAGATCACATGCCATCCTTTCTTAAGAAGGAAAAAAGTCCAATTTATAAAACATTGAAATGGAAAAATGGCTCTAAGCTGACAATTTTCACAGACAAAGAGAGAAATAAAACTTCTTTTAGAACAGGGATATTCTTTATTGTCAAGGCCAAGAATTTCAGTGCTGGACAGGAACACAGGATATACAATCATTTTGTAGATTATGATTGTCCAAATGCTTCAAATCGCACCACAATTTTGAGATTAATAAACTAAATACTGGATAGTTTATTCGACGATTTCAAATCAATTAGTTTTTTCATTGTCATGAGTATTTTTAGTTGATAAGTTGTCACAAAAGCTAGTGCACCCTACTATGTGATACAACGTTTTTGTTATATGCGTTAGGCGCTGCTTTATCTGCCCTGCAAAAATGTACAGATTAGTAAAGAGTATGCAGATTTTGTCACAGTTATCTTCAGCAAGGATATCTAGCCATTTATCAAGACCAAAAAAAAAAAAAAGCCCTTTTACTGATTTATTCAAGTCCAGTTTGAAAACCATTATATTCCTGGAAACTGTACGTCTCTTGCATGTTTGCCTTTGTTGATCTGTGAAGCCAGGTGGGCATTTTCTAAGAGGAAGACAAGGGTAAGTTCTTGTTACACTCAGTGTTCCTGGGACTGGCTGTAATTGAAAGTGGATGCTGTGTGCCCATTGAGGCATTATTAGGGCATTATTACTTGATAAGTTTCAAACGTTTACTACCTGCAGCAAAACCCCAGTCACACCAGGGAGACCACATAGCAGACTGTTTACATGTACATGCAACAACATAGATTCACAGAGGAGAGAGACTGCATAGAGAGACCTAGGTGATAATCATATAATAACTTTAGTTTTGTCTGAAACATACCTTCTTTAAAGATATCGAGAGACAACTTTCCCTCATAGTTCTGATTGTAACTAATTATTACTCAATTTTCTCCTAATTTCTGTCGTGCATTTGACTGGCTTGAACTTCCAGCCATTAATTCTTATTTCATTAATCTGAATTTGTCTGAGACATAGAAATGTTTCTTATACTAATATTTTTTTGCTTTGGCACATTCAGAGCACTGCTGACAAGTCCCTTTTCAGTCCTCCATTGATGGATTAGAGCAAACCCAGCTCACCAATTGTATGCACTGGAAGCGAGTGCCTGATTAGCAGCGTTGAGGTCTGTGAGAGATCCAGGACTGAGCAAGTAATTTACTGTGATGGTTGCAATGTGTTGCCTTGCTCGACTTCCTAAGCTGTGAAGGTAAATGCCTTCTCCTGGAGCTCCATGCTCAGCATACTTCACTGCCATGCACTGCACTAATCCCATTTCAACCTCAAAAGGCTGGCAGAAGGGAGTATTCCTACCTATCTTCTCTCTCTAGCTTTTGGAAAATTCCCTCAGCCACACCTGTGGCACTTTGCTGGGAAAGATGGAGCAATCCACACACATTGCTTGGTGTATTTCCTTGTTCCAGCCACAGGCATGGTGTTCCCCTTCTCCAACCATTTGTTGGAAACTTTGCAGGAAAGGAGAAGCAGGATGGTTCTGCAGAGGCTACACAGGCACTGTCTGAGGGGCCAGGAGCCAGTTTTTCAGATGCTGAAACTCAGACCACTGTCAAAGGGAGCCTGGAGCTGGGTCTCAGCGTCCTATGGAAGGAAGGCTTATCAAGGGTGCAGACTGTGGATCTTCCAAAGAAAACATCAGAGTCAGCTTCTTTTTAGCACTTTATAAATATCAGTTGATCCTTAAACTTGGATTAATCTTCTCCTGGCACTGACACAATGCCTAGAACTCCCACTGAGAAAAAATGAGAAACCTAAGTGTACAATGAGAGGTCATTTAGGCTGCAGGGATTTGGACAAGGACCTCTCTTACAAAGGAAAGTTTAACAAGCATAGAGCACAATAGGTATAAAACACTTGGCCCAACTCTTTTATAAGGTAGAGAGGTTTCCTCCTCTTTGAAGAGAATAGAAAACTGAACCAGAGGGCACCTGAAAAGAGAGAGAAAGCAGGGGATAGCACTGTCATCTGATTTCAGACTGATGAAAATACTGAGACACCTTCCAGGTAGATGAGACTGAAGGCTTTCAAATGAAGAGGTGCCAAGTCTTCAAATTCTCTCAGTGTTCCCATGGTGCCTTGTGTTTTTTACTTCATCTACTAAAACTCTTGGCATTAAGTGGCTGATAAAATTGGAATGTGAACTTTGTAAATATGAAGGTGGGTTTGTAGCCATTAAGATTGCAGTGTGAATGATAAAGGCTCAAAAAGCAGAAGGGATATAACTGCCAGACCATGGTATATTAATGCATTTCCAATACTGAAGAACAGAGATAGTACTACCATCACTGTTTTAAACTGCAAACGGCTTTCCTGATATCTTGGCCTTTAAATTAAGGCAAAAGTTGAAAACTCTCTTTTAAAGAAAAAATGATTGCTAAGAAAAATTTGAAACAATCAGAGCACCTTTTTCTAACAAAAATGCCTTTATAAGCAATAGAATAACATGTCTACACTGGTGGGGTGTTTTCAAATTAAAATGTATTTCAGAACAGACAAAATGCAATTGTAGAAAACTGTACAAAGAAACTACCAATGCTTCTAACAATTTTAGTAAGTAAAAAAGTAAACAAAGATGTGGAAAAGGATACAAAGAAAATTTACTGGCTTATGAAAATGTTTGCACATACAAACCTATCCCCAAGATAAAAATATAAAAATGTATATTGAATTTATGCATTTATACTGTGGAAAGCATGTCTATTAAAGCATTTTACCTGTCTTTTAAGAGATACTCATAATTTATACATTCAGTGAGAATTAATTTTGCTGTACTTTCTCTCTGAATGCCAAGTTCAAAAACAGCTGCTGCCTAAACAAAAAGTACTGCTACTTGCTGTTGAAGAATGAAGCGTTTTGCCTTTAAACGGATGGATTCCTACTAAGATGACCCAAAAAAGGTATGCAGAGCATACTGGCCTATAGCAACACTAAAGGAACACTAACAGGAGTCTCATCTTGTGCCTCTATTCCTTTAAGGCCTTGTATAAATTTGTTGCATTGCCTTTAAAGAGGGGAGTTAAAAAAAAAAAAAAGAAAAGAAACCAAAATCAAAACAACAAAACCCCAACACAACCTGCCCTCCTCCCCAGTATGATATGGTTGCTTAAATAGCAAGTTATTTTGCATCTCTTGTTGGGTGTAATTCCAGATAATTTCTGACATACAGCAGAGCATTTGGAAATACAATAAAAAAGTCTTATTAAATTTATTTTTTACTTGCCAAAATTATTCAGTATGCTTAAGCACTCCACCAAACCCCGGCCAGAGAGCACAGCTCAGCTCTTTCTGATATCATTAAGATGTCGCCTCTAAATAAATCTGAAATTGTTAATGGCATTTCTGTGCAAACTTTTGACATGGTACTTAAAACTGCTTTCTCTGGTGGGCTTTGCAAGTTTGCAGATACAGTATTTTCCACTAAAGTGTTCACATTTAAGAGACCAGGGTGTGTACTGTCTAATAAAAGCAGAATGTTAGCACAGGTTTTCTAAACTTATCTGAGAACTTCATTACATCGATTTAAAATTAGATTTGCATACAAAACCTACCAGTAATGTACAACAGCTAAATACATGACAAAGTGATTAAGTAATCCCCATTGGTGTGCTGTTGTGACAGTAAATAAATAGTTTAAAATACACATATTGATTTAAAAAATAGAAAATAGTATCCACAAAGTGAAGGTATAGCTAAGTTTCTACATTCCAATTCATAACTTTATCATAGTCCTGAATTCGTTGTTTTATGTGAGAAAGCTTATTCTTCAGGTATTCACAACGCTCCTTTTTCTCCATGAATGCAGGATCCTGCAAAAAATACAAACCCCTTTACATTAATATATTACACATTTCAGACTCTTCCAAGAGTAGTATCAGTTATGTTCTTGATTAAGGACAGTATATAAATAATCTCCAAAAATCACATTCTTTTCCCTGTGGCCATAATTTCTTACTTCCTGCTTCTCTTTCATGAAAGGCTGGAAAGAGAGGGTCTGCTTTTATATGCTGTAGTTACTTAGGAAATGGAGCAGTTTTTAAACAGAAATCTGCAAATATAAGTGACATCCTACTACATAATTTAGATTTTATAGGTGTGTTGTGGTATGTCTAATAAATCCCTCCTCCCAAAAAAAAGCAATGAAGTTTAACTAACATGGACACAAAATTTGAATTCCCTGGGAAAAAAATAAAAAGGTATTTGTAATGTATTACACAGGTACACATTTACTGCCTGCATTTAAAAATGACAAAGTGAAACCTCTTGAATTACACTGAAAATTTCTTTTTGAGAATCTAGGTTCCATGCCACAAAGAAAACACAAAACTTTTCAAGGGTAAGACTATGTTTCCTGTTGTTAACTTATCTGATGGCTGTGTCAGTCAGTGAATATAGATGAACTAGATCCCCAAAAATAGCATTCTGCATCCAGAAGACTGGTTAAGAGATGAGACATACTCTCAGAAGACGAAAATGCTTAACTGTTGGTTTTGGTCCCGTGTGTCGTTGTGTGTCCCCCCCCCCCCCCCATCTGGCTAATGGAATCATTATTCTCAAAACAGATTGTTGGCATGAGCAGAGTCGGTTGAGTCTTAACTTTCCCAAAGTTTTAAAAGACAAAATACACAAAGCCCTGTAGTACCTACGGATACCCTAAGCTAGCAAATTGCATCTAGTGTCAGACATGTTGGCTATTTACACTCTCTGCTATTATTTAGATTCACTAGTAATGTAAAGCTGAAAACACTCACGTTTTTCTTCTTCTTGTATTCTTGCAGAACTTTTGATATCCTTTCCTGTTCCTAATGAGAGAGATGACACATTTTTAAACACTTTGAGTGTGCTCTATATCTTCATGTAAACTCTACAAAATACTCATCAAAAGAAAAATTCTCATTTGATCAATCCGTTGTAGTTGTAACATTTTAGTTGTTGATCTTGTACTTGAGAAATAATGAAAGTATGTAAATGTAATCTACTCAAAACTTGAAAGGTACTAGCATGGAAAAAACCTCGAAACAACACCAACAGAAAAACATGTATACAACTTAACTGCAACTTGGTATCCTTGACTGATGACCAAACAAGAAATAACATATTTGGGGAAACCTTCTCTCCCACCAAGTCATCGCCAGCATTACAAGACATTGTGCCCTAGCTAAAGACACTCAGAAACTGACTAAATACCACACCTGTTTTCCATGAGCCCATTTCACAGGTACTTACATATATGCTTTCAGCATGGTGAGGAAGCTGTCTCATCAATGCATCCAGCTCATCAAATTTTTTTAATACAGCATGAACTTCCACAGACAGTTCTTTATATTCAGCAAACTGATCATTGAATACTGCTTTGTACCGGTCTCGCATTTCATTTGTTTGGATTGCTGGGTATTTCCTTTTTAAAAAAAAAAAAAGTTTTCAAGGACTAGTTTTAGAAGTAGGCTCCTTCACCTTGATAGTGTATTTCTGCATTGTTTGCTCATCTTGTAACCTGCTGAAATTTACATGTATGTAAAGCACTGAAATCACAGAACAGCTGAAGTTGGAAGGGACCTCTGGAGGTCATCTGGTCCAACCCTCCTGCTCAAGCAGGGCCACTTAGACCAGGTTGCCCAGGACTGTGTCCAGGCAGCTTCTGAATATCTCCAAGGATGGAGACTCCATAATCTTCTGGGCAACCTGTGCTAAACCTCACAGTGAAAAAGATTTTCCTAATATTCAGGTGGAACCTCCTGTGTTTCAGTTTGTGCAAACAGTATAAAAACTCATACTTCACCATGGAAAGGCCTACCCTTTAAAAGGGAGCATATTATAGATTCAGCATTTACAAAGTACAAGAGTAGTCAAATTTCAGGGGCTAAAAAGACAAATAGTTTTATTTTTTTCTAAATTGTCTGTGTTGTGGTCTTCTGTTCCTTTGGCAATTACTGTACTTGCTAGATTATAACATTCTGCAATTACATTTGATGATTTGGTGGGGTTTTTAAATTTAAGATTCTGTATTTATGTTGCTGGTTCTGTGCCATTGATACCAGTCCCCATCCTCTGTATTTTTAGCATTAACTTAATAAAGAATTTTGAGTTCCCGTAGCACATGCAGGACAGAGAAACCATGAGTGTATATATGAGAAATGCTGAGTGAACAACATCATTCAAATATTCTCCATTAAGTTTGTTCATCAAAGTCAAGTCACTTACGCTATGTAGTCTGGCATCACTATAGGTTTAGGAATGTGGCCTGCAGGTATATGACCATTAAGTAGTTCCGGTTTTCTTTCCACTGATTTAAGCTGCCTGTAAGTAACCTCTTCTCTTGGTCTGTCATCACTTTCATACTGTTTTAAAAGAAAAAAGTTCTTAAGTCACTTTTACTTCAAATGCAATGTTCATAGACCACAACTGCTCAACTCATTTGAAGACAGAGATACAAGTACTGAGCAATAGTAGAAGCAAATCATAGATATTTCTTACAACCCTTACTGTAATTAGAAAATTAGCAAAGAGTTCCGGTAATGTTTCTCAGACAGTACCTATCTTCAGTTTATCCTAACAGCAGTACCAGTTACAGATAAATACTTGTTGGGGCTTGGAATGATTTGTCTTGTATGTCTTAAAAAAATAATTTAAGGAACTTTCCTTGGATATCCATCTACTTTGTGAATTAACAGGAATCACTTAGTTCTCTGGACTTCCCTTTTCCCCTTGTTTCCTATTGCACAATTTATCCCTTGATCCAGAAATAAAAGCATGCGAAGTCTTGTTGTAACACATAGAGAAGGATCCTGATCTAGTACTGAAGCAACAGAGAAAACAGTGGTAGGAAATTCACAGTATCTAACAGGAGACATTTAAGACTGAAGTAAATACACCATAAATTCTCGGAATCATCAACATCTGCTGTTAAGATCCTGTACAATCTTTGTTGTGTATGCAACCGCATCTTTGTGTGGCAAAAGCACTAAAATTGCTGATACTTCAGAAGCGGCAAGGAGGTCTTTGGAGCAGTCTCAGAGACACAAGAACAAGCTCAACTCACAGAGCACCTACCACTCTGCTTCCCCTGGCTCTCCTCCAAAGTAACCAGACAGCCAGGAGGAAAAAGTCTCTAAAAACTACAATGCATCAGGTGTCCTGCTCTTCTAGCCATGCCTGCCAAACTCTGTGGTAAACACTACATAACTTGTCACTTCATGAAAAAGGGTAAAAGCACATACAGGGGCAGACATCAGATTTGCTGTTTACAGTAAATTTTATAACCTAGCCTAATGAGTACTAACTTCTTTACAAGCTTCTTCCAAATCTTCTAAGTAGGAAAATGTTGTCTGGTCTATGTTAAAGAATTAAACCTAATCTGTTCCAAACCAAGTAAGTCAATAAATAGACAGGTAATCAAAATAATCACAAGAGAAAGAACAACCATTTGGAAATACCAGTAAACAGAAAAGTAAATTACTATTTCCTACCTTCTTTTCTGGAAAAGAGGACTGTGTTTTCATCTATCAAAAAATGGGGAGAACTGTAAGTTTTATTTTCAGCAAAAACAGTATGCAAAAGCACAGACTCATCTAAACTTTTTCAAAATCATGCTGTACTGAGAATTACATTTAGGTATGAAGAAATTTAGCATAAGGAGTATTTTCAAATAAATTGATTAAAACACTGTTTAAGAATGGTGAAAGAAAAACAACTATCCAAAACCCAGAACAATGACAGGATCTCCCAGAGCATAGCTGTAAGGAACAGCTTGCAGGAAATACTCCATCTACTTCCCAGTCTCCTTTATTATTTCACATTCCAGCCTGCATTAACTCACTGACACTCTGCAGCCTAATTCATTGCCCAGAGAACACACCTGCACACTAACAGGTAGCTCAATCAGCAGCTATTTTGCCCAGCACTCTCCAGAGCGTAACTTGTATTATAAAAGTATTCCCTTTAGAAATATTAAGTAACTGAAATAAAAGAACATGGATAGTAACAGGGAAGTGACTGAACACCTTCCCTATAATTCCAACAATCACCTCATTCTTGCAGGACCTACTAAAAAGTTGGTTAAAAAACTTTTATCAGAGTTGCGATGTACTTTTCAAAAGGGAAGTCTCAGTTTTATGCAGAATGGTGCAATGGAAACCAGTGTTAAATGAAAACACTGCAAATCAGACTGCTGTAACAAAGTAGAGGAAATGCAACTTTAAACTTGCTCTCTCCTACTAAAATCACTTAAATGCTGCCCCTCCTTAAACTAGGCTTACGTAGGCTTCACGTACATTAATTTTTATGATACATTAAAATGTATTAATTTTTAAAGGTTTTTTTGGTGGTGTTTTCATGTGAAGGAGGTTTTACACAAATGACTTTGTATTCTCTAGTTGACAGTGGGAAGTCTCTACTATTACAGTTTATCATTAACCAGGTGAGTACTGAATACTTCTAATAAGGGCAAGGTCAGCAGCAAAGCTTGATGTGAAAAAGATGTGAAAAAGATGAAGCTGATTAAAATCTCACCAACTCTGTTATTACTATTATTTTCCAATACCTGTTGCAAAGAAAACGGAAGAGACATAAAGAAGTAGATTGGAGTTTTGCTTGCAAAGTAAAAATAAGTATTTCATGTTTTTATGGTCATTCACACTAGCACTTAATGTGCTGAAAGCACAGTCTTCAAAAAAATGCCAGGTGGCTTTAAGCCTAACCCTTCTGATAGCTGAACAAGCACATTGTTAATTTCTTCCTTTGTTTGGAAAATACACACCAGGAAGTAGTTCATCAGCTGACGCAGGAAGGGAGCTGAGTATTACAAACAGAACAGAGCCAGCTCCTTAACAAAGTGAATCAAAAAAAAGAAAACATCCAAGAATTTGGATCAGACATCTTAAAAAAACCTTTCATTTGGCAATCTTAAATGTTGTTAAGACTGGTGGAAAATTCACCCTCAAAGGCTATGGACCTGCTGCTGAGAAGTCACCTGATATGACTCCATCTACAGCATGGAAAGATCTTACAGCTGCTCCCCATCACAACATACCCAGGTAGACACGACATGATAACTCATGACTTACCTCCCGTTCCATCAATTCCCTGTGCCTCCTAGCTCCTTCATGCCTCCATAACTTTAGAGAAACCACTGCACTAATGAGATAGATGATCACCGTGACAAACAAGAAGATGATTGCCGCTGTCTGACCTCCCTCTACGCGGCAAAAAGATGCATTTATTGGCGTCTTAAACAACTGGTAATAGCAGAGCCCACCTCGGTTGGTATCGTTCACGTACACTATGGCAGCTGACATGTACAGAAAGAACAAGGCCACGTTAATTCCGAATTCGGTCAGAGGCCACCAGTTGGAATCGAGGAGGATAGTCCGGTAGTACATTGACATGCCCAGGACCAGCAGCACTATCGTGACTATCCATGCCATTCCCGCCACCACCAGGATGAAAGGCGTTTTGGGTCCGCTGTAGGAGTAGCCTCCGTAGGCGCTGCCAGGCCCATAGCCATAGGGCTGCGAGTACCCAAACATGTTGTACCACTCGTTATCCTTGTGCACGTAGGCTGTGACGCAGGCGAAGACGGCGGCACCCAGCAGCAGCTCCGCCACGCAGAGGATCCTGAGCAGGCCAGCCCAGGACTTCATGTAGGCGTATCGCTGGTTATAGGCCTCCACCCGCTCGCTGTATGTCTGGCCGGTGGTAGCGTGGTGCTCCAGCGACCCGAAGGGGTCCCCGGGCAACATGGCTTCGCCCTCTTTCCGCGAGTCGTAGGTCCCGCCCGATCCTCCGTAAGGATCCTTGTAGGAGCCGGGCAGGGACTTGGGCTCCGACCGCAGAGGGGGCGGGGAGGGCGGCGGCGAGCATTCGACCCCGTCCGAGACGTACCTGATGTCGGAGGCCGTGCTGTCCCAGCTGGAGCCGTTGTTGCGTCTCCCTTTGAAGAAGTTCTTCCACGAGTCCGGAATGAAACGCCGGACCGGCTTGAGCTCGGCCGGCCCCCTCGGGCCGGGGCTGGCCTCCCCGGGGTAGGCGTCGGGGCCGAAGGGGGGCTGCAGGGGGAGCGGAGGCGGCGGCAAGGAGGCGGCAGCGGCCACCGGCTCCGCGTCCCGGGGAAGCGGGGAGCCCGGGCTGGGCCCACGGGGCAGCAGGGACCTGCCGGGCCGCCCGCCCTCCGAGCCGGCGCTCCTCGACATGGCTGGCGCTCGGCCCGGCGTCAGGCGGTCCCCGGACCCGCTCAGCCGCCTTTCGTTCACTCGACGGGAGAAAGCTGCCGCCAAGTCCAAAGGGGGGCCGGCGTCGGGCGGAAGAAAAGGGACGATCCCACCGGAGAGTGCGTGGGGGGCCCGGGCCGGGGACCACCCTGCGCTCCGCCCCCAGCCCCGCTTTCCGCCCGGCCACCCTCGGCACCTGTACCGCCCCGCCCAGGCAGCCTCACCTGCAGCTGCCGAGCGGCCCTCGCCCGGGGAGGCGGGAGCTTCCGGCTGGCGAACGCCGGCGGAGAGCGGCGGGCCTTCCCAAGGCGGGCGCGGCGAGCCGGCACGGCGGGAGCGGTCGCTTTCCCGGCGGTTGCACCGCTGCTGCGGGTCGGCGGGGGAGCGGGGGCGCGGCCGCCGGTGAGGAGCGCCGGGGCCCCGCAGTATCGATGAACGTGGTGAGTCATGAGAGGGACCGGCCTGGGGCCGTCCCGGTTACGGTGCAGCTCTGCAGTATTGAGCAAGTGTTCGGACAAACGAAAACCACTTTATCCTGAGAGTTATCAAACGTGGGGTTGTTCTTTCCCCCAGCACAACGGCAGTTTAAGGGGAAAACCGGCATGCCACACCATTAACTTCTGCAGAATGCAAAGGACACGAGGACCTCTGCTTAACCCTCTCTGATATATTATGGAAATGTTTTCAAAAATTGAGTCCATAATAATCAGTCATACAACATGTATTCAATTTATATTTTTAAATATTTTATTTATGTTTATATTTTATATCTTTTGTGTTCACATAAAATATCTGTGACAAACAGATACAAACCAGCATCAATGCAGTTGGAGTTTCATTTACATTGTCAGTATAGGATAACAAAGTTTTTACATATACACTACAGTCTCTTCTTTCAGAAGGTTCAAACTTCCGAACAGCAATTTTTTGAAGGTATAAATTTCAATAAAACCTTCAAATGCTGCCAACTTATAAAATGTAGACTCCAGAAACATGATGTACAAATGCAAAGTAAAAAAAAAAAGTGTTAAATATAAAAATAAAGTGTCAGTACCTATCTATAGTCTCTTTCTAATTCTATTAGTCTTAATTTATTTTTATCTCTTTTTATAAATATGGATAACTTTCATGGCCCAGAACAGGCAGGGAATGGCTTGTCATTTAGTATTCAACTCAGGTTGATCCTGCAAAGCTAAGGGGAAGCTGAGGAAACTTACCCTCATGCTGACTTGGCCTTCTAGCCCACCTACATAGTGGAAGGAGTACTTTTGTGCAGACTCTGCCCTCTTTAGCAAAGGTCTTTGTAGCATATTAATCTATTCTGGTGAGTTAGTGGTTGATATTTTGTTATATTCAGTCACTATCTTATTCCTCAATTTTTCATTCATCTTCCTTCATGATTGCTTGAGCTGCAGCAGACAGAGGCTCACTGCAGGGCAATTAATTTCCACTGCACTTCTCGAAGCAAGGAGGAATCCATCCCATTCACTCTGCTTTTCTGCATCTGTACAGCCATAGCATTCACATCAGCAGGGTCCTCCTCATAACTGACAAATAATTCTGGCTTGCCACGATCTTTATCAGTAAGTGTTTCAAACTTTGACCTGTAAAATTATCATACCAACGGTAAGTTACTATGGGAAAAAATGTTTCCTGCTGTCTTGGCACAGAACCCGCAGTACAAAGAACTGCCCACACACAACACAAGTCTCTGCCCTTCACTGATGCTCAACTTTTCTGGCAGTAATAACCTCTATTCACCACCATTAATTCAAGTCTTATGCATTCTTGTCTTACATCACTACCATCAGTATTACATTTTATGGCGCTCTTGACATCTTCCAATTATAGGTATTTGTACCCAGAACTCAACACTATATAACTTACATGAGAACCCACAGAACATATTATAGTTCCTCTCAGATAAAGCCTGAAGTAGTACAGACCCAACTTACTAATGCAGATTACTAGTATTTAAATGTATGCTGTGGTCAAAATTAATGGCATAAGGAAGTCTGCAATTAATTTGTAAGGTTATAAACATTTTGGCTTAGACGAGGGAGATTGCAAAGAAAAACACCAGTTTGGGATACCTTCCATTCTTCCTGACTAGCAACCAAAAAGGCATTTAATACATCTATTGGGGTACCGGGCAGTTCTTGGGTAATGCAGCCTTAGTCTTACATGCTGATATTTCATATGTAAACTCAGACAGCAATAGTACAGTGATAAATATGAAATACTTTGTAAGATGCCCTGACAAACTCTCTCTCTTGGCTAAGAAAAGGAAAAGTTAGTCTTGTTTCAGTTCACTGTGATCACGGTCCTTTATTAGAAAAGACCATCACAATTAAGTCTCTTTTTTGATGTCAGAGATATCAAGGTTATAGAAATGTAACTGAGGCTTTACCGGTTTAAATGGTCCCTATGGTTCAAAAGGGTCCCTACAGTCCCAGTATAGCATGTCGTCCTGTGTCACCCCATCAGTGCTATACAGTCTATAAGTAGAGCACTACAGTATCGCAACTGAACAAAATTAGTATTTTTTCAACGTTCTAACATCTAAGACAGAGGCACTTCAGCTGCTGTAGGTTTATAAAAAACTTCATTTTAAACAAAGTTGTAGTCTGACAGGCAAAAATTCCATAAAATAAAAATCAGTGCTGCTATCTAATTTCCAAAGAAGCGGTCGTTAAAATATTTTTGCAGTTACATAGGTGTACAACTGCTTCAAAGGAAAGAAGAATAATTTCCCACTATACCTTCTTTATTACACCTCTCACTAACACAACATGTAAATAGAGAACGTTCTATCAGAATTCCAGAGGAATGTTTTGTGTCATGATAAACAATGGGCAAAGTGCATCCACACCCTCTGTATCAGTTCTGTTTGATTCTCACTGAAATCTTTGTCTTTGCAGCCCCAAAGATTTCATCCAGATCGTGCACTGGACAAAGAGACCTATGCTTAGGTCAGAGGACTAATATTTGATACAATGCAAGAGAAAGCTAAATGAAGATTAAAAACAAGACTGTAGTTAAAATATTGCTACTAACATTGTAATTGAAAGTAGATTTGAACTGAAAAAAGTGTTGAGCCAAAATATAAAATATAAAATTATAAGGCTGCAAGTGAGGGAAAATGTCACATTACAGATGTGCACTAAAGATGTTTCTGTATTAAATGTTTATTTTCCTTACTTTATTAAGAAAGAAAGTTTACCTCCCAAAATGTCTTTTCAGTGCTAGCTTCCCAACTTCTTGGATAAAAGCAATCTGAGCTGAGAAAAATAATTACCAGCATCATATGAGGTAGATCACAATGCACATAGAATTAAAGACACTGGAAAATAAATAATTCATATGTTTAGTTAAATGGTCCTGTATATATTTGCATTATTTTTGATACCAAAACAGTTTACATATATTTTAAGTGTTTATCACATTACTACAACATTTTACAGATTGCCTCCACAGAATAATAAATGCCTACTGTCTGTTAACTGTATATTTATTATGTAGAGTTATTATTACATAGCCTGCAAAATTAATTAATCTGGATGGTAAAGCCTTAGTTAAGATGGTTAAAGCCTTTTATTAGAAGTAATTAACACAGCATAGGTGACACAGCTGTCTGAACAGTGATTTTTGGATTACATACCATATGCTGTAATCACCTGCTACTGCATTGCCTCATGTTACACTTGGGTTTTTTTAATGCACTGCAAACTTTGGTTTTGTTTACTTTATCTGGGAAAGACTTTTTAAAGACTTTTGAGTCTGTTGATGTTACTTTAAAGGGATCAGTAAGCAATGGAGATCTAGTTAATATAGTCTAGGGATTTCCAAAAGGCTTCTCACCAAGTCCCCTAAAGGCTTTTAAAAGAAAACTTAAGCCTTAAAAGAAGCCTTAAGCCTAAAAGAATGATTTAATAGTGAAGTCTGATAAATAATTAACAAATAGGAAATGGGGGAGGGGAGTATGAGTTAATAATTAACTCCTGTAATGGAGGGGAGTTGCCAATGCAGTTCTGCAGAGATCAGTGCTAGGACCTGGGCTATCCACTACATTCCTAAATGTAACCTTCTGAAAAAAGAGGGTGAAGAGTGAGACCAGCAACTAGGGGATGGTCTGCATCTCTCCAACCTTTGATGTAGTTTAGCATTCATTAACAGTTCACTGTCAACTATACTATATAAGATGTTTGAAGCGATACAGCTTGTAAGAAAATAATTGTCTTCTATTGTTCATGAACACTTAGAGAAAAATCTAGAAGTTCAATTTCAGAGTATAAAAAAATGTAAATATAAAAAACTGACATTTACATTCCTATGTACCATTCCTACAAAGGACATCAGCAGTGCTCTAATATTCATTGGCTTTCACAACATCATCTATATCAGGAAAAATAATCTACATAGCTCTGGTATAGATTAAACATGCTTGCAGACATACGTGATTTTTCCACAATATCCTATTTAAAAACAACACCCAAACAACAACAAACAACCCAAATAAACAATTTTTTAAAAAATCAGTTCAGGTTTTACACATTGTAAAAGGAAAGACATCCTATAAAAGTTAGGACACATTTAGATGGTTTCAGAGCTGGCACTCATAACCTGCAAAGTGATGCTCATAAACAAGAGGTAGGTTGGTTTCTTCCCAGAGGAGGCTAATGGTGACAGAACCCATTGCTGTCTTCAGCTCTCTAATGGGTGGTAAGAGAAAGGTGAGCTCAGATTCCTCCTGGCAATGCAGAGCAGAAGGATGAGAGGCAACAGTCCACTTACTACTTGACACAAAAGGCCTGCAGGGAAAGAGGTGAACTGATTTCCAGCTGTGTTTCTATAGGACGTACTCCCATCAGGACACAGATACAGAAATGAATCTGTTTAGATAAAGAAGATGCTATCATTACACTAAGCAGGAAGGAAAGTCAATAAAGCAGGAAACCAGACCGGAGGTAATGAGGAAAGTAGATAAAGGGAAACTGAGCCAGAGCGACAAGATGAGTTCTCATCAGACCTCTCCAAATAAAAAAAAAGTTCTATTCTTGAATTACTAATTTTCATAAAATTATTCTATTTCCATGACCCTAGAGCCTTCCATTACTACCTCATTACACTGCGAGTCTTTGACAAAGGTACCACTGTCCAAAATAAGTCATTTGTCAAGACTCCCAGCTGATGGTGGTGAAATTCCTAGGATGCTGATTGTCTGAATTTTTAAAGCTAGAGTCACAAATAGAATTATCAGCATACGGACTGTGCAGCTTGCAGCTCTGTTTGGGTTTGTGGTAGAGTTTGATGCTAGCCTGCATGACTTCAATCAGTTTCAGGGCCTATCAACTGGCAGTTACTGTCTGTTCAACTTTCAGAAAATAAAGTAACTGTAAAGGAATAAAGCAAAATGATGATCAAGGTGTAGTCCAAGGTGCCCAGACTCTCATTTCTCTGACTAAAACCCATGTATCCATTATAGATATTCCCATTGACAATCCCTGAAACGTGATGCTGTCTCTGTAAGATGACCATGTGAGGCAGGGAAAAAGAGCAGTGCTTCATTCAAGAGCTCTGCTCTCTCTGTACATTTATCAGATTTGTATCTGCCAACTTTAGCAACAACAGCAAACCAGAAACTGGGTTTTAATCCATCTTTTCCTTCTTTGGGACTTGGTAAACAATTCTGCCAGAGATTCTGCTGACAGCAAATGGCCTGAAAACATGTGATACAGCTACACATGAAAAGAAAAACCCCAGCCAGTTCTGGAGGTGCATCCTCCAGTGATGTCACTTATTGCTATTACAGCAATGTAACTATGTTAGTAAAATGAAGCTAAGTTTGACAGCAAAGGATGACAAGCTGGGCTTGGGATGGCAAATGATGCAAGAGATTATAATTTCTGACAATATGCTTGGGATATTTAATATGTAGTGTATTATTCAGGTGGGGAAGTAGTAATAATATGTAGTGTATTACATATTTAATATGTAGTGTATTACCAAGGATGGGGAAGATGACAAAGAAGGTTGTCCAAAGCATCTCTCCTTATTATAACACACAAAAATCACAAGTATAACCAAGCAAAAGGTGCACGCAACAATTAATATAGTCAGAGTTAACATAGGTCCCACCTTGTTCCTTCTGATAACCTGTAATACATATATACATAAAGTACGAGGATTAGAAGGGCGGGATTATCCACCGAGTACGAATATGACGGTCTTTTCCATGAGCGTCAGTGGCTAACCACATATAAAGACTTAGTGGGGTTTTTAGAATGAGAGGTACTTCTCCTGTAGTTGGTGGATCAACCAAGACCAGCTGTTCTGGGTAGTGAAGGGGTTTTATTGGATTTCTGCTTTCTCTTCTTGCTGGTAGCCAGGAAGGGGGGTCAGGACAGAAGGCAGTAAGTTTAGGACACCCGTTCTTCCCCCACCCGTTATCAACCTTTGCCACAGCATCTGGAAGTCTTGCAGGCCACCCGGCACGGTGTAACTTGAGGGCAGGTTTTAACAATCCATTCGTTCTTTCTAATATGCCTTTAGCTTGGGGATAGCAGGGGGTATGGAATATCCACTGAATTCCCTCCTCTTTCGCCCATTCTTGGACCACCCGGGCAGTGAAATGGCTACTATTGTCAGATTGGATAGGCCTTGTGCTTCCCTCTGCTGTGCAACCAAGAGAAAGCCACGGCGTGCAGAAACTGTTTCCCGATCCTGATAGCCTGAAATGTTTCTGTGGGCCTATCTGGAGGGTACTGCCCTAGCATCAACACTGCTTATAAGACAAATCTTATAAAAAGATCCCTTTCAGATGGACGAGACATTTTGTACTGAAAAAATACTTTAATTTTGACTTTGTGCAATTAACTGGCATTCACAGCTCAATATATTTTGGAATGTTTTGCTGTTGCCAGAATTTTTCTGCTTCTCGCACTCCCCCTTGCTCAAAAGAGAGTGCTTCTGAAATGCATAATTTTGCATTTTATCCTGGAAAAGCCTTCGCCCAACGTTTTTCCAGCAAGCTTTGATGCTTCTCTGGGGAATCAGAACACAGTGGTTCCAGTTCTCGTTTTTTCCACTGTGCAGCCGATGGTGACTGGTGAGGCAGTGACGGTTTGGCAAAGGCACCCGCCGTGAGCGCGAAATGTCTTGGGAAGGAGTTAAACGCACGGAAACAGTGACGCCCTGCAGCCTGGAAATGGGGGGCGATTTATGGCACCACCTGGTGATGCCAGTGCTTTTGAGTTTATGCCCTTGTTGCGACTGCTGCTCAAGAGAGGAAAGATGGGTTGTGGCCAGGCTGGGAGGAACTGAAGAAGCATCCTCAGGAGCAGGGTGTTTTCAGATTCCCTGTTTGGTCTGTAATTTTTTGGTGCAAAAGAGAGACGTTGCAGCTGGAGCATTGTATTGGGTTTGCGTGGCAAGGTTTTGGTAGCGGGGGCGGCTACAGGGGTGGCTTTTGCGAGAAGCTGCTAGAAGCTTCCCCTGTGTCTGACAGAGCCAGTGCCAGCCGGCTCCAAGACGGACCTGCCGCTGGCCAAGGCCGAGCCCATCGGCGCCTCTGCGATAACCTTTTTAAGGAGGGAAAAAAGAAGCTAGAGAGAGCTTTTGCAGCCGGAGAGAGGAGTGAGAAGATGTAAGAAACTCTGCAGGCACCAAGGTCAGTGCAGAAGGAGGGGGAGGAGGTGCACCAGGTGCCAGAGCAGAGATCCCCCTGCAGCCCGTGGTGAAGACCATGGTGAGGCAGGCTGTCCCCCTGCAGCCCATGGAGGAAGGATGAGGGGGTGTAGAGATTCCACCTGCAGCCTGTGGAGGACCCCAGGCCAGAGCAGCTGGAGGCATGTGAAGGAGGCTGTGCCCCCATGGGAAGCGCGTGCTGGAGCAAGCTGCTGGCAGGACCCGTGGCCCCGTGGAGAGAGGAGCCCACGCCAGAGCAGATTTGCTGGCCAGACTTGTGACCCTGTGGGGGACCCACACTGGAGCAGTTCGTGAAGGACTGTCTCCCGTGGGAGGGACCCCACGCTGGAGCAGGGGCAGAGTGTGAGGAGTCCTGCCCCTGAGGAGGAAGGAGCGGCAGAGACGCCATGTGATGAACTGACCACAACCCACATTCCCCGTCCCCCTGTGCTGCTGAGGAGGGAGGAGGTTGAAATCGGGAGTGAAGTTAAGCCCGGGAAGATGGGAGGGGTGGTGGGAGGTGTTTCAAGGTTTGATTTTATTTCTCACTCCTCTACTCTCTTTTGCTTGGTAAAAATTAGATGAATTTTCTCTCTACGTTCAGTCTGTTTTGCCCATGACGATACTTAGTGAGTGATCTCTCCCTGTCCTTATCTCGACCCGCAAGCGTTTCGTTATACCTTTTCTCCCCTGTCTAGTTAAGGAGGGGCAGTGATAGAGCGGCTCTGGTGGGCACCTGGCCTCCAGGCAGGGTCAACCCACCACAGCCTCTTTTTCCGTTATCTGTCCATTCTCAACATTATTTTGGAATGGGATGAGAGCAATAGAAGGCTTTCATGAAGTCACTCAGCTGATGACTGTACCGTTAAACTGTTGATGTGTCTGAAGATACAGCTAATACTCCTGGAAAAGGCAAGAGAAAGAACTTTAAAGATGATGTTGTCTTCTTTTTAAACAGCAATAGAAGGCTTTCATGAAGTCTCTCAGCTAATGACTGTACCATTAAACTGTTGATGTGTCTGAAGATACAGCTAATACTACTGGAAAAGGCAGGGGAAAGAACTTTAAAGATGATGTTGTCTTCTTTTTAAACAGTCCACAGAGATTTAGGATTTGTATAATTCATACATATTTTTAGTTATTCAAACAGTTCTGTAGCCTGAAGGGGCTTTCATTCACTCAGAAATGAAGGTGTAAACGACTGAAGCTTGCTAGCACGGTACCCTTCAAATGCTTAAGTCTTGAGTCTTCGCTCCTAGAGAAGCTGGCGGCTCATGGCTTAGACAGGTGCACTCTTTGCTGGGTAAAAAACTGGCTGGAAGGTCGAGCCCAGAGAGCTGCGTTGAACGGATTTAAATCCAGTTGGCGGCCGGTCACAAGCAGTGTTGCCCAAGGCTCAGTCTTGGGGCCAGTCTTGTTTAATATCTTCATCAGCGATCTGGATGAGGGGATTGAGTGTGCCGTGAGTAAGTTTGCAGATGACACCAGATTGGGCAGGCCTGTCGATCTGCTTGAGGGTAGGAAGGCTCTGCAGAGGGATCTGGACAGGCTGGATCGATGGGCCAAGGCCAAATGTATGAGGTTTAACAAGGCCAAGTGCCAGGTCCTGCACTTGGGTCACAACAACCCCACGCAACGCTACGGGCTTGGGGAAGAGTGGCTGGAAAGCTGCCTGGAGGAAAAGGACCTGGGGGTGCTGGTCGACAGCCAGCTGAACATGAGCCAGCAGTGTGCCCAGGTGGCCAAGAAGGCCAACAGCATCCTGGCTTGTATCAGGAATAGTGTGGCCAGCAGGAGTAGGGGTGTGATTGCGCCCCTGTGCTCGGCACTGGTGAGGCCGCACCTCGAGTCCTGTGTTCGGTTTTGGGCCCCTCACTACAGGAAAGACATTGAGGTACTGGAGCGTCTCCAAAGAAGGGCAACGAAGCTGGTGAAGGGTCTAGAGAGGAAGTCTTAGGAGGGCGGCTGAGGGAACTGGGGTTGTTTAGTCTGGAGAAGAGGAGGCTGAGGGGAGACCTTCTCGCTCTCTACAACTCTACCTGAAAGGAGGTAGTAGTGAGCTGGGTGTTGGTCTCTTCTCCAAAGTAACTTTCGAAAGGACAAGAGGAAATGGTCTCAAGTTGTGTCAGGGGAGGTTTAGATTGGATATTAGGAAAAAATTCCTCACTGCAAGAGTGGTCAGGCATTGGAACAGGCTGCCTAGAGAGGTGATGGAGTCACCATCCCTGGAGGTGTTCAAAAACCGTGTAGACGTGGCACTTCAGGACACGGTTTAGTAGACATGGTAGTGTTGGGTTGACAGTTTGTCTTGATGATCTTATAGGTCTTTTCCACCCTTAAAGATTCTACGATTCTATGATTCTATAAGGTTAGGACAAATTTTCAACAAAAGGATGTAGGACCGAAGGAGAAGACAAGTATAGCTGCACACGCAGAACTGTGAGGAGCATTTGTAAATTAGCAGATTTACTTTATTCAGAGGCCTAGATGCTGTAATTTTGAGGATGTTCTTCTCATTTGAGATCTGTTCTCAGGATGGAGGCCTGTCCTTGTAAGCATGCAGATGAAACAACTTGTGCAAAAACAAACTGCAGAGAGAACTCATTCCTGGGTTTGGTATTCCCCTACCGCTAGACAGCAACAAGAGGACGATTCTACTGGGCAAGCAATACAGAAGAATTGCCCAGCCCTGCAAATAGAAGCAAAGTGTCCTTGTGCGCATCACCCCCAGTCCAGTGGGGCTGTAGAGAGAAAAATCTCTGACTTTAAAACCAAACTGACCAAAAATTTGTGTGCAGAGACTGGCCGGAGACGTCTGCGCGTGTCTGCCTTTCCAATTGCTGTAGACGAGAAGCACTGCAAATGGAAAATATGGGCTGTCACCTCACGAGATTTTAATGGGCAGACCCATGTGGCCGACCTACGCAGCACCCTGCACCGTCACACAATCAAACTCAAAACTAACAGGTAAAGCTCTTCTAACAGAAAACAGAAGTGCTTGGACTAATGACTCTCAATGACTGTAAGAGCTAGAGGCAAGAACGGATGATGGCACAGCACGGCCCACGCGGTGATCGATCCTGGGCTCCCCAGAGTCGTGAGCAGGGCACCTGCGGCCCTTCTACTGTACTCTGGAGGGACAGCAGCTACCACTCCTTCCTGCATCTAGAGGGTCAGGCCCCATCGCTAGTGCTTGTGAGGACCAGCAACGCAACAGTTGGCCAGGAGCACCAGCTACCCAAAGCGTGGCAGAGTCGGTAAGCAGAGAGGGAGCTGGCACTGTGGGCAAGTGCCAGCGGGAGTGGATGCGGCTGGAGCAAATTGGCCCTTTAGGCTTCTCCCTGCTGGCGGGGGGCACAACCCAGCAGGGTGGGAGACTCTCACCCAGGGCTGGCCTCTGACCACCCAGGTCCCTCCTGAAGATCCCGGCATTGCACAGGGAAACGCAGCCAGATGGGGAAGGCGTCATCCAGCCACGGGCAGTCCACGCTGACTGCTCCCACCACGCTCCCCTTTGCAGGAGACATCTGCAAGGCCTCAGGAGTGGGGACGAGACACACAGTCATGGGCGCGTCTTGCAGGTGACCAAGAGATTGCAACACGAACATGTAGAAGTAGAAAACAAGAAGCGATACTTTCTTTTTTTCTCCTGATATTGTGCGCCTGCAGAAGCAGAAGGCCCACTGTGACATCAGTGGGTGGTGCAGGCTGACATCAGCGAGTGGTGGACTGTGAGGTCACCGGGCAACAGAGTGTGACCTTGCATCCCTCGCTGCTTATCTTGGGGTGCCGGCAGAGGCTGGCCCAGCCTGGCTCGTGCCTGGACTCCTGCCAAGCGTGCCTGCGAGGTCTGGAGGGTCGAGCGAGGCTTCTCCCGGTGCTGGGTGGTGCTTTGGGGGCTGCCGTTGGCAGCTCTCGGTGCCCGTCCCGGAGCCGTCCCCTGTGTTTCCCTGGCCCTGCCTGGTTCAGGCAGCTGGGCACTGCAGGGCCAGCTTGCAGTAGCGGAGGTGAGCCGTGTGGGGAATGTGCCCCCAGGGTGGCTGTGGGGCAGGTGATGGGGCTTGAGGAGCCGCGAGCAGGGAAGGTGTCCTTCTCGAGGGGCCTGGGCATCTCTTCCTCCCATCCCCTCCCTGCCACGAGACAGCGAGTGACCGTGGCCTCTCTCCATTTTGCAGCACACGACACCCTTTGGGAGTGCCAGCACCAGCAATGGGGAGCTACTTCTCATCCTCAGCTCTTCCCAAAAGGCCGGAGAGCGCAAATGTGGCCACAGAGACAGAGTGGGGCTGCCCCATCTGCTGTGGTGCTCAAGATGATGTTGCTTATGTGATGCCCTGTTTCCACCAGTTTTGTGTGGGCTGCATCGTGCGGTGGATGCAGGAGACACCAGTGTGCCCACTCTGCAGAAGACCGATACAGAGTGCCAGGTTTTCTGTGCTGGGAGAAGACGACTATCTAGAATGGGTCGCCACAGACCCTGAAGACTCACCAGATGCCAGCAGCCAGTCAGGAAATGCCTCTGGCCACCTGGCCGAAAACAGCCCCCATCGCCCTGTGGTGTCCCCTCCATCCTCTCCGCAGGGGATACTGTCACCAGCCGAGCAGGGGGCTGCAGGGCCTGAGGCCGTGGGTGGCCTCCTCCTCGAGGTCTGGGCAGCACTTTTCCAATGACAACAGTGTCTCCTCGATCCCGTGCTGCCCTGGCTGCACCAGGAGCTGGAGGCAATATGTGGGGCCCAGTGGTGGCTGGCAAAGAATGCGGAGAGCATCATCCTGCACGCCCTCTGCCTCTACGGTCCGGATGGGGAGGTCATGGTCCAGATGCTGCAGCCTGTGCTTGACGAATACACAGCACCACTGGTCCATGGCTTCATCGCTGTCATCATGCACCGGTGCAGCGAGGAGGCCCGGAGGCTGCAGCGGTCCCATGCTGCTGGGGAGGAGGACAACAGCCCTGCGGCCAGCTCCAGCCACACCAGCCCCAGCCACACCAGCTCCCAGGAGAGGACTACCACCCCAGAAACAGCCTCCTCCAGCAGCCCTGCAAGCTCCAACAGAGAGGAGGAAGCTGGCATCTCGGAGGCCGCCCTGCATGGGTGTTGCAGCCGCCCCCCATCTGTGCCCGCCCCTGCAGAGCAGGAGCAGCCCCAGGAGCATCCGGGGGAGGTGGTGACAGCAGCAGGTCCCTCTGCCCGGGGCTGCAGCTGCAGCCCCTCCGCTCCTGGCCGGGGCAGGAACCGCTCATCCAGGGGACACCGGCGTCCCCCAAAGAGGAGGGCCCCCAGCCCACAGGACTCCCCCCAGCCCTGCAAGAGGCCACGCCGCCGGCGGCACTAGCAGGGCTCCATCAACCCTTCTTTCAAGGAAAAGGAAATAAATTCCTATTTCCCTGACACAGTCCACGTCTTTGATGTTCTTTAAAACTTTGGAAACGGTTGTCAGACACATTCTGTTTGTATTTTGGCTGATCCTTTTGTCGGAGAGCAGGAACTAATGACTAAATGCAGCCAAAGACGGAAGGAAGAAGTAGTCACATGTAGCACCTCATCTTTTTGTTTCTGATATTTCTCCAAAATCCCTAACACAGGTAATTCTGAACACAGAGAAGGGTAGTGTATGGGATACGCTGCAAACATTGCAGCTTTGAGACCTATTTGCAGCAAGCAGCGAGCACAGTAACTGAACAGGTAGTCACTGTTCCGCCATGTGCTCCTGGCCGCAGTGAGCCCCTGTGGCCACCCTGTTAGATGTGCCTGAGCCATCTGCAGACACGATTCAGCCCACAAAAGCCTGGGTGGCAAGAAAGTGCTCCCGGGAGGGCGGAGAGGAGCTCAGCTGGGAAACAGCCTCACACAGGCAAGATGCAGAAGGGGAGCAAGGGAACAGCTTGGGAGGTACTCCTCGCTATCCCCCCCGGAAGAAGCAAAGTGCAGGAACTGACCAGTATCCCTGTGTGAGGAACTTGGAGAGAAGCCACTGTAAAAGTCACGTGGATGTCAGATAGAAAGCGGGTATGTGACAGCGAGGGAAATGTTAGGTGAAGGGAATGCAAGTGGTGCAAAGAATTTGACATCTTTTGAAGGTGCGCAACATCTCTCAGCACTGGACACTGCATTCCGCCACTTCAAACACCAGACTAACAAGTAACAGTGTGTTTATGCTACAGCCCAGGTCCTTCATCTTTTACTTAATTTCAGTTAGCTTAGTTCCAAGGATTTCAGCAGAGTTGTATCAATTTCTGCTTCTTGAGAATCTGGCCTGCCACATTTGATGACATGGCTCTCTTTCTGTGATTTATTTGGGATTTCATGTCTGAGGAGTCTCAGTCTTCTGAGAAAGAGCAAGAGTGCAAAGTGCCTTAGAGAATACCTCAAATTGTGCTGGGCGTTACTTGGAGGAGGCGGGAAGGAAGGACTTCAGGAAGTGTGGGAGAAAAGGAAAAGTCTTGTTTTTCAAGAGAAGCTGCTGTTCTCATGCACTTTGGCCAGTGGCAGAGGCCAGAGTCTCTCCTGGGCAGATGAAGGAAGGAGACAGTCCTTCGAGGCTGATGGAGGGGGACAGTGCTCCTTCCCAGTCCGTTTTAGAAAGCAGCACATCTCTAAAGGCGAGAAATTAGACAGCATTGCGTGTTAGCAATGGGCAAACCTTACTGAGTTCACAGGCCTGGGAACACAGCCCAACTGCCTCTTCATTTTTCCATCCTTCTCACCACCACTGCCTTCTGAAACAGGAAAGATACTGCTCTTGCAGGCAGCAGAAGAGCCTGCTCCACACCTTGTCTGTGATGTAGCACTGTATAGACCCGAAAAATCCATTTACGTGGCCTCAGGGCTCTTTACATGTCAGCTCCTCTGATGCAGGTCTTTTCCAGGCAGGTTGTTTTTCTGCTATTCAATGCCAAACCAAAGGTATGCTGCATCACCTCAGCCTCCTTCAAACAGTTGTCCATTTGTGCCCACTCATTTCCTTCTGTTTAGCTGAAGGCCTGATCCCTGAGGACGTGATGGAGAAGCGTGGCTCGTCCTGTACCCCAGAAGGAGGAGAGCTGGGAGGAGCAGTGAAGTCTAGAGCTTTTAAATCACCAGTATTTTTCTACACAGTTCCATCACAATAAATTTGCAAGTCTCTTACAGGGTTGTTGATATTTCTGGAGTCACCTGGCTTATTTCTGTGGAAACACCTCTTTTTTCCCCCCATGGCCTAGAAGTTGCACACACTGGTACCTCCCAGCTCAGGGAATGCAAGCTGAGCAGCATTTCCAGCACGGATCACACTGGAGTGCCCGCCATGGCCAAGCATCTCGCAAGAGATGAGTCCTGCTGCTGCAGCCGTTTCCTGCTTGAGCGGACCAAGAGCCTGGCAAAAGAGAGCGTCTGAGAGTCGTGCAGAAGCGCCGTGCCGCGTGGCTTGCCACAGGCTTGCCGCACAGGCCAGCTTCGATGGCGGGGTAACGCTGTCACGGTCCCCGACAGCTATTTCACAACCGCGGTATCTTTGTAAACACCTGTGTGTCCTTCTTTCACAGGTTACTGCTAGAGGGACAAGTACCACCATGTGGGTGAGCCTGCAGGCCCCTGCGCCTCACCCTGGGGATGCCATCTTGTGGGCAGGTGGCCATTAGCCGTGGGCGAGCTGGTCCACGTCCCGCCCTTCTCCTCCAGAGGGGTCCCGGGCACCCAGGGACTGAGGAAGCTTTGTGTGTGCACCGTGAGCTTGGGCTATGGCTAATGAGGTAACACCCCCGCTCTGCAGAGGGTCCAGGGTAAAACGCAGCTTTGGCGGTAGCAACAGCTTCGTTGCCTCATGGCTGTGCCGAGGGTGCCTGAAGGGACCCGCCTGTCCCCACGGCGCTGGGTGGCGGTGGTTCATCTGCTTTCCAACGGTGCATAGCCTCAAGGGCCAAGAATGCCTCGGCCAGGGCCCACCATATCCCACCATCTTGACGCAGTGACGGCGAGACTGCCACACGTCCAGGGATAACATGACATATTTTTCCTGTGAAGACATGCGTCGCAGCCTGTACATCCTTCTGGCTGTAAGCAGTGTGTGGCTGACCATGGGCAGCTGAGGGGCAGCCTGTTCTTCATCACAGTGTGTGCTTCAGCAAGAGGCCTGGGTGAAGGCAAAGTCTGATTAATGGACAAGCTGAACCATAAGCACCTAACAGTATGTCACCACAGGAAGAAATGCAGCTGTGGATCAGTGGTCAAGACCGTAGCAATGCAACGATGGCTTTGAAATCCTCTACATCTGTGTTGATGTGAGTTTCATGTGGGTTTGGTGTTAGTTTTTCTTTTTAACAAGTAATTTCATCTCTCTTTTTCACCACTCCTTTAGTCTTTAAATGTGGACTGAACGTCTCCATACTGCATGGACTATAAATGAGGTGCAGCTTGGCACACTTGTAAAGTAAGTGTGGAAAATGACTGCAAGCCTGGGAGTGAAAGAGCTGAGACCTGGGGGAGGGAAGTCTGCGGGATGGTGAGTTTGCTGCATCTGCCACTGATGGGGAGGTAAGGGCGGGGAAGAGCTGCTGCTGTAGGATGGAGGAACCTTCTCACGCCAGTGCTTTGTGCATGCTCTGACTGTCTCTCAGTAGCAATTTATTGTGCATGGACATCCTCACATAAAAACTTCACGAGCTCGTGCACATCATTCCCCGCTACGGGCCGTTGCTCTGCGGTGCCAGGGATCTCCCCGCTTGCTGCTTACCTCTTGTGGGAAACTACTGGGGAACCCCCGCTGGGCCGTTGAGGTAATAAAAGCCTTTTGATCATCTGTGCGTGCATTGTGTTTGTGTATCCGACCCTGTTTGGGTCTGGTTCGGTGTCACCACTGGCGGAGGCCAGTCGGGTGCTGCCACCTGGATCTGACAAGTGGCGTAGTCGGCAGGATACACAAGCAGCAATGCCATGGTTGAGAAAGGTGAAAGGGGAAGGCCAGAGCTCAGATGGAGCTGCACGTCCGCACGGTGTGCCAGGGTGGCCCCAGATGCAGCTGTGAGGGTCGGTAGCCGCGTTGCTTACTAAGCTGGCCGGTCCGGAAGATTGGCCAGAACTGGCAAGGGGGGAAGAAGTAACCCCGAGGGCGATTGAATTGGCTATAAGAAGCCTGCCTTTCCGCAATCCCTCAGAGGCATCCTGGAAGTTGGTGGGAAAGTTAGGGTGGGCTCTTCTCACTGGGATAAAAGCATTGGATGATGATATAACAGCTTTACAACAACGTGTGAAAGAGTTAGAACGGGAGAATGGGGATTTACAGGATGCGAAAATTATAGTGCAAGAGGTTATTACTAACCAAGCAGAAAAGAGTCAAGATTTAACCCACAAGATTGAGCAATTGATGTTGAGAGTAGAGAATAAATGACAAGGGCAATATGGGAAGGCTCCAGCCTGGACTCCTGCCGAGCGTGCCTGCGAGGTCTGGAGGGTCGAGCGAGGCTTCTCCCGGTGCTGGGTGGTGCTTTGGGGGCTGCCGTTGGCAGCTCTCGGTGCCCGTCCCGGAGCCGTCCCCTGTGTTTCCCTGGCCCTGCCTGGTTCAGGCAGCTGGGCACCGCGGGGCCAGCTTGCAGCAGCGGAGGTGAGCCGTGTGGGGAATGTGCCCCCGGGGTGGCTGTGGGGCAGGTGATGGGGCTTGAGGAGCCGCGAGCAGGGAAGGTGTCCTTCTCGAGGGGCCTGGGCATCTCTTCCTCCCATCCCCTCCCTGCCACGAGACAGCGAGTGACCGTGGCCTCTCTCCATTTTGCAGCACACGACACCCTTTGGGAGTGCCAGCACCAGCAATGGGGAGCTACTTCTCATCCTCAGCTCTTCCCAAAAGGCCGGAGAGCGCAAATGTGGCCACAGAGACAGAGTGGGGCTGCCCCATCTGCTGCGGTGCTCAAGATGATGTTGCTTATGTGATGCCCTGTTTCCACCAGTTTTGTGTGGGCTGCATCGTGCGGTGGATGCAGGAGACACCAGTGTGCCCACTCTGCAGAAGACCGATACAGAGTGCCAGGTTTTCTGTGCTGGGAGAAGACGACTATCTAGAATGGGTCGCCACAGACCCTGAAGACTCACCAGATGCCAGCAGCCAGTCAGGAAATGCCTCTGGCCACCTGGCCGAAAACAGCCCCCATCGCCCTGTGGTGTCCCCTCCATCCTCTCCGCAGGGGATACTGTCACCAGCCGAGCAGGGGGCTGCAGGGCCTGAGGCCGTGGGTGGCCTCCTCCTCGAGGTCTGGGCAGCACTTTTCCAATGACAACAGTGTCTCCTCGATCCCGTGCTGCCCTGGCTGCACCAGGAGCTGGAGGCAATATGTGGGGCCCAGTGGTGGCTGGCAAAGAATGCGGAGAGCATCATCCTGCACGCCCTCTGCCTCTACGGTCCGGATGGGGAGGTCATGGTCCAGATGCTGCAGCCTGTGCTTGAAGAATACAAAGCACCACTGGTCCATGGCTTCATCGCTGTCATCATGCACCGGTGCAGCGAGGAGGCCTGGAGGCTGCAGCGATCCCATGCTGCTGGGGAGGAGGACAACAGCCCTGCGGCCAGCTCCAGCCACACCAGCCCCAGCCACACCAGCTCCCAGGAGAGGACTACCACCCCAGAAACAGCCTCCTCCAGCAGCCCTACAAGCTCCAACAGAGAGGAGGAAGCTGGCATCTCGGAGGCCGCCCTGCATGGGTGTTGCGGCCACCCCCCATCTGCGCCCGCCCCTGCAGAGCAGGAGCAGCCCCAGGAGCATCCGGGGGAGGTGGTGACAGCAGCAGGTCCCTCTGCCCGGGGCTGCAGCTGCAGCCCCTCCGCTCCTGGCCGGGGCAGGAACCGCTCATCCAGGGGACACCGGCGTCCCCCAAAGAGGAGGGCCCCCAGCCCACAGGACTCCCCCCAGCCCTGCAAGAGGCCGCGCCGCCGGCGGCACTAGCAGGGCTCCATCAACCCTTCTTTCAAGGAAAAGGAAATAAATTCCTATTTCCCTGACACAGTCCACGTCTTTGATGTTCTTTAAAACTTTGGAAACGGTTGTCAGACACATTCTGTTTGTATTTTGGCTGATCCTTTTGTCGGAGAGCAGGAACTAATGACTAAATGCAGCCAAAGACGGAAGGAAGAAGTAGTCACATGTAGCACCTCATCTTTTTGTTTCTGATATTTCTCCAAAATCCCTAACACAGGTAATTCTGAACACAGAGAAGGGTAGTGCATGGGATACGCTGCAAACATTGCAGCTTTGAGACCTATTTGCAGCAAGCAGCGAGCACAGTAACTGAACAGGTAGTCACTGTTCCGCCATGTGCTCCTGGCCGCAGTGAGCCCCTGTGGCCACCCTGTTAGATGTGCCTGAGCCATCTGCAGACACGATTCAGCCCACAAAAGCCCGGGGGGCAAGAAAGTGCTCCCGGGAGGGCGGAGAGGAGCTCAGCTGGGAAACAGCCTCACACAGGCAAGATGCAGAAGGGGAGCAAGGGAACAGCTTGGGAGGTACTCCTCGCTATCCCCCCCGGAAGAAGCAAAGTGCAGGAACTGACCAGTATCCCTGTGTGAGGAACTTGGAGAGAAGCCACTGTAAAAGTCACGTGGATGTCAGATAGAAAGCGGGTATGTGACAGCGAGGGAAATGTTAGGTGAAGGGAATGCAAGTGGTGCAAAGAATTTGACATCTTTTGAAGGTGCGCAACATCTCTCAGCACTGGACACTGCATTCCGCCACTTCAAACACCAGACTAACAAGTAACAGTGTGTTTATGCTACAGCCCAGGTCCTTCATCTTTTACTTAATTTCAGTTAGCTTAGTTCCAAGGATTTCAGCAGAGTTGTATCAATTTCTGCTTCTTGAGAATCTGGCCTGCCACATTTGATGACATGGCTCTCTTTCTGTGATTTATTTGGGATTTCATGTCTGAGGAGTCTCAGTCTTCTGAGAAAGAGCAAGAGTGCAAAGTGCCTTAGAGAATACCTCAAATTGTGCTGGGCGTTACTTGGAGGAGGCGGGAAGGAAGGACTTCAGGAAGTGTGGGAGAAAAGGAAAAGTCTTGTTTTTCAAGAGAAGCTGCTGTTCTCATGCACTTTGGCCAGTGGCAGAGGCCAGAGTCTCTCCTGGGCAGATGAAGGAAGGAGACAGTCCTTCGAGGCTGATGGAGGGGGACAGTGCTCCTTCCCAGTCCGTTTTAGAAAGCAGCACATCTCTAAAGGCGAGAAATTAGACAGCATTGCGTGTTAGCAATGGGCAAACCTTACTGAGTTCACAGGCCTGGGAACACAGCCCAACTGCCTCTTCATTTTTCCATCCTTCTCACCACCACTGCCTTCTGAAACAGGAAAGATACTGCTCTTGCAGGCAGCAGAAGAGCCTGCTCCACACCTTGTCTGTGATGTAGCACTGTATAGACCCGAAAAATCCATTTACGTGGCCTCAGGGCTCTTTACATGTCAGCTCCTCTGATGCAGGTCTTTTCCAGGCAGGTTGTTTTTCTGCTATTCAATGCCAAACCAAAGGTATGCTGCATCACCTCAGCCTCCTTCAAACAGTTGTCCATTTGTGCCCACTCATTTCCTTCTGTTTAGCTGAAGGCCTGATCCCTGAGGACGTGATGGAGAAGCGTGGCTCGTCCTGTACCCCAGAAGGAGGAGAGCTGGGAGGAGCAGTGAAGTCTAGAGCTTTTAAATCACCAGTATTTTTCTACACAGTTCCATCACAATAAATTTGCAAGTCTCTTACAGGGTTGTTGATATTTCTGGAGTCACCTGGCTTATTTCTGTGGAAACACCTCTTTTTTCCCCCCATGGCCTAGAAGTTGCACACACTGGTACCTCCCAGCTCAGGGAATGCAAGCTGAGCAGCATTTCCAGCACGGATCACACTGGAGTGCCCGCCATGGCCAAGCATCTCGCAAGAGATGAGTCCTGCTGCTGCAGCCGTTTCCTGCTTGAGCGGACCAAGAGCCTGGCAAAAGAGAGCGTCTGAGAGTCGTGCAGAAGCGCCGTGCCGCGTGGCTTGCCACAGGCTTGCCGCACAGGCCAGCTTCGATGGCGGGGTAACGCTGTCACGGTCCCCGACAGCTATTTCACAACCGCGGTATCTTTGTAAACACCTGTGTGTCCTTCTTTCACAGGTTACTGCTAGAGGGACAAGTACCACCATGTGGGTGAGCCTGCAGGCCCCTGCGCCTCACCCTGGGGATGCCATCTTGTGGGCAGGTGGCCATTAGCCATGGGCGAGCTGGTCCACGTCCCGCCCTTCTCCTCCAGAGGGGTCCCGGGCACCCAGGGACTGAGGAAGCTTTGTGTGTGCACCGTGAGCTTGGGCTATGGCTAATGAGGTAACACCCCCGCTCTGCAGAGGGTCCAGGGTAAAACGCAGCTTTGGCGGTAGCAACAGCTTCGTTGCCTCATGGCTGTGCCGAGGGTGCCTGAAGGGACCCGCCTGTCCCCACGGCGCTGGGTGGCGGTGGTTCATCTGCTTTCCAACGGTGCATAGCCTCAAGGGCCAAGAATGCCTCGGCCAGGGCCCACCATATCCCACCATCTTGACGCAGTGACGGCGAGACTGCCACACGTCCAGGGATAACATGACATATTTTTCCTGTGAAGACATGCGTCGCAGCCTGTACATCCTTCTGGCTGTAAGCAGTGTGTGGCTGACCATGGGCAGCTGAGGGGCAGCCTGTTCTTCATCACAGTGTGTGCTTCAGCAAGAGGCCTGGGTGAAGGCAAAGTCTGATTAATGGACAAGCTGAACCATAAGCACCTAACAGTATGTCACCACAGGAAGAAATGCAGCTGTGGATCAGTGGTCAAGACCGTAGCAATGCAACGATGGCTTTGAAATCCTCTACATCTGTGTTGATGTGAGTTTCATGTGGGTTTGGTGTTAGTTTTTCTTTTTAACAAGTAATTTCATCTCTCTTTTTCACCACTCCTTTAGTCTTTAAATGTGGACTGAACGTCTCCATACTGCATGGACTATAAATGAGGTGCAGCTTGGCACACTTGTAAAGTAAGTGTGGAAAATGACTGCAAGCCTGGGAGTGAAAGAGCTGAGACCTGGGGGAGGGAAGTCTGCGGGATGGTGAGTTTGCTGCATCTGCCACTGATGGGGAGGTAAGGGCGGGGAAGAGCTGCTGCTGTAGGATGGAGGAACCTTCTCACGCCAGTGCTTTGTGCATGCTCTGACTGTCTCTCAGTAGCAATTTATTGTGCATGGACATCCTCACATAAAAACTTCACGAGCTCGTGCACATCATTCCCCGCTACGGGCCGTTGCTCTGCGGTGCCAGGGATCTCCCCGCTTGCTGCTTACCTCTTGTGGGAAACTACTGGGGAACCCCCGCTGGGCCGTTGAGGTAATAAAAGCCTTTTGATCATCTGTGCGTGCATTGTGTTTGTGTATCCGACCCTGTTTGGGTCTGGTTCGGTGTCACCACTGGCGGAGGCCAGTCGGGTGCTGCCACCTGGATCTGACAAGTGGCGTAGTCGGCAGGATACACAAGCAGCAATGCCATGGTTGAGAAAGGTGAAAGGGGAAGGCCAGAGCTCAGATGGAGCTGCACGTCCGCACGGTGTGCCAGGGTGGCCCCAGATGCAGCTGTGAGGGTCGGTAGCCGCGTTGCTTACTAAGCTGGCCGGTCCGGAAGATTGGCCAGAACTGGCAAGGGGGGAAGAAGTAACCCCGAGGGCGATTGAATTGGCTATAAGAAGCCTGCCTTTCCGCAATCCCTCAGAGGCATCCTGGAAGTTGGTGGGAAAGTTAGGGTGGGCTCTTCTCACTGGGATAAAAGCATTGGATGATGATATAACAGCTTTACAACAACGTGTGAAAGAGTTAGAACGGGAGAATGGGGATTTACAGGATGCGAAAATTATAGTGCAAGAGGTTATTACTAACCAAGCAGAAAAGAGTCAAGATTTAACCCACAAGATTGAGCAATTGATGTTGAGAGTAGAGAATAAATGACAAGGGCAATATGGGAAGGCTCCAGCCTGGACTCCTGCCGAGCGTGCCTGCGAGGTCTGGAGGGTCGAGCGAGGCTTCTCCCGGTGCTGGGTGGTGCTTTGGGGGCTGCCGTTGGCAGCTCTCGGTGCCCGTCCCGGAGCCGTCCCCTGTGTTTCCCTGGCCCTGCCTGGTTCAGGCAGCTGGGCACCGCGGGGCCAGCTTGCAGCAGCGGAGGTGAGCCGTGTGGGGAATGTGCCCCCGGGGTGGCTGTGGGGCAGGTGATGGGGCTTGAGGAGCCGCGAGCAGGGAAGGTGTCCTTCTCGAGGGGCCTGGGCATCTCTTCCTCCCATCCCCTCCCTGCCACGAGACAGCGAGTGACCGTGGCCTCTCTCCATTTTGCAGCACACGACACCCTTTGGGAGTGCCAGCACCAGCAATGGGGAGCTACTTCTCATCCTCAGCTCTTCCCAAAAGGCCGGAGAGCGCAAATGTGGCCACAGAGACAGAGTGGGGCTGCCCCATCTGCTGCGGTGCTCAAGATGATGTTGCTTATGTGATGCCCTGTTTCCACCAGTTTTGTGTGGGCTGCATCGTGCGGTGGATGCAGGAGACACCAGTGTGCCCACTCTGCAGAAGACCGATACAGAGTGCCAGGTTTTCTGTGCTGGGAGAAGACGACTCTCTAGAATGGGTCGCCACAGACCCTGAAGACTCACCAGATGCCAGCAGCCAGTCAGGAAATGCCTCTGGCCACCTGGCCGAAAACAGCCCCCATCGCCCTGTGGTGTCCCCTCCATCCTCTCCGCAGGGGATACTGTCACCAGCCGAGCAGGGGGCTGCAGGGCCTGAGGCCGTGGGTGGCCTCCTCCTCGAGGTCTGGGCAGCACTTTTCCAATGACAACAGTGTCTCCTCGATCCCGTGCTGCCCTGGCTGCACCAGGAGCTGGAGGCAATATGTGGGGCCCAGTGGTGGCTGGCAAAGAATGCGGAGAGCATCATCCTGCACGCCCTCTGCCTCTACGGTCCGGATGGGGAGGTCATGGTCCAGATGCTGCAGCCTGTGCTTGAAGAATACAAAGCACCCCTGGTCCATGGCTTCATCGCTGTCATCATGCACCGGTGCAGCGAGGAGGCCTGGAGGCTGCAGCGATCCCATGCTGCTGGGGAGGAGGACAACAGCCCTGCGGCCAGCTCCAGCCACACCAGCCCCAGCCACACCAGCTCCCAGGAGAGGACTACCACCCCAGAAACAGCCTCCTCCAGCAGCCCTACAAGCTCCAACAGAGAGGAGGAAGCTGGCATCTCGGAGGCCGCCCTGCATGGGTGTTGCGGCCACCCCCCATCTGCGCCCGCCCCTGCAGAGCAGGAGCAGCCCCAGGAGCATCCGGGGGAGGTGGTGACAGCAGCAGGTCCCTCTGCCCGGGGCTGCAGCTGCAGCCCCTCCGCTCCTGGCCGGGGCAGGAACCGCTCATCCAGGGGACACCGGCGTCCCCCAAAGAGGAGGGCCCCCAGCCCACAGGACTCCCCCCAGCCCTGCAAGAGGCCGCGCCGCCGGCGGCACTAGCAGGGCTCCATCAACCCTTCTTTCAAGGAAAAGGAAATAAATTCCTATTTCCCTGACACAGTCCACGTCTTTGATGTTCTTTAAAACTTTGGAAACGGTTGTCAGACACATTCTGTTTGTATTTTGGCTGATCCTTTTGTCGGAGAGCAGGAACTAATGACTAAATGCAGCCAAAGACGGAAGGAAGAAGTAGTCACATGTAGCACCTCATCTTTTTGTTTCTGATATTTCTCCAAAATCCCTAACACAGGTAATTCTGAACACAGAGAAGGGTAGTGCATGGGATACGCTGCAAACATTGCAGCTTTGAGACCTATTTGCAGCAAGCAGCGAGCACAGTAACTGAACAGGTAGTCACTGTTCCGCCATGTGCTCCTGGCCGCAGTGAGCCCCTGTGGCCACCCTGTTAGATGTGCCTGAGCCATCTGCAGACACGATTCAGCCCACAAAAGCCCGGGGGGCAAGAAAGTGCTCCCGGGAGGGCGGAGAGGAGCTCAGCTGGGAAACAGCCTCACACAGGCAAGATGCAGAAGGGGAGCAAGGGAACAGCTTGGGAGGTACTCCTCGCTATCCCCCCCGGAAGAAGCAAAGTGCAGGAACTGACCAGTATCCCTGTGTGAGGAACTTGGAGAGAAGCCACTGTAAAAGTCACGTGGATGTCAGATAGAAAGCGGGTATGTGACAGCGAGGGAAATGTTAGGTGAAGGGAATGCAAGTGGTGCAAAGAATTTGACATCTTTTGAAGGTGCGCAACATCTCTCAGCACTGGACACTGCATTCCGCCACTTCAAACACCAGACTAACAAGTAACAGTGTGTTTATGCTACAGCCCAGGTCCTTCATCTTTTACTTAATTTCAGTTAGCTTAGTTCCAAGGATTTCAGCAGAGTTGTATCAATTTCTGCTTCTTGAGAATCTGGCCTGCCACATTTGATGACATGGCTCTCTTTCTGTGATTTATTTGGGATTTCATGTCTGAGGAGTCTCAGTCTTCTGAGAAAGAGCAAGAGTGCAAAGTGCCTTAGAGAATACCTCAAATTGTGCTGGGCGTTACTTGGAGGAGGCGGGAAGGAAGGACTTCAGGAAGTGTGGGAGAAAAGGAAAAGTCTTGTTTTTCAAGAGAAGCTGCTGTTCTCATGCACTTTGGCCAGTGGCAGAGGCCAGAGTCTCTCCTGGGCAGATGAAGGAAGGAGACAGTCCTTCGAGGCTGATGGAGGGGGACAGTGCTCCTTCCCAGTCCGTTTTAGAAAGCAGCACATCTCTAAAGGCGAGAAATTAGACAGCATTGCGTGTTAGCAATGGGCAAACCTTACTGAGTTCACAGGCCTGGGAACACAGCCCAACTGCCTCTTCATTTTTCCATCCTTCTCACCACCACTGCCTTCTGAAACAGGAAAGATACTGCTCTTGCAGGCAGCAGAAGAGCCTGCTCCACACCTTGTCTGTGATGTAGCACTGTATAGACCCGAAAAATCCATTTACGTGGCCTCAGGGCTCTTTACATGTCAGCTCCTCTGATGCAGGTCTTTTCCAGGCAGGTTGTTTTTCTGCTATTCAATGCCAAACCAAAGGTATGCTGCATCACCTCAGCCTCCTTCAAACAGTTGTCCATTTGTGCCCACTCATTTCCTTCTGTTTAGCTGAAGGCCTGATCCCTGAGGACGTGATGGAGAAGCGTGGCTCGTCCTGTACCCCAGAAGGAGGAGAGCTGGGAGGAGCAGTGAAGTCTAGAGCTTTTAAATCACCAGTATTTTTCTACACAGTTCCATCACAATAAATTTGCAAGTCTCTTACAGGGTTGTTGATATTTCTGGAGTCACCTGGCTTATTTCTGTGGAAACACCTCTTTTTTCCCCCCATGGCCTAGAAGTTGCACACACTGGTACCTCCCAGCTCAGGGAATGCAAGCTGAGCAGCATTTCCAGCACGGATCACACTGGAGTGCCCGCCATGGCCAAGCATCTCGCAAGAGATGAGTCCTGCTGCTGCAGCCGTTTCCTGCTTGAGCGGACCAAGAGCCTGGCAAAAGAGAGCGTCTGAGAGTCGTGCAGAAGCGCCGTGCCGCGTGGCTTGCCACAGGCTTGCCGCACAGGCCAGCTTCGATGGCGGGGTAACGCTGTCACGGTCCCCGACAGCTATTTCACAACCGCGGTATCTTTGTAAACACCTGTGTGTCCTTCTTTCACAGGTTACTGCTAGAGGGACAAGTACCACCATGTGGGTGAGCCTGCAGGCCCCTGCGCCTCACCCTGGGGATGCCATCTTGTGGGCAGGTGGCCATTAGCCGTGGGCGAGCTGGTCCACGTCCCGCCCTTCTCCTCCAGAGGGGTCCCGGGCACCCAGGGACTGAGGAAGCTTTGTGTGTGCACCGTGAGCTTGGGCTATGGCTAATGAGGTAACACCCCCGCTCTGCAGAGGGTCCAGGGTAAAACGCAGCTTTGGCGGTAGCAACAGCTTCGTTGCCTCATGGCTGTGCCGAGGGTGCCTGAAGGGACCCGCCTGTCCCCACGGCGCTGGGTGGCGGTGGTTCATCTGCTTTCCAACGGTGCATAGCCTCAAGGGCCAAGAATGCCTCGGCCAGGGCCCACCATATCCCACCATCTTGACGCAGTGACGGCGAGACTGCCACACGTCCAGGGATAACATGACATATTTTTCCTGTGAAGACATGCGTCGCAGCCTGTACATCCTTCTGGCTGTAAGCAGTGTGTGGCTGACCATGGGCAGCTGAGGGGCAGCCTGTTCTTCATCACAGTGTGTGCTTCAGCAAGAGGCCTGGGTGAAGGCAAAGTCTGATTAATGGACAAGCTGAACCATAAGCACCTAACAGTATGTCACCACAGGAAGAAATGCAGCTGTGGATCAGTGGTCAAGACCGTAGCAATGCAACGATGGCTTTGAAATCCTCTACATCTGTGTTGATGTGAGTTTCATGTGGGTTTGGTGTTAGTTTTTCTTTTTAACAAGTAATTTCATCTCTCTTTTTCACCACTCCTTTAGTCTTTAAATGTGGACTGAACGTCTCCATACTGCATGGACTATAAATGAGGTGCAGCTTGGCACACTTGTAAAGTAAGTGTGGAAAATGACTGCAAGCCTGGGAGTGAAAGAGCTGAGACCTGGGGGAGGGAAGTCTGCGGGATGGTGAGTTTGCTGCATCTGCCACTGATGGGGAGGTAAGGGCGGGGAAGAGCTGCTGCTGTAGGATGGAGGAACCTTCTCACGCCAGTGCTTTGTGCATGCTCTGACTGTCTCTCAGTAGCAATTTATTGTGCATGGACATCCTCACATAAAAACTTCACGAGCTCGTGCACATCATTCCCCGCTACGGGCCGTTGCTCTGCGGTGCCAGGGATCTCCCCGCTTGCTGCTTACCTCTTGTGGGAAACTACTGGGGAACCCCCGCTGGGCCGTTGAGGTAATAAAAGCCTTTTGATCATCTGTGCGTGCATTGTGTTTGTGTATCCGACCCTGTTTGGGTCTGGTTCGGTGTCACCACTGGCGGAGGCCAGTCGGGTGCTGCCACCTGGATCTGACAAGTGGCGTAGTCGGCAGGATACACAAGCAGCAATGCCATGGTTGAGAAAGGTGAAAGGGGAAGGCCAGAGCTCAGATGGAGCTGCACGTCCGCACGGTGTGCCAGGGTGGCCCCAGATGCAGCTGTGAGGGTCGGTAGCCGCGTTGCTTACTAAGCTGGCCGGTCCGGAAGATTGGCCAGAACTGGCAAGGGGGGAAGAAGTAACCCCGAGGGCGATTGAATTGGCTATAAGAAGCCTGCCTTTCCGCAATCCCTCAGAGGCATCCTGGAAGTTGGTGGGAAAGTTAGGGTGGGCTCTTCTCACTGGGATAAAAGCATTGGATGATGATATAACAGCTTTACAACAACGTGTGAAAGAGTTAGAACGGGAGAATGGGGATTTACAGGATGCGAAAATTATAGTGCAAGAGGTTATTACTAACCAAGCAGAAAAGAGTCAAGATTTAACCCACAAGATTGAGCAATTGATGTTGAGAGTAGAGAATAAATGACAAGGGCAATATGGGAAGGCTCCAGCCTGGACTCCTGCCGAGCGTGCCTGCGAGGTCTGGAGGGTCGAGCGAGGCTTCTCCCGGTGCTGGGTGGTGCTTTGGGGGCTGCCGTTGGCAGCTCTCGGTGCCCGTCCCGGAGCCGTCCCCTGTGTTTCCCTGGCCCTGCCTGGTTCAGGCAGCTGGGCACCGCGGGGCCAGCTTGCAGCAGCGGAGGTGAGCCGTGTGGGGAATGTGCCCCCGGGGTGGCTGTGGGGCAGGTGATGGGGCTTGAGGAGCCGCGAGCAGGGAAGGTGTCCTTCTCGAGGGGCCTGGGCATCTCTTCCTCCCATCCCCTCCCTGCCACGAGACAGCGAGTGACCGTGGCCTCTCTCCATTTTGCAGCACACGACACCCTTTGGGAGTGCCAGCACCAGCAATGGGGAGCTACTTCTCATCCTCAGCTCTTCCCAAAAGGCCGGAGAGCGCAAATGTGGCCACAGAGACAGAGTGGGGCTGCCCCATCTGCTGCGGTGCTCAAGATGATGTTGCTTATGTGATGCCCTGTTTCCACCAGTTTTGTGTGGGCTGCATCGTGCGGTGGATGCAGGAGACACCAGTGTGCCCACTCTGCAGAAGACCGATACAGAGTGCCAGGTTTTCTGTGCTGGGAGAAGACGACTATCTAGAATGGGTCGCCACAGACCCTGAAGACTCACCAGATGCCAGCAGCCAGTCAGGAAATGCCTCTGGCCACCTGGCCGAAAACAGCCCCCATCGCCCTGTGGTGTCCCCTCCATCCTCTCCGCAGGGGATACTGTCACCAGCCGAGCAGGGGGCTGCAGGGCCTGAGGCCGTGGGTGGCCTCCTCCTCGAGGTCTGGGCAGCACTTTTCCAATGACAACAGTGTCTCCTCGATCCCGTGCTGCCCTGGCTGCACCAGGAGCTGGAGGCAATATGTGGGGCCCAGTGGTGGCTGGCAAAGAATGCGGAGAGCATCATCCTGCACGCCCTCTGCCTCTACGGTCCGGATGGGGAGGTCATGGTCCAGATGCTGCAGCCTGTGCTTGAAGAATACAAAGCACCACTGGTCCATGGCTTCATCGCTGTCATCATGCACCGGTGCAGCGAGGAGGCCTGGAGGCTGCAGCGATCCCATGCTGCTGGGGAGGAGGACAACAGCCCTGCGGCCAGCTCCAGCCACACCAGCCCCAGCCACACCAGCTCCCAGGAGAGGACTACCACCCCAGAAACAGCCTCCTCCAGCAGCCCTACAAGCTCCAACAGAGAGGAGGAAGCTGGCATCTCGGAGGCCACCCTGCATGGGTGTTGCGGCCACCCCCCATCTGCGCCCGCCCCTGCAGAGCAGGAGCAGCCCCAGGAGCATCCGGGGGAGGTGGTGACAGCAGCAGGTCCCTCTGCCCGGGGCTGCAGCTGCAGCCCCTCCGCTCCTGGCCGGGGCAGGAACCGCTCATCCAGGGGACACCGGCGTCCCCCAAAGAGGAGGGCCCCCAGCCCACAGGACTCCCCCCAGCCCTGCAAGAGGCCGCGCCGCCGGCGGCACTAGCAGGGCTCCATCAACCCTTCTTTCAAGGAAAAGGAAATAAATTCCTATTTCCCTGACACAGTCCACGTCTTTGATGTTCTTTAAAACTTTGGAAACGGTTGTCAGACACATTCTGTTTGTATTTTGGCTGATCCTTTTGTCGGAGAGCAGGAACTAATGACTAAATGCAGCCAAAGACGGAAGGAAGAAGTAGTCACATGTAGCACCTCATCTTTTTGTTTCTGATATTTCTCCAAAATCCCTAACACAGGTAATTCTGAACACAGAGAAGGGTAGTGCATGGGATACGCTGCAAACATTGCAGCTTTGAGACCTATTTGCAGCAAGCAGCGAGCACAGTAACTGAACAGGTAGTCACTGTTCCGCCATGTGCTCCTGGCCGCAGTGAGCCCCTGTGGCCACCCTGTTAGATGTGCCTGAGCCATCTGCAGACACGATTCAGCCCACAAAAGCCCGGGGGGCAAGAAAGTGCTCCCGGGAGGGCGGAGAGGAGCTCAGCTGGGAAACAGCCTCACACAGGCAAGATGCAGAAGGGGAGCAAGGGAACAGCTTGGGAGGTACTCCTCGCTATCCCCCCCGGAAGAAGCAAAGTGCAGGAACTGACCAGTATCCCTGTGTGAGGAACTTGGAGAGAAGCCACTGTAAAAGTCACGTGGATGTCAGATAGGAAGCGGGTATGTGACAGCGAGGGAAATGTTAGGTGAAGGGAATGCAAGTGGTGCAAAGAATTTGACATCTTTTGAAGGTGCGCAACATCTCTCAGCACTGGACACTGCATTCCGCCACTTCAAACACCAGACTAACAAGTAACAGTGTGTTTATGCTACAGCCCAGGTCCTTCATCTTTTACTTAATTTCAGTTAGCTTAGTTCCAAGGATTTCAGCAGAGTTGTATCAATTTCTGCTTCTTGAGAATCTGGCCTGCCACATTTGATGACATGGCTCTCTTTCTGTGATTTATTTGGGATTTCATGTCTGAGGAGTCTCAGTCTTCTGAGAAAGAGCAAGAGTGCAAAGTGCCTTAGAGAATACCTCAAATTGTGCTGGGCGTTACTTGGAGGAGGCGGGAAGGAAGGACTTCAGGAAGTGTGGGAGAAAAGGAAAAGTCTTGTTTTTCAAGAGAAGCTGCTGTTCTCATGCACTTTGGCCAGTGGCAGAGGCCAGAGTCTCTCCTGGGCAGATGAAGGAAGGAGACAGTCCTTCGAGGCTGATGGAGGGGGACAGTGCTCCTTCCCAGTCCGTTTTAGAAAGCAGCACATCTCTAAAGGCGAGAAATTAGACAGCATTGCGTGTTAGCAATGGGCAAACCTTACTGAGTTCACAGGCCTGGGAACACAGCCCAACTGCCTCTTCATTTTTCCATCCTTCTCACCACCACTGCCTTCTGAAACAGGAAAGATACTGCTCTTGCAGGCAGCAGAAGAGCCTGCTCCACACCTTGTCTGTGATGTAGCACTGTATAGACCCGAAAAATCCATTTACGTGGCCTCAGGGCTCTTTACATGTCAGCTCCTCTGATGCAGGTCTTTTCCAGGCAGGTTGTTTTTCTGCTATTCAATGCCAAACCAAAGGTATGCTGCATCACCTCAGCCTCCTTCAAACAGTTGTCCATTTGTGCCCACTCATTTCCTTCTGTTTAGCTGAAGGCCTGATCCCTGAGGACGTGATGGAGAAGCGTGGCTCGTCCTGTACCCCAGAAGGAGGAGAGCTGGGAGGAGCAGTGAAGTCTAGAGCTTTTGAATCACCAGTATTTTTCTACACAGTTCCATCACAATAAATTTGCAAGTCTCTTACAGGGTTGTTGATATTTCTGGAGTCACCTGGCTTATTTCTGTGGAAACACCTCTTTTTTCCCCCCATGGCCTAGAAGTTGCACACACTGGTACCTCCCAGCTCAGGGAATGCAAGCTGAGCAGCATTTCCAGCACGGATCACACTGGAGTGCCCGCCATGGCCAAGCATCTCGCAAGAGATGAGTCCTGCTGCTGCAGCCGTTTCCTGCTTGAGCGGACCAAGAGCCTGGCAAAAGAGAGCGTCTGAGAGTCGTGCAGAAGCGCCGTGCCGCGTGGCTTGCCACAGGCTTGCCGCACAGGCCAGCTTCGATGGCGGGGTAACGCTGTCACGGTCCCCGACAGCTATTTCACAACCGCGGTATCTTTGTAAACACCTGTGTGTCCTTCTTTCACAGGTTACTGCTAGAGGGACAAGTACCACCATGTGGGTGAGCCTGCAGGCCCCTGCGCCTCACCCTGGGGATGCCATCTTGTGGGCAGGTGGCCATTAGCCGTGGGCGAGCTGGTCCACGTCCCGCCCTTCTCCTCCAGAGGGGTCCCGGGCACCCAGGGACTGAGGAAGCTTTGTGTGTGCACCGTGAGCTTGGGCTATGGCTAATGAGGTAACACCCCCGCTCTGCAGAGGGTCCAGGGTAAAACGCAGCTTTGGCGGTAGCAACAGCTTCGTTGCCTCATGGCTGTGCCGAGGGTGCCTGAAGGGACCCGCCTGTCCCCACGGCGCTGGGTGGCGGTGGTTCATCTGCTTTCCAACGGTGCATAGCCTCAAGGGCCAAGAATGCCTCGGCCAGGGCCCACCATATCCCACCATCTTGACGCAGTGACGGCGAGACTGCCACACGTCCAGGGATAACATGACATATTTTTCCTGTGAAGACATGCGTCGCAGCCTGTACATCCTTCTGGCTGTAAGCAGTGTGTGGCTGACCATGGGCAGCTGAGGGGCAGCCTGTTCTTCATCACAGTGTGTGCTTCAGCAAGAGGCCTGGGTGAAGGCAAAGTCTGATTAATGGACAAGCTGAACCATAAGCACCTAACAGTATGTCACCACAGGAAGAAATGCAGCTGTGGATCAGTGGTCAAGACCGTAGCAATGCAACGATGGCTTTGAAATCCTCTACATCTGTGTTGATGTGAGTTTCATGTGGGTTTGGTGTTAGTTTTTCTTTTTAACAAGTAATTTCATCTCTCTTTTTCACCACTCCTTTAGTCTTTAAATGTGGACTGAACGTCTCCATACTGCATGGACTATAAATGAGGTGCAGCTTGGCACACTTGTAAAGTAAGTGTGGAAAATGACTGCAAGCCTGGGAGTGAAAGAGCTGAGACCTGGGGGAGGGAAGTCTGCGGGATGGTGAGTTTGCTGCATCTGCCACTGATGGGGAGGTAAGGGCGGGGAAGAGCTGCTGCTGTAGGATGGAGGAACCTTCTCACGCCAGTGCTTTGTGCATGCTCTGACTGTCTCTCAGTAGCAATTTATTGTGCATGGACATCCTCACATAAAAACTTCACGAGCTCGTGCACATCATTCCCCGCTACGGGCCGTTGCTCTGCGGTGCCAGGGATCTCCCCGCTTGCTGCTTACCTCTTGTGGGAAACTACTGGGGAACCCCCGCTGGGCCGTTGAGGTAATAAAAGCCTTTTGATCATCTGTGCGTGCATTGTGTTTGTGTATCCGACCCTGTTTGGGTCTGGTTCGGTGTCACCACTGGCGGAGGCCAGTCGGGTGCTGCCACCTGGATCTGACAAGTGGCGTAGTCGGCAGGATACACAAGCAGCAATGCCATGGTTGAGAAAGGTGAAAGGGGAAGGCCAGAGCTCAGATGGAGCTGCACGTCCGCACGGTGTGCCAGGGTGGCCCCAGATGCAGCTGTGAGGGTCGGTAGCCGCGTTGCTTACTAAGCTGGCCGGTCCGGAAGATTGGCCAGAACTGGCAAGGGGGGAAGAAGTAACCCCGAGGGCGATTGAATTGGCTATAAGAAGCCTGCCTTTCCGCAATCCCTCAGAGGCATCCTGGAAGTTGGTGGGAAAGTTAGGGTGGGCTCTTCTCACTGGGATAAAAGCATTGGATGATGATATAACAGCTTTACAACAACGTGTGAAAGAGTTAGAACGGGAGAATGGGGATTTACAGGATGCGAAAATTATAGTGCAAGAGGTTATTACTAACCAAGCAGAAAAGAGTCAAGATTTAACCCACAAGATTGAGCAATTGATGTTGAGAGTAGAGAATAAATGACAAGGGCAATATGGGAAGGCTCCAGCCTGGACTCCTGCCGAGCGTGCCTGCGAGGTCTGGAGGGTCGAGCGAGGCTTCTCCCGGTGCTGGGTGGTGCTTTGGGGGCTGCCGTTGGCAGCTCTCGGTGCCCGTCCCGGAGCCGTCCCCTGTGTTTCCCTGGCCCTGCCTGGTTCAGGCAGCTGGGCACCGCGGGGCCAGCTTGCAGCAGCGGAGGTGAGCCGTGTGGGGAATGTGCCCCCGGGGTGGCTGTGGGGCAGGTGATGGGGCTTGAGGAGCCGCGAGCAGGGAAGGTGTCCTTCTCGAGGGGCCTGGGCATCTCTTCCTCCCATCCCCTCCCTGCCACGAGACAGCGAGTGACCGTGGCCTCTCTCCATTTTGCAGCACACGACACCCTTTGGGAGTGCCAGCACCAGCAATGGGGAGCTACTTCTCATCCTCAGCTCTTCCCAAAAGGCCGGAGAGCGCAAATGTGGCCACAGAGACAGAGTGGGGCTGCCCCATCTGCTGCGGTGCTCAAGATGATGTTGCTTATGTGATGCCCTGTTTCCACCAGTTTTGTGTGGGCTGCATCGTGCGGTGGATGCAGGAGACACCAGTGTGCCCACTCTGCAGAAGACCGATACAGAGTGCCAGGTTTTCTGTGCTGGGAGAAGACGACTATCTAGAATGGGTCGCCACAGACCCTGAAGACTCACCAGATGCCAGCAGCCAGTCAGGAAATGCCTCTGGCCACCTGGCCGAAAACAGCCCCCATCGCCCTGTGGTGTCCCCTCCATCCTCTCCGCAGGGGATACTGTCACCAGCCGAGCAGGGGGCTGCAGGGCCTGAGGCCGTGGGTGGCCTCCTCCTCGAGGTCTGGGCAGCACTTTTCCAATGACAACAGTGTCTCCTCGATCCCGTGCTGCCCTGGCTGCACCAGGAGCTGGAGGCAATATGTGGGGCCCAGTGGAGGCTGGCAAAGAATGCGGAGAGCATCATCCTGCACGCCCTCTGCCTCTACGGTCCGGATGGGGAGGTCATGGTCCAGATGCTGCAGCCTGTGCTTGAAGAATACAAAGCACCACTGGTCCATGGCTTCATCGCTGTCATCATGCACCGGTGCAGCGAGGAGGCCTGGAGGCTGCAGCGATCCCATGCTGCTGGGGAGGAGGACAACAGCCCTGCGGCCAGCTCCAGCCACACCAGCCCCAGCCACACCAGCTCCCAGGAGAGGACTACCACCCCAGAAACAGCCTCCTCCAGCAGCCCTACAAGCTCCAACAGAGAGGAGGAAGCTGGCATCTCGGAGGCCACCCTGCATGGGTGTTGCGGCCACCCCCCATCTGCGCCCGCCCCTGCAGAGCAGGAGCAGCCCCAGGAGCATCCGGGGGAGGTGGTGACAGCAGCAGGTCCCTCTGCCCGGGGCTGCAGCTGCAGCCCCTCCGCTCCTGGCCGGGGCAGGAACCGCTCATCCAGGGGACACCGGCGTCCCCCAAAGAGGAGGGCCCCCAGCCCACAGGACTCCCCCCAGCCCTGCAAGAGGCCGCGCCGCCGGCGGCACTAGCAGGGCTCCATCAACCCTTCTTTCAAGGAAAAGGAAATAAATTCCTATTTCCCTGACACAGTCCACGTCTTTGATGTTCTTTAAAACTTTGGAAACGGTTGTCAGACACATTCTGTTTGTATTTTGGCTGATCCTTTTGTCGGAGAGCAGGAACTAATGACTAAATGCAGCCAAAGACGGAAGGAAGAAGTAGTCACATGTAGCACCTCATCTTTTTGTTTCTGATATTTCTCCAAAATCCCTAACACAGGTAATTCTGAACACAGAGAAGGGTAGTGCATGGGATACGCTGCAAACATTGCAGCTTTGAGACCTATTTGCAGCAAGCAGCGAGCACAGTAACTGAACAGGTAGTCACTGTTCCGCCATGTGCTCCTGGCCGCAGTGAGCCCCTGTGGCCACCCTGTTAGATGTGCCTGAGCCATCTGCAGACACGATTCAGCCCACAAAAGCCCGGGGGGCAAGAAAGTGCTCCCGGGAGGGCGGAGAGGAGCTCAGCTGGGAAACAGCCTCACACAGGCAAGATGCAGAAGGGGAGCAAGGGAACAGCTTGGGAGGTACTCCTCGCTATCCCCCCCGGAAGAAGCAAAGTGCAGGAACTGACCAGTATCCCTGTGTGAGGAACTTGGAGAGAAGCCACTGTAAAAGTCACGTGGATGTCAGATAGGAAGCGGGTATGTGACAGCGAGGGAAATGTTAGGTGAAGGGAATGCAAGTGGTGCAAAGAATTTGACATCTTTTGAAGGTGCGCAACATCTCTCAGCACTGGACACTGCATTCCGCCACTTCAAACACCAGACTAACAAGTAACAGTGTGTTTATGCTACAGCCCAGGTCCTTCATCTTTTACTTAATTTCAGTTAGCTTAGTTCCAAGGATTTCAGCAGAGTTGTATCAATTTCTGCTTCTTGAGAATCTGGCCTGCCACATTTGATGACATGGCTCTCTTTCTGTGATTTATTTGGGATTTCATGTCTGAGGAGTCTCAGTCTTCTGAGAAAGAGCAAGAGTGCAAAGTGCCTTAGAGAATACCTCAAATTGTGCTGGGCGTTACTTGGAGGAGGCGGGAAGGAAGGACTTCAGGAAGTGTGGGAGAAAAGGAAAAGTCTTGTTTTTCAAGAGAAGCTGCTGTTCTCATGCACTTTGGCCAGTGGCAGAGGCCAGAGTCTCTCCTGGGCAGATGAAGGAAGGAGACAGTCCTTCGAGGCTGATGGAGGGGGACAGTGCTCCTTCCCAGTCCGTTTTAGAAAGCAGCACATCTCTAAAGGCGAGAAATTAGACAGCATTGCGTGTTAGCAATGGGCAAACCTTACTGAGTTCACAGGCCTGGGAACACAGCCCAACTGCCTCTTCATTTTTCCATCCTTCTCACCACCACTGCCTTCTGAAACAGGAAAGATACTGCTCTTGCAGGCAGCAGAAGAGCCTGCTCCACACCTTGTCTGTGATGTAGCACTGTATAGACCCGAAAAATCCATTTACGTGGCCTCAGGGCTCTTTACATGTCAGCTCCTCTGATGCAGGTCTTTTCCAGGCAGGTTGTTTTTCTGCTATTCAATGCCAAACCAAAGGTATGCTGCATCACCTCAGCCTCCTTCAAACAGTTGTCCATTTGTGCCCACTCATTTCCTTCTGTTTAGCTGAAGGCCTGATCCCTGAGGACGTGATGGAGAAGCGTGGCTCGTCCTGTACCCCAGAAGGAGGAGAGCTGGGAGGAGCAGTGAAGTCTAGAGCTTTTGAATCACCAGTATTTTTCTACACAGTTCCATCACAATAAATTTGCAAGTCTCTTACAGGGTTGTTGATATTTCTGGAGTCACCTGGCTTATTTCTGTGGAAACACCTCTTTTTTCCCCCCATGGCCTAGAAGTTGCACACACTGGTACCTCCCAGCTCAGGGAATGCAAGCTGAGCAGCATTTCCAGCACGGATCACACTGGAGTGCCCGCCATGGCCAAGCATCTCGCAAGAGATGAGTCCTGCTGCTGCAGCCGTTTCCTGCTTGAGCGGACCAAGAGCCTGGCAAAAGAGAGCGTCTGAGAGTCGTGCAGAAGCGCCGTGCCGCGTGGCTTGCCACAGGCTTGCCGCACAGGCCAGCTTCGATGGCGGGGTAACGCTGTCACGGTCCCCGACAGCTATTTCACAACCGCGGTATCTTTGTAAACACCTGTGTGTCCTTCTTTCACAGGTTACTGCTAGAGGGACAAGTACCACCATGTGGGTGAGCCTGCAGGCCCCTGCGCCTCACCCTGGGGATGCCATCTTGTGGGCAGGTGGCCATTAGCCGTGGGCGAGCTGGTCCACGTCCCGCCCTTCTCCTCCAGAGGGGTCCCGGGCACCCAGGGACTGAGGAAGCTTTGTGTGTGCACCGTGAGCTTGGGCTATGGCTAATGAGGTAACACCCCCGCTCTGCAGAGGGTCCAGGGTAAAACGCAGCTTTGGCGGTAGCAACAGCTTCGTTGCCTCATGGCTGTGCCGAGGGTGCCTGAAGGGACCCGCCTGTCCCCACGGCGCTGGGTGGCGGTGGTTCATCTGCTTTCCAACGGTGCATAGCCTCAAGGGCCAAGAATGCCTCGGCCAGGGCCCACCATATCCCACCATCTTGACGCAGTGACGGCGAGACTGCCACACGTCCAGGGATAACATGACATATTTTTCCTGTGAAGACATGCATCGCAGCCTGTACATCCTTCTGGCTGTAAGCAGTGTGTGGCTGACCATGGGCAGCTGAGGGGCAGCCTGTTCTTCATCACAGTGTGTGCTTCAGCAAGAGGCCTGGGTGAAGGCAAAGTCTGATTAATGGACAAGCTGAACCATAAGCACCTAACAGTATGTCACCACAGGAAGAAATGCAGCTGTGGATCAGTGGTCAAGACCGTAGCAATGCAACGATGGCTTTGAAATCCTCTACATCTGTGTTGATGTGAGTTTCATGTGGGTTTGGTGTTAGTTTTTCTTTTTAACAAGTAATTTCATCTCTCTTTTTCACCACTCCTTTAGTCTTTAAATGTGGACTGAACGTCTCCATACTGCATGGACTATAAATGAGGTGCAGCTTGGCACACTTGTAAAGTAAGTGTGGAAAATGACTGCAAGCCTGGGAGTGAAAGAGCTGAGACCTGGGGGAGGGAAGTCTGCGGGATGGTGAGTTTGCTGCATCTGCCACTGATGGGGAGGTAAGGGCGGGGAAGAGCTGCTGCTGTAGGATGGAGGAACCTTCTCACGCCAGTGCTTTGTGCATGCTCTGACTGTCTCTCAGTAGCAATTTATTGTGCATGGACATCCTCACATAAAAACTTCACGAGCTCGTGCACATCATTCCCCGCTACGGGCCGTTGCTCTGCGGTGCCAGGGATCTCCCCGCTTGCTGCTTACCTCTTGTGGGAAACTACTGGGGAACCCCCGCTGGGCCGTTGAGGTAATAAAAGCCTTTTGATCATCTGTGCGTGCATTGTGTTTGTGTATCCGACCCTGTTTGGGTCTGGTTCGGTGTCACCACTGGCGGAGGCCAGTCGGGTGCTGCCACCTGGATCTGACAAGTGGCGTAGTCGGCAGGATACACAAGCAGCAATGCCATGGTTGAGAAAGGTGAAAGGGGAAGGCCAGAGCTCAGATGGAGCTGCACGTCCGCACGGTGTGCCAGGGTGGCCCCAGATGCAGCTGTGAGGGTCGGTAGCCGCGTTGCTTACTAAGCTGGCCGGTCCGGAAGATTGGCCAGAACTGGCAAGGGGGGAAGAAGTAACCCCGAGGGCGATTGAATTGGCTATAAGAAGCCTGCCTTTCCGCAATCCCTCAGAGGCATCCTGGAAGTTGGTGGGAAAGTTAGGGTGGGCTCTTCTCACTGGGATAAAAGCATTGGATGATGATATAACAGCTTTACAACAACGTGTGAAAGAGTTAGAACGGGAGAATGGGGATTTACAGGATGCGAAAATTATAGTGCAAGAGGTTATTACTAACCAAGCAGAAAAGAGTCAAGATTTAACCCACAAGATTGAGCAATTGATGTTGAGAGTAGAGAATAAATGACAAGGGCAATATGGGAAGGCTCCAGCCTGGACTCCTGCCGAGCGTGCCTGCGAGGTCTGGAGGGTCGAGCGAGGCTTCTCCCGGTGCTGGGTGGTGCTTTGGGGGCTGCCGTTGGCAGCTCTCGGTGCCCGTCCCGGAGCCGTCCCCTGTGTTTCCCTGGCCCTGCCTGGTTCAGGCAGCTGGGCACCGCGGGGCCAGCTTGCAGCAGCGGAGGTGAGCCGTGTGGGGAATGTGCCCCCGGGGTGGCTGTGGGGCAGGTGATGGGGCTTGAGGAGCCGCGAGCAGGGAAGGTGTCCTTCTCGAGGGGCCTGGGCATCTCTTCCTCCCATCCCCTCCCTGCCACGAGACAGCGAGTGACCGTGGCCTCTCTCCATTTTGCAGCACACGACACCCTTTGGGAGTGCCAGCACCAGCAATGGGGAGCTACTTCTCATCCTCAGCTCTTCCCAAAAGGCCGGAGAGCGCAAATGTGGCCACAGAGACAGAGTGGGGCTGCCCCATCTGCTGCGGTGCTCAAGATGATGTTGCTTATGTGATGCCCTGTTTCCACCAGTTTTGTGTGGGCTGCATCGTGCGGTGGATGCAGGAGACACCAGTGTGCCCACTCTGCAGAAGACCGATACAGAGTGCCAGGTTTTCTGTGCTGGGAGAAGACGACTATCTAGAATGGGTCGCCACAGACCCTGAAGACTCACCAGATGCCAGCAGCCAGTCAGGAAATGCCTCTGGCCACCTGGCCGAAAACAGCCCCCATCGCCCTGTGGTGTCCCCTCCATCCTCTCCGCAGGGGATACTGTCACCAGCCGAGCAGGGGGCTGCAGGGCCTGAGGCCGTGGGTGGCCTCCTCCTCGAGGTCTGGGCAGCACTTTTCCAATGACAACAGTGTCTCCTCGATCCCGTGCTGCCCTGGCTGCACCAGGAGCTGGAGGCAATATGTGGGGCCCAGTGGTGGCTGGCAAAGAATGCGGAGAGCATCATCCTGCACGCCCTCTGCCTCTACGGTCCGGATGGGGAGGTCATGGTCCAGATGCTGCAGCCTGTGCTTGAAGAATACAAAGCACCACTGGTCCATGGCTTCATCGCTGTCATCATGCACCGGTGCAGCGAGGAGGCCTGGAGGCTGCAGCGATCCCATGCTGCTGGGGAGGAGGACAACAGCCCTGCGGCCAGCTCCAGCCACACCAGCCCCAGCCACACCAGCTCCCAGGAGAGGACTACCACCCCAGAAACAGCCTCCTCCAGCAGCCCTACAAGCTCCAACAGAGAGGAGGAAGCTGGCATCTCGGAGGCCACCCTGCATGGGTGTTGCGGCCACCCCCCATCTGCGCCCGCCCCTGCAGAGCAGGAGCAGCCCCAGGAGCATCCGGGGGAGGTGGTGACAGCAGCAGGTCCCTCTGCCCGGGGCTGCAGCTGCAGCCCCTCCGCTCCTGGCCGGGGCAGGAACCGCTCATCCAGGGGACACCGGCGTCCCCCAAAGAGGAGGGCCCCCAGCCCACAGGACTCCCCCCAGCCCTGCAAGAGGCCGCGCCGCCGGCGGCACTAGCAGGGCTCCATCAACCCTTCTTTCAAGGAAAAGGAAATAAATTCCTATTTCCCTGACACAGTCCACGTCTTTGATGTTCTTTAAAACTTTGGAAACGGTTGTCAGACACATTCTGTTTGTATTTTGGCTGATCCTTTTGTCGGAGAGCAGGAACTAATGACTAAATGCAGCCAAAGACGGAAGGAAGAAGTAGTCACATGTAGCACCTCATCTTTTTGTTTCTGATATTTCTCCAAAATCCCTAACACAGGTAATTCTGAACACAGAGAAGGGTAGTGCATGGGATACGCTGCAAACATTGCAGCTTTGAGACCTATTTGCAGCAAGCAGCGAGCACAGTAACTGAACAGGTAGTCACTGTTCCGCCATGTGCTCCTGGCCGCAGTGAGCCCCTGTGGCCACCCTGTTAGATGTGCCTGAGCCATCTGCAGACACGATTCAGCCCACAAAAGCCCGGGGGGCAAGAAAGTGCTCCCGGGAGGGCGGAGAGGAGCTCAGCTGGGAAACAGCCTCACACAGGCAAGATGCAGAAGGGGAGCAAGGGAACAGCTTGGGAGGTACTCCTCGCTATCCCCCCCGGAAGAAGCAAAGTGCAGGAACTGACCAGTATCCCTGTGTGAGGAACTTGGAGAGAAGCCACTGTAAAAGTCACGTGGATGTCAGATAGAAAGCGGGTATGTGACAGCGAGGGAAATGTTAGGTGAAGGGAATGCAAGTGGTGCAAAGAATTTGACATCTTTTGAAGGTGCGCAACATCTCTCAGCACTGGACACTGCATTCCGCCACTTCAAACACCAGACTAACAAGTAACAGTGTGTTTATGCTACAGCCCAGGTCCTTCATCTTTTACTTAATTTCAGTTAGCTTAGGATTTCAGCAGAGTTGTATCAATTTCTGCTTCTTGAGAATCTGGCCTGCCACATTTGATGACATGGCTCTCTTTCTGTGATTTATTTGGGATTTCATGTCTGAGGAGTCTCAGTCTTCTGAGAAAGAGCAAGAGTGCAAAGTGCCTTAGAGAATACCTCAAATTGTGCTGGGCGTTACTTGGAGGAGGCGGGAAGGAAGGACTTCAGGAAGTGTGGGAGAAAAGGAAAAGTCTTGTTTTTCAAGAGAAGCTGCTGTTCTCATGCACTTTGGCCAGTGGCAGAGGCCAGAGTCTCTCCTGGGCAGATGAAGGAAGGAGACAGTCCTTCGAGGCTGATGGAGGGGGACAGTGCTCCTTCCCAGTCCGTTTTAGAAAGCAGCACATCTCTAAAGGCGAGAAATTAGACAGCATTGCGTGTTAGCAATGGGCAAACCTTACTGAGTTCACAGGCCTGGGAACACAGCCCAACTGCCTCTTCATTTTTCCATCCTTCTCACCACCACTGCCTTCTGAAACAGGAAAGATACTGCTCTTGCAGGCAGCAGAAGAGCCTGCTCCACACCTTGTCTGTGATGTAGCACTGTATAGACCCGAAAAATCCATTTACGTGGCCTCAGGGCTCTTTACATGTCAGCTCCTCTGATGCAGGTCTTTTCCAGGCAGGTTGTTTTTCTGCTATTCAATGCCAAACCAAAGGTATGCTGCATCACCTCAGCCTCCTTCAAACAGTTGTCCATTTGTGCCCACTCATTTCCTTCTGTTTAGCTGAAGGCCTGATCCCTGAGGACGTGATGGAGAAGCGTGGCTCGTCCTGTACCCCAGAAGGAGGAGAGCTGGGAGGAGCAGTGAAGTCTAGAGCTTTTAAATCACCAGTATTTTTCTACACAGTTCCATCACAATAAATTTGCAAGTCTCTTACAGGGTTGTTGATATTTCTGGAGTCACCTGGCTTATTTCTGTGGAAACACCTCTTTTTTCCCCCCATGGCCTAGAAGTTGCACACACTGGTACCTCCCAGCTCAGGGAATGCAAGCTGAGCAGCATTTCCAGCACGGATCACACTGGAGTGCCCGCCATGGCCAAGCATCTCGCAAGAGATGAGTCCTGCTGCTGCAGCCGTTTCCTGCTTGAGCGGACCAAGAGCCTGGCAAAAGAGAGCGTCTGAGAGTCGTGCAGAAGCGCCGTGCCGCGTGGCTTGCCACAGGCTTGCCGCACAGGCCAGCTTCGATGGCGGGGTAACGCTGTCACGGTCCCCGACAGCTATTTCACAACCGCGGTATCTTTGTAAACACCTGTGTGTCCTTCTTTCACAGGTTACTGCTAGAGGGACAAGTACCACCATGTGGGTGAGCCTGCAGGCCCCTGCGCCTCACCCTGGGGATGCCATCTTGTGGGCAGGTGGCCATTAGCCGTGGGCGAGCTGGTCCACGTCCCGCCCTTCTCCTCCAGAGGGGTCCCGGGCACCCAGGGACTGAGGAAGCTTTGTGTGTGCACCGTGAGCTTGGGCTATGGCTAATGAGGTAACACCCCCGCTCTGCAGAGGGTCCAGGGTAAAACGCAGCTTTGGCGGTAGCAACAGCTTCGTTGCCTCATGGCTGTGCCGAGGGTGCCTGAAGGGACCCGCCTGTCCCCACGGCGCTGGGTGGCGGTGGTTCATCTGCTTTCCAACGGTGCATAGCCTCAAGGGCCAAGAATGCCTCGGCCAGGGCCCACCATATCCCACCATCTTGACGCAGTGACGGCGAGACTGCCACACGTCCAGGGATAACATGACATATTTTTCCTGTGAAGACATGCGTCGCAGCCTGTACATCCTTCTGGCTGTAAGCAGTGTGTGGCTGACCATGGGCAGCTGAGGGGCAGCCTGTTCTTCATCACAGTGTGTGCTTCAGCAAGAGGCCTGGGTGAAGGCAAAGTCTGATTAATGGACAAGCTGAACCATAAGCACCTAACAGTATGTCACCACAGGAAGAAATGCAGCTGTGGATCAGTGGTCAAGACCGTAGCAATGCAACGATGGCTTTGAAATCCTCTACATCTGTGTTGATGTGAGTTTCATGTGGGTTTGGTGTTAGTTTTTCTTTTTAACAAGTAATTTCATCTCTCTTTTTCACCACTCCTTTAGTCTTTAAATGTGGACTGAACGTCTCCATACTGCATGGACTATAAATGAGGTGCAGCTTGGCACACTTGTAAAGTAAGTGTGGAAAATGACTGCAAGCCTGGGAGTGAAAGAGCTGAGACCTGGGGGAGGGAAGTCTGCGGGATGGTGAGTTTGCTGCATCTGCCACTGATGGGGAGGTAAGGGCGGGGAAGAGCTGCTGCTGTAGGATGGAGGAACCTTCTCACGCCAGTGCTTTGTGCATGCTCTGACTGTCTCTCAGTAGCAATTTATTGTGCATGGACATCCTCACATAAAAACTTCACGAGCTCGTGCACATCATTCCCCGCTACGGGCCGTTGCTCTGCGGTGCCAGGGATCTCCCCGCTTGCTGCTTACCTCTTGTGGGAAACTACTGGGGAACCCCCGCTGGGCCGTTGAGGTAATAAAAGCCTTTTGATCATCTGTGCGTGCATTGTGTTTGTGTATCCGACCCTGTTTGGGTCTGGTTCGGTGTCACCACTGGCGGAGGCCAGTCGGGTGCTGCCACCTGGATCTGACAAGTGGCGTAGTCGGCAGGATACACAAGCAGCAATGCCATGGTTGAGAAAGGTGAAAGGGGAAGGCCAGAGCTCAGATGGAGCTGCACGTCCGCACGGTGTGCCAGGGTGGCCCCAGATGCAGCTGTGAGGGTCGGTAGCCGCGTTGCTTACTAAGCTGGCCGGTCCGGAAGATTGGCCAGAACTGGCAAGGGGGGAAGAAGTAACCCCGAGGGCGATTGAATTGGCTATAAGAAGCCTGCCTTTCCGCAATCCCTCAGAGGCATCCTGGAAGTTGGTGGGAAAGTTAGGGTGGGATAAAAGCATTGGATGATGATATAACAGCTTTACAACAACGTGTGAAAGAGTTAGAACGGGAGAATGGGGATTTACAGGATGCGAAAATTATAGTGCAAGAGGTTATTACTAACCAAGCAGAAAAGAGTCAAGATTTAACCCACAAGATTGAGCAATTCATGTTGAGAGTAGAGAATAAATGACAAGGGCAATATGGGAAGGCTCCAGCCTGGACTCCTGCCGAGTGTGCCTGCGAGGTCTGGAGGGTCGAGCGAGGCTTCTCCCGGTGCTGGGTGGTGCTTTGGGGGCTGCCGTTGGCAGCTCTCGGTGCCCGTCCCGGAGCCGTCCCCTGTGTTTCCCTGGCCCTGCCTGGTTCAGGCAGCCGGGCACCGCGGGGCCAGCTTGCAGCAGTGGAGTGAGCCATGTGGGGAAACGTGCCCCCGGGGTGGCCGTGGGGCAGGCGATGGGGCTCTGGGAGCAGGGAAGGTGTCCTTCTCGAGGGGCCTGGGCATCTCTTCCTCCCCGCCCTGGGACAGGGAGTGACCGTGGACTCTCTCCATTTTGCAGAGTGTGACACCCGCACTGCAGCACCAGCAAGAGGGAGCAGCTCCTCATCCTCAGCTCTCTCCAACCCTCTGCAGAGCACAAAGATGGCCACGGAGGCAGAGTGGATCTGCCCCATCTGCCGCGACGCTCAGAAGGGCATTGCTTTTGTGCAGCCATGCCAACACCAGTTCTGCCTGGGCTGCATCATGCGGTGGGCAAAAAGAACATCAAGTTGCCCAGTCTGCAGAACCGTGATGGAGACGGTCAAGTTTTCTGTGCGGGGAGGAGATGACTACCTGGAGTGTGTCATCACACCCCCCACACAGCCGTCAGTCGCCAGCAGCCAGGCAGGCAGAGCTCCCAGCAGGCCCCAAAGCCCTGCGGCGTCCGCTCCATCCTCTCCGCAGGCAATGCCGTTCCTGGAAGAGCAGGGGGCTGCGGAGACAGAGGGCAGGGCTACTGTGGGTGGCCTCCTGCCCGAGGTCTGGGCAGCACTCTTCCAGCAACACCAGCATCTCCTCTACCCCGTGCTGCCCTGGCTGCGCCAGGAGCTGGAGGCAATCTATGAGGAAGAGTGGTGGCTGGCAATGGCAGCAGAAAAGCTGATCCTGCACGCCCTGTGCTGCTACGGGCTGGATGGGGAGGCCGTGATCCAGCGGATGCAGCCCGGCCTTGAGGAAAATACAGCACCGCTGGTCCATGGCCTCATCAATGTCATTGTGCACCGGTGCAGCGAGGAGGCCTGGAGGCTACTGTACTCCTACGCTGCTGGGGAGGAGGACAACGGCCCTGCAGACAGCCCCATCCCCACCAGCTCCCGGGGGGATACTCCTGACTCCCACCCGGCCTCCTCCAGCAGCCCTGCAAGTTCCGACGGAGAGGAGGAAGCCGGCACGTCGCAGGCCGCTCTGCGAGGGGATTGCAGCCGCCCCCCATCTGCGCCCGCCCCTGCAGAGCAGGAGCAGCCCCAGGAGCAGCCGGGGGAGGTTGTGGCAGCAGCAGGTCCCTCTGCCCGGGGCTGCAGCTGCAGCCCCTCCGCTCCCGGCCGGGGCAGGGACCGCTCATCCAGGGGACACCGGTGCCCCCCAAAGAGGAGGGCCCCCAGCTCACAGAACTCTCCCCAGCCCTGCAAGAGGCCGCCCCGCCGGCGGCACTAGCAGGGCTTCACCTTCCCTGAATTGAAGAAAAAGGAAATAAATTCCTATTTCACTGACACAGTCTCTGGGTGCTGCTTTCTCCCCCTTCTCCTGGGGCCTCTCCCTCCCCCTCGCACCCCACCGTGGTGGCACCAGCCTGCTGGGGGGCATGGCCATGGGCCCCTGGAGCCCCGGGCCATGTCCATCCTGCTGGAAATCCTGCTGCAGCTGTGCACCTGCAGTGCAGCAGATGCCAAGGGCAGAACGGGCAGGAGGGGAAGCTGGTTTTGTCGCAGGTCTGATGGGGACCCACCTGGGCATCACCCCAGGTCTCCGCTGGCAGCCCCTGGTGCCCCCGCCCGATCCCAGTGCCACAAGGGCCATCCTGAGCTTTGCCCGGCCGGAGCCCTGGAGCCTGCTGTGGGGTGTCGGCGTGGGGACAGTGAGAAGGGGTCCCCTCAGCCTGGCTACGACTGAGGGGCCTGTCAGGGCTCCCTCTCCCAGCTGGGCGCAGCGGATTGCAGGCCTACGGCCGGAGCACTCCCACTGCTGGCAGGAGGGGTGTACAAACGGCGGGGGACTGGTGAAGCTCTTCTCCTGGGGGTGGCTCGCCAGCGTGAAGCAGTGCTGAAGGGACGCCAAAATGCTTGTGGGGAAAAAGATCCTCGTGTCTGATTTTGCAAGCTGAGCTTCCTATCGCCTTCCAAATCCATTTGGTCTGATCCTTTCAAAGCAGCTTTTCTTGAGAGAGAAAAGGTCTGGCTTGCGGTTCACTGTTGCACTGCAGTCCTTAGGAAATCACTTGCTTTGGGGACATCTTTATGCTCTCTAGACCAATAAATAACGCTTACTGTGCTCTACCAGGCACTCTGAGTACAGACAGGATACCACAGGTTTTACGTTCCTCTGACTTCAAGCTCCACTTGCCTTCCCTTCCCCCCACCCCCCTGCCCCAAACTGCTGTATATTTTAATATTGACTTGGGTGTTTCAAAACTGCTCTGCCCTCACTTTTGGCTGCCATGTGGCTGGGCAGAGGTAGAACCATCAAAGGAAAGAAAGGACCATGTACACAAGTTGAAAGTAGCATTAAAAAGAGCAAACGGTTAAAATAATGAAAAAACAAATGCAGGCTGATACTCTCCTCCCAAGTAACTAACGATAGGACAAGAGGAAATAGCCTTAAGTTAGATTGGATATTAGGAAAAATTTCTTCACCGAAAGAGTGGTCAAGCATTGGAACAGAGTGCCCAGAGAGATGGTGGAGTCACCATCCCTGGAGGTGTTCAAAAACGTGTAGACGTGGCACTTTGGGACATGGTTTAGTAGGCATGGTGGTGTTGGTTGACAGTTGGACTCGATCATCTTAGAGTTCTTTTCCAACCTCAATGATTCTATGATTAAAAAAAAAAATCTGCTGAGCTTGAGTTCTGTTATTGTCAGTAAAAGGAGTTGGGGTGAGCTACAACCTTGCCACCTCCAGCACTTGTCTCTGCACGTGACAGAGTGCGACCAAGCAGGAGCTTCTCCAAGGTGGGTAGGTGTTTGTCCTGCTGGAGGTGTCTGTGCCTGTGCCGGGGGGTTCGTGTATGTGCATGCAGAGCTCAGTTCCAGGCGTCTCTGGTAGGCAGTAAAGAAGCCAGGTATGGAAGGGAGCGTCCTGCCAAGGAACGGGCTGAAGAATCCCCTGAGCAGTCCCCCTGTTTCTAATGATCCTCACCTTCAACAGCTGCTGACAGCACCAGTTCTTCAGCGCTCGCATCTGGCGTGCTAGTGTATTGGAGGAGCAAGTGTCGCAGCCATTTTCCCTGCCGCGGATGGCCTGTGGATTTGTGGCGGTGTAGTTGTGGAGAACTTTCACAAGGGGGTGCAGAGAGCTGATCTTTCTACTGCTGGTTTTAGCAGCTGGCATGCTGGCTGGCAGTAGCAATCACGGCAGCATGCTCCTTTGTAGATGTCTGCTTGCTTCTCTCCCAGAAAACAGCATTTTGAAGACTGCTTTATGACACAGGTTCCTTCCTCCTTTGGATGTGCCTTGGCATTTGGAGGAGCCCAGCTACTTTCACAGGACATGGGACGGCATAGACACACGCACAGAATGGGCCCATCCATAGACCTCATCCCGGCACGGTGCAGAGAAGCAGTTCCCCAGGTGAACCAGAGCTTACCGCCCAGGAAATGCTTTGTCTGCTTTCTGCCTGTGGCTCTGAGACACTTTGGTTTAGGAGAGGGGTGACCTGAAATCAGGAGTAAGGGACTGGTTTTGACAGAGGAAAGATTTTCCTAACGTCACCCTCTGCTTGCACACAAACCCATCCTCGCCCTCCCTCACTGCCCGAGCTTCCTGGGCAACCACTTCTTGCTGTGCTTTTGGGAATGCAAGAAATGATTGGTTTCAGCATAGGCGAGATCTGAGAGTCAGAGCTTCTTCCACAGCTCTCTTGATTCTGCTTTCCCAGCTGAGGAACAGATGGATGCTTGTGGTGTGTTGACCCTGCCTGGAGGCCAGGTGCCCACCAGAGCCGCTCTATCACTGCCCCTCCTTAACTAGACAGGGGAGAAAAGGTATAACGAAACGCTTGCGGGTCGAGATAAGGACAGGGAGAGATCACTCACTAAGTATCGTCATGGGCAAAACAGACTGAACGTAGAGAGAAAATTCATCTAATTTTTACCAAGCAAAAGAGAGTAGAGGAGTGAGAAATAAAATCAAACCTTGAAACACCTCCCACCACCCCTCCCATCTTCCCGGGCTTAACTTCACTCCCGATTTCAACCTCCTCCCTCCTCAGCGGCACAGGGGGACGGGGAATGTGGGTTGTGGTCAGTTCATCACATGGCGTCTCTGCCGCTCCTTCCTCCTCAGGGGCAGGACTCCTCACACTCTGCCCCTGCTCCAGCGTGGGGTCCCTCCCACGGGAGACAGTCCTTCACGAACTGCTCCAGTGTGGGTCCCCCACAGGGTCACAAGTCTGGCCAGCAAATCTGCTCTGGCGTGGGCTCCTCTCTCCACGGGGCCACGGGTCCTGCCAGCAGCTTGCTCCAGCACGCGCTTCCCATGGGGGCACAGCCTCCTTCACATGCCTCCAGCTGCTCTGGCCTGGGGTCCTCCACAGGCTGCAGGTGGAATCTCTACACCCCCTCATCCTTCCTCCATGGGCTGCAGGGGGACAGCCTGCTTCACCATGGTCTTCACCACGGGCTGCAGGGGGATCTCTGCTCTGGCACCTGGTGCACCTCCTCCCCCTCCTTCTGCACTGACCTTGGTGCCTGCAGAGTTTCTTACATCTTCTCACTCCTCTCTCCGGCTGCAAAAGCTCTCTCTAGCTTCTTTTTTCCCTCCTTAAAAAGGTTATCGCAGAGGCGCCGATGGGCTCGGCCTTGGCCAGCGGCGGGTCCGTCTTGGAGCCGGCTGGCACTGGCTCTGTCAGACACAGGGGAAGCTTCTAGCAGCTTCTCGCAAAAGCCACCCCTGTAGCCGCCCCCGCTACCAAAACCTTGCCACGCAAACCCAATACAATGCTCCAGCTGCAACGTCTCTCTTTTGCACCAAAAAATTACAGACCAAACAGGGAATCTGAAAACACCCTGCTCCTGAGGATGCTTCTTCAGTTCCTCCCAGCCTGGCCACAACCCATCTTTCCTCTCTTGAGCAGCAGTCGCAACAAGGGCATAAACTCAAAAGCACTGGCATCACCAGGTGGTGCCATAAATCGCCCCCCATTTCCAGGCTGCAGGGCGTCACTGTTTCCGTGCGTTTAACTCCTTCCCAAGACATTTCGCGCTCACGGCGGGTGCCTTTGCCAAACCGTCACTGCCTCACCAGTCACCATCGGCTGCACAGTGGAAAAAACGAGAACTGGAACCACTGTGTTCTGATTCCCCAGAGAAGCATCAAAGCTTGCTGGAAAAACATTGGGCGAAGGCTTTTCCAGGATAAAATGCAAAATTATGCATTTCAGAAGCACTCTCTTTTGAGCAAGGGGGAGTGCGAGAAGCAGAAAAATTCTGGCAACAGCAAAACATTCCAAAACATATTGAGCTGTGAATGCCAGTTAATTGCACAAAGTCAAAATTAAAGTATTTTTTCAGTACAAAATGTCTCGTCCATCTGAAAGGGATCTTTTTATAAGATTTGTCTTATAAGCAGTGTTGATGCTAGGGCAGTACCCTCCAGATAGGCCCACAGAAACATTTCAGGCTATCAGGATCGGGAAACGGTTTCTGCACGCCGTGGCTTTCTCTTGGTTGCACAGCAGAGGGAAGCACAAGGCCTATCCAATCTGACAATAGTAGCCATTTCACTGCCCGGGTGGTCCAAGAATGGGCGAAAGAGGAGGGAATTCAGTGGATATTCCATACCCCCTACTATCCCCAAGCTAAAGGCATATTAGAAAGAACGAATGGATTGTTAAAACCTGCCCTCAAGTTACACCATGCCGGGTGGCCTGCAAGACTTCCAGATGCTGTGGCAAAGGTTGATAACGGGTGGGGGAAGAACGGGTGTCCTAAACTTACTGCCTTCTGTCCTGACCCCCCTTCCTGGCTACCAGCAAGAAGAGAAAGCAGAAATCCAATAAAACCCCTTCACTACCCAGAACAGCTGGTCTTGGTTGATCCACCAACTACAGGAGAAGTACCTCTCATTCTAAAAACCCCACTAAGTCTTTATATGTGGTTAGCCACTGACGCTCATGGAAAAGACCGTCATATTCGTACTCGGTGGATAATCCCGCCCTTCTAATCCTCGTACTTTATGTATATATGTATTACAGGTTATCAGAAGGAACAAGGTGGGACCTATGTTAACTCTGACTATATTAATTGTTGCGTGCACCTTTTGCTTGGTTATACTTGTGATTTTTGCATGTTATAATAAGGAGAGATGCTTTGGACAACCTTCTTTGTCATCTTCCCCATCCTTGGTGAGGGAAGAGTAGAGGAGTCTCAGAACCTTGCATGGGGACTAATTGAAGGGTTCGTGCACATCTGGAACCACACTAATCAAGGAATCGTGTCCTAATTCCTGAGTCTTCAGGAGAAGCTATTGGCTTCTCTGTAGTGAATTTTAACCTCTAAAATAAGTTGTATAATAACTGTACTGCCAGTTGTACTTGGGGAAGAGGGAGAGCTTTGTTTTGAAGATTTGCCTGATGCAAATTTGCGGAGGTGAGCCGTGTGGGGAAGTGTGCCCCCAGGGTGGCCGTGGGGTGGGCGATGGGGCTCCGGGAGTCAGGAGGGTGTCCTTCTTGAGGGGCCTGGGCATCTCTTCCTCCCATCCGCTCCCTGCCCCAGGACAGCAACTGACCATGGCCTCTCTCCATTTTGCAGCATACGACACCCTTTAGCAGCACCGGTGCCGAAAACAGCCCCCATTGCCCTGTGACGTCCTCTCCATCCTCTCCACAGGGGATACTGTCACCAACCGAGCAGGGGGCTGTAGGCCCTGAGGCCGTGGGTGGCCTCCTCCTCAAGGTCTGGGCAGCACTTTTCCAACGACAACAGTGTCTCCTCGATCCCGTGCTGCCCTGGCTGCACCAGGAGCTGGAGGCAATATGTGGGGCCCAGTGGTGGCTGGCAAAGAGAGTGGAGAGCATCATCCTGCACGCCCTCTGCCTCCGTGGTCCAGATAGGGAGGTCGTGGTCCAGATGCTGCAGCCTGCGCTTGATGAATATGCAGCACCGCTGCTCCATGGCCTCATCGATGTCATCATGCACCGGTGCAGCGAGGAGGCCTGGAGGCTGCAGTGATCCCATGCTGCTGGGGAGGAGGAGAACAGCCCTGCGGCCAGCTCCAGCCCCACCATCTCTCGGGGGGGAAATCCTGTCCCACACCCAGCCTCCTCCAGCAGCCCTGCAAGCTCCGACAGGGAGGAGGAAGCCAGCATGTCAGAGGATGCCATGCGCAGCGGTTGCAGCCACCCCCCATCTGCGCCCATCCCTGCAGAGCAGGAGCAGCCCCAGGAGCAGCCAGGGGAGGTGGTGGTGGCAGCAGGTCCCTCTGCCCGGGGCTGCAGTCGCAGCCCCTCCGCTCTCGGCCGGTGCAGCTACTGCTCGCCTGGGGGGCCCCTGTGCCCCTCAAAGAGAAGGGCCCCCAGCCTACAGGACTCTCCCCAGCCCTGCAAGAGGCCATGCCACTGGCGACTCTAGCAGGGCTCCACCAAGTCCTTGAGTCAAGAAAAAGGAAATAAAATTCCTACTTCCTGACACAGTCTCTGGGTGCTGCTGTACAAATGAGTCTGTGTTGACCTCTTTGCTCTTCTTGCGGAGAAGAGAGTAAGGAATCACAAGCAATTATTTTTATCTGGATGGGAATTTTCCTGGAAGTAGAACATTGGTTTAGTGTTGTTGAAATCGAGGGTGGTAACGTGAGCAGTTGCATGGGCTTACTTAGAGGAGTTAAGTAACTTACTAGTTAAGAGCACCCTCCTTTCTCCCTAAGAACTCTCATGTGAGGTCTTTCTTGTGTTATTGCAAGGAATGGCACAGACCCATGCATGAAGTGGAGGGATGGTCAGCCAGAGCCAGGACGTCAGAATCTGGCTATAAATCACGTCAGATAGAAGAGTCAAATGCAACACAAGCAAACAAAAGGAGTGTGGAAGCAGGTGGGATTAAGCTGGAAATGACACTGGTGGTCTTGTTGAATGTAGCTTTGAGGAGGTGTATTCTTTACATGCAGTATGATGTCTGCAGTATGATGTCTGGAAACTTCCCCCCCTTCCAAAGTATGGAGCAGAATGCAGTTTGCACTGACAGCCAGCTGTACCACAGTCTGTTTTCACCGTGAAGGCTAAAACTGGTGTAGCTTTTTTAAAGCCAGAGAAGCCCATTCACACCCAGACACGTAAGCATTATGGCTGAAGAGGAAGCCGGCTGTCCTCGCTGTCCCAAAAGATACAATGCTTTAACTTTTGGTCAGCCCTGAAGGAGTCAGGCAGTTGGACTAAATGATCGTTGATAGGTCCCTTTCAACTGAAATATTCTATTCTCTTCCAGTCTAGTCTAGTGTATGCTGTGGTATGCTACGCTATGCTACGCTATGCTACGCTACGCTACGCTAAGCTACGCTAAGCTATGCTACGCTATGCTACGCTACGCTATGCTAAGCTATAAAGACGACAGCATGGGTTGATGGCATTAGTTTCTACAGCTGTGCAACCTGGGCTCAAAAACCAGCTCAACCCAACCCAAATGAATGCAACTCAACCCAGCGCAACTCAACTCAACCCAACCCAACCCACCCATGGTTGTACTTTCTCTCATAGCTAGTGCTATTAGGATTTGGCTCAGAAGAGGACACTTCCCTACCAAAGCCCTCCAGGTGCCGTAACTGTGGGATTTTAGGAGAATGTGAGTGCACGGGTGAGTGCACTTTCTCTGTTGGCCAAATGAGAAGAGAAATGCCAGCCTGCGTGAGGGCAAAGCTGAAGGATTTGTTTTTCTTGCTAAAGGCTTGGGCTGGAAGAAATCACTCTGTGTTTGCCAAGGCTGTTACCCCAAGGCTTACCTTTGGCTCAGATGCCGTGCCCGTTGTTCATGTCTCCTTGACAGCCCTCCCCATAGTGAGATTGCCCTGGATGATGTCAGACAGTGCAACCAGAGCAGAAGTGTCGCTAGCTGGGCAGAGAGAGGGACCGGATGCAGGCTGAGGCCATTGGACCTGCGACAGAACCAGCTTTGCTTGCCTCCTGCCCGCTCTGGCCTCGGCATCTGTTCCAATGCGGTGCGTGACTGCAGCAGGATTTCCAGCAGGATGGACATGGCCCGGGGCTCCAGGGGCCCATGGCCATGCCCCCCAGCAGGCTGGTACCACCACGGTGGGGTGCGAGGGGGAGGGAGAGGCCCCAGGAGAAGGGGGAGAAAGCAGCACCCAGAGACTGTGTCAGTGAAATAGGAATTTATTTCCTTTTTCTTCAATTCAGGGAAGGTGAAGCCCTGCTAGTGCCGCCGGCGGGGCGGCCTCTTGCAGGGCTGGGGAGAGTTCTGTGAGCTGGGGGCCCTCCTCTTTGGGGGGCACCGGTGTCCCCTGGATGAGCGGTCCCTGCCCCGGCCGGGAGCGGAGGGGCTGCAGCTGCAGCCCCGGGCAGAGGGACCTGCTGCTGCCACCACCTCCCCCGGCTGCTCCTGGGGCTGCTCCTGCTCTGCAGGGGCGGGCGCAGATGGGGGGCGGCTGCAATCCCCTCGCAGCGCGGCCAGCGACGTGCCGGCTTCCTCCTCTCCGTCTGAACTTGCAGGGCTGCTGGAGGAGGCTGGGCAGGGATCAGGAGTCCCCCTTCGGGAGCTGGTGGGGCTGGAGCTAGTGGAGCTGGAGCTGGCTGCAGGGCTGTCGTTCTCCTCTCCCACAGCTTGGGGTTGCTGCTGGCCCAGGTGCCGGCGGATCTCCCTGCCACACAGGTGTACGGCGGCGGGGATGAGCCGGTGGACGAATGTCCCTGTATATTCGGTCAGGTAGCCCTGCAGGTGCCGCAGCAACGCCTCCTCGTCCAGCCCGTAGAGGCACAGGTGGACCACAACGGTGCCCTCTGCCGCAGCCACCTCCCACCTGCGATCCTCGAACACCACCCTGAACTCCTGTTGCAGCCACGGCAGCAGGGGCCTGATGTTGTCTGGGTGGCTCTTGAAAAAGTCCGCCCAGACCTCAGGAGTGAAGCCGCCCACCTCAGGCCTGGGCACCGGTCCCACAGCCCCATGCTCCTCCTGGCGGTCCTCAGCCGGTGGCTCAGTGGGGCCTGGGACGTCGAACATCAAATAATCGTCATCCGACCGCACAGAGAACAAGATGGTTGTCGTCACCGACCTGCACAGGGGGCAGTTTGGCTTCTGCCGTGCCCAGCGCAGCGCACAGCCTAAGCAAAATTGGTGGAGGCAAGGGGACATGTAGGCAACGTCCTCTTGATCGTCACCGCAGATGGGGCAGCTCCACTCTGTCTCCATGGCCGTGCTGCCTGTGCGCTGTGGTGGGCTGGGGAGCGCTGAGGATTACAAGCTGCTCCCTCTCGCTGGCGCTGCAGCGGTGGGTGTCACACTCTGCAAAATGGAGAGAGTCCAAGGTCACTCCCTGTCCCAGGGCAGGGAGTGGATGGGAGGAAGAGATGCCCAGGCCCCTCGAGAAGGACACCCTCCAAGCTCCCAGAGCCCCATCGCCTGCCCCACAGCCACTCCGAGGGCACATTTCCCCACACGGCTCACCTCCGCTGCTGCAAGCTGGCCCCGCGGTGCCCGGCTGCCTGAACCAGGCAGGGCCAGGGAAACACAGGGGACAGCTCCGGGACGGGCACCGAGAGCTGCCAACGGCAGCCCCCAAAGCACCACCCAGCACCGGGAGAAGCCTCGCTCGACCCTCCAGACCTCGCAGGCACGCTTGGCAGGAGTCCAGGCACGAGCCAGGCTGGGCCAGCCTCTGCCGGCACCCCAAGATAAGCAGCGAGGGATGCAAGGTCACACTCTGTTGCCCGGTGACCTCACAGTCCACCACTCGCTGATGTCAGCCTGCACCACCCACTGATGTCACAGTGGGCCTTCTGCTTCTGCAGGCGCACAATATCAGGAGAAAAAAAGAAAGTATCGCTTCTTGTTTTCTACTTCTACATGTTCGTGTTGCAATCTCTTGGTCACCTGCAAGACGCGCCCATGACTGTGTGTCTCGTCCCCACTCCTGAGGCCTTGCAGATGTCTCCTGCAAAGGGGAGCGTGGTGGGAGCAGTCAGCGTGGACTGCCCGTGGCTGGATGACGCCTTCCCCATCTGGCTGCGTTTCCCTGTGCAATGCCGGGATCTTCAGGAGGGACCTGGGTGGTCAGAGGCCAGCCCTGGGTGAGAGTCTCCCACCCTGCTGGGTTGTGCCCCCCGCCGGCAGGGAGAAGCCTAAAGGGCCAATTTGCTCCAGCCGCATCCACTCCCGCTGGCACTCGCCCACAGTGCCAGCTCCCTCTCTGCTTACCGACTCTGCCATGCTTTGGGTAGCTGGTGCTCCTGGCCAACTGTTGCGTTGCTGGTCCTCACAAGCACTAGCGATGGGGCCTGACCCTCTAGATGCAGGAAGGAGTGGTAGCTGCTGTCCCTCCAGAGTACGGTAGAAGGGCCACAGGTGCCCTGCTCACAACTCCGGGGAGCCCAGGATCGATCACCGCGTGGGCCGTGCTGTGCCATCATCCGTTCTTGCCTCTAGCTCTTACAGTCATTGAGAGTCATTAGTCCAAGCACTTCTGTTTTCTGTTAGAAGAGCTTTACCTGTTAGTTTTGAGTTTGATTGTGTGACGGTGCAGGGTGCTGCGTAGGTCGGCCACATGGGTCTGCCCATTAAAATCTCGTGAGGTGACAGCCCATATTTTCCATTTGCAGTGCTTCTCGTCTACAGCAATTGGAAAGGCAGACACGCGCAGACGTCTCCAGCCAGTCTCTGCACACAAATTTTTGGTCAGTTTGGTTTTAAAGTCAGAGATTTTTCTCTCTACAGCCCCACTGGACTGGGGGTGATGCGCACAAGGACACTTTGCTTCTATTTGCAGGGCTGGGCAATTCTTCTGTATTGCTTGCCCAGTAGAATCGTCCTCTTGTTGCTGTCTAGCGGTAGGGGAATACCAAACCCAGGAATGAGTTCTCTCTGCAGTTTGTTTTTGCACAAGTTGTTTCATCTGCATGCTTACAAGGACAGGCCTCCATCCTGAGAACAGATCTCAAATGAGAAGAACATCCTCAAAATTACAGCATCTAGGCCTCTGAATAAAGTAAATCTGCTAATTTACAAATGCTCCTCACAGTTCTGCGTGTGCAGCTATACTTGTCTTCTCCTTCGGTCCTACATCCTTTTGTTGAAAATTTGTCCTAACCTTATAGAATCATAGAATCGTAGAATCTTTAAGGGTGGAAAAGACCTATAAGATCATCAAGACAAACTGTCAACCCAACACTACCATGTCTACTAAACCGTGTCCTGAAGTGCCACGTCTACACGGTTTTTGAACACCTCCAGGGATGGTGACTCCATCACCTCTCTAGGCAGCCTGTTCCAATGCCTGACCACTCTTGCAGTGAGGAATTTTTTCCTAATATCCAATCTAAACCTCCCCTGACACAACTTGAGACCATTTCCTCTTGTCCTTTCGAAAGTTACTTTGGAGAAGAGACCAACACCCAGCTCACTACTACCTCCTTTCAGGTAGAGTTGTAGAGAGCGAGAAGGTCTCCCCTCAGCCTCCTCTTCTCCAGACTAAACAACCCCAGTTCCCTCAGCCGCCCTCCTAAGACTTCCTCTCTAGACCCTTCACCAGCTTCGTTGCCCTTCTTTGGAGACGCTCCAGTACCTCAATGTCTTTCCTGTAGTGAGGGGCCCAAAACCGAACACAGGACTCGAGGTGCGGCCTCACCAGTGCCGAGCACAGGGGCGCAATCACACCCCTACTCCTGCTGGCCACACTATTCCTGATACAAGCCAGGATGCTGTTGGCCTTCTTGGCCACCTGGGCACACTGCTGGCTCATGTTCAGCTGGCTGTCGACCAGCACCCCCAGGTCCTTTTCCTCCAGGCAGCTTTCCAGCCACTCTTCCCCAAGCCCGTAGCGTTGCGTGGGGTTGTTGTGACCCAAGTGCAGGACCTGGCACTTGGCCTTGTTAAACCTCATACATTTGGCCTTGGCCCATCGATCCAGCCTGTCCAGATCCCTCTGCAGAGCCTTCCTACCCTCAAGCAGATCGACAGGCCTGCCCAATCTGGTGTCATCTGCAAACTTACTGACGGCACACTCAATCCCCTCATCCAGATCGCTGATGAAGATATTAAACAAGACTGGCCCCAAGACTGAGCCTTGGGCAACACTGCTTGTGACCGGCCGCCAACTGGATTTAAATCCGTTCAACGCAGCTCTCTGGGCTCGACCTTCCAGCCAGTTTTTTACCCAGCAAAGAGTGCACTTGTCTAAGCCATGAGCCGCCAGCTTCTCTAGGAGCGAAGACTCAAGACTTAAGCATTTGAAGGGTACCGTGCTAGCAAGCTTCAGTCGTTTACACCTTCATTTCTGAGTGAATGAAAGCCCCTTCAGGCTACAGAACTGTTTGAATAACTAAAAATATGTATGAATTATACAAATCCTAAATCTCTGTGGACTGTTTAAAAAGAAGACAACATCATCTTTAAAGTTCTTTCCCCTGCCTTTTCCAGTAGTATTAGCTGTATCTTCAGACACATCAACAGTTTAACGGTACAGTCATCAGCTGAGAGACTTCATGAAAGCCTTCTATTGCTGTTTAAAAAGAAGACAACATCATCTTTAAAGTTCTTTCTCTTGCCTTTTCCAGGAGTATTAGCTGTATCTTCAGACACATCAACAGTTTAACGGTACAGTCATCAGCTGAGTGACTTCATGAAAGCCTTCTATTGCTCTCATCCCATTCCAAAATAATGTTGAGAATGGACAGATAACGGAAAAAGAGGCTGTGGTGGGTTGACCCTGCCTGGAGGCCAGGTGCCCACCAGAGCCGCTCTATCACTGCCCCTCCTTAACTAGACAGGGGAGAAAAGGTATAACGAAACGCTTGCGGGTCGAGATAAGGACAGGGAGAGATCACTCACTAAGTATCGTCATGGGCAAAACAGACTGAACGTAGAGAGAAAATTCATCTAATTTTTACCAAGCAAAAGAGAGTAGAGGAGTGAGAAATAAAATCAAACCTTGAAACACCTCCCACCACCCCTCCCATCTTCCCGGGCTTAACTTCACTCCCGATTTCAACCTCCTCCCTCCTCAGCAGCACAGGGGGACGGGGAATGTGGGTTGTGGTCAGTTCATCACATGGCGTCTCTGCCGCTCCTTCCTCCTCAGGGGCAGGACTCCTCACACTCTGCCCCTGCTCCAGCGTGGGGTCCCTCCCACGGGAGACAGTCCTTCACGAACTGCTCCAGTGTGGGTCCCCCACAGGGTCACAAGTCTGGCCAGCAAATCTGCTCTGGCGTGGGCTCCTCTCTCCACGGGGCCACGGGTCCTGCCAGCAGCTTGCTCCAGCACGCGCTTCCCATGGGGGCACAGCCTCCTTCACATGCCTCCAGCTGCTCTGGCCTGGGGTCCTCCACAGGCTGCAGGTGGAATCTCTACACCCCCTCATCCTTCCTCCATGGGCTGCAGGGGGACAGCCTGCCTCACCATGGTCTTCACCACGGGCTGCAGGGGGATCTCTGCTCTGGCACCTGGTGCACCTCCTCCCCCTCCTTCTGCACTGACCTTGGTGCCTGCAGAGTTTCTTACATCTTCTCACTCCTCTCTCTGGCTGCAAAAGCTCTCTCTGGCTGCAAAAGCTCTCTCTAGCTTCTTTTTTCCCTCCTTAAAAAGGTTATCGCAGAGGTGCTGATGGGCTCGGCCTTGGCCAGCGGCGGGTCCGACTTGGAGCCGGCTGGCACTGGCTCTGTCAGACACAGGGGAAGCTTCTAGCAGCTTCTCGCAGAAGCCACCCCTGTAGCCGCCCCCGCTACCAAAACCTTGCCACGCAAACCCAATACAGAGGCGCATGAGCAAAGTGTCGGGCAAACCCATCACACATGTGGAGCAAACCTATCCTGTCACGGAGCTGCAATCTTCCCCCCTGTGCTGGTGTGGGCCACCCGAGCAAGGGCAGGTCTGTCTGTTGTTCTTCTCGCTGTACTGCCAAAGCCGCTTTGCCTGCAGTTTGCAGGGAGCTGTAAATCACTCCAGCCAGGCTCACGGCACGGTATTGTCTGCCTGCTTGGGTTGTTGTAGTACTATTAGTGGGAAGCGATCAAGTGAGCTATAGCTTGAAACCAGGGTGGCAGAGAAGCAGGGTTTGTAAGCAACAGGAGAGTTTCCTTGCCTCTGCTTGACCATCTTCTCAGGAATAGCTCCTAGGGAGTACATAATTTATAGCACTCTGTAATATTTGGCTCTACTGCTTGTTCCTGTCAGGTTTAAATCTCCGTAAGATGAGGCTACTCCTTTGCAACTCTTTTGCAGTTCCCTTTCCTACCTGATTCTTCACAAATGTGGAAATTCAGTTTGTAGAGAGCTTAGAATCATAGAATCATTTAGGGTCTTTAAGGTCATTGAGTCCAACCATAATCCTAACACTGCCAAGTCCACCACTAAACTATGTCCTTAAGGGCCACTTCTCAACATCTTTTAAATACCTCCAGGGATGGTGACGCAACCACTTCCCTGGGCAGCCTGCTGCAGTGTTTGACAACCCTGTCAGCGAAGAAATTTTTCCTGCCTTTTGCTCTGGTGTTTGGAGGACACAGTACCACTGTGTGTCACGGAAGTATCTCCACAGGGACAGGAAGAAGGGGGGAAGAGAGGCAGAAGAGAGAGGAGGAAGAGAAAGAGCAAACATGAGGGAGGAAGACAGGGAAGGAAGGGAGGGAGGGAGGGATGAAGGAAGGAAGGAAGGAAGGAAGGAAGGAAGGAAGGAAGGAAGGAAGGAAGGAAGGAAGGAAGGAGCGGGGAGAGCAGAGGAGCCCGTGTGCCACGTTTGGGAGGCTTGAGGAGTGCCCAGCTTGCTCCCCATGGACAAGAGGGGCTCCCTCTCTGTGGGTGCGGGCAGCCTTTGGTGCCTGCTGCCCCCAGCACGGGGCTGCAGTGCAATCTGCAGATAGCAACTGTCATTCGCACCAGAAGCCACTCTCTGTAATGCATATGGGCACACCCCTAATGAGGAATTCAATGAAAATCGCCCCAAGGGAAATTAGAAGAAATGTTTGTCAAAGCGGGGGTGGAGGCTGACAGAACAGCAGGCTGTTATGGAAAGGGAATGTGAAGAATAGTGTATGGTAACAACCAGGAGCTGTTGTCACCTCCATGCTGGCCTTTAATCGCACTGATACAAACCCAGAATGACTCTACAGCTCTCGGTGTCATTGCTTGTCTTGAACTGATGTAAGCTGCCCACCGATTCTGCACATGCCTTTCACCCACATGCAAAGATGCGTAAGAGATTAAAGGCCTCACTTGGTACCACACCACGCTTGCTCTTCTCTAGAACAAAGGCCCTGAAACTTCACAGGGCAGAAAATGAGGCCGTGTTTCATCACTTTTGCAAATCCCTGGGCCAAGCCCCCAGTGGGTTACACCTCGATAAGCGGAGTTGTGCAGCAAGGGGAACTTCCACCCTCTTGCAATTTCCACCTTGGAAAGAAATGTGCTTGCATTTCCACACACACTCATGATAATGGGAAAGCACTGGAAAATAATGGTTTTAGTGAAAGTCTGTGACACGCGTCAGTCAAAATGTTGCAATTTATTTTCCGTAACAGTACACATGACAAGACATGGGTGTCCTTGAAGCCCATAGCGCTCTGGGGTTGGGCCTGGGATATCTGGTTCCTTTCCATAACATTTTCTCATGACCGTGTGTGCATGCAGGACTGCTATAAAATAGGATTGCTTCTGAGCACTGGTATTAAACACTCAGACTTGGGCACCCAGATGGTGGTATCAGATGGGAAAAGGAAACGGCTGCATTTGAACTGATGTTTAATTTCCACGTGGCAAACAGTAGCTCCTTTCATGTGGTTTTGAATCATAGAATCATAGAATTATTTTGGTTGGGAAAGACCTTCAAGATCATCAAGTCCAACTGTCACCGAAATCCGGGAATAAACCTCGTAACACCAACGTAGTGTTAAAAGGCAGGCATTCTTTATTGCAGCGCTGGATGCACGGGGGATAGCTCCACCCAACGTGCATGCCAGGTGATCACCAACACACAGGTTATGTAGGATCAAAACATACGTATTCATCGTTTATCTCAGAAAGGGCAGTCCTATGATAATCATTTCTTAGAATCCATTTCCATATTCTCCTCCCCGTCACGCATGCTCAGTGATTTGAGTCGGTGGTCCTCAAGGGTCTCTGGTGGTCGTCAGCGGTCTCGTGCCCGTGTCCGCTGCGTGACCCTCTTCTTGCAGGCATGCGCAGTATCCTTGCTGTGGATGCACCTGTCCATAACGACTTACTTCATAAGATTAATATCTCCAAACCTATTGTTCAGTTTGGTAGGGACTGTACATGGAACATAGCAGCGTTGTACCTTGCCATGGTCAGTCAGCTTCATTACCTATTACCCTGGTTACAAACTAACTATCTCAACCTGATTCTATAGTTTCTGTTTCACAGCCCCTATTCCACGGTTACACAACTGCTAACCTAGCACTGCCAAGCCCAACCACTGAACCATGTCCCTAAGCACCACATCCACGCATCTTTTAAATACCTCCAGGGACGGCGACTCAACCACTTCCCTGGGCAGCCTGTTCCAGCAATTCATAACCCTTTTGGTGAAGAAATTTTTCCTAATATCCAGTGTAAACCTCCCCCAGGGCCACTTGAGGCCATTTCTTCTTGTCCTATTGCTTGTTACTTGGGACAAGAGACCGACACTCAGCTGGCTACAGCCTCCTTTCAGGTAGCTGTAGAGAGAGATGAGGTCTCCCCTCAGCCTCCTCTTCTCCAGACTAAACAACCCCAGTTCTCTCAGCTGCTCCTCATAAGACTTCCTCTCTAGACCCTTCACCAGCTTCGTTGCCCTTCTTTGGAGATGCTCCAGCACCTCAATGTCTTTCCTGTAGTGAGGGGCCCAAAACTGAACACAGGACTCGAGGTGCGGCCTCACCAGTGCCGAGCACAGGGGGGCAATCACATCCCTACTCCTGCTGGCCACACTATTCCTGATACAAGCCAGGATGCTGTTGGCCTTCTTGGCCACCTGGGCACACTGCTGGCTCATGTTCAGCCGGCCGTCAACCAGCACCCCCAGGTCCTTTTCCTCCAGGCAGCTTTCCAGCCACTCTTCCCCAAGCCTGTAGCATTGCATGGGGTTGTGACCCAAGTGCAGGACCCGGCACTTGGCCTTGTTGAACCGCATAGAGTTGGCCTCGGCCCATTTATGCAGCCTGTCCAGATCCCTCTGCAGAGCCTTCCTGCCCTCAAGCAGATCAACACTCCCACTCAGCCTGGTGTCATCTGTGAACTTACTGAGGGTGAACTTGATCCCCTCATCCAGACCATTGATGAAGATATTAAAGAGAACCGTCTGCAGTGCTGAGCCCTGGGCAACACCACTTGTGACAGGCCACCAACTGGATTTAGCTCCATTCGCCACAAGCAAGAGAGGTTCTTTTTCCCGTTTTACAGACAAGCCACTGGACCAGAGGGGGGCAAATCCTTCCGTCTCAGGTCCCGCCGTGAGCGTGGGGAAGGGGTTCCAAGGCAGTACCTGAGTCAGGCTAGGGAGCGAGGCTGTCTCAAGTCCATCTTAACTGCCAGATCCCAGGACAGTATCGCAGCCCTCCTACTCCACTTCTGAAACCTAACAACCTTCACACTTGTGCTTGTTTATGCTTTCAGCCCACACAGGCCGGCATGGCTGGTATCATGGATGAAATCACTTGGAAGAAGATGGGTTACGTGCCTAGATTTTGGAGATAACACAACCTAATAGCAAAGTCCTGAGGATGAGCAGCCGGGTACTTTGGGGACATCTTTACACTCTCTAGACCAATAAATAACACTGACTGTGCTCTACCAGGCACTCTGAGTACAGACAGGACCCCACGGGTTTTACGTACCTCTGACTTCAAGCTCCGCTGGCCCTCCCTTCCCCCCGCAAAACTGCTGTATATTTTAATGTTGACTCGGGTGTTTCAAAACTGCACTGCCCTCCCTTTTGGCTGCCCTGTGGCTGGGCTGCAAGACGTCTGTTGAGAGAGTATTGCTCTGCACTTTTCCGTATATCCACAGAGAGAAGAACAAGAAATCTGGCCTTAAAGAACCTGCGGTCTACCTGGGCTAAAATAAAGGACTTGGAGAAGGCACCCTCGTACCCTCTGTGCAGGCAGGAAGAAAAACGCAGCGTTTGAGAACTGAACCCACACAATTATTCAGGGGCTTCGTTTTTGCTAACGGGCGTCAGCATCATCTTCCTCTGCAGTCCTGCAGTTATCATAAGGCCAAGTGCACGGAGGGAAACAGTGGCTGAACAGAGACTGACCCCACACTGCCTTCCCCCAGCTGTCTTGTAGGGCAGCATCTTCTCCTTCAGGGTGCGTTGCAGAGAGAGGGCGAGCGTTTAGCACAATGCATTCAGGCGTCATTACAGAGAGATCCTATCCTTTTCTTGCTCAGCCTGTTACAACCGGTGTTTGCCAGACGGCGTGGCTATATTGCTCCCCAGCGTTTCTTTTCATAAGGCTGAGAACTTGTAGCCTGCTGCTAGCTCACCTTATTTGCGGGGAAAGAGAATGGTTTTGGTCTGAGCCCTTCCACAAAGGCAAGGCATTAACAAGGAGAGCCACATCCCTGGTGCCCGGTGAGGGAAACACCTTTCTCTGGGATGAGAAAGTAATGACTCGGATAACAGGCACAACAAACAGTCTCAGGAGTGTCTGATTGACTGGGTATGGGAGATGGGTGTCTGTCTGAAGTCCACTGAGGATGAATAGCAAACAGAGATAGCAGAAGGAAACGTGGGAGAGTTAGACCTTCCTGGGCCCTGGTGGCGATACCCCCTGACACATCGCCTTGTTCCCTGGGAGGAGGCAATCCTTCCCCAAGGGTGGAGGAGACACTCTGGTAATGCCGCAGGTGGTGGGATAGCTGGAACCTAAAGCCAGTGGGAGGAAACGAGAAACCTGGAGAAGCAACAGTATCGGTGATGCTGAGTCTTCAGTTCAGTGGAGCAAGTCCTGCCCATTCAATGTATCTCAGACTCGGCGGTGAAAGAGCAGCAGGATAAAAAAGGCCTATTTCCCCTTTCAGAAAAGAGCTTTTAAGAAAACGAGCCAAAGGGGAAATGTCTGATTCCTGCCAAAGCCATATTCTCTTTGTTCTCTCTCATCCATTGCCTCTTTAGAGGGCATTTGGCATACAGCCACATCAGACCATTGGCATGGAGGGAGGGATGTGGGGTCAACAGGAAAAGGTCAGGTACTGGGGGTATCTGTACCAGCAAGCAGTAAGGGAAAAACAGTCAGCCTGGATGCCTCCAAGAAAGCGCCAAACATTTTTGAGAACCTGGTGTCCTACAAACACTCACGATGAACTTCTTCCTATCCTCTACGGAGATGTGTTACCCTCTTATAACCCAATGGGAAGATGACGCGTTCCCATGTGTGTAGCCCAAGGAGAATGCCTTTAGTGTCCTTCTACCAAGCAGAGATGAAGGGACAGTGAAGAGGACACGGCTGTGTGGCAGCTTTGTTTAGGGTGGCTGGGAGGAAGAAGAGTGCGAGTAGGTATAGGCAGTGCTTAGCTCGCACGGCCAGATCTTGCCCAGGCCCAGGCAAAGGTAAAGGGCAGCAACTTAAAGAGCAACGTGGGGAACAGCAAACTGGGAAACTGCTGCGGGCGTTTGCACTGGCGAAGGTGCAGAGCTGAAGCGACGGAGCTACAGACGTTCAGTTAGTTGAATTAGCAGAACGACAGAAGGTCCATTAACATAAGCTTTCCCCAAAGAGCGCGTGAAGGAGGTAGAGATGCCCTCAAAGGTCGGCGTTAGAGGAGTCATTCTGCGGGATGCAAAGCTCACGATTACGTTACGAGGGGGCAGTTTCCTGTTGCTGGCTGTGGCACAGGGATCTGCTGGTGCGCAGAGAACGTGTTTGTTCTCTCAGGTGGAGAGTTCTCCAAATGGCAGCAGCTGAGAGAAATGGAGAGACCTGCAGGGGAGGTGCAGGGCAGTCCCACTTGTACTGGGGCAGTCCGAGCGGGGCATAATCTGCAGCGGACTGCCCACATTTCCTAGACGAGAGCCACCCCACAGCTGGGATCACAGGGCACGTGGGAGGCAACAGAGAGCGTAAAGGACAGCAAGAAGCCGCTGGTGCGGGCAGCAAAATCTGTTACTAGAGCCGGGTAACTGGGCTTGTGAAATCAAATGACAGCCTGCTGCTGGGCACAAAGGCAGCAGGCATCATGCAACACCTAGAAGTGAGGCTCCAGAGTCACAGCTTTTTATTTCGGTCCATCTTCAGCCCCTTGATGCAGGTCAATGGAAGAGGCCCCGTTTTGGCTGCCAGGCAGGTGGCTGAGGATCAAGACCTTGCATTCCGTGAGACACTGTCAATTCCACATGCAAAGGCAGGGATACACGGAAATCCAGAGCCCAAATGAGATGTAGCAAGGAAGGACTTAGAGCCGTGAAGCACTAGGAAGCCTTCTGGGACAAGAGGAGCCTGAGCAAGAAGAGAAGGCTGCATTTTGATTGGAAGGAAGGGAGGCTTCTGGCCCTGAATATTCAAAGGCTTCTGGAGGACTACTTCCAGTAGAAGCTGGGGGAAAGCACAGAGATGCAGAAGAGCACCCAGTGCAGGCTGATGTGATCTCAAAAGCGGATACAGCTAGGCTTCAGCGCCCCTTGGGAAATACCAGGAGGGAAACGAAAAGAACGATTGCAATCGGTAAGGAAAGGAAATTAGTCTGCTAATGTCGGTTGAATGGCACGTGCAAATTTCAGTGTTGGAGTAAGGGCAAAATTTTCAGGTGCTGGTACACCTATTCCTGAAGCCTGAAAAAGAAGTTAGAGGCGCTGAAACGCCTGCCTTCAAGGAGCACCCGGATACAAGGGGCAGCTCAGAGAGCTGGACTATGGAGGATCAATGGGATTCAATGTAACCGGACTGCCAGCTTCATAGCAATGATGCGATAAGGTGTTCAGGGGGCAGAACAGCACTCTGCCTGAAAGACTCTGAAAGCAGCAACAGCATCAAAGCATTACAGAAGAGCATCACAGGACACGCAGGTGGAAATCACAGACTGACAACAAAAATGACTTTTTTGGGTTGTACCACTGACCTCCTTGATCACATGGAAAATAAGGAGGTGATTAGTGACAGCCAGCATGGCTACACTAAGGGCAAATCGTGCCTGACAAATCTGTTGCCCTTCTATGATGGGGTTACAGCATTGGTGGACAAGGGAGGAGCGACTGACGTCATCTACCTGGACTTGTGCAAGGCATTTGACACTGTCCCCCACAACATCCTTGTCTCTAAATTAGGGAGACATGGATTCAATTGATGGACCACTCAGCTCAGTGGGTAAGGAATTGGCTGGATGGTCGCACTCAAAGAGTTGTGGTCAACAGCTCAATGTCCAAGTGGAGACTAGTGACGAGTGGCATTCCTAGGAGTCGGTACTGGGACTGGCACTGTTCAACATCTTTGTCGGCAACATGGACAGCAGGATCGAGTGCACCCTCAGCAGGTTTGCCGACAACACCAAGCTGTGTGGTGGGGTCAACATGCTGGAGGGAAGGGATGCCATCCAGAGGGACCTTGACAGGCTGGAGAGGTGGGCCCGTGCAAACTGCATGAAGTTCCACAAGGCCAAGTACAAGGTCCTGCACGTGGGTCGGCGCAATCTCAAGCACGATTATAGGCTGGGTGGAGAATGGATCGAGAGCAGCCCTGAGGACAAGTACTTGGGGGTGTGGATTGATGAAAAGCTCAACATGAGCCGGCAGTGTGCGCTTGCAGCCCAGAAAGCCAACCATGTCCTGGGCTGCATCAAAAACAGTGTGACCAGCAGGTTGAGGGAGGGGATTCTGCCCCTCTACTCTGCTCTGGTGAGACACCCCTGGCAGTACTGCACCCAGCTCTGGGGGCCCCAGTACAAGAAAGACATGGAGCTGTTGGAGTGAGTCCAGAGGAGGGCCACGAAGTTGATCAGAGGGCTGGAGCACCTCTGCTATGAGGACAGGCTGAGAGAGTTGGGGTTGTTCAGCCTGGAAAAGAGAAGGCTCCGGGGAGATCTAATTGCGGCCTTCCAGTACCTGAAGGGGCCTACAGGAAAGCTGGTGAGGGACTGTTTGGGAGGGAGTGTAGTGACAGGACAAGGCGTAATGGGTTTCAGCTGAAGGAGGGTAGATCTAGATTAGATATTAGGAAGAAATTCTTTACTGTGAGGGTGGTGAGGCACTGGACAGGTTGCCCAGAGAGGTTGTGGATGCCCCCTCCCTGGCAGTGTTCAAGGCCAGGTTGGATGAGGCTTTGGGCAACGTGGTCTAGTGGCGGGTGTCCCTGCCCAGGGCAGGGGGGTTGGAATTAGATGATATTTGAGGTCCTTTCCAACCCAAACCATTCTATGATTCTATCATTCTATGAAGGAGAGAGTGATCAAGAAGTGGTAAGCAGGATTCACAAAGCTGCGAATTTTGGACAGGTAGTAGTAGGGGAATGCTGACTACTGGGTCAAGGAATTCTCAAGAATGAAGCGCAGAGGGAGCATCTCTGGGTGCAATAAATGACTTCTGCCTAAGACAACCAGCCCTACAGCCCACAGGAGAAGAGGCCGTACAGGATTTGGTCTGGCATGGTTGCATGACATGCACGTAAATTGATGAGGTTTTATCACAAGGGCTGTTCTCTAACAAGAACAACCGTACAATCTGGTTCAGGGGCTGTGGTGGGTTGACCCTGGCTGGAGGCCAGGTGTCCACCAGAGCAGCTCTCTCACTCCCCTCATTCACTAGACAGGGGAGAAAAGGTATAACAAAACGCTTGTGGGTCGAGATAAGGACAGGGAGAGATCACTCACTAATTATCGTCACGAGCAAAACAGACCGAACTTAGAGAGGGAATTCATCGAATTTATTACTAGGCAAAAGAGAGTAGAGGACTGAGAAATAAAATCAAACCTTGAAACACCTCCCACCACCCCTCCCATCTTCCCAGGCTCGACTTCACTCCCAGCTTCAACCTTCCTCACCTTCAGCGGCACAGGGGGACGGGGAATGGGGGTTACGGTCAGTTCATCACATATTGTTTCTGCCGCTTCTTCATCCTCAGGGGGAGGACTCCTCTCATCGTTCCCCTGCTCCAGCATGGAGTCCCTCTCACGGGGTGCAGACCTTCAGGAGCAAACTGCTCCAGCGTGGGATCCCCCATGGGGTCACAAGTCCTGCCAGCAAACCTGCCCTGGCGTGGGCTCCCCTCTGCACGGGTCCACCGGTCTGGCTGGGAACTTGCTCCAGCGTGGGCTTCCCACGGGCCACAGCCTCCTTCGGGTGCCTCCACCTGCTCCGGCGTGGGGTCCTCCATGGGCTGCAGGTGGAACCTCTACACCCCCTCTTCCTTCCTCCATGGGCTGCAGGTGGAATCTCTACACCCCCTCATCCTTCCTCCATGGGCTGCAGGGGGACAGCCTGCCTCACCATGGCCTTCACCACGGGCTGCAGGGGGATCTCTGCTCCGGCGCCTGGAGCTCCTCCTCCCCCTCCATCTGCACTGACCTTGGTGTCTGCAGAGTTTCTTACATCTTCTCACTCCTCTCTCCGGCTGCAAAAGCTCTCTCTAGCTTCTTTTTTTTCCCTTCTTAAATATGTTATCACAGAGGCGCTGATTGGCTTGGCCTTGGCCAGCGGCGGGTCCGTCTTGGAGCCGGCTGGCATTGGCTCTGTCAGACACAGGGGAAGCTTCTAGCAGCTTCTCGCAGAAGCCACCCCTGTAGCCCCCCCGCTACCAAAACCTTGCCACCCAAACCCAACACAGGGGCACAGCAGGGAGGATGGGCCAAATAAATGCCACATTCAGGTGTTACGGTATTCCCTCTTGAGAAAGGCGGAGAAGCGGGGAGAGATCATACTGGGTGCTATTGAAAGACAGTCAACGAACAATGCAGTCATCAGGCACGGTCAACGTGGCTTCACAAAGGGAAAGTCCTGCCTAACGGGACTAATTTGATGTCCTTCTGCAATGAGGTCACCCACCTAGTGGATGCAGAGAAGCCGGTGGATGCAGTTTTTCTGGATTTTACTAAGGCTTTAGCTACTCTCCCTCACAGCATCCTTCTGGACAAGTTGTCCAAATGTGGGATGAGCAGGTTGATGGTGTGCTGGGTGAAGAACTGGCTGGACGGCAGGGCTCAAAGAGTTCTACAAGTGGATGGGGCTACGTCTGGCTGATGACCAGTCACCAGCAGTGCTCCTCACGGCTCAATCCCAGGGCCTGCTCTGCTCAATATTTTGATCAATGATTGGCATGCAGGAGTTGAATGCACCAGTAGCAAGTTTGCTGATGATCCCAAACTGGGAGGTGCTGTTGACTCTCCCGAGGGACAAGAGGCCTTGCAGAGGGATCTGGATAGGTTGCAGCATTGGGCAGTCATCAGGGGCGTGCAATTTAACAAGACCAAATGCCGGATTCTACACCTGGGACGGAGTAATGCGGGACACAAGTGCAAATTGGGAGAGGAGTGTCTGGAGAGCAGCCCTGCAGAAAGGGATCTGTGGGTGCTGGTTGACAGCAGGCTCAGTGTGAGTCACCAGCGTGCTCTGGAGGCAAGAGGACAAACGGCATCCTGGGGTGCATCAAACACAGTATAACCAGCCGGTCAAAAGAGGGGATTATCCTGCTGTATTCAGTGTTGGTGCGGCCTCACCTTGAGTGCTGTGTGAAGTTCTGGGTGCCACAATTTTAGAAGGACGTGAAGGTCCTTGAATGCACCCAGAGGCAGGCAGCAAAGCTGGTGAAAGGACTGGAAGGCATGTCCTGTGAGGAGCAGATGAGGACTCTGGGTTTGTCTAGTTTGGGAAAAAGGAGGCTGAGGGGTGACCTCATGGCCAAACACCTAGGTGGACAAGCTTTGTCCACCTAGACACAGTATCGCCAGCGAGGCAGAACAGACCAGCACTGAGAAGCAGCTCTGCCATCACACCTGCTTCAGCAGAGAGAACTGTGTCAAACATCCCCTTACTCATTTTGAACTTGCACATACGCTGCTCGTAGCTTCCAGGTAGCACAATGAGGTAAAGTTGCCTCTCCCATTGATGCAGACGAGAAGCACTGCAAATAGAATATATGGGCTGTCACCTCACGAGATTTTAATGGGCAGACCCATGTGGCCGACCTACGCAGCACCCTGCACCGTCACACAATCAAACTCAAAACTAACAGGTAAAGCTCTTCTAACAGAAAACAGAAGTGCTTGGACTAATGACTCTCAATGACTGTAAGAGCTAGAGGCAAGAACGGATGATGGCACAGCACGGCCCACGCGGTGATCGATCCTGGGCTCCCCGGAGTTGTGAGCAGGGCACCTGTGGCCCTTCTACCGTACTCTGGAGGGACAGCAGCTACCACTCCTTCCTGCATCTAGAGGGTCAGGCCCCATCGCTAGTGCTTGTGAGGACCAGCAACGCAACAGTTGGCCAGGAGCACCAGCTACCCAAAGCATGGCAGAGTCGGTAAGCAGAGAGGGAGCTGGCACTGTGGGCGAGTGCCAGCGGGAGTGGATGCGGCTGGAGCAAATTGGCCCTTTAGGCTTCTCCCTGCCGGCGGGGGGCACAACCCAGCAGGGTGGGAGACTCTCACCCAGGGCTGGCCTCTGACCACCCAGGTCCCTCCTGAAGATCCCGGCATTGCACAGGGAAACGCAGCCAGATGGGGAAGGCGTCATCCAGCCACGGGCAGTCCACGCTGACTGCTCCCACCACGCTCCCCTTTGCAGGAGACATCTGCAAGGCCTCAGGAGTGGGGACGAGACACACAGTCATGGGCGCGTCTTGCAGGTGACCAAGAGATTGCAACACGAACATGTAGAAGTAGAAAACAAGAAGCGATACTTTCTTTTTTTCTCCTGATATTGTGCGCCTGCAGAAGCAGAAGGCCCACTGTGACATCAGTGGGTGGTGCAGGCTGACATCAGCGAGTGGTGGACTGTGAGGTCACCGGGCAACAGAGTGTGACCTTGCATCCCTCGCTGCTTATCTTGGGGTGCCGGCAGAGGCTGGCCCAGCCTGGCTCGTGCCTGGACTCCTGCCGAGCGTGCCTGCGAGGTCTGGAGGGTCGAGCGAGGCTTCTCCCGGTGCTGGGTGGTGCTTTGGGGGCTGCCGTTGGCAGCTCTCGGTGCCCGTCCCGGAGCCGTCCCCTGTGTTTCCCTGGCCCTGCCTGGTTCAGGCAGCCGGGCACCGCGGGGCCAGCTTGCAGCAGCGGAGGTGAGCCGTGTGGGGAAATGTGCCCTCGGAGTGGCTGTGGGGCAGGCAATGGGGCTTGAGGAGCCGGGAGCAGGGAGGGTGTCCTTCTTGAGGGGCCTGGGCATCTCTTCCTCCCATCCCCTCCCTGCCACGAGACAGCGAGTGACCGTGGCCTCTCTCCATTTTGCAGCACACGACACCCTTTGGGAGTGCCAGCACCAGCAATGGGGAGCTACTTCTCATCCTCAGCTCTTCCCAAAAGGCCGGAGAGCGCAAATGTGGCCACAGAGACAGAGTGGGGCTGCCCCATCTGCTGCGGTGCTCAAGATGATGTTGCTTATGTGATGCCCTGTTTCCACCAATTTTGTGTGAGCTGCATCATGCGGTGGATGCAGGAGACACCAGTGTGCCCACTCTGCAGAAGACCGATACAGAGTGCCAGGTTTTCTGTGCTGGGAGAAGACGACTATCTAGAATGGGTCGCCACAGACCCTGAAGACTCACCAGATGCCAGCAGCCAGTCAGGAAATGCCTCTGGCCACCTGGCCGAAAACAGCCCCCATCGCCCTGTGGTGTCCCCTCCATCCTCTCCGCAGGGGATACTGTCACCAGCTGAGCAGGGGGCTGCAGGGCCTGAGGCCGTGGGTGGCCTCCTCCTCGAGGTCTGGGCAGCACTTTTCCAACGACAACAGTGTCTCCTCGATCCCGTGCTGCCCTGGCTGCACCAGGAGCTGGAGGCAATATATGGGGCCCAGTGGTGGCTGGCAAAGAGAGTGGAGAGCATCATCCTGCACGCCCTCTGCCTCTACGGTCCGGATGGGGAGGTCATGGTCCAGATGCTGCAGCCTGTGCTTGACGAATACGCAGCACCACTGGTCCATGGCCTCATCGATGTCATCATGCACCGGTGCAGCGAGGAGGCCTGGAGGCTGCAGCGATCCCATGCTACCAGGGAGGAGGAGAACAGCCCTGCGGCCAGCTCCAGCCACACCAGCCCCAGCCACACCAGCTCCCAGGAGAGGACTACCACCCCAGAAACAGCCTCCTCCAGCAGCCCTACAAGCTCCAACAGAGAGGAGGAAGCTGGCATCTCGGAGGCCGCCCTGCATGGGTGTTGCGGCCACCCCCCATCTGCGCCCGCCCCTGCAGAGCAGGAGCAGCCCCAGGAGCAGCCGGGGGAGGTGGTGACAGCAGCAGGTCCCTCTGCCCGGGGCTGCAGCTGCAGCCCCTCCGCTCCTGGCCGGGGCAGGAACCGCTCATCCAGGGGACACCGGCGTCCCCCAAAGAGGAGGGCCCCCAGCCCACAGGACTCCCCCCAGCCCTGCAAGAGGCCGCGCCGCCGGCGGCACTAGCAGGGCTCCATCAACCCTTCTTTCAAGGAAAAGGAAATAAATTCCTATTTCCCTGACACAGTCCACGTCTTTGATGTTCTTTAAAACTTTGGAAACGGTTGTCAGACACATTCTGTTTGTATTTTGGCTGATCCTTTTGTCGGAGAGCAGGAACTAATGACTAAATGCAGCCAAAGACGGAAGGAAGAAGTAGTCACATGTAGCACCTCATCTTTTTGTTTCTGATATTTCTCCAAAATCCCTAACACAGGTAATTCTGAACACAGAGAAGGGTAGTGTATGGGATACGCTGCAAACATTGCAGCTTTGAGACCTATTTGTAGCAAGCAGCGAGCACAGTAACTGAACAGGTAGTCACTGTTCCGCCATGTGCTCCTGGCCGCAGTGAGCCCCTGTGGCCACCCTGTTAGATGTGCCTGAGCCATCTGCAGACACGATTCAGCCCACAAAAGCCCGGGGGGCAAGAAAGTGCTCCCGGGAGGGCGGAGAGGAGCTCAGCTGGGAAACAGCCTCACACAGGCAAGATGCAGAAGGGGAGCAAGGGAACAGCTTGGGAGGTACTCCTCGCTATCCCCCCCGGAAGAAGCAAAGTGCAGGAACTGACCAGTATCCCTGTGTGAGGAACTTGGAGAGAAGCCACTGTAAAAGTCACGTGGATGTCAGATAGAAAGCGGGTATGTGACAGCGAGGGAAATGTTAGGTGAAGGGAATGCAAGTGGTGCAAAGAATTTGACATCTTTTGAAGGTGCGCAACATCTCTCAGCACTGGACACTGCATTCCGCCACTTCAAACACCAGACTAACAAGTAACAGTGTGTTTATGCTACAGCCCAGGTCCTTCATCTTTTACTTAATTTCAGTTAGCTTAGTTCCAAGGATTTCAGCAGAGTTGTATCAATTTCTGCTTCTTGAGAATCTGGCCTGCCACATTTGATGACATGGCTCTCTTTCTGTGATTTATTTGGGATTTCATGTCTGAGGAGTCTCAGTCTTCTGAGAAAGAGCAAGAGTGCAAAGTGCCTTAGAGAATACCTCAAATTGTGCTGGGCGTTACTTGGAGGAGGCGGGAAGGAAGGACTTCAGGAAGTGTGGGAGAAAAGGAAAAGTCTTGTTTTTCAAGAGAAGCTGCTGTTCTCATGCACTTTGGCCAGTGGCAGAGGCCAGAGTCTCTCCTGGGCAGATGAAGGAAGGAGACAGTCCTTCGAGGCTGATGGAGGGGGACAGTGCTCCTTCCCAGTCCGTTTTAGAAAGCAGCACATCTCTAAAGGCGAGAAATTAGACAGCATTGCGTGTTAGCAATGGGCAAACCTTACTGAGTTCACAGGCCTGGGAACACAGCCCAACTGCCTCTTCATTTTTCCATCCTTCTCACCACCACTGCCTTCTGAAACAGGAAAGATACTGCTCTTGCAGGCAGCAGAAGAGCCTGCTCCACACCTTGTCTGTGATGTAGCACTGTATAGACCCGAAAAATCCATTTACGTGGCCTCAGGGCTCTTTACATGTCAGCTCCTCTGATGCAGGTCTTTTCCAGGCAGGTTGTTTTTCTGCTATTCAATGCCAAACCAAAGGTATGCTGCATCACCTCAGCCTCCTTCAAACAGTTGTCCATTTGTGCCCACTCATTTCCTTCTGTTTAGCTGAAGGCCTGATCCCTGAGGACGTGATGGAGAAGCGTGGCTCGTCCTGTACCCCAGAAGGAGGAGAGCTGGGAGGAGCAGTGAAGTCTAGAGCTTTTGAATCACCAGTATTTTTCTACACAGTTCCATCACAATAAATTTGCAAGTCTCTTACAGGGTTGTTGATATTTCTGGAGTCACCTGGCTTATTTCTGTGGAAACACCTCTTTTTTCCCCCCATGGCCTAGAAGTTGCACACACTGGTACCTCCCAGCTCAGGGAATGCAAGCTGAGCAGCATTTCCAGCACGGATCACACTGGAGTGCCCGCCATGGCCAAGCATCTCGCAAGAGATGAGTCCTGCTGCTGCAGCCGTTTCCTGCTTGAGCGGACCAAGAGCCTGGCAAAAGAGAGCGTCTGAGAGTCGTGCAGAAGCGCCGTGCCGCGTGGCTTGCCACAGGCTTGCCGCACAGGCCAGCTTCGATGGCGGGGTAACGCTGTCACGGTCCCCGACAGCTATTTCACAACCGCGGTATCTTTGTAAACACCTGTGTGTCCTTCTTTCACAGGTTACTGCTAGAGGGACAAGTACCACCATGTGGGTGAGCCTGCAGGCCCCTGCGCCTCACCCTGGGGATGCCATCTTGTGGGCAGGTGGCCATTAGCCGTGGGCGAGCTGGTCCACGTCCCGCCCTTCTCCTCCAGAGGGGTCCCGGGCACCCAGGGACTGAGGAAGCTTTGTGTGTGCACCGTGAGCTTGGGCTATGGCTAATGAGGTAACACCCCCGCTCTGCAGAGGGTCCAGGGTAAAACGCAGCTTTGGCGGTAGCAACAGCTTCGTTGCCTCATGGCTGTGCCGAGGGTGCCTGAAGGGACCCGCCTGTCCCCACGGTGCTGGGTGGCGGTGGTTCATCTGCTTTCCAACGGTGCATAGCCTCAAGGGCCAAGAATGCCTCGGCCAGGGCCCACCATATCCCACCATCTTGACGCAGTGACGGCGAGACTGCCACACGTCCAGGGATAACATGACATATTTTTCCTGTGAAGACATGCGTTGCAGCCTGTACATCCTTCTGGCTGTAAGCAGTGTGTGGCTGACCATGGGCAGCTGAGGGGCAGCCTGTTCTTCATCACAGTGTGTGCTTCAGCAAGAGGCTGAAGTGAAGGCCTGGGTGAAGGCAAAGTCTGATTAATGGACAAGCTGAACCATAAGCACCTAACAGTATGTCACCACAGGAAGAAATGCAGCTGTGGATCAGTGGTCAAGACCGTAGCAATGCAACGATGGCTTTGAAATCCTCTACATCTGTGTTGATGTGAGTTTCATGTGGGTTTGGTGTTAGTTTTTCTTTTTAACAAGTAATTTCATCTCTCTTTTTCACCACTCCTTTAGTCTTTAAATGTGGACTGAACGTCTCCATACTGCATGGACTATAAATGAGGTGCAGCTTGGCACACTTGTAAAGTAAGTGTGGAAAATGACTGCAAGCCTGGGAGTGAAAGAGCTGAGACCTGGGGGAGGGAAGTCTGCGGGATGGTGAGTTTGCTGCATCTGCCACTGATGGGGAGGTAAGGGCGGGGAAGAGCTGCTGCTGTAGGATGGAGGAACCTTCTCACGCCAGTGCTTTGTGCATGCTCTGACTGTCTCTCAGTAGCAATTTATTGTGCATGGACATCCTCACATAAAAACTTCACGAGCTCGTGCACATCATTCCCCGCTACGGGCCGTTGCTCTGCGGTGCCAGGGATCTCCCCGCTTGCTGCTTACCTCTTGTGGGAAACTACTGGGGAACCCCCGCTGGGCCGTTGAGGTAATAAAAGCCTTTTGATCATCTGTGCGTGCATTGTGTTTGTGTATCCGACCCTGTTTGGGTCTGGTTCGGTGTCACCACTGGCGGAGGCCAGTCAGGTGCTGCCACCTGGATCTGACAAGTGGCGTAGTCGGCCGGATACACAAGCAGCAATGCCATGGTTGAGAAAGGTGAAAGGGGAAGGCCAGAGCTCAGATGGAGCTGCACGTCCGCACGGTGTGCCAGGGTGGCCCCAGATGCAGCTGTGAGGGTCGGTAGCCGCGTTGCTTACTAAGCTGGCCAGTCCGGAAGATTGGCCAGAACTGGCAAGGGGGGAAGAAGTAACCCCGAGGGCGATTGAATTGGCTATAAGAAGCCTGCCTTTCCGCAATGCCTCAGAGACATCCTGGAAGTTGGTGGGAAAGTTAGGGTGGGCTCTTCTCACTGGGATAAAAGCATTGGATGATGATATAACAGCTTTACAACAACGTGTGAAAGAGAACGGGAGAATGGGGATTTACAGGATGCGAAAATTATAGTGCAAGAGGTTATTACTAACCAAGCAGAAAAGAGTCAAGATTTAACCCACAAGATTGAGCAATTGATGTTGAGAGTAGAGAATAAATGACAAGGGCAATATGGGAAGGCTCCAGCCTGGACTCCTGCCGAGCGTGCCTGCGAGGTCTGGAGGGTCGAGCGAGGCTTCTCCCGGTGCTGGGTGGTGCTTTGGGGGCTGCCGTTGGCAGCTCTCGGTGCCCGTCCCGGAGCCGTCCCCTGTGTTTCCCTGGCCCTGCCTGGTTCAGGCAGCCGGGCACCGCGGGGCCAGCTTGCAGCAGTGGAGTGAGCCGTGTGGGGAAACGTGCCCCCGGGGTGGCCGTGGGGCAGGCGATGGGGCTCTGGGAGCAGGGAGGGTGTCCTTCTCGAGGGGCCTGGGCATCTCTTCCTCCCCGCCCTGGGACAGGGAGTGACCGTGGACTCTCTCCGTTTTGCAGAGTGTGACACCCGCACTGCAGCACCAGCAAGAGGGAGCAGCTCCTCATCCTCAGCTCTCTCCAACCCTCTGCAGAGCACAAAGATGGCCACGGAGGCAGAGTGGATCTGCCCCATCTGCCGCGACGCTCAGAAGGGCATTGCTTTTGTGCAGCCATGCCAACACCAGTTCTGCCTGGGCTGCATCATGCGGTGGGCAAAAAGAACATCAAGTTGCCCAGTCTGCAGAACCGTGATGGAGACGGTCAAGTTTTCTGTGCGGGGAGGAGATGACTACCTGGAGTGTGTCATCACACCCCCCACACAGCCGTCAGTCGCCAGCAGCCAGGCAGGCAGAGCTCCCAGCAGGCCCCAAAGCCCTGCGGTGTCCGCTCCATCCTCTCCGCAGGCAATGCCATTCCTGGAAGAGCAGGGGGCTGCGGAGACAGAGGGCAGGGCTACTGTGGGTGGCCTCCTGCCCGAGGTCTGGGCAGCACTCTTCCAGCAACACCAGCATCTCCTCTACCCCGTGCTGCCCTGGCTGCGCCAGGAGCTGGAGGCAATCTATGAGGAAGAGTGGTGGCTGGCAATGGCAGCAGAAAAGCTGATCCTGCACGCCCTGTGCTGCTACGGGCTGGATGGGGAGGCCGTGATCCAGCGGATGCAGCCCGGCCTTGAGGAAAATACAGCACCGCTGGTCCATGGCCTCATCAATGTCATTGTGCACCGGTGCAGCGAGGAGGCCTGGAGGCTACTGTACTCCTACGCTGCTGGGGAGGAGGACAACGGCCCTGCAGACAGCCCCATCCCCACCAGCTCCCGGGGGGATACTCCTGACTCCCACCCGGCCTCCTCCAGCAGCCCTGCAAGTTCCGACGGAGAGGAGGAAGCCGGCACGTCGCAGGCCGCTCTGCGAGGGGATTGCAGCCGCCCCCCATCTGCGCCCGCCCCTGCAGAGCAGGGGCAGCCCCAGGAGCAGCCGGGGGAGGTGGTGGCAGCAGCAGGTCCCTCTGCCCGGGGCTGCAGCTGCAGCCCCTCCGCTCCCGGCCGGGGCAGGGACCGCTCATCCAGGGGACACCGGTGCCCCCCAAAGAGGAGGGCCCCCAGCTCACAGAACTCTCCCCAGCCCTGCAAGAGGCCGCCCCGCCGGCGGCACTAGCAGGGCTTCACCTTCCCTGAATTGAAGAAAAAGGAAATAAATTCCTATTTCACTGACACAGTCTCTGGGTGCTGCTTTCTCCCCCTTCTCCTGGGGCCTCTCCCTCCCCCTCGCACCCCACCGTGGTGGCACCAGCCTGCTGGGGGGCATGGCCATGGGCCCCTGGAGCCCCGGGCCATGTCCATCCTGCTGGAAATCCTGCTGCAGCTGTGCACCTGCAGTGCAGCAGATGCCAAGGGCAGAACGGGCAGGAGGGGAAGCTGGTTTTGTCGCAGGTCTGATGGGGACCCACCTGGGCATCACCCCAGGTCTCCGCTGGCAGCCCCTGGTGCCCCCGCCCGATCCCAGTGCCACAAGGGCCATCCTGAGCTTTGCCCGGCCGGAGCCCTGGAGCCTGCTGTGGGGTGTCGGCGTGGGGACAGTGAGAAGGGGTCCCCTCAGCCTGGCTACGACTGAGGGGCCTGTCAGGGCTCCCTCTCCCAGCTGGGCGCAGCGGATTGCAGGCCTACGGCCGGAGCACTCCCACTGCTGGCAGGAGGGGTGTACAAACGGCGGGGGACTGGTGAAGCTCTTCTCCTGGGGGTGGCTCGCCAGCGTGAAGCAGTGCTGAAGGGACGCCAAAATGCTTGTGGGGAAAAAGATCCTCGTGTCTGATTTTGCAAGCTGAGCTTCCTATCGCCTTCCAAATCCATTTGGTCTGATCCTTTCAAAGCAGCTTTTCTTGAGAGAGAAAAGGTCTGGCTTGCGGTTCACTGTTGCACTGCAGTCCTTAGGAAATCACTTGCTTTGGGGACATCTTTATGCTCTCTAGACCAATAAATAACGCTTACTGTGCTCTACCAGGCACTCTGAGTACAGACAGGATACCACAGGTTTTACGTTCCTCTGACTTCAAGCTCCACTTGCCTTCCCTTCCCCCCACCCCCCTGCCCCAAACTGCTGTATATTTTAATATTGACTTGGGTGTTTCAAAACTGCTCTGCCCTCACTTTTGGCTGCCATGTGGCTGGGCAGAGGTAGAACCATCAAAGGAAAGAAAGGACCATGTACACAAGTTGAAAGTAGCATTAAAAAGAGCAAACGGTTAAAATAATGAAAAAACAAATGCAGGCTGATACTCTCCTCCCAAGTAACTAACGATAGGACAAGAGGAAATAGCCTTAAGTTAGATTGGATATTAGGAAAAATTTCTTCACCGAAAGAGTGGTCAAGCATTGGAACAGAGTGCCCAGAGAGATGGTGGAGTCACCATCCCTGGAGGTGTTCAAAAACGTGTAGACGTGGCACTTTGGGACATGGTTTAGTAGGCATGGTGGTGTTGGTTGACAGTTGGACTCGATCATCTTAGAGTTCTTTTCCAACCTCAATGATTCTATGATTAAAAAAAAAAATCTGCTGAGCTTGAGTTCTGTTATTGTCAGTAAAAGGAGTTGGGGTGAGCTACAACCTTGCCACCTCCAGCACTTGTCTCTGCACGTGACAGAGTGCGACCAAGCAGGAGCTTCTCCAAGGTGGGTAGGTGTTTGTCCTGCTGGAGGTGTCTGTGCCTGTGCCGGGGGGTTCGTGTATGTGCATGCAGAGCTCAGTTCCAGGCGTCTCTGGTAGGCAGTAAAGAAGCCAGGTATGGAAGGGAGCGTCCTGCCAAGGAACGGGCTGAAGAATCCCCTGAGCAGTCCCCCTGTTTCTAATGATCCTCACCTTCAACAGCTGCTGACAGCACCAGTTCTTCAGCGCTCGCATCTGGCGTGCTAGTGTATTGGAGGAGCAAGTGTCGCAGCCATTTTCCCTGCCGCGGATGGCCTGTGGATTTGTGGCGGTGTAGTTGTGGAGAACTTTCACAAGGGGGTGCAGAGAGCTGATCTTTCTACTGCATGCTCCTTTGTAGATGTCTGCTTGCTTCTCTCCCAGAAAACAGCATTTTGAAGACTGCTTTATGACACAGGTTCCTTCCTCCTTTGGATGTGCCTTGGCATTTGGAGGAGCCCAGCTACTTTCACAGGACATGGGACGGCATAGACATGCGCACAGAATGGGCCCATCCATAGACCTCATCCCGGCATGGTACAGAGAAGCAGTTCCCCAGGTGAACCAGAGCTTACCGCCCAGGAAATGCTTTGTCTGCTTTCTGCCTGTGGCTCTGAGACACTTTGGTTTAGGAGAGGGGTGACCTGAAATCAGGAGTAAGGGACTGGTTTTGACAGAGGAAAGATTTTGCTAACGTCACCCTCTGCTTGCACACAAACCCATCCTCGCCCTCCCTCACTGCCCGAGCTTCCTGGGCAACCACTTCTTGCTGTGCTTTTGGGAATGCAAGAAATGATTGGTTTCAGCATAGGCGAGATCTGAGAGTCAGAGCTTCTTCCACAGCTCTCTTGATTCTGCTTTCCCAGCTGAGGAACAGATGGATGCTTGTGGTGTGTTGACCCTGCCTGGAGGCCAGGTGCCCACCAGAGCCGCTCTATCACTGCCCCTCCTTAACTAGACAGGGGAGAAAAGGTATAACGAAACGCTTGCGGGTCGAGATAAGGACAGGGAGAGATCACTCACTAAGTATCGTCATGGGCAAAACAGACTGAACGTAGAGAGAAAATTCATCTAATTTTTACCAAGCAAAAGAGAGTAGAGGAGTGAGAAATAAAATCAAACCTTGAAACACCTCCCACCACCCCTCCCATCTTCCCGGGCTTAACTTCACTCCCGATTTCAACCTCCTCCCTCCTCAGCAGCACAGGGGGACGGGGAATGTGGGTTGTGGTCAGTTCATCACATGGCGTCTCTGCCGCTCCTTCCTCCTCAGGGGCAGGACTCCTCACACTCTGCCCCTGCTCCAGCGTGGGGTCCCTCCCACGGGAGACAGTCCTTCACGAACTGCTCCAGTGTGGGTCCCCCACAGGGTCACAAGTCTGGCCAGCAAATCTGCTCTGGCGTGGGCTCCTCTCTCCACGGGGCCACGGGTCCTGCCAGCAGCTTGCTCCAGCACGCGCTTCCCATGGGGGCACAGCCTCCTTCACATGCCTCCAGCTGCTCTGGCCTGGGGTCCTCCACAGGCTGCAGGTGGAATCTCTACACCCCCTCATCCTTCCTCCATGGGCTGTTGCAGGGGGACAGCCTGCCTCACCATGGTCTTCACCACGGGCTGCAGGGGGATCTCTGCTCTGGCACCTGGTGCACCTCCTCCCCCTCCTTCTGCACTGACCTTGGTGCCTGCAGAGTTTCTTACATCTTCTCACTCCTCTCTCTGGCTGCAAAAGCTCTCTCTAGCTTCTTTTTTCCCTCCTTAAAAAGGTTATCGCAGAGGTGCTGATGGGCTCGGCCTTGGCCAGCGGCGGGTCCGACTTGGAGCCGGCTGGCACTGGCTCTGTCAGACACAGGGGAAGCTTCTAGCAGCTTCTCGCAGAAGCCACCCCTGTAGCCGCCCCCGCTACCAAAACCTTGCCACGCAAACCCAATACAGAGGCGCATGAGCAAAGTGTCGGGCAAACCCATCACACATGTGGAGCAAACCTATCCTGTCACGGAGCTGCAATCTTCCCCCCTGTGCTGGTGTGGGCCACCCGAGCAAGGGCAGGTCTGTCTGTTGTTCTTCTCGCTGTACTGCCAAAGCCGCTTTGCCTGCAGTTTGCAGGGAGCTGTAAATCACTCCAGCCAGGCTCACGGCACGGTATTGTCTGCCTGCTTGGGTTGTTGTAGTACTATTAGTGGGAAGCGATCAAGTGAGCTATAGCTTGAAACCAGGGTGGCAGAGAAGCAGGGTTTGTAAGCAACAGGAGAGTTTCCTTGCCTCTGCTTGACCATCTTCTCAGGAATAGCTCCTAGGGAGTACATAATTTATAGCACTCTGTAATATTTGGCTCTACTGCTTGTTCCTGTCAGGTTTAAATCTCCGTAAGATGAGGCTACTCCTTTGCAACTCTTTTGCAGTTCCCTTTCCTACCTGATTCTTCACAAATGTGGAAATTCAGTTTGTAGAGAGCTTAGAATCATAGAATCATTTAGGGTCTTTAAGGTCATTGAGTCCAACCATAATCCTAACACTGCCAAGTCCACCACTAAACTATGTCCTTAAGGGCCACTTCTCAACATCTTTTAAATACCTCCAGGGATGGTGACGCAACCACTTCCCTGGGCAGCCTGCTGCAGTGTTTGACAACCCTGTCAGCGAAGAAATTTTTCCTGCCTTTTGCTCTGGTGTTTGGAGGACACAGTACCACTGTGTGTCACGGAAGTATCTCCACAGGGACAGGAAGAAGGGGGGAAGAGAGGCAGAAGAGAGAGGAGGAAGAGAAAGAGCAAACATGAGGGAGGAAGACAGGGAAGGAAGGGAGGGAGGGAGGGATGAAGGAAGGAAGGAAGGAAGGAAGGAAGGAAGGAAGGAAGGAAGGAAGGAGCGGGGAGAGCAGAGGAGCCCGTGTGCCACGTTTGGGAGGCTTGAGGAGTGCCCAGCTTGCTCCCCATGGACAAGAGGGGCTCCCTCTCTGTGGGTGCGGGCAGCCTTTGGTGCCTGCTGCCCCCAGCACGGGGCTGCAGTGCAATCTGCAGATAGCAACTGTCATTCGCACCAGAAGCCACTCTCTGTAATGCATATGGGCACACCCCTAATGAGGAATTCAATGAAAATCGCCCCAAGGGAAATTAGAAGAAATGTTTGTCAAAGCGGGGGTGGAGGCTGACAGAACAGCAGGCTGTTATGGAAAGGGAATGTGAAGAATAGTGTATGGTAACAACCAGGAGCTGTTGTCACCTCCATGCTGGCCTTTAATCGCACTGATACAAACCCAGAATGACTCTACAGCTCTCGGTGTCATTGCTTGTCTTGAACTGATGTAAGCTGCCCACCGATTCTGCACATGCCTTTCACCCACATGCAAAGATGCGTAAGAGATTAAAGGCCTCACTTAGTACCACACCACGCTTGCTCTTCTCTAGAACAAAGGCCCTGAAACTTCACAGGGCAGAAAATGAGGCCGTGTTTCATCACTTTTGCAAATCCCTGGGCCAAGCCCCCAGTGGGTTACACCTCGATAAGCGGAGTTGTGCAGCAAGGGGAACTTCCACCCTCTTGCAATTTCCACCTTGGAAAGAAATGTGCTTGCATTTCCACACACACTCATGATAATGGGAAAGCACTGGAAAATAATGGTTTTAGTGAAAGTCTGTGACACGCGTCAGTCAAAATGTTGCAATTTATTTTCCGTAACAGTACACATGACAAGACATGGGTGTCCTTGAAGCCCATAGCGCTCTGGGGTTGGGCCTGGGATATCTGGTTCCTTTCCATAACATTTTCTCATGACCGTGTGTGCATGCAGGACTGCTATAAAATAGGATTGCTTCTGAGCACTGGTATTAAACACTCAGACTTGGGCACCCAGATGGTGGTATCAGATGGGAAAAGGAAACGGCTGCATTTGAACTGATGTTTAATTTCCACGTGGCAAACAGTAGCTCCTTTCATGTGGTTTTGAATCATAGAATCATAGAATTATTTTGGTTGGGAAAGACCTTCAAGATCATCAAGTCCAACTGTCACCGAAATCCGGGAATAAACCTCGTAACACCAACGTAGTGTTAAAAGGCAGGCATTCTTTATTGCAGCGCTGGATGCACGGGGGATAGCTCCACCCAACGTGCATGCCAGGTGATCACCAACACACAGGTTATGTAGGATCAAAACATACGTATTCATCGTTTATCTCAGAAAGGGCAGTCCTATGATAATCATTTCTTAGAATCCATTTCCATATTCTCCTCCCCGTCACGCATGCTCAGTGATTTGAGTCGGTGGTCCTCAAGGGTCTCTGGTGGTCGTCAGCGGTCTCGTGCCCGTGTCCGCTGCGTGACCCTCTTCTTGCAGGCATGCGCAGTATCCTTGCTGTGGATGCACCTGTCCATAACGACTTACTTCATAAGATTAATATCTCCAAACCTATTGTTCAGTTTGGTAGGGACTGTACATGGAACATAGCAGCGTTGTACCTTGCCATGGTCAGTCAGCTTCATTACCTATTACCCTGGTTACAAACTAACTATCTCAACCTGATTCTATAGTTTCTGTTTCACAGCCCCTATTCCACGGTTACACAACTGCTAACCTAGCACTGCCAAGCCCAACCACTGAACCATGTCCCTAAGCACCACATCCACGCATCTTTTAAATACCTCCAGGGACGGCGACTCAACCACTTCCCTGGGCAGCCTGTTCCAGCAATTCATAACCCTTTTGGTGAAGAAATTTTTCCTAATATCCAGTGTAAACCTCCCCCAGGGCCACTTGAGGCCATTTCTTCTTGTCCTATTGCTTGTTACTTGGGACAAGAGACCGACACTCAGCTGGCTACAGCCTCCTTTCAGGTAGCTGTAGAGAGAGATGAGGTCTCCCCTCAGCCTCCTCTTCTCCAGACTAAACAACCCCAGTTCTCTCAGCTGCTCCTCATAAGACTTCCTCTCTAGACCCTTCACCAGCTTCGTTGCCCTTCTTTGGAGATGCTCCAGCACCTCAATGTCTTTCCTGTAGTGAGGGGCCCAAAACCGAACACAGGACTCGAGGTGCGGCCTCACCAGTGCCGAGCACAGGGGGGCAATCACATCCCTACTCCTGCTGGCCACACTATTCCTGATACAAGCCAGGATGCTGTTGGCCTTCTTGGCCACCTGGGCACACTGCTGGCTCATGTTCAGCTGGCTGTCGACCAGCACCCCCAGGTCCTTTTCCTCCAGGCAGCTTTCCAGCCACTCTTCCCCAAGCCTGTAGCATTGCATGGGGTTGTGACCCAAGTGCAGGACCCGGCACTTGGCCTTGTTGAACCGCATAGAGTTGGCCTCGGCCCATTTATGCAGCCTGTCCAGATCCCTCTGCAGAGCTGTCCTGGTTCTGGCAAGGATAGAGTTAATTTCACAAAGAGCCAGGACAGGTGAGCCAAGCTGGCTGGGGGCTATTCCATACCATGTGACATCATGCTCACCATAAAAGGGGGCTAGTGGGGCAGGGGCGGGTTCGGTGTGGCTCCGGGACAGGCTGAGCGTCCGGTTGGTCGGTTGGTCGTCGGATTGGTAAATTGTTCTTTGTTATCACCCATTGTGAATATCTGTTATCAGTACTGTTGTTGATTGTTTCCATCTCCCTTGCTGTCCCAGTAAACTGCCCTTATCCCAACCCTCGAGGCTTTGCCGTTGTTTTTTTTTTCCTCCTCCCCATCCCGCCGGGGGAGGGGGGAGTGAGTAGTGCGTGGCACCCAGCTACCGGCTGGGGCTAAACCATGTCAGTCTTTTTTGGCGCCCAACGTGGGGCTCGAAGGGTTGTGATAACGACAAGTTTGACCCAAGTGTGTTAAAACAAAGTTGTTATAAGCATCTATAATGTTATTGAAACAGTCGGTGGTCATAATGCTGTTCTGTTTGGTCACATGGCTCTGGTTTGTAAACCCGTGTTTACTCTATGTAATCCCTGCGGCGCTGTTTATCATCTCTGGGAGAGGGGTGTATATGTTCTCATGTTGTTGTATTGTGTGATAATGACTTATGATATCATCGACGGTCATGAGTCTGAGCTGGTACTTGTATGTAGCATTTCTGTCAGGCCCGTACCTCGGTCAGTATCTTTCAGAACTGATTAATAATTACACCCAATCTATGGGAAAGACAGGGGGGGATACCTTCTCTCACTCTTTCACCTCCCCTTTCCCCTTTTGGTTGGTTACAACAATTTTTGAGAATTTTGAATACCCTTGGAATGTTCAGGCCAGTATATTCCTATTGCTATGTGTCCTGCATGCTTTCCAACTCCTGTTCAGGGTTAGCAAAAATTGTTTCAAGAATACCACCCAAGGATCTTCCCCAAGGCTGAATGGTCAGGGCTGGCATGGCATGTGGGAGACTATGGGCGGGTATCTAGAGACCTTCTCACCCCCAATGGTTTGGAGCTTCACTCCCGAACAATTGCAAGACCCTGATAAAATGGTAGAATATTTGAAAGGAAAATGCTGTGGGGATTCTAAGGAGACACAACTTACTGCACTGTGCTGGGCCCTGGCCACAATCTATCAAACACTGCTTGAGAGTAGACAGCACCACCCAGAGGGAGAGAGCAGACCCACAGGCCCCGCAGCTGCCCAGGCCCCCGCAGCAGGCCCCGCAGCTGCCCAGGCCCCCGCAGCAGGCCCCGCAGCTGCCCAAACCCCCGCAACAGGCACTGTAGCCGAGCCAAAAGATCAACCCATACCAGTATCAGTCGCCCCTATACACAAAAAGAAATACACAAGGAAATCGGTTCGCTTAGTGAAAGATGATGATGAATCGGGACCATCACGAGAACAAGAAGAGTCAGAACCAGAAGTGATCACCCGATCCCTGTCCCTGAGTGAGCTGCGAGATATGCGGAAAGATTTCAGCCGCCTTCCAGGGGAGCACATTATTACCTGGCTGCTCCGCTGCTGGGATAACGGGGCCAGTAGCCTGGAACTGGAGGGCAGGGAGGCCAAGCAGCTAGGTTCCTTGTCTAGGGAAGGGGGAATTGACAAGGCAATTGGGAAGAAGGCACAGGCCCTCAGCCTCTGGAGGCGACGCCTGTCAAGTGTGAGGGAAAGGTATCCTTTCAGCGAAGATGTCGTATGTCGGCCAGGCAAGTGGACCACTATGGAGAGAGGTATCCAATATCTGAGGGAATTAGCTGTGCGGGAGATGGTTTATTATGATCCGGACAATGCACAGTTGCCCACAGACCCCGATGAAGTCCAGTGTACCCAACACATGTGGCAAAAATTTGTACGAAGTGCACCATCATCGTAGACCAACTCACTGGCAGTCATCGACTGGAAAAGTGAAGAGGCACCCACAGTGGACGAAGTGGCTGGCCGACTCCGGCAATATGAAGAGAGCCTTTCTTCCTCCCTCGTCTCGGCTGTGGAGAAACTGTCCCAGGACATCCGGCAACTCAAAGAGGATATATCTTACTCCCCACCTATACAGACCCGTATTGCAGCTGTTGGGAGTAAGCGTTTTTCTGCTCCAGAGAGGGGATATAGAGCATACACGCCACGAGATATCCTGTGGTTTTATCTGCGTGACCACGGAGAAGACATGAGGAAATGGGATGGGAAGCCTACCTCAACCCTGCGGGCACGAGTACATGAGTTACAAGGCAAGACAGCTGTAAAAAGGGACTCTTCCAGAAAGAATGCCGCTCCAGTTTCCACCCGGCAGCCCCCCAGACCAAGTGAAAGGCCTGAGCGTACTTATGATCCTCTTGAAGGGACTTCTAAGTCCTTTTTGCAAGAGGTGAATAGTGACTATGATGAGCAGGATTAGAGGGGCCCTGCCTCCAGCCAGGTGGAGGAAAGGGACAATAGGGTTTATTGGACTGTGTGGATCCGATGGCCTGGCACATCGGACCCACAAGAGTACAAAGCCCTAGTGGACACTGGTGCACAGTGTACCTTACTGCCATCAAACTATGAAGGGGTGGAACCGATATCTATTTCTGGTGTGATGGGGGGATCCCAACAGTTGACTCTGTTGGAAGCTGAAGTAAGTCTAACTGGGAATGAGTGGCAAAAGCACCCCATTGTGACTGGGCCAGAGGCTCCGTGCATCCTGGGCATAGATTACCTCCGGAAAGGGTATTTCAAAGATCCAAAAGGCTACCGGTGGGCTTTTGGAATAGCTGCTTTGGAAGCAGAGGAAATTGAACCATTGTCTAGTTTGCCCGGTCTCTCGGAGGAACCTTCTGTTGTAGGGTTGCTGAGGGTTGAAGAGCAACAGGTGCCGATTGCTACCACAACTGTGCACCGGCGGCAATACCGCACCAACAGAGACTCCCTGGTTCCCATCCACAAGCTAATTCGTCAACTGGAGGGTCAGGGAGTGATCAGCAGAACCCGCTCACCCTTTAACAGTCCCATATGGCCAGTGCGGAAGTCCAATGGAGAGTGGAGGCTGACGGTAGACTATCGTGGCCTGAATGAAGTCACACCACCGATGAGTGCTGCTGTGCCAGACATGCTGGAGCTTCAATATGAACTGGAGTCAAAGGCAGCCAAATGGTATGCCACAATTGATATAGCTAATGCATTTTTCTTGATCCCTTTGGCAGCAGAGTGCAGGCCACAGTTTGCCTTCACTTGGAGGGGCGTCCAGTACACCTGGAATCGACTGCCCCAGGGGTGGAAACACAGCCCCACCATTTGCCATGGACTGATCCAGACTGCAGTGGAACAGGGTGAAGCCCCAGAGCACCTGCAATACATTGATGACATCATTGCATGGGGCAACTCAGCAGAGGAAGTTTCTGAGAAAGGGAAGAAAATAATCCAAATCCTGCTGCAGGCTGGCTTTGCCATAAAACGAAGTAAGGTGAAGGGGCCTGCGCAGGAAATCCAGTTTTTAGGAATAAGGTGGCATGATGGGCGGCGTCAGATCCCAATGGATATTATCAACAAAATAGCAGCCATGTCTCCACCAACCAACAAAAAGGAGACACAGGCCTTCTTAGGTGTTGTGGGTTTCTGGAGAATGCACGTTCCGAATTACAGTCTGATAGTAAGCCCTCTCTACCACATAACCCGGAAGAAGAATGATTTCAAATGGGGCCCTGAGCAACGACAAGCTTTTGAACAAATTAAACAGGAAATAGTTCATGCCGTAGCTCTTGGGCCAGTCCAGGCAGGACCAGTTGTAAAAAATGTGTTGTATACCGCAGCCGGGGAGAATGGCCCTACCTGGAGTCTCTGGCAGAAAGCACCAGGGGAGACTCGAGGTCCACCCCTGGGGTTTTGGAGTTGGGGATACAGAGGATCTGAGGCCCGCTACACTCCAACGGAAAAGGAGATATTGGCAGCCTATGAAGGGGTTCAAGCTGCTTCAGAGGTGATTGGCACTGAAGCACAGCTCCTCTTGGCACCTCGACTGCCAGTGCTGGGCTGGATGTTCAAAGAGAGGGCTCCTTCTACACATCATGCAACCGATGCTACGTGGAGTAAGTGGGTTGCACTGATTACACAGCGGGCTCGAATAGGAAGCCCCAGTCGTCCAGGAATTCTGGAAGTGATCACAGACTGGCCAGAAGGGAAAGATTTCGGAATGTCGCCAGAGGAGGAGGTGACACGTGCTGAAGAAGCCCCACCATATAATAAACTAACAGAAGATGAGAAACCATATGCCCTCTTCACTGATGGGTCCTGCCGCATCGTGGGAAAGCATCAAAGGTGGAAGGCCGCTGTATGGAGTCCTACACGGCGAGTTGCAGAAGCTGCTGAAGGAGAAGGTGAATCAAGCCAGTTCGCAGAGGTGAAAGCCATCCAGCTGGCTTTAGATATTGCTGAAAGAGAAAAGTGGCCAACACTGTACCTCTATACTGACTCATGGATGGTGGCCAGTGCCCTGTGGGGGTGGTTACAGCAGTGGAAGCGAAACAACTGGCAACGCAGAGGCAAACCCATCTGGGCTGCCCCATTGTGGCAAGATATTGCTGCCCGGCTAGAGAAGCTAGTTGTAAAGGTACGTCATGTAGATGCCCACGTACCCAAGAGTCGGGCCACAGAGGAACATCAGAACAACCAGCAGGTGGATCAGGCTGCCAAGATTGAAGTGGCTCAGGTGGATTTGGACTGGCAGCATAAGGGTGAATTGTTCATAGCTTGGTGGGCCCATGACACCTCAGGCCATCAAGGAAGAGATGCGACATATAGATGGGCCCGTGATCAAGGGGTGGACTTGAGCCTGGACGCCATCTCACAGGTCATCCATCAATGTGAAACATGCGCCGCCATCAAGCAAGCCAAGCGGGTAAAGCCTCTGTGGTACGGAGGCCGATGGTTGAAATATAAATATGGGGAAGCATGGCAAATCGACTACATCACGCTCCCACAAACCCGCCAAGGCAAGCGTTATGTTCTTACAATGGTGGAAGCAACCACTGGATGGCTGGAAACATATCCTGTGCCCCATGCCACTGCCCGGAACACCATCCTGGGTCTTGAAAAGCAAGTCCTGTGGCGACATGGCACCCCAGATAGAATTGAGTCAGACAATGGGACTCATTTTCGGAACAACCTCATAGACACCTGGGCCAAAGAGCATGGTATTGAGTGGGTGTATCACATCCCCTACCATGCACCAGCCTCTGGGAAAATTGAAAGGTACAATGGACTGCTAAAAACTACCCTGAGAGCAATGGGTGGTGGGACCCTCAAACACTGGGACACCCATTTAGCAAAGGCCACCTGGTTAGTTAACACTAGGGGATCTGCCAATCGAGCTGGCCCTGCCCAATCAAAACTTCCACGCCCAGTAGAAGGGGATAAAGTTCCCGTAGTGCGCATGAAAAATATGTTGGGTAAAACAGTTTGGGTTATCTCCGCTTCAGGCAAAGGCAAGCCCATCTGTGGGATTGCTTTTGCTCAGGGACCAGGGTGCACTTGGTGGGTGATGAGAAAAGATGGGGAAGTCCGGTGTGTACCCCAAGGGGATTTGATTTTAGGTGAAAATAGCCAATAAATCAAATTGTATGATATTAATAGCTATATACTGTATCAATGGTATGACCATAAGAATCACCCAAAACTAATGAAGGATGGACTTTGAAACTGAACAAAGTGCCATGATGATGGAACTAGAACTGACTTCAACTGGTGCCCAGGAACTTCATTAAAAATCACATCTTTGACATCCAGACTGTGATCATGGACCACACCAGATACACCAGCCGTGAAAACTCCGGATGTAGCATGCAACAATCCAGTAGCACGCACCATTGCTCCTGCTCTGAGAGACTGTAATGGCAGATGGAACCCAAAAGCCATGGACTAAATGAACTTGACAGGCGATAGCCTGTAGAATTAAGGGAATGAGATCTGTGAAATAATCTGGGCATGACGTAGATGGTATGGAATAAGGGGTGGATAATGTCCTGGTTCTGGCAAGGATAGAGTTAATTTCACAAAGAGCCAGGACAGGTGAGCCAAGCTGGCTGGGGGCTATTCCATACCATGTGACATCATGCTCACCATAAAAGGGGGCTAGTGGGGCAGGGGCGGGTTCGGTGTGGCTCCGGGACAGGCTGAGCGTCCGGTTGGTCAGTCGTCGAATCGGTAAATTGTTCTTTGTTATCACCCATTGTGAATATCTGTTATCAGTACTGTTGTTGATTGTTTCCATCTCCCTTGCTGTCCCAGTAAACTGCCCTTATCCCAACCCTCGAGGCTTTGCCGTTGTTTTTTTTTTCCTCCTCCCCATCCCGCCGGGGGAGGGGGGAGTGAGTAGTGCGTGGCACCCAGCTACCGGCTGGGGCTAAACCACATCAAGAGCCTTCCTGCCCTCAAGCAGATCAACACTCCCACTCAGCCTGGTGTCATCTGTGAACTTACTGAGGGTGAACTTGATCCCCTCATCCAGACCATTGATGAAGATATTAAAGAGAACCGTCTGCAGTGCTGAGCCCTGGGCAACACCACTTGTGACAGGCCACCAACTGGATTTAGCTCCATTCGCCACAAGCAAGAGAGGTTCTTTTTCCCGTTTTACAGACAAGCCACTGGACCAGAGGGGGGCAAATCCTTCCGTCTCAGGTCCCGCCGTGAGCGTGGGGAAGGGGTTCCAAGGCAGTACCTGAGTCAGGCTAGGGAGCGAGGCTGTCTCAAGTCCATCTTAACTGCCAGATCCCAGGACAGTATCGCAGCCCTCCTACTCCACTTCTGAAACCTAACAACCTTCACACTTGTGCTTGTTTATGCTTTCAGCCCACACAGGCCGGCATGGCTGGTATCATGGATGAAATCACTTGGAAGAAGATGGGTTACGTGCCTAGATTTTGGAGATAACACAACCTAATAGCAAAGTCCTGAGGATGAGCAGCCGGGTACTTTGGGGACATCTTTACACTCTCTAGACCAATAAATAACACTGACTGTGCTCTACCAGGCACTCTGAGTACAGACAGGACCCCACGGGTTTTACGTACCTCTGACTTCAAGCTCCGCTGGCCCTCCCTTCCCCCCGCAAAACTGCTGTATATTTTAATGTTGACTCGGGTGTTTCAAAACTGCACTGCCCTCCCTTTTGGCTGCCCTGTGGCTGGGCTGCAAGACGTCTGTTGAGAGAGTATTGCTCTGCACTTTTCCGTATATCCACAGAGAGAAGAACAAGAAATCTGGCCTTAAAGAACCTGCGGTCTACCTGGGCTAAAATAAAGGACTTGGAGAAGGCACCCTCGTACCCTCTGTGCAGGCAGGAAGAAAAACGCAGCGTTTGAGAACTGAACCCACACAATTATTCAGGGGCTTCGTTTTTGCTAACGGGCGTCAGCATCATCTTCCTCTGCAGTCCTGCAGTTATCATAAGGCCAAGTGCACGGAGGGAAACAGTGGCTGAACAGAGACTGACCCCACACTGCCTTCCCCCAGCTGTCTTGTAGGGCAGCATCTTCTCCTTCAGGGTGCGTTGCAGAGAGAGGGCGAGCGTTTAGCACAATGCATTCAGGCGTCATTACAGAGAGATCCTATCCTTTTCTTGCTCAGCCTGTTACAACCGGTGTTTGCCAGACGGCGTGGCTATATTGCTCCCCAGCGTTTCTTTTCATAAGGCTGAGAACTTGTAGCCTGCTGCTAGCTCACCTTATTTGCGGGGAAAGAGAATGGTTTTGGTCTGAGCCCTTCCACAAAGGCAAGGCATTAACAAGGAGAGCCACATCCCTGGTGCCCGGTGAGGGAAACACCTTTCTCTGGGATGAGAAAGTAATGACTCGGATAACAGGCACAACAAACAGTCTCAGGAGTGTCTGATTGACTGGGTATGGGAGATGGGTGTCTGTCTGAAGTCCACTGAGGATGAATAGCAAACAGAGATAGCAGAAGGAAACGTGGGAGAGTTAGACCTTCCTGGGCCCTGGTGGCGATACCCCCTGACACATCGCCTTGTTCCCTGGGAGGAGGCAATCCTTCCCCAAGGGTGGAGGAGACACTCTGGTAATGCCACAGGTGGTGGGATAGCTGGAACCTAAAGCCAGTGGGAGGAAACGAGAAACCTGGAGAAGCAACAGTATCGGTGATGCTGAGTCTTCAGTTCAGTGGAGCAAGTCCTGCCCATTCAATGTATCTCAGACTCGGCGGTGAAAGAGCAGCAGGATAAAAAAGGCCTATTTCTCCTTTCAGAAAAGAGCTTTTAAGAAAACGAGCCAAAGGGGAAATGTCTGATTCCTGCCAAAGCCATATTCTCTTTGTTCTCTCTCATCCATTGCCTCTTTAGAGGGCATTTGGCATACAGCCACATCAGACCATTGGCATGGAGGGAGGGATGTGGGGTCAACAGGAAAAGGTCAGGTACTGGGGGTATCTGTACCAGCAAGCAGTAAGGGAAAAACAGTCAGCCTGGATGCCTCCAAGAAAGCGCCAAACATTTTTGAGAACCTGGTGTCCTACAAACACTCACGATGAACTTCTTCCTATCCTCTACGGAGATGTGTTACCCTCTTATAACCCAATGGGAAGATGACGCATTCCCATGTGTGTAGCCCAAGGAGAATGCCTTTAGTGTCCTTCTACCAAGCAGAGATGAAGGGACAGTGAAGAGGACACGGCTGTGTGGCAGCTTTGTTTAGGGTGGCTGGGAGGAAGAAGAGTGCAAGTAGGTATAGGCAGTGCTTAGCTCGCACGGCCAGATCTTGCCCAGGCCCAGGCAAAGGTAAAGGGCAGCAACTTAAAGAGCAACGTGGGGAACAGCAAACTGGGAAACTGCTGCGGGCGTTTGCACTGGCGAAGGTGCAGAGCTGAAGCGACGGAGCTACAGATGTTCAGTTAGTTGAATTAGCAGAACGACAGAAGGTCCATTAACATAAGCTTTCCCCAAAGAGCGCGTGAAGGAGGTAGAGATGCCCTCAAAGGTCGGCGTTAGAGGAGTCATTCTGCGGGATGCAAAGCTCACGATTACGTTACGAGGGGGCAGTTTCCTGTTGCTGGCTGTGGCACAGGGATCTGCTGGTGCGCAGAGAACGTGTTTGTTCTCTCAGGTGGAGAGTTCTCCAAATGGCAGCAGCTGAGAGAAATGGAGAGACCTGCAGGGGAGGTGCAGGGCAGTCCCACTTGTACTGGGGCAGTCCGAGCGGGGCATAATCTGCAGCGGACTGCCCACATTTCCTAGACGAGAGCCACCCCACAGCTGGGATCACAGGGCACGTGGGAGGCAACAGAGAGCGTAAAGGACAGCAAGAAGCCGCTGGTGCGGGCAGCAAAATCTGTTACTAGAGCCGGGTAACTGGGCTTGTGAAATCAAATGACAGCCTGCTGCTGGGCACAAAGGCAGCAGGCATCATGCAACACCTAGAAGTGAGGCTCCACGGTTAGAACTTGGCTCACTGTGATGCCCACTGTGTGGTGGAGGCTGAGATCAGCAAGCAGTGGACTGTGACATCACCAGGCAACAGAGTGTGACCTCGCATCCCTCGCTGCTTATCTTGGGGTGCCGGCAGAGGCTGGCCCAGCCTGGCTCGTGCCTGGACTCCTGCCGAGCGTGCCTGCGAGGTCTGGAGGGTCGAGCGAGGCTTCTCCCGGTGCTGGGTGGTGCTTTGGGGGCTGCCGTTGGCAGCTCTCGGTGCCCGTCCCGGAGCCGTCCCCTGTGTTTCCCTGGCCCTGCCTGGTTCAGGCAGCCGGGCACCGCGGGGCCAGCTTGCAGCAGCGGAGGTGAGCCGTGTGGGGAAATGTGCCCCCGGGGTGGCCGTGGGGCAGGCGATGGGGCTCTGGGAGCTTGGAGGGTGTCCTTCTCGAGGGGCCTGGGCATCTCTTCCTCCCATCCGTTCCCTGCCCTGGGACAGGGAGTGACCTTGGACTCTCTCCATTTTGCAGAGTGTGACACCCACCGCTGCAGCGCCAGTGAGAGGGAGCAGCTTGTAATCCTCAGCGCTCCCCAGCCCACCACAGCGCACAGGCAGCACGGCCATGGAGACAGAGTGGAGCTGCCCCATCTGCGGTGACGATCAAGAGGACGTTGCCTACATGTCCCCTTGCCTCCACCAATTTTGCTTAGGCTGTGCGCTGCGCTGGGCACGGCAGAAGCCAAACTGCCCCCTGTGCAGGTCGGTGACGACGACCATCTTGTTCTCTGTGCGGTCGGATGACGATTATTTGATGTTCGACGTCCCAGGCCCCACTGAGCCACCGGCTGAAGACCGCCAGGAGGAGCATGGGGCTGTGGGACCGGTGCCCAGGCCTGAGGTGGGCGGCTTCACTCCTGAGGTCTGGGCGGACTTTTTCAAGAGCCACCCAGACAACATCAGGCCCCTGCTGCCGTGGCTGCGACAGGAGTTCAGGGTGATGTTAGAGGATCGCAGGTGGGAGGTGGCTGCGGCAGAGGGCACCGTTGTGGCCCACCTGTGCCTCTACGGGCTGGATGAGGAGGCGTTGGTGCAGCATCTGCAGAACAGCCTGACGGAGCACACGGGACCATTTGTCCTCTGGCTCATCGTCACCGCTGTGCGCCTGTTTGGCAGGGAGATCCACAGGCACCTGGGCCAGCAGGACCCCCGAGCTGCCGGGGAGGAGGACAACAGCCCTGCAGCCAGCTCCAGATCCACCAGCCCCAGCCACACCAGCTCCCAAGGGGCGACTCCCACCTCCCACCCGGCCTCCTCCAGCAGCCCTGCAAGGTCCAACGGGGAGGAGGAAGCCGGCACGTCGCAGGCTGCTCTGCGAGGGGATTGCAGCCGCCCCCCATCTGCGCCCGCCCCTGCAGAGCAGGAGCAGCCCCAGGAGCAGCCGGGGGAGGTGGTGGCAGCAGCAGGTCCCTCTGCCCGGGGCTGCAGCTGCAGCCCCTCCACTCCCAGCCAGGGCAGGGACCGCTCACCTAAGGGACACTGGCACGCCCCAAAGAGGAGGGCCCCCAGCCCACAGGACTCCCCCCAGCCCTGCAAGAGGCTGCCCCGCCGGCAGCACTAGCAGGGTTTCTTTATTCAAGGAAATAAATGCCTGTTTCACTGACACAGTCTCTGGGTGCTGCTTTCTCCCCCTTCTCCCGGTGCCTCTCCCTCCCCCTTGTGCCACACCGTGGTGGCACCAGTCTGCTGGGGGGCAAGGCCATCGGCCCCTGAAGCCTCAGGCCATGTCCATCCTGCTGGAAATCCTGCTGCAGTCACGCACCGCATTGGAACAGATGCCGAGGCCAGAGTAGGCAGGAGGCAAAGCTGGTTCTGTTGCAGGTCCAATGGCCTCAGCCTGCATCCAGTCCCTCTCTCTGCCCAGCTAGCAACACTTCTGCTCTGGTTTCTGTCCGCTGTCTAACGTCATGCAGGGCAATCTTACTATGGAGAGGGCTGTCAGGAGGTATGGACTAGGGGCCGGGGCATCTGAGCCAGAGATAAGCCTTGGGGTAACAGGATTTGGCAAGTACGGTGTGATTTCTTCCAGCCCAAGCCTGTAGCAGGAAAAACAAATCCTTCAGCTTTCACCTCATGCCGGCTGGCATTTCTCTTCTCATTTGACCAACAGACAAAGTGCGTTCACCCGTGCACTCACATTCTCCTAAAATCTCACAGTTACTGTACGATGATAGTTGGATTGTTTTGTGTTGTGTTGTGTTGTGTTGTGCTGTGTTGCGCTGTGTTGCATTGTGTTGCGTTGCGTTGCGTTGGGTTTGGTTGCTTTGGGTTGTGTTCCGTTGGGTTGGGTTGAGCTCATTTTTGAGCTGTAGAAACTAATGCCATCAACCCATGCTGTCGTCTTTATAGCTTAGCATAGCATAGTACAGCATAGCATAGCATACACTAGACTAGACTAGAAGAGAATAGAATATTTCAGTTGAAAGGGACCTATCAACGATCATTTAGTCCAACTGCCTGACTCCTTCAGGGCTGACCAAAAGTTAAAGCATTGTATCTTTTGGGACAGCAAGGACAGCTGGCTTCCTCTTCAGCCATAATGCTCACGAGTCTCGGGCTGAATGGGCTTCTCTGGCTTTATAAAAGCTATTCCAATGTCAGATCTAGACAGCAGCACCTGACTTGGAATCCTCTAATCAATGTAATTAGTTGTGCTTGTGGTAAGGTAGTGTTCCGTCCAAATGAAAACAATCCCTGCATTGTTTGTATGTCTCGACCAAACAATACATCAGTTCCTAAAATATATTCATGGAATGGTGCTAGTCACACGGAGGTAGAAAATGGAGGGTTTTTCCCGATAGCTAGGGTGACTACAGTTCTTATTGCTGGAGTGGCAGATCCACCTAGACAACAGATATAGGCAGTAGCTTTGTGTGGAGTCACCGCACTATGTAAAACAGTCACTTTGCCCCAGTACGCACCAAAGCTAAAACCGATATCTCCCTGCCCGAGCGCCATCAAATTTGTAGGGATACATACGAGTGTCGGTCCCCCGGGTGGTATTCTGCCACAGACGCTCGACCTTCGGGGGACCCGCCTTCCCTTCGTTGCCTTTTTCCAGGTAACTTCCACAGGGTACTAGGAGCACGGGGAGCTGAGGGTTTAACATGATTTTGTTGGCTAGCGGGTAGTTTCTGCTATCGCTAAAAAAGATCCGAAGTTGGTAAACCATTTATCTCATCCCTTGTCACTCTCCTGCTTGCACTAAATCCATCCACGTTTGTCCCCTAGTAACTTTGCCAGTAGTTTTTAATACTCCACCCAACTTCTTGCCTTTACCCTTCTGAATAATTCCAACTTGTTTCTCTGACCCTCCGCCCGCTGTTGCTAGGGCCCTCATTTAGTTTACCAAAACTCCCACAGTTCCCATAGCAGGCATCACAGTTCCCAGCAAAAGTGGCTTTAATGAACTTGGAGCCCCTTTAAGCAACTGTGTTTTCATTTGTAAGGTTATGTCTGCTCCATCAGGACCAACACCATCTATTAATCCAATAGCTACTACTAGTTGCCATAATGCAACTGTCCTTTCCTCTATAGTTCGCCAGTTTTCTACAGCAGCTGCTAGCTCACCAGGTGTAGGGTACACACCTACAACAACAGCACATAACCATTGATACAACGAAGGAGCTTGCACAGGATTACCAGCACCATCACATGGAGATCCTATTCTGGCCAAATAGTATTGCACTTGAGCATCTGTGGACAAAGGACTCATCAGGTTTAGTTCATCCCTCAATAAAGCCAACGACCCCGCCCCATTGTCCCTGGCTCTAACCATCCAAGCTAACAAAGATTCACCAGATTGCTGTTGAAATGTGGTTAGAAACTCTCGTATTTCTTTTGGGGTATATGTCCTACGCTGCTCAATCACATTACTGCCTATCTGCTGCTGTTCTCACATTTGCACCAACGGTCCAGCTTGCACAAAGGACGGTCCCGAATCTTTTTCATATTCAATCTTGGAGTCTGAGTCAGAGGAGCTACTCCAAATATTACCATCCCATTCTTCAGGATTCCACGTGGGATGCGACACAGCCACCCAAACTTGTGTGACAGTTGCTGGAGCCTTCCCATATTGCCCTTGTCATTTATTCGCTACTCTCAACATCAATTGCTCAATCTTGTGGGTTAAATCTTGACTCTTTTCTGCTTGGTTAGTAATAACCTCTTGCATTATAATTTTCGCATCCTGTAAATCCCCATTCTCCCGTTCTAACTCTTTCACACGTTGTTGTAAAGCTGTTATATCATCATCCAATGCTTTTATCCCAGTGAGAAGAGCCCACCCTAACTTTCCCACCAACTTCCAGGATGCCTCTGAGGCATTGCGGAAAGGCAGGCTTCTTATAGCCAATTCAATCGCCCTCGGGGTTACTTCTTCCCCCTTTGCCAGTTCTGGCCAATCTTCCGGACTGGCCAGCTTAGTAAGCAACGCGGCTACCGACCCTCACAGCTGCATCTGGGGCCACCCTGGCACACCGTGCGGACGTGCAGCTCCATCTGAGCTCTGGCCTTCCCCTTTCACCTTTCTCAACCATGGCATTGCTGCTTGTGTATCCTGCCGACTACGCCACTTGTCAGATCCAGGTGGCAGCACCCGACTGGCCTCCGCCAGTGGTGACACCGAACCAGACCCAAACAGGGTCGGATACACAAACACAATGCACGCACAGATGATCAAAAGGCTTTTATTACCTCAACGGCCCAGCGGGGGTTCCCCAGTAGTTTCCCACAAGAGGTAAGCAGCAAGCGGGGAGATCCCTGGCACCGCAGAGCAACGGCCCGTAGCGGGGAATGATGTGCACGAGCTCGTGAAGTTTTTATGTGAGGATGTCCATGCACAATAAATTGCTACTGAGAGACAGTCAGAGCATGCACAAAGCACTGGCGTGAGAAGGTTCCTCCATCCTACAGCAGCAGCTCTTCCCCGCCCTTACCTCCCCATCAGTGGCAGATGCAGCAAACTCACCATCCCGCAGACTTCCCTCCCCCAGGTCTCAGCTCTTTCACTCCCAGGCTTGCAGTCATTTTCCACACTTACTTTACAAGTGTGCCAAGCTGCACCTCATTTATAGTCCATGCAGTATGGAGACGTTCAGTCCACATTTAAAGACTAAAGGAGTGGTGAAAAAGAGAGATGAAATTACTTGTTAAAAAGAAAAACTAACACCAAACCCACATGAAACTCACATCAACACAGATGTAGAGGATTTCAAAGCCATCGTTGCATTGCTACGGTCTTGACCACTGATCCACAGCTGCATTTCTTCCTGTGGTGACATACTGTTAGGTGCTTATGGTTCAGCTTGTCCATTAATCAGACTTTGCCTTCACCCAGGCCTCTTGCTGAAGCACACACTGTGATGAAGAACAGGCTGCCCCTCAGCTGCCCATGGTCAGCCACACACTGCTTACAGCCAGAAGGATGTACAGGCTGCAACGCATGTCTTCACAGGAAAAATATGTCATGTTATCCCTGGACGTGTGGCAGTCTCGCCGTCACTGCGTCAAGATGGTGGGATATGGTGGGCCCTGGCCGAGGCATTCTTGGCCCTTGAGGCTATGCACCGTTGGAAAGCAGATGAACCACCGCCACCCAGCGCCGTGGGGACAGGCGGGTCCCTTCAGGCACCCTCGGCACAGCCATGAGGCAACGAAGCTGTTGCTACCGCCAAAGCTGCGTTTTACCCTGGACCCTCTGCAGAGCGGGGGTGTTACCTCATTAGCCATAGCCCAAGCTCACGGTGCACACACAAAGCTTCCTCAGTCCCTGGGTGCCCGGGACCCCTCTGGAGGAGAAGGGCGGGACGTGGACCAGCTCGCCCACGGCTAATGGCCACCTGCCCACAAGATGGCATCCCCAGGGTGAGGCGCAGGGGCCTGCAGGCTCACCCACATGGTGGTACTTGTCCCTCTAGCAGTAACCTGTGAAAGAAGGACACACAGGTGTTTACAAAGATACCGCGGTTGTGAAATAGCTGTCGGGGACCGTGACAGCGTTACCCCGCCATCGAAGCTGGCCTGTGCGGCAAGCCTGTGGCAAGCCACGCGGCACGGCGCTTCTGCACGACTCTCAGACGCTCTCTTTTGCCAGGCTCTTGGTCCGCTCAAGCAGGAAACGGCTGCAGCAGCAGGACTCATCTCTTGCGAGATGCTTGGCCATGGCGGGCACTCCAGTGTGATCCGTGCTGGAAATGCTGCTCAGCTTGCATTCCCTGAGCTGGGAGGTACCAGTGTGTGCAACTTCTAGGCCATGGGGGGAAAAAAGAGGTGTTTCCACAGAAATAAGCCAGGTGACTCCAGAAATATCAACAACCCTGTAAGAGACTTGCAAATTTATTGTGATGGAACTGTGTAGAAAAATACTGGTGATTTAAAAGCTCTAGACTTCACTGCTCCTCCCAGCTCTCCTCCTTCTGGGGTACAGGACGAGCCACGCTTCTCCATCACGTCCTCAGGGATCAGGCCTTCAGCTAAACAGAAGGAAATGAGTGGGCACAAATGGACAACTGTTTGAAGGAGGCTGAGGTGATGCAGCATACCTTTGGTTTGGCATTGAATAGCAGAAAAACAACCTGCCTGGAAAAGACCTGCATCAGAGGAGCTGACATGTAAAGAGCCCTGAGGCCACGTAAATGGATTTTTCGGGTCTATACAGTGCTACATCACAGACAAGGTGTGGAGCAGGCTCTTCTGCTGCCTGCAAGAGCAGTATCTTTCCTGTTTCAGAAGGCAGTGGTGGTGAGAAGGATGGAAAAATGAAGAGGCAGTTGGGCTGTGTTCCCAGGCCTGTGAACTCAGTAAGGTTTGCCCATTGCTAACACGCAATGCTGTCTAATTTCTCGCCTTTAGAGATGTGCTGCTTTCTAAAACGGACTGGGAAGGAGCACTGTCCCCCTCCATCAGCCTCGAAGGACTGTCTCCTTCCTTCATCTGCCCAGGAGAGACTCTGGCCTCTGCCACTGGCCAAAGTGCATGAGAACAGCAGCTTCTCTTGAAAAACAAGACTTTTCCTTTTCTCCCACACTTCCTGAAGTCCTTCCTTCCCGCCTCCTCCAAGTAACGCCCAGCACAATTTGAGGTATTCTCTAAGGCACTTTGCACTCTTGCTCTTTCTCAGAAGACTGAGACTCCTCAGACATGAAATCCCAAATAAATCACAGAAAGAGAGCCATGTCATCAAATGTGGCAGGCCAGATTCTCAAGAAGCAGAAATTGATACAACTCTGCTGAAATCCTTGGAACTAAGCTAACTGAAATTAAGTAAAAGATGAAGGACCTGGGCTGTAGCATAAACACACTGTTACTTGTTAGTCTGGTGTTTGAAGTGGCGGAATGCAGTGTCCAGTGCTGAGAGATGTTGCGCACCTTCAAAAGATGTCAAATTCTTTGCACCACTTGCATTCCCTTCACCTAACACTTCCCTCGCTGTCACATACCCGCTTTCTATCTGACATCCACGTGACTTTTACAGTGGCTTCTCTCCAAGTTCCTCACACAGGGATACTGGTCAGTTCCTGCACTTTGCTTCTTCCGGGGGGGATAGCGAGGAGTACCTCCCAAGCTGTTCCCTTGCTCCCCTTCTGCATCTTGCCTGTGTGAGGCTGTTTCCCAGCTGAGCTCCTCTCCGCCCTCCCGGGAGCACTTTCTTGCCCCCCGGGCTTTTGTGGGCTGAATCGTGTCTGCAGATGGCTCAGGCACATCTAACAGGGTGGCCACAGGGGCTCACTGCGGCCAGGAGCACATGGCGGAACAGTGACTACCTGTTCAGTTACTGTGCTCGCTGCTTGCTACAAATAGGTCTCAAAGCTGCAATGTTTGCAGCGTATCCCATACACTACCCTTCTCTGTGTTCAGAATTACCTGTGTTAGGGATTTTGGAGAAATATCAGAAACAAAAAGATGAGGTGCTACATGTGACTACTTCTTCCTTCCGTCTTTGGCTGCATTTAGTCATTAGTTCCTGCTCTCCGACAAAAGGATCAGCCAAAATACAAACAGAATGTGTCTGACAACCGTTTCCAAAGTTTTAAAGAACATCAAAGACGTGGACTGTGTCAGGGAAATAGGAATTTATTTCCTTTTCCTTGAAAGAAGGGTTGATGGAGCCCTGCTAGTGCCGCCGGCGGCGCGGCCTCTTGCAGGGCTGGGGGGAGTCCTGTGGGCTGGGGGCCCTCCTCTTTGGGGGACGCCGGTGTCCCCTGGATGAGCGGTTCCTGCCCCGGCCAGGAGCGGAGGGGCTGCAGCTGCAGCCCCGGGCAGAGGGACCTGCTGCTGTCACCACCTCCCCCGGATGCTCCTGGGGCTGCTCCTGCTCTGCAGGGGCGGGCGCAGATGGGGGGTGGCCGCAACACCCATGCAGGGCGGCCTCCGAGATGCCAGCTTCCTCCTCTCTGTTGGAGCTTGTAGGACTGCTGGAGGAGGCTGTTTCTGGGGTGGTAGTCCTCTCCTGGGAGCTGGTGTGGCTGGGGCTGGTGTGGCTGGAGCTGGCCGCAGGGCTGTTCTCCTCCTCCCTGGTAGCATGGGATCGCTGCAGCCTCCAGGCCTCCTCGCTGCACCGGTGCATGATGACATCGATGAGGCCATGGACCAGTGGTGCTGCGTATTCGTCAAGCACAGGCTGCAGCGTCTGGACCATGACCTCCCCATCTGGACCGTAGAGGCAGAGGGCGTGCAGGATGATGCTCTCCACTCTCTTTGCCAGCCACCACTGGGCCCCATATATTGCCTCCAGCTCCTGGTGCAGCCAGGGCAGCACGGGATCGAGGAGACACTGTTGTCGTTGGAAAAGTGCTGCCCAGACCTCGAGGAGGAGGCCACCCACGGCCTCAGGCCCTGCAGCCCCCTGCTCAGCTGGTGACAGTATCCCCTGCGGAGAGGATGGAGGGGACACCACAGGGCGATGGGGGCTGTTTTCAGCCAGGTGGCCAGAGGTATTTCCTGACTGGCTGCTGGCATCTGGTGAGTCTTCAGGGTCTGTGGCGACCCATTCTAGATAGTCGTCTTCTCCCAGCACAGAAAACCTGGCACTCTGTATCGGTCTTCTGCAGAGTGGGCACACTGGTGTCTCCTGCATCCACCGCACGATGCAGCTCACGCAAAATTGGTGGAAACAGGGCATCACATAAGCAACATCATCTTGAGCACCGCAGCAGATGGGGCAGCCCCACTCTGTCTCTGTGGCCACATTTGCGCTCTCCGGCCTTTTGGGAAGAGCTGAGGATGAGAAGTAGCTCCCCATTGCTGGTGCTGGGTCTGCGAAAGGGTGTCGTGCGCTGCAAAATGGAGAGAGGCCACGGTCACTCGCTGTCTCGTGGTAGGGAGGGGATGGGAGGAAGAGATGCCCAGGCCCCTCGAGAAGGACACCCTCCCTGCTCCCGGCTCCTCAAGCCCCATTGCCTGCCCCACAGCCACTCCGAGGGCACATTCCCCACACGGCTCACCTCCGCTGCTGCAAGCTGGCCCCGCGGTGCCCGGCTGCCTGAACCAGGCAGGGCCAGGGAAACACAGGGGACGGCTCCGGGACGGGCACCGAGAGCTGCCAACGGCAGCCCCCAAAGCACCACCCAGCACCGGGAGAAGCCTCGCTCGACCCTCCAGACCTCGCAGGCACGCTTGGCAGGAGTCCAGGCACGAGCCAGGCTGGGCCAGCCTCTGCCGGCACCCCAAGATAAGCAGCGAGGGATGCGAGGTCACAGTCTGTGGCCTGGTGACCTCACAGTCCACCACTCGCTGATGTCAGCCTGCACCACCCACTGATGTCACAGTGGGCCTTCTGCTTCTGCAGGCGCACAATATCAGGAGAAAAAAAGTATCGCTTCTTGTTTTCTACTTCTACATGTTCGTGTTGCAATCTCTTGGTCACCTGCAAGACACGCCCATGACTGTGTGTCTCGTCCCCACTCCTGAGGCCTCGCAGATGTCTCCTGCAAAGGGGAGCGTGGTGGGAGCAGTCAGCGTGGACTGCCCGTGGCTGGATGATGCCTTCCCCATCTGGCTGCGTTTCCCTGTGCAATGCCGGGATCTTCAGGAGGGACCTGGGTGGTCAGAGGCCAGCCCTGGGTGAGAGTCTCCCATCCTGCTGGGTTGTGCCCCCCGCCGGCAAGGAGAAGCCTAAAGGGCCAATTTGCTCCAGCCACATCCACTCCCGCTGGCACTCGCCCACAGTGCCAGCTCCCTCTCTGCTTACCGACTCTGCCATGCTTTGGGTAGCTGGTGCTCCTGGCCAACTGTTGCGTTGCTGGTCCTCACAAGCACTAGCGATGGGGCCTGACCCTCTAGATGCAGGAAGGAGTGGTAGCTGCTGTCCCTCCAGAGTACGGTAGAAGGGCCACAGGTGCCCTGCTCACAACTCCGGGGAGCCCAGGATCGATCACCGCGTGGGCCGTGCTGTGCCATCATCCGTTCTTGCCTCTAGCTCTTACAGTCATTGAGAGTCATTAGTCCAAGCACTTCTGTTTTCTGTTAGAAGAGCTTTACCTGTTAGTTTTGAGTTTGATTGTGTGACGGTGCAGGGTGCTGCGTAGGTCGGCCACATGGGTCTGCCCATTAAAATCTCGTGAGGTGACAGCCCATATATTCTATTTGCAGTGCTTCTCGTCTGCATCAATGGGAGAGGCAACTTTACCTCATTGTGCTACCTGGAAGCCACGAGCAGCGTATGTGCAAGTTCAAAATGAGTAAGGGGATGTTTGACACAGTTCTCTCTGCTGAAGCAGGTGTGATGGCAGAGCTGCTTCTCAGTGCTGGTCTGTTCTGCCTCGCTGGCGATACTGTGTCTAGGTGGACAAAGCTTGTCCACCTAGGTGTTTGGCCATGAGGTCACCCCTCAGCCTCCTTTTTCCCAAACTAGACAAACCCAGAGTCCTCATCTGCTCCTCACAGGACATGCCTTCCAGTCCTTTCACCAGCTTTGCTGCCTGCCTCTGGGTGCATTCAAGGACCTTCACGTCCTTCTAAAATTGTGGCACCCAGAACTTCACACAGCACTCAAGGTGAGGCCGCACCAACACTGAATACAGCAGGATAATCCCCTCTTTTGACCGGCTGGTTATACTGTGTTTGATGCACCCCAGGATGCCGTTTGTCCTCTTGCCTCCAGAGCACGCTGGTGACTCACACTGAGCCTGCTGTCAACCAGCACCCACAGATCCCTTTCTGCAGGGCTGCTCTCCAGACACTCCTCTCCCAATTTGCACTTGTGTCCCGCATTACTCCGTCCCAGGTGTAGAATCCGGCATTTGGTCTTGTTAAATTGCACGCCCCTGATGACTGCCCAATGCTGCAACCTATCCAGATCCCTCTGCAAGGCCTCTTGTCCCTCGGGAGAGTCAACAGCACCTCCCAGTTTGGGATCATCAGCAAACTTGCTACTGGTGCATTCAACTCCTGCATGCCAATCATTGATCAAAATATTGAGCAGAGCAGGCCCTGGGATTGAGCCGTGAGGAGCACTGCTGGTGACTGGTCATCAGCCAGACGTAGCCCCATCCACTTGTAGAACTCTTTGAGCCCTGCCGTCCAGCCAGTTCTTCACCCAGCACACCATCAACCTGCTCATCCCACATTTGGACAACTTGTCCAGAAGGATGCTGTGAGGGAGAGTAGCTAAAGCCTTAGTAAAATCCAGAAAAACTGCATCCACCGGCTTCTCTGCATCCACTAGGTGGGTGACCTCATTGCAGAAGGACATCAAATTAGTCCCGTTAGGCAGGACTTTCCCTTTGTGAAGCCACGTTGACCGTGCCTGATGACTGCATTGTTCGTTGACTGTCTTTCAATAGCACCCAGTATGATCTCTCCCCGCTTCTCCGCCTTTCTCAAGAGGGAATACCGTAACACCTGAATGTGGCATTTATTTGGCCCATCCTCCCTGCTGTGCCCCTGTGTTGGGTTTGGGTGGCAAGGTTTTGGTAGCGGGGGGGCTACAGGGGTGGCTTCTGCGAGAAGCTGCTAGAAGCTTCCCCTGTGTCTGACAGAGCCAATGCCAGCCGGCTCCAAGACGGACCCGCCGCTGGCCAAGGCCAAGCCAATCAGCGCCTCTGTGATAACATATTTAAGAAGGGAAAAAAAAGAAGCTAGAGAGAGCTTTTGCAGCCGGAGAGAGGAGTGAGAAGATGTAAGAAACTCTGCAGACACCAAGGTCAGTGCAGATGGAGGGGGAGGAGGAGCTCCAGGCGCCGGAGCAGAGATCCCCCTGCAGCCCGTGGTGAAGGCCATGGTGAGGCAGGCTGTCCCCCTGCAGCCCATGGAGGAAGGATGAGGGGGTGTAGAGATTCCACCTGCAGCCCATGGAGGAAGGAAGAGGGGGTGTAGAGGTTCCACCTGCAGCCCATGGAGGACCCCACGCCGGAGCAGGTGGAGGCACCCGAAGGAGGCTGTGGCCCGTGGGAAGCCCACGCTGGAGCAAGTTCCCAGCCAGACCGGTGGACCCGTGCAGAGGGGAGCCCACGCCAGGGCAGGTTTGCTGGCAGGACTTGTGACCCCATGGGGGATCCCACGCTGGAGCAGTTTGCTCCTGAAGGTCTGCACCCCGTGAGAGGGACTCCATGCTGGAGCAGGGGAACGATGAGAGGAGTCCTCCCCCTGAGGATGAAGAAGCGGCAGAAACAATATGTGATGAACTGACCGTAACCCCCATTCCCCGTCCCCCTGTGCCGCTGAAGGTGAGGAAGGTTGAAGCTGGGAGTGAAGTCGAGCCTGGGAAGATGGGAGGGGTGGTGGGAGGTGTTTCAAGGTTTGATTTTATTTCTCAGTCCTCTACTCTCTTTTGCCTAGTAATAAATTCGATGAATTCCCTCTCTAAGTTCGGTCTGTTTTGCTCGTGACGATAATTAGTGAGTGATCTCTCCCTGTCCTTATCTCGACCCACAAGCGTTTTGTTATACCTTTTCTCCCCTGTCTAGTGAATGAGGGGAGTGAGAGAGCTGCTCTGGTGGACACCTGGCCTCCAGCCAGGGTCAACCCACCACAGCCCCTGAACCAGATTGTACGGTTGTTCTTGTTAGAGAACAGCCCTTGTGATAAAACCTCATCAATTTACGTGCATGTCATGCAACCATGCCAGACCAAATCCTGTACGGCCTCTTCTCCTGTGGGCTCTAGGGCTGGTTGTCTTAGGCAGAAGTCATTTATTGCACCCAGAGATGCTCCCTCTGCGCTTCATTCTTGAGAATTCCTTGACCCAGTAGTCAGCATTCCCCTACTACTACCTGTCCAAAATTCGCAGCTTTGTGAATCCTGCTTACCACTTCTTGATCACTCTCTCCTTCATAGAATGATAGAATCATAGAATGGTTTGGGTTGGAAAGGACCTCAAATATCATCTAATTCCAACCCCCCTGCCCTGGGCAGGGACACCCGCCACTAGACCACGTTGCCCAAAGCCTCATCCAACCTGGCCTTGAACACTGCCAGGGAGGGGGCATCCACAACCTCTCTGGGCAACCTGTGCCAGTGCCTCACCACCCTCACAGTAAAGAATTTCTTCCTAATATCTAATCTAGATCTACCCTCCTTCAGCTGAAACCCATTCCCCCTTGTCCTGTCACTACACTCCCTGCTAAACAGTCCCTCACCAGCTTTCCTGTAGGCCCCTTCAGGTACTGGAAGGCCGCAATTAGATCTCCCCGGAGCCTTCTCTTTTCCAGGCTGAACAACCCCAACTCTCTCAGCCTGTCCTCATAGCAGAGGTGCTCCAGCCCTCTGATCAACTTCGTGGCCCTCCTCTGGACTCACTCCAACAGCTCCATGTCTTTCTTGTACTGGGGCCCCCAGAGCTGGGTGCAGTACTGCCAGGGGTGTCTCACCAGAGCAGAGTAGAGGGGCAGAATCCCCTCCCTCAACCTGCTGGTCACACTGGTTTTGATGCAGCCCAGGACATGGTTGGCTTTCTGGGCTGCAAGCGCATGCTGCCGGCTCATGTTGAGCTTTTCATCAATCCACACCCCCAAGTACTTGTCCTCAGGGCTGCTCTCGATCCATTCTCCACCCAGCCTATAATCGTGCTTGAGATTGCGCCGACCCACGTGCAGGACCTTGTACTTGGCCTTGTGGAACTTCATGCAGTTTGCACGGGCCCACCTCTCCAGCCTGTCAAGGTCCCTCTGGATGGCATCCCTTCCCTCCAGCATGTTGACCCCACCACACAGCTTGGTGTTGTCGGCAAACCTGCTGAGGGTGCACTCGATCCTGCTGTCCATGTTGCCGACAAAGATGTTGAACAGTGCCAGTCCCAGTACCGACTCCTAGGAATGCCACTCGTCACTAGTCTCCACTTGGACATTGAGCTGTTGACCACAACTCTTTGAGTGCGACCATCCAGCCAATTCCTTACCCACTGAGCTGAGTGGTCCATCAATTGAATCCATGTCTCCCTAATTTAGAGACAAGGATGTTGTGGGGGACAGTGTCAAATGCCTTGCACAAGTCCAGGTAGATGACGTCAGTCGCTCCTCCCTTGTCCACCAATGCTGTAACCCCATCATAGAAGGGCAACAGATTTGTCAGGCACGATTTGCCCTTAGTGTAGCCATGCTGGCTGTCACTAATCACCTCCTTATTTTCCATGTGATCAAGGAGGTCAGTGGTACAACCCAAAAAAGTCATTTTTGTTGTCAGTCTGTGATTTCCACCTGCGTGTCCTGTGATGCTCTTCTGTAATGCTTTGATGCTGTTGCTGCTTTCAGAGTCTTTCAGGCAGAGTGCTGTTCTGCCCCCTGAACACCTTATCGCATCATTGCTATGAAGCTGGCAGTCCGGTTACATTGAATCCCATTGATCCTCCATAGTCCAGCTCTCTGAGCTGCCCCTTGTATCCGGGTGCTCCTTGAAGGCAGGCGTTTCAGCGCCTCTAACTTCTTTTTCAGGCTTCAGGAATAGGTGTACCAGCACCTGAAAATTTTGCCCTTACTCCAACACTGAAATTTGCACGTGCCATTCAACCGACATTAGCAGACTAATTTCCTTTCCTTACCGATTGCAATCGTTCTTTTCGTTTCCCTCCTGGTATTTCCCAAGGGGCGCTGAAGCCTAGCTGTATCCGCTTTTGAGATCACATCAGCCTGCACTGGGTGCTCTTCTGCATCTCTGTGCTTTCCCCCAGCTTCTACTGGAAGTAGTCCTCCAGAAGCCTTTGAATATTCAGGGCCAGAAGCCTCCCTTCCTTCCAATCAAAATGCAGCCTTCTCTTCTTGCTCAGGCTCCTCTTGTCCCAGAAGGCTTCCTAGTGCTTCACGGCTCTAAGTCCTTCCTTGCTACATCTCATTTGGGCTCTGGATTTCCGTGTATCCCTGCCTTTGCATGTGGAATTGACAGTGTCTCACGGAATGCAAGGTCTTGATCCTCAGCCACCTGCCTGGCAGCCAAAACGGGGCCTCTTCCATTGACCTGCATCAAGGGGCTGAAGATGGACCGAAATAAAAAGCTGTGACTCTGGAGCCTCACTTCTAGGTGTTGCATGATGCCTGCTGCCTTTGTGCCCAGCAGCAGGCTGTCATTTGATTTCACAAGCCCAGTTACCCGGCTCTAGTAACAGATTTTGCTGCCCGCACCAGCGGCTTCTTGCTGTCCTTTACGCTCTCTGTTGCCTCCCACGTGCCCTGTGATCCCAGCTGTGGGGTGGCTCTCGTCTAGGAAATGTGGGCAGTCCGCTGCAGATTATGCCCCGCTCGGACTGCCCCAGTACAAGTGGGACTGCCCTGCACCTCCCCTGCAGGTCTCTCCATTTCTCTCAGCTGCTGCCATTTGGAGAACTCTCCACCTGAGAGAACAAACACGTTCTCTGCGCACCAGCAGATCCCTGTGCCACAGCCAGCAACAGGAAACTGCCCCCTCGTAACGTAATCGTGAGCTTTGCATCCCGCAGAATGACTCCTCTAACGCCGACCTTTGAGGGCATCTCTACCTCCTTCACGCGCTCTTTGGGGAAAGCTTATGTTAATGGACCTTCTGTCGTTCTGCTAATTCAACTAACTGAACGTCTGTAGCTCCGTCGCTTCAGCTCTGCACCTTCGCCAGTGCAAACGCCCGCAGCAGTTTCCCAGTTTGCTGTTCCCCACGTTGCTCTTTAAGTTGCTGCCCTTTACCTTTGCCTGGGCCTGGGCAAGATCTGGCCGTGCGAGCTAAGCACTGCCTATACCTACTCGCACTCTTCTTCCTCCCAGCCACCCTAAACAAAGCTGCCACACAGCCGTGTCCTCTTCACTGTCCCTTCATCTCTGCTTGGTAGAAGGACACTAAAGGCATTCTCCTTGGGCTACACACATGGGAATGCGTCATCTTCCCATTGGGTTATAAGAGGGTAACACATCTCCGTAGAGGATAGGAAGAAGTTCATCGTGAGTGTTTGTAGGACACCAGGTTCTCAAAAATGTTTGGCGCTTTCTTGGAGGCATCCAGGCTGACTGTTTTTCCCTTACTGCTTGCTGGTACAGATACCCCCAGTACCTGACCTTTTCCTGTTGACCCCACATCCCTCCCTCCATGCCAATGGTCTGATGTGGCTGTATGCCAAATGCCCTCTAAAGAGGCAATGGATGAGAGAGAACAAAGAGAATATGGCTTTGGCAGGAATCAGACATTTCCCCTTTGGCTCGTTTTCTTAAAAGCTCTTTTCTGAAAGGAGAAATAGGCCTTTTTTATCCTGCTGCTCTTTCACCGCCGAGTCTGAGATACATTGAATGGGCAGGACTTGCTCCACTGAACTGAAGACTCAGCATCACCGATACTGTTGCTTCTCCAGGTTTCTCGTTTCCTCCCACTGGCTTTAGGTTCCAGCTATCCCACCACCTGCGGCATTACCAGAGTGTCTCCTCCACCCTTGGGGAAGGATTGCCTCCTCCCAGGGAACAAGGCGATGTGTCAGGGGGTATCGCCACCAGGGCCCAGGAAGGTCTAACTCTCCCACGTTTCCTTCTGCTATCTCTGTTTGCTATTCATCCTCAGTGGACTTCAGACAGACACCCATCTCCCATACCCAGTCAATCAGACACTCCTGAGACTGTTTGTTGTGCCTGTTATCCGAGTCATTACTTTCTCATCCCAGAGAAAGGTGTTTCCCTCACCGGGCACCAGGGATGTGGCTCTCCTTGTTAATGCCTTGCCTTTGTGGAAGGGCTCAGACCAAAACCATTCTCTTTCCCCGCAAATAAGGTGAGCTAGCAGCAGGCTACAAGTTCTCAGCCTTATGAAAAGAAACGCTGGGGAGCAATATAGCCACGCCGTCTGGCAAACACCGGTTGTAACAGGCTGAGCAAGAAAAGGATAGGATCTCTCTGTAATGACGCCTGAATGCATTGTGCTAAACGCTCGCCCTCTCTCTGCAACGCACCCTGAAGGAGAAGATGCTGCCCTACAAGACAGCTGGGGGAAGGCAGTGTGGGGTCAGTCTCTGTTCAGCCACTGTTTCCCTCCGTGCACTTGGCCTTATGATAACTGCAGGACTGCAGAGGAAGATGATGCTGACGCCCGTTAGCGAAAACGAAGCCCCTGAATAATTGTGTGGGTTCAGTTCTCAAACGCTGCGTTTTTCTTCCTGCCTGCACAGAGGGTACGAGGGTGCCTTCTCCAAGTCCTTTATTTTAGCCCAGGTAGACCGCAGGTTCTTTAAGGCCAGATTTCTTGTTCTTCTCTCTGTGGATATACGGAAAAGTGCAGAGCAATACTCTCTCAACAGACGTCTTGCAGCCCAGCCACAGGGCAGCCAAAAGGGAGGGCAGTGCAGTTTTGAAACACCCGAGTCAACATTAAAATATACAGCAGTTTTGCGGGGGGAAGGGAGGGCCAGCGGAGCTTGAAGTCAGAGGTACGTAAAACCCGTGGGGTCCTGTCTGTACTCAGAGTGCCTGGTAGAGCACAGTCAGTGTTATTTATTGGTCTAGAGAGTGTAAAGATGTCCCCAAAGTACCCGGCTGCTCATCCTCAGGACTTTGCTATTAGGTTGTGTTATCTCCAAAATCTAGGCGCGTAACCCATCTTCTTCCAAGTGATTTCATCCATGATACCAGCCATGCCGGCCTGTGTGGGCTGAAAGCATAAACAAGCACAAGTGTGAAGGTTGTTAGGTTTCAGAAGTGGAGTAGGAGGGCTGCGATACTGTCCTGGGATCTGGCAGTTAAGATGGACTTGAGACAGCCTCGCTCCCTAGCCTGACTCAGGTACTGCCTTGGAACCCCTTCCCCACGCTCACGGCGGGACCTGAGACGGAAGGATTTGCCCCCCTCTGGTCCAGTGGCTTGTCTGTAAAATGGGAAAAACAACCTTTCTTGCTTCAAAACCAATTCAAAGGATCTACTCTTTGCCATTTGGAAATGAAATATCTGTTCAAATGCACCTGTTTCCTTTCCCCATCTGATTCCACCACCTGGGTGTCCAAGTCTGGGTGTTTAATGTTGTTGTGGTTCAACCCAGCAGGCAGCTAAGACAACCACACAGCCATTTGCTCACTTACATCACTGTATGATGACATACAGTACTATATAGCATTTAATATCATACAATTTAAATCATTGCCTGTTCTCACCCAAAAATCAAATTCCTTTACGTACACATGAGACTTTCCCATTCTTCTGCATCACCCACCAAGTGCACCCAGGTCCTTGAGCAAAAGCAATCCCGTGGATGGGTTTGTCTTTGCGCGAGGCAAGAGTAACCCAGATTGTCTTCCCTAACATATTCCTTATGTGCACTACAGGAACTTTAACTCCTTCTACAGTATGTAAAAGTTTTGATTGTGTAGGGCTGTCTCGATTGGTAGACCCCCTAGTGTTAACTAACCAGGTGGCCTTTGCTAAATGTATAGCCCAATGTTTGAGGGTCCCACCACGCATTGCTCTCAGTGTAGTCTTTAACAGCCCACTGTATCGTTTGATTTGCCCAGAGGCTGATACATAGCAGGAGATGTGATACACCCACGCAATGCCATGCTCTTTGGCCCAGGTGTCTATGAGGTTGTTTCAGAAATGAGTCCCCGTTTTCTGACTCAATTCTTTCTGGGGTGCCATGTCACCACAGGACTTGCTTTGCAAGGCCCAGGATAGTGTTCCGGCTGGTGTCATGGGGCTTGGGATATGTTTCCAGCAATCTGGTGGTTGTAAGCACATGGCGCTTGCCTTGGTGGGTTTGTGGGAGTGTGATGTAATCAATCTGCCAGGCCTCCCCATATTTATATTTTGGTCTTCCCATATTTATGTTTTGGTCGTCATCTTCCATACCAGAGAGGCTTTAACCGCTTGGCTTGCTTGATTGCAGCGCATGTTTCACATTGATGAATGACCTGTGAGATGGCGTCCAGGCTCAAGTCCACCCCTCGATCACGGGCCCATCTATATGTCGCATCTCTTCCTTGATGGCCTGAGGTGTCATGGGCCCACCGAGCTATGAACAATTCACCCTTATGCTGCCAGTCCAAATCCACCTGAGCCACTTCAATCTTGGCAGCCTGATCCACCTGCTGGTTGTTCTGATGTTCCTCTGTGGCCTGACTCTTGAGTACGTGGGCATCTACATGATGTACCTTTACAACTAGCTTCGCTAGCCAGGCAGCAATATCTTGCCACAATGGGGCAGCCCAGATGGGTTTGCCTCTGCGTTGCCAGTTGCTCCGCTTCCACTGCTGTAACCACCCCCACAGGGCACTGGCCACCATCCATGAGTCAGTATAGAGGTACTGCATTGGCCACTTTTCTCTCTCAGCAACATCTAAAGCCAGCTGGATGGCTTTCACCTCTGCGAACTGGCTTGATTCACCTTCTCCTTCAGCAGCTTCTGCAACTCGCCGTGTAGGACTCCATACAGCGGCCTTCCACCTTCGATGCTTTCCCACAATGCAACAGGACCCATCAGTGAAGAGGGCATATGGTTTCTCATCTTCTGTTAGTTTATTATATGGTGGGGCTTCTTCAGCACGTGTCACCTCCTCCTCTGGCAACATTCCGAAATCTTTCCCTTCTGGCCAGTCTGTGATCACTCCCAGAATTCCTGGACGGTTGGGGTTTCCTATGCAAGCCCACTGTGTGATCAGTGCAACCCACTTACTCCACGTAGCATCAGTTGCATAACGTGTAGAAGGAGCCCTCCCTTTGAACATCCAGCCCAGCACTGGCAGTCGAGGTGCCAAGAGGAGCTGTGCTTCAGTGCCAATCACCTCTGAAGCAGCTTGAACCCCTTCATAGGCTGCCAATATCTCCTTTTCCGTTGGAGTGTATCGGGCCTCGGATCCTCTGTATCCCCAACTCCAAAACCCCAGGGGTCAACCTTGAATTTCCCCTGGTGCTTTCTGCCAGAGACTCCAGGTAGGGCCATTCTCCCCAGCTGTGGTGCAGAGCACATTTTTTACATCTGGTCCTGCCTGGACTGGCCCAAGAGCTACAGCATGAACTATTTCTTGTTCCAGTTGCTCAAAAGCTTGTCATTGCTCAGGGCCCCATTTGAAATAATCCTTCTTCCGGGTTACGTGGTAGAGGGGGCTTACTATCAGACTGTAATTTGGAATGTGCATTCTCCAGAAACCCATAACACCTAAGAAAGCCTGTGTCTCCTTTTTGTTGGTTGGTGGAGACATGGCTGCTATTTTGTTGATAATACCCATCGGGATCTGACACTGCCCATCATGCCACTTTACTCCTAAAAACTGGATTTCCTGCGCAGGCCCCTTCACCTTACTTCGTTTTATGGCAAAGCCAGCCTGCAGCAGGATTTGGATTATTTTCTTCCCTTTCTCAGAAACTTCCTCTGCTGAGTTGCCCCATGCAATGATGTCATCAATGTATTGCAGGTGCTCTGGGGCTTCACCCTGTTCCACTGCAGTCTGGATCAGTCCATGGCAAATGGTGGGGCTGTGTTTCCACCCCTGGGGCAGTCGGTCCCAGGTGTACTGGACGCCCCTCCTAGGGAAAGCAAAGTGTGGCCTGCACTCTGCTGCCAAAGGGATCGAGAAAAATGCATTAGCTATATCAATTGTGGCATACCATTTGGCTGCCTTTGACTCCAGTTCATATTGAAGCTCCAGCATGTCTGGCATGGCAGCACTCATTGGTGGTGTGACTTCATTCAGGCCACGATAGTCTGCCGTCAGCCTCCACTCTCCATTGGACTTCCACACTGGCCATATGGGACTGTTAAAGGGTGAGCGGATTCTGCTGATCACTCCCTGACCCTCCAGCTGACGAATTAGCTTGTGGATGGGAACCAGGGAGTCTCTGTTGGTGCGATATTGCCGCCGGTGCACAGTTGTGGTAGCAATCGGCACCTGTTGCTCTTCAACCCTCAGCAACCCTACAACAGAAGGTTCCTCCAAGAGACGAAGCAAAGTAGACAATGGTTCAATTTCCTCCGCTTCCAAAGCAGCTATTCCAAAAGCCCACCGGTAGCCTTTTGGATCTTTGAAATACCCTTTCCGGAGGTAATCTATGCCAAGGATGCACAGAGCCCCTGGGCCAGTCACAATGGGGTGCTTCTGCCACTCATTCCCAGTTAGACTCACTTCAGCCTCCAGTGCAGTCAGCTGTTGGGATCCCCCTGTCACTCCAGAAATAGCGATGGGTTCCACCCCTTCACAGTTTGATGGCATTAGGGTGCACTGTGCACCAGTGTCCACTAGGGCTTTGTACTCCTGAGGGTCTGATGTGCCAGGCCATCGGATCCACACAGTCCAATACACCCTATTGTCCCTTTCCTCCACCTGGCTGGAGGCAGGGCCCCTCTAATCTGGCTCATCATATTTGCTACTCACCTCTTGCAAAAAGGGTTTAGACATCCCTTCAAGAGGATCGTAAGCGCGATCAGGCCTTTCACTTGGTCTGGGGGGCTGCCCAGTGGAAACTGGAGCAGCATTGTTTCTGGAAGAGTCCCTTTTTACAGCTGTCTTGCCTTGTAACTCATGTACTCGTGCCCACAGGATTGAGGTAGGCTTCCCATCCCATTTCCTCATGTCTTCTCCGTGGTCACGCAGATAAAACCACAGAATACCTCATGGTGTATGCGTTCTATATCCCCTCGCCAGAGCAGAGGAACGCTTACTCCTAACAGCTGCAATACGGGTCTGTACAGGTGGGGAGTAAGATATATCCTCTCTGAGTTGCCGGACGTCCTGGGACAGTTTCTCCACAGCCGAGACGAGGGAGGAAGAAAGGCTCTCTTCATATTGCCGGAGTCTGCCAGCCACTTCGTCCACTGTGGGTGCCTCTTCACTTTTTCAGTCGATGACTGCCAGTGAGTTGGTCTACGATGATGGTGCACTTCGTACAAATTTTTGCCACATGTGTTGGGTACACTGGACTTCATCGGGGTCTGTGGGCAACTGTGCGTTGTCCAGATCATAATAAACCATCTCCCGCACGGCTAATTCCCTCAGATATTGGATACCTCTCTCCATGGTGGTCCACTTGCCTGGCCGACATACGACATCTTCGCTGAAAGGATACCTTTCCCTCACACTTGACAGGCGTCGCCTCCAGAGGCTGAGGGCCTGTGCCTTCTTCCCAATTGCCTTGTCAATTCCCCCTTCCCTAGACAAGGATCCCAGCTGCTTGGCCTCCCTGCCCTCCAGTTCCAGGCTACTGGCCCCATTATCCCAGCAGTGGAGCAGCCAGGTAATAATGTGCTCCCCTGGAAGGCAGCTGAAATCTTTCCGCATATCTCGCAGCTCACTCAGGGACAGGGATCGGGTGATCACTTCTGGTTCTGGCTCTTCTTCTTGTTCTTGTGATGGTCCCGGTTCATCATCATCTTTCACTAAGCGAACCGATTTCCTTGTGTATTTCTTTTTGTGTATAGGGGTGACTGATACTGGTATGGGTTGATCTTTTGGCTCGGCTACAGTGCCTGTTGCAGGGGCTTGGGTAGCTGCAGTGCCTGTGGGTCTGCTCTCTCTCTCTCCCCCCCCGGATGGTGCTGTCTACTGTCAAGCCGTGTTTGACAGACTGTGGCCAGAGCCTATCACAGCGCAGTAAGTTGTGTCTCCTCAGAATACCCACAGCATTTTTCTTTCAAATATTCTACCATTTTATCAGGGTCTTGTAGTTGTTTGGGAGTGAAGCTCCAAACCATTGGGGGTGAAAAGGTCTCTAGATACCCACCCATACTCTCCCACATGCCATGCCAGCCCTGACTATTCAGCCTCAGGGAAGATCCCTGGGTGGTATTCTTGAAACAATTTTTGCTAACCCTGAACAGGACTTGGAAAACATTCAGGAGACCTAGCAATAGGAATATACTGGCCTGAACAGTCCAAGGGCAGTCAAAATTCTCAAAAATTGTTGTAACCAACCAGAAGGGAAAAGGGGAGGTGAAAGAGTGGGAGAAGGTATCCCCCCTGTCTTCCCCATAGATTGGGTGCAATTATTAATCAATTCTGAAAGATATTGACCAAGGTACAGGCCTGACAGAAATGCTACATACAAGTACCAGCTCAGACTCATGACCGTCGATGATATCTTATCATAAGTCGTTATCACACAATACAACAATATGAGAACTTGAACCCCTCTCCCAGAGGTGATAAACAGCGCCGCAGGGATTACATAGAGTAAACACGGGTTTACAAACCAGAGCCATGTGACCAAACAGAACATCGTTATGACCAGCGACTGTTTCAATAACATTATAAATGCTTATAACAACTTTGTTTTTTCAAACTTGTCATTACCACAACCCCTCGAGCCCCACGTTGGGAACCAGAAAAGGACTGACGTGGTTTAGCCACAGCTGGCAGCTCAGCACCACACGCCACTCACTCACCCCTCCCCCGGCGGGATGGGGAGGAGAACGGAAAAACAAAGGCAAAGCCTCGTGGGTTGGGATAAGGACAGGTTACTGGGACAGCAAGGGAGAGGGAAACAATCAACAACAGTACTGATAACAGATATTCACAATGGGTGATAACAGAAAGCAATTTACCAATCCCACAACTGACTGACAGGACACTCACTGACTAGTCCCCTTTTATGGTGATCATGACGTCACATGTTATGGAATAGCCCCTAGCCAGCTTGGCTCACCTGTCCTGGCTCCTTGTGAAATTATCTCTATCCTAGCCAGAACCAGGACACCATCCCGCTTCATGTCCTCTCCATGGTGTTACTGGAAAGCGGCAAAATAATTCACTCACTAAGACTTATTTTGAAGTTTTAGAAAGCAGGCATTCTTTATTGTAGCGCTCGGTGCATGGGGGATAACTCCACCTAACGTGCACACCCAAAAGACAAAACTAACAAGTATTTATACTATGTTACTATACATATTCATTATATTTCTGAGTAGTGCTTATCACATTCATGGATTTTCTGGGAACTCGTTAGCATATGCTAATGTCTTTCACGCATGTTTGTTGGCACCTCCGGGTGGTCGTCCGGGGTCTTCAGACTCAGTCCTGGTATCACACATACCTTATCCCTCAAGGCTGGTTTTGTGATCACCTTGTAACGCTCTTGTCTTTGCGTATCTGTTCTTCCAAGGCCAAGCTGTTTAAAATGAGATTGTTCCAGAGCTTCTTATTTTACAACTAATTATTTTCTAAGTTACAATGGTTTCCCTTTTGTTTGGTTACGTATATTGAGCAATGGCTCTAATTGCTTGAATTGATCTTAATATTTCAATATTCATAGGTATCAATGGTCATGCAGGTAAAACCACAGGGTGCTTTGTGGTGTGTACCCTCTATATCCTCTGTCTTGAGCAGAAGAATGCTTACTCTTAGTAGCTGAGATACTGGTTCATACAGGTGGGGAGTAGGACATATCCTCCCTCTACTCTGCCCTAGTGAGGCCACCTCCAGAATATTGTGTCCAGTTCTGGGCTCCCCAGTTCAAGACAGACAGGGAACTACTGGAGAGAATCCAGTGGAGGGCTACAAAGATGATGAGGGGGCTGGAGCATCTCTCATATGAGGAAAGGCTGAGACAGCTGGGTCTGTTTAGTCTGGAGAAGAGGAAACTGAGAGGGGATCTTATTAATGATTATAAATATCTAAAGGGTGGATGTCTAGAGGAAGGGGCCAGACTCTTCTCAATGGTGCCCAGTGACAGGACAAGGGGCAATGGGCACAAACTGGAACACAGAAAGTTCCACCTAACATGAGGAAAAGCTTCTTCACTTTGAGGGTGACGGAGCACTGGAACAGGTTGCCCAGAGAGGTTGTGGAATCTCCTTCTCTGAAGAATTCAAAACCTGCCTGGACACAATCATGTGCAACCTGCTCTAAGTGTTCCTGCTTTAACGGGGTGGGGGGGGGGTGGGGGGCTGGACTAGATGATCTCTAAAGGGCTCTTCCAACTCCTACCAATCTGTGAATCTGTGAATATCCTCTTTGACTTGCTGGAACCCCTGGGACAGTTTGTCAGTTTCTCCACAGCTGAGACACAGACCTGTAGGGAGGAAGAAAGACTTTCTTCATATTGCTGGAGTCAGCCAGCCAATTCATTCACTGTTTGTCTTTCCAGGACATTACTGCCAATGAGTTGGCATATGACTATGGTGTGCTCCGTATAAACTTCTGCCACATGGGCCATGTGCACTTGACTTCCTTTGGACCTTTGGATAACTGCTCGTTCACGTCATCATAAATCACCTCCAGCATGGCCAATTCCCTCAAATACCAGGAACCTCTCTCCATGGTGACCCACTTGTCTGGGTGACATATAACAATACTTTTCCCTCACACCTGACAAGAGTCACCTCCAGAGGCTGAGGGCTTGCATCCCTTTTCCCATCACCTTGTCAATGCCTCCTTCCTTGGAAAGGGATCCTGGCTTCCCTACCCTCTAATTCCAGGCTACTGGCCCCATTATCGCAGCATCAGAGCAGCCAGATAACTATGTGCTCTCCTGGATGCCGGCTGAAATCTTTTCGCATATCTCACAGCTCACTCAGGGACAGGGATCAGGTGATTACCTCTGGTTCTGCCTCTTCCTCCTGTTCTCCTGATGACCCTGCTTTGCAGTAGTCTGCCTCATCCACTTCTTCCCTTAGTAAGATTTTCTTCCCTTACTAAACAAGCTGATTTTCATTTCAAATATTTCTTCTTGTGTATAGGGGTGACTGATATGGCACAAAGTGGTTCTCTGGTTCAGCTGCAGTGCCTGTTGCCAGGGTTGGAGTAGCCACAGTGCCTGTCAATTTGTCATCAGATTCAGAGATCTCCTCTTCCCTTTGAGGGTACTGAATAGTGTTGAACAGAGCTCGGTAGGCATGGGCCAGGCCCCAGCATGTTGCAGTGATTTGCGTCTCTCTGGAATTGCCAGGGTGACAGCATACTTTTTTTGAAATATTCTACCAGTTTTTCAGGATTCTGCAATTGTTCAGGGATGAAGTTCCAAAACACTGGAGGTGCCCACTGCCCCAGGCACTTGACCATATTCTCCCATATGCCTTGCTGCCCATGACTATCCAGCCTCGGGGCAGATCTCTGGGTGGTATTCTTAAATCATTGTTTAACCCTAAACAAGACCTGAAACACATTCAGGAGGCATAGCAATAGGAACAAGCTATTTTGAACATCCCAAGGATATTCAACATTCTTAAGAGCTGTTGTAACTGGCCTGGAGGAGAAAGGGAAGGTGAAGGAGTGAAGGCAAGTGTCTCTCCTTGTCTCGCCCACAGATTGGCTCTCCAAGGAGAAAGGTAAAGAGTGTAATTATTGACAGTTTCCATGAGATGGCTCCTGAAGTATGGAGATGACAGTAATGCTGAGTACAAATACCAGATTAGTCTCATGACCAGTAATTTTATCACATCATAATCCAGTGCTACATACATAGTACAGCAAAATAATAACCTTAATCCAGGTCCCAGAGATGATAAAGAGCATCACAGGGAATATATATGGCAAGCAAGATGTTACATAACACAACTGGGCAAACAACCACAACAACTCTAAGAGCAAATAAATCAACTTTATGACCAGTGACTATTAAATTAATATAATGCATGCTTATAACAAATTTGTTTTATAGAATCATAGAATGGTTTGGGTTGGAAGGCACCTCAAAGACCATCTAGTTCCAATCCCCCTGCCATGGACAGGCACACCCTCCACTAGACCACATTGCCCAAAGCCTCATCCAACCTGGCCTTGAACACTGCCAGGGAGGGGGCATCCACAACCTCTCTGGGCAACCTGTGCCAGTGCCTCACCACCCTCACAGTAAAGAATTTCTTCCTAATATCTAATCTAGATCTACCCTCCTTCAGCTGAAACCCATTCCCCCTTGTCCTGTCACTACACTCCCTGCTAAACAGTCCCTCACCAGCTTTCCTGTAGGCCCCTTCAGGTACTGGAAGGCCGCAATTAGATCTCCCCGGAGCCTTCTCTTTTCCAGGCTGAACAACCCCAACTCTCTCAGCCTGTCCTCATAGCAGAGGTGCTCCAGCCCTCTGATCAACTTCGTGGCCCTCCTCTGGACTCACTCCAACAGCTCCATGTCTTTCTTGTACTGGGGCCCCCAGAGCTGGGTGCAGTACTGCCAGGGGTGTCTCACCAGAGCAGAGTAGAGGGGCAGAATCCCCTCCCTCAACCTGCTGGTCACACTGTTTTTGATGCAGCCCAGGACATGGTTGGCTTTCTGGGCTGCAAGCGCACACTGCCGGCTCATGTTGAGCTTTTCATCAATCCACACCCCCAAGTACTTGTCCTCAGGGCTGCTCTCGATCCATTCTCCACACAGCCTGTAGTTGTGCTTGGGATTGCGCCGACCCACGTGCAGGACCTTGTACTTGGCCTTGTTGAACTTCATGCGGTTTGCACGGGCCCACCTCTCCAGCCTGTCAAGGTCCCTCTGGATAGCATCCCTTCCCTCCAGCATGTCGACCCCAACCACACAGCTTGGTGTTGTCGGCAAACCTGCTGAGGGTGCACTCGATCCCGCTGTCCATGTCGCCGAAGAAGATGTTGAACAGTGCCAGTCCCAGTAACAACCCCTAGGAATGGCACTCATCACTGGTCTCCACTTGGACATTGAGCCATTGATCACAACTCTTTGAGTGTGACTATTCCTTATCCACCGAGTGGTCCATCCATCGAATCTGTGTCTCTCCAGTTTAGAGACAAGGATGTCATGCGGGACAGTGTCAAATGCCTTGCACAAGTCCAGGTAGATATGTCTGTCATTTTTCCTTTGTCCACCAATGCTGTAACTCCATCATAGAAGGCCACCAAGTTTGTCAGGCGCAATTTGCCCTGTTGGCTGTCACCAATCACCTCCTTATCTTCCATGTGCCTGAGTGCAGTCTCCAGGAGGATCTGCTCCATGATCTTGCCAGGCACGGAGGTGAGACTGACTGGCCTGTAGTTTCCTGGGTCTTCCTTTTTTCCCTTCTTAAAAATGGGGGGTTTGTTTCCCCATTTTCCAGTCAGTGGGAACTTCGCTGGACTGCCAGGACTTCTCAAATATGAGAGTAGCCTGGCCACTTCATCTGTCAGTTCCCTCAGGACCTGTGGATGCATCTCATCAGGTCCCATGGACTTGTGCACCTCCAGGTTCCTTAGATGGTCTCGAATCCGATCTTCTACAGTGGGCAGTTCTTCATTCTCCCAGTCCCTGCCTTTGCCTTCTGTGACCTGGGCAGTGTGGCTCAAGCACTTGCCAGTGAAGACTGAGTACCTCAGCCTTCTCCATATCCTGGGTAATCAGGTTGCCTGTTTCATTCTGGTGGGGATCCACGTATTCCCTTGTCCTCCTTTTATCACTAACATACCTATAGAAACTTTTCTTGTTGGCCTTAACATCCCTGGCTGGATTTAATTCTACCAGGGCTTTGGCTTTCCTAGCCTGATCCCTGGCTGCTTGGAGAGTTTCTCCATATTCCTCCCAGGCTACCTGCCCTTGCTTCCACCCTTGCACCCGTGCATTCGTGTAGAGGCATTTCAGTTGTGTCCCCGATGAAGCTGACTTACTGGCTGGAGTGGTTGGAATTCTTTTTATGTATTCTCCCAGTGTTTCCCAGTTGGTTCCCATTGCATCTGGAGCCCCTGGCTCATCTGCTGTAGGCTTTGAGCATGCTGCCCTGTGTCCAGCATGAGTCTGAGCAGTAGGCTGAGGGCCCTCACCAGCACTCCCTCCCTCCAACCTGAGCACATCATCCCACAACATGTTGCTGGCAAGCCTGATGTTATCCCCCTCCCCCTTCGAGCCTAGTTTAAAGCTCTGTTGATGAGCCCTGCTAGTTCCTGGGCAAAGATCCTCTTCCCCCTTTTAGAGAGATGAATCCCATCAGGGTTCATCAGGCCTGGTGCCGTGTAGGCTGCCCCATTGTCAAAGAACCCAAAGTTGTGGCGTTGACACCAGCCACGGAGCCATGCGTTTATGGACTGCGTCTGCCTGTTCCTCACAATGTCGCTGCCCAACTGGAAGGAGGGAGGAAAATATTACCTGTGCTCCAGATTCCTTCAGTGACTGTCCCAACAGCCTGAAGTCCCTTTTGATTGCTTTTGTATTACGTGTCTCTGCTTCATCCCCACCCTCATGGAGGAGCAGCAGTGGGTAATAGAGGGCCATACCAGGCTGGGGAGTTTCCTCGTAAAGTCCTTAACACAGGCCCCAGGGAGGCAGCAGACTTCTCTGAGAGCAGGGTCCACCCTGCATATTGGGCCCTCTGTACCCCTCAGAAGGGAGTCCCCTACAACTATAACCCAACTTTTCTTCTTTGTGAGGGTGGTCACAACATGAGGTGCAAGCCTTTCTGGCCTAGGTGCTACCTCTGGTGTAGCTTGGCTATCATCCATATCGTCCTTTGAGTGGCCTTCCACAGCCAGAGACTCATACCTGTTGTACAGGGGTACGTGGGAAGGCAAGGTGGGCGAGGATGAGAAGGTTTGTCTGCCATGCCAAGCATGAACTTGCTTCCATTCACTCCTCCCTTTGAGGCTACTGCCTTCTGCCTGGCAAGGGGAGGATACAGGGTCCCCTTCACCTTGGTTTTTGTCTGTTAGTTGTCCCTGTTTCTGTCTCGGGGAGGGCAGAGCTTGGCTCCACCAGTCTATCTCTTTCTCAGCCTCTCTGATGCTCCTTAACCTTTCCATTTCTTCACGTAGTTCTGCCACAGGCTGAGCAGATCATCCACCTGGTCACACCTCATGCAGCCAATCTCACCACCGCCCTTCCCTGCCAGTGCCAAGCTCAGACACTCCCTGCAGCCTGAGAGCTGGGTGGCTGAATGCTTCTGTGGCAGCTCTGTCTGGGTTGCCACGTGCCTTCTGGCGAGCACAAAGGTTAGAGCTTTCTGCCGGGTGAGTACCATGGCTAAACTCCTTCTGTGAGAGGATGATGATCACCAACGGACTCCCCTCTTGAGCAGGTAGAGTGACTAGGCCCTACTCGCACGCCCTGCCTGCGCAAACTGCCGTGCAAACTGACATCCCATGCTCTGTTTGCCCTCTCTGTTCACCACACTCTGGGTCACTAGCACTCCCTAGGCTGCTTTTTATAGGCTTTGGGGTTGGCGCCATTGCTTTGGCAACACCCAGGTCTCGTCAGTGGTTCCCGCAAGGGCAGCTGGCTTGTGGTGGGTCTCTTCTGCCTCCCTGGCATTTCCCTGCCTCTGGAAAGTCAGGAAAAACCCTGCGCACCCAGATCTGCTGCTCCGCTGTGGGTCGGGCCGGCACTGAAGCTGCACTCTTTGGCGACTGACATGCTCTGGTCAGATCTGTCTTTATCGCAACCCTTCATGCCCCATGTTGGGAGCCAATAAGACTGTCCTGGTTTAACCCAGCAGGCAGCTAAAGCAACCACAGAGCTGTTCACTCTCTCCCCTCCTCCGCAGTGGGATGGGGAAGAAAATTGGGAAGGGGGGGGGGCAAGTAAAAATCATGGGTTGAGATAAAGACAGTTTAGTAGGACAGAAAAGCGAAATAATAATAATGATGATGAGAAAAGAATATACCAAACAAGTGATGCACAGCGCAATTGCTCACCACCCACTGACCACCAATGCCCAGCTAGTTCCCGAGCCACAGTTCCAACTCCCAGCCAGCTTTCTCCCAGGTTACATGCTTTGGTCAGCTGGGGTCAGCTGTCCCAGCTGTGTCCCGTTCCAGCTTCTTGTGCACCCCCCGCCTCCTGGCTGGCTATGAGAAGCCAGAAAGTCCTTCATTTGGTGTAACCATTGCCAGCAACAACCAAAACACCCATGTGTTATCCACATTCTCATCCTAAATCCAAAACACAGCACTATACGCGCTGCTGGGAAGAAAATTAACTCTATTCCAACTGAAGCCAGTATGCAGTAACACATCACTGAAAGATAAGAACTTAACCATACTTCTAGACAAAAGCTTTTTTTAATCCAATTACTGTAAATATTCTTGAAAATTTTTGAATGTACAGCAACTGACACAAGAGAAGACATAAACAGGAAGAAAAAGCCATTTTGGAAGGTGTCCACACAAAGCAATGATGCCTACTCTATCTTGTTTTTAAAACTTAAATGGTAGGTGCTAAGATTCAGCAAGAAGCTACAGAATGTATCTCAAATCACAGTTACTACATAATATTTGAAATTTATATTCCATCATTAGACAACACTAATTGGATGCACCTATCTAGCTCATCCCACACTTACCTTGCGTCTACAGAATTAATGTGAAAAGATACAGTAGATTCCAAATCATGCCTGGCATCTGCAGTCAATTACTTTGAATTCCACTCCAACAGGAACAGATTTATGACTACTAGTGCCTGCACTGCTAATGTGCTGAGCAAAGAGCCAGAAACCACACTATCTTGCTGAAACTTGAGTTCTTCCAGTGACCTGAAAGCACAGCTCATTATGAACAGCACTTCTTGATGTACAGCAATAGAAGTAATGATCAAGCGTCAGGTGGTAGATTAACTGTAATGTGTCGACTACTCAAATCATTATTCAAAGCTTTTCTGAAGAATAATGCTCCCCACTTCCATAGGCAAACAAAACAATCAGACCATATTCATATATTAATTTTTATTTTCCCATACAATATTCACAGGGTCTGCTTTTTGTTTTATTCAAACTAAACTTCCCCCCCAAAACTAACACAAGAACTGACATTTCAGGACATGAAAAGTTCTGTAAACATAAAACATCCAAGGAATAGCTGAAACCCAGGGCCATTAGCAATTAAAAACACAGTTATATCCCCTTTAACGCAGAGTGTTTACTTATGTCTCCCGCCATTAACCAAACAATTCTTTTCATATATTAAAGAGACGCAGCTTTAACCAAAAGTCACAATGCATTTCTTCACCCACTGCGTGTTAGCATGTGTTTTATTATATCCTATTCAGTCACTTATTTTAAAAACTATATACAGCTATGTTTAAACGTGTATTTGTGCCATGTTTTTAATAACACAAAAATAAAGGCATTTTAAGCTATTGCTGCATATTATGCAGCAGGATACCAGAGGATTGGTTCGAATATCTAAATTCAATGCAAAAGTCAAGTCCACTAAACCTCTGCAGTGGGAGCAATACTGAGCTGAACAGTCCCACTTCACACATTCAAACATTACGAAAGAATAGACACGTACGTGATGGCTGACCACTATCTGTTTTATCCCATTGTTCACCAATTTTGACAGCACACAGAACAACTCAGTGGAAAAAAAAACCAACATGTTTCAATCTTTAAAACAAACACTTTTGCTGTGATTAAAGCTACACAAGTGATATTCAAACTCCAGAAGATAGTAGTGGACACTATCAAAATCAAATCATGTTTTCATCCAACACTTGCACTCAAAGTGTACCACTTGCTTCATTACTGTGTGCAATGCAGCACAAAAAGTACTGAATATCAGCTGCTCAAACACAAGAATAAAGCATATAGGTACAATCAAGAATATTGTGTGCAGGCACAGATTTGTATCATAAGAAGAAAGCACTATTTTTTTGTTTTCTGATATTTCTAAGTATAAATCTGGGAAGTTTGCATCCCGGAATGGGACTGCAGTATTTGCAATTCAGTACGGGATAGAAAAACATTATATATAATCCTGCATTTTACATACATTAAGCTTTTTAATGTCACCCCAGTGACATTATAAATAATTTTTGAGCTGAGTTTTTTCTTCAGTTTCCAAAAGAGCAATCATTCAGTTCACAACATAAAGTAGGTGCACTGTTGTTTACTTTTTCAGCCATTACAAGATTTAAAATCAAGTCATCTTAGATCAAGTCTTCAGACTGCCCAAGTGTCACCTGTACACGTAACTTCAATTTTTTGCTAGACATAATACAGGCAATTAATAAGGGCTTAGCATTCTTTCTCTGCTTGCTGAGAAGTAAGAAGCATCTTTCAAATTAGCCAGTAATATACGACAAATTTTTTCACCTTAGTTCAGTTTGTGTGCACTTAAGAATTGGTCAGTCTACTCATTCCTCCAGAGCCATTTGAAGTTTAACCTTATTATGACCAGCTCAATTCAAGCTCTATGTGGGTACATGCATTTTCTACCTTCCACATACAAATAAAACAAGACTTTACAGTACATAAGCTACTAAAGACATGAGCAGTGGAAACAATGTAACTATAACTCTACCAAAAAGATAACCTGAAATATTTTAAACATTTCCTGACCACTAGCAAAAAAGAGTGGCAACTAGATGCACAAGGCCATCAAGTATCAGTGCACCACATACAGGAACGTAAAATTTACAGCATTCGTGCAATGCAGTATCAATATCAAATTGGCCTCTTAATAGGATAACAATTTAGTAAAAGGCTTTGTATGTGCCTACCACATAATACAACCTCGTCCAGTGCTGGCGCTGTGCTGCTTAACAAACCAAGCTACTTCTGGTCTTAAATCCAAAAAGCAGCAGCAGCATAGATGAGTACAGAAACCGTACAATTTCAGTGACAAAGTTACAAGGTTCCCTATTTTATTGCATGCTTTTTAAAAAAACTTGGAGTTTGGGATTTTTGAATGCAGAAAGTGGATTTCCTGAGTAGTCTCAGCTTACAATTTGTTCAGTAAAACAAACATTGTGAAAGAGGAAATGCATTTATTTTAATACAGAAGAATGTATGTTTAAGTAAACATACTCAAGCATAAAAATTAGCAAGTTTTGAGGGTGGAGAATTACCAGGCTGATGGAGAATTTGCACCATGATGTAGTAGTGCCAAGCTTACAACAATTCTACAGATAAGCAAGGGGTATCATTGGATTATTTTTTTAACAGCAAATCAAAACAGTGCACTACAGTTCATCACATTTGTCTTTTCATAATCCGATATATTCAGCCTGAAAATTTAAATCAAATCAAATGTTCATATCTATTGGTTCTCATATCAGACACTAGACTGTTGGGTTATTTTAAGGTGTTATACTGCAGATGGCTAACCTTACCGGTAAAAATCAAACTTAGTTCAGACTAAAATCAGTAGAAATTAAGAGAGGCTGGTCGCTGCCAGATATTTGATACAGGAATCAGAAAAAACTTGAGTTCCAAAGTATTTTAAAAATATTTCAAATCATGTATCTTTTTCATAACATTTTGCGTCTGTTTTGTGATTTTTAAAGGGATGAGGGGTAGACACATTTGAATGTTGCATATATTCAGATCCTTTGTACCTGCAATTAATTGGAGAACAGTAATTGTTACAGATGAGTAGCACACAATGACCTGAAGTATTACCACTACCAGTTATGAACCAACACGGGTTGTTGTGGTTCTTTTATCCGAGAAGAAGCTTTTGAGGAGAAATACCTGCCCGATACTAACGACAAGAAGAATGATTGCTTCCCCTATTGACCAGTAAGCCACCCTCGTGTTTAAATCCTCAGCTCTGCTGCGGCCCTGTGCTTCCCTCAAGCGGAAGTGAGTCTGGTAATCGATGACAGACTTCAAAGCTTCATGAATTGAAACACACGCAGACTCCATCTAGAGAAGCAAACGAATACACACCACTGAATTAAGAACCCTTCTACTACTTTTTCTGAGAAGTTTTGTGATTTGATATTTAAAAATTAAGATTCGTGTAACTTTGCAAGCTAAGGATTAACTTAGTCTGTTGTCAGACGGAAATACTGTAAATGCAGTAAAATTGATCAAACTCTATTCACAGGTATGCAACAGACTAGTAAATACAGAAGCATGTGAAACTACAGATCTAATATAAAGCAATGGGCTCTGAAAATGACTACACAAATCTTAAATTTATGTATATTTGGGTGCAAAACAAACATTAGAAACACTTTTGAAATGTCAATGATCTCCGCATTGTTAATTCCACACATACCAGGAAAACAAACAGTTGCTTATAACATTAAGATGCACACACTATATATTAAATGCTTCTGTGTTTTACAAGTGTGACATTCTTCATTGCATAATTCTCACCCAAGTGGTACAACATTCTAAAAATCTACATTACTGAACTCAACATGTTATTTTGGCAAGAGACCCTTCTCTTAGTCACATACACAAAAAGTGGTTAGAGAAAGGACAATTCTGTTACCTTTCAGTGTTACTGAATGCTCCATAACAAACATGTAACAAATACTGAACAAATTGCCCAATTTCACTGTAATTTTTCATTTTAAAAAAAGTATTACCAGTTTTCCAAGCCCTAGATAATATTTCACATAAATTTCTTCCACTTTCAGTTTATCTTCTGTAAGTAAAAGTCAGTACCCCTTACTGATCACCAAAAGATTAATCAATAGATCTTCAAAATACTTTATTTGTAGTCACAGATTGTTTTTTCTGGTTTAGGGCTTAAAATTACTATTTCCTAAAGATCAAACAGCACAACCTATCATAAAAGGAAATGTTTAACACCCTGATAAGACCACTCTCAGTTACTTATATCTGTGTCTAACCATCTTTTCAAGTTGATGACTTTTAAGACAGGTATTTCAACAAGTCTAAGATATTCTTCTCAACAAAATTCAGGAAGAGGTTTTCCAAACTCAGTTCTGCCATTGGTGTCACTGATAAATTATAGAGCTCTCCTAGTCTGCACAAGGGATTTAAACACAAAGTCACTCTGGTTTTAGGGATTTACCTTTTACTGCGAAAGGCTGGCCAAATCTGGTCATGATACAAGCCTCAAGAAAACTGCAATAAGAACCTTCTTACCAAAGATGTGCTGTGCTCTGAAAATTAACTTTCCTCTTCCCAAATACCTTATTTGCATTGTGTACGCTACAACCCAGTCATGAACAATTCTTTTGTATGTCTTCTCCCACAGGCTGCAAGGTGCTGCAGAGATGCTACACCCAGGAACCCCAAGTTCTGTGTTCTCAAAATCCCTCTGCTGATGCCAAGATAGCAAAAGAAAAAACAGATCTAACAGAACACACAGAATGAACAGAATGAAGACTAAAGTAAGGAAAAGATATGGAAAGATCAAGAATCAGAATACAAAATAAAGCAGAGCAGAAGAGCAACAAGACAGAGCTGTAGCTGAATTAACAGCAAGCCATCTACTCACTACAGATCTCAGCTACTGCAGCTTTATGTGAGATGAATTCAAGTGAGATTGCCATTTGGGAAGCAGTACATATACCACTGAGTCCAGACTAACAAAATAGTGACCATGGCCAGCATTCTTCAATGGTTGTTTAAAGCAAGGTTTGGTGATGGTTATAATGTGAGAACATTAGTGGGTATTCATGAAGCAAGTGTTCCAAGGGAAGTTTTAATAGATTTAGATTGGGTAGGGGTGGTACAAAACCTTAAAATCCTGAGAATATAATAATAATGCTCTGACACTTTGTAGTGTCTTATAAAGGACAAATATCTAGAAGCCAGCTAAATATGGCTGATTTTGTTCACTTGTTTATTTTGCCAGAATTTTCTTCTCCATTTTAAAAATGGTAGTTACATGAGAGGTCAACTTAAGTCTCCCTCAAAAAGGACTCTACCATTTTAAATATAAAAGCAATTCTCAAAGTTTCTCCAAAGTTTGAAATTTTGAAAACCCTGATCCACCAATATTTACAGTTTGTGAAATCCACACTTCAAGAGGCACAGAACCATGGTATTAAAAGGAAGTTCCCTCAACGCGCACACACACAAAAATAAAACAGTGCCCTAGAGTTTAAGTTACTACCTTAATTTTCTCTTAAGCACTTGGTGATTCCTCCTCAGCTCTGCTCTGTGTTCTATAAATCGTATCTTAAGAAAGAAAGCTTATTTGTAGTAATTCGGATTATTTTAAAAGCTCCAGTCCATTGATTTTCAAAAGTGATATAGATATCTAATGCAGCTGAACTTGAAAAAACATCGCCTCCACCTGCTGTCAAACACAATAGGATTTTACCTGGGTAAGTGCAGTTACTCTGTTCTCACTAGGAAATAGTGGTGGATCTTCTCCAACCTGGAAATCAAAGTACACAGTTTTGTGTGTGAAAGTAGAGAATTCGTTGCTGAAGCAGAATTTGTATGTTCCATTTCTGGATGCAGTAAACGTGAAGCTATCATATTGTTTCTTCATCTCTTTGTACAATACAATGCCATCAGGATCTTCCAACCGACAGTCAACATCATAATGGCCTCCAGTGATCACCTGAAAACAAAAAGCAAGAAATTTTCTTTTTAACAAAATAGACATTTATATATTTCTTCTAAGAAGTGTAATTTGTCAAGTGGTACTGCAATTTTTTTTGTTTTAATGAATGTTTGAAAATAAAATGCATTAATGTGAAAATCTTTCAAAGCAAGTCTGCAAAATTATTTTCTTAAGCAAGACATTCAAAATACTTTAGGTTCAGGATATGTAATGTCAACTATATTTTCAAATCCTTTATGAGAGCAATTTTAGTTACTTTGTTATGAATAACTGTACAATAGCAAAGGCTGCAGATGAAACTTGATGGGGCAGCAAAGACATTACTGTAACAACTCAACCATTTGCTCTATCCACAAGTGCTCCATGGAATTTATTCAGCCAGAGATTGCTGACATGCATTAAGATGGCTCCTTTCTGTACGGCCAAAAGAGTGTAACTACCCTATTTGCTCAAGCTGCTTTAGGCTGCAGGAATGGCATTCGACCAGTAGAACAGGTATTGCAACATAGCTCTTCACTTGTGCTTGTGAACAGAGCAATGGGGGCGGGGGGGGGGGGGGGGGGGGGGGGGGGGGGGGGGCGGGGGGGGGGGGCGGGTAGGGGGGTGTCTGCTGGCTCCCTCCGCACAGTTAGTCACAGCATTTCTTCCCATAACTACCACATCCGGATAATGCCTCCATGTCACTCAAAACTTCATGTGATTGACTCAAGGTTGGGGTTTTTTTTTCAGGCTTTGATTACTGTTGGTCTATGGCATATTGCTCTGTAGACTAGCTATCCCACCTGTCCAGAAAGACTAATCAGTAGCTTAGGTATTCATAATTTGGGTATTCTGATGACTCTTAAGCTAGTAGTTTTACACTTAATCCTTGCTCCAAACTTTTTGCTTTTAAGACAAAGCATGCTGAAGGAGGAAGATACTTATATCTAAAGGCATGTCCCTTTTATATGTGTGCAGAAATCACTGACATATTATAGTATCTGAGTATCTGCACTTCAGTTCATGCAGTATTATTTGAACTCACATCAGTTTATTCAGGTATCGAGTTATTAAAATGATCATATAAATGGTACAACTGAAATAACAAAAGATCTGAGCAGTAGCTGCTCCATAAACAAGAAGTTTTAAAAAATATTCAGTTGGCAAGCACTATTTTCACAGTTTTCCCAAAAACGTGATGACAGGATACAAAGAGCAAAAGAATTTTTGAATGTCTGGATCTCCGGATGTCTCTCCCTGGGTGTCTGCATCTACATGAGATTTTCATACAGAAATGCTTACCTGGCTGGAAGGACAAACAAAAATAAGATTTTCTATAATGAAACAATGGCTCATTTTTGAAGTATGATCTCGAATTTGACAGGGGTATGCTTTTTATCAATTACATGAAAGTCACTCACATTTAGTTATATCGCACACCCTGAAAGGGCCAGTTTACATAACCATGGTAAAGGTTTGCCACAGCTTTAAAGTTCCCCTAGGATTCTTTCCCATGGAGCTTGCGTGAGCCTCCTCTCAGCTCTTGAGACATACTGGCAAAGGACCTGCACACAGCACTTCAGTCTACTGGCAGTTGGTCAAATCCAGACTTTATTTTTAACAATGCCACTCCTGTTCTGATCACTGACAAAAGTGACAACAGTAGGCTTATCTGTACAGCAACATCCAATGATATCCACTTCAAAACAGGGGAGAAAGGACAGAAAAAACTTTATGAAAATAACAGGCAGGGACAAGAAACATTTGGGTAGGGAAAAAAGATGTATCTAAGAACAAACTAGAACATGTAGGACAGAGCAACAAGGACTGATATTTGGCAGCAACACTCCCCAAAACAGAGAGGTGGGCCAACAGCCGAGAAACAAAAAAAACCCCACCAGACTTCAAAGAGTCAAACCTTAAAAGTACATAGCCCCTTCAAAAGCCCCCAAAGGTAAACGTGATTCCCATCATCAAGGATGACTTCTTTCTCTTGCTGCTGCTATACTATCAGCAGCTTCACCACCTGAAGCGGCAGACTGAATGGTTCAAACTCTGCTGATACACTGACAGGCAACAAAACAGCCATGGCTGCTTGCCTGATACATCTCAAAGCTGCACAGCGTGCTCTACCATGACGCCTACATGTTCAAACTGTTAGAAACTGGGAAAAGTAAGACAAACTGTGCAGCCTCACTTAATACATGCATGTTAACCACAGTTTTCAATAAGATGTCAGTTGCCTGCATGTTTTATTTTTTTGTAAGACTACTGCCTTGCTATATCCCTGTGTCACTTTGCTAGTAATGCGTACCTATTCCATCACTTTCTGTTTGCTGTAAGACCCCCGTTTGAACCACACTCTGAAATAAGAAGCACTAACTCCTTAAGTTGTACCATGCTCATCATGCAAATGCTTCACAAACCGCGAGGAAATTACTTTCGCGCCATCTTGTTGGGCTGCGGCGCTTTAAGTATTCTCCACGCTGTTCAGATGGGCCACTGCACGACAGTGATAAGGGCAAAAGACACCACCACCTTTCAGGGCCAACTTTATACGCTTTGCTTAGCTCTGAACTAAACTCACGCCTCCCGCCGTTCCTGCACAGTACAGGACAGCATGTAGCATTTCCTCAGCTGAGCTGGAAACTGCATTGGCTTCAACCGCTGCTCCCGCGCCAAGCGCTTCTCGGAACTACGCAGAGCAGCCGAAGAGAGCGCAGTAAATGAAGGAAACTGAGAGGCTCCCCCGCCAGCACAAGCTCCTCAGCCACCGCTCCCCGGCGGCGGGCCGGGCGGGGGCCCAGCTCCGCCAGCGCGGCGCGGCCCAGGCCCGGGGCGGCGCCTCCCCGTGAGGCCGCCCTCAGCCGCCCGGCTACCTGGAACTCGAGGGTGCACTTGGTGCCCTGGGCGATCTCCTCGTAGAAGCACTGCTTGGCGTTGTCGGGCAGCTCGAAGGTGATCTCAGAGGCCCGCGCCGCGCAGGCCGCCAGCGCCACCAGGAGCAACGGCGGTAGCCGCCCCCACGGCCGTGCGGCCCGGAAGCCCCGCAGCGGCATCGTCGGGCGCGGGGGGAAGACAAGGGGGGACGCAGAGCGATCCGGGGGCGGGGGAAACGCGGGGAGATGGCGGCACGGCGGGAGGAGGAGGCGGCGGCGGCGCCGGCGTGGCGGAGGGGCCGAGCGGGGAAGCGCGCAGCCACCCGGAAGCGCTCCCGGAGGGCGGTGCCGCCCATCACGGGTACTTCCGGGTGAGCGTACCCCTCCCGCGGGTGATTTTGCAGACGTGGTGTGCAGCGTGCGAAGGGGCGGGGACAAGGGCGGGGGAGGGGCGTGGCCGAAGCGTGGCCGAGGTTGCCGGCGGGGGCGGGGCACGTCGCGCGCGCCGCGGGAGTTCCTCCCCTGCCCTTCCGTCCCGTCGAGGCTCTTGGCGCTACGCCCACTGAATGCGGTCACCCAGGGGTTGCATTGTCTTCAGTGGTCCCATGAGGCGCGATCTAGAGCTGAAACAGCGGGCTCTAATCGCCGGGCACCAGTGAAAAGCAAACCTCGGTGCTGTCGATCGTCAGGGCTAATACACAGGAATGAATCTGAAGACTTCTGCCTCACAAGTCATGAAACATTCATTGCTCCAGAGAGAGAAAATACTCATTAAAGTGCTCACGCTGATTGCAGGAATGTCGGCTTTAAGTTGTACTCCAGTAAATAGTTATTTTTACAACGTAAAAGAGATTCAAAAGAAGAAATCAAAGATAACTTCCATCCTTACATTCATTTTCAGTCCTGTGGTAAATCGGGCAGACTGGGAAAAAGAAAACTCGTCTCCAATCTCCCAGACAGAAGGAACTCGTAAAGGTGTGGGTCTGCCTTCCCATTCTGTTCCTCCAGAAAGGGGCTGACCTGCGCCAGGTACGAAATGCCAAAAGAGGCACCGCACTGGGATGCCACTTCGTAACCCTCGAGCCTTAATGAGGTCACTCCTGAGCTGGCTTGCAGAGCCTGTGAATTTCATTCTCAGCACAGTATGAGAAGCCTGGGCTTCAGCCTTTGAGGACTGTGGATTTCACAGGACAGAGGTACCCAAAATTCATATGTTGAAGGCTCTGATAGGTTTGCAGGTGTGGATTAAAGTGAGATGGCAGATGCTTTACCACATATCTACCTCACTTCTGAGGTGGACATCATCCACCTATAATTGGCCCTCAGATGTCTGCTGTTTTCAATTAAACACACTAGTTTTATTTCAGATTGCAATAAAGTATTGGCTGATAAGTGAGATAGCTCAAAAGCAGATTAAATTTCTGTGCCATAGGAGGCAGCTTCAGCCATTTTACTTAAATCAGTGACTACAGGGTGACTACATACTCTATATGCCTGTGCAGAGTGTTCCCAATCACCTTCATGTGGCAAGAAATACATTTCAGGAAGACTCACGCTGTGATTTCACTTCAGCAACTGAAGTGATCCTGTACAGTTTATGGTTTCCTAGTTCCCTTTTTCCAGCTATTTTCTTAAAGCCTTGCTAAATAGGCAAAATCAGTCTTCTGTACCTAAGAAATGAAATTTGGAAACCTGTCATCAAACAACAAAGCAGAAAGGGAAAGATGCCTGGTAAAACCAAGATAATCCTGCAGAGCAGGTAAGAAAGGTGTCTGGTGGCACCTGCAGAATAAGCAAAACCCAGAACATGTCCTGATCCCCAAAATAAGTCATCAAGAGCAGATGAGATGACTTCCTTTTCTTTTGGATTGGGGACGGAGAATATAAAACATTAACTGAGTAAAGAAGAAGGATTGCAAACTGCCTGCAAGGACCTCTCAAGCCTGATCAGCTTGGCCCTGGTGACTCAGGACCATCAAGGAGTGCATCCATCAGCACTAACTCTGTAGCGTCAGTACCACTGTGCTGTGTGCTCATGGCTCATCTGGGATAGATTGTTAAGCAATAATAATTTTGTGTATGTAGAGGTAATGACTGATAGTAATTAAGAACTATTAGCAACATGAACTGCTTATGAAAATCAGTACTTCTTTTGAAGCTTGAAACTGGCTTGGTTTGTCCATTTCCTAAATACCCCAGTCACAGCATTATCCAATGCCCTAAATGATGTATGGACCTATATATTAATTCATAAAGCTAAGGATCTGAGCTTTCCTCTTTTTAAAAAAAGAATTACATATGTCTTTGTACTTGTTGATTTCATTATAATTTTCCTTGAGTTAGCCAGTTAATAATTGGTAATCCTTACAAGAAATAAAAAAATTAATCAGGTTGCTGGTTTTCCAGGTTGCTGGTGCTGCTGTTACTGTTACCAGGTTGTTCTGTCTCTATGTGTAACCGTTCTGTTTGTGAAGTAATAAAATTTCACATTATCTTTATTATTTTACTGTATAAGTGATATTTGAATGTTAAACCAAAAATAAGTTCAATAAATGTATTTTAGAGAAGAATCTTTCTTTCCTACTGGACAATCTATTTAATTAGGGTGAGACAGTTTCAGATGCTCTTCAGCATACTTCTTGCTTTAGAAAAATCTTTATCATTTTTTCTCTATTATGACAGAATATTTGCAAGCAGAATTCTGAATTACAATCTTCCCCAAACATACATGCATAGCTACATAATTTCATTACTGTGCTTGATTTTTTACTTCTTTTACCTTCTCATTCAAAGACTAGGGGGAAGAAAGGATTCATTTTACCGTTAGATTAATTTGACTTGAAGTTCGTAAATGTATCTTGCCACTTACTGTCTGTGGAAAATTAAAACTGTCAAACGGCAAGCATTTCTTGCACAGGCGTTAATTAAAACATGCTCTCCTGAGGAACACTAATGAACCATACTGGTACAAGCAGTTCATTTCTTCAGAAACACACATGGAAGCAGCTGCAAAAAGTCTGAAGAAACCTGCAAAGTAGAGGAAACTCAGGTGTCTGTATTTCTTCATCTCTGCTTAGTAGCTGAGATAAGTTTCAAATCTTTTCTCCTGAGGTAGTTAGAGACCTTTTGCCTATATTAGAAGCTGTAGATATGGATGTAATTTCAGGCAGATAAAATGAGATTTTTATGACTGAAAAAACATTTCCTGTTATTTGAATAGTAAACCACAAAAAGCTCTTCTTCATCTTTACAGTCCTTCAATATGCAATCATCCTAACTGGAGATTTTGAAAGGCATTTTCATAAAATTTCTTAGTCTTTCAAACCTTTCTAGAAATCTAGTTGTGTATAACAGTTAAAAAATCTACTTTACTGTTTTCGTTTAATTCCCACTTAAAGTACATTCCACAGTATGCTTTACTTTGCTGCTCAAACGCACCTAATATGATAAAGCTTCACCATTTTAAGTACCTCAGCTTTAAATATCTTTGCTTTGGGCTTGTCTTGATGGATTTTTACATAAACAGTAGACACTATATTATGACTGTGAATAGTGATATCCAGATATTGATTCCTGCTTACTTGCCAGTACAGTGCTCAATTTTTGATAGATTAAAATGACTAAAATAAGCTGGTCAGGTTATAATACAAATTAATCTTCCTTTTCTCTGTCCTTCATACTTGAAGAACTAGCCCTGAACAACTTTGGCATCTGCAAACCAATTGAAGGGCAGTCAAGTATACTAACTACTAACATGGTTTCATCCCACAGTTCTAGAGTGATTTGTGCAAAGTCATGCTGTGGAGGAAAAAATCACCAGACCTTAAAACTGCTTGAATTTATCCTTTCTTTTAAGGTTCAGTGCATTTTCTAACCTCTGTTCTCATGTTTTCAAAACTGCAGTGAACACAAAATGAGCTTGTTTGTGTCTAAAAAGTGAGTGTGCTACTGTCTATATATTGATTACATAAAAGCCAAAGCACATCCAGACAGGACACCCCAAGAAAATAACATATTTAAATAAATGTTTTAGATAAAAAACAAATTTAGCTGCACCCAAAATTAAGCATTTACTGTATTTCCACATATACAGCTTCACAGAGGAAGAGGTCGAGAGCTGCTGCAGTACCAGGAATTGGCTGTCAGGGAATGGGAAGAAGGGAGATTATTGGGAAAGTTGTGACCCTTGTTACCTTCTGAAATACCCCACATGCACTCTTACAGAGTCTCAAGTCTTCTTGTCTCTTCTTGACAAGAAGAATTTGTGCACCTGTATTCATGGAAACATAGTACCTTGATTGTCAACATTTAAAAAAAATATTTGTAAGTAAGAAGTTCAAATGAATACGAATCTGTTTCAAAATGTCAGTGCCGGGGTTTGTTTGTGTGGTTTGGGTTTTGCTTGTTTGTTTGTTTTGTTTTTTGCTTTTTTTTGGGAGGGTGTGTTTGTTTGTTGGGTTTTTTTTTTTGTTTGTTTGCTTTGGGTTTTTTTTAAGACAAATAAGTGGAATAAACATGATTGTAAATGTTGCAAAAAGTTTTTACGTTACAAAAGGTACTTCCACCCTGCCACGAAAAAGCAGAGCTAAGCCGTGAGCTCGGCAAGCCACTGCTGGGGGCTCCCCCGTGCCCCGGCTCTGCTCGGGGACCCCGACAGCGGGGTCCCGTCACTTCACAGGTGCTGCCCGTGTTGCACGGCCCCCAGCTGAGACCCAGCAGACAGGGACCTTCTGCTCTTCCTGTAATACACAAGAGGGAGCTCTTGGTCACAACAACTTTCCCTCGTGCTTCTCAATTTTTGTAAAAGGTACATTCTGTGCCTCGGCTTTTCTTACATTCAAAGTGGCTCTTTCAATTCAGTGATAAATGGATATAGGAAAGCTAAAAAAACCCCAAAACCCCAAACAGTGACAATCTAGGCCATGCGTAATGTAGGTGTAGCTCTAAGGAATGGGTTACAATACCCAAGGCTTGTGCATCGGTCATGCTTCCAGTTCAGTAGTGAAAGCCACATGTCACTTTAGGTACCTGGGACTCGCTATATATAACATACAGAGATCTCCATCCGTGAGGCTCACCAGCATCTGCATCCTGAGCAGGGGCCTGCAAAAGCTTTTCACAGGGAATGAAGAAATGCCAGTGGGTTCTGTTATCCATGGCAAACGTGGCCTGCTCTTGGCAACAGGCAGGGATTAATTTCTGATTAACATTCACAGCTCCCAGTCCTCTCCAGGAACAGGTGTCTGCACCAGCCCTGTTACATAGCACGTAGCGCTGGGGTGAGGCAGTATGGACCTTCCCCACTAATTCAGTTTCTTTAGGCTCAGGATGTACGAAAGGCTGGTTCCCATCCATTCTCTGGCTGAACCTGGACTTCGGTGGACGGTGTGAAGGGCAGAGGAAGGCTGATAAAACTCAGAAAGAGACAGACAGTGAAAGGTTGGCTGCATTGAAGTAGGTAGGAACCCCAAACAATGCCCTGGCCAGATTTTCAGTGAAGAATTTGAAGAATCCAGGCATCATTCCCCCAGCACTCTTCCCAGTGGCTCACCTTTTGTTTTGGTTTTTTCTCCCAGTCATGGCTGAATTTTGATTAATGCTGTTACACTGACCTAATGAAAGAAAGACTTGTTCTTTCATATGTGCACTTTTATCCACTCAGATTTAAGGTACTTACAATAAAACACTTAATAAAAATAGTCTACTCTTTACTACTGTATGGAGGTGGTCTAATAAAACATATCATTCTCTCTACAGATATTGTTTTAATTAAAGCATTTTAAGAAATATTGTGGCTTCATAAGTAATGGACAGGTTTTAAAAGACCAAGAACACCTTTATGCAATATAATTCTATATATTTTTATTTTCTGTTTTATACCTAAATAGCTCTTCCCCATTCATAGTAATCCCAGCTATTCATGCCCAGGCTGTAGTTATGCACTGAAAAATGAGTATGTTGGCCTGTTACCTTCTGTCATCCTGTAATTATTGCTTATAAGCAGCAGTCAATTGAACAAATAAAGCCTTTAGCATGACTGGCTTTCTAATAAATATGCTACTCTTAATATTTCCCAAGGGAGGCAATACAGAATTTCATATAAGTGAATAAGGATACCCATCTGGTACACACTCAGGCTACCCAAGTGTAGTCTGTTGATTCAAAAAACCATCTGTCTTAATCTTGGGTAAAATAACACAAGATATTGAATATTTATATATATTATCAATGTGTTTAAAAATAAGAGTCCAAGCCTGGATGTGGCAACCTGTAGCAGGTGAAGTCTAGGCAAAGATCATTAAATAAATCCATGTAAAATACCCATGTAGCAGTGTCATGTATAGAAAAGACATGACACTGACATGTAGATAACACATGAGAAAAGAGAACCAAATGTGTTGCTTGAGGTGGAATAAGAATGAAGAAAACAAGATTAAGGGCAAAAGCAGACATCAGGTGGGATTGAAAATAAGAACAACAAAGCTGCTACCCAGGAGCTTATAGCTGTTGTAAAATTGCCTTGCCATTCTGCAGAACACGATACAGACACATGATTGTGCATTTTGGGACACACAGTTAGATGAAGAAACATGGGAACTCTTTATAGTCTTCATTCTTCTCTTTTTAGCTGCAAAAGAAGTGAAGGGTCTGTAAAGTGCATATTGCAGCAAAAGTCACACTTACACAGCTTTTATATGATTGACCAAAGCATTCAACAAAAATAGCTGGCAGGTGAAGCGTGGCTAGAAATGGCCAGAAGTTGGGTGACAGGTGATAACAGCTTCTAACTAATAGCACAGGAGGGGTTGTCTACCATCATCACTAAGAAAATGAGAGAGGGACACTCTTTGAACAGTTACACAAAATGCTTCACAAATACTATGCTGACATGAGTGTGCGCAAAAATCTTGGTTCTAAAAAGTGCCTCAGTTTGTAGACTTGTGCAAAGACATTACAGACACCGGCTTCTGGAAGTGGTAACAAGAGAAGTGGAAAAGGAACGGGGAAACCCACAAAATTATTTGACCTCTTGCATGTCCACAAAAAGATGAGTAATGCATTGACTATTTTAGATCACAAAGCAACCTTGGATTTCACATCTTGAAATTGTGACAGGTTGTGACAGAAAGTAAGCTGTTTAATTGTGTGTTTGTTTTTCAGAAAAAAAACCCCTTACGTGCACACACCATTTCTTTCACCCATTTGTGTAGAAAAAAGTGAAGGATTAATTAATTACTAGGCAAGAGGTACAAGAATACAGTATGCCTCCCTGATTTGTTCTGCAACTAGTCCACATAAAGAAATACAGATATATAAACTTAAGAGTGATCTTATCTGCATCTAAATCCAAAGCCTAATTTAATGGAAATCTCAGAGAATATACTAGGACAAGACTGATAATGAAGATTCTCTGCCCAGAACGTAGTCTTTCAGAAAATGGTTCTCTTTACTACAAATTGGCTCAGAATAGAAGCATCTAAAAAAGAGCCTTACCACAGCCACACAGAGCTTTCTCAGTGCGGATTGCTCAAGACTTTGGGCTGGGAGCCTGGAGTCAAAACTGAACAAAAGCCTGTCTGGTTAAGAAGAATTTATTTCCAGCAACCTCTGTTCCACAATGGCAAAGCTCTGCCAGCCACATGAGGCACAGCAGGAGGAAGAACAGAATCCAAGAGGAAAGTTGGCTTTGTACTTATTGCAGCCTTAGTCATCCTTTTTGAACAGAATTCAGCTGTCAGCCATGTGGAAGACAAACACTTGCGAGAAAGTACAGAAACAGCTGGTATTAGAGGTGATATTGCAGCCAGCATCTGCTGCACTTTTTGCCAAGTCCTGCTGTTCTGCTAGATGAAAACAGTAATGCAAGTCCTGTCATAAAAACTAATGCATTGGGATGAATGAGGACATCCAACAGGAAATTAGGGGAAAATTTTCTTTGAAAGAAATAAAAAACAAGGATGATGACATGTTTTTATGGATTGTTTGTTGTTGTTGCAGTTCTTTACTGTATCTTGAGCACAGGGAAATAGTAACATTAATGGACAATAAAACCCACTCACTTTCTTCCTCTTAAGGCTTCTATTCCAGACTCATAGTTTCTGTTTCAGCATACTCTAATTTCTCTGGTAATCATCTCATCTGGCCCTTGGAAAGATATTTTCAAAGTATTCATTTAGATAATCCACCTAAACTTGAATTGTTTATTGTTTGTCTTTATAAGGGATACCATAAAGTCCATGGGACCTATCACAATGATGTAAAACAGGTAGCTATCACTAGGTTAATAGATAACCAGGGTTTAGACCAGCACTGTGTATGAAACCAGAGAGATCTCCATGCTTGTGTTTTGAATTACATATCAAAAATTTTGATGGTGGCTGGTACTTAATCACAGACTTGGAAAGATGATACGCTTGTGCCAATCTGCAAAATTTAATTTATACCCATGACCACCTTCAAAAGATCCTTCCAGTCACTTCTGTTGGCAGTTTGGCAACATACTTTGTGTCCTAGAAGCTCACAGGTTCTTTCAGTGCAAAGAGTTAGTCCGTTTTGTTAGAGAAAGTGGCAAAGAATCTGACAAACCTGGTGTGGTATGACACAGGCATTTTAAAGCAGACAGGGGAGAATTTTAAAGTCTCTGTGGGAGGGAAGCCAGAGCAAGAACATAAGGGTTTGCTTCAACAGTTATGTTTGTTTACAGGCAGAAGAAGAAAGGTTAAAACAGTATTGATGATGAATGAGAGGCTGTAGCAAAAGTCATTCTGCTAGGACAGGTATTTATTCTATGTTCTTGAGTGCTTGTAGATCTTCTTGGTGCCAGGAACTGCAGCTGTTCATTTTTCAACTTCTTTTTTACAACTTATACTGTTACACATTTTCAGTACAAAAATAAGACAGACTGAAAGTTGACTATGGTGTAAAAGTATGTAATAATTAAAGCTGTACATAGAAATAAAACATTAAGCCAGAATCTTGATTTTTAATATGTTTTTAATTTGCTTAATAACTTATCAAGGTACAGACAGGATTCTGACGAGGCCTTTTTCTACATAGATGAAACAGAAAGCTGACGTGAAGAAACAGTGCAGAGAAAATAAAATATTTCAAGAGATCCAGGGGCTTAATTTAGTGTACTGATTCCATTTTTAAAAGTCATATGAGACCACATTTTAATTCAAGAGGACTTTAAAAATGGTACCTGTTATTACATTGCAAAATATTGATGTTCATAATAATGAACTTTGTAGAATGAGGCTGAATGGAGGTTGCAATGCATTCGTTTTTTTCTGGAATTTAGATGCTCAGAGTATACATTCTGCTCCTTAGGCTAAGTTAGAATTTATGTCTCTGGGTTGACACTATTACTAACTAATGAGGACTTTAAATTGTAGGGCTGCATCTGCAAAAATTATACTAATCATCATTACTGCAGTATGAAAGTCTGGACACCAATACATGTGGTTCTGGTGACAAAGAGAATATGTAGTTTCTTTCACTCACACATACCCTTTGCATTTGTACATTTTTAATATACTAGAGGTAGCAAAAAGTGGTACAACATGAGAAAATAAAAATACTCCGTTTCCTTCCTGGAATAGGAAGCACATTGTGTATTTGCATTCTTGAAGCAACTTTGGGCTTGGACAGGTGATAAAAATAAAACTGAGACTATGAGTAATTCTTTTCATAACAGTAAGTTTACAAATTGGAGAGGGAACATTTATAAAATTACTGGATTTTTTCCCCCAGTATATATGTCCTTTTCCTTTTTAAACATATTGCTATGTCTCTGCAGATTATCACTAGTTCATCATTCTTAACTTTCTGTATGTGCCAAAGAACATACATACGTTCCTTGTGTTCATCTATTCAGAATATTAGCCATAACTTAAAGAGAAGAGGAATCTAGCATGGCTGTCTTCAACAAGACCTTTCTATTTTATCAGTGTTAGACAGAGAGTAACTCTTTAGTCCTGAACTCTTCTCTCCAAGAAAAAGAAATACAAGCAGAGAAAATAAACATATGCTTTTTTCTTTCTATAGAAATAGCTAATTCTTTGACTGTGAGATCAGTTCTTCCCAGTCCAAAAGGATCACCTACTTGAGTGCGGAGATATCCAAAGTTTACCATGGATCAGTATGATGCCTCTAATGCAGCCACCTGATCATCTATCTGTGCACCTGCACGTACAGGTCACCCAGCTGAGGGCATCACATTCTGTCCTCTGTTACTTCTACAGCAGGACACAAATGCTACAGCTCAGCACGTTTCTTAGAGAGCAAAAAGGTGAACCAGCTAACTGGGTGTCATTACAGACAAGAACTATAGCACTCATCATGATATATTCAGCCAGAGGGTAGCAGCATCTCAAAGATTAAGACATTCTCTATCTTGTTTTCACATCAATAAGTTTTTAAGTCATACATTTTTACAATTAGTCATTTGCCACACTGATTAAAGTAGGAAGCGTGCACAGTTATGTAATGGGACATAAGTGGTTGCAATTGCTAAATCATTTGCACCTGTCCAAAGGGAATGCAAAATGGAGCAGGTTTATGCTTGCTTTGCAAAATGGAAATACTAATGAAAGATTAGGAAATAGTTGTAATCAGAAAAGGTGAGTTTGGGCAAAGAAGGATCCTGCATTGCTCATTTCTAATAAAACTAAGCATCTGGGAGCAGTGATATTATAGAACAGTGTGCCTAAAGAAGGTCTGTCTCTTAATTTGTGCTACAACATACTAATATGTTTGCTTCTAATGTTAAGAAAGTATTCTCCCTTGCCCTCTCCCCCACAGAGAGAGAGGAAGAACCACTGTCTCTTTAGAAGACAGAAATCATTAGTACAGCTAGAAAACAGGATGATTATTTACTTTAATGGAAAAACAGAGAGGATCACTTGTTCCAAGACTCACTTAAGCAAATCAGTTTCCCCGGTAAAGAAATGCATTTCAAAGGAAGATAGATTTGAATATGTAAGGTTAACATTTACTTTCCTGAAATTCCTCCGTAGTTTAGCTATATCATTCAGGTACTCTTCCAACATATCAAGTGTAAGGCCTCCAAAGGTTAGTTGCTCATCTTCCTGAAATGCTACTCTTCTGCCCTGTTGATATGATTTTTGCAATTGTGGCTCTATACCTAGGAAAGACGTACAAAGCTTTCTTTCAAAACTAAAAACCTTGTTCTCCCACTTCCCCCCCCCCCCCCCGACCCATTTAGGCAGATCAACAGAGATGTTTGATTCAGAAAAAACAATACTGCTGAAAATAGAGTATGAAGATTATAGAGCACCTTATAGTTTGGAGAACACAGTAAAAACACCCCAGTGATTCAATAAGCTGTGAGTGAAATCTAGGCTGTAAATTAAGTCAGTAGCAGAATTCCCATTGACACCTTTAGGCCAGATTTTCTCCCTAAATATACAGTAGGTAACTTGAGACACAATACCTTTAGGTATTCACTTCAGTAACAAAGCAGTAGTAACAGCATTGCAGGGAGGGATTGGAGCACAGTGCTAAGACTCCTGTTAGTTAAGAGCCTTAACTCAAACTTTGATTTTATCTGCTTGTCAAACAAAGGATCACCTGTACTATAGCTGCACCTCTGCCAGCCAATTAAGGTCAAAGAAAAGGCTTTTGTAGTGCTTTAGATTAGATTGCTTACCTTCTATTTAAGGAAATACACAAGTAATGCATATGTAAAATTAAAGAGTTTTTCCTTTCTTCTTGTTCCTGCTTCTCAATCCTGTAAGTGAAGAAGAACAGTAGGTCCCCATGTCCTAGAGCACCAGGCTTGAGGAAAGCTACAGTTTGTAAATTAGCCTAAGGTCTGTATTATTTCACTTCAGAAATTAAGATCCTCTTTACTTTGTGAGTCCTAAGCATGAAGAACAAAGGAGATAGTGACTCCACAATGGAGAACAGCAAAAATTAATTTAGGAAAGGAAGAATAATCTTTGTTAGGCTTTTGTTTATTTGCTTGTTTCACTAATTGTTATTTGTCTTCATTAACAAATTATCATAATGAAAATTTCAGGAGAGACACTTATCAACATTGTATCTGTACTTAGGAACTTGCGGTGATATCCTTTTTTCTTCTGAGTAATTGTTGAGCAAGCTCCCAAGTCCAGTGTTTACTTCTTACACTTTTCAGGGTGGAATAACAAACAACCTCCCATTTCGATTTAAAACATCTCTAGCAATTAATTTTCTGACCCCCTCTGCAGCCATATGGATGCAATATCATCCAACAGTCATTGCCTTCTAGTGTTGCATGTGTACCTAACACATCCACACAAAAACAACCTTCCGAATTGCTGGTGATCTGAACAACAGTAATTTTCCCCAGCTAAAACTCTCCAATCTGTTCCCAACGAAACACTGTGCTCTCGCACAAAAAACATGGATTTATGCTGATTAAGCACCATTTTTATCAGCAGGGTGTGCACAATCAAGCATATTTGACTCAAATACAGAAGCATAAATTGGTTTACTCAGTTAAAAGCTTTGAATCTGGCAACTACAGATATTAGGCAGAGCTAAAGGAATCCATAGTGCTTATGGATCCTGATTCACTTTTGGCCTTTAAAGCAGAATGCTAAAGGTAGGCAGGAATTTCTCCACTCGCACTAACAGAGCATTGAGTTCCTGAGAGCAAGAGATGCATTCTTCTTCCGAATAATTTTGCTTCTTCATATGACCTTCCCTTGCTAGTCTGACACAAATAGGCTTCTAAATTATCATTATGCTGTGCGTTACTACAAAATTGACAAGCATTCCTGGCTGCCTCAACTCAAGACAAAAGACTAGTTGCAAGCTGTAGGAACTTCAGTGGCATTTACTCAGAAAAAGGAATCCTGCCTTTGTTCAAAGGCATAAAATTTACTTTCAGATTTAATTCATTTCAGTGGATGGATGAAGCCAAAAGAGGTAGTTATCAAAAAGGGTACATATATATTTTTCAAATATCCCTTTAGGATGTGCCTGCCATCCTAGTCTTGGAAATAATCAAAATACTCTGTTCTGTCCAAAGAACTGCTACAAAGTTAGTATGAAATTTTCATGACCATTAACTTGAAACCAGTGCAATGATTTAGCTATAATCCTCAAAATTACTGATCAACCTTTTTCACCTAGTCAGCTATTTGCTGTGATGTAAAATGAGGAAACAGTTGCTTGGATGAGATTAACAAGCAACTTCTTATCATTGCAAAATTGAAGTGTGCAACTGCACAAGCAAAATAGCTTTTTACATTCTGTTTTTAGCAGTTACCACTTCTTGTCTTATTGTTAAACTCCATCTTACTATTTCTGTATTCCTGCTTGGTGTTACCTTAAAAAACCAAAACAATTATCTTTCCTGCCCACTTTTCTTTTTTTTTTTTTTTTTTAAAAAAAAGCATTTGCTACATTCCCAGCTGTTACAAGAAATTTAAGCATACAGATTGGTTTACTCAGGTGTTTTGGCTAACAAAGGTCAAGAGGATTGGGTTATAAATATGTAAATCATTAATTGTAGTGTGTGTTCCTTTTACTGTGTTGCTGAGAATTGCACAGAAGAACAGAGATTAAATACTTCCCTGTAGGCTGCTGTTGTTTTCCTTTCATGCTGGAGTTAACTCTGCCCTGGTGCAAGAAGTTGTCTGCTCAGTTGTATTGGTTCCTTCTGCCGGCCACTTGAACATCCACAAAGAAGTAAAGTTATGTGGAATTTTCTGTGATTGGAGTCCTTACTCTTCCTGGAGAACAGAGCCTTGGTTTAAAATGCTATAATATCAAATATTGTAAGGATGTCAATCTTCCATTTTGTCAGATGCTTTGATACACATACATGTTTGTAGCAGCAAGGGGCTTTAAGCAGATCTGGGAGCTCATAGGCTCAGATGACTGATCCCAGAGCATCTAATGAGCGAATACTCCCACTGAGTTCAGTGGGAACATTTCTGAGCTTACAGTGAAGTTTGTGATTTGATGGTTGCATATTGGTGTCTCTCTGAGTATGTGGTAAATAAAAGCCTATATCCCAAAAATACGCATCTAAGTTATGGGTCAAATCTACCGCTGCTGCAGTGCGGTACCCTCTGAGGGTAGACGTTAGCTGTGGGGTAAAGACCAGGGATCTAGGGCAGACCTCAGCTGTTGCAGCCCGTGACTTTGAAATTGCAGTGGTTAGTCACTGAGTGTATTCACACAGTGTTAATGAGGGTCAGGCTTGGGATATCACTGGCAGGGCAGTATTGCACTCAAACTTCACATGCTCCATTTCTGAGTGGAAGTTTGGACATATTTTGAGGCTCCAAGAAAGGGCAGGGGCAGGTTGTGCCCCTCTGAACAGGTCTGTGGAGCTCAGGCTGAGGTAACCTCTCAGTGGGGCTTTGGGGGTTGCAGTGTGGCTGACTGGCAGGTGCAGACCGAAGAGTAATCTTGAACTGCACTGAACTGATACTGCAGATGTATCCAGGCCATGCAACACTTGATGCATGTGCTTCTCATTGCAGAAGAGGGACCTCCACCAACAGCTACCACGAAGAAGAAACTTTTAATATGCAGGGTGCTTTCTTACCAGCAGCAAGATTAGCGCTCTAAGAAAACTTGGAAAAGCAAGCAATGAAATCCTGTAGAAGAGGCAGAAACTGCAAAGTATCTAGCTTTGAAAAAGGTGTGTAAGAGCCAATAGTGAGAGCTGTGCTAATGCTTTGGCATCCAAATCCAACTAGCAACCTTTGACTTTATGCCAGTTCAGCACTGGGTGTGAAACACTTGGCAGTTTGCCTTGACTTCCCAGCATTTTTAGGTCTGGAGACAGAGAGAGCAAAGAGGGAGAGAGAGCAGACCTGAGTATTCAGAAGATTGTATAAGTCTTGTTTCTGTTTCTTATTTCTTCTTACAAGAAACCATTCATGCCTTTTGGGACTATGGAAGACCTAACTCACAAGGATCAGTTTAGGGAAACAAACCACATCTCCTGTTTCTTTAAAAGTGCTATTTAGAAGTATTAAGTTGTATTTTGTGCTCCCCTTGCACAAAAAAATATTTCTTGTCAAGGAAAGATATTATCAGATATGATTTTCAGGAAGTGAAGTATCCTTCCAGCTTGGAACACCAAACTTCTTTGTTAAGAGACAGGATTTTTTAAACACCTTCCCTTCTCCCAGAAATATCTGAACTGCTTAGAGTATCTGGAAACAAATGGTCACAGCTCCTAAGAAATTAGAAAAAGTAAAAATATAAGAAAGTTTATTTGGTTAGTTAATTTGTGTTTGCAGAACAAATACAGTACATCTTGATGTTTAACCTGACGCTTCAGCCAAAGTAATTTTAGATTCAAGGTGTGCTTTTCCAATTCAGTGGAATAATTTTCCTTGTGTTGCAGGTGTGTTTACCCAAGTCAGAAGAATATATATACACACACACATATATATAAAATATATGGTATAAAATCAGAAGTCTTCTCACTAATCACATAACCCTGTTTCTAAAAGTTTTAAGTTAACAGGAGCAAAAGTATCTTTGATATTCTGATAATTATAGATTTTGCTTAGAGGTCTTTTTCCCATTTGCAGTCCTCTTCTCACTCAGAACTCTGTGTGGAAGGGGAGGGAGGGCAGGTTAGGCTTCCAAGCATCGCTGCTACAGACCTTTGCTGCAGAAAGCCTTGTCAGGCAGAGGGGGTGATCTAGAAGCAGCAGGGTTAGCAGAAGAAAAGCCTGCTAATCACAGGTCACTGGCATTTGAAAAGATCCCACCAGCCCTTTCCTTCTTTGCCTGTATTACCGTTCAGTTATGTACACTGATTTCGGTGCCTGTAGTACCAGCTTTTATTGCAATCATCTTCCCCCCTTGGGCAGCACAACCCACAAATTGGCTGCTTTGGTTATTCCAGCATCACTTTGGGAACCTCAATGCCAAGCATGACTCTGCTACTTCAAAGCATTGATGCTTCAGGAAGATATTGCGGCAACTCTTACAGGCATTACTGAGAGCAGTAGCATATCCCACAGTCTGCCAATACTCATGCCTGTTTTTTCCCACGCCGGCTTGGAGAAGGAGGCAAAGCAACAGAGACGTTCATTTCTCCACGTTGGCAAATCCCATATACCCTGTTTTGTACTATTCACACTGTTTTGTTCCCTTGCATGTGTTGAATAGGATTAACAAATAGAGTTTTTCCTTTAAGCTCTGGTGAACTTTACTAAGATACTCAGAAACTGCATCAGAAGTTTTAAATAGTCTTTCTCACTGGTGGTTCTCTTGGCACCATAATTTCTTGTCTTAATAGAGGCACTGACACTTTGTCAGTGACAGTTCTTGTTCTTTATCACCATCAGAGTGTGTGACATATTAACTTCCAAGCAACCTAGAGGTTTTATTTGCTGTCACAGATCTCTTTAAATATTGACCTCTTTAAACATTAAACATTACGGACAAACACCCCAGAATTGATGATGCAGAGATTGCAAAATAAATTACTGTTTAAACCATGGAATGTGCAACATGACAATTCAGAGCAGCTGTCAGGGCCACCTCCAGCTACCCTCTGGAAAGTGCTCTCACCAGCTGCGATATCGGTGCTAATTGTGGTTTCAGACTTATTTCAGGAAGCATTATCGTCAAATAAGCATACTGATGAATTGCTTTAATGACTCCAAATCAATCTCTTATTGTTTGTCCTCTGATCTGTGGAGTTGTTACTTTGTGAAAAATAAGGTGTCATTGGTCATTTGGGCTCACCAAAAATGAAAGTATATGACTCAAGAGGTTTAAAACTTCAGTAGTAAGGCTTATATCTAGGTGTATCTTGGTAATTTCCTCTCCAGGTAAAGATGTATTGGTCAGATCTTTGGTTGTTGAAATCAGTTTGGCATTTGTGTCTCTATTACCTCAGAGAGTTTGCCCAGGTCCAGTTTCAAGTTCTTTGTGTCAAACACCTTGCTCAAAGAAGGGAATGCAAATTCTTAGCCATTACCACCCCCCGTCTGAGTTTTCCAGCTGGATCTGTCTCCTTTTCACTACACTCGAAAAATAAGAAACAGCCGTCCTCTGGCAAGCCTCAGAAGAGTGTAAACAGTGCTGTAGTTATATGCTATACACCAGATATGTTTTACTTCAGCTCAGAAATAATCCTTTTGCAAGCAAGCTTACCTCCAATCCAGAAGGAAGACTGTTAACAAGGGAAGAACTCACAAGATGGACTGTGCACATACCCAGACCGTACACTTATGACCTATCTTCAGGACTGTATACTTATGACCTATCCTCTTCTTTTCTCAGGAGAGAAAAACCATGCTTTTACACTACTTTTCAGGTGAGACAGAGCACAACTTTGAAGCAAACCTCCTGATTTTTCCCACATACCACGTTGGAGAGAGGTCTTGAACCATACTATCTGGATTACCTGCAGATAACACTATCGCAGAAGATTTGCCCCTGCAGTGCTCCAACACTAATGAGTTTTCCATTCACAGGTCAGACCAGAACCAGTCTGAAGTAAAACCTACTGCATTTCAGTAGATTGTCAATATATTTCAACATATTGTGGAATACCCAGTCCTCAGCACCAACTGTTTTACTGTACAGATCCACTCCTACAATGTTACCCTACTTGTCAATATATGCATAGCCCAAATGATCTTCTGATATTCAGTAATCATCCATTAGGTTTTCAACTGGGGTATCACCTTTGGTAGCTGTTAACTAATTCATAAACAAACAAAAATGAAGAAAAAAAAAAACCAACACAAACCCAACCAAAAACCCCAAAGCAAAACAAAAGAAATTATCTCTGGTTCAAAACTGAAATGTCACTTCTCTCTAATGCTTTTTCTTCTGCTACTACAAAGCATGCAAGGGAAACACCAAGAGACAGGGCTTCCATCCACAGGCCTGATTAAGGCTCGGGTGATTTAGGTCACTGTTACTTCATTGACTTCAGTGAACAAAATAACTACACATCCCAGATGAAGACCTAGACAAAAAGCATTTTGCTATAAGCACTGACTGCAAAATCAAAACTCAAGGATAGATTTTAGTGACTACAATAAAGATATGACACCAGGACAAATAACAAGATCCATTCAGATATTTTCTGCCCTCCATTCCAAGCCTCCAGTTTTACTATGTTAGTGAGGACTGGCTGGAAGGATCCCTGGTGCCAAGGTGAGAGCCACGGGAAACAACAGCTCCATCCCATGCAGCTCCACAGAATGTGAGCTAAACCCCTACACTTTAGGCTTCCCTTTGGGTGCTAGATGTTTCTGTATGTATCCCTCCATCTATCCACATGCATCTGTTCTCAGCCTAGGCAGTATTTAGAAATTATTTCTGCCTCAGAAGTTTACATTTATTTCCTCCTGTTTGAGCAACCTTGTGTTGATCTGCTTTAAATTAAGAACATGGGTTATATCTCTTAATTTTAAGGAGATTTACCCCAGCCTTCATTCTAGCTAGCAGTATTCCCCTCAGCAGAAGACGCAGGTTAGTACTCCACCTAAAGATTCACATTTTTATCTTAAATTTCCAGATCCTGTTTCTAAATGAAGATTGATATGCTGAAAAAGAATCTACCTGGAAGAATCCTTTTCTATTTGGGAAAGAGATCCCTCTTTGGCACCTGCAGTTACTTAGGTGCCTTCCCCATTCACCATTTGTCAAAGATACAGGACGTCCATCTATCTCCTGCATTTCCAGTGCTGCTAGGTCTTGGCGTTTCAGAGAATTTATTTCTTTTCCCAGTGACCAAAGAATTGCAGACCTTCCTACCAAGTGCACCTGGAGGTAGGCAACAAGACTACTATAAAGGGAACGTTGTTGAATGTACATAAACTGGAATTTTACTGGGGCTAGTTGAATTTTAAAATCTAAGTGGAAGGTTACAGTCAGCTGAACTGACCTTGGAAGACCTACAGATAAAAGACACAGGTTAATTCAGCTGTAAATCTGTGCAGAATGGTGTAGCAATGGGATGATGGTCCGAAGGCAAACTGCTGGCCTAACTTCAGGTAACTGCTGAAAATTATTTTCCTGAAAACATAACAATTCTAGAATAGACTTATGCCCTTCCAAAGAAGATTAGCTGGTGTGCAAAAGATGCCGGATGACTAAAAAACCCCAAAATTGTTGTATATGAGCACAAAGCAGTTTATCCTGTAAAAAACTCCCAACTTTCCCACTAACACAGGGTCTAGGACACAAAGTCTTGGTTTGAATTTTCATGAGTGAATTTAGACTCCCAGACACTTCTGAGCAGACTGAGAGCAGTGGTGCTGCACTTGAGTTTGCTAGATATTGGATGAGGTACTAACAACTGTCCTTCCATCTCTTATGGAAGTTAAAATCCAAGACAAGTTACAATAAAAGCAGCAGATAAATCGGCATCTTTAGCCAATGTGCCCTTTAATCCAAACAAGTCTGAATATTCAATTTTGCAAGTGTGATTGTGCAACTCAAGATAACTGCTCCACTTCTGTCCCACTGCTCTTTAGTTAGTCACCACCTGTGGTGTTTTCCACAATGCACGTCATTGAAACTATCCTATGCAGATTATTATTAACTTATACATATGAAAAATATTTTCTTTTCCTACTGCCTCTCAAAAAACCTGTTTCTCTTTCTTTGCCTCCATCACTTCATGTTCAGAAAGACTTTACTGCACGAGTAAGAGCCTCAGTGAGTGGAGCCACTAATGGAGGACAAGCAACATATCTCAGAAGCTGGTCAGCAGTTCAGCAATTTGTTTTTCTCTCTTTAAACCTATGAATAGTTTCAATCACCCCTGTATTTAAAGTCAGAGATATGCTTACATGACTTAATTGAATTGGGACATTACACAGAAAAAGACTATATCTGAGCCTGTGACACCAAGTGCAATCAGCATTTAAAAAAAAGAAAACAGCACAGACTCAAATCCTGATTCTTGCAGGTCAGGAAATCACTGAACTTGGAGATTTATTTGACAGAACTTACAATATATCAGATCTGACTGAAGATCTGGAAACTGCTCAGTGTCTTGCCAATGCCTTTAAAAGGGAAACTCACCCAAGAGTAATACAATGACAACTGCAAATGCTTCATGGCTGTGAATAAGAACGCAACCAACCATCTCACACAGCTGAGAAATGCTTTTCTAAGGCACACAGCTGCACTGTTGGGCTGCCTGATGGTCAAATCTCAGAACACAAGCTTTCTTCCACCTGACAAAGAGCATTCAATTTTAAAGAGTTTATATGGCCAGCTTTCTAGCTGCGAAGGGCTGTTGAAGCATTTCAGTTTTGTTTTTCACACACTATCAAAAGATGTTTTGTTTTGGCTTGTGTGCTTTCAAAGACACAACAGAAATATTTACAAAGACACTATTCATGTCAGTATTTAACTGCTGATTGACAGCCCTTCTTCTGCATGCTGGTGAAAGCTTGCTGAATTGTAGCTTTGGCTGGAAGGAGTCAACAGTGAAATTGAACACCTCTTCCTCAATCCCAAATATCTGCAAATCTAAAGGGCCTTTTGTAGAAAGAGTACTGAGTTTCAGAAAGCAAGGCAAGAAAGGAAAATAATTCTTTTTTTCAGTTCTTTCCTTGTGCTTATTGCTACAGAGTCTAACTCTGACCCCTGAACTCAGGGTAGATATTTCTACCATCCTCATCAGCATGCCATCTGACAAGAGGTTGTTAGTTTTGTTAGGTGTTTTGTTTCCTTCCACATCAGTTCAATGAAAGAAGGACAAAGTTAAAAATGCTGGCTGTTCTTATGTTTAACATATTTACGGCAGAAAAAAAAAAGTTGAAACAGGCCTTGTTAAGTAATGGGACCTTTTTTTCTGTGTGTCACTGAAAACTTTGCCTTTTCAAGGCATGAGTTAAAAACTGAAGAAGTAGGTGTGTACTTTTGGTTTCACATCATTTAACAAAAAGTGATTTCAATGTTTTAAAGCAGTATTTACACACAATTGTTTCCTATAAGAAATTCAGGAAAGTTTCCATAAAACAGCTGTAACTTATACCTTTTTCTAATATTTTGAGCTTTCATTTTTAAATCACTTTTAAAGCCCTCAGCTGAGTATTGCAAGACAAACGTGCTGGACTTTGCCTTTCAAATACATGGAAACAACTTGGCATTTGCATGGGCCAAGATACTTAGAAGAGTTTCCATTTCAGCAGTGGACTTTTTGAATGTTTATACAGTAAGTGAGACAGAATCAGCCCTAATATTCTACACTGTAAGAATATACCAGGAATAAGTGGTCTGCAACTACATTAATATTTGAATTGTCACTCTAGTATGAGAAAGATTTATGTAATTTAATGTTTCAGAATATTCTGATACGTCAAACAAATGTGAAATAATTGAATCAACAGAAATATCAAGATGATTTTTTTTTAAAAAGAGAGAAAATAAAAAGAGAAGAAAGGAGCAAAAAGAGAATAGCAAGTTATTAATAAATGCACATTTCATATCCAACTTTTTGACAAAATTTTGTGTGAGATTCTGTTCTCTGGGTGCCCAATACTTTTGCCACACTACTAAGTGTGTAAAATTTGAAAGTCACCTTTGTCTCAAGAATTTTCACCTATTCAGATATTCCTCCATTACTTGACACAGAACAGACTTTCTTGCTTTTTTCTCCCATTACTTTAGTTAAGCTGCTTGTCTCATCAGCCTCTCAACAGTCAGCATGTCTATGGATCTGTTTGCAACCTTACCATCAAGCTTTCATTTGAAACTGCTATTTTATATTGTTCTATCAGCCTTTTATCGTGACCTCAAAGACTATGTTTCTCCAATTACTGATTTCACTGTTGAAAAAAAAATCAATGACCATTTGTGGATATCTTATGGAAAAGATTTTGGGAGCACAATGGTGGAAGAGGAGAACTTCAGGTAGAAAGAATGGATTTAAATAGCAATTTTTTCTTCCACTTTTAAACTTAAACAAGCAAATCTTATAAAGGACAACTATGTAAAATGCTTTCAGAGGAAAATGAGGAAAATTATCCTGCCCAAATAAAATGAGAACTTTGCCTGAAGCTATGCAGCCATCACTTTGGTAGTGCCTGTGTACATGAAGTGCCCCAAGACACACATACACACACACACACACACAAAAAAAAAGCAACCCCACAAAACTTCTTCAGAATTTAGAAAGAAAATTCTAAATTCTTTCTCTGTATATAAAAGGAAGCCTCTTTCAGCCCTACCACCTTAAATGTTGTCTTACAATCCTTTTTTTCTACTTTGTATGCATCTATGTCTTGTACATGCATATCTAAGTACTTGGAGGCATGTGTAGGCATCAACATTCTTTCAAATTCAGTTTTCCCTAAGGTTTTTTGAAATTCACCCTATTCCAAAACTTAACTGCCAGGTTGCTGCAGGAAAAGTCTATTCTAACATCAGAAGTATACTGTCAAATTCAGTACAAGAGCCTTCAAAATTCATAGTAAACTGTAAAAAGTGGCTTCAGAAATGCACACCTGTTTTATTAGCATAATGTGGTCTCTGTCACAAGCATTAGGGTGTTTTAAATAGAACTGTTCTGTGATGCTTTCACCCCAGCAGTAGCTGTGGTCAGGCAAGCAAGGCTGTCTTAGAACTTCATCTAAACCCTGATAGTCTCCTTTTGTAAGTAAAATTGATTCCCCTCTTCCCCACGTCTGTCCCAATTCAACTTCTGGAACTGCCTAAAAGTTCAATCCAGGTTATTCTTCTGGACAGCTTTTTTCACCTGCGTTGTAGGACACGTAGACACACTATCTGTAGGTATAAACCACCAGCTGATCTGAACTGCTTCGTTTTGTTATTATGTGTATTTATACTCTATCATACACATTGTTAAATATTACCCCAAAGAGCAAAATGGAGTGGAAAAATACTCCGGTGCCTGGTCCAGGAGCAGTGAGTGCAGTTCCTCAGAACACCACAACCTCTGGTAGCTTTGAGCAAATCATTCTTCTTTCTTTGCTAATGTTTTTGTCTCAGAAACTGTGTAGTAATTCTTCCTTTCCACCAAAACTTTTCCTATTTTTATATTCAGACATTGTAAGCTCCTGGTGCAGGAAGTTTTTTGCTCTGGCTTTGACTGGAAACAGAATGAGAAAACTCTGTCTCACCTTCAGCTTTTTGTGCACTCTGTTGGAATGACACTAACATAAATGCTAAAAATATTTGGCCAGTTCTGTTGAGGCCATTCAAACTAAGATTATGTTTGGCTGTTTTCAGCTTTTCCTCATTGTGCAAGATGGTGGTTTTAAATATGTTATTGCTAAATTAGTTTAACTGTTCCTGTATAAATATAGCTAGTTACCATCTGAACAGCTAAAACACCGTTTTTCACAAGGTGCCTGGCTAGGGTGAATTTCCAATAAGAACGAACGAAATACTTCTGCTTGTGAAACAGACAGACAGGGTCACCTGTGTCATCCCTGGGCCACGCTGGAAAGGCATATCTTTGAGTCAACAGGGTGACGTGACCTGCTCTCATCATTGATGCAAAAGTACTGGCAAGTTTGGAGAACTACAGTTGGCAAAGTTAAAAGTTAGCTTTGTGACTTTCCCTTGGGTTGGATGATGGGAACAAACACCTCACTTTAAACAAGCAAAATAAAAGAAAAACAAGTTTAAAACAGGCAATGTTTTTGTCATATCCTATACATCTAGAGAAAAGAAAAAACTAATACATATTGTGACCGAAGGCCAAATGCTGAGCCTTGGCTACATATGCTTTGGCTCCCATTGTAATCAGCAGAAACTCTACAGGAGTTTATCGAAGGTCAGAACTGAACCCTGATTTGAGCTCAGATCAATATAACCATGTGATTTCACCAGCACCACCTGAGTGTAATAAAGTAGAACTTAAGCCATCATATCACTGATTAATGCATTTCATGTTTAAGTAAAGATACAGAACTTTATTTAAATATAAATGGCAGTCCAAGGAAATGAAAGTCAGTATAAACTGAATGAATGCCTTGCTGTACAAAACGTGAAACAACCAGCCATTTATCAGAGTGTAGCTTAATTATTCTGAGTGCAAGACAGTAAATCTGAAGGAAGAAGAGACGTGCTAAGAAACCAGACATTAAAACTACAGAAGGAGAAGCAACTTATGAGTGGATTTAAGTCAAACATATCACCTCAACTGCAGAGCACAAGGCAGCAAGCAATCTTTATCCTAAGTGCTGATGAGAACTGGACACTTCCAGTTGGATCCAAGAGAAAAGTACACAAACTGTTCTCCAATCCTTCTGCTACTGAAGAGAGGAGTATTTTCCCCTTTTGAGATTTCTACTGCCTTGAATTGGCTTTGCATCACCTGTTTCGTCTGTGCCTGCCATGGCGTCAGACTACAATGAATCTTCTCCTTCCAGAACATCGTAGTTTTCATTCCACCATCTGTCTTGGCTGTCCCTTAGGAAGATGTCTGTATGAAGCGCAGGCTTTGACACGGAGCGTGAGTTGAACGCCCAGGGTGTCTGCTCTCGGCAATGCAGGGTCTGAAGTACAGGGCAGTTCTAACTCCATTCCAGCAGAAACCACGCAGGACGCTTGCTCTAGCTGTGGTCACACTTTTGTGCATCCTATGAAGGCAGCCAGGCAGGACTTGATATTTAAATTTAGTTCTTGAATAAATAATTCCTATTTCCTTGTTTATGAACAGGCATATATGCGATCCATACATACAGATATAGATACAGTTGTTTAGAGTTGGTTATATACAGATAGATACAGTTGGTTGCATATAACAACCTGTCCTAAAATGGCACATGTCTCATCATTATAATTATTTTTATTAAAAAAACCACCAAAACTTTTGGCAAAGAATCTTACTCATCTCTTTGGGATGCACTATTCAATTTACATTCTCAGAACAGGAAAAATTACCCCACAGAACCCTCCCAATTTGCTTTTCCTGAATATTCAGTTTAGCTGAGTTTATATATTTAGCAAGTAGATTATATTTAGAAAGTAGAAAATTCATACATCCAAGGAAAGCATAAAATGTTAAATAAATCTGAAATGTTTGCATATTATGAAACAGTTTTTAAGTTTTGATCTTCCCAAGTGATAGTGAAGATTGTTTATTATAGTGTGACGTAATATGTGCTCTATTTTAAACTGTATTATGATTTAAAATATTTTACTACTGAAGGAGAAACACACAGATCTTAAACAAGCCAGGTTTAGAGTAAAAGCCAGAAGCTTCCAGCTGCTACTGTGCAACATACCAGCAGAACCTTTCCTGTTGGCTGCTAGGGTTTCTGTTACATTTAACCTTGAGCTGTTCTGGTAATGTGGGGTGTGGTTCCACTTCCCTACTCCATCATGGCCACACTAGTGCGATGGTACATCATCGACACCGCACAGCAATGAAGATGTCTACCACAGCTCCCCCAGAAGGTACTGAGCATTTTGTTTGCACAGACAGCAGATCTGGCTCTTGAATTCTCTCTTGTTTCTTGCCTTAGCCATATACAACCTCTTAGAGTTTGGTCTTAGGCGTTAAAAGGACTCCCAAGAAAAGGTCTTGCAGATTATGGTGACTCTTCATTCTGAAACAACAATTTCTTTGTTATTTCAATATCCTCCTCCTTCAATGCCGCAGTTGTAACCATATCATCTTATCTATTTGACTTAAAGCAGGAAGCATTAATGCTAGCAAATGTGAGGTCCCTATGGAAGCTGATACCTCTAATGCACACAGGCCTGTTAGCCTTGATATAACCACCATGGACTACAAAGGAGAGAGGCAAGACAGAGAATCCTGTCAATTTGGTGCATTTGTTTGGGAGGTTCAAGCCCTGAAATAAGATATAGTTTGAAGATGTTTGAAAAGAATACAGTAGAAGAGTGGAAGAAAAATCTACACATCTTCCACACTAGATGTGTTGCTTTGCCCATCCCTTTAAACCATCCACTCTGCTTTGTCAGAGCTTTTCCACGTAATCAAATTCCCTATCCTGGCTGTAGCCCATGATGCATGCAAAATAAGATTGGGCAGGGGGGAAGAATCTAGGATAGAAAATCAAGAGGAAAAAGGAGAGAAAACAAGATGGAAAAAGGAAAAAAAAAGAGGAAATAAAACCAGATTGTGAGCTAATACTACATTCCCACAGACCCCAGCTAGTGAAAAATAAGGTCCAAACCACATCTGGCTTATTTTCCCTGCTTTTACTACAATGAGATATTACTGGTCAGCATCCAGCAAAGATGACACCCTCTTAACTTGAGAAAACCTTCATCCATACTGAGAAACACAGCTGCAGACCAGCCAGTTCTTCAGTGAGTAGTAATGCCACTTACCAGAGTAAGACAAAAAGTGGAAAAAAGAAAGTATCTCATTGGAACTGTAGTTGAAAAAAATGTGTCTGTGTGGAAAAACATAATTTCCAAGTTGAAAACTACCCAGGAAAGAGGCTTGGAATAGTGGAAGCAGTAAACAAATTCCTGTGAGATGAACTAACATTGTGTCCTGCAATGAAAAGTAATCGGAAAGTAAAGAAAATAAGTGGTATGGTGCCAGAACATGACAAAAACCATCATGGAGTCTCAGACCTCAGCTAGCCCAGGCACTTCCGGTGCTAGGCACCTCTTGAAGAAACAGTCTGTCTCCTGTTTGACCCAGGAGAGTTTACGGGAATTTATAAATGATAGCTGCCTTTGCTGAAGGGGATCTAACAGGAATAAAGACATTACGGCATTGGTGCTGCCCTTTCCAACCCCACAACTGCAAAAACTCACCCTTACATCATTAGGATTGAGATCAACACCACTGAATCCAGTTGTACTTCCATGGGAGTCAATGGTAAAACTCAAGATTTATTACAAAAGCATTTGTCTGAAAAACCTGTCTGAACTTAATCACTGACTTATTTTGCAAATCACATTTTATTGCTCTTTTTTTTTTTTTTCTGGGGGGGAAGGAGCTGATATTACCCTTCTGTAAAAGATTCCCAACTCCATCAGGAACCTTCCTGTCAACCAGCAGATTGCCATCTTAGACATAAATTTCTTCTGAGATGAAATCATATGTCTCCATGCAGGAAAAGGTTGTATGTGCCTGAAACCTGTCCATCTTTCTTAATTGTACTAGCTGGTCTAATGACACTTGTGGAAAGAAGTAATGTTTTATTTTGTATAGGTCTCTGGGGCATTATTCTTACTAATTTATGAATTGTAAAATTGAGTTGCAAGGCTCACCCTATCACAAAGACGCCCCATCATGATCACCTGCAAGTCAATTACCTTCCTTGTGCCTCATCCAGAAATGTGATGCCAAAGGATGAATGCATGGAAACTACTGACAAATCTGGAAAAGCCAACGGTAACCTGAGAAGTTACCTGAGAAGTTACCTGAGAAGGAACTTGAGAAGGAACCTGAGAAGGAAACTGAGAAGGCAGCTGGCTTGTGAGGTCCTGTGTCCCATAAAGAATCTGAGCTTAGGAGAAGCACCAACAGAGCTGCAGCATCCCAAAAGCATTTAAGAGCCCAGTGTGTACCCCAGAACAGTGGTCCAGTGAGTGTACTGCAGCAGATCTCTATCAATCAGCAAAAAACAACAAGTCCAGATACACCCATGATTCATTCAAGTGAGATGGCGATACTGGCTCCTATAACCCATGATGTCCCCACCCTTGTAGACAAGGCCATGTACTTTGGCCCCTAGTAGGAACTTCATGTACTTACTAAACAAAAATAAATCTCTTCTCAGCATTCTTAATGTTTGGTATAAGCTATTTGCATCACAATAACATGGGTAGCAATAACATTGAGAAATCAGCACTGCTTTTAACTGCTAAGCCATTGCCCTTTCACCAATCAATAATTCCACATCTTTTCTAAGGGAATGTTTTCCCCAGAGTCCTCAGGGGAATCTTACATGGGGAGATCTTATGTGATCTTAGGAAGCAAAGACTGAGAGTTGATTGATTGAAGACTTCTATAAAAAATTCATTTGAGATCTGGTTTGTGTAGGCAATTCTGGTCTTAGAACCTCATGATTACTGCCAGTGGAACTGCTTGGTCTAAAGACATCATCTTTCCTTCTTTGCTGCATGGTTCCTCATGCACGGCTATTTAAATTCTGTTTATTTGAACATGGGTTCACTTCCATGAACCCAGAGCATGGGGTAGTATGCAAGTGTATCTCTGTGCTAACTTAATGTGCTGCTGCTTTTCACTAGGGCCATGAGAAGAAGCTGCTTCAGGCCACTGTATTTCTTTAACAACAAGATTAGAGTGTCTGCGTAGAGAGCTAAAGCAACTGCTAGTGCTCCCAAGCTGTCATGTCAGTCAGTAGACCTGGTACAACACCAAAATGTTTTCTTTCTTCCCTTCCGAAATCTGAAGGAGGTAGCTGACAGTTGAAGTGGTTGCTGCTTCACTGTTTATTGAATGTGACCTGACCACCACACTTTCCTTTCCACCTTGCACCAGGGTCAGCCAAAAGTACGTGCAGCTCCTCATGAACTCTGATGATTTACTGCTCCCCATGAACTCTGATGATTTACTGCTCTGCATGTAACAAACAGCATTAATTTCCATGTGTCTTAATATGCAAAGACTGTTGGTGCTCAGAAGCAGCTTCAGCCCTAGCCTTTGTAAAATAGATGGGTAGACAGATAGCTGGAGGTAGCAACTGCTTGGCCTGTCCATTTCAAATCATTGGTGAGTCTTACTTCTGAATGTTCCTCACTGAACTGGACAAATGTCTTCACACAGTTAATCCAGGGAGACTGCAGCCCAAGGCAAAGGCTAAGTTTTGGAATCTCTCTGTCATACTGTATAGATGGTTCTCAACACAGGTTGCAAGCCCAGGCTAGTGGTGCTGTGAACATGCAATCATTTGCAATCACCTAATTTTTCTCAAGTGATAGTGAGATATCACTTATGGATATTCAAATAACAGAGAGAAGCAACTGTTTCAAAGAAATTACTTATAATTTAGGTAAGCATTTAATGTTGCAGTGACTCCGTGACTCACTCATTTACTCAGGATCCTCTTACTAGCTGCTCCATAGATGCAAATAAGGGAATTCCAAAGGCAAGTCAATATTTGGGTCTTGTTTTGTTTAGATCTAACTGGTTCCCAAAACCCCACCTTTATTTTAGTATGAGTCTATGGAAAGAATTTTCCATTTGTTTTGAATAATTTTCAGCTCTGTGGAAAAGACCTGCATAACTCTTTGGGACTTTTTGATTACGAAAGATGCTTTTATTGAATGTTATGATTGTGACTTCAGAGTCAAGGATTACTACAAAATAGTAGTATTATTTCCTTCGGGTGTGGGCTTTCCCTGTAAAGGAACATTTGATATTTCCAAGTCTTAGTTCAACTTTTTAGTCTTACAATAGAAGTGCAAGGTAACTGAACTATAGATGCTCTATAAGAACATTTACTCTCCTTATTTTTTAGCTCTACATGGAAGATGATTTTTTTTAGACAGCAATAGAAATATAGACTAGCTAAGTGGATTGGAAACTAGCAGGGAGTTTACAACACATTTGTCTGACAGAAGGTGACCAATTTCACTCTGCCTCAATTTCCTTATTATTGAAGAACTTAATATTACTCACCTGCCACAGGCTTGATACAGTAGGAATAAATATTTTTAGGAGATCAAATGCTGCAGCCATTGAGGCTATACAAGTTACTTTAGACATAATTTAGCTCATCTGGTGTATCAGAGCCTACTTCTCTAATACCTATAACATACTTCCATGATCCATGGAGGAATGGCACTAGTGATATCACTTGCATGCAAGAAGACAATAATAATTTATGTTATTGTACCTTATGCATTTCATTTTCATTGAAAACCTTGAGTGCTTTTCCTACCTGGTTTAAGAAAGTTTACAACTGGAATATTGCAGTGCTCTGCAAAATGCCCTAACCACTGTGTTAACAAAAATTCTAAGTTTAGGGAGCCTGCAGATGACTTGCTTTTTTTTCCAAGAGCTTTGTGCCAACAGAGCAGGGGCCAAAATTCAGACTATAAACCTTAACCCAAGGGTTTTATTTTTCCATGATATTAGAACCCCAGAGTAGGTATTACAAATGAAAGGACCTCCTTAATCTGAGTTTATGTTGCAATGAAGCAATGAAGTGAAATGCAAAAGCAGACAGGTGTGCTCTTCGTTTTAACTGATGCAATGATGTGGGAAGGGGCTTTTCCTCTCACACTTGCCATTTATCTGAAGACTTTAATTCTGAATACTCCTGGCCAGCATGAAACACTGGAAGTTAAATCTTTCCTCAAGCACTGAGGGAGCACCTTTTCACTCATAAGTAACCATGTTCAGGGATGGCCACAGTTTGAAATGTCAGGTAATAAATTTAACCAGAATTAAGCACTCAGTCCCAGTAAAGGCTTAAAATAAGAACCACTGTTTCAACCAATGAAAAACATCATGAGTTGGTTGATGGCAGTATTGCTATTCCAATCTATATTGAATAAAGATCTAGCCCAAAAAGGTGATAAGGCTTCCTCCAGCCTCTGAGATTAAACAGGGCTGTTTTGCACATTTCCTTTGAAGCAAGCTTTTACAAATCCTGTTTTCTTTCCTATGAATATGCTTGGTAAATATTCTCATACGAGCAGTCCCGGGCCCATTCAGAGCCCTAGTTACGACAAAGGAATAGCTATATGCCACAAGTCTGAGTGACTCTCAGCAGGTTTTTCAATATTTCAGTGTAAAATTCAAGCCAGGGTTTCTATAACCGTATGTAACCAGACCTCAAATGAACTTGGTCTTTGCAGTAGCAACAGACCCTCAGCATTTAGAGTAGTTCTCTAATCTCCAGAGTTATTCCTGCTCCTCAGGATTGCTGGTTCTCATGCTTAGGACATGCACATTCAGGGCCATCCTCTAAGTGTGTGACCGGCAGGTCTCTGCACCTAGCACCAAGCACTCACCTGGCTGCTTTGCAGTTCTCTTAAGGGCAAAGCTTTGTGCTTGCCTGCAGGTAGAAACAATGGAAGAAACATTTTTCAACATGCTTATTTGATCAGAGTGATGATTGCAAAGAGGTGATGTGTTGCAGGGGTATCTTTTTCAGCTAGGGAGAGAAGAGGGGGTTCATTTTTCTGGCTGCTGCTCTCAGAGTGTCCTGAGATAGTGACTTACAAAGAAAATGAAACACTTTGCATTCACAGTGTGATTTAAAAAACAAACAAAAATTAAAACCCCAGAGATACTGAGGATCTGAATCTAACTACCAAGTGAGAGCAGAGAACAGGATGTACCTCTCTTTTGGAGCAGAAATTTTGCTTTCTGGTCAGGGAACATGTTTTGCTGGTGATAGCTTTGTGATTTATGTGGATCTCAGGGACACTGGCCAGATCAGAGTAGCATGTGCCACACAATCCTCTTACATAATTTCTTTCATTATTATGAATTAAGGAAGTAGGCTAATGAAGTCTCATCCCCTAAAAATACATTAATTCACATTTAATTATCAGGTTTTAAAATGATCTTCACCACCATTGGCCATAGGTCAGCCAGATAGCTAAACTAAACCTGGGAGAGCACAGGGGTCTCAAAGAATACAAATCTGAAACCAAGACTAGGATGAGCATGAAAAAATAAACCAAAGCATGAGCCAGTGAACAGCATATACACTTTATCTTTGTGGTTCAGAAAAGGATTTTTTTTTTCCTATTGGGAAACGAAGTGCAAATAGAGTTGATTTTGACATTATGTGTTCCTCTGAACCTACAATGAGACAGGAAGGAGGCACATCTCAGATGTCAAGAAGTTAAGCTTTAAGAGAAAACAATGTACTCATCTGTCTGTACCAAAGGCTTTTATTGAATTGGAGAGTAAAAGCAAAGAGGAAACAGGTCTGGAAAAGACATGAGGTGTTTCATTATTTTTTAAAAAAATCCCAAACATTTCTTGTGTAGCATGCAGGAAAGATCAATAAGGTTAGAAGAGTCTGTCTATCCCTATTTTGGGGGTCATTCATCCCTGAAGAAATACAATGCAGTATAAAGCACCCACAGGATTCAAAGATATGAGATCTAATTATTGAATAAAGTAAGAGTCAGAACTAGTCTCGAAGGCCTGCACAATTAGTCCATGGTAGTTTTGCTTCCTTTACCAGCCAGAGAGGCTGGAGCTACTGTCCATGCCTGGAACATAAGACTTTCTGGCATTTAAGGACAGCAAAGTCTTTCATGAGCTAAACTATCAGGAGCAGAATATATAGTATGGTTGAAAAGTACTGAGCTTCATGTCATTCTGCTTGTCTCTGCAAACAGAGTCACTGTAGGCAGGTCACCTCTTTTAACCTTGGGAAGGCTATATTCTTGCAACACAGCTTTCTCTTGGCCATGAGAGGAGTGTGAAAAAATAACTGTAAGGATTAGCTAGTGAATAGCACATCTTGTGTCTTTGTGGTTTAGGGAAAAAACTTTGTAACAGAAGCAGGGTTACATATAGGGTGGATTTTTGATTCTGCTGTGTTGCTCAACAATGGAAGAAGATTAATAATGCTTAAACATCAAAAGACTTAATTGTCACCAAGGCTTAAATGACAAATTGAAGTAATTCGTGTATGCTAAGAATTTGTACTGAGTTAGAAAGTAACTCTAGGCTCAATTATCCACAAGAACATTAAGAAACTCTGTTTACGCAGCAAGGGACCCTCTCCCCCCAACAATTTGTGTTAGAGGCTTCAGAGCTCCCACACCTCAGCAAGAGAAGAAAAACAAGCTGCTCACCTGCTGGTTATACATAGGTGGAAACCCCCAGAACACGTCCTGAGCTTCTGTGAGCCCAGTTGTCATCAGTCACAGCCACACAGACAGGAATAGCATTTCCATTCCTGGAAAAGTCACTGTCGTCAGCTTTTCCCTTGCATATGGTATATGCCTTCCCAGGCAGCCTTTGCTACAGAGCCTTCCCATGTAAAACATGCGTTTGATAAATGACTTCTCTTCTTGCAAAATTTCTAATAATGATTCTCCAAAACAACCAAACACAATTTGCTGAATTCATGTAAACATTGCACTTCACCCCATTCCTGGCATTACTTTGCCTCCCTATGTCTTTCTGTTGAAGTTCCTTCACCGAAATCTTTGTTGATGAGCCAAACCATAGTTAGTCTGAGTTCCTCCTGCTGTTGCCAGCCTGAATGATTAGTAGTACTAACGGTTTAGGGCAGTATCTCTTACCACTTAAGCATCTTAGTTGTAACCCAAGTAAATGTTAAACTCTCTTCAATTTACAGTGACACTGTAATAACAATAGCATCTTCCCAGATGAAAGCATATGAAATGCTAAACATCTGTTCATTGCCCAATGAAAGCTAATTGTCAGCCTCCAGCATATTGCTATGCCATCAACCGGCCAGTTAGCACTACTCCAAAACTCAAGTGCTCTATACAGTAGAAGGTTTAATACCTTGGCTGTTCAGCCATAATAATGTGCAAATACTATTTTGTTGTTACTGGTTTCTGTGTTTTAAGCTAGCACAGGTTATCTGAACATATTTGTGTAAGTGAAAAGGTGGCTCTATTTCTAATTGTATCGCTTCATATTTATTGACTAAATATTGCTTTTGGTAGGTATTAGCTTTATGCTTGTGCTTAGGAAGTAGTAAAGGTGACAGCTGTGGTATTTGTTCTAAGGACTCTGGACCAAATTAATCATTTCTCTTGAGGTATTAGTGATCTTTATGTTGGATAGGCTATCACCATATGTTTCTGGTATGGAGGGCATAATTACCTGGTGAGTACCTTGTTCTGAAATACTGAAATTCCCATATTATTCTGTGCAATGTATGATATCATGTTTACCATGGCCAAACAGTGTTTGGGACAACTTGGGTAGATAATTGTTATCTTTTCTGCTTATATTTCCTCTGCTTCACTTGCTAGGCATGTGCGTGACTAGTTGGAGTACTGCTTAAAGTTTCTGTATCAATGGATCTTGGTACAGATAGCTGCTGTCATTGCTGCAGTGCTTCTTGGCTGTGTCTCTGATCATTCCCTTGATGTGACTGAATCTGTGATCTACAAGCTGTTGGGTTTGTCCCTTAATTTTACCTGGTAAACAAAAGCATGATGAACACGCTATATTTGAAGTTAGTTAAGTGGAACTGCTCATGTCCTGTGAAATGGGGGAGGAGGGCAAGTAGTGGGTGCAAACTGAAATGCAAGACATTTTGTTTAAACATAAGGCTTTTTTTACTGTGAGGGTGGTCAAACACTGGAAGAGTTTGCCCAGAGAGGCTGTGGTGCCTCCATCCTTGGAGATACTCAAAGCCCAACTGGACGTAATCCTGAACTACTTGCTCTAGATGACCTGGTATGAGCAGGGTGGCAGGACTGCTAGCCACAGCTTATCTCTGCTGCTCTGACACTGTCACAGCAACTTGAGCCATGACAAATTAAGATGCTCAAGCCCAACATCTGGCTTGACAAGATTTTTCGGGAAATGGTTCACAGTGAATGAGAAAGAAACATGCTAAACTCTGGGGTATGCTGGAGCCCAGTAAAAGCACAGGGGATTCTTTACACCTGCAGTGTCATTGCTCCTAATGCTTCTTCCAGTTTTGGGCTGCATATTCCCTTGACCCCTTTTTGCCACAGCATCCAGGTCCACCTCATGCAGACAATCCTCACTTACTGCTGATGCTTATCCTTATCCCTGTTCTTTTGCCTTTAGGCCTGCTTTATCTTTTTTTTTTTCTTTTTTTTTTTTTTTTCCTTTCTTCTCCCTCCATGTCCCCTTTCTTCCCCCCCCCCCCCCCCCCGCCCCGGAAGGGGAAAAATATTGCAAAGCACCTCTGCTGTCTCACTTGCCCTCAAGAAGTAATTACAGCCCAAGGGCATACATTCATTTAAAACTCTTACACTGCTCAAACATTTTTTGAAAATTTGACACAGCCTCCCTGGACACAGAGTCTCATAAAATAAGTATTTTCTGGGCTTGTCAATATGGAGAGAAATATGTGACTCATGTGAAAAAGATACTGTTAAAACTTAAACTGCTGCCTGAGTAACCAGCAGTCACCTACAAGACTAGGAGACTTGCTATACATTCTCTACTTGTCTTATCTACTAGCTGCATTAAATTAATGGGATAGCCTCAATGCAGGGCAGCTTTGCTGATTGTGGTATATTTAATGAGAGTTAACTTTATTCGAGATAGTTCTTTCCTTGTAACTAAATCCAGAGGATAAAACTAAGCATCAGTGACTCCCACCAGCTAAGCATCAGGACTCCCACCAACTTAATTGGGATCAGGATTCTTCGCATGTTTGAAATACTTTCAAATTTTTAAAGCCTTTTCTAATAGTATATTGCTTGGAAAAGACTTAGACGTTCATGAGGAATGTGGATTTTGGTAAATTGCGATAAATATTTTAGTGAACAGGAGAAAAAGGCTGAAAACTTTGAAATCTGTGCACAAATCCAGTTTTATTTCAGTTACCTTCTTCAGTAGCTATACAGAATACTCTGGAAACTGGACATTAGCGGAATTAAGTATGATTAGTCTTATTAAAAACCCAAATCTCTGCCCAATCAGTTTTGAAAATCATTGTACATGAAGCATTTTGCTGCTCCTATTTAAAACAAGATCTGACAAATGAAATTGTAAAAAATAAAAAGTAAAAAATGCACAAAACTATCAAAATGGCCTAGAGCATTAAAACCTAAAAGTCTTAATTAAAAAAAAAAAAAAAGAAAGAAAGAAAGAAAGAAAGAAAGAAAGAAAGAGCTGCTGTTAGTTGTATCTAGTGTACTACCCATAGGTACAAGTGACTGGAAGCTTAGAAGTTTATACAGTTATTAATTACATTGAGAGCATACATACACCTAGGCCTATTAAGTAGTGTCAGATGATGTTTTAAAACCCTATTTCTGATATTCTCAGTGTGGTATCAGAAGTGGAATTAAAAAGAGGCTAGAATCAGAAATCAAACTACTTAATTCTGACAGGAGCCTAAGAAAAGGCATCTAACCTCTGAAGTAGTTTATGGCACTAGTTAGCTTAGTGTCCCATAACCGGCATTCGCTCGGGGGGGAACTGTGGGTGGCCTGGAAGCTGCCCTAGTGTACTTCTATGTACAAGGTATAGAAATATAGCTGGCTGTCGGCCTTAGCCATGCGAGTCTTCTGTCCCTGGTTAAACATTCAGCAGGTCTTATGCAGCCGTGTGCTGGTGCTTCTCAGTTGTTCTCCTGCGGCACAACTGTCCCCTAAAAGGAAAGAGGAGAGGTTGCTGTCACCAGTCACCACTTACTTCATGACCTCAGCATGGGCCTTTATTCCCAGAGTAAGCTCAGCACCTTAAAATACCTTGCGTATACACTGCCAGTAGTCCTTGCCAGAGTGGTACAGAGGCCACCGTGCACCTGACAAAATCACCCTGTCCATTGGCTCTATGTGACCATGAGCAAGCCCACAGTAGAAGGGACAGCTGACGAGTGCTTCCTCCTTCAGGCTATCTTTTCTCCCCAATACTCTGCTCTACTTCATTTTGACAGAAACTGCTTGAAAGTCCAGCTTGGAAGACAGGCTGCAAAGAAAAAATACCTACCCCAGCAGAATTCCTGGCAGCAGGAACTGATGTGCTGTGACACCCAAGACAAAATCAGTTTTCCCTCAGTGAACTTTTGGATCAGTGTTCTCATGGTTTGTACCTGAACTTTGTAAACAGTTACTTCCATGGGCAAGTCTTTGGATATATTACATACTATTTTAATTATTAGGCCTATATAACTTGTTATGTATTTATGGGAGATTTACTTAATTAACACTTCATTATGGCCAGAAGCCACTAAGGATTTACGTGTGTGTTTTACCTGCAGAAAAATTTAAGGCAAAGAGGAAGCACTGAGTGTGCTTTAGCTAGGCAGATCTCACTCATAAAGGATACACAAGTATACTTTACATTACTCTCTTGGTGTTTTTAACTTACAGTTCTCTGTCTTCCTATATCCTTTTGAGATCTGTTAAGTAGAAGAGAGTTTAATTTTCCAGTCAGCTTTCCAGAAACCCTCACTGAGACCAGAAGGTTTTTGTAGTGTGAGTCATTTCAGGCAGCTGGATGGCTGAGACTCGCTACCACTTTCCCCCTTACTGGAATTCCATTTACAGGAATTCATGAAAGAGACCAAATGATTAAGATTTGCCTCTCTCCTGTAAGCCAGATCCAGCTTCCCACAAAAGGTACAAACACTACCAGTTGGTTACTGATCAGGGGTAGGAAAATAGACCAAGTCAAAACATGTAGTCTCGCTTGTTATCTTACATATTTAATATTCAATAAACACTTAAAGAGAAAGCAAGCAGACACTGATTTCTTGTGTGAATTTTGTTCAACATTTTTCCATGTTTATTTCCCTTTAAAATCTGAATTATGAATTTGAGTTTACTTTCTCAAGGACCTTTCAAACTCAGGAAGGTAAAAGTTTGTGTTTCAGCTGTTTTGTAAAGTTGCAATCACGTAATGTGATAACCTTCAAAGAAATAATTTACATGATACTTGTCAATTATATAAAACTTTAACTGGATCATCCTAAGGGCTCACTCCAGGAAACTCCTGAGCACTGAATTTCTGCTGTCAGTGAAAGGTGAAAGTCTTCTCTATCTAACAAAACCAAACAGTCTTTGACTCTCTGTGGCTGAACATCAAGAATCTGTCTTTTCTCCCCATATAAGTAGTTTTGTTTCCCAATGCATGGAAGAGCACTAAAAGGAAGCCTATTAAACTCTCTCAGATGTCCTAGCTTGGTCCCCCAAAGCTGATCTCGAGATTTCTCTTATATCCAAATAAAATCTCATGCACTTGCGCAAAAATGCAGACAACAGCCAGCCACTCTACTCTCAAAGTGAGTCTTTCTGTGTCAAAGTTTTGATCTTAAAGAATTAAATATAACTTTATTAAGGAATTCTTTACTTCACAGTAAGCTACAAGGTTTAAACTAACTGACTTGAAATGGGATGCTTTTTGGCACAACGGTTCAGGCAGGAAAAGTTTCACGTGACTGAAGCTGGCCAAAACAATGTAGCTGCTTCACAGTTTTCCATTGACGAGGTTGCATTTACCATCATTTGCTGCCTGAAGATGCTTAGCTAGTGGCAAAATTCTCACTAACCCTCCTCTCTGCTCAGAACTGGTCTCCTGCTGATGAAGGAGAGGCAAACTAGAAAGCAGGGAAGGGATTTGCACGAGGGAAGTGCAAATCGAGTGCTATCTTGTACTTACACAGGGAGTCCTTTCTCCAAACTGGCTGTAGAAGGTCATCTTGACTTTGTGCTTGTGTCCAGTCCTCTGATCAAAGGTGTTACAGCTGTCGAAGGGTGGGCTGTACAAATGCAGGCTAACAGCAGACTCCGTGTGGCTTATGTTCTCCACACGGTGCAGGCCAATGGAGTCTACACCACCGAGGGCAAGAAACAAGAGGTTGTGTTAGCAGCAAGATTTAACGAGATCTCAAATGCCTGGAAAAATGCTTTCTAAACCAAAAATCATGAGCAAGCCAGTTAGGTATGCCTGCACTTTTGTGGGCAACAAGTAACTCGGTACAGGGAATTTGACTGCTGCTCTCTAATTCAGAAATCTCCCAGATTCCTAAATACACAGTTAATTCAAAATACATTATTGTCTTACACACTTCATGTAACTTCTGGATTATCTGCTACAGGATAAAGGCCAATAGAAATCCACAGAAACTTAAGGAAGGCCATGCTGTCAGTAATTTCCTAGCTATCATTCCCAAAGGACTTCAAGGTTATTTACTTTCCTAGGAGATGCTGTTGTTATAGATGTTCCAGAAGCAGGAAGGTTTGTGTTTCTAAAAACTAGCAAGACATTTTACAGGGAAAAAGCTAATTCTTAGCTTGGTAACAAGGTTATCAGTCACATTAAAGGTCAGCTACATGTATTTGGGGCATGGAGTTATGGACAGAGATGTAGTTGTCCTCTACTGCAGGCATCTGTTTCCTAATTAATCCTTCCAATTTATTAGTTTGGAGAATCGGCTTTTCATTCGTCTGCTCTTTTGACTAAGGTGATAAATTACTAGTGACTGGCGTACTTCCAACCTTAACTGAATAGTAAGCATTATTGAACATGTAATAAAACAAGGCACTGTCTGTTGCATGGTTACTAATGAAGTAGTGGCACTTTCTGCAACAGCGGCGTAGAAATCCAGCTATTACATAAAAATGTAAGGTATGAAGAATCACATCCATGAATCAAACCATTTCCAATCTACACTAAAGTGGAATTTTTGAGTTACTTGAAAGAGACTTTGAATTTAAATTTATGACCCTGCTGTAAAAACTCAGGCCTTTGTACTTGAATAAATATGTTATATAATACCTAGACCTGTATTGTGCAACATAGGCATGATACCCCAAGAATCCTGAGTACACTCTTAACTCTGATATATTTGAAGTGTAAGCTCTAACTGCCATTAACATAGTTTATCTAAATAGAGGAGGTAGGGGAAAAAAGTCCTAAATCCGTGTTTATCTAATGGGGGATTCAAATAAACTCTGTTTAGTGGGTTCTAACCTTAAAGTGCAAGAGCAACCAAGAAGAGCACAATAGAAACGTGAAGGTCACTCATTACTGAGGTAGTTAGGGCAATCAACACACTGTCAGTGTTTCCCTTCTACTTATTTCACCTGTTTCTTGTAAACCAAAATATCTGTTATAAAACATGGCAGAGATCCAAACTGCCTCAGACAACTGGATAACAAATTTGTTTAAAACAACCAGGGAAGCTTTGGATCAGATGCACACAGGATGCAATTGCTTGCATCGGAAAGAACCACATAGGTAGGGAAACCTGTCCTGAGTCTGAGAACCCACGTCCCTGGCATGGGAGTATCAATGGACATGTCAAGCTCCTTCTTGCATTTCCTGTCCTATGGATTTTGTGTTTTCACTTAGTACGGCATACCATCAACAGAGGGCTGCAAAGCACTAGTCTTTCTTCCCCAGCACCCTTACCCTGGCTTAGTCCATAACCCAACATGAGGCTGCCTCCAACTGGGGAGTTCCCAAGGTCAGCCCCACAAGGTGTGTGCTCCAGTTTTTAACTCATCACACAAAAGGCAGACAGCCCCTGACACTTTGCCTCTGTTCTGCTGAACTCATTGCTGTTCAGCATGGTGTGCCATGTCTGTCATAGGATCAGAATACATTACACCCAGCTGGCCACTCCAGGATGGCCTCCAGTGTAGCACAACGTGGTGATGGTTACAGATATGTGTAATGGCATAAATTTAGGTACCTAGGGAGCCTTAGTGGTGGAGACTTAATTGTCTCTCAGCATCTGTGCAGTCAGGCAATATTTTTTTGTAGATTGGGTAGACTTGAGCATTTCAATTCTGCTGATGCTGCATTTCAGCACTACAGTCTTTTGTTAATTGAGTCCAGAAGTAGCACTGAGGATTGGGGCTTCTGCTCCTGGCTTGTCAATTTATTCCATAGACAGCTTTTACATTTTTCACCTAGGATTTCCATGACTGACCAAAAGGATTATTTCTTTGAAAAAAATCTAAACTTTGGTTCACTTATTTCTCACAAAATACTATTTAAGGTCTATATTTACAAGCAATTCCTGATAGTCATTAGGGACACAATACTGAAGGCTGCTTGGTCTAGAGATACCCAGCATATTTAATTATCAAGCAATTGCTGCAATATCTTAAGATTGAGTTAAAAGTACTCGTTTTATTAAATCTAAATACAGGTTTGTGCAGAATCCAGAGAGTTACGTTCTTAAACTGTGCATAAAGCCAATAATATTATACTGTTAAAGGCAGGAGAACAGAGAGCAGATGAACTCTTCTGTTAGGAATAATACTCATAGACAAGGTGTTGTCAAAACAAGCTTAATAGCTTACCATTAATGTAGGCACAGTGATTTTCCCTCAAAACTCGTTCAGATTTCTTAGTCATTTCACCATTCCCCTTTTTCTCAGGCCATTCAAACAGTGTTTCCTTTAGATTTCCCTGGAGGATCTTCATAAAGCAGTGTGAGTCAGTGTGATCATGGATGCTGCTATATATGTAAAAGAATAACCCAACTCAGTGTGATATACATAGTTAATTTCATTTCAGTACAGCAAATAGGACAGATGGCTTAACATATTGTATCTGGACATAGCCCTAGAATGAAATGCCATTGCACAAAAACCTTAGGGAAAAAAGATTCACCGTGACTAAGGTATGCCTACTTAAAACTGCTGTTTCAGAAACATATTGGCATAAGCTCACGTATAGCAGGACTTGGAGAAGAGTCAGGTATTGATCAGCCTATGACTTTGCCACAGAGAAATACAAAAGAAGTCTGAAGGAGGACAGAAAAATTCTTCAGAACATAAAAACTCTTGTGGGTCAAGAAACAAAACGACGCTTCCCACAGTGACCCCAAGGAGAGGCGGGTATAAACTTGCAGGTATACCTGACATTTGCAAATCCACTATGCTCACTCCCAAAACATGGGAGAAATGAGCTACTTCTGCTTAATTTCTATGGTCTCTTTACTGCTGGGGTGCACAGGCACTTGTTGAAGAAAAAGTGCTCTATCTCTCACTCTGATAGTACTAAGTACAATCAGAAACAGTAAGCTGTTAATTTCACTAGTTTGGCAAAACATGAACTAAACAGCAGGATCTGGTATGATTTGTCTGCTTGCTAGATCTGTCTCCTTGCTCCAAAGTACATTGTAATTGCTACATTTGAAGACATATGGGCTAGATACGCAGTTTAGTTCTGGTTTGTTTTTTTTTTAATTAGATGACTATTACAGAAGTCAATGGCATTAGGACAAAGGGAGAGTCCTCCACTCCTCAGGGGTGAGGAAGAAGGGGGGAATTTGACCCTCCCAGAAGTACAATGCTACTGCATTTCGGTCAAAAACTTGGTAGTTGTACATTACTGTTTTCAGTAAACAAATGTCAGAGTTTCTTACTAACTGAGATGCCAAGAGAGCAGAGCTTGCTCCAGGCACAGAACAGTTCACAAATGCCACGTTGTCACGCTCCTTCCACAAGCCATGAGAACAATCTGATCCTCCTCATGTAGGAAGCAAAAACAACTTGTGGTCTCAATCTAGCTCTAGCAAATGCTCATCCAACTCAAACACAGTTTGACATAAATTATAGGCTTTGTGGGAATAGCCTGGAAGGAGTAGAGGTGGTGGGCTTGGTTCCTATATCCCTCTGAGTATAACATCATGGCATCCCTTAGAGAATACTATAAATGTTCAATTGCATGCTCAATTAAAACAAACAAAAAACCCCAACTCTGATATTTCCTTAAATTTTCTATTTATATGCAAGAACAATCAGTCAAAACCTGCAAGTTTTGTTATTCCATATTTTGTGAAAGACCCCCCCAAGGGACAGATCCTGCCCTCACGTTTGTAGGACTACAGAACACAGTGTACAGTCTGCATATACAACTCCAGAGGCCACATCAGCAGTGTGGTCCGTTTTGAGGGAGGAGATGGGATGTGTGAACCTAAAGAATGCCAAGTACTCCTGGAAAGGGGCTCCCTCCTCACAGCCCACAGTCCTAATCTGAACCTACTTTTCTCTTCGTGTCACAGAGGTGGCGTTTAAACACCGTGACAGAACAAAGACTACTTAAACTGCACTAAGTCCTGCTTCTGTAACCAAGTGTTGTACAGGTCCGTTGTACACCCACAGGACCCACTGTATCTCTGGAACTAAAAACTTCCTCTGACAAAAAGGAAGCTTAGATTTGGTAGAAAAACAGAGCATTTTTACAAGAGTGCTCTAAAAATGTTCACGAGGTACAAACTCACAAAAAAATATAGCAAATATTCAGGACTGCTATACCAAGAGGAGCTCTGCACTGCTTAGTTTCCAGACACTTTCTGATAGCTCACTTGGGGCTGATTATTTCTATGACAGTGAAAGATACAGTGGCTTTATATCTGTCTGCTAAAACCATAGTCTTTGAATACAAACCTGCCATGCCCTTCACCCCAGCACAAGATCATCAAGTTGAACTTTCCATTTCCATTGTCCACAAGATTTCTCGTATACCTGAAATACAAAGTGTTTGCTTTTTACTGTACTGATGTGCCTATAAAAGATAACATTATACATACATATTTATGAAAGAAGGTTGTGACATATATAAATCCTTTTTCTTCTTTTCCTTGAAAGCCAAGTTTTACATGGGGAAAAATAAAATAAATGGTGTTTTTAAGCTTTTTTTTGGTAAGAGTTCTTTTTCTGGAAAGAAAAGAAATTTACATATTTAATATTTTATAATCATATTGCTTTTGAATTACATAGATGATTGGAGTTTGGGAACCGTGAGTCTGAGACTAATGTGGTAGACAGGATCAAATCAAAATAGTTATTGAATGAAGTCACTTCAGCAGCTGGCTTATAATTAGAAACAGACGACTGCAATGAAACAAGAAAAATACATGGTTACATTCTTCTGCAGCTCCTTTTCAGATATTCTTGGCTTTCCTTCTGTTACGCAGCACTCATTTGTACAACGCCAAAAACCCAAAGAAATAAGACGTCAGGCTTTCCATACACTGTCCTTCTACTCTGTTCCTGAAAGTTCTATGTCTTGTACTATAGCATTCATGTGTGGATAAATGACCTGTGGGGTAATTTCTGCCAGCATCTACTTCTAAACAAAGTTCATCAGAGCAAGATTCCTAAAAAAGATTTTTCATATGCTAAGTTGTAGATGGGACAGAATAAGCTTCCTCCTAAAGGCTTTTTATCCATGTGTGTGCTCTAAACTGTGATTTGCTGTCAGGGCTTGGAAACATCTTTAATAGCAACATCTTATATTTGTTTCCTTCTACTATCCTGCAAGCCTCCCCTGAGCTCCTGCTCATCTTGTCACATTGAAAAGTTCACTAGAGAAGGGACTGGGATTTTGCTCTATACATTACTTTCCATATGCGGCTCTTCTGGTCTGGGGCTTGTGCTTCCAGCTGTCGTGGTGCAAGTAACCCAGTGGGATGTCCTGGTTTCATTTTAGCTCTAGTCATGACTATTCACTCTTTGCCAAGTAAAGCAAGTATTTATGCCAATGACAGGATGCCTCACTCTTGCCTAAAAGATGCAAGCAGGGGCACACAGAAAGTGCACTGATATCAACCAAATGTTTTTTCATTAGTTTCCCCATAAGACTACTCTATTTAAATCAAGATAGGATGCTCATAACAAATTACTTTCCAAGCATAACATGTATATCTATATGCTACCTCTCACTGCATCCACAATTTGTGCGTATATTGGATAGAAATATTTTTCTGATGATGCCAGAACATAAGCAATCAATGCTGGCACTTGACTAAACTTTTCAAGTGTTATTATTTCTGTACAGCAGGTCTGGCTGGCCACAAAAACCCAAAAACAAACAAAAAAAAAGGCTGCCATGCTACTTCTAATGTTAGCACACTTTGTTTTTCCAATTCTTAGTTTCTTATGTTCTGTTACAAATTTTGTGATTTGTTCTGAATGGCAGATAATCACCACGAGGTGAAAGGTTAAAAAACAATCAAGCCAGAGTGATGCTTTCATGACAGCAAGGTTAAAAAGAAAAGTTTTGGGGGTTGGGGGGGGGGGGCAGTTGTTTCTTTTTAAAAGGAAATGCTCAAATAATATTGAAATTTAAGACAGGGACACCACCAATGGCAGGAAAAAAAATAGTTGTTAACAAAATAGGAGTGACTCAAAACCCTAACAAGTATTTTTCCTTCCAACTGGCAAACAGCAAAAAGCCTCGACCAGCACTACCCGCAGGAGGAAGGGACTGAAGCGTGGGGGGCAGACGGCTCCCGACCCACCGGTAAGGCCGCAAATACACGCACGGGTTCCTCTACAAACACCCACTTGGGATCAGTCTGTTCCCCATCCCAGCACACCGTGCAACCTCCGTGCAAGCCCCGCGGAGCGGTTTCTGCTGCTGATATGCTTCTTTTGGGCTATTTTTTTAAATTTGCTGTTGTTGTTGTTGTTGTTACTTCAGCGCGTTCCTGTCTCCTCCATGGATTATCCCCGCGGGTCGGAGTGGCACCACGCACCGGCGGTCCCCCGGCTGCGGTCCTGCGGGCGACCCGCAGGACCGCAGCCGGGGGACCGCCGGTGCCTTGTGCGGGGCAGCCGCCCGCCGATGCCTCCATTGGCCGCCGCCGCCCCGCCCGCTCCCCGCCCCCGCCCGGCCCCGCCGCAGGGCACCGCGGATCGGTGCGGTGGCCCCCCCCCCGCCCCCCCGTCGTCCTCCCCCCGGGGGCCTTTGCCCTTCACCCCCTCTGCGCGTTGCCGGACGGGCTGTCAGCCGAGTCGGGTCGAGGGAGAAAGAGGGGTAGGCGTCCGCCCTGCGTTCCGGTGGTCCCCGCTCCCCGTCCGCGGCTCTGCCCCGCTTGCACGGTGAGAGGCGCCAGGATCTCCCTGCTCGGGGGTGTTTTGTACCTGTACTGGTCGAATTTGGCGTACTGCAGCCACTCCTCGGGGTTGCTCTCGTACGATTCCATCAGCGCCTGCACTTCTTCCACGCTGACTTTGTCCTCGGCGAATATCCGATGGAGGATGCGGATCAGCTCCTCCAGGCTCCGCGCCTTCCACGTCTCCGTCTGCACCGGCTGTTCCATCATCGCCGGTTGCTCCATCGCCGTCAGCCGCTGCCCCCGGCCGGCCCCCGCCGCCTCCCTTTATGCGCCGGGAGGCACGGCGGGAGCCTACCACCGCCCCGGCGGGCGGAGGGGCCGGGCGGCGGCGGCGGGCGGGCCCGCGGCCAGCCGTGCCCGTCCCCGGGAGCGGGGCCACCGGCCCTGGCGGGCGGGGGCAGACAGAGCCGGCCGCAACGGCGCACCTCGCACTGCCTGCTTCTGCCTCCGCTCCGGCCGCCGTCAGCCCATCCAGCGAGCCCGGGCGGTGCAGAGCAGGTCGGGCTTTAACGCCTCGGGCAGGCAGGCGTTTGGCTCTCTGATATCCCCGGTGGAGGGAATACGAAGTGAAGAAGTGGCTGTCGCCGCTGGGTGGAAAGCATCTCTCCCGGCAGCAGCCTCCACGCGAGTTTCCCTGCCAGACCCCTTTGTGTGCACGGCTTCATCCCTTTTGGACAAGGTCTGCGGCTTACAAAGCGTGGCCTGCCACTGCCCCCGTTACTTGTATCACAGAGGAAGAAGCTTCCATGCGGATAAGCTGCACTGAAGTAGTGTTAATTTGAGGCTTGCCTTAGAAAAAATACATCTAGAAGCTCTATTTAAAAGCAAAGCAAAAAGCACTGGTATCTATTTCACACAGAAAATTGCTGCTGGAGGTTACTTTATACTGCTGAAAGTGCTGTTCCTTGAAAACCATGCACTCTGCAGTCACGTTTAGGGCTGCTGTGAACGTTTGCACTCAGTGTGACACCTAGAAATGTAACAAATGGGACAAAGGAGGCCATGCTAAGATGAAATCCTCACACTCCTCAGTCTGCGAAACCTATATACTGGTTGCAGACCAAACAGATGTCATGCCAGCTGTCTTCATCTCCAACTCACCTGTTAATAGGATGTTTATTAGTCATGAATTCTGGCAATGGAATTCACTATATGTCATAGAATTGTGTTTTTAAAAATCCATCTTTTCTTTAAAAAAAAAAGTTCGGCTATTTAGATATTCAGCCTGATGATTGTGGGGCTGGAAGTAAGCAGATTGGTGCTGTGGTCTGCTGTAGTTCTGAGGCTTAAAGGTGCTCATAATACTGGCAGCTTGCAATCCCCCTTAGGGACAGTTACATTGAGGGATTTCTAGCGTGCTTGCTTTCCCTTCCCTCTTCCTGACCTCTGCATCAAGTAGGTGTGAGAAAAAGAAGCACCATTAATACAGTAGCTACAACTTGAGAGGCTGGATGAATTTCTGGCACCACTGCAGTCAGGAATACATTCCCATAGATTTAAATGTGGCTGGGATCTAGTGCATTGGAGTGAAATACAAATGACTGAACTGAATAGGTACATTGTCAGGCATCAGTCCAGAAAGAGCCTCTCCTGGCACACAGAAAGCAGGCCTAACCTTATCGTGACTTTTTTAACAAGTTGTGTTTGTGTGTGCATGTGTGCGAGAGAGAACTGTGATGATTTCAAGCAGACTTTTTAAGGTCTGAAAGAACCTAAGGCCATCCTGAATCTCTGAAACACAGCCAGGATACACCAGCACTGATGTCAACAGCCATGTGTGGTTAAAGAGGAAAACATCCAGTCTTCCTGGGAGAACCGCAGGTAGTGAAGGAGCACATCACTTTCCTTGGTAACTTGTCCAAACTCACAGCTAGGAATGAATGCCTTATTTCTTAATGAAATTTGCCTCAGGTCTGTTTTAGCTATTGGTTGGTGTCAAAAGATTGTATGGGCAAATAGCGCTTCTTTTCAGTACTTGCTTGAGTATTCCCATATGGACACCATTAAAATTGCTGTAGGTTCCAAAGAATTAGTGTGAAACGCCCTATGTTATTTATTTCAAAGGCAGAATTCACATAATTTTAGAGGTTGTCAGAAACACTGCCCAAAGGAATAAAACATCTTACCAGAATAAGTTGTTGTAAAGATTACCAAAGTGGGTTGTGAAATGAACAGAGATAAGCTTTCAAACATTTTTGTTGTTGTTTTTATTCTGATATTCCCAGAATCTGATTTAAATTACTTTCCGGCAGTTAGAATGTCACTCTGCTTATTTGCATATGTATGTGTTTGGTGATGTTCTGGTATTTAAATCCAGAAAAAAAAATGAATTATGCTTCTGCAGTGAATCCCAGAAACCTCAGAACTTTGACTCCTTTGCCACAATTTTGACAGGATCATTCGTGATTCTTTTAAATACTGTTAGTAAAAGCAAAAGGACATTTTATATCTTCCTCTGTTACAACCAAGGGATCAGGCTGGATCTCCCTACTGCAGTTTCAAACTGCTGTTGTTTATTATAGCTCACCTATATCACTGTACCAATTTGTTAAAGTTTTCTCCTTGATTACCAAAACCTTAAATTTCTTTAGTAGTAATAGAAAATCTTATACTTTTATTTGCTCCTATTCAAAAGTTTTTCATTTTGAATCTTTCAACATTACTTGTTGATCCTGGAAAGTTCTATAGGTGTCTATTACTTGATTGCATGAAAATCACTAGGAACAGTGTTTATGGCTCTGCAGCTTGTGTTTTTGCTAATACTCCATGGACAGAAATGGTGCAAGAATCTGAGCACATACAGCAGTTAACATTCTAGCTTCAGTCACTGAGGACATCTGTCACTGAAAATTAAAAAAAAAAAAAAAAGAAAAAAGAAAAAAGAAGAAGAGAACATTGTAATCCACACAGCATAGGAATTGTCTTCACATTCTTGGTTGTGTTTCTTACAAATGATTGTGCATCATTTTACCCATTTATTTTTATTTCTGAAAATCATATATTCATATCCTTGTAGAAATTAACTATTGCCCATATTTCTCAACTGTTCTATTAGTACAGAATAATAGTCAGTCTGTGGGAGGCTTTATTCCAACAAGTGTAAGGGATGTTGTAACTTTCAAAACCAAAAAGCTTAGGTTCCTTTCAAGACCAATTACTTAAAGCTTATTTGAAAAATAAGTCCAAAGCTGAGGCAAATGGCACAGTGATTGACATCTAGGTATCTTACAATGCAGGATGCAACACTGCAGCTGGTGTTTAGTTCCTCAGGAGCTGGAATACACACCAGTAACGGTATCATGGATAGTCACACAACAATGAAGTGTAAGAAACTACAGAAACAATAATTTTTTAATCAGAACTCTACTGTACCAACATGCCTCACAAATTAGGTGTCTCACCCTGTGTTTGGGTAGCACCAGTTCTCTCAGTCCTTGGCTTTTCATCATTAGCAGGTATTTAGTACTATATTCCCATTGAATAATTCTGCAAGAACTACATTTGCTAGTTCCTGTAATCAAGGTCTCGTACCTTGTTTCTCTGATAAATGAGCTAATGAGCTTTGCTTAATGATGGCACACCTTGGTGTTTCTCAGAGGAGATACGTAATCACATTTGGTTCTCCTGAAGCTGTGTGACGCTATGACATCTGTAGGACAACACATGGGTACTTCATACTCATGTGCTCAAATACCCAGTCCCTAAAGTGGATGTATAGTCTTTGGGCTACATATAAAGAGCAAGCATGTAGCCTCGGGGAAGAAGCATGAAAGTCTAAGATCTTTTCCTGCATTTCACATTTTGCAGCCCTTGTGAAAAGCACAGAACCTCAGAGGGTTTACATTGAAAGTGAATCATTCTTGCATTCTTTGTGACATAACTTCATTGAGAGGCAGAGAGGAAACCAATAAACCATTCCTGCTGATACCCTGACAGTTAAAGCCTTGTTTTGGAAAATGGGAGTTTGGGCTTTAATCACAGAAACTTTGCTTTACAGACAGATGCCCAACCACTCAACTATTGTCTAAAAGACAGGTGTAAGCACTTCAAGCAATCATTGGGCATGATGTCTAAGTCCAAGACAGACTTACCAGCTTACCCAAGCATATATTGGCACCTCATCTCCTATTGGGGTGCAGCTCACAGGGTTTTTCTCCTGACGTATTGAGGAAAAGCTTCAATTAACATTGATGGCATTAATGAACTTCACTGTTAGACACTCTGCACCATATATTGGGTCTGCATATGTAACTTGGGATTGAAGATTTTATAATGCATTGGGTCATTCCAAATAAAAATCGTGGACAAGTCAAAAGTGGGATTCAAGGTGTCTGAATCCTCAGACTATTGCAGCAAATAACTATACTGTGTCTCTTTGGTCTGTGAGCCTGGACAGGTAATAGCACTTCAACCCAATAATGAGCATTTACATCTCCTCCTCCAGACACGACAGGTTTTAGCCCTTTACCAATGGTATTAAGTCTCTGTTCAACTAAGTATCTTTACATTTGTAGAGAGGGCTTTTTTAAGAGAAAATCTGGATCTGCAGCTGTAGTGCAAGTTTTAGGCCTAGATGACTCAATGGCAATACCTCTCTGAGGAGGCATAATAGAAGACAACATTTTGTCACACAGATCATAATACAGATAAAAGGTTAATAACTGGCACCAAGGAAACTCACCTTACTGAAATACAACATTGTGTTGGGTAGTCCCAAAGCATTACAAAAGGGTTCCTGCCTTTTCCTTTAAGCTTTGTATAATTTAAGGACTTCATCCTGCACCTGAAAACCCAAAGTGCCTCAGCCTATGACACCTAGAGTTCTGTCCCTTTTATTTCACATGAAGATCTTTGAACTCTTGGAAGGATACCAATTGCACAGAAGAGACCTTCCAGGTTATAATCAGGAGGAAACATAAGTAAATGTTTGTTGCAGACGTCACTCAGACTGCTGTTTGGAAGCAATGCACCATCTAAAGCAGCAGCTCCCAAACTCCAATCTGGAAGACCAAGCTAAATGATTATTGAACCCTACATCCAAGTGGGATGACTCCTTCTGGGGTTGTGGAACAGCACTGTGGCTGTCCCTCCGTCATATAGCCTGGAAAGTTAGATCGATTCCTCAGTACACAACAGATTTTGCATGAGAACCTGCTGCTTGCACAGTGATTCACAAAAAAAGTCTGAGAACAAATCGTATCAAACACAGATCATGAAGTGAAATATCATTAGACTACAAAATGCAGTAATCAATGAGTGAAATGAGGGCACCACATGCCATACACTGAAAATGCTAACAACTACTAAACAGCATGTGTACTGCTGAAGGAACAAAATAAACCACACTGAAGAGCTGTGAGGCATTAAACCACAACGCACAGAAAGGACTCTTGGAAGAAATCAGTTTGATCCACTTTTCGGTGGGAGGTTAGTGCACTACGTCTGTGTTATAAATAAAATATAAAATATTGACATTTCTCTCTGTGAGAAAAACACTTTAAAATAAGTTTCTGTTTCTTTCAATGTGTGGTATTTATATGGAAAGCTAAAGTGCTGGCTAGTATTCTCTGCGCTGACAATATTTAGTGTGCAGTTTCCTGTTTGGAGCCCTTCTCTTCTTTGAGGTTTTCTGTTTCAGAGCTTAAGAGCTCTCAATGCATTTTAGCTCCCAAACGTTGCTAGGGTTATTAGTTCTGTTACCGAACCAGGTTTCAGGGAGAGACATTTTTGTCTGCTTTATTGTCATATACTGATTTTTGCAATTGGAACATGTAACTCAACTCCCCCTCCTTTTTTTTTATGCTTAAGCCTGCTGTGCAATTATATTTTAACATTATATTCCCTCAGACCAATTTATATATATATATTTTTATATATATCTCATATATATAATTTTCATGTGAAATTATTCCATGAGAAGATACAGAGCAAGGACACTGAGACTCCTGTACTTTTTCCTAAATATTACTATTTAATATTCAACATCTACTTCTAATAAGGAAAGGTGTGAGTGAATGGAGATGTATAAGTAGTACTTCCTCATGATCTATAATCTTAACAAAGTGTTGCAGGATCTAGGTATCGGTAGGCATTTAGAGCAAGCACATATGTGATGATTACATGGAGGGGAAGCTGGAGAACCATTTAAAAAAAGTTCTGAGATTGCTCCTGGAGTTCAAAAAGGGACAATGTTTTTCTTGCCAAAGTTTAATTCTTCTCAATGTGCGTACATGGGATCAAATCTCACCTGAAATTGGGACTGTGTATCCACTAATATCCCAAGGACTGCCCTCTGGCACAGAGGCCAGCTTGCAAAGAACAGTTTGCATCTGCATTATTTACCTTTTAACCTCCAGAACAGGCTGGTCACGTCCAAAGTGCCCACCAGAACTGGTGCCTTGCCAACTCCTGAATTGTGCACAGGCCAAAATCTGTGCCAGCAATTATTCTACCAACTAACTGTACAGATCACTGAGCTAAAGTGCCCCAGAAAATTTCCTGGCACTACTGAGTCTAGTGACATAGATGTAGTGTGACTGGCTTAATGTTAAGCTTTTAACATACTTATTTTGGTCTCTCTTAAGTCAATACTGTGATTCATTCAACCTTTCTTAACCACATATTTTAGGATAAAATAACCTCTAAATGAGTTTTTGTCTCTCCAGATACGTTGGCATCAAGTCAAGTTTTCTGACTAAAATACAGTGAGATGCACCTGACATCTCATGGCATTATGGCTATTGAAGAAAATGCAAAGCGGGGACAAGAAAACTATGTAGAATTTTATGATGTTTAGCCTTAGAATCATAGAAGCGTTTTGGTTGTAAACGACCTTTAAGATCATCAAGTCCAACTGTTAACCTAACACTGCCAAGTCCAACCACTTCCCAGGCAGCCTTTTCCAGTGATTGATAACCCCTTCAGTGAAGAAATCTTTCCTAATGTCCAATCTAAACCTCCCCTGGCACAACTTGAGGCCATTTCCTCTTGTCCTATTACTTGTTACTTGGGAGAAGAGACCAAGTAGTGAGGTGCGTGTCAGTCTCTTGAGTCACCACCCCTGGAGGTGTAGATGTGGTGCTTAGGGACATGATTTAGTGGTTGGACTTGGCAGTGCTAGGTTAACGGTTGAACTTGATGATCTTAAAGGACTTTTCCAACCAAAATAATTATATGATTGAACATTCACCTCTCTAAAACCTCCTTTCAGGTAGTTGTAGAAACAATAAGGTCTCTGCCTCCTTTTATCCAAGCTAAACAACCCCAGTTCCCTCAGCTGCTCCTCATAAGACTTCCTCTCTAGACCCTTCACCAGCTTCATTGCCCTTCTTTGGAGACGCTCCAGCACCTCAATGTCTTTCCTGTAGTGAGGGGCCCCAAACTGAACACAGTATTCAAGATGCGGCCTCATCAGTGCCGAGTACAGGGGGATGATCACTGCCCTAGTCCTGCTGGCCACACTATTCCTGATACAAGCCAGGCTGCTGTTGGCCTTCTTGGCCACCTGGGCACACTACTGGCTCATATTCAGCTGGCTATTGACCAACATCCCCACGTCCTTTTCCTCCAGGCAGCTTTCCAGCCACTCTTCCCCAAGACTGTAGCATTGCATGAGGTTGTGACCCAAGTGCAGGACCCGGCACTTGGCCTTGTTGAACTGCATAGAGTTGGCCTCGGCCCATTTATGCAGCCTGTCCAGATCCCTCTGCAGAGCCTTCCTCCCCTCAAGCAGATCAACACTCCCGCCCAACTTGGTGGCGTCTGTGAATTTACTGAGGGTGCACTCAATCGCCTCATCCAGATCATTAATAAAGATATTAAAGAGAACCAGCCCCACTGGGGCTGTACTGAGCGCTGGGGAATACCACTTGTGACAGGCCACCAACTGGATTTAGCTCCATTCACCACAACTCTTTGGGCCAGGCCACCCAGCCAGTTTTTTACCCAGCAAAGAATATGCCACGAGCAGCCAGTTTCTCCAGGAGAATGCTGTGGGAGACGGTGTCAAAAGCTTTACTGAAGTCCAGGTAGACAAGATCCACAGCCTTTCCCTCATGCACTAAGCGGGTCACCTTGTCATAGAAGAAGATCAGGTTAGTCAGCAGGACCTGCCTTTCATGAACCCATGCTGACTGGGCCTGATCACCTGGTTGTCCTGTATGTGCCATGTGATGGCACTCGAGATGATCTGCTCCATAACCTTCCCCAGCACCGAGGTCAGACTGACAGGCCTGTAGTTCCCCGGATCCTCCTTCCAGCCCTTCCTGTGGATGGGCATCACATTGGCTAACCTCCAGTCAACTGGGACCTCCCTAGTTAGCCAGGACTGCTGATACATGATGGAAAGTGGCGTGGTGAGCACTTCTGCCAGCTCCCTCAGAACCCTCGGGTGGATCCCATCCGGCCCCATAGACTTGGGTGTGTCTGAATGGAGTAGCAGGTCGCTAACCATTTTCCCTTGGATTATGGGGGCTTCATTCTGCTGCCCATCCCTGTCTTCCAGCTCAGGGGGCTGGGTACCCAGAGAACAACTGGTCTTACTGCTAAAGACTGAGGCAAAGAAGGCATTAAATACCTTGGGCTTTTCCTCAGCCTTTGTCACTATGTTTCTCCCCGCATCCAGTAAAGGATGGAGATTCTCCTTAGCCCTTCTTTTGTTGCTAATGTATTTATGGAAACAGTTTTTATTGTCTTTATGGCAGTAGCCAGATTAAGTTCTAGTTGGGCTTTGGCCTTTCTAATTTTCTCCCTGCATAGCCTATCGATGTCTTTGTAGTCCTCCGGAGTTGCCTGCCCCTTCTTCCAAAGGCCATAAACTCTCCTTTTTTTCCTGAGTTCCAGCCAAAGCTCTCTGTTCAGCCAGGCCAGTCTTCTTCCCTGCCCTGGGAGCATATTAAGTATGATGCTAGCAAAGCTGAAGTGTGGTCTCCACAAATAAGAACAAAGACATTTAACATGTTTTCTTGTCAAATGTTTTTGTTCTCTTGATGATCCAATACAAAACAAGGTGAAACCACATTTTTTTAATGCATATGGCATTTTATACAAGCTTGTAATAGTCATAACAATCATGAAAAATCCAGAGTAAGAGGCATTTCCCCCTCTTTTTTGTCTCATCTCCAAGTATAAAGATGTTGTAGTATGATAATGCCTTAAGTAACCTTTGTACAACATCCCTGAATTGTAATTAAGACTTCAGGATAGTCAAGAACAGTGTAAGACAAAACCTGGTGCAACTAAAAGCAGAATTTGATCTGCAAAATTAATATGAACAGCAGCAATGGACAAACAGAAGCTGCTTTAGACTTGAGAAGGAGTTTGCAGAATGGATGTGTGAATTGCCACCCCCTCACCTTGATTTTACTGTAGTTCAGTACATTCAAGATTATGTTGTGGGGATAATTAACACAGACACAACTTCTGTTAATACCTTAGCAGTAACTCTTCAAGACTGACACGTCTCGAAGACGGCATTTGCTCAATATGCACATAGGTGACATGACCATGTATTTTATCATTTCACTCTCAAGGAAACTTTAGTTTTAATTAGCTCCTTCAAGTTTTCCATATGCTTTTAATAATAGTTCAAGCTACAAATTAGAAATGTACAATTAATGCTAGTCTCTAAATCACTATCTGAATAATAATTCAGACAAGTAATGCCTCCCAGTTTAGAGGGTTTCAACCTGGTGATTGTTACCTTGGAAATAAGATAGCTGAATTTTGTGTAGTGCTATTTGTTAGGATCAGGATATTGTGAAGTACTAAGACTTTCATAAAACCAGTATAATTTTGCTTTCCAATACTTATGTTTATTTCTCAATCTTTAAAAATTAGTTTATTTACTGATTTTTTTCCCACTTGCCTATTCTGCTAATTCAATTACATAAAATCAAGTGAATTAAATTATATTGCAAATATTGGCAGTTCAGTACTGTAGCATCTTTGGGTGGAACACAATACTCTTCTAAGTCTAAACTTTTTTTGGGTCTTGCACCACTCTCACAGACTTCGCCAAAAGGTCAACTCCTACTTTCACATCCTTTTTCCTCCCATTGTAGCAATTGAAGGCACTTAAACTATACAGTCAATGCTTTTGCTCAAGGCATACTGAATACAGAGAACATATTTCATGTTCTACTTAAGCTTCTGATGTTTCCAATTTACTGGAAGTATTCTTTTTAAGGAGAGAAGTACATACATTTTAAAGCATTTCAGGATTATCATGTAAGATTTAACATCTTTTGCAACTGTCTTTTGCAAATTCTACAAGGAACATGCTGCTAATCATTTATTTGTTCACCCAACACATTATCTACTTGATATTTGCAGTCTACTCTGTTATTTAAAACATGCAGAAGGAAAAGTTTCTGCTGCTTAGAACAGTCACACCCTGACTCCAGACAGAGAGAGCCCATGGTCCTTAAGGAGCTACCAGAGATAAACGAGCACTGACTACCTCCCTGATGCGAGAAGGTAGAAAACTACAGGGAAAAGCGGCAAAAAGGAGAAATCTCTTAGAAGCTACAGGGGGAGATTAGTAGAATTGGAACTGGCAGTCATTAAAACGAAAGGAACAGAATAAAGGCAGCCAGTTACAGCATCCAGGAAAGAGAAAGCAAGAGCTGGATCAGGTGAGTATCACTGTATACTGGTACACTAGGGGCCAAGACATAGTTAGTTGAGGTTGGAGAAAAATTAAGAGCAGAAAAATACTGGAGCAAACAGTAATAAATAAATATTGTTCAAGGAACAAGCTGAACGTTAAATAAATGAATAAACCCAAGCTGCATGAGTTATCCAAGTTTAAAAATGCATGTGGTGAATAAAAGAAATCCAAACCATTACAGTGCGTTTTATGCTACTTTGAAGGGATTGAGGCAAACAATTGTTTTTTCAACTCCAGAGGATAAAAATTATCTATAGATTCAATATGAAGGAGAACCTTCTACCATTAGCTGGCAAGATACAATGATGTAGTCCTTCTTCACATTGAGATCCTCATGGGTTTTTATTTGTTCTTTAAAAACACCACAAACCAAACCACAAAAAAACCCGCAACACAAACCAACCAACTTTCTTGCATCACTTCTGAAGAGTACATCTGCAGTATATCAGTAGTTTCAGTCACTAAGATCAAATGAGGTGAAAGGCACCAACAGAACATTCTATAGAGAGCCAGACTAGTAGCTTATCTTAGGTAAACGTACTGCCACACAGGAGAACAAACTACGTATACTTGTAAGGCCAGTGAGTGGACATAGTACGAAAAAGATCGGAAAAAAAAAATGGGAAAAACTATGCAAATACATTTGTCCTTGTGTACCCTCTAGTGGCTGTGCAAGGTTACGCTGGCCCCACAGTAACTGAGCAGGTCATTTCAAGAAATGCCTACCTTTGCAACAGTTCTCCTAAATAAAGACTCATGAGATCAGGGTTTTGAGTAGGCACAAGTATGGATTCTTTGAAGTGTTTTAAGTTTACAACCAATTTTACCTTGTTAGCTTAATCCAATGAATCCAGGTTTTCTACTTAAAAAGTGGTAAAATATATCAAGCTATTCACATCGCAAGCATTCAGGACAAGGGGCTCATTAAAATGTATATTTACATAAGCTAATGATGTGGTCACAGAAATTGGCTGCTAAAATGATTATAAAGCAATGTTATGAATGATTAAATTTCAAGCCCCTGACAACACACATTGCCATAACAGATCCAATAAACTTTCTGTCCTCATGGGGTAGATTTTCAAAGGTAGATTCCTGAGGTGTAGATGTGGCACTTAGAGACATGGTTTAGTGGTGGACTTGGCAGCGTTAGGTTAACAGTTGGACTCAATGATCTTAAAGGTGTTTTCCTACTTAAATTATTCTATGTGCCTGTGCTCCTGCGATATATGCAGGCTGCATACAAGCTGCAGCAATATCAGTAAATTAAGCTGAGTATTAGTTCTCCAGAAGCTCTCCAAGGGTGGAACCCATCTGATACACAGGCTGCAGAGACCACATAAGAGCCACTTACACATGCAACAGCAATGAATGGCTCAAGACCATTGTACAAGCATGCTTTAAACTAGAACAGGCTGTTTTGCCTGTATGTGCTGAAGAAGTGAATTACATCAGGGACCAAAACTGTCATCCAGCATAAGAACACTCTGCAAGCAAACACCTAACATTTAATTTAGTACACTTTAAACAAACATACAAGATTGTACAGCAGACATTTAAAATAACCCACAACCCCCCCCCCAACCCATCTAATAAATAAAAGCAAAGTTCAGTAACCTAGTCAAAGTACCAACTCCTCTCCAGGATGAAAAAAAAATCCTCATTATGTTACGACTTAGCAAAAGGATATAAAGTGCATTCTATTTTGTTGATGGCACATGCAGCTGGTGAAACAGGAAAATAACAGCAGCCAAAAGGAGAATAGAGTAGATTTTTAGCACCTTGTGTCTATTTCCTCATTAACTGAAAGATGGAACTAGATCATTCAACTAATGATGCCAGTCATTAAACAGTGCCAGAAGAAATACCTTGGCAACTCCTGAGGCATTCAGCCTTCAATAAATCGCTACACAATTTGGGTGGGAGGAAAGTATTTCTGAGGCCTATCATTATGCTGTGCCACATAAATGAGGTACTTACGCTACCAACATGATGAAGGCACAGGGTGAAGAAATTATATACCAATACCTACATAGTAACTATGAGGGGAAAAAAATCAAAATACTGTCTTGAAATGACATGAGATAATGCACGTTCAAGATGAAGAGTCCACAAAGAATAGAATGCACATAATAGATGTACAACATGTCAGAAGTGAATCCCAGGCTACATGTACAATAAACATCCCTTTTAATAAAAAGGAACTTTTATCTTCAGTACAGCATATAGAGTGACAGAGCTGCCGAGTCCTCCAGACAATTATGAAATAGTTTCCCTTCAGATACGTTGAGAATTCAGCAGCAAGAGAGCTGGCTCTACTCTATAGGTGGCAGATGCAGATTGTTTTCTGTACCCCAGATGTACATCAGAAAAAAGCTACATGATCAGATAGCCTAGGTAGCTCTTCTTTTATGCTATTCATCTGCATTGTTTCTATAAATGTACAGTCATAAGCAGAAATGCAAAAATCCTTCTTTCTGTGTGTTTATAGGTTGAGTTTAAGAAAGTTAGTTCCTTTTCCATTTTTGAAGACAATATCTAACCAACTTTATTCCTTGTCATTCATCCCCATGCCTGAGTTTTGCAATAATGCAGTACAAGCTTGCCATCACTTCCAAAACACTGCAAGAAGAAAAAAAAGAAACAAAACAAGAGCCGTTAGATTAATCATGGGCTAGGATATACATGAAGCAAAACAAACAAAAAAACTGATAAAAACCCCTCTCCTTTATAATGGGAGGCATGACAACATACAGCATATGAAGGAACGCATTTCCAGAGATTGTATGAAGTCATGTCTCTTTAAATCATATTCATACAGATGTGTGAGTATCAACTACATTACATTAAATGCAAGATATTACCAGAATAGCTAGGGGCAGTAACAGATTTCAAGTGCCAGATGTGTACTGACAAATTCTGTTAAGCATATTTGGAAAGGATATTTAAGATGAAAGTCACCTCATAGAGGGTCCCAACTTCTTGGTCTGGAGATGGAGCAAAAGACTGGTTCACGTATATGAACTGCAAGAAAAGAAAACAGATGATGGAGACCGCCCATAGATCATAGATCACATAGAAGAAACATTCTGCAGCCAGAGGTGGGTAAATCTGTCCTCTGTTCACCATTTATTTTATAATCTTTACAACCACACCAAAATACCATGAATTAGTATTTTCACTTCAGCATGGATGGGCAACATGACTTCCAGGAGCCAACTCTGACTGGCCAACCAGACCAAGCCAAAGCAAGCACGCTGACTGCCTTCTCCTGCAAGTCGACTCATTAGTCTCCCATACAGCAGCACAGAGTGAACTCACTGGTTTAGTTCTTGCTCTTATTTCAAATATCCAAACCATTCCCACTATTCCAAATTTGATCAATTAGATCAGCAGTCACAGAAATTAGAATTATTTTGTTCTTTTTTAAAGTCATCCTTCTCACGTCCTGTTCTAAACATACATATGCATAGAGTAGCTAACGTCAAAGAGGGCATTGGGATCTGCAGTGCAAGATGGCAACGTGTAGTACAGTATCACGTGCTATTTTCAAAGAAGAGTTATAAAATTCCTAGGGCTTTGTTCCTGAAGTATAGCCTTACGCTTAAAACACACTGGAAGACTCCATGCTCCTCTATGTTTTTTTCTGAGAAAATGAGATTGTGGTTAAATTAAACTGTTGAGAATATCCATGAACAGTAAATATCTGAACTATTACTCTTCTTTGAGATATTAAGCCTTGGGAAAAAGAAATCCTTCACCATTTCCAGGTGAAAAAGGCTAGTGAAACTGTTTACGCCTATATGCTTAAATAAGAGCCTCCAGACCAAGAACAGAGTGATTTCATTTATACTTTAGCTATTTTAATGAGCCTTAACTTTTTATCTTAAATGAAAACTTTGAAGTGTATGCATGTTAAGAGTTTACTGCCAATCACAAAATTAGTGCAATCATATTTCTGTTTCCAGCTCTCCCAATGTTATCAGAAGGCCACTTGGGCTTCACAGGAAGGAACGCATAAATAGTACTGCTAACGTGCTGCGAACATTTCCAACCTAACCATTTTAAAAGAGAAATCGGTCCAATGACAGTAATTAAACTGTTTGAGAAGTAAGTTCTTAAGGAAACAGACACTACTATTCAGAAAGTCTTTAGACTTTTTCCCAAATACTCCTTCCACATACCTGACTTCTACAGTTACACTGTGCATATGAACCTTTCACTGAAATACATCGCTGGACAACATGCACTCAGCTCTGCATGTCAGCATCAGACGAAATGAAATGGAGACACTGCAAAAAGCCCAATGGTTGGAGCACTTGAGCACATCCAAACTGCACCGCTACAGCTCATCTCAACGTTACGCTGCGGTGGGTACTTTGAAGAACTTTACTGGTGCTCCTACGCCAAGTTTCCTACTAAAAGCCACAACCTAGATTCAAACAGTCTTCCTGCAAGGTGTGACAGTGTGGACCCAGGGTGAGCAGAACTCCCTGCCACAGCTGGCTCGCGGCCTCCCCTGCGACACACAGGGCACGCCGGGTCAGGCCACGCCGCCAGGTACACCTGCCCTACCAGCTGCTCGGAGGCCATCAGCTTGAGGAACTTCTTGATGAAGTCAACGAGGCCTTGGATGGTCCGGGTCCGCTCCACGGCCCACTTCTTCGTCTTCATGATGGGGGTGTCGCCCACGGCCTTCAGCAGGATGTCAACTGCGGGGGGAGGGGCTCGCGTTAACGCCGCCAGCCGCGGACCCGCCCCCTCACACCCTCATTTGCCGGAACCACCCACGCCTACCGCCGATTGGCCAGCGCACCTGCCCGTCACAGCACAGGCCCGCCCGCCCGCCCCGATGGTGACTTCTCGCCCCATTACTTTTCTTTTTTGTGTCGCCGGCGGGCTCCTCGGTGCCCGGCGAGCCGACCGGAGGGGGGGCCGGGTCAGCTGTCCCCGCTGCAACTCCGCCTTCCGGGGCTTCCTCCCCACGCTCGCTTCGGCCCTCGCTCTGAGGCGAAGTAGACGGCTGCTCCTCTGCTTCCGCCATGCTGCTCCCCGGGCGGCGGAAGTTACGCCAAGCGAGGCCACTCCGCAAGGCGTCTGGTCCCTTGCGGGACGCCGCCTTCCCGTCAGGTGACGGGGAGGGGTACGTCACATGCGGCGAGAGCAGTTCCGCTGCTAACGGGTGTCGTATCGCCGGCGACGTGGTGCGTGCCACCCGCTGCCGCCGCCACCGCCACCGCCCTGAGAGCGGGGGGGGAGGGGGAAGGGCGGGGAGGAGGAGCGGTGCAGCGCAGCGAGCCCGGCGGCCGCCGCCCCCACCCCACCATGATCAAAGCGATCCTCATCTTCAACAACCACGGCAAGCCGCGGCTCTCCAAGTTCTACCAGCGTTATGTACGGGCGGGCCGGGGCTGCGCGGGGCCTGGTTCCCGGGCTGGGGCGGGGTGGGGGGGCGGGGCGGGGCAGGGAGGGGAAAGGAAAGGCAAGGCAAGGCAAGGCAAGGCGGCCGTTCGTCTGTCTGTCTGTCTGTCTGTCCGTCCGTCCGTCCGTCTGTCCGCCCGCCCGCCTGCCTGAGGTGGCGGGTGTCTCCGCCGTGCAACCCCCGGGTTTCCTCAGGATGTGGGGGTTTGTACGCGGGGACCCGCCGGCCCGGTCCTGCCCCGGCGCCTTCGGCAGGTCGTGCCGCCTGCTGCTCTGGGCTGAAGGCGTTGGCGTGGGCCGAGGGCGTGGGAAAATGGAGGGTGCTGAGGCCTTGTGAGAGCCGTCAGTAAGGAAAAAGATTTCGATAAAGCTGTTTTCCCAGCCAGCGTTCTTTTCACTGGAAACGGTCCTTTGGTAGTCCTGAAGATGAAGGAGGGGAGTCGTTCAACAGCAAATTCGTCTCTGAGCTTATTTGTGGAAGAGCTACTCGAAACTCTGCTAAGCTTTTTATGCAGACTTTCGTGTGGTCTGTCTGATGTAGTGCTGCGTGTCTCCATGCTGTGGCCGAGGTGTTGGAATTGGGAAGATGAGTTTTATGAGACTCATAGGCTCAATAAGCAGAGCCTTTTCCTGTGGAAACTTTTGGAGTATTGTAAAAATACAGTGGACACAAAAAAAGAAATATAGTGAAATAGAAAAGTACATTCTTTTATGTGGGAGAAGGCAAGTAGCAAAGCAGCAAGTAGAACATGCAGCACAAGCACTTGATCTGAATGAAAATAAAGTGCAGCCCCAGGAAATTAAGGAACAATTCAAGCATAAGAAATTTTAAGCTAATGTTTTGATCATGTACTGTGTTTCCTAGCAAACAGGCTAAGCTCTGCTTGGGCTGACCTTGGATATTAAAACACAAGAAAACAACTGATGCTTCCCAGAATTATATAAACAAAATATTTCTTTTCAGTAGTGGTGTTACTTACTTGGATTTGTGGCCACTTACTTGCAATTCTGGGTGTTACAGAAGTCATATTTAACTCTGTTGGAAGGGTTGTATCGTCCACATTTTGGAGCAGAAATGATGACTATGACACTTCAGTTTGCACTGTCGGACTTTTAATTAAGGGAGTGTAACTGATACAGGTCATTGCTGTGGATAACTGAATTTGATCCCTTCCTTAGAAAGGCAGTACTGGGAAATTCTAATATATGTTTGTGAACTCATTTTGTTCTTTCTCATCATTTCTGGGTTACCAAGCAGATGTCTTTCATTTGCCATTTCTAATTTAAAAATTAAAATGGAATATTCTCACCTACACATAAGCATTCCCCTTGTTTGCATCCCTGCTCTTTTCTGGATAACTTCCATTGCAGCTACACTAGCTTACTAAAGAAGTTTCTTTCTTTTTTTCTCCCCCTCCACCACCCTCCCTGTCCCCCCTCCCCCCCCATGAATGTGGAAGTAACAATTAAATCGGTAAATGAAAGACTTTGGAAAGGTATACAAAACTTGTGTTAATGTGAAACGTTAGCTTCCATTCTCATTTTCCATTCATGTGTAATTATCTTCTTGTGTCTTCTGTTACTGTTGTGTAATCGAAGTCCTATGAGGGAGAAGAAGCAGGGGAGAGAGAGGAGTGAATGGCAGGAGGATACGAGATTTTTCTTGTCAGCTCCACTCTGCTCTACTATTTTCATAACCGGAATTAAAACAAATCCTCAGTGATTAAAGTAGGGTAATATATCTGTATAAACAGAACACCTTGAAATTTTTTGACTGTGGAAGTAGAGACATGTTGAAAATAAGTCCAGTCTTACAGAAGGGTAGCAAAAGCAAGTGTGCATGAACGGTGGAGTCGCAGTGGGGACTCTTCTTACGTCAAGTGAATTCAAACTTTGGAGTCATGTTTCTGATCTGCTAGAAGGAAAGTTAATGGCTTAGGAAAATCTGTTGCTCATGATGCTGTTGTATTTTGAGCTATTTCTGACAGAGTTAGGTATTGTGAATTTTTAGCTTCCCCACCCCTTCAGGCTTTTGAGATTTTGTTTTCCCTCCTCTTCGTGGATGAACGTAGTTTCAAAGCATGTCTGTAGCTATTCAGGCTATGGTAGAGATACAAAAAATTCAGAATACTTGAGATGACTTCCTGCTTACTTGAAGAAACTATTGTTAGATTTTTTTTTTAGAAGTTTCTTAAAGATAATCACTATTTTCACAGTTATTTCTCAGTGATGTATCCTCCTGCAACTTATAAAAATGTCTTTTCATGTTGAAATGACAAAAACAGCATGCAGCTTGTTAAGTGGCAGATTTAAGGCTTCAGAAGTAGATAGTTTGAGGGTACTGATATAATTTGTGTTTTTTATTAGCTGTGTGTGCTGTGCATTGTTAATTAATCCATTTTAGCTTGATAGCAAAATATGTTTTCTTTCATAGAGTGAAGATACGCAGCAACAAATTATCAGAGAAACTTTCCATTTAGTATCGAAACGTGATGAAAATGTCTGTAATTTCCTGGAAGGAGGATTGTAAGTATCAAGTTTGAAATAAATGCCCAATACTTATTGGCTAGCAAATATTATTATTGCTGATTGTAATATAACTGTTTTTACAGTTGTAATGTAAATGCCATGTCACTTGAAGTATCTTAATACACAAATAATAATACCATGTTGCACCAGGTATACTTACTCTTTACCAACTGAAGCGTACATATATATATATATATCTCAAAATGACTTAGGCAATAAAACTATTTTTTTCTAGTGCTGTAACTGACACAGTGCCATATCTAGTGGTATAATTGTTTCAGACACAAGATGGGGAAGAAACAAGCGATGATACCTAACCAGTTTCCCTAAAATCAAGCTAAAGATTTCTGAAGAGTCATTGGCATATGCCATACCTATTGAGAAAATTAAAATATTTTTTAGCTGGTGCTTTGGCTTGAGCTCCTAAAATTTGAGTGCCCAGACTCTGACAGTAGGATTCCTCAGCTTTTTTTAACAGAGTTCAAGCTTGGTGTATAAACTAGGAAGAAAAAAATAGGTTTTAAATGTGCTAACCAACACAGTTTCAACCAAGATTTTTTATTAGTATAGGTAGAGCAAGGTAGGAGAAAAGCCAGACTTACATCTACTGTCTCATCTACATGTACAAAATATTCTTTCTTGAATCATCTTGGTTGTTTTTTTTATATGGCCTTGCTTAGTTGAAGAGAAGATGAAATGGAAAAGTGTTTGATTTTGAGATATTAGTCATCAAGACTAAATAGTCACAAAGCCGTCCTCTAGAAAAAGAGGTCATAATTGATGGAGTAAGCTCATGATCTCCAGTCTAAACATAGAAATTGTCATAGCCAGTTAAATATTGTAATTACAGAAATTTCTGATTACTGAAAGTTAGTATGTTGATGCCCAAATTTTCTGTGTGCAGAGTCAGTTAAATGCTAAGCTGTACCATGTCAGCTATGATGTCTTTTTCCTGATGAAGATGATTCCTGATTTTTAAAATGTTACTATTTTTTAAACTAAAATAGTTCTCTTTGAGCTACTTATCTGATGATTCTATCATTAGGTTCTTGAAGATGATTTCAAGCTGGAAACATGCTGGCTTGAATCTGTAGGTGAAAGACAGAGGCCATTTGGAGCCTTTAAAAAAAAAATCACAGTTGTGCAACAAAAAGAAACTAAGACAGAGGACACAATTCTGGCTTTCCTCCCACTGCTCAATTCTGGAGTTACCATTTCAATATTTTTTTTTCAGGTTTTTTTTTTTTTCAAGACAAGAATCACTTTATAGTTTGCATTTACGCAAAGGCTTCAGCTGTTTATGTGCACTAACTCTGTGTACTGAAATATTTGAAAGAATTGGGTAAATAAAGCACAAAAGAGGAAATTGCCATTTCTTTCCACTTTCATATTTGTTTGTAATATTTTTGTCTGATACTTCTTATATGTAGTTCCTGCCCTTCAGGAGCAAAGTGTTCCCCTCCCCCCACCCAAGCATTAATGCAAAGCAATGTGCTTAAGCAAAAGTGATCTAAAAGATTTCATGTTCTTTTTATTTATGTGTTCTCTCCCTGTGATAAAGGCAGAAAATAAAGGGATAAGGAGTTATATGCTGAACAGGTGATTCAATTCTGGTACAGAATTAAGGGAGAATTATGATGTTCATAGCCATGTAGGTTCTGGCTACAAAATATTTTCATTTCTATTTGAGCAGGCCTCCTCCTGCTCAGAGCAATGGTTAATGGTCTGAAGAACATCTCTTCTTATGATTTATGTACCTTCTTTGGGAAGGCTATAGTAGAAGATTGGAAGAAAATACCTGTTTAGACCTCTCCTCTTCTTGCTCAGTAACTTGATAATTAGTGAGTCCATAAAAATTTAATTGCTTCTGTGACTTTAACGTTGCATCACAAGCTATTGGTTATAGTACAGTCTTATTTCTCAAGATATCAGACATTTTGTAGCATGGGAGTGTTACCTGTTCTTGGTTATTAAATGGACCATGAACCTGATTTAAGGCTTTTTCTGTAATCCAAGTGCCAGTCTGCATTACAGTTTTCTTTTTCTGTTGATGCTCCTCTGAGAAGAGCAGGGAAGGATTCATAGGCATACACTCTCTCTAGTGTGTTATGGAAGTACATTTAATTTCCACTTTTTGATGAAACTGCATGATCCGTTTGAATGGATTATAATCCAAAGGTGCATATGTGGATGTAATTATTATTATCCGTATGGAAAACAATGTGCTTGTGTGATAAATGTAACTTGGGCTGTCTTGGTGCTTAGTGTTCTTCCATTGTAATTATATCACAAAATAAAAGTTGTGATATACTTGGATTTGGGAAAGCTCCAGCCAGCCATGAACAATATGTGTCCTATTAACTGAAATATCTGTGAGGATTTGCCCAGCTTATCCTGAGATGCTAACTAAGCTTTCCTGTTTTCTTTCCTGTTTAGATTAATTGGTGGATCTGATAACAAACTTATTTACCGACACTATGCCACCTTGTATTTTGTCTTCTGTGTGGATTCTTCAGAAAGTGAGCTTGGCATTTTAGACCTCATACAAGTAAGGTTTTTTTGTTGCTTTGTTTTTTTAATAAGTGGAATTGTGCTTCTAAGTACCTTAGAACTTCAGTACTTAGCTGTGATCTTTCCTGTAATATTTGGAAGTGAAGATGGCTTTCATACTGTGACCACAACCAAAGTGCTGAGTATTACTTTTAGACTGTTTGCAGTTTTCTGGACTGTCTTTGAAAAAGTTATTTCCGAAGTTGATGAGAAAGTAAGTAAACAGGTTGTTTGGAACCTCCTCAACAATCAGCAGCTATTTTTTGCAGCAGCTTTTCAAGACTTTGTTTTGGCTGCAGGTAAAAATGGTGCAGTTCAAACATTTGCTAGACAAGTTTAGATTATGGGAACCTTGATACATAAAACTCTGTGTGTGTATATATACATACACATACACACACATATATATGTATTCACTATAAATATATAATAGATTAACACATCCAAAACCTCTTTGGATGAGATTTCCTTTGTAGTTTATGAGTTTTTGGTCAGATATACCTTAGAAAATGAGTGCAAGTGCTGTCCTGGGTATGTGTTCTGCACCAGGAGGTGAGTGAGGAGAGGTGAAAAAGACAGCTGGTACAGGCTCTTTCTGGATCTCAATAATAAAGGCTTAACAACAAAATGACTTAATATGATAACTGTTTAATAAAACAGAATAAGAAGAGGAATGTAGATAGTAAATTTTGCACCCCTTCAGATGCTCAGCATCCCGTGTTCATGCAGCATCCAGTGGAGCCCAGGTGGATTTACCCACAGCGCACTGTGCAGAGCAGATCCTGTCCATGGAGAGAAGCTCTCCCTTTTTGTGGACCGTTTGGCTATTATATAATTTCCTCACAAGAAAAACACTCTATTCCTAAAGGATGTTGTCATGAGAAATTCTTGCTGCACTTTAAGGTATAGGCAAGGCCATACAGGTGGCATAATCACCTGCTGCTTGCAGGCTCCTTCTCCAGTGAAGTGACTGAGGTTATCCTGCAGCCAAGGAAATTGTGCAGCACAGCACAGGCCTGTGCCTACTCGGGTTAGATGTTACGTGTATCAGTAACTCCTAAACATGCAGTGGTCTCTTGGTCAGGATCAATACATTCCACTCCTTGATCCACCTACAGTTTTCCTTTCCCAAAGACCTTATAAGTTATTGTTGAGGTTTTACCCCAGCTGGCAGCTGAGCACCATGCAGCCGCTCACTCACTCCCCCGCATTGGGATGGGGGAGAGAATTGGAAAAGTTAAAGTGAGGAGACTCGTGGCTAAAGACCGTTTAATAGGTAAAGCAAAAACTGCGTGCACAAGCAAAGCAAAGCAAGGAATTAATTCACCACTTCCCATTGGCAGGCAGGTGTTCAGCCATCTCCAGGAAAGCAGGGCTGTGTCGCACATAATCGTTACTTGGGAAGACAAATGCCATCACTCCGAACGCCGCCCCCCACCCCCTCCCCCCATCCTCTTCCCCCAAGCTCCTTGTAAACTGAGCATGACATCATATGGTATAGAGTATCCCTTTGGTCAGTTTGGGTCACCTGTACTGTCTGTGTCTCTTCCCAGCTTGAGAAGCAGAAGAGGCCTTGGCTCTGTGTAAGCACTGCTCAACAATAGATCCATAGAACAAAAACATCTCTATATTATCAACGCTGTTTCCAGCACAAATCCGAAACATATCCCCATACTAGCTACTATGAAGAAAATTAACCCTCTCAGCTGAAACCAGGACAGTTATAGATTATATTAATAAGATACAGGCTTCTCAAGCACAATGGAGCAGACATGTCCTATTCAAGATCACTAAATCCTCAAATATAATGTCTTCTGCAAGGCTCCCAGTACAGCATGTGTGATTTAAACTGTTAAATATGTCTGTATCAACTCAGCAATAAAAATCATGTCTGGTAATACAAATGCTCTTATGTCAAGAGAACTCTGACTACATCAGTGATTTTTCACATTAAAATTTGCACATAAAAATTTCACTGATTGTTAGTGTAGTTGGATGTGGCATGAAATAGTTTCACACCATGAAGTGATGTATGTCATTACATAAAATGGGTCTATATATATATGTATGACTCATTTACTGTTAAGCCTTTCAAAAGCTTGCACATCAAGAAAATTGATTTATTACATAAGTAAAATCTGTGGTATCCTAAGACATGGGCCCATGTCTATTGATTATTTCACTGCAGAAAGCATTGTGAGCCTTAAAGGCCTCACAGTTCCCTGCAGACCTTCCTTGGAGCTGAATAGCTTCTCACAGTCACCTATTAGTGTTCGTAACAGCTCTTCAATGTTCAGTGCTCTTCTGGACAGTAGATCCAAATTGTCCTTCTGAGTGGCTGCGTGGATAGCAGGGAAGGAAACTCTTTTTCTAGATTCTTATATCATCTTTGGTCATAGAAACATTCTGCTATATCTGAACAGTGCAAGTTACTGGGTGAGGTGTACAATGGACTTACCAGTTCTTTGCAGTGTACAGAGTTTCTTAGTTCCTTGTTGCTTACTGTGTCTTACTTGGAAGTGCTAAAATATTTATGATCTGAGAAAAGAAGCATGTTTATATTTCATGGACTTAGGGATGTTTTTCAGATAAAGTGGGTATTATAAATACCATATGTTTAATCAGATAATAAGGATAGAATCTAGGTCAATCGCCTGACCTGTTATATTTTGTAGGGCCACTATGCAAGGTCAGATGTCACATCAGTAGCTCCCAGTTATTTTCAGTTACACAGCGTAACCTAAATTTTACTTTAAGATGTTGAAGCAAATTGCTTGAACTTACTACTACCTTTATTTGTACAGCCTTCAAACTGTCTGAATTAGGGAGATCTTAAACTTTTCTCTAAATTGTGTTCCTTCTTGTGCCAGAAGTATTTTGGTGGATTTCAATCTCCCAGTCTTTATTTTCATGTCTTTTCCATTACACCCAATGTTTAATTACATGCCAGTGTAATCACTTGAAGGAAGCAGAAATGATAGAAATGCTATTTCTGTTAATAGAAATAATTCATTTTTTTCTGACCCATATAATTTTGTTTATAAATACAGTTTCACCACAGTGTCTGCAGCTGTTCAGTATTCCCATTTTTCTAGATCATTGTAATTCAACCATTTGATTATAGTAGAAAGTATACAGACATTACGTAAACTTTTTTAATTTCCAGTCTGGCTCACATGAAGGATATGATTAATCCTCTTAGCAATAGCAATCAGAATTAAGTGTATCTTACACTGGAAAAGCACCCTGAGAAGGTTTATTATTACATCTGAGCCCCACCTGCAGTGCAGACTGGTAGTGTATATACACATACACATCTACTCAAGCAAACAAGCTTTGTCTGTTTTTTGTTCAGAAGTGTTGAACCGTTTTCATACATCTTTGTTTACTATAGTTCAGAGATAACATAGGTAAGAGTAAGCCATCTGGAGTTTGTTATGAATTGTGCATATAATGAATTATTTAAATAAGTAGTTACATAGAGGGCTAGTTTATGATCTCATGAAAATAAACTGGTGAAATGAACCTAGAACTCGGTCTAGCACTTAAGAGTTTTCTGTCTTGTAAACTGAATAGAACTACAGTAGATTAGATTACATGTGACAATCTGCAGTTCTTTTCAGCATAAAGTTTTGTTGTAACACTTAAAATATTTATGTGAAGGCCACTTATATCATCATTAGGTCGTAGCTGTTTCACAGGTGAGCCTTGGCTCAGGCTTAGTATGCACAGTATGTGTTACAAATCATAGACTCTGCCTCAGATTTTATATTGTATTCAAACTAGATGTGCTGGAACACCTCAGGCAAATTCATACTGTTTATTTTTGTCCATTTTTGTTTGGTTTTTTTTTTTTTTAATACAGACACAAGATTCTGTTCATTGGTCATCATCTGTGCTATACTTGGTAGGCTTTGCAGTCTTTTGAATTCAGTGTAAATTGTGTCATGAGTTATAGCTATTTCAGACTCTTCTTGTTATCTTGTGAAGTGTAAGTTTATAGCACATGGAAGTAAAGCACATAAGAAAATATAACTAGAAGAACGTTTTGACCTAAAAAGCCTTATTGGTAATGTGTTAAGTCTATTGGTAGGTCTCCCAGGAAGACCCAACGCACTTGTCTTTGGCCTGGTCAGCAGGACTTGTACAGTCTTTCCCCTACAGCGTACTCTTGGCATTCTCTGTATAATCCATGAGTAATTAAAAAAAAAAAAATCATTGAAAGAAAACTGGGATGTCAGTGTAACTGTGGGAGAATGCAGCGGCTGCTGCAAGAATTTCCCAATTGGAAAGGCTGTGGAAGCATTGTAGTTGATTTCGTATGTTTGTAATGATACGTGAACAATGACTTGTTAAAGGTCACTGTTAAAGCAGAATTGAAACCAGTCTTGTGTGTGGAGAACTGGCTATACGATCAGACCGTTATGTTCTAAACTAGTTGGAGTCTCAAGTAGCATTTGAACAGTCAAAAGCAGTGAAGGAGAGGGTTCTCCATAGGTAGATCAAATTAATTCTATCTTAAGGTTTACCATTGCTGTTTAGCATAGGAAGAAGGATGGAATATTCTTGATATGAATTATTGCTGTTGTTTTTACTTCATTTTTTGTACCTGCTTTTGTTATTATTTGACATTATCTAACATCAGATGTATTTATTGATTAAGTGTTCTGATTTTTCTGCTAGCCTTGTTATCTTGCCAATATTAATGTGTCTTTTATGCCTTTGTCATCTTATTTGCCTAATTAAAAAATGAGCCCTTCATTGTAAAGGTGGTGTTTTATGTTTTGACATATTGCTGAGTATAGGGAACTCCTGGCTTGTATATCGCAGAATGGTTTGGGTTGGAAGGGACCTCAAAGACCATCTAGTTCCAACCCCCCTGCCATGGGCAGGGACACCCTCCACTAGACCACGTTGCCCAAAGCCCCATCCAACCTGGCCTTGAACACTTCCAGGGAGGGGGCCTCCACAACCTCTTTGGGCAACCTGTTCTAGTGCCTCACCACCCTCACAGTAAAGAATTTCTTCTGAATACCTAATCTAAATCAGCCCTCCTTCAGCTTAAACTATGTATCCAATAACAATTGGTATTTTCATTCATATACTTTACTCTCCAGGTGTGTTTCTGGCTTTATTAAAGCATATTTACTACAAAAGAAAGTTGTGGGTTTTTTCCCTTTTTTTTTCTCTCTCCTTTTTTTCTGTTTACTTTCATGAAGATGTGCATGGGTTTTTCTTCAAACTGTAAAAGATTATGGTTTCAAAAATGAAGCACAAGGGGGAGCTAGTAATTCATTGTGCATGCATTCTTACTTCTGTTTGACTCTCGTTTATTTATGTTTCTTTTCTAATAATGTCACAAGGTGCATTTAAACTGACGTGTGGTCGGTATGTGTCCCCCAGTACAATTGGTGTGTTTTCTCTTCTGGTTATTTTGATCTGCAAGTCTGCAGCATCTGAAATAGTTACTGAAGTACTTAAATTCTAGCACTGCTTGCCACAGCGTGCAATTCATTTGACTCTCAACTAGAATTATGATGAAAGTAGCTCTAATTTTATTTACCATATTGATTATTTGAAGGTGTCTTAAAATAGGTCAAGGAATTTTAGTGTAAGAAGATCTCATTTACCTTGTAGACTAATGCATTTAAAGACCAGTTATTTGTAATAGATGTATACTTTGTCAGTGCTGGCCTAACTCTGAATGAACACTCCATCATGAATGGAAGATTGAAGAAGCTTCCACAGTTTCCATGAGAAATCCTTAGCCAGTGAAGAAATCTCTCTGAACAATACTCACCGCCAGCTGATTTCCATTAGATTAAAAAATGTTCAGTGTGCGTTACTGGTCATGCATTGCAAGCAGAGATCTGTGAGTTCATTCAGTGTGTGGTGTTGTCTGTATGTAATGGGTAAAGTTTTAAAAGTAATCGTTGTAACTATGAATCAAATGTTGTTATAGGAGAAGCCCTTACTGAAAGAAGGTAACAATTCCAGTTGTCAATGTGTGGGCGAAAAACACTGGTATATGGGGGGGGCTTTTTTGAGGTGTTTTTGGTTTTGGTGTCTTCCTTTGTTTTCTAAGGAACTAGGTGGATGTCAAAATCAAGAGTATGTAAATTCATGTGCAAACTTGGTGATGTATATGAGGAATAATTTCTTCTCTTTCAAAAATAGTGTTGAACTGTTAGCTCTGTCAAACTGTTAACTAAAATATTTGGATAAAGGTTATGTTTACACTCTATTTCCAATCTTCTTCCTGCAGCTGATATCAAACAGCACTGTCCTTGTAACCACATTCTCCTAAGGTACAAGGAAAGTAAGAGAACATCTCTGGTCACTTGTCTTGCTGCACATGTGTAGTTTGTTCTGCTTAACGTATAACTTTTTTGTTTGCTTGTCTCCCTTCTTTATTGAAGACTCATTATCACAACAAATTAACAATTACTTGAAGAAGAAAAAAAGATTTGCTTCGCTTAGCTTCAGTATAATTTAACAGAAGCATATTCATTTACTTAGTTACCTGTTTTCTGTGAAAATGCTCTATGTTCCTAGTTTAAGTTATGAATTGGTATTTTGGTATTAAAGAATAATCCTTGCTCTAAATGCGTGGAACATTAGTTATAGATGTAGTTTGACTTTAAAGTGGAGATTGATAATAGTAGTAATAGCAACAGCAGAGTGTGTTCCTCTTCTCTTTTATGGTGTAAGCAGGATCCGAGACCGGGGATTCAGATGTAAAAGTAATCTTTCTTGATATGCAGGGTAGACAAATGGAAATGGCCAATGTTAAATAGACCTGCTTCTTTGGGTCTGTAGCTATAAATCTGTATCTATAGAAGCAGGCTTTGTATCCACTTTTTTTTTGTCAGCAGAACATGGCTTCTCACTCCTATTTCTCTGGGCCCAGGCAGTTTGAAATCTGAAGGTTCCTTTCAAAGACTAAGATGGGATTAATAAACCACGTTGAAAAGAGAGAGAATAAAATCAGGTGTTTAACTTATTCCATACTGCTGCTTTAGTGTTTGAGTTTAGAGTTGAAAAAAAAACGAAACCCAAACATACAGTGACAATGTGATAAATAATATTAAACACATCTTGTGACAAAATGACCTTGAAACATATAAAACTGAGATTAAAATTTCCCACAAGATGCAGCTTATTTAGTAGTCATTAATAAATGATCTGTAAATTCTTACAGAAGTTCTTTTTGAGGACCCTAAGCTCTCAAACTCAAGCATATATTTAACTTAGAGGTCTTGACACATCATGTCTAAGTCAGTAGGAGTTATCCCTTGCATAAAGGGACCTGTACTTAAAAATCTCTAAGACTGGGAGTCTTTGTCAGCACTCACTGCAAGCACATGATGATTGGTGTTCAGGAGCTTCAGGAGTGCAAGTACAGTCATCTTTTTATTGTCTGGCCCAACTGGGGGCTGGGATGCTCTTAATGTACCAAAACTGACTAATGTGAGTACCAATGAATCTGTTACAGAAGTACATAGAGCAGAGTAACATACAGTCCATATTTGGCAGAGATCATCAGTGGCTGGACTTCAGCAGCTGCTTGGATTTTTCTGCTTTGTACACTTAGATTCTAGATTTAGGCAGGGGTTATTTGCCTGGGTACAAACTGCTGGACTTTTCTAAGTTTATGTGGCAGTATGGCTGACAGGATCAGCAGGTGTGACATTGAGATAGCTACCTTTTTCCTTGTTCCATCCTGAATTCAGCAAGTCTAAACCAGGTGAAACCTGCTGTAATGTTGCTGGAAGGTGTAATGCTGACAAACTTGCATGGTGCTGATAGTTTGCATTGCACATGTGTCTCTGTGTGGCAAAGTTAACAGTAGTCTGGTTAACTGGGAGATGCCTGTAATGTAGTAATTGTTAAAAATAAAAATAATAGTAATTTTTAAAAAAAACCCTAGCTGACTTTTGCTGAATAATTGGAGTCTAATGAAATGGGAAGGAGTGCTTTGAATCACAGCTGAGAAAATTGTAGCATAGATGTTACTGTTTTTTCAAGATGCAACTATTGTTTAAAATTGTGGCTTTTAGCAGAGTTACAACATAAACTGACTTGTGCATACAGTTTTGCCCTCTACAAATAACATATTGTTGATGTAATAATGTTAACCACATAATTTCTATAGATCCTTTTAATACCTTAAAATCTGCCCAATGTCTGTTTTCTCTATTTGCTTTTATTAAACCCCACACCTAATGGAACTATTGAGTTTCTGTTAAAGTTTGACCTCTCGCTTTTTTTCCCTCTTGCAGGTATTTGTGGAAACACTAGACAAATGTTTTGAAAATGTCTGTGAACTGGATTTAATTTTCCACGTAGACAAGGTACTGTGATGAGCTCCTGTAATAGTTCTTGTCAAGTAAAATGTTTGGTTCAACTGATACTTGGTATTAAACTCTGCAGAGATTCTACTTTTATTGTCAGTGAAATCTGGACAGTTTCTATCAACATTTTATTTTTAAGACTTGAAAGGTGTAGTGGAACATGTCTTTATGAGGAAAAATAAAATAACATGGGAGATTTGCAGAGTGTTATTGCACTTATAATTGTTAAATTGGAGACATCTGAATATTCTCAGAGTAGGACTTAGTTTCAAGCAATAATTTGTTCCATTTTGTTCATGGTTAGGTTTTAGATTACTCAGAACTGAAATTGTTACAGGGTTTTCCTGTTAAGACTGGCAGTTGCCTTTCAGATGCTATGAATATGTAATTTAAATGCTGTGTGAATCTTTCTCTTCTAAATCTCAAATAGACATTATGTCTTTTTTCAAACATGTAGAAACAATCTTGTTTAAATATTCCCAGCTATCAGGAACAAGTGTTTTATTTATTAATCTAGTTTTGAGAAATGCTATTAATATAATAATCTTTCATTTAAAAGGACGTTGGCACTTCTTGGTGTAATACCTAAAATGCTGAGAATAGAATATACAGAATTTATTCCTTCAGTTGTATTTTGTGCCTGCTATTGCTCGTGCAGTCATCTCTCCCCATCTGTGAACACCTTTTTGCATCAATGGCAAGAGATGTGAAAGGAAAATAAGACAAAAATCACTAAAAGTGGACTAAAAATAGTAACAAGTTAAGTATCTGAACCATTTGGAACTATATCAGTTTGTTTCAAAATCAGGAAGTTCTTTTGAAAGAAACTACCTTGATCAGACAGTGAAATTCAAATGACCTTGAATAGGTGTTTGAACTGATACCATGCTCATTAGGATTTCTAGCCTGGCTGGAACACATTGACTGTCTCCAAAATGGCAAATTAAAGTACAGAAGAATTTGAGTAGTTCATATATTGGCTTCTGAGCTTAAAGAACCCAAACACTGCGAGCGTTTGGTGACAAAGAATTTCATCTTCAGCTGCAGAGTACTTTGGCTGCTATGCAGTCTAAGCTGTTGCTCTGTAGCATGTTTCATTCAGTAGCATTCCTTAACATAAGCAATCTTTTACACCTTATAGGAGAAACATCTTTTTAATAAAATGTATACAACTTATGTGCTTCAAAATGTTAAATTTCTTGAAGAATATTTTACTTAATATCAGATATGAGATGATATTTTCTTCTTGGAAACTATTCATCAAAGGGAAGCTAAAATTTAAGTGTTTCATTTGGTTTACTAAAAACCTGCATGAGAACCCCATTAAATATTTAGGCTAGAATTTTCAAACTCTGAGGAAAATGTGAACCCTAAATACTAATTAGATATTTTAGCAAAAATAACCCTTTCCAGAATAAAAGATCAGTGCAACATTAAGTTAGAAAATTTTTGAACATGGCATTAACCAGTGCAGTGATTTTTACCTTGAGCATAGGTTGACAAAAGAATAAAATACAGAAACCTGAACTTCTGCAGCAATGCAAGGCTACTACCAGCAGTACAGTAGCATTAGTTGTGCAGTTGTGACTAATGGAGATGCGATGTCATCTCCATTCTTCTTTCCTCCCCCCGCCCCTGGTGTAATTGGTTTGTAACACTTACTTTATACCATAACATAGGATGAAAACGTTTGTTTAGGTACAGTTTAAGTTCATTAGTATTCTTGTAGATCTGTAGGGGGAAAAAATAGAAAGACGTATCTGTGAGAATGAAATTACAGCATTAAATTCTCTTCAAACTGCTGATAAGGTCACCTTGTCAAAAAAGAAAATGTGTTGAGTCTTCTGAGTTACAACACTTTAACCTTGTTTTGTGAGATATTTATGGCCTGATTTGTTAATAAATTTTAAGTGTGCAGTAGTGAAAAACAGCAACTGCTACTGGATATTTGGTACAGACAGAGTCTTATAGTGGATACTTACATGTGGGAGCTGTTTGGGGTGAAACATTTCAAATATTTGTATTTTGAGTGGTCTGGTGGTGAGAAAAGTGAGGATTGACTAATTGATTTGGATGAGAGTTGATCTGTGTCTTCTTCAGTTCTTGATGGAGTTGTGGAAGGTGACTTTCTTCCAGTCTCCTTGCTAGAACTGTCTAAAAAACAAGAAATACTTTTCTTGTAAAAAATGATGTAGTGTATGAAAGGGTTAACTATGTAATCTCAACAGCTGTATCCCCTTTAGTAGCATTTTATGTGGCATTTCTATAAGAAAACATTTACCTTCATTAGATAGCTGTCATTATACAGGACCCAGTGATGGTTTATAGTAACCTGGAGCCAAGAGAGATGCTTATTCAAGAAAAATATTGGTCTAGTACTATAACCTCATTTGGAGAATGGAATATAGGTGGGAATGACAGTGTTTCTTATGTGCTGTAACAGTTGAGAACTTGGGGTGTCCAGGAGTGTAGTTTGTACAAGAGAGAAGTGAGCTTCTCTTTTTACAGATCAGCTGTATTAAAACCAAACAAACTTAAAATCACAGAATCATGGAATGGTTTGGGTTGGAAGGGACCTTAAAGATCATCTAGTTCCAACCCCCCTGCCATGGAGTGGTTCAGCCTGGCCTTGAACACTTCCAGGGACGGGGCATCTACAGCCTCTCTGGGCAACCTGTTCAAGTGCATCACCACCCTCATTGTGAAGAATTTCTTCCTAATATCTAATCTTAATTTACCCTCCTTCAACTTAAGGCCGTTACCCCTTGTCCTGTCACTCCATGCCTTTGTAAACAGTCCCTCTCCAGCTTTCCTGTAGGCCCCTTTAGGTACTGGAAGGTTGCTGCAATGTCTCCCTGGAGCCTTCTCTTCTCCAGGCTGAACAACCCCAACTCTCCTAGCCTGTGTTCATAGGAGAGGTGCTCCAACCCTCTGATCATCTTCATGGCCCTCCTCTGGACTTGCTCCAGCGTTTTCCAGAGGAGGAGGTTTATTTCAGTCCTGTACTGACTCCTACAGAAGTGCAATGTTTCTCATGGAAAAGATGTTACAGAAAGCTATCATAAGCATCTTTTACAACTAAAATACTAGAAACGTTGTTAGGGATGTAAGGAAATACTTTTATTTTTCCCCAAGTTTTTGACACCTATTGAAATATCCCTGGGAGTATTATGATGTCTTCCAAGAGTTTATTATCTGACCAGAACAGTGAACCCTCCAGAATCAGATTGCAGCTTGAAGACAAGAGAATGTGTTTGCCATATTTTCATTGGAGAATTTTTTCTTGGTGCTTTCCTTCTCCGCATTTGTTAAAGCACACATTGATGCTTTTAGACAGGGCATGGAACAGTAGTAGGAAGCACTTTTGATTTTTGTAAAACACCTCAAAATTATTATTTCAAAATGGCAATTTCAGATTTTGAAAAAATGACATTCTCAACAGTCTGATTTCTTTTAGAATATAAATGTAAGAGGTGTATTCCATGTGCCTTCACTCTTTCACTTAAACACTGTTTTGAAGACAGTCTTGAAGTGTATTTTGCACTTCATTGCCACGTAATGCTTTTTTCAGAAATTTTTTATGTTTCTTTAGGAAAATAATTGGTGACATTTTTAATTAGAAAAAGAGAAAATAATGTGTAGTTGTTAATATGTAGTTGCAATGAAAAAGAAAAAATAGTTAAAAATTTATGTCTTGCTGTTGCTCATATCTGGGCAAACTTTTGCTAGTACTGTTTTATTCTTACAGTGTTTAAGAGAAGGGAGTAAGTGGATTACAATATTTACATAATATCATTGGTCACAGTTGTGATTTCCTTTCATTACAAATTAACAAGTAAAAATAATTGTATTCTGCTGTTTAAAAAAATCACCTCTTTAGAAGAAAAATGGGGCAAGACAAAAAATTGGTTAAGCTACTGTGTTAATCCATGCTTTATAAACATTTTTAAATACTGCATGTTAGAATTGTGTGTTGCATACTAAAAGTAGGAAAGAATAGAGAAAGGTAAGAAGCATTATCCAAGATATGGAACAGCTTGCATGGAAGAAGTTAGATATTGGAGATCCTGGAGGCAGAGAAGTAAGAAGTATATAAAAAAAATTGTTGAAGGGCCTGAAGAAAATGAATAACTGTGTTTCTCAGAAATAGAGAACAATTGGCTATCAGATAAAATTTCAGGAAGTAAGTTTGAAACAAAGAAAATGTATTTTTCATGATTGATATTTAAATTATGGAATGCCATTGTCCCTTTTTTCATAGATACCAAGGATATTATGAATAGGTTCAAAAGTGATTAGGCATATTAGACAAAGGAAAATCTGGCAGGGGCTATAAAATACAATACTATAGCAAGAAACAGCAAACAATCTGTGTTGCAGGAATCCTTAACTTGGAGATACTTGGAAGCAGAGAAGTTATATCAGGATAAATAGTACTCTTACTATTTCTTGCATAATATTTTTGTGTCAACTAGTGAGTTTTTGAAGCCAGATAATAATCTAGGTGAATTTTGCTTCTGACTTACTGAAGTTTTTTTTAAGCATGCTTGTGCACAAGTAGAAATTTTAACTTTCATGGTTTTTAAAGCCACTTGCATGATAAAAAGGTAAATGTTATTATGTACATCTTCTGTAATGTGAAATACTAAACATGAAATACCGAAACAACTGCTCAGTGGTAATTCATGGTACTTTAATTTGTGCTGTGTACTTACTAGAGGGATTTCTGAGTGCAAAATGATAATAAAGCAATCCTTTAAAACACCAGCTGCTAGGGTAATGAAGTAGTTTGGGGTTTTTATGACTAAAAAGATTAAGGAAGGTATTTTCTTCATGTTTTGATGTCGAATGCTGAGACTTCCTCTGTGGACTGGTGTGTGTTAGAAAACAAAATATCCCTGCTGTTCTTTCTGTCTGTAAAGCTTACTGTTATATTTGTAAATCTGCATATACAGTCTCAATTATGAGTAATATTTTTCATGAGAAACTGTATTCAGAATTGTATTAATTCTCCTTCCTCAGTGCATCCATCATAATAATGGCAATAACCACGAAAGGGTGAATATTAACACCAGTCATACAAGTATGCTGCTATCCCTATGCTCTCTAAGTACACCACTGTTCTGTACAGTTATAGCATCAGTAATATAGCTGGCTAGAAACCTGAAATTTGCACTCTGCCCTTTTTTATCTGCAGACAGTGCTCCCTTGTCAATTACTTCTTCATCTGTAGCTTGCTTGCATGTTGCAGACTTCTTTCAGAAATTACACCAAGGGGAACTGATGCCTTGGTGAGATGCATTCTTTGAACCTGTAAATCAGATTCTTTCTCTTGGTATCATGCAGCGGTTGCCTTGTTTCATGGTTACTGTTGGGCTACAACCTTACTTTTATAATCGGTGGTCTATGGGCTCAAGAAGCCTTTTTTTTCTTTTTCATTTATAAAATAGTAAACCAGTTCATCATCTTTGTACTTAGAAGCAAAAAATAATTTACACTGGAAAGGACCTCTGGAGGCCACACGATTTCATTCCACTGCTCAAGCTTCGTCACTTCCTGAATTTATGTCTGTCTTCATATTATACAAAATGCATCAGATCCGTCATGTCATAGAGTTGTTTAGTCATACATAATGTGCACTTACTGTAGAGACTTTGCACCACTACTGTTTTAAGGTGATGTTGCTAAATGGGCCTCTTACTGGCATCTGTTAAGCAATATCGCTGCATCTTCTACCAGGTTGGAGAAAAAAACAAACCAAAACCAATGAACCAAAACCCCCAAAACCAAACCCACTCCACAGGCATTTGTTTATGCTTTCAGTATTTTAAAACCATATGAAAGATGCTACTGCATGTGCTATGAATTCATAATTGAAGATGTGTCATTAAGTAATATGTTCAGTGATGTCTATTATCTCTTTCAATCCAAGTGATGATAGAAAACATTAATATTAATAATACTGTTTTCTAAAACTGGTGGAGATTTGTTTGGACACCTGTATAATTGCCTGTGATCCTGCTGTAGTTATTCTTTAAATCATTCACTACACTTGAGAAGTAGCGTTAGTACGTTCCTGAGCAATTCAGTAATCTGACTTTTATGAAGTTGGCTGATGCAAAACCATTGTATTTAGAAATGCAATGAATTGATCATGATTTTTTTTCTTTACTATTCCCATATATATATATGTATGTAAATATACAGACACTTTTGGTACGAGTAATATTGCTGACATATGCATTACACTTAAATTATCCCTAATTCTCTGCATCTAGCTTTATCCAGAAATTTGTATTTCCTGGATATCTATCCATCTATAATGGATAGAGCAAGTTTCTGGCTCTGAAGTGTTTGTTTTTACCAGTGAAACTCTCTCCACATCATGAAGTAGCATGTTTTTACCATAAAATGGTAAGATAATTCAATGGTAGACCTCGGGAGGTGCCTGGTGCAAGGTGTTGCTCCCAGCAGAGTGAGCCATGGGGTCTGGGAGGGAGGGAGGCTGCACAGCCCTGGGCAGCCTGTGCCACTGCTTGCCTGTCCTCCTGGGGAACAGTTTCCCTATGGCTGGTCCCAGCCTAGCCTGTCCTGTCCCTTGCTCTCCTGCCATGCCCTGCTGAGAATGGCCTGGCTCCCCAGCAGCCCCTCGTAGGCACTGAGACTGCTGTTAGGTGTCCCCAAGGCCCGCCTTGTCCAAGCTGAACCAGCCCTGGTGCTCCACCCTCTCTGCCCAGGATGAATGCACTAACTCCAGCCATTTTGGTTGCTCTCTGCTGAATTCACTCCAATTTACTGATGTCTTGTACTTGTAGGCCCCAAACTGGACACACTATTCTATATGTTGTCTAATGCATTATATATTTACTATGTTGGTTGCACTCTAGAGGAAAAAATTATCTCTCTTATGAGTGGTGTTGACAGGACTGTAATTGCTTACCTTTACCTATTGGGGGGGAAAAATAGCTACCAAAACTGGCATAATTTAATTACATTTATTTTTAAATGCACCTTCTAATCTGTTTCAGAGAAACCAGAACTCTTGTGAAAAGCTTATCAAATGCTCAATCTCTTCAGTCATTTTGGTGTAGGTTTCATATGGAGTTCAGCCTGTTACCTTAGAGCTTTAGTGTCGCAGTATTCCGTATCAGTAAGCTGATAGAGATTACTTGGGAAAAGAGGTCTTTTTTTTTTTGTAAAAACATCACTCATTATTTTTTGTTTTATTTTAAACCAGAAATGAATAATCCGTAAAGATCAAAACCTGCTCTTTTACATTATTTTGTTCTGTCCTGTTAGACTTCCACAGCTTGTTCTGTGAAGTTCTCCACTGAATAAGAGTGAAGTAAGCAGGAACTTACTAAGCTGTCATTTCTTGCCTCTTTAGTCAGAAATATATATTAATTATTCCTGTGCTTTAAAAGAAAGGCCAAGTTCTAGAACTTACCAAAGATTTCAAGAATGTAAGAGGAAGGTGAATTAAATTCCTTCTCTTCTCCAGGATGTAGGCTGGAATTTATGTACTTATCAATGCAGTTTGAGGTGTCTTACGCAAATTAAAATGTATTCTTCAACAATGGAAATATTCTTTTGACTTTAAAGTGAATAGTTTCTGAATTTTGGAGCTATTAGTGGAGGCTAGTTAGAGCTGGAATTTCTTCTTTGACATCACCAACTCTGCCACAAATTGAAAAATGAGAAATACTCCCCTAACATCTGGAGGTGATGACTGCGGTTGCTGTTTTGGAGCTAGGTGCATTTTTAAAAAGAAAATAAAATCCAAATCTATAATTTGCAGTAGCAAGTGATGGTATTTGCATTGTTACGCTGTCCTTTTAGTGAGAGATGGAAGTATTACACTTCATAGTAAACTCTCGGATTAGATAAGGCTAGCCAGAAAATTTTTCACTTGTGTAGGGAGACATGAATTATTAGTCCTTCTATAAGTCTGTATAATGCCCATTCAGAGACTAGAAAAGAAAAAAACCCTAAACTTCATAGCATGTGAAAAATACTCGCTTAGTAAATTCTTGATAAAATAGAACCAAAATCACCAGATAAATACTGTATTCTGAAGACTTTTGTGGTTTTCATGCTTTGTTTTTGGTGGTTATGAATATTGTAATAGCTAGTCTTTCTATATTCTGAGGAGAATCCCACACGGCTTAAAAGTTGTGCAGTAGTCAAGACAACTGGATAAACCTGTGGAGAAGCTTAAAAACATCACTGGTCTTGGAGTGTGATTGTCATTGAAGCTGCAAATCTGTCTACTTCTAAAACACATCTCTTGTACCATTTCCTACCTAAGGAATTATCACACATAACATTGTTTTGATTGGCTTAAACCGATTCTATAACATCTTTAGCCAGACATCTTTAAAGTGTCAATCTTTGACCAACACTAGTGGTAGAGCTGTGTTGTCTTCAAATGCCGTTCGCGGTTATTGTTAAATTTTTGATTAAGGAAAAAAACCATGCCATTTTTATGTCTATTTTAATATTTTTTTAATAATAGTTTCCATATTAAATATGTTGATATTTTCTTTTCGATACTAACAACATGTTAAAATCCACTTTTTTTACAGGTATAAACTGTTTCCTTATGCTGTGAGTGAAAATAAGTTTTCAGTAAAAAGAAGTAAATGTTGGTGATGTTTTTTCATTGCATTTGGATTGTCAGTGTAGAGTAAATTAACGTTAGATTACCATGTTTTTGTCATATTTTCTGATTGTGATGCTAAAAAGCTTTTAAATTCACCTAATAACAACCTAGGAGAATTAATTCTTTGGCACCACTTTTATATTATGCTTTTTAGCTTGGTATGTTATGAGGGACATATATACGCCAGGAGTAAATAAATATTCTCATAAATGTTTGATTCCTAAAGCTCTACTCAGCAGCAATAGACAGAGAAAAAGAGGTGTTTTCAGCCGCTCTGAACACATTCATTTTAAGTTTCTACTGAAATATACTAACGATTTATCAGGGAAACAACTCTTCATTTTTGTTCTTGAGGCATGGCACAAAACCAGGAAATGCGGTGGGTTTTGATATACTACTTGCAACTCATCTTTAGAATTGTTTGATTTAGAGATTTACTTTTGTCCTGATTTTGGCAGGGATAGAGTGAATTTTCTTCCTAGCAGCTGGTATAGTACTGTATTTTGGATTTAGGATGAGAACAATCTGTTGATAACACACTGGTGGTTTTAGTTGTTGTCAAGCAGTCAAGGACTTTTCAGGTTCTCATATTGCCTTGCCAACGAGAAGGCAGGGGGCACCCAAGAAGTTGGGAGGGGACACTGCCAGGACAGGCTCACCCCAAATGGTCAATATCCCTTTGTCATGCTCCATATATAACAGGGGGATGGGCTGCGAGGCAGTTCAGCTCGCAGTCTTGTGGAGCGTTGACTTCAGGTGGTGAGAAATTGTGCTGTTCATCACTTCTTTTGTATATTATTATTATCATCATCATCATCTTCCTTTTGGTTGTTTTTTGTTTTGTCCTATTAAATTGTCTTTATCTCAACCCAGGAGGTTTTTTTCCTTTTCCATTTTCAATTCCCTCCCCCATCCCACTGGGAGGGGGGAATGAGTGAACAGCTGCGTGGTTGTTCTAGCTGCCTGCCGGGTTAAACCACAACAACTTCTATCTTTGATCCACAGGGAAATTGCAAGAATATCCAAAATAATAGCAGCATTATGCTTTGAAGTATCTGATTGTACAATGTGTTTATTTCAGAAAAGTAATAAAATGTTCCTTGACTTCAGAATTATATTGGGATTAAAATATTATACATCACATATTAATACTGGATTTTTAGTAGAAAGTATGTGGAAGCATGCCTTTTCTTTTTGGAAAAAAAAATTAACCTTTAGATAAAGTGCAAATACAGACTCTGAGGCAGAGATTCATGAACCAGGGCTCACATCCCCAAATCAGGGTTGCACAGAAGAGGGATTTTAGATGTACCCATTTCATTAATGTCCCCAGCTGGTTTATGCAGTCCTTCAGTTTGAGTCCTGGCTGTCAATCTTAGTCCTAGATGCTGAAGACTCACTGTTCATGGTGTATCTCAGGTGTGTTAATTCTACTTCTAAGCCTAGTCTTGGTACTTATGATGGGTGAGCTGATGCTCTCTCTTCCTTCATAGATGTAGCCCAAAGTAGTTTTTAAACATCTATTTGTAAGCAATTTGTTTAATCTTGTAGAACCTACTCCTTAGAAGTATTACTACTATTGATGCTAATTAGAACTCTTGTCTATAGTCCTTGGATAGAAAACAGGTACTGAGAGAAAGATGAATGTGAAGGTTTCTTCTAGCATTGATAAGCAAAGTGGTACAGATGATGAGTTTGTAACAGAACTATGAACAAAGAAGGTACTGGAGAAACGAACATCACGTTATGAGCTTTGTTCCCAACTGGTTTTAAATAAATTGCTAACCTTAATTAAGTGACTTACAGAATGTATGTGTTCTTGTATTGAATCTAGATATCATCTGTCCAGATGCGTGTAGGACATTTTGCATTTTTAAATTTCCTTTTGGTCTTTTTTAGGTCCATAATATATTGGCTGAAATGGTCATGGGTGGAATGGTTTTGGAAACCAACATGAATGAAATTGTGACTCAGATTGATGCTCAAAATAAACTGGAGAAATCAGAGGTAAGAGTGATGCATTGTGTAGTTTCTAAACTAAGAACATGGCTGTAGTAAATGCATGCTATATAATGCTGTCTGTTCTTCAGGGGCAAACAGTATATAGCTGTTTGCTTATAATGCTAAAAATTGACAGTGTATCATTAGGTTAGGATGTTGTACCTTTCATCATAAGTAATAATTGCTTAGAGTTGCTGCTGATTAGTTTTTGCTATTTGTATCTAATAGCATTGTGCAGCGTTGCTATTGAGATACTTCTGTAGTTCTCTTAAGTTTCTATTGCAGAAAGCATTTAATTTCCAGTGTGTTTATTATGCTAGGCTAGTGACTATAGCACTTAAATTAGATAAAGAATCAAATTGTGTATACACAGACTGCATATTCCTGTCAGCTAGTATGTTTCTAGCACCTGAAATAAATGACAACATATTTACTGTCATGATAATACTGCAACACAAAATAATAAATTGGACTGAAATGATAGAATTTAAAGCCCAGTTTTAGACCCTTTAAAGTAAATGAGAATTCTGGTATTTTGGTAATCTGAATATTTGGTCTTTAGTTGAATGGATTTGAGTGAGAAAATGATATTCTGTGTATGCCTGTAACAGTCTGAGCAAGGGATACTTGCATAACTTGCGGAAATCCCTTTTCAGTTCAACAATTGTTGAATTTGTGTTTAGGAAAGAAACATAGTCTAAGAAAGGGTTTTAGAATTACTTTAGTTATGACACATGACCAGACATGCCTTGTAAGCCAGAATACTACTAGTACATCTTAGCTAAGTCTGTGATTGCTTCTTACTGATGAGAGTAATTCCACTGAAAAACACATCACCTGATTTTCAAAGCATAATATTCAAATTTCTAAACAAACCTTTGCTTGAGTTGGAGATTATTTCTAAAGTTGAAGTCAGCTGAGTAGATGGAAATATTGCAGGTGGCATAAATATGAACTAAATGACATTCTAGGAGGAGACCCAGAAAGCTTCCTAGTTTTAACTTAAGTCCAACAAAGAGACAAATGAATTCTTCACCTTTTTTGTGGTACAATGTATGCTGTTCTCCTAATTCTGCAATCTTGCACTACACCATCTCATGTCTTTTAATACATTTAATTGTCTGTTTTGCACAACTTCCAAACTGTATGCAAGCACAGGACAACATTGTATGAAAAACAGGAAAAAGCTAAGTATGATATGATACAGTGCATAGCAATATACATCCGGAAGGATTGTTTATAGATTATAAAGATGTCCAAAATGTTCATTTTAATGTTTTTCTGAAACTCAGAATGATCCATTGATTACAGAGACGAAAATTTGGAATTATTCTCATAAATTTTTTACTATATTTGAATAGCTTCTGTATACATGTATTTTTCTTTATTTGATGGAAAAGTAACAGTGTCCCAAAAGCTGAACTTACTGAGCAGCTATGTTCTACTGTGTGTTATGCACATATCAGTTTTACCTAAAAGCATTTAAGGTATTAATTCTTAATTATGTGAATTCTGTTCCAAATCCACTGTAGACCAGTCTCTGATTAGTCATTTGAAACACATCGATTCAGTGCAGCCAGCTGCAATATTTGCTGTTTTCCATTATTCATCAGTAAGTCATTCTTTCATTTAAGATGTTTTTAGTATAAATAGGTGGTAGAAGATGTAAAAAAACCATGTAGAGCTCAGACCGTATGCAAGGCAAGTAGCAACTTTTTCCTTTACATTCAGCAATGAAATATAGAAGGTAAAGAAGTAGCAGTGATAAGTTAAAAAAAACCATTTGGTGACTTGGATGGAGTAGAACATTTTGCAGTCTACTCACTGCAAATGTTTTTTTTTGTTGTTAGTTCAGTGACTGTTTTTTTTTTTCAAATTTAACAGTTATTGTAATGCTGAGATACTTCACAATACCTGATAACTATTTCCTCAGATCATTAATAATTTCTTTCATGTATATCCACGAAATTTCCTGATTGCTATTTCTTTTCCTTTTGTCTTTTTGATCAACATTTAAATCTTTCAACATGTCTTTCCTGAACATGTATTTTCAAGACACAAGCAAATCCAGTTCATGTAAATCAAAATCAGTAATAACTTACTATTTTTGAATGCTGGTCACTAAGAAATCGAAACTAGTGGATCTTCTTAATTTTTTTTTAATTTAAAAAAATAAATTTAAAATTTAGAAATTATTATTGATATAGTCTGTAGTTCATAAGACTGGCATCTATGCCCCGGCACTCTCGCTTTAGTCTGTCTGGCTTGTTAGACCTCTGTCATAGTTCTTGCATCCATAAAATAGCTGCTTTAAGGTTAAATTGCCTTTTGTTTTCTAGCTGAAATGATGAAGCTAGTAAAATTGTAACTGAGCTACATTTGCAGAAATATTTTAAATTTTTTATTGTGCCCACCTGGCTTCCCTTAATGTACAGAATTTAACCATTTGAAATCTTGTATTTTTTTAGTTAGGTATTAGGTTTCTAAACAAGCTTTTAGTTAGAATTTAATGAAGAAGATAGAATGTGTTTATTAAATTCACAAATGTATGAGCAAAGTTATCAACTCAAAGAATTTGTTAATGCTTTCAACAGAGATTAATTGTCTAAACCACTACGAGGGAGTCCCTAGCTTTGATTTCTGATTCAGCTCTTACATTGCTTAGATGGGCTACAAAGGAAATTCTATTTCTACCCTGAGAAATGTTGTCTTTAATGCATTTCCCTACCTTTCAGTTTAGTGTTTATCTGTGAATGGATTTCTGGTCAATCTTCCTGAAGCCAAAGGATCATTGTAATTAAGGGAGGGAATTTTTGGGAGAGGGGTCATTGGGATTTTATCCAGAGCCTCTGGAAGTATTGTAGGTAAACCTGGGCTACCTCTTCTCTATTTGGAGTGTTCAACTGCGTGTGATTTAGACTTTTAAGTTGAACCTCATTTTTTCCGAACCTCCTGATCTTTTCTAGCTCTTTCCATTCTTCTCTCTTACAGACCTTTATCTTTCAGTCTCCCAGACAGGACAGGTAGACAAAGGTATTGCTGACTTTTAGAAAAAATGTACTTTTAACAAAAAGGGAAAGCAAAATGATGTCAAAGGCAATAAATTATGTAGGCCAGACTCAAAAATTATGTGTAAAAAAATACCCATACTAGTCCTTGTAGCCTACTTTTTGTGCTAGTTTCTTCTTGTAGTTCCCTCATCTTTTTATTGGCTATAGTGTATTTTACTAGCTTTCCATTGACATCATATTTTTTATTTTATTTCTCTTCCTGCGTTTTAGAATTTAACTTTTCTTTGTATCATTGTTTAAGAAACAAAGGAATATGAAGTTCTATGAATATTAACAAAAAATACAAAACTAATCTGAATAAAAATTGAACACACAGATAACAATATATGATGTGATGACATAATAGAAATAGCTTCCTTATTGTGAGAACTTTGTACCTGATAATCTAAAATAGGTAGTATGAACTCTCTTGTTTTACCATTTAGTATTTCCAAATAAAAAAAAGAACTTTTACCTGCTTGCAGAGAGAATTTTCAGAATAAGGTTCAGGTGAACAAAATTAAAAACAAAAAAAATCACCAAACGCAACAAACTCAAATAGTTTTATACATACACAATAAAATTATAAGCGCAATTTGTAAAGATGATGTAGTGATACCAAAGCTGATCTTTCAACCTTAAGTATTTCAAACGTAAAATGAGAAAGGCTGTCAGCATGTACTCAACTTCAGATGTACATTTGCTGCATTTGCAGTCTGAATCACTGGATTTTGCTTTAAGATACCTTGATAACTGCCGTCACTGAACATGAATATTAGCAAGGAGCTGAAAAAGGAGGAGGAAAGTGTATGTTTGAAGTTCAGTTTATGGTCATTATTCCCCGTCATTTGCTGTTTGAAACATTTAGTTCAGCTCAATGGTTTGAATGCCAGTCAATGTTAGTTGCAGTACTTCAAAATTCATTTCCACTGATTTTAAGTATCTGTATACTCAAACGGCAGATATTTTAAATAGCTGGAATCTTAAGAAGATTAAGTTTATTTAATTTATGAATAGCTTTGCTCTTTACTTTTTACATGATTTTTCTCGGATAAAGTAATGTAATACTTTTAAGATTTAACAAATATAATTCTGTAATTGGATTTAGTAACACTAAGTTCTAAACCATTAGCTAAAAATATTTTCAGGTAGTATGACACGTTTTACCGAAATTTGAAGATGCTATAGCACATGAAGAAAATCAAGTAAATGACCTTCCTCTGCCTAATATGTGAACACTTGTAATATATCATCTGTATTGCATTGTAACAGTAGGGAGATTGATTTCAGGTTTGGGTTTGGTTTTGGTTGTTTTTTTTCTTTTTTATTTGTGCGAAGCTACTTTTATTTTTCTCTGTTCTGCTCACACATGTTCTGTTTTTATTTTTGGGTCTGGCAATGAAAAACAAATAAACAATTAATCATTCCCATCCATTACTCTCTCTGTGATTCAAGTGCTTAAAATTTCTAAGAGTACGTCTTAAGTCTTCTTATCTGTTTGGCCTCATTTTGATATACTTGCAGACTTCATTTTGTTTTTTCTCTAATTATGTTCATTTATTTAACATCATAAACAGGGAACATGATCATTCCTTTATATTATGTATTGCATCCTTTCATGATTTCATAACCCTGCTGCTTTGAAGTCATACTTGTTCTGGAAAGAAGCATTGGTATGAAACACCAGCAGCAGAGAGGTCCTAGTACCTCCGAAATATCTGGAAAATGGTGGCTTATTTTGCAAAGCGTTAGCCTTCATTATTTTGTTTTCCAGTAGGCTGTATATTTTTATATGTTTATTTTAGTGATAGCTAGCTCTGTGTAGAGTCATTTGGGATAATGGTTCGAATCTTTTTTTTTAAATTATATATTTGGATATGCATATTAACTATGTTTGTCATGTGCAATACTTTTTCCAAATGATCTGAATTTCTTTTTAAAGAGTAAAACAATGTTTCTGGGATCACTTTCATATAAAGTTATCAGTGGGGCACTATGAGAAACGATGATGATAAGAATGAAGAAAATTGATTATAGTGATAAATAATCATCTAAATGAACTAACAACAGCTCATATGTCTCACTTGATAGACTAGGACCAGTAGAATAAAAATTCTGTTATTAAATATGTCTATTTCAGTCTTTAAAATACCATTATTGTTTTGCATATGTGGCATTGCTCTTTCACTCTAAAAGTATATGAACATGTTGACAAGCATTTTTTGCAATAACTAAACCGAAAATTTTAACATAGAATATTTCAACATTAAAGTACAACTTTCAATAACAAATGAAATTGAGGATACAAAGCAGCTGTGGCAAAAAATATGGTGTATTGGTTTATTGTAATACCAACTGTATGCAATTCGTACTGTATTTCTGAAATTTCATTAATATGTCTTAAGTTTCATTTTCACTTGCTTAAGTCATTTGCTCGCTGTGACAGACAATTCATCATTCACTGCATGTTTAAAGCTTGCTACGTGTTTTGGTTTTTTTTCAAGTGAAACAGTTTTTTCTTTGCACCTCACCAACTTACCTGCTGAATTATTTGATAAAAAAGGCAGTTGAAACTTGGCCAGTTCAATGATACAGTGACGGCTCTTTTAATCAGGTACCTCTATAAAATGCTTAAATGCACACTGAGCTGGAAATACGTCTTGTACTACCTTTGTGTTTGTAAACGCAGTTCACTTTCTGTAAAAGAAATGATAAATGGAAGAACTGCATACTAGTTCACTGTTTGCCATGTTAAAAAGGAATGCTAAGGCATTTGGTTATAAGTTTAAGTACTTTTTGGTCATTTTATCCATTAGACATTTTTTGTGAACTGTTTATTTTCTCTTAGAAATACTGTATGACTATTGTGCTTGATAGAGTTGACATTAATTGTGATAAATAGCATTCTGCTATGCATATTATGTATACTTTGAATTACAAACCCACTTAATATAGAGAATTACAGGAGAAGAGAATGTAATAGTTTGAAAATCTCTACTCCAGCATATGATAGTGAAAGATAATCTTGCTGGCAAAAAAGAGGTAATCTGAAATTCGTAGTACTTTTGTCAGGGATCTTCGTTGATCCTGATCCTGAATGGTCCTCATGAAATATGACTGTTGGAAGTCGTGACTGTATAGGGGGGTGGAAGGGCAATGGTCATGTCAATTGTGGTATTTTAAATAATTTTCAATTGTGTCTCCATTGTATCCTATGCCATTGGGGCGGGAGGCAGGGACTGTAAGTCTGTGTAAAGAGGATAGCTGCAGGTAGGTAAAAATAATGACCGGTTCTACTAAAATTTTTATTTGTCCATTAAGAATAATTAACTTTCATTAAATTAGGGTAGGGAATCTCCATCCTAGTCACCTAGAAGGCATCTCTCTCTTGAATTGCCAGCCATGCCTGTTTGTGTGGACCATGTCCATCACGATATTTTTCTGGTTTCCCATTGTTTCAGTTAAAAATTGTATAATTCATTGCTTTTGTTACTACCTTATCAGTATTTTCATCTTCTCTATGGAAAACAGTTTACATTGCCCCACTTTTAGTTTTGCTTAAAGAATATTTCTCCAGTTACTGAATATAGAATTTAAGGGGTAGAACCAAATAAAAAGGAAATGCGATTATTGTTTTATCTGATAAAACTTCACTGGTAGTTACCTCTTTATTTCAATTTGGTATTTCCAGGTTGTCAAATACAAAAGGACAGTGTCAAGCAGCTTCATATCTTCTGCACTGTTTTTTAATAAATAGCAAGAAATTGCAGTGTCTGATATTGCTCCTTTAAGATATTGTACATTCAGGGATGCACATTTTGGATACTTGCATTTCCTAATACTACTATGTTAGGTCCAGATTTGCTCCTTCATGAAGTTATTGGAATTGAAACAGCCTCTGAAGTGAATGACCTTGTAGACTTGATGATGTTAAGAAAAAAGAAGGAAAAAGAGGCTTTGAAAATCCTTTTTTTTTAACCTTTTTAGTTTTACTTAGTCTGTACTTCTGAAAACTAATAATTTGGATTAGGTCAGGGCCAAAGTGAGAGCAAATTATTTGGTTGCATTAGAGATTTAAGATTTCCTGAGCTTTCTTCTCTACCCCCACATACCTTTCCCAACTTTTGACATGTCTCATCTATGAGTGTTTGTCAGAGAGGATGTTGTAACAGATGACTCATGGCTTTCTGGTCTTTGTTCCTGGTACTGTGAATCCTCCTGTGACTAAAATTTAGGGATTTATGATGCTTTAGCCTTTCCACATGATATAAAAGAGTTAGTTCAAAATCAGAAACTATAATTGGTTTTGGCTACGGGTTATGTTTTTGAAGGGAGAAGGCAGCTTTCCAGCCACTCTTCCCCAAGCCTTTAATGTTGCATGAGGTTGTTGTGACCCAAGTGCGTGACCCGGCACTTGGCCTTGTTGAACTGCATAGAGTTGGCCTCGGCCCATTTATGCAGCCTGTCCAGATCCCTCTGCAGAGCCTTCCTCCCCTCAAGCAGATCAACACTCCCGCCCAACTTGGTGGCGTCTGTGAATTTACTGAGGGTGCACTCGATCGCCTCATCCAGATCATTAATAAAGATATTAAAGAGAACCAGCCCCAGTACTGAGCGCTGGGGAATACCACTTGTGACAGGCCACCAACTGGATTTAGCTCCATTCACCACAACTCTTTGGGCCAGGCCACCCAGCCAGTTTTCTACCCAGCAAAGAATATGCCACGAGCAGCCAGTTTCTCCAGGAGAATGCTGTGGGAGACGGTGTCAAAAGCTTTACTGAAGTCCAGGTAGACAAGATCCACAGCCTTTCCCTCATGCACTAAGCGGGTCACCTTGTCATAGAAGAAGATCAGGTTAGTCAGCAGGACCTGCCTTTCATGAACCCATGCTGACTGGGCCTGATCACCTGGTTGTCCTGTATGTGCCATGTGATGGCACTCGAGATGATCTGCTCCATAACCTTCCCCAGCACCGAGGTCAGACTGACAGGCCTGTAGTTCCCCGGATCCTCCTTCCAGCCCTTCCTGTGGATGGGCATCACATTGGCTAACCTCCAGTCAACTGGGACCTCCCTAGTTAGCCAGGACTGCTGATACATGATGGAAAGTGGCGTGGTGAGCACTTCTGCCAGCTCCCTCAGAACCCTCGGGTGGATCCCATCCGGCCCCATAGACTTGGGTGTGTCTGAATGGAGTAGCAGGTCGCTAACCATTTTCCCTTGGATTATGGGGGCTTCATTCTGCTGCCCATCCCTGTCTTCCAGCTCAGGGGGCTGGGTACCCAGAGAACAACTGGTCTTACTGCTAAAGACTGAGGCAAAGAAGGCATTAAATACCTTGGGCTTTTCCTCAGCCTTTGTCACTATGTTTCTCCCCGCATCCAGTAAAGGATGGAGATTCTCCTTAGCCCTTCTTTTGTTGCTAATGTATTTATGGAAACAGTTTTTATTGTCTTTATGGCAGTAGCCAGATTAAGTTCTAGTTGGGCTTTGGCCTTTCTAATTTTCTCCCTGCATAGCCTATCGATGTCTTTGTAGTCCTCCGGAGTTGCCTGCCCCTTCTTCCAAAGGCCATAAACTCTCCTTTTTTTCCTGAGTTCCAGCCAAAGCTCTCTGTTCAGACAGGCTGGTCTTCCCTGTCAGCTCGTCTTTTGGCACATGGGGACCGCCTGCTCCTGCGCCTTTAAGATTTCCTTCTTGAAGAATGGCCAGCCTTCCTGGCCTCCTTTGCCCTTCAGGACTGCCTCCCAAGGGGCAACCTTGGCAAGCCTGCCAACCAGGCTCCTAAACAGGCCAGATTCTGCCCTCTGGAAGTCCAAGGTGGCAGTTCTGCTGACCTCACTCCTTACCTTTCTGAGAACCGAAAACTCTTGTCATTTCACGATAACTATGACCAAGATAGCCTTCATCCTTCACAACACCCACAAGTCCTTCTCTGTTTGCAAACAACAGGTCCAGTGGGATGCCTTCCCTAGTTGGCTCCCTCACCAGCTATGTCAGGAAGTTAGCTTCCACACACTCCAGGAACCTCCTGGACTGTTTCCTCTCTGCTGTATTGTATTTGCAGCAGATGTCTGGTAAGTTGAAGTACCCTCCAAGAACAAGGGCTAGTAATCATGAGACTTCTCCCAGCTGCTTATAGAATATCTCCTCTGCCTCTTCATCCTGGTTGGATGGTCTGTAACAGACTTCCACCATGATATCTGCCTTATTGGCCTGATTCTTTGGCCTTGATTCTTACCCATAAACACTCAACACTATCATCAGCATCATTAAGCTGTAAACAATCAAAACCCTCCTTAACAGAGGGCTACCCCACTGCCTCTTCTTCCTTCCCTTCTGAAGAGTTTGTAGCCATCCATTGCAGCAGTCCAGTTGTGGGAGTCATCCCACCATGTTTCTGTGATGGCAGCTATATTATAGTTTTCCTACTGCACAGTTGCTTCCAGCTCCATCCTTTTTGTTGCCCGCACTGTGTGCATTGGCATAGATGCACTTCAGTTGGGCTGCTGATCCCTCCACCTTTTTGTGGTAATTTCCACTAATTGTGCTCCTGATCCCTTAACCAGTCGTCCCAAGGCCCTAAAGTCTCTCTTGATTGCCCTTGGACTTGTTGCAACTTCATCACTGCCTACCTGAAAAATCAATGATGGATAATAATCTGAGGGCTGTACCAGGGTAGGAAGCTTTCTCTTCACATCTTTAACCCTGGCCCCAGGGAGGCAGCACAGTTCCCTAAGAAGTGGGTCCGGTCTGCATATTGGGCCTTCTGTTCCCCTCAGGAGTCTCCTGTCACAATGACCCATCTTTTTTTCTTTATGGAAGCAGTTTTCATGCAGGGCGTAGGCCGACTTAACCTCAGCAACACCTCCAAGCTAGATGATCCATTGTCCTCCTTGTTGTTCGGTTCCACTTGCACAGCCTCATACCTGTTATGCAAGGGCAGCTGGGAAGGTGGGGAAGTCACAGGGCAGACATGCCTGCTGCGCCAGGCAGGAACTTGTTGCCATTGCCCCCTATCCCTTCAGTCACTGTGCTCAGCCAGGCGGAGAGAGGACAGGGCATCCTCTGTATCATGCATCCCTCCTGCCTGTTGGCCCTGTCCCAGGGAAGGGAAGGTGCGGTTCCAGTAGTCTGTCTCTCGCACTCCTTGATGCTCCTCAGCCTACTTACCTGCTCCCGGAGCTCTGTCACTGAGTGGAGGAGTGACACCTCCCGCAGGTGTGCTCACTGCTGCCGTCCTGTACTGGCATAAAAGCAGGGCGCAGCCTGCAGCCTGGCACCTGGGTGGCTGCATTGGTCGTTGGTGGGTGCAGCGTTTAGAGAGGCCATGGCTTTCTGTCAAGTGGATACTGTTGTGCCCTGGTCGACCTGGCAGAGCTTCAGTGCCTGCTGCACAGGCTGCCGTGCTGTGCCATGCCGTGCCCTTTCTGATGTGCCATGCCCTGTTTGCCCACCCTGGTTGCCGGTGCTCCAGAAGGGCTTTTCATATATATATATATATATATATGTATATATATACACACACGCGCGCACACACACACGTACCTGTGTGCGGGTGGCGCTTGGCAGCCTTTGCTCTTGGCCCCACACTGGTCTCATCAGCTGCTGTCGCATGACCTGCGGGGTCCTGGCAGCTTTCTTGGCTGCCCCTGAGGATCCCCAGTTCAGGAAACCCCCTCTGCACTATACTAGAGAGCTCTCCTGTGGATCCTGCTGGCACCGGAGCTGCTTGCCTCAGCAACTTTGAGCAGTAATAACCTACCAACACTATTTAATAATCAAATACAACACATACTTTTCCAGAAGTTTTTCTTCTTTGTTTTGCTCTATTTCTTGCACAGCATTATTTTATCTGCAAATGGACTGTTTTCTTCAGTCTTTGGCACTCTTATAATGAAAGACCTTCCATTTCTACAGGTTTAGTCTTTTGTTTAACCAGTTCTTGGCACGTTGCTTTGTTTCTTGTGGATTGCTCCTTTTTACTGCGTCTGCAAGACGACACTCTCTAAAACTGCAGTAGTTCTGAAAATCACTTTGTGGTTTTTATTCTTTTTGAATATTTTTAATCCTACTTTTAAAACATCAAGATAAAAAGGGATTTTTTTTTTTTTACATATTCACAGAATTTGGAATGTGATGTCTTTTTTTGCAAATAAGAGCTCTGTGGGGATTTTTTCCCCAGCAAGAACAAAAATGATTTTTACATTTTCGTGGCAAGGCTGAAGTAAAACTACACAGATAATTCTAAATACACATAGAGAACCTGAACTTTTAGGAGAAACATTTCCATATTTAAAATGAATAGTACCTTTTCTACACAGCATCAAATACAGTAACAATTATTGGCCTTTTTTTAATAGTTGTTAAAATAACAAGGTTTTGAAGAGCTATTCTTCTGAAGCAATGAGGAAAGATCATGTTCAGTCTGTCTTCAGACCTCTGAGCTGTAAATCATATTTGTTAGCATTTCAGTAATATAGCCTAGCGTGTAAACTTGGCAGTTATTTTATCTAAAAGGCAGAACTGAATGGAACTCAGTAACGAACTTCTATATTGTAAAATGTGCGTATTTATACAGAAAGTCTTTGGCTTTAAATGAAGAGAGGCTACATACAAAATAGGTACTTCAGTGTTTAATTTGGCATAACCAGGTTACTAGGTAATGTTCCAGTGTGCCTGCGGGCTGCAGATAAGTTAGTGTATAACTAGATACTGTGGGATAGCAGATTACTACTTGGTCTGTAGAAATTATCTCTCTGCATGCTATTTATCACCCAGAAATGCAAGATGTTTATCCTTTTCATTTTAGGCTAAGCCACCTTGAAATACCTTACATGTATATATATATATATATATATTCATTCAGATAAGTAATATGGTTGAACTGACATTCAGTAACTCGTTACTTTGAGGTTACGTATTCTGAATCTGTAACTAATGTTAGTCAACTGTGAACCATGTGAACTTTTAGAATAGGTAAGAGACAAAGACAGCACATTGGGCTGTAAATACCTCAAGATTGTCTGTTCTATAACCTACACATTACACGTGCTTGGATAAGCCTCCTATTCCTCCCCACATACTTTTCCATCAAGTTGACATTACATGTTTTACCATATAAAAAGGAACGTGTGAACTGTTTTCTCTTTCTGGTTTAATATTTCCAAATAACCCATTTCATTCCAAACACAGTTACCATCTGGTCTTTCTAATTGTGTAACCATGGAAATACTTGAAAAGTTAGTTGTCTGTGTATATTGCTAGTGAATCTTCTTGTTACCAACTTTGCCTGACTTGCATTTTTCCTCACTTTATACACAGGCTGGTTTAGCAGGAGCTCCAGCCCGGGCTGTTTCAGCTGTAAAGAATATGAATCTGCCAGAGATCCCAAGAAATATTAATATTGGTGACATCAGTATAAAAGTGCCAAACCTGCCCTCTTTTAAATAACATGGCTACTCCAGGTAAAACCAAGGAAGAAAGGTGATAGAGATTTACCACATAATTGTTTACTAAATAAATGACATGTCTAACTTACTATTTGGATTAAACTCAAGGTACTGTATAGACATAATCTGAAAAAAATCAGTGTGTGGAGTTGAATGTTGCTTTTTGTCTTGTTTGTGAAATTAAAGGAAATGGGTAGTTCCTGTGTGATTTCTAAATTACATTCCTATGCCCTTGTAAGGCATAACACTGTGTCTCGGCTGCTGCAGTATTTTGGGAAAGTATTTAAGATGTTCTTTACTTCGTATAACCTATAATGCTGAATTTTTTGTATATTCACTAAAGTCTATAATTAGTGCATTCCTTAACTACTACTGCTGTTTGTCGTAATTATTTAAGACTTTAATGCTAATGTTGCATGGAAATGTTAAACTCTTGTTTTGTTTAAATAAAATCATAACAAACTGGACTTCTAAATACCTGTTTGTCTGAAATTTACTCTGCAATAAATTACATTATTTCCTATTCATGAAGCCAATTGACTATATATAAATACTGTTGTAGCAAGCATTAATGTTGTAGTTTAATCTCTGAAAGAATTACATGGGTGTATTGTGTTGAACATACTGGCTCTTTACATTCCTCACAAAAGCTGTTCATTATTATTCTGAAGGAAAAACTGCCTTTACTGAAGATCCGGTGACTTCTGTTTACATATAGATGTTGAGAAGATACTTACACAATCTGATAGACTTTCCCTGATGGTCTGACTTTGTTTTGGGAAAAAGGATCTCTGCAGTTGCTGTGTTTGTTGTGAGAAGTACAGAATGAGCTGAGGAGATTGGGCAGCTCAGAACTGTAAATGTGAGTGTATCAAATAATGTGATAAAGAAAGGCGCTCTGGAAAGATAAATGAGGATACTTTAATAGGCCCTCTGTGCCTAGTGACATTTGTGATTCTCTACTTCGAGAATTAGATTTATGAGATATATAGAATTGTCAGGACCTCAGAAAATCTAAGTGCTGTCACCTCTGTGTAAGTTGCTCAGCTCTTAAACTCTTTCATGATTTAAAAAAAATAAAGGGGGGGAGTGACTGGTTTTTATAATCATACTGTTAAGCTCTGTGTGATGTACAAGTCTGTTTCAGTGAATAATAAAAATATCATTGGGATATTTAAGAATTCCTGTCAAGTTTTCTTCTCCAAAAAAGTATGCAGTTAATACTATATATGAAAATACAATAATACTGTATCAAGGACAGTGCATTGCAGGACTAGTCTGAGAGGTCCTGTGTTACTTCAGAAATTTGGATTTGATGTAAACCAAGCATTCTTTTCCCTTGAGTTGAATGTTAAGACACACCCCATAGGATAAACTCAGAATCACGTAACATTCTGTGTTTGATCCATAGTAACTATCACTGGTGCCTTTGGAGAGCATTTGAGAGAGAAAAAGAGGGAGAAATTACTTTTGAAGCAGAAAATCTGATACAATACAATGAATTTTATTATATTTCTTGAGGAAAAAGAAACTTCATGTTTATTGTTCATATTACATTTAATAGGCATCAATTAACACTATTTTATAAATGCTTTTGAAAACAGAATTGCCCTCTCCACGCTTCTTGAAAAGAATATTTATTCTTCCAAATCAACTTTCTTAGTTTGAGCCTGCAGGAAATTTCAGGTGGGGTTTAAGTAGAAAACTGCCACTTTCTCATTTTCACTGAAGAAATTGAGGGAATGAAATGTGCAGCACTTTTTCCCCCCTATGAAGTTGAGTATTCTTTGGTATTCCCAAGTTAGGCAGCTTAGCTAGTACAAATCTGGACCTGTTACAATTTCACCTGCTTTTGCCAACTTTTGTTTTTCTGCTTAATGCATAGACCATGTGACATTCAAAGATGTTGAAAATTTTCCACGCTGTTCCCCCTATGAGGATGTCGTTAGTGCTGCTACAGAAGGATAAATAGGAAATTTTGAAACATTTGGTACTCTGACCTATAGAGTTCCTCTGGCTATTTGTGAAAGGAGCTCACAATTTCAGAAATTCTTCCAAGTCCTCTATTTTTTGTCTCACTTTATTTCCCTGTGGTTCATTTTCAGATTTGTAAGCTTATGTAGTTAAAACATCTTTCATTCCTCACCAAGGAATCTTTTCTGGGTTTATTTGAATCAAACATTTTTCCAAATCCTTAGAGAAATTATGTCAGAGATGCATCTTGACATGAAGCATATTTCAGATTAATTTCTTACCTCTTATCTGTCAATAGCCAGGCTTTTGTTCAATTTAGTGAACTAGATCTTAGCTCTTAACAATTATATGACTGTTTTAAAGCCTTATTTTTTTTTTATTCTTTTTTAGCTTTGTGTTTTGCATTACTGTTGTTTATACTACTTTCTGGCTTCTGCCAGAAAGGATTATTCTCTGGACAGCTCTTCCATAGACGCCAGACTTTTCAAGAAGCTTCTCTGTTTGTGACTGGCCAGCAAATACTTAACGCAAGGCTGTGACTAACAACTGGAGCTTCCTTACTCAGAAAATCCTTGGATGGGAAGAAATTCTTTATCAGATTTTCACAGTAAAATTGCACTCCTTTCAAAGATTAGTTCTTGCTCGCACACAGGAGGGGTACTACTGTACAGAAAGCCTGAGTGGTAGTATTTTTTTCTTGCATAAAAACAGATGGTATGACAATGTGGGCTTCCTCAGGGTAGCTGAACCTGTCTATTTGCCTCTCCCCTGCTTTAGTTTGCCAGGGGAGATATTGCCCTCTTACCATGTCATTTCACACTGCCAGACATTAAACTAAAACCAGTTAGAGGAACATGGGATTCTTGATTGATAGAATGATGGAAATGGTCCTCTTAGTCTTGACCTTCTAGGGCTTGCCATCTGTTGCAGATACTCAGAGGTTTCTGATCTGCTTCTATTCATCCCCTTCACAGGAATGATGTGCTTTTTGCATCCTTCTCCTATTTCACCAGTGTCCTCTTAACTACTGCTTAGGATTTAAAATACAAATAAGGTGTGGGATGTAAATTATTAAACTCTTGATTACAGATTTAAATGATGTTAATGTTTTTGTAACTGCAAAAAAATCCCCTTAAGAGATATATGTGTGTGTGTACATATATATACATAAAACATCAGTCTTTTGCACTAATTTTTAGAAGAGCTCATCCTGAGCTGCAGAAGCCAGGCAACTAATTTGCAATACTATGCCTCCATAGGACCTACCTTTTAAGTGATGTTCACCAGGGTGCCAGCATGTGTAAATGAATTGCGGCATTTCTGAGAACTGCAAATGAAACATTAAACAGTAGCTGAGACTATTCAGTACTTATGATATCTGACCTCGTGTGTCGGATTCCCACATTAGGCTTTCTTTCCTATTCAGTTCAGTTTCTCTGCTAGTGAAATTCTCTGGGGAGAAACCTTATTATGTGATTGTAGCAATTTAACTGTAGTAAGTATTATCTGTACTACTTTTTGATAGTCCTTGATAAATGATGCACAGAGGTAATTTTAAGGAGACTATGTAACATTAATAATATGAATTAGTAATTAAGCTTTCAGGATGTCTTAACTAATCTATTTTTCCTGCATTTCCCCACACTTCCTTTTTTTTTTATATTCAGAAAGTCCCTGTATCACTCACAGGTGGTTGCTTGTCTCAATATTTGAGAAGATAAGTATTTTCAACATCTGTTTGTATTCTGGGGATGCAGGGTGAAGTGCCCTCAGGAAGCAAGCTTCAGGCTTGGCTGTAGTGGCTCTTCAGATTGCTTGTCTCCAGACTGTGACTGTCTCTCTTATTATGACTTATGCCTTTCAGATTCAGAGATATTTATTGCAAAACTGAGTAATGGGGAGAAAATTAAGTCTGATTAGCCCATGAGAACAACTGCTAATTCTGGCAAGTAATTTTTTTGTCTTTGAGAAGAAAAATTCTTTTCTGGGGTACAGACTCCCTCTCAAATATTGAGAGGAAAGGTATTGGAAGCATTTTCCTTTCAGAAGCCAAAGGCTTTTTCTGAAGGCCCATGTGATTTTCTTCCTTCTTGCAAGATGGATTCTTCTAAACAAATGGAGAAAGGGCAGGAAGGATAAAAGTTCCACAGAGTGAGTGGGCATTCCCAGCTGCCTCCATAGGCTTGGCACAGAGCAGCTCATTTTCCCACTGGGGCAGGGGCAATGAGTACTGCTGAAACAATTATTTTGACTCTTTTTCACTATAAGAGAAGTATCTAATGTTAGAATCAGCTGAGAATGCTGTCTGTGATATTGACAGCACAGACAGTACAGGTTACTGTGTCGATGCACTCCCCTCTCCTCCCTGAATAGCTAAGCACTGTTTTGAATATATTTTGTGAAAAGGGAAGATTTTACAACATTACAAGTGTATACAAAAATTCTTCTCCTAAACAGATGTTGCTGCTCTGATTTATTCTGATTGACAGGCACAGGTGGAGGAAAATGTCACTTATTTCAAGGGAGAAACAGGTTCAAACCAGAAATTCAAATTGGCGCTGCCTTCCTGTGAGCACATTTGACCTTTTCTTTCTCATAGCGCATTCCAATAAATGCTAAAATTAGTCCTGAGTTTCACTTAGGCCTATGCTGACAGCCGAATGGGAACTTGCTAATGTTCTAAGGGTTACCTCATAAAGCTCCTTGATACTGAATTATAGTGTATGTGGGGCATAAAATACTGAAGGAACTGGAAATGAAACTTTCACAAATCAAATCATTGTCTGGTTATAACTGTTAAAGAAAAATAGAGCCTAAGTCTTGCACAAAATATATTTCTCAACTTGTGCACGGAGTATTCATACTTTTACTAGGAGCAAGGAAAGCAGACAAGTACTGCCAAAACTGTCTAAAGGTGAACAGTTAATTTCACAAAAAAATAATCTTTTCTTATTTACTTCAATGATTATCATAACAAATGGTAAATCTCTCTTCCTCTCTTCATTTGAGAAAATTATCTATCCTTGCAATTGTTGGTGTTCAATGGTTACACCAAAATGCTCAAAGACCTCAAGTAATGTTGTTACCGCCATTCCATGGATGGAAATGCAAAGGTAGTCCTGTCTTGATTTAACCCAGCAGGCAGCTACAACCACACAGCCGTTTGCTCCCTCCCTCCCTCCACAGTGGGATGGGGGAAAAGAATTGGGAAAAAAAAAGGTAGAACTCCTGGGTTGAGATAAAGACAGTTTTATAGGACAGAAAAGGCAGATGATGATGGTAATAATAAAAAAAAATAAAATACATAAAAATAAATAAAAATAAAAGAATATACCAAACGAGTGATGCACAGCACAATTGCTCACCATCCGCTGACCACCAATGCCCAACTAGTTCCTGAGCCATGGTCTAAACCCCTGGCCAGCTTCCCCAAGTTATATAGTGAGCATGACATCATATGGTATGAAATATCCATTTGGCCAGTTGGGGTCAGCTGACCCGACTGTGTCCCCTCCCAGCTTCTGGTGCACCCCCAGCCTCCTCGCTGGCTATGAGAAGCGGAAAAGTCCTTGATTTGATGTAACCAGTGCTGGCAATAACCAAAACACCCATGTGTTATCAACATTGTTCTCATCCTAAATCCAAAACACAGCACTATACCTGCTGCTGGGAAGAAAATTAACTGTCCCAGCTGAAACCATGACATAGTCACATTGCAATGTCATCTTAACAGCCAGATTTCTTGTTCGCAGAAGTTTAGGCCTTGTGGTGCATTAGGAGTGTGGTGACAATGTGGTCTGGTCTGGAGGAGCTGGAGGTCGAGGCATCCTCTCTTTGCGTAGACTGCGTATGCCTGTGCCTGGGGTGCCAGAGGTCTTTGAGTCGATCTGTCAACATCCCACAAGGCAAGGCGACAGACACACTTGTGCCATGTTCCATGGCTTTCCTACAGTTTGACTCCTCTGAAACTCAGCAGCACACACAGGGTCCAAGTGTCCCTTTCTGGGCTGGCTCTGCTCTCCAGCTAGCCAACAGGAGTGGAGCAAATCCCCCTTCCAGATTCTCTCTGAACAGGACTATAAATGTGTCAGCAGAGCTGGAGCCTGTAATGATGACTTAGCTGCTTGGATGGACGAGCGTATGGTCTCCCTGTATTCTTTTCGCTTTCACAGTCCAAACCACGGACCCTCTTCAGGTACAATTTTCAGCACTCAGCCAGCAGAGTTGCTGTGGGGCCCAAGTCAAATTTCACAGCTTCAAACATTTGCAGGGTACCTGCATGATCAGTACTCCGTGTGCATCTAAGAAACTTTTGCTTTTGGTGTAGCCACGGTAAGTGGCACCCACATCTTCTCCACCTAAGGCCCATTCCAACAAATTTGAGCAAGCGGTCTGCAAAAGTGCGTCAGAGAAGCAAAACCGAATGGACTCTGCATTTAAAGTAGTCTTTACAATAACTTGTTGTGATGATGTGTGTCACAACAGCAAAGGTCTTTCATGATTCAAACAGCCATCCTGTTGCCAAGTGAGGTGCTGTTTTACGTGATTTCAGAAATTGTTTGGGTCACCCTAGGACCGAATGGTTCTGTTCCTCCCTGAGATGCCCTGGCATCTCCTGTGTCATAGACTAGCCTGCCTGTGTCTCTGAACAGTCTGCTTCACCAGGGACGGTTGGCTGTCTGTCATTCTTTTGTGTCTTTTCGGGACAGGTATCGTCACAGATACGTCTGGCACATCCTGGCTGCCATCCCTCTGCAAGGTATTGTGCACTCATGCAATATGTGATTGCTCTAGCAATATATAAAATACGTCAGTATATAGAAATACGTTAATACAAGCATCTGCATCCTGGCTCAGGTTTCCCCTGCCTGCTTCAAAACAAGGACAGGTAAACATTGGCTAGGGACAAGCCCTTACATAGACCTGCATGCTGCAATCATGGTGCAGGCAAAGGAAAGAGAAAATTAATGTGAGAGCCTTTTGCCAGACGGTAGTGACATGTGAGTTTGCAGTATAGGACTGGTCATCTGAGGAAGCCTCATGAAGTGTTACAGTTCTCCTGGGTGGTATGAGGCTACATAAAATGCCTGAATTGCAGCTCTCCAGCAAGACGTGATATCACTGAGATGATCTTCAGGAAAAAAACAAGAGCAGGTAGGAACAGTCAGTGTTTTACAATTTAGAGTCACCCCAGAAATCTGTAGCAAGGTAAGAAATAGTTCTAATCCTTTTCTTCCTGGCACCAGTGCAACCGATTCCAAAAGCTTAAAAGTATCACTCCATTAAATGAGCCTCCTTGGCCCTGGAAGTTTCATTTCTTAGGAATCTGTTATAGCCCATTTCAGTAGTTTAGTGCCCCTACAGTGTCTTTTTAGTTTCAGTTTGATTGCAGTTTACTAAAATACTCGCATCCAAGTGCTGTGGGTTAGCACAACATAAATCATGGCTGTCCTGGCTTTGTTCCCTCCCAGGTTCTTGTGCACCCCCAGCCTGCTCACTGACAGGGCAGTGTAAGAAAAGGCCTTGACATGGTGTAAGAACCACTCAGCTATGGCTGAGCCTTGGGTGTGCTGTCTGCGCTGGTTTGGTCACAAATCTGAAACATAGCACCATGCGAGCCACTGTGAAGAAAAGGAACTCTATCCCAACCAAACCCAAGAAAATAGTAAGACAGGCAGTAGGATGAGGGAAGACAAGGTAGTAGGATAATAACTCAGTAGGGCTTTGCATCATGCATGAAGTCATTATTTTAAATTCATTCTTTCATAAGTATGTATGATGAATTCCTGCTAAATCTCACTTAGGTTTCCCAGGAGGGAAATATTCAGGGGAGGGCTTGGGTGAAAAGAAATTGGTAGTTTCCAGAGCAGCTTAAAAAGAATGCTGCCCAAAAGAAAAGCCCGAAGGAAAACAGGATAAGAAAGGTTGTAAAAGAAGGAGCTAAACAGGTTCTTTTATAATCTAGGGATAAAAGTTTGGCAGAGTTGTGAACTAATTTATTAGGTTAACTGAGATAAGTTAAATGGATAACCCTTTGCAAAACCAGATCTTTTTCATGTAAAGGCGAAGTCAGCAAGCTTTAAACTGCTTCTAAAATACATGTGTTTTTTCTGACAGTTTCTGGTTGGTCTAATTTTACTTTTCCAACATTTTTCTGAAGCTGGCATGAGTGATGAGGAAGCAGTAACAGAGAAAGACACAAGAAGGAAGCAAATGGATTTGAATATGAGAAAAGAGAAAACTTACTGTTTCTTAGTAAATGCTACATAGTATTAAAAGTGTTTGCATATTTGTACACTTTCTGATGCAAAACTGGTAACAGGGCTGCTGGTGGGGTGAATATTCAAGGTGCATAGGGGTAACACATGAGTTCCCTAGCCTCCCCTTTCCCGAGCTCCCTCCTAGCAGTGCTATCTATTAAGTAAATGACAGGCTAAAAGGAGAGGAGGGTTGGATTCCTTCAGGGTGTATATTAATTTCTGTGCCAAGATTCTGAGGTTCCCAAGTGATATTTCCTTTTAAGAAAATTTCTCTCCTATCCACTAAAAGGATGAACAATATTCCAAAGTCACTAATGTGCTTGATATCCAGTTTTTAAAGATTTTAGTTATTATTTAGATTTCTAAGAACTGAAATATAAAAGCATATGGGCAATGCAAAGTCTCTTGATCAAAAATGAATGAAAATAGCAAGTTTCATACTTTAGAGGTGTATTTAGCAATCCAGCTGTTATGCATTCCTCTCTGACTTTTTAGTGGTGTATAATGCCCACTCCCTGTTAGATGTGTGCTGTGGCAGTCATACCTGTTCTTAAAAGGACATGCTTGTGGAATTTCAAATACCTCTCCTGGTCGGTCCCACTGGCCTTCCTCATCGCTTTTTACTAATGAAATTCCAAATAGCAGTTCAAATCTGTTGGGAAGATAGCACCATTTGAAAGCGCTAGAGTTGCTAATGGAGATGACAATGGTTATAAGTGATTTTTCAAAGTGAAGGCACACACTTCCTCCCAGGCTGATCCTGTGGGTTGTATCTCCATTAGCTAGAGATGGCACATTACCACCAAGCCTGGATTCATTAGAAGACCTAAGGAAATGGCAGCCTGCCATGAGCCCTGCAATGCACTGTGTGCATGTGTGTCTGCTTCTTGTGGTTCAGACATGCGATTGGTCTTCCTTCCCGTTTCTTTCCAGTTGGGATGGGGACTGCATGCAGCCCTGTGACGCTGAGAGCCCTGCAAGGGTTGAGAATGTGCTGCTGTGGCTCCAGGCTGCAGACCCACCCCCACCGTGGATGGCAAAAGCAGAGCTGTGTCTGGACAGCAGTGGGGAGGCTGAATGCAGGATGTTTCAGGTTAGGGAGAACAATAAAGAAATGAGACAATCCATCGCCAGATGTGCTGCCAGTGGCTTTCCACTTATTTAGTCTTTTTATTACATTTAAACATTGTTTAAAGGAGGAGGTTTGGGAGTTTCAGTGACTAATGACCAAACAAAGACTGTTTAGCACACAGAGTTTCAGCACAGGGCTGGTGCAAATATTTTAGAACATGATTTTATGTTGTCCCCAAGTTAACCATTACACTATATGTTTCTTTTGCTTTAACAAAATTGTTTGCTTTTCCATTCCCTAGAGTTTCTGGGTTTCAGTATTAAAAAAATCTATCCCCTCCTTCAGAGCATTCGTAGAGATCTTACTGTTCTTTGTAAAGATTTAGTGGGTGAGAGTTTTGGGGAGGGAGATCAAGTATAGCATTGGTTTATCGGTGGTCTGATGGACACCTGGGGTTTGCAGCTTCATGTTTAGGCAGTTCCTCTATCCACTGGCTCACAGCACACATGGGGAGCTGCAGACCCCCTGTTTAGTTGGAGAGGCAATTGTAGCTCCAGTTTTTATGCATGAGGGGCCATTTAGCTTCCTTGCTTGGAATCAGGCGAGTCTGTTTTTTCACAAAATCCATGAATTTAATGGATTTAAAGGGAAAAAACCCCACCCTAGCAAACTTTGGGATGGGAGTAGAAACTGAAAAAGGGAGTTTCTTGGCAAGGAGAGAATGGGAGTTGAGGATAGTTTGGGAAAAGCAGTTTGAGAGAGAGGTGTTGGAGAAAGTCAAGGGAAGGAGGACAGGCACACGGAGGGCATATGGAGACATTTCTGAAGAAAAGAACAGATGACTCACGAGTGTAGGATGGGAGACTTAAATCAAGATGCTACTGGGACACTGCTGCACAGTGTGAAGTTTGCTGGAGGACTGCCAGGTGAGAAAATCAGGAAGGGCTGTGACTTTGCTGCATAGCCGTCTGGCTGGATAAACAATATGGATCCTATCAAGCCACTGGGGAGGACTCTAGGGGAAATTTTCTCTTCAGACTGCTCTGGAATGTCTTCTCCAGGTGGACAGACTTTTCCATCATAAATGAAATCTTAATACCAAACCCACATTTATTCTATTTTGTGATCACAGTAATTGCTCCAGAATAAAATCAATTTTATTCATGCTAGAGAATTTGCAAGAGTTATGCTAGCACATTTGCCAAAGTATACAGGTCCAAATAAGAGCTATAAAACTTCTTGGTCTTGGAGTAAATATGTTGAAATTGTGTTGCTTTTATGAAAGCATTGTTTTAGTAGAAGCTTACAGTTAAATAGTATTGCATGTGCCTTTCTGGTTATGGAATTGTTTGGATGGAGGGACTAGCAGAGAGAGGGATGTGAATCAAGAAAGGGATCTAGGGATTGTTGCTGATGGTTATGGAGGAAAATGGGATCAGAGATCTACCGGAAATTTGTTAACTTGTGAAATTTCTAAGCTAGTGTGCAGGAGTGGACTCAGGAGATAGATAGATAGATAGATAGATAGAGTATAATAATTTCTTTTCCTACTACTTCTCTAAACTCTTCGTCTAAAAATGAAAAGGTACTTTGTCCATGCTGAATAAACCATAGCCTCACTTACATGGCAGTTTTGCCGAGACGAATGTGCAGTGTACACATGGTCTACCATCATGTGGCAACTGAGGAATGATCACAACTGTCATGATTAAAATTAATTTATCATGGTGTCCCTGCAGTTCAATTTAGGTAACCTCTGTTCTCTTTCCTGTGTTTTCTTAATGAACAGAATCTTACAAAAGTTAAGCAATCAGAAAGTTAGAGTTGTCGCTGTCTAAAGTGCACTTCTAATCTGAAAATTATATGCCAATAATGAAGAAGTAATAGCCTGCAAAATGTTGATCCATAAGAGGTTGTGAAGACTATCATACTTCAATCCCTGTTTTGAAGTTTGGGGGTTGTTTAAATATGTTCTCTTTTCTGTCCCTTTTATTATGAGGATAGTGTTGAAAAGAAGATTCTTGAATGTTTTAGAGCCTGAGGTGGTCTGAGCAGGTGTGACTGAGATGCTTTCATATCTACTTATGTAGTAGTACACTTCCTAAGCTCCACCACACACAGCACTCGTACAACTTGAAATGAAATTCAACACGGGCAAGTGTAGGGTCCTGCACCTAGGGAAGAACAACCCCAAGCACCAGCACAGGTTAGGGGTTGACCTGCTGGGAAGCAGCACTGCGGAGAAGGGCCTAGGAGTCCTGGTGGACAACAAGCTCTCCATGAGCCAGCAATGTGTCCTCATGGCCAAGAAGGCCAACGGTATCCTGGGCTGCATTCAGAAGAGCATGGCCAGCAGATCGAGGGAGGTTATCCTCCCCCTCTACTCTGCCCTGGTGAGGCCACATCTGGAGTGCTGTGTCCAGTTCTGGGCTCCCCAGTTCAAGACAGACAGGGAACTACTGGAGAGAGCCCAGCGGAGGGCTATGAGGATGACGAGCGGACTGGAGCATCTCTTGTATGAGGAAAGGCTGAGGGAGCTGGGTCTGTTTAGCCTGGAGAAGAGAAGACTGAGAGGGGATCTCATCAATGCTTATAAATATCTAAAGGGTGGATGTCAAGAGGAAGGGGCCAGACTCTTCTCAGTGGTGCCAGTGACAGGACAAGGGGCAATGGGCACAAACTGGAACACAGGAAGTTCCATCTGAACATGAGGAAAAACTTCTTCAGCTTGAGGGTGACCGAGCACTGGAACAGGCTTCCCAGAGAGGTTGTGGACTCTTCTTCTCTGGAAATTTTCAAAACCCATCTGGACGCAATCCTGTGCAACCTGCTGTAGGTGATCCCGCTTTAGCAAGGGGGTTGGATTAGATGATCTCCAAATGTCCCTTCTAACCCCTACCAATCTGTGAATCTGTGATTCTGTGACTTGGCAGAACCAGCAAACAGGCCATGTTATTTCCTTGTGTAGTGCTTATGTAGTGACAGTATAAATGTCCCCATATAAAGGGGATAAAGGAGTGTGACCTAAACTGTCCCAGATGTGATGATGCACTAATGCGGCTTTGTGATCAGCTGTGCTTGGGGAAAGGAAGAGGGACAAGCACACTCTTTTTGAAGAGGCTGACAGACTTCAGGCACACAAAAGTATCCTATTAATTCACACTCTACTGTGACTCACTGATATAATTAGAAACACATTGTGTTTATTTGTATCCCTAAAACTAATGAGCTTAAATTACTCCTCCTTTAGGAATATTGAGATCCATCTTGTGTTTCAGTGGATCACAAACAGAGGCTAGCTTTTTCATGCTCAACATCATTGTTTATTTAGAAACGTCATAATGCCCTACCACATAGTAATTCCCAAATGCAACCACTCATAAATCAATACAGAGCAGCTTGTTTATCTTGGGAGAGAGACATCAGTTCTGCAGGTTAGGAATTTTGCAACATAAGGGTTTTGTAAAATGATGATTAGCTGTGACCACAGCTGTTAATGACTGAATCAGAGTTGATAGGAATTTTTGCTGAGGGTGTTCACTGCATGCAATATTTGCTTAAAACCAAAGGAGATCCCAAAGCAGCACCTGTGCATGGATTGATGATGCCCTGCCATCCAATAGTAGTTCCAATAACAGAATGTTTTTCTCTACTCTGAATTTCTCATTCTCTGTTTCTTTGCAGGAAATCTTTGAGGATCTTGGTTTTCTCCCTAAATGGAACAGCAACAATTTCCAAAGTTTGAAAAATTTCCAGACACTTCTCCTAACCATTTCTGAACTGTAATTGTCTTAAGATACCATCTTTTTTAATTTTGCTAGTAAAACTCACAAAATACCCACCAAGTCATATTCAAAGATGATGTGCAATGTTTATTTTTATCATACATTTTCCTAGTGAAGCACAAGTATGGGAATTAAGGTAAAATGCTGCACCATGAAGACCTGGATCTTGAGGAGGTTGGTGGGGTTTAGCAAGACAGGATGTTTCAAATGCAGACATTTTGAATGACTGGACTGATTTAGACTTATGTGAAAAACTCATGTATGATAAATAGATTTTCGTTATTTGATCCTAGTGATATGAAGGTTTACGTCAGCATTCAGTGCATGTCTTTTTCCTACTTTGCATATTATAATTTAGAAAATAATGGTGCATTTTTTCAAGTTTTCACTTTTCAGAATTGTTTCTACTTTTTGTGATTGAGATAGATAGATTATGTTGGATGTTAGTACATTCCTTATTATATAAATATGTGATTTTGAAATGCAATGCATTACAGTGCTTGCTGTAGTGTAATACAACTACTCCACCAAAAAAACAGTTTGTTCCCCCAAGATCCAAACAAACAAAGTATGTTCTGTATTTACTTCATGCGTTCAACCACAAGAAATTTGACCTTCACTTAATTTGCATGTTTTTTCTCTGTTTAAAAACATACAACGTCCAACATTTATCTAGCTTGTGTTAAAACCACTATAAAAGATTATTGTTTCAGTATGTAACACAAACTAATACAAGTGGAGCATTTTTATTTTCTGTATAATGTAATATCAAAAATCTAATATTTTCAAAAGATAGAGAAGATTCTTCATTTCAGTTGGCAGTTAATGTTATGCAGGGAGAAAGGTGCCTGTGTTTATGGTTACCATTATTCATTTATATAAAACATTATATCTTTACATCATTCTTCATATTCTTCCAACTTAATTTAGGTTATGAAAGTTGAAGGAGAGGTTACAAGCCAGACTCTTTATTGATTTTGCTCGTTTATACCATCTGCAGATTTTTCTTCCTTCAACTTTGGTACCAGGAAATGGTGGAGTCAGGAAATCCAGAGCACTGACCATGGAGAATGTGGGTTTCAAAAGAATCAGGCTAGTTTTAACAAAATACAGAGCCGATCTTTTCAGCAGTGCCAACTATTTGGGACTCCACACAGAATCCATGGGAGTCATCAGTCTGTACAGCTGCACATTGGGAAGGAGACCAATAAACCTGCAAGTGTAGGGTCCTGCACCTAGGGAAGAACAACCCCAAGCACCAGCACAGGTTAGGGGTTGACCTGCTGGGAAGCAGCACTGCGGAGAAGGGCCTAGGAGTCCTGGTGGACAACAAGCTCTCCATGAGCCAGCAATGTGTCCTCATGGCCAAGAAGGCCAACGGTATCCTGGGCTGCATTCAGAAGAGCATGGCCAGCAGATCGAGGGAGGTTATCCTCCCCCTCTACTCTGCCCTGGTGAGGCCACATCTGGAGTGCTGTGTCCAGTTCTGGGCTCCCCAGTTCAAGACAGACAGGGAACTACTGGAGAGAGCCCAGCGGAGGGCTATGAGGATGACGAGCGGACTGGAGCATCTCTTGTATGAGGAAAGGCTGAGGGAGCTGGGTCTGTTTAGCCTGGAGAAGAGAAGACTGAGAGGGGATCTCATCAATGCTTATAAATATCTAAAGGGTGGATGTCAAGAGGAAGGGGCCAGACTCTTCTCAGTGGTGCCAGTGACAGGACAAGGGGCAATGGGCACAAACTGGAACACAGGAAGTTCCATCTGAACATGAGGAAAAACTTCTTCAGCTTGAGGGTGACCGAGCACTGGAACAGGCTTCCCAGAGAGGTTGTGGACTCTTCTTCTCTGGAGATTTTCAAAACCCATCTGGACACAATCCTGTGCAACCTGCTGTAGGTGATCCTACAACCTGCTGTAGGTGATCCCGCTTTAGCAAGGGGGATGGACTAGATGATCTCCAGAGGTCCCTTCTAACCCCTGCCATTCTATGATTCTGTGATTCTGTAATTTACATTTCTGAGACTGAGCATTACTGATCAAACCTTGACATCCTTGCACCTCAGTGCATGGGACTGTGACAGGAACAATGGAAACTGAAAGCCAAATTTTGCTGTGAAGCTAGAGTAACTTTATGTAACCGAGTATTTATTTAACTGGACTAAGGAGTTATGCAAGTTTCACAGAGGGTCTTGAAAGTAGGTCGGGGGGCTGAACCCCGTGATCAAATTTGCCAGTGTTGCTCCATGCATTTTTGTACTCTTTTGTATTCTTTTGGGACCTCTGTAATTCTGGAAGCCTCTTAGATGCTACAGTTTGCTAAAGAGTTCAGAGATTAGCAAAGACTGGCAAAGAAGGATCTAAACAAATCTGTCTCTCAAGGGTAACCTCAATGACAAGCTCAGCATCATTGTGAAACCACAGGTCATATCAAACCACAAATCATAACATTCCTAAGTGGTTCAAAATATGTCTGTGTGTGGAAGGACAAGAAGGTCCATAAGGCCATGTTTACAAGGCATTTGAACACCTAACTGCCATTGCCATAAGCCTAGGTTCATAAAGTAGCTTTGAGCCTCTGCTTTTGGGGTTCTTTTTACTAGCTAGTAGTTTCTGTTTCCAAACAGTGAAGTCCTCACAGAAGTAGTCTAAATTAAAGTTCTCTCTTCACACAGAAAAATCCCTGCCTGTAATCTGCCCAGCTGTAAGTGAATGTACTAATAAGAGGCTCTCCCTTTAATATAAGGAATTGCAGTTCTCTATCTACCTACTAATGTGAATTGGCTTCCAGACTTCAGAAAAAACAAAATGTCGAACAATGTTTAAAACAAGAAAAAAGGTTTGGAGTACTTTCCTGCTGCCTGGATTTCACAGCCCAGCTTCTTCTCCAGTGGATTTGAAGAGCTAGGCCTTTGAGAGTTTATCCACCAAAGCAGGGTAATGCATGGGAAGATAATCACTAGAGGTGCTGAGGAAAGAAATGAGGTTTAAGCGTTAACAACAACTGATGTCCAGGTGGATGTGTCTTCCTGAGCATTTAACGTGGTCAAGTATACTCTTGTTAACCACTCAGTGATAAGATGCCAACATCCATGACACCAAACCAGGTGATTCTGGAAGGTGCTGCATACCCTGCAGCTCCCACTGACCTCATGCTTTTCAGGGCTCACTAAGCCCTGGAGCATCCTGACTCGGGATTTGGTCCATTGCCAAGCTGATTGGCAGCTGTGAAGGCAAATAAAACATAGTTGGTTGGAGTGTCGAATGAGTACTTCAGATTTTGAGAAGGGTAAAGGTGTACTAATATTTACAGTCCTAAATTAATCTGAATAGATCTAAAACAATTTATTCCAGCTGCAGGGGGAATGCAGACAGCTGCATGATATTCTCAGATTTCCTGTTAGAGGTAAACGAATGCCTGCAAAAGGGAGAAATTATCTGTCTGGGGTTTTTTAAGGGTGGGGACGGAGTTACATGTTGCAACAGGGACATTTTTCTAGTTGAAGCCTTCCTTATTTGGAATTTGTAAATGTATTTGTCTCCTCCTTCCCACACAGCTGGACTCGTGTGTTGTCTCCTGGAATTGAAATGATCACCCGTTCTTTTCTGGACAGCTTTAGCCAAGCGTTACTTTTGAGCAGCAGTATTCCATGACACCTTCATCTAATACATAAAAATTAGAAAAAGAGAACCTATATTAGAATGCAGTTTCTAAATATTTGCCTAGCTCAGAAGATGCTATTAGAATAGTTACATTCTATATGCTTGCTGAAACACGATGAGTAAACCAGGAGGGAGGACAAATTATTCCACAAGAGCAGAAGTAATGAAGCCTGATTTCCTCCAAATCTGTACGCTCTGTCACCCAACACCTCTGCCTGAAATAAGCCAGTTTCCCTCCAGTATCCCCTGAGATCTGCATCTCAGTAACTTGAGATCTTCCTGCGCTGGCAGTGTTTCCAGTTCAGCACTTGCCTCTATGTCCTTTTTTTCTTTTTTTCCCCTGTGTTTCTGAGATGAGGCGAGAAACACAAGCTGGAGTTAAGAATGAGCAAATGAGCTAGGCAGTGCCAAGGGGCCAGCCAATGCAGATGGGGTGAATGGCCCCCCCCACCCTGTGCCAATGGGAACTGGGCATAGCCGTTCCCCCAGCTTTGCCCTCGGTAAGGATACCGGGTTTTATTTTCTCTCTCTGTAGATACAAAACATCTGGGCAATTAAATATTTTTGAGATGTCTAGTTTTGCCACGCAGGCTGAAATGGATCAACAGGTTCAAAAGTGAGAAGAAAGACAGACTGACAAGGCTTTCCTCTATGGACAGGTATGCTGATAATACTGGTAAGAATATCTGCCATTCAGCATTAATAGACATAGCATATGCTATTTGAGACATTTGTATGGCGTGTAATGATTGTAGTATAGAAACCTAGATAAATAAAAAAATTAGTAAACTACTAGAGTTGGGTAATTCAACAGCTATGAAGTTTAGCATAAAAGACAACAGGGTGCCTTCTCGTGCCGTTGAGCTGGAGGGTTCATTTCTAAATTAATAAATGGACTCAATGTCTGTTCTTAGTTCCTTAGTCTTAATTACATGATGTAGAAAGAACAAAATTCAAGCTCTACAGATCCTTTTCTTGATATTTTTGCCTTTTTTAACAGAGTAACCAAAACCATCTCTGACTTCCCAGATGGGTTATTATTTAGGATTGGATAAATGTATTTAGGGTTTGGCAAGTTTTCTTTGTTTTCCACCACCCAGCCATGCCAGCTGGGTATTCTAATAAATAAACATCACTGTATGTAGTAATTTTAAAAAAATTCTAATAGATTGTGTTTATGGGAGTTGTGATGTCATAACCACATTGTGTATGTTATTATCATGAGATCTTAATCTACAGAGGAAAAAGAGTGCTTTAACCCTTACATGAATACTAATCCTCATTCTTCTTGTACAAATTTATTCCCTCCTATTCCCTGTAATTTTTGCTGTCACTATGGATCTTCACATAAGAAAATTGTTTATTTGAAGTCTTTTCTACTATTTCTTGCTAGCATTTAAAATTTGACTCCTATGCACATCACTTGAAGTGACGTAACTTGATTGCTCTCAAGAGGTCTTTTCATGTTGATCACAGTGGGAGAACTTTCTTCATGTGGATAGGGCAATTATATTCAAGTCTCAAAAGACAAGACTGTATGCTTTTAAAAATGGCTATTGTAACTGGGTCCAACAGTATAAGCTATTCAGTATAAGTAAATACTATTTAATGGAAACATAAAAATAACTAACTTGAAAAATTCAAAATTATATAGACATTTGTTACAGCTCATGAAATAACTTTTATTAATTGCTGTTACAGCAGTTACAGATAAAATGTGTTTCTGATTCAGTCGCTTGATTGTGACAAAGTTACTTAATAGCCCTTTGCCATCAAAGGAGTTCAAAAGTATGGATAATTAAATATCTATCTTATCTATCTATCTATTTATTTTGGAGACAATTAAATATCTATCTGTTTCAACTAAGATACTCAATTCATTCTCTGGATGAGACTACAGCAAAATCTACTACTCTGTGTAGGTGAAAAATTCTGATCGCTTTTTCTAACACCCCAATCCCCTATTTTCTGCCCCTCTCTTTCCTTTTGTGCCAAATATTTTCTGTTTGGCAAATGGATGGACCATCCCTGTCCTTTGTGCCATTTTAGTAGCCTTTAGTAGTTGTTGACTCTACTCATTATTACCTTGACATACCTGCCTGGAGAAGGGCAGCCACTTTCTCTGTCCACGTCGTCAGATGCTCTTCAGAACCAGAGAGATTTTACCATAACACATGACATTATTCCTTTATAAGATCCCCTAGGTTTTGACATTTGTGCATGACATATTGCCAGATTGCTCATCAGTCTGAGGATCTGTGCTGCCTGGTTTTCCCAGAGTGTCTTCTGCCTCTTGTCTCCAGTCTTGGGAAGATTCACCTTTAGCAATCCATTAAGAAGTGCAAGGGTAAGGCAGATAAGCCACAAGAGAAAGTGGAAATGAAAGGGGACTCCTGAAAGGAGATACAGAGACAGGTGCAGTATGGAAAGTGTGAAAGGGTAATTCAAGACAACAACCTTGTGCGACTCCTCAGTTTTTTATAGGACTTGGAGCACGCCGATACGCCCTCAAACCGTACCTCTGCTTTTCCATGACCCCTGAGCACAGAAAAGAGTTGCTGGCCTGTAAAATACAGCGTGCCCTATAACTGTATAGCTTAGCTATGTTTTGAGGGGTTTGGCTTTATCGGTTACTGAATAACAATAACAGAACATAAATCTTGGATTAAGCTTTCTCCCCAAGATTCTCTACTCCCATGATTTCCTGCCTGTAAAACCTCCTGCTGCCTCCAACTACAATCTTACTGTCACGTATCAAATCCAGATGAATTAACTGTAGGATCACTGAACCCAAAGGGAGCTCTTGTTTTTCCCGGTATTACAACAGAATGAATCTGATGATTACATCAGCCATTTTACTGGAGTGATTCTTAGGAGTTTTTCTGAATCTTCATATCTGTCCTTTGACATCCATTTTAAGCAACACCAATATGTAGAGAGTCAAATGGTGGGCTTTCTTCTGCTGCTCCTACGGCAGTATATCCTGTATAATCTTTCTGAGAAGTTGAGCGTGCACCTAGTTTCTTTAAATATATCTAAGACCAGGGTAAAGCACACTCTGTTAAACAGCCTAAGATGATAAATGCTAAAGTGGGAAAATGCTAAAGTGAATAGGTCTGGGACCAAGAGTCTCCAAACACATGGTAAAGTTAGAATTGTGTCTCCACCAACTGCTGTGTTTTTCTTACCATGTCCTGGCAAAGAGGCTGTGGCTGTTTCAGCATATCCTGTTTCTTGATCAAAAGGAAAAGCTTACGATGGCCTATACATTGTGCAGAAGTCCTCCCAACCATTCCGTAAATCCTTTACATTTTTTCACAGGCAGATGGTTTACATTTTCCATTCTCTGTTATATCTGCATTGGGATACAGTCTTTTATCTTACAGTGACTTCAACTGAAAAATAAACACCCATCTATTACACCATATTTCTTCCATTGAGAAAGATTCTGCAAAATGCTATTTAAGCTTATTACCTTTGCCTTAGAAATCTTAAGACTGTATAAACCTCTTTGATATGAAGTATTTATTTTAGGCTCAATAACAGCATACAATAAATTAAGAATAATTTATGTGATAATTTATGTGGGATTCCTACATTCCTACAGTACTTCCCAGCCAAAAACCTCAAAGGTGGAGGATAGTAATTTTTCTTGACTTTTCTGGGCTCAGAAGAAATAGCAGTATTGGTACAGCTGGCAAAAAGGTGATTGATTCCTTTCCCATCTGCTCCTCTGAGAATGCTGTCTTTGTTTTAACGTTATTATAACTGACAAGTGTCTTCTTCAGCCGGTGCTGCCTAGAAGTGTGTATACCTCCCATGCAAGTCAATCATTTGCTAATTCAATAGAGTCTAAACACAAACTTGAGGAGGCAAAGTCGTATCACTTGCACTAATTCGCTTTATCCTAATGTTCTTAATAAGAATCCAGTTTTGTTACTCTAACCCGGGGTTCACTCTGGCTCGTCAGCCCTTGGATGTCTAGATTTTAAGTGGGAAGAGTACCATGTCATATGGTCACTCAGTAAATGGTACTCAGTTACCTGGACTTTAGAGAGGCAAATAATTCACTAAATGTGAGTGGAAAGGGCACAGTCATCACTTCACCATTGCTTCCCTTCTTCCTGTCTCTATATTTCCTCTTTAAGGGGAAGGGGGGGTGGGAGGGTGTCATATTCTTTCCCATTGCTCTCACAGACCATAGCATTGGCTCAGCACGGGAGAGGGTGAACAGCTGCACGGGGGCAGGAATAAATAGTCAGGACTGAAGGAGGACGGGAAACTTTAAAACCAGTGTTGCCACTAGAGATGTGCAAGATGAAATTGCACCCTCCATGATACCACAGAGCTGAAGGTTTGCTAACATACCAAAAGTCACGCGGTGACATTCTTGCCTGTATATATCGCATCCCCAGAAAGCACAGAGCTGGTTGCAGCCATAAATCCAATTAGTGAAAAATTCCAGCATTTCTACATATTTTTCATTTTGTTTTAGTTGAAGTTTTTTTTGCTGAATTTTAAATGCTTCGTTTTGAATTCAGATATTTGTAGATTTTTTTATTCCTTATTTTTATTGTACATATTTTTAAGTTATTATTTTGTTATATATGTTCATAATTTTGTGATTAGAATTACAGTAGGTATTTTGGTAACAATTATATTAAATTTCACTCAGTAAGTTAATTACAGAGGTTAGGAAATTATATTCAGGTATTTCACTGTTCACTATTTCGTAACTGATACTAAAAAGACAATACAAAGAAAATGACTGTATAAAATCAAAATGTGGACAATTTAAAATACATTTCAAAATGAAAATATTTTTGAAATTACACAGCCCAATACTTTTCAACTGTCTTACTTCATTTTAACTCAAAGTGTCATTTTCATATTTTTCAGTGAAATTAACATTTCCTGTTTGCTGCTGAAGATATACACATATTCTGCCACTGCAATGTAGCAAGATTTGCCTCAGTAAGTGTGCTAACAACTGTACCTGTGAACTTCTGTCTACAGTTGGCAAGAGTAAAGCCAAGGATTCAACTTGAGCATGCCATCTCAGTTTTGAGAGGCTCTTGAAGAGTGGGCAAAGAAACAATAGAATGAAAATAAATAAATAAAAAATAGAAGAAAAAGCTGCAATACCAGCATGCCAGATGCAAGCCTTTAGTATTATTTTGCTACTTACAGCCTGTATGGCTGAGCTATTTTGTACTTACCTTTTTTGCTGGAATCTAGCAAACTCTCCACTTGCACAGCTTTTCTGTCTTTCACCAGAGGGTCCCAGTGGATTGCATGGTCAAGATCTGATTTCTGAGGAGGTGGTGGTCTTTTCTGTACAATAGGATGCTTAGTGAGCTCTATGTGTGCATTTTCTGATACTGCAGTCATTTTGTTGTGGTAATCAATTTTACACAAAAGAGAGAAGGTAAGATACTTTTGGAAGCAACCACGAAGACTTTCTAGGTTAACTGGAAAGGAGTGTGTTTGCATGAAGTTTTAGCATAAAAGATGTAACATTAGACCTTTACTAATTTCTCTTTTGGTTCTGAGACAACAATCTCTCTATGCATATTAAAACATGTAATTAAATAAGTGAGCAGATGTTCAGAATTTCCTCTCTTTTTTTTTTCTTTCAAACCTCTCCTGTTGGAAATCCATTGTTCCAGTTCTCTGATTGTTTGGATCATTCCTGGAACTCTTGTTTTTAACTTAAAAATTCCAGAAATGTTGTCCTGCTATTTGTCTGCCCCTTTCTTTTGCAACTGCACACAAAAGCACTTTGCCGACAGCATTTACAATACAGAATAAGATAATATTTAAATGTCTGTAACCAGCTGTGTATGTTTGCATTCAATGTTTTTCTTTTAAATAATCAAGTGTGTGCAAAAGATGTGGCATTTTATACAGGTATCCTGAGATCTATTTCAGGATCAGCCAGCAGAAAAGTAATAATGGATATATACCTACAGCAGCGTAATGCTAAACTTTTAAAAAGGGGTCGTCACAAATTTATGCTGTTTCAATTGTCAATATCTATGACATTTCTCAGTTACAGAAATACAGACACCCTCCTTTTACCTATAAAATTCATACTTCGCAGTGCTTTCATCCCATAATTCTTTCCAATTCCAAATTTGTCACTCAGTTCCCACCATAGTACCTCTTTCCCCTTCTGCTAATTTCAGGAAAGATTCTTCGTTTGACAAAACAGTCATGGCAATGGCAAGTCTTGGTGTGGCAAACCACTACATCAACCACACCAGGTACCCTCAGATTTCTGCATGTGAGGCATTTGTGTGTGATTAGATACTGTTTCTGTGGCAGGTTTGATGGTAGATGGGGCAGTAGGCTCATTTTGGTTCCTGAGTCCTGCCAGTTGCTTCGGACTGCTGGTGAGTATCATTATTTCACAACTGCTAGATAGATACTTGGACAATAAAGATTTTGAGTTGCTTTTCGGTATTGAATATATAAGCAACAGTCTAATGCGAGTTCAGGCAAAGAAAACTGAAGGCTGTGCAAGTGGAAGATGTCTCCTAGATGAACTTTTAGCTTGGCCATATCTTCCCTATACTGTAGTAGCAACTGATCCATTGAGCTGTGAGGTGCTGGGGTAGTGCTGGGGAACCTATCTTGTACAACCTTCTCTGATGGTAGTAAGGGATACAGCATGACAACAGAGATGGCAATAACAATAAACACAGTTGTTGGGCAACAGTCAACTTGGTTGCAGTTTCAGAAGGATAGTCATAATGGTAAAATGAAGTCACAGTTCCCCATGGTGGATTCTTTAGTTCTTGCCTATTACAATCACACCACTTTGTTTAGGGATGACACAATGAATTTGGGGACAATACTGAGATAATTATTGGAATGAACTCCAAGCGTCATTATTTCTGCTACATATTACCCACAACAAGTAACCATGAAGATATTTGAAGCGATCCCACATAGTCTTTTTATAACACAATAAAATATATTTATGCAACTCAAGTATCTATTACATGAGTGAAGGAGAAGAATGAAGTAGTATTACAAAAGCAGCATACTGGTAGGGATTTGTCTCACTTGCTTTTTAAAAAAATATCAATTATGTTAGCTAACCTTTGAAAATAATCCGTTTGAGAAATAAAAACCATCAAAGGGAATATATGCAGTTGTTCTATTCAGAGATAGAGTCCTGTATAGTTGCATTTGGTCCAACAAGTTTGTTCGAGATATTTCCCCTAATATTTTTTTCAAAAATTGCTCATTGTCTGAGAAGATTCTTTAGCAATAGGACAGATCCCATAATGTACAGAATGTGAGCAGAGGGAAGTAAAGAAACTGAGAATGGAGTAAACCACTGTAACTTGATATGTATTACCATTCAAACAGAATTATTTAAGGGAAAGTTAATTACCAAGGGGAAAGAAAGTGATATGCATCAGGAGAGGCAGCTCCTGAAGGAGTAATGGAAGGGTTAGGACGAGACCAGATCTTTCTTTGGAAGGTGTATTGTCCACTGTGCTCTATGCTGCTTCTTCCATTTGACAAGATCTTTCTGGCCCAGAAAAGCAGTAGTTAAATACTGTACACCCATATAATGCTATATTAACTGCACTGCTGTCTATACTTGTTTCCTGACTAGTCTGCACCCACTCTGTATCTTATGACAACATTGGCCAGAGATTACAATCCAGAGACTTGTGGACAGAACTCAGTTGATGTGAGGTCTGTGTTTTGCCCTTTGTGCTTCCCAAATCCAAATGGAGACAAGATGTCAGGGTTCAACATTTGAGATTTCCATGTCTTTTGAAATGAGATTAGAAAGATTATAGTAAAGGGTTGCGTTCTGATGTACTCTTGTCTCCAAATTTAAGAAAGAAAATACTCACAGCCCTAACAACAAAAATATGGAAAGGGGAATAAGGATGAAGGAGAATACAGCCAGATTTGGCAGAAAGGCCGAAGGTTGCACTTGGGTTATTAATGTTTTGCAAAAAGTCAGCCATCCTGGGAGTTGAAGAAACATCTGTAATGGCTAGTCCACATCAAATGAGTATGATGCCAGTAAACAAACCCAGAGAAAAGAAACTGAAGTTTTTCAGATCATGGATCATGTTATTAAGATTCTTCAGCTCCACCTATGAGTTCTGTGAATCCCAAAGATCTCCTCACACAAACATGGAATAAATGGTGCCTCTGAAGAGTTCATAAGGAGCCCTCTGCCTAAACAATTTCTCAGGGCCTAACGCCTGGATTAACAACACACTAAAGTGAGCAGAGAGAAAAGAGTGATGAACAAAAGGTATAAATAAAACACAAAGTGATTATTTTTGATCAGTGCTTTTCATCCTTTACAGAATTCATACTGTTCTTGCATATCAGTATAGAGCAGAAATTAATGTGATGAAGTAAATGGCATACATATGCCTAAATGAATATAAGACAAGAAAGTGAATACTCTTTGTTCAAGGTGGGTGAAATGTCTCAGCATTTGCCTGGGCAATGTTTTGGGGAAATGTCTAGAATATGCTTTTATGTAATCCATGCAAAATAAGCGCGTCCCATCTACATTTTGTGGGTTATCTTTACTTTGAAATATGTTATCTCCAGTTTGATCAAGACGCAGAGAAAGCAATGGGACTATCAGCAAAATATGAGTGATGTTACTCTACACAGTGGTCTCAAAAATTTGTTGCAGTAGATCTGTGCCGGTGCCACTTTTTGCCAGCCCTGGAATGAATTTCTTACCTTCAATGATTCACGCAAAAATCATTCTGTGTTTTTATACTTTCACTTTCCTTGTTACTCATTCCTCTGCATTTTGAAATGTCTTGACTTATGGAAAAAACACGCTACCAAGGCTCAGGGTAGCTATAAACTCAAGATGTTGCTGAGATGTGAAATCATGTACTCTCTATGCTGAGATTCATCTTTGTGTATCAACGACAGCAGGAAAAGAGCCTTTCCTGTGAAGTGTCTGTTTATAACCTCTGAGATGCCATCAGCTGAAGTAGAGTATGGAACAGTAGTCATCTGAAAGGAAAAGAGAACACTTTGTTGTATTATGGAAATAAACACTTCAGAGTTCACATTTTATTGGCACAGGCGCTAATTTGAGCACATGGTGAGGGAAGAAGTCATGCAATGAGGGACCAAGGGAATATTAAATGAGAAGATGGATTGAGGGGGTGCTTGAAAGGGGTAATCAAAACCAGGAGGATTTGATACTTCAGAAAAGGAAACACTACAAAGCATATACTGTTCATCCTGGACATCATTTGGAGCGTCCATAAAATGGGTGTGGGGTTGGTAATAAAAACTGTGCTTGCTTGAAAAGCATCCAATAGCTTCCCATGAGGTTCCCAGAACAAAAGTTATTTTAAAATTCCTTTTTGTAAGTGAGCCTATGATAATCCTGGTATAGTTATGTTGGACATCTGCTTGGACTTTGAGGTTTATCTCTTCCTCAGGGTCAGCTTCAGGGCTTAGGACATGGATCTTGTGGGATCCAGGTTTTAAGTTCTGGTTAAAATTGCAGTTGTGATTGTAAAGGTTACTTCATTCCCACCAGGCATGACCTCAGGGAAGAAAAAGACCCATTGATAATGTTAGGGGCAGGAACTGAAAACGTGTGCATATGTCTGATTGTTGTCCATTACTGTTCTATGCAAGAGCCCTTTTGTTGCAGCACTGGAGCTTCCCCTGGAATCGCCTCTGTCCATTTTCTTCATTTTGCCATGTGCTTCTCTAGATCTAGGCATTACAGTGCTGCTGTTGAGACAGGAGGTGAGCCTCTCCTTTCCCCAAACCATAAGCAAATCTGTGCAGTGGTCCCTCCAGAACCAGGTGTGACTGATCTAAGACCAAGAGTGCTGTGTGATGCTAGCACTAAATCCTTGAAAATGAGGGAGATCTAGTGGCATGCTAGTATTTAAAGATGACACTGAGTCAGTATGATACCAGAGCAGTAAAGGAAACATAGTGAACCAAAGAGGTCCTGATATGAATGAAACCAATTTGGGGCATCCATGGGAAAGCGCTTTAAGGAGTAAAGTTCATTAAAAATACACCAAACTTTTTTTCTCCAAGTAACTGAGTGAATTATCTGATTTTCTAGAAGTCACTAGCTGACAATTTAAGAACTAATAGTGGGATGTGATGTAGACAAGTCATAAGAGAAGGACAGGTGGCTTATCCAGTTTGTTGTTTAATAGCTTCTCTTTCTTCCTGCCAAGTCCCAGAATGCAGTTTTTTTAAAAACCTGGCTGACTGGCTCAAGTGAGTGAGGTCCAGTCACCACAGCAGATCATCCCAAAGGCTTGCCAGGCGGTGGGGTGGGAAGAACCCTGGGGCCACCCTTCTTCTGAGTGGCTAGCAATACAAGACCATGCTCTTCCCCAACGTCAGCACTGAGCTCCACATAGCCTGAAGCTCTGAACGCTTTCCCAGAAAGTACTTGCTTTTTCTTTGGTATTTGGTTTGGTTTATCTGCCTGCTAGGTTTCCCTCTCTTCTTGCCTCGCAGCTAGATTTGATAATATCAGAGTGAAGAGTGTGGCTAGCAGCCCATTTCTGTACTTTACTGACATCATTCTTCGTGTTTTCATAACAAACTAATAACATATGTTGCATGCACCCAAACTTTCTGAGGTTGAACTTGTCTTATTCTTTTTTTTTTTTTTTTTTTGAGGGGGGACATTCTGCTTGTCACCCCTGTAGCAGACATGAAGAATTTGGGATCCTCCTTTTTGTGACATGTCTCTCTCTCCTTCATAGAGATTTGATAATTTGATGCTGTAGATTGATTATAAATGGCACAAATTCCCCACCTTGACTCTGACTGTAGCAATCCTGCAGGCAGACACTAATCAATCAGAAACTATCAGCTGAATAAACTAGTGATACAGCCTGCTGCCTTCAAGGCTCTGTGGCTTCCTACCATTTCTCCTCGGCTTGCCATCAGCTGGGAGCTGTCTTCTCACTGATCTTCATGTCACCATCTCCATCTTTCTCAGAAGTGCATACTCACTGTGTACTTCTAATGCTTTTCCAGTATCTTCTTGGAAACCACCACAGCACCCTTAGGAGTCAGTGGCATGGACCAGCCTGCAGTCCCAGCTCTGCAAAAAAGAAAGATCAGAAATATTTCCCCAACTCTATTCTTGTCACTGAGCTATCCCCAAAGGCATCTACTGTGTCATTAGTCCTGCAAGAAGCTTTTGTAACTACAGTTTTTAAAACACAGAAAAATGCACACAAGTGAGTTTTGTACTAATAGAAGGAGCCATTCTGAGTCTGATCTACATCCTTTATTCTGTTATGATCTTTTCTGCACCAAAGATAGGGTCCAATACCCAGCAGCATTACTGTTTTACACACATTAATTTTAGGTGAAAACATTATTCCTACTGTATTGCAAGTAGGGATGTCCCATTTCTGTATCATATTCTATGTCACAGTCTCTGTAGGAAACTGATTTGTAATTAATGCATTTTGAAAATCCATGACTTCTGTCATAAACAGGTTTTCTTGTGCCATGTTGCACACCACCAGGTACAGAGATTTGCTAAACTATTTGCCAGCTGATCATACAGGCTTCAGCAGAGATCTTCCTCTTTTTTGTCTGAATGGATCAGAAGCTTAAGGATCAGATGAGATCAGATTTAGGGTTTGCAAGAGCAAATATGTCAAGTAGGAACAGAGAACTGCAATGGGATGGCAGGCTGCACCAAGACGATAATGCTACGTAGGCACAGTGCTCTGAGATGCAACAACAGCATATTAGAGGGTTAAACATACTAAAGAGTTAAACTGGAGACCTGTTTAATTCCATTTATAAATCAGGCTCAAGCCTTAGTATGTTTCCACCAAAGGTCTGCCAGAAAGAGGCCCTGGAAAACAGGCTCTCTGGAGTCTGTAGGGATACACAGAGCTCTGGCCAATTTGATCACAAGTTGACACGTAGCCACATTCTGCAGTGAAGCACAGGTTTGTTGGACCAATAAAAATTCGGAGAGTGTTTTGTGAAGTTCTTCAAGAAGTGTATCTTGCAAAATATGATACCCAGATTCTGATGATAAAGGCTATCTTTAAGCTTTAAAGCTGTTGAAGCCTTGGGTGTTTAGTTTTCTGCCAGCATGTGAATTCACAACAGTAGTTTTCAGGTGTTTTGGAGACTGATTGGTTTAATGCAGATTTTAATAGGAAAAAAACCTGTGAGGAAGCAATTGTCCTCATTTCTCAGTAATTTTGGAAACTTTGGTGCATCACAAAATGTAGCAAACATCTTGGGTTATAAGCTAAGAGGATAGATTTTAAAACAATCGTTCAGTACCTGAAGTATTTTATTTTTGATGATGATTATGATGATGACGAGGAGGAAGTGCCAGTAGTGCTTGCTGTAGATGTGCAATAATAATGCTCTGTTGCAGAGCTAACTCTCAACACATAAAAAGCAAGCAGTTTCCTAGGACAGTGGTGCTCAAAAGGTTAAGCTGAGATACACAGATAGGGTGGCCCAAAAGGAGTGGATCTGTAGAGCAAGTTGGAAACAGAGGACTCAGACCTCAGAGCATACACATTTCCAGGGAGTTAACTTCAAATTAGCTGTGGTGTCCTGGGCTGAATGCTCATCAGTGGTTGGAGTGCATGAGGTGCACCAGGAGACTGGTTTCAAAGGTCTTGACAAAGACTGAGTGTTGCCCACCGTTCTGGACCGCCAGGCTGGCTGGCATCTGCTGAGCATGGATAAAAACGTTATTTCCAGCAGGAACAGCCATTGCTCTCTCTTCTGCTATTCTCCTTGCAGTAACAGGACAGCAAGCTGGACACTTTAAGGTTCTGCTTATTTCCCTTCCAGCTCCCTGTGCAGCTCTAGGGCTGAAATAAGCTTTGTGAAGCATTTCCTGTACTTGGCTGTTGCAATCTCAGGCTTGCATACCATCCAAGAGCCCTACTTGCAACAAAAGCAGATGAAATGAGAAGAGACACGTGTCCTTGGTCCAACTCTGTTGGTCCAACTCCACAGGTGAGAAATAGTTTACAGTATCTCAATATACCAGTTCTTCAAACTTTAACTTGCTATTCCTCCTAGAGAGCTGATAAATCTCGGTATGACTAGCGCTCAGGGGACAAATACAACATTGCTGGTTCATTTCAGTGAAGCTGCCAGAAAAATACCAGGCATCTGAAAGCTTGTAAAACACTTAATAAAAAGGGCCAACAACTTTGAAAATGCCACCATTCATTATATTAAACAATATCAATCTACTGACATTTAATGCCATTTAAAAAAAAAAAAAATCCACTTGCAAGTTACTTCTGGTCAAATGTTCGCTCACTTTCACACAGTCTCACCAGACAAAAGCTTGAAAATATTGGTATATTTGGAGAAAAGCTGATACCTATTCAAGTTGGTTTTAAGTGCAGTAATGATCAGAAAACATTAAGCTTCACAAAAGAAAAAGTTAAATGCCATCTGGAACAAAGTTTTACATGCTGCAAGTGATTCATGCATTCACTCTTCCTTTTCTTATTGAATCCTTAAATTTTTTTTTCCAAAACTTCATTTGAATTAAGAGTGCATTGTTACAGTTTTTTTTTCTTTGCTAAGCAAAGTGGTGAAAACGTGATTCACTTCTTTCCCACATATCCTCACTTGCAAGACTTGGTTTATCAGTCTTATTGCCTGCCACAGCTTAGAACCCAAGGCATGGAGTTAACCACTGACAGAGTTACCAACTACACAGAAAAATTACTCATGAAACCACAGCCTCCTTAATTCCATCTAAGACAGCCTGGCGTAATTTTTGTCTCCTGCTCACATTCTGGATAGTGGTTTTCACATCTGCTGTGGTTGCTTCTTGGTTACTTTCCTTATCGCTCTGTGGATCTCCTTCAATTCCTCCTAATGCTCTGCTGACCCTCCCCTCCGAGGAGGAGGTGGCTCTCCCAGGTGTCATACCTTCAAACAGGGCTGCAGGCCTCTCTTGCTCCTTTGAGCATCTGGAACTGCCTGGAGGGAGTCTTCTCCAGCTCTGAGTGCAGCTCTGCTCACCAGACACATCGATCATTTCATTAACGCCCAGTTTTATAGTTCATCACTACTCCATTTTACCCATACCATGTAGGGATTACTTACTCTGTTGTCCTCCACAAGCAGAACTACCCAAAAAAATTGCTTGGGGTTGCCCCAGTTGCTGTCTTTTCTCCACTACTGAGAATTGTTGCTCCTATCCACTGTTTGTTGTGTAGATCCAAACCATTGCATTAGTACATATGCCCACAGAGGCAGTCAGTGAGGCCCTGTTAAAAAGTTCACAACTGATCCATGAAACAAGAACAGAATTTAAAAACAAATTTTTGCATAGTTTGGTAGTTTCTGAGACAGAGGATTATCCGTGGCCTGTTGGTCCAAAACACTGAGGAACATCTTTTAATTAAATCACAAGTGAAAAATTACTTCAATTACAGTATCAGACATCATTAGCAATAACGGCATTATTTCAGATAGGCTTCCCTACATACAATTTTTTAATTAGCTGCATGACTCTCTACGGTGAAAGCACTCTCCTTGCTCACATAGTGGTCATCATGCAATGACACCTCACTCCAAACTGTTAATGTGAGTTTTCAATATCATGTTTTTTGACAACACTCCAATGCTTGGTGAAATTTGACCCTTTTAAGTTGAAAGTCTTATCCACATTGCCTTTCTGTACTGGCCTGTATTGGCCAGTTAAGATCATCTTGTCAATACAAATATAGATCCATGCTCACTTGCTACTGTGCCAGCTTGTACACTTTATATCCACTGGCAGATCTATACAGGGAGTACAAAATGTCTTTAGAACAGAAACATTGAAACAAAGGTTTTGGTGGTGGGGTATTTTTTTTATATTATTATTATTATTATTATTATTATTATTATTATTATTATGGAAAGGAAACCTTGTTCTTTCAAGTCTAATTCCAATTGCTTGGTAACTAGTACCACCTGTGTTGACTTTTTGATATTGAAGAAACATACTCCATGAAGGAGGGCATAAAGCATTCATCCTGAGCCTGCAGGAAAGCTGAGGACTTCTTTGACACGTGCAGTAAGAAGTTATGGTCCTCAACTGCTCATGATTGGCTTACGTGTATTGCACTTATTTGCAGGTATGCTAACTATGTATGTCCACCTATAACTCACCCTTCTTACTTCAGATGGCTGGGAAACCTGAAATACCCACTAAAGCAGACCTTCAAAGCAATAGTAAAAGTCTGCAACTTCAGCATTGCCTATGGAATAGCTCCTGTGACAGATACTTTCAGCCATTACAATATTTTCAGCTCTGAGATATTATTGGTTGTGTTAAAGAATCATAGAATGGTTTGGGTTGGAAGGGACCTCAAAGATCATCTAGTTCCAACCCCCCTGCTGCGGGCAGGGACACCCTCCACTAGACCACGTTGCCCAAAGCCCCATCCAACCTGGCCTTGAACACTTCCAGGGAGGGGGCATCCACAACCTCTCTGGGCAACCTGTGCCAGTGCCTCACCACTCTAACAGTAAGAAGGAGAATAAATGATGCAGAGTAAATTACAGTGCATAAAATGAGGAGACCAAGTAAAAAAAAATACAGGGATTTCCTGGATGTAAGTAGTGCACATGGATCCCTCATGCCTAGAAGGAGAATTGGTCTGACTTTGTAAATACAGAAAAAAATCAGGCACCTCGCCAAAACCTGAAGAGTAAACAAGATCTACAGTACTGTTAAAAACAATGTTTCAGGAGTGTTGATCACCCCCAACTCCCACTGCTGCAATTGCCGTACATGCCATCGCTCAGAACTTCTCAAATTAGGTTGAACAAATCACTAATAATGAATCATCTTTCACCCTAACAATTATTTCATGTTACTTAAACACATGATTCTCCTTTTTTTTAGCATCCAATATACATAATTTATGATGATACTACAGTATTTTTTATGAAAACAATGCTATTAACCTGAAAATCTGAAAATCTTGATAAACCTTACGTATGGGTCATTGTAATATTTTGCTAATTGCAATTTCATCTCAAATTTCCTGGCCAGCTGCAACATGAAGTGCTGATTACGTTACTGCACCTTAATGGACAGCAGATCCCATGCTGTGATATGTGACCTTTTTATGTTTAAAATTCAGTGGACACCGATGAGACTTTGAACAGTTAGTGAACATGGCACAGACCCCTTCGTGTGGAAAAAACATAGTGAAGTTTGTCAGATGCTTTGGTGTCCTTCAGAGCGACAGAGCTGTCTGACTCCTTTTGTAACAGGTGATTCGTTCCTACTTTCAGATGCGTACTAGAGACTTCTGCTGGCTTAAACACGAGCCTTCTGTTTCCATGCGAGGTCAGGATTTGGGCTAAGCTGTGGCCTGAACAAAAGACTGTGCCTGACATGCTGTGGCCTGTCCTGTCCCAGCCCAGGACCTCCTGCAGCTTCAGCTTCAGAAACATGTCGTTCAGACATCTTAACTCTGCAAATTAAGTTCAACAGGATGGTGAACTGCAGTATTTGCAACAGAAACTACTCACATGTTTTGTACTGCATGCAGAGTATTTTCCCATTTCAAATACGTGAGTGTGTGTGCTCCCACTAGGAGGGGAATCCACAGCTGTGGGTTGGTAAAAGCCTTCACCCATCAGTCGCTTTATAAGGCAACTGTTATAAATTATTTGGGAGGAAAAGCCAGTTAAACAACACTTCTTAAAATATTTATTGTAAGTCATAACTATTGTGGTTTTATTATGTGTTAATTGAGGAAAGGAGCAGGTTTGAATTCTCCGCTGCAAACAAGAGAAAATAAAATACATTTTATGGATATGAACTGTAAACTTTAAAACATATCCTGCACCGTTAAGAAGGGTAACCTACCCGTGGGGTCTGCATTACCTACAGGTTTATTACAGAGCAGTTCTGCTTGTTTTCACAGACATGGAATGAAATGCCTCCCAATTTTGATTTTGCCTGTACCTTGTTTTGAAGAGGTGAGTGGATGAGCATGTTTTTACTGAACAATACTGAGGGTGTATAAGCAACATTTGGAAAGCAGGACATTGAAATCCTCCACGATTTTCTACAATGTCTGGGCTCCTGCCTTAGAAATATGGCACACTTTTACAATTTCTTGTTCCCATCACCTCCTTCTTTGTAGCACCATCTTCTTTCCTGATCCTTCTGGGAGCTCTTGATCATTCCTCTTACCCAGTCTCTGTAGTGCATCAGCACTCCCATGGGATGGAGCAACTCTGTGGACTGGCACAACAAACTGCTTCCCAAACTTACAGTGACAATAAGAGGGAAAAGACACTTTCCTAAACAGCTGAAAATATTTCTGTGAAATTTTTTAAAAGTGGTGTGCAGCAGGTCATACTTGTGTGAGGGCAGTTAGTTCAGGGCAGCTGTGTGGCTGCAGGTCCAGTGACCTCCAAGAAGTTCGTTGGAGATTGTTGTAAAATCTTAATATGATGTTGCAAAACATGCTAGGAGAAAAGGGAGAAGCTGCTCATGTGCAAGATGAAAAGTGCAAGTATGTGAGGTATGTGCAAGGATAAAGGGTGAAAGGATGACGGGTTAAGTGGAAAGAGTACAGAGGCCTGAACTCAAGAAACAGAAACAGGTCACAGGGTGTGGGTGGGGAAGACTGGAGTAAATGAGAACAAAATGAGAAAAGAAGCACAGAAAAAGAAACATACAGTCAAACTACGTGAAACAGAAGAAGACAGCCCATTGGGAAGCCAATGGTTAACAGCAGCAAAGGCATCAGGGCAGGTGGTAGATGAGGTGAGAAGGATGGGAGACCCCACAACCAGCAGGACAAGCTGGCAGAGGGGTTCCCCTCCATCCTTCAAGTGACGGGCAAATAGATTATGGTCTTCTGCTGGGACCAGGAACTTTGTTCAGTGGCTCAGAACTATTCCCTAGACCTGCAGCAGCCAGCCCTGCTGTGCCCAGCATGAGGAAAACAATAGCTGTATTCTGCACAGGACCATTAAATTAGCAGGAGGGATAACCTTTAGTCAGCCTAGCTATAACTGGCGACAAAACAGACTGTCATACCTAATCCAATGCCTCAATTTTGCAAACAGAGCTGTTTGGTGTTGGGGGTGGCTGTTGTGTGAGCTACAAACCCAAGGGAATTGACTTGGGTTCAAAACAATGGGGGGAAAAAAAACGAATTAAAAAAAAGAGGAGGGGAAAAACCTGCTTGTAATCCAGATTAAAAAGTGTCCAAGGCAATGGCATGCAAAGGCCACCATTCCTGGCTACTGCTCACGGCTACTGCATGGCTCATCGTGATTTTAAAGGGGAGCTGCAACTGAGCAAAACCACCAGGCAAGTTTTATGAACTGACAAAGGTTTAATTTTGCAATCTCGCTGGCAATCTGGCCTCAACCTGACAAACCCTTTAAGTATGTCTTTAACTGGGAACATGGGATTAATTGTATTGATTGTAACAGGGTTAACTGCGTTTGTACAGCGTAGTGATGTTTATAGCCTCAACTGAACTATGCAGGGAAGTGAGGCTCTAAACGAGGACGATTTATCAGAAACCCACTTGGTCGTTGGTTTTTTTATGTACCAAAGATTTTTCAGGCTCGATGTCCTTCTCCCAAATCTTTTACCTTGTAGATTTCCCACAAAAGCTGATCCACTCTAGCCACAACACTCTGCACACTTCAAGCAGTGAAACCCCATTTTCTCACCTTTCATCTTGCCATTCCTTAGGGCAGTGAAAAAATACGAATATTTCTGGGTTCGGGGTTTTTTTTTTCTTTTTCCTGCCGCCGCTCCCACCCGGGCACGGGGAATCCCCAGCTCCGTCCCGACGGCCGCCCCGGGGTACCGGGGCTTTCGGCAGCCCCGAGCCATCGCCCTGCGCCCAGCCCCGGCCCGGGCGCACGGGGGGCGGCCCGGGCCGTCCCGGGTGTGCAACGCCGTCTGTCCGGACGGTGCAGTCTGTCCAAGCAGTGCTGTTATCACTCATCCCCGGGGGTCCTCGGGCACGGTCCCCATCCAGCATCATCGCCCACCTCCGCCGCCGGCTGAGCCCCCCGTGCTTTAGGAACCACTGCTCAGCTGCCTGCCGTCTTGTGTCCCCCCTGTCCCGCAGGCTGTCACGCTCCCTCTGCCCGCCGCGCCCCGCTCCCGGCCAGGGGGCCGTGGCTCCCCGGGCTGCCCACCCCGCCGGAAGAGCCCTCCCAGGAGCGGCTTCCCTAGGAGGGGGGCACCCATCTCCCCTAGCCCGGCCCGGCGCGGCGCGTCCCGCCCTCAGACGCGCTCACTCCCCCGCGCCGCCGCCCCGTAAGTACCGGGCGGCGCAGGCCGTCGGGCGGTGCAGAGCGGCGGGGATGGGTCCCCGCGGCGGCCGCGGGCTGTACGTGGGGCGGAGGGCCGCCGCCCTGCTGGCCGCGCTGCTGCTGGCGCTGCTGGCCGCGCTGCTGGCGCTCGCCGCCCTCTACGGGCGCTGCCGGCAGGAGGCGCCTCCGCCGCCGCCCCCCTCGCCCGCCGCCCCCGGCCCCACCGCCCCGCCGGGGCCCGCTCCGGCCGGCGGCTCTGGCCGCCGCCTGCCTGGACACCTCCTGCCGCTCCACTACGACCTGGAGCTGTGGCCGCGGGTGCGGCCGGGCCAGGCGGGGCCCTTCTCCTTCAGCGGGCAGGTGAACATCACGGTCCGCTGCCGGCAGGACACGGACGCGGCGGTACTGCACAGCTCCGGGCTGCGGAGCTACGGGGCCTCCGCCGTGCGCGGTCCCCTGCCCGAGCCGGGCGCCGCCGTGGAGGTGGCGAGGCTGCGGCAGGAGGCAGCGGACGAGGTGGCGGTGCTGGAGCTGCGCGGCCGGCTGCGGGCCGGGCGCCGCTACGTGCTGCAACTGGGCTTCCAGGGCCGTCTGGAGGAGGACCTCGACGGGCTCTTCCTCACCCGCTACACCGACCAGGGACGGAGCAGGTAGGCGGTGGCGGCCGCCCTGGGGACCCCGCGCCCCTCTGCCGACGGCACCGGAGGTCCCCCGGCCCCGTGGCGGGGTCACCCGTGGCGTGGAGGCGTCGGATGCAGCTCCGGGAGCTGCTGCGTCTCCGCAGACAGTATTTCAGGTGGTACCAGGGCTGGACGGCACTTATGGGCGCAGCTTGTTGCCCTGCGTGGCAAGAGAGACGGCTGCTGTGCACGGCGGGGCTGCCCAGGACGGGGTCAGCACCTTTTCCCCAGGTGCACATCACCGGCTGCCAAGATAACCTGTCAGAAACTGAGGTTTGTGCTCAGTGATGGTCTCTCTCTCTCCAGAGAGCACCACCTAGATTGCCCTGGCTTTCCTTCAGCAGCTGACCTGATCTGCAATACGAACTCGTGGTGGCTTGCAAAGACCACGCTGAGATGGTTTGCAAAGATCTTGTTTGCAGATGCTGGTGAGGAGCTGCTGCTCTGGAGTTAGTCTGGGAGGGCTTCCTGAGGGTCTGTTAGACAGGGGTGTGTCTTTGGCAGAGGAAGGAGTATCTCAACTGGTCAAGCAACGTTTTCTGGACAATTTCAAGTCTTTCAGTGCCTTCGAGTGGCAACGAGGGGTCAGATGATACCTACGTCCAGTTCCTGGGAGTTGCAGTCTGGCTCAGAGTCTTCATTCTGGCCTCACACATGTCTGTGTAGCACTGACAGCTCCTCACCTCCCCTACCTGTGCCTGTGGGGAGCATGTCTTTATCCAGAACCCAGGATTTCAAATGTGTGTTTGGGCAGGAGTTTAGAGATGTTCACCACATGCAGTTTCAGAAGTATGGTGGGGTAGGATGGGTGGCCGCTTGAGACAGCTGGACTTTGTAGGTGCTATTGCACATGACGTTGATTGGCTGTTATCAAACAACCGATGATTACCTTAGTGAGTGCTATTTGGATGCTTTTCTTTTTGTTTTCTTTTGAACTGCAGAATCTGCACTGGGGCAGTGTGACCTTATCAAGCAGTTGATAATCATGAAAACATATTTTCACCCTCAAAATAATGCTTGCTTATTTATTTTTTTTTACTGGGAATCTTGGGAATTATAAACTTCTGGATGTGTAACTTGCTAAAGAAAAGTGAAACTTAAGATTATGATTCAGATAGTTCCAGCGGAAGACAAGTTTCTCAAAATAGGTGTTTAAAGGAGAAGCAGATAAATTGCTTATTTTAAAGTTATTTAATTTTTAATAATTAAAGATGTAGTGAATTTCTGAGGATCAGCAATCAGTGAGTCAGTAGGCAAACGAGAATTAGAATTCAAGTGTTCTTGGCTCCTAGCCAAGAGTCCACTAAAATAAACTGAATCTCAGCAGTTCATACACTTCTTGTTCAAGCAGGTAGTATTCAGTTACGCACAAGATCCATACATGCAAATCCCTGTATGAGTAGCAATATTAAGAAACTACAAAATAAAGTTGGTTTTATTGAAACGGAGGAGGACTGTGTGGTTTTTCAGCAACAATGAGTTGGCTTTTCAGCTGCCAGCTCTTGTGTAAATTTTTACTGATACCATTGTCTGCCACATCTGGAAAATTTAACTTATGCAGACTTTTTTTTTTTTTTTTAAGAGAAAGCAGATAAGTTGGTTAGCCTTAGAGAAAAATGCAGTATGCTAATAAAAATGCAGTATGCTAATAAAAATGCAGTATGCTAATAAGTATTTTCAGGAAGTAGATTCTGTATTACTTCAGTTGCTATTTCTTCGTTCACCGATTGTCATTCACAGGATTATTTGTGCAACTTTTAAGTTAAGGAAAAGCTAGAATACATTGCTTAATTTACATAATTTTAAAAATCTGAATAATTAAGAAAGGGATAAGCACTTAATTACATAATATTGTATCAGTATGCTTTCTTATGCTGTATTAATTCAATCAAGTCCTATCTAAGAAACTCTGAATTAGACTATGACATTTTGTGATTCAGACTGTGTAAAATTCAGAGGATCTAAAAAATAAAAAAGCTATTGTCAGCTGTGCTGCCAAAGTAGAAAATAAGAAAAAATGTTTTTAAGTCATAAAAATAATGTGTATAGTTCAATTTCCATTTTTTTAAAGGATTTATGACAATTGTTCTATTCCATTCTTAGCTCATCATGAAGCACTAATGAAATGTGAGACTGCAGTCTGGTTAAAGAGATGCCAGTGGTGTTCAGACATTGAAATAAATCAAAAGAAATCCACTGATTGCAGATATAACGTATTGTTTTGGTTACTTGTTCCTGCTCTCATTCCTGATATTCTTGAATGGATTTTGCATATCTTTTCTGCTTGAAAAAGGCTTTCTCTAAATCAAGAGTATGCAACAGATCCTGTTATTTTTCCTTCACTAAGATTAAGTCATCACTTTACCATCCATTTCCTAATCTGATGAAGGGGTTTTGCCTTCCTTTTTTTTTTTTTGTTTTTGAGGAAGTATGTTTTGAGGGATATAGTCTGTAAGTTCTAGCAAGCTGTTAATGATGCAAAAAGTTGGATTCTAATGGAATATCTGTCAGGAGCGATTTAAAAACATTGAGTGCCTTTCAGCTGTCAGTACAAAGCCTGTTACTATTCTGTGAGGAAACCACTATGTCCAGCAGACTGTCCTGTAGCTCTTCTAAAGTGACTCGTACCTGGATCCAGCAGACTTTCGGGGTCTAATTCCTGTGTAGGCTTCTGATTTCAGCACGTAACCTAAACCACCAGCTGTAACAGACAAAGTGCCATTTATCTATGGTTATGCAGACTCCTGTATTTCTTGCATGCATACAAGTCTTAGTGTTTTTTGTAATTTGTGCTTATGGAACCCCTAGAGAGACCTCTCATTTCAGAAGAGTTTAAGCACAGAAGGGCAAGCTTTCAGTAGACAGCTATATCCTAAAGAGAAGCAAAGTCCCTGAAATGTTTGTTCCATCTGGGCTTTGGCATTGGCTTTTTTCCTGGTCAGATATCCACATTGCTCTTGGCAGGTTGGCAGAATTAGGTAGTTGACACAAAGTACTGTTCCCTGTCCTCACTCCAAGTTGGAGCCGGAGCACACTGGCAAGGTGGTGTGGGAAAGTTGTTTGCAGAGACAGCTATTTTCAGAAGAGTCAACCTCACGTCTGTGGAAAACAGAATAAACCAAAGCTCAAACTTTACTGAATTTCCAGCATGGAAATTGTTTGTTATCAGTTTGATCATCAATGACTGCATATGTTTTTACTGTTGTTGACACTTTGTACTACTCACCTGATCCGGTCCTACATACAAAAGAAAACTCCAGAAAATGGGAGCACTCTTTATGGATAGCACACATCCCATGTCTGCAGTGCTTGCAGGAGTAAAGAAAGTAAAAAAGGAGGATGCTCCCATTTCACCAGCACTGAGTATTTGAAGGCTTTCCTGTTGAAACGGGGAATCTGTATTCTGCATGTAGCTGGGAGAGTCTGTGCCAGGATGTGGGTAGGCAGAAAGATACAGAAACCACCTTTGCACTTCCTCTATAGTAGCCCTGGTTCAAACATACATGATGCATGATGCAGGAGGTTTGCTGTAGCATCGTTCTGCACACAGATCTTGGACATGTGTATGAGGTCATGTATACTACTCCAGGGTTAGAGGATCCTCATGGAGTGTACTGTAAAGTGCAGGCTTATGTCACTGTTCAGATCAGCCTTTCAATATCCTGTGAGAATTTTGCTTGGTAGCCACTCTGCACATACCCTGTGCAACTTCTATAAAATACTTGGCTGGATAGGGCTGGTATTAACGAGCATCCCAAAATGTAATTGCACACAATATTTGTGCTGATTTTTATCAGTTGCTTCTGTACCAATTACTAGAATGAGGACAAAGGGGATTAGAACAGCATCGGTACAGTTAATTGTGTCTCAGAGCAGGGGATCTGAAGTTCTTCTTAGCTCTGTTTTATATGAATCTGTGGGTATGGCCATCAAAGACATGGGACAGAAATCAGAGCAGATAATAGGTATGGTGTTTTCTTGAGCTGCATGTTAGTATTGAGCACTGTTCATCTAAAAAACAGACCGGGTGTTGTCGACAGCTGCTGCACAGAACAAGATTCTGCTCACTGTAAAACTCCCTTACTTTGAGCCACTTAAGAGTTTGTTTTACACTTTAATTCTTACATATTTTTAAAGTGGAATAAATCAAATATGAGGGATGTTAACACAAAACTCCATTATGCTATCAGTATTACAAATAACATTTTAATGAGAAGGCAATTTTAGAATAATAACTTTTTTGCATCAACATAAAACATTTCTTCTACAATTACAGTGTTTTTTTATCAGGTGAAGCAGTGTGCACTAGGCATTCGTGTACTATACAGGATGCATTTCTCATTTTCCTTTTCTTCTTTTTACACACTAACTAAAAAAATAAAACTGTTCAGTATAAATTGTCAATGATTTAGGCTAAGAGATCCTGTTATCTGTTTGTTTCTCATTATTTAAAAGTCCTGTGGCTTTGATTTTGTTTTACTAGGGGAAGGAGGCATTATATGATACTTATGAAAAAAGAAAATTAAATCTATGCACAAAACTGTAGATAAGAGGAATTTATTTATCTGCCTAGGCAATATTAGCCTGTTTTAAAAATATATTTGCTTTTGGGTAATTTGTTTTGTGATAATATTGCAGTGTGGAAAAAAGTTTGCTAGTTATTCAATTCATGCTAATACCTTCACCTTAAAAAAACCCCACCAAAAAAAACAATAAAAAAGCCCAAACAATGACTCATTCTGACAAATGATGTGAGGTAATGAGAGTTTGAAACACTATTTACTTGTGTTTCATGCATGAAACATTTCCATTTTTCTTTTTTATTTGGAGTCCTGCTGAAAAATAACATTTAATCTGTCCTCATATTTCTTTTATATCACGATGCTTTTGCCCAATATGTGCTATATTGTATTCTTCACCAAGAATTTCTGGTGGGCAAATTTGCTAAGTGTCTGTATCAGTTTCTGCTGGTTTCTTGTGGGAAAATTTGCAGTCGTGGGGTTGCTCAGTGCTTCCTGGAACCAAGCTGCAATTGATTGCACAACTGAAAGTGCAGAAGCACACTTTGCTGCATAGGAGAAAGAGATAGAGAGTATTTTCAGTGATTGATTCCCTTGATTAACTGGCTCGTCACTTTTGCTTCTCCTGTGCAACCCTGGCAGAAGTTTAAGTCACTTTCTGTCATTGGACAAGATAAAGGAGGAGAGGAGGTGATAACTTGTGTCTCACGTGGACTTTTAGCTGCATTCAGCAAGGTGGCTGGTGGCTGGCACAGCACACACTTGACCCTGCAGAGAATCAGGTCCATAAAGAAAATCTCCCTGCACTGACAGGCAAGAAGCCAAATACACTGTGCTGCTTGCTCTCGAGCTGTTCCTCCCTTCAAAATAGATGTCGTGGTCCCAATAGTGACCGTGCATCAACATGTGTTCAACATGGGTTCTTTTAAATGTGATAAGTTGTGTTGTGGTACAGCATCAGATATGTCTGTTAAATGAAAAATGTACCATGTTTTGAGAGTGCAGTGCTTTTACACAGTCATCCTGTTGATAACTCGGTTCCCCAACATTATAAATGAGGATGACATAGTATAGATGAGCTGCTGATGCTTTCAGCATTGGGTTTATTAGATTGCCTTTGAGGAGGGTTAGATAGCACAGCTATAAAAATGGCAACAGCCAAACATTTTTTAAAAGAAAGGGGCTCCTGGAGGGCTGGCCTTGGGAACTGGGGGGAAAGCATTGCTGGCATTTGTCAGTGGAAGCAGGAAGCTAATGACTCGGTTGCTTGGGTTGAATTGCATCCAGTGCGGTATATTTTCTGCAAAGTGATGTAAATATCAATGGAACGCTAATCCATTCATTTCAGGTACCAACAAAAGGGAATCTGAAAACTTGCAACCTTAGGTTTCAAACATAGGTTGAGTGCTACAGATCATTATTGTGTGCAGTCATGTTGTGCTTGTAGGAGGATCTGACTTGTTACTCCACTGCATAGTGCAGATCTGACTCATTACATACTGCTACTTTAATGTATAGATGCTGACCTGATGGTTCCTGGCTCATTTGGGATGTCTCTGTGCTAAGTGTAAGCCTTTGTGAATGCGGTGTGAATACACTGTCTGGGAACAACTCAACTACAGGTGAAAAATATTAGGTCTGTGATAGTATTGAGGTCACTGAAACAGCAGATTATGCCATTCTTGTATGCCCAGCTGCTGGCTACTACTTGGCTGATAGGTATGGAGCTTTGAGAACCATTGCATGCGTATTTTTTTCTAATTCCTGGTAAAGTTGCCCTAACGTGAACAGCCCAGATGTACAGCTTTTCTCTGAAACTTTGGCCATGGGACACGGTGATTTATCTTTTGATTCCAGCCAGTGTGTATCACAGAAGAGCGAGAGATCATTCAGACAGATCTGATCAAGTAGTTAGTTTATTGAATTCTAATCAGTAAATTTAGGTGTGTAAAATATTTAATAAGTCCAGATGGCTTGGCAGTCAATACTGTACTACTGACTACACTTCAAGTTAGTATGGGATACAAAGATTATTGTTTAAGCTTACTATACGTATTTTAAATGTTACATGCATGCCAAAAATGTCACTTACTAACCCACTGATGTTTGGTGTCAGGGAAAGGATCTCTCAGCCTTGAGGGGTAACCTTGAGAGGCGTCCCTTCTCAAGGGGAGATCGCCGCCATGCAGCCAGCTGCTATGGAGGGAGAGCTCAACGGACCCTGATGGCTACAGATATTTATAGCGTAAAGTGGTTGATTTGTAGTTGGATTTTATGCTGTTAATGCAGTTTTGGATGTTTTTCAGCCCAGTTTCCAGCCAAACATGTTTTTTTGGATTTGGTGCTGGGTTCTCACTGATGGCCTAACACAGTAGGATTAATTTCAGTAAAGCCTTCTTGCTGAGCATCTGCCTGGACCAAAGTTCAGTCAGTTCAAACAGGAGGACACATCCTTCACAGTGTGTCACAGAGATCTGCCCAAAGTGAGGCAAGGCTCCATAGCTTAAGGTAGAAAAGGATCCTCTTGAATGTTTTCCTGGATTTGCCAGTGCACAGGGATAGCCCTCGTGCTGCTTTCCCTGGGGTTCTTCTCTGTGTGATTTGACAGAAGTGTTCAAGTGCATGTATACACAGTCACCTAACAGTTACTACATTTTTTTATTAAAATGTACCATAAGAGTGCATGCATTAGAGAGAGGAGCAGATGTACAGAGAGATTCTAATTATGAAATTAAAGTTGGGCATTCGATCACTTTTGAGCACTGGCCTGCTGTGTGCAAAACTTAAATCAACTCTGCGTTAATAAACAAACTAGAAAGCTCAAATATTTAAAATATGATATCTGGAAAAGGCCTGTGAGGCTGTGAGGGGAAAAAAAAAAGAAAATAAAAGGACCTAATTAAAAAAGACTGCTTTTCTCTGGAAGCATCCAAACTGAACCAACTGTTGGGCACAGGGATTTGATCATGGCTTTAAATAATAACCAAACCTTTTCCAAATTTGCATATCTATGTGAGTCACTTCTTGCTTTTTCTAATTTGGTAGTTTTATGCACTATATATTGATTTTTATCATCTGTAGCATGCTGGATTAATCTTACTTGTATTTTTAATACAGTATGCTGATTGCATCCCAACTGGAACCAACATATGCCAGGACAGTTTATCCATGTTTTGATGAACCTGCCTTGAAGGCCACATTTAATATCAGAATTGTCCATGACCCAAGCTATGTGGCTCTTTCCAACATGCCTGCTATTGGTAGGTAAACAGCAAGTAGACTTATGGGGTTTTTTCCCCCTACATTACTTTTTAAAAGGGTGTAATTTATCTGAACAGACTATGTCATCCGATACAGCAGCGTTCTGTTGTACATGTGCTAATGCCGTGAAAACGCACAGAAAATCTGTGCCTGTGAAGTAAAAAATGTGGACGCAGTTATTCGTAATTAATGTCTCTGATGGCAATAATTCCGTGGGTTTGTAAGTTAAGATGTACTCTCCTCTGGTTGCTGGAGGCTGCGTAGGGTTTGATTCCTGGCATTTACTGCTTAGTCAGTGTGTCTGTCTTACTGCGCGACATCTGCTTAAAACAAAATGGCAGCCCCAGTATGTAAAGCCTGTAATTGTGTGTATGAAGGGATTCCTTTCATTCTAAGTAGATTTTAAGACATATTTATGACATGCAAAAAATTGTTTTACCTGGCAGAGACACTATAGCCTTCTGTGTATGTGCAGAATAAGAATGAGAAGACTATAAAGCTCTGGAAATGCTTCTCCTGTCTCTTGCTGCGATCTTGGGTGGGATGCGTGTGGAGTATAAGGTTCCAAACAAATTCTGTAAATTAGTGTTCCTACAGCAATCTATTGGATCTCTTGCCTCCTTCTTAATATCTTTTTTTCTGCAGTTCAGTGCCATGAATCTTTATTTTCCACCTAAATATTTTCAGCCATAAAAGGAAGTTTTGTGAGATTCACATGGAAGCTAAGTAATAGATTGTAATAGATGGGAATCTCTGTGGAATCACTTGAAGCATTTTATTCCCCTGACAATCTTGTCCACTTCTCTCTTATGTGGAAGGAAGGTATCTGATGAAGTATTTCATAATTCTTGGGCACACATGACCTATATTTGAATCATAATAGATCATACATTTTAGAGATACGCAGCATGGGATAAATTGTCCAAGGTTTGCCCACATCCTAAAACTGACAGTTGATATCCTTCCAAGACTTCAGTTAAGAAGCTTAAGAGTGGATTTTTGGTGTTTACATGGAAGGTCATGACTCTGATACGTGGCAATAGCAATGAGGCTGGCTACTTGCCTTCTACCAGAAACATATGAAGGTAGTGCAGAAATACAGCATATTAAAGAGAGGTGTAAAAAACCATGCAGAAAACACAGATTTCCTTATTTGTTATTGAAGAGCAACAATTTGAATATTTCTTTGATATTTTTTCTAGATGTATCTGAAATGAAGGATGAGAATGGAAGCCTGTGGACTGTTACCACATTTAACACTTCACTGAAAATGTCAACTTACTTGACTGCTTTTGTGATTTGTGATTTTGATTATGTCACCAGAACTGAGCGAGGAAATGAGGTAATTATGAGACTGTGTAATACATTATAGCAGTTTACAACAGAAATTTGCTCTGTGGTACATCTTGTGCTTTAGAAGATATCACTGACATTAACTGTGCTTTCCATTTCAAAACTATTTGCTTATGTGGCAAAACTGCTAACATTTATCCTGCAGATATTTCTGCAGAAAGCTTTCCCTTAGGACAATTAGTTTATTGTCCTGTCTTGATCATTTCATACAATTCCACAAGTAGGTATGGACTCTGTATGTTAAAACTTCAGCTGTGCTGCAGAAAGTACTGGTCATAATTCAGGGTCTTATCTTGTTAGCTCTCTTAGTTGGAAAAAATATCCATTTCCACTGCTGTGACAAACCACTGAAGTTCAGTGCCTTGTTCTTCAAGACCGTTTGAGGAGCAGTGCCATGACATCAGTGGGAGCAATACTGTGCTCCAAGCATTTTGTACACTAGTATTTTAACCTTTTATTCTGCAGTGGGCACATTTTTTAGCCTCCAAAAGTGACTGGTTTGTGTTTGAAGCTTCTTCATCAGTGAGTATTCAGTTTTGCTCTTACACTACAATGGCCAAAGCTTCTTGAGGGAATCTGTTAAAAAATACACTCCATTGGCACCAGTTGTTTCACTTTCCTTTTGCTGAAAGTCAACAGGGGAAGGATGTTCCAAAATAAATAATAAACTCAAGCATAAAGCTATTAAGGGTAGCATATACTTGCTATCCTTAATAAATGATGGCACAGTATTAGCTTTATGGTTTCTTCACTGTCATCCTACTGGGGAAAGGTTGGACAAGGTGAGAGGACAGTGCAGAGGTGACCGAGGAAGCACAGTATTAGCTCCTTTTTAAAGTGAAGAATTGACTTGGTGTGTCTGTATTGGGGTTGCATGGCAAGGTTTTGGGAGCAGTGGGATTGTAGGGGTGGCTTCTGTGAGAAGCTGCTAGAAACTGCCCTCACGTCCAATATAGCTCCTTTTTAAAGTGAAGAATTGACTTGGTGTGTCTGTATTGGGGTTGCATGGCAAGGTTTTGGGAGCAGGGGGATTGTAGGGGTGGCTTCTGTGAGAAGCTGCTAGAAACTGCCCTCACGTCCAATATAGCCAATGTCAGCCAGCTCCAAGACGGACCTGCCGCTGGCCAAAGCTGAGCCCATCAGTGACAGTGGTAGTGCCTCTCGGATAATGTATTTAAGAAGGAAAAAAAAACCCAAACCCACCAAGAGCAATTGCAGCCAGAAGAGAGGAGTAAAAATATGTGAGAGGAACAGCCTGCAGACACCAAGGTCAGTGCAGGAGGGGGAGGAGGTGCTCCAGGTGCCGGAGCAGATATTACCGTGCAGCCCATGGAGGTCCACAGTGGAGCAGATATCCACCTGCAGCCTGTGGAGGACCCCATGCCGGAGCAGGTGGAGGCACCTGAAGGAGGCTGTGGCCCCATGGGAAGCCCGTGCAAGCTCCTGGCAGGACCTGTGGCCCTGTGGAGAGAGGAGCCCAGGCCAGAGCAGGTTTGCTGGCAGGACTTTGACCCCATGGGGGATCTACGCTGGAGCAGTCTGTTCCTGAAGGTCTGCACCTTGTGGGAGGGACCCACGCTGGAGCAGTTGGTGAAGAACTGCAGCCCGTGGGAAGGACTCATGTTGGAGCAGTTGGTGGAGGACTGTCTCCCGTGGGAGGGACCCCACGCTGGAGCAGGGGCAGAGTGTGAGGAGTCCTCCCCCGAAGGAGGAAGGAGCAACAGAGACACCGTGTGAGGAACTGACCACAACCCCCATTCCCCGTCCCCCTGTGCCGCTGGCGGGGAGGAGGGAGAGAAATGGGGAGTGAAGTTGGGCCTGGGAAGAAGGGAGGGGTGGGGGGAGGTGTTTTAAGACTTGTTTTTATTTCTCATTACTCTACTCTGTTTTGCTTGGTAATAAATTAGATTATTTTTTCTAAATTGAGTCTGTTTTTCCCGTGACGGTAGTTGGTAAATGATCTCTCCCTGTCCTTATCTCAACCCAGGAGCCTTTCATTATATTTTCTCTCCCCTGCCCAGCTGAGGAGGGCAGTGATAGAGCAGCTTTGGGGGGCACCTGGCCTCCAGACAGGATCAACCCACCACAAGGTCATACCTGCCATCCACTGTATAGAACATGTTGGATGCTTACAGCTCTGACTGGTGCGATTTTCTTGGGCTGATGTGTATTGACAGGAGTCAGCAAAGCAAAGCATTCAAACCAGCATTTTTCAGAGGGAAGCAGCACCACCCATGTTCTGTGAGATAGAGGGGAGATGGTATTTCACCCTTTGGTTTCAGACAGAGGTGCTCAATTTGTGCCTCCACAGTGTTTGTGTGAGCATGTTCGTTGTGTCCATTTTGTCATTTCTGGTAAGTACTTTACAACCCGAAACAGTGGCATTATAACTTAAAGCTCATGCTAGAAGTAGGATTTTAAGTCTGCCCATTGTGTCTAAGTTTTGCAAGGTGAAGTGATCTGGTCTTTGAATCTCCTCTGAAGCCTTGGCTGAGAAGAGGGGCTCAGAGGCTGAGGATACTCTGTTGACTTTTTTCCCTTGTAAATAAAATCCTGATGCTTCCCAACCGTGCTCTTAGCTTTTGTCTGTGCAGCTCCTTGTGAGGCCATGTATTGCATTTAGATGCAAGAAGTGTTGGGGCTTTGAGCTGCTAGGCTCTTGGGAAGGGTCTTGCATCCAGAGATACAGAGATACATAAACCTTTTCTCAGTCTGCTCCATCACCTTGGGCAAGCAGCTGCCCTCGCCAGTACTGTGACAAAGCAAATGGGCATGGGAGGGGAAAGCTTTGCTTGCTGCTGCTGTCTCTGTTACTCAGAAGTACAGATGTCATCCGCTCGAATGTCATCTGCTCAGATGTCATCTGCTGTCTCCAACAGCACTGAGAGGCCAGTGGTTTGTTTCAGGCTGTGAGAAAGTTCAGGAGGAGAGATGTGTATGTTCAGACAGCAAACGCACTCTGAACATCCATTTCTCTCTCTTCAGGGAAATAGTGGGTCTGAAGGAAAGTTTGTCACCTATATTCACTGGCTGGAATACATTGGCTTAAGATGTGTGACTTTAAATAGTTTTACAGCATTTCCCGTTTAATAAAAGAGTCCGTTTGTTCCAGAAATGTGTAGATGGATTCAAGTCTTGGCCCTTTTGAAGTGCTGGAACTCTCCTAGATCTTAGGAGGATTAGGCGCTGTGCCACATTTTGTTAGGTCCAGCAAAAACTTGAGTTGGATATTTTTTTCATTAAAAGCTTCATTGCATGTTCTGGTGTGGACAGACAGCATTTTCAAACAATGATTCACAGAAGAGAAGCAAAGAAAATGAAAATATGAGGTTTGTCTAAATAACACTTCCTTGTTTTATTGCAGATACGTATTTGGGCTCGGAAAGAGGCAGTTAAAAACGGGTATGTTGACTATGCTTTAAATATCACAGGCCCGATATTTTCATTTCTGGAAGACTTATTTAATGTCAGCTACCCTCTGCCAAAGACAGGTGAGATTACTTATTTTCTTAAATGGACCAGAAATGGCTGCTGATGGTGTAACATTCACAGAAGCAATGGGTTCTCTTTTTACAGCTTACCGCATCCATGGAAAAAAAACCCCTGAGCTTTAACTCACTGAATTTGCCTTTCTGCATCATGGCTCTTATCAGCCTATGCCTCAGCACTCTTACCTTCACATCCCTCTCATTCTTTTAAAGCATCCTTTCCTAATAAAGGGGCAAATGGGGCTGCAAAATGGATAGAAAGGAGTTGTTCAGTCACGTGGCTATTTCTGGGATGCATAGACTATACCAGGCAAGGATGTTGTTGTCCCTACATCCTCTGAGTAAATCCATGCTTGCCATAACCCATGTCTCCCCAAAGCATTCCTTGCTCTCTTCAATATGCCCCTGTCGTCATACCTGTGAGTTGGCTGAATGCTCCTGCACATTCCTCCCCAGAAAAACGATTCCTGCAGGAAAACATTGTTTCTACTTAAAATGGACATCAGGTAAGTCAGTTAAGTGAAACTTCAGTCAAGAAGAAAGGGTGGTGTCATGTAGTTCCTCTGTACTGTTTGTCTGCTTCTTGTACTTGGATTCCCAAGGGCTTCAGCATTAATATTATGGGGAAACGTGCTCTTTTATACAAATTGGTAGGATACTGAGAGCACAGAAGGCAGTTCTTATTTAAAATGAGTTTTGGACCTGCCTATGATCTTAGCAGATTGCAGGACTGTGGGAGAAGATTTTCCCTCCTTTCTAGACCAGATAATTTGTGGATTTGTCAAATCTGTATTTTGGCACTTGAAAGAAATACATTTTCATCTGTGTAAAGGTATTATCTCCCAGTGTGTTTGGAACAACTTGAGAATTACTCACTACACTTCTTGTGGAAAAGGTAGTATACACAGTCTTCATTCATTAAATTTTGTTATCTTAGTAATCACACAAGCTACTCAAGGGCTGTACATGATTCTGTTTCACACTTGTGTTCTGTTTAGCAGCAGTGTCAATACATTAATTCATTAGTATAAAAATATTACAAAATTGAGGTAGAAGAACGGTATTGCAGGCTTCCTGTTAGGTAAATCTCAGTTTCACAGAATCCCCACTGTAACGTCTTGCAATACCATTTGCATTTCCCACTGACTTACGTTGAAGTTTTGCTTAAAAATAAATAGGATTAGATCAACCAAGAATAGCTTCTTGTAAATGCTAGAGATTTCTATTGCGAACTCAAAATGTGAAATTAAGAACAAACTTATTTGAAAAAAGGGGTATTTAAGGGTTTGTATTCACCTGATTTTAATGCAGTTATAAGTGAACTGTCTTGCCCCATGCTGGCTAGATGAGGACTGCCTCACCAAAAGTGAAATACCTTTGCTGTAAGCCTGAGGCAGTAAGCCCTGCTGAGATGCAGTCCAGTTTTGCTTGAGTTCAGCACCATGCTTACATTAACTGCCTAGCTTTCGGACTGGAACTGGCTCATGATCAGCTGATTTGGAGTACAAGCTTGTGTCTGCTTCCAAAGTGTTCGGTGTATCTTTTCCAAATTTTGCTCTTTGCTGCTGAGTTTAAACAGTGTATCTGTCTTTGAGATCCTTGATGTTATGTCCAGCTCTCACATTTGAACTGGAAAACTGCTCCCTGTGCATCAGGCAGGAGGGTAGTACAGAGGTAACAGCTCTACTGTGGAAGCAAAGAGATGATGTTTCCAAGTCACCTTTCAAACAAGAGTGGAAAGGATCCCTCTACTCACAGAGCTGAAAGAGCAAGATTTTTTTTAATCAGTTGCTAGTCTGAAGAAAGCGGTAAGCATGATCATTCCCAAACACATTGAGAAACTCTTACAGAGAAAGATTTCTGAGAACCAGAAGCGAATATATTCTCTCCTAGCATTGGTAGAGTACAACCTTCATTTTTGTTCAAAATATTTGTATGTACAAGATACAGTGCAGATCTGGGCTTCGCAGGAATTTCTTATGTGGCTCCCTGAAAGAATGGCAGTCATAGATGAAAAGTATGACAAGAAGAAATTTCCGAGACCATTTGCAAGAGTGTTGCCATAATATCACAAAGAACCACTAAAATGTAGTATCCTTTAATCGCCCACTGAACCAGTGTGAGCATTAAAATCATGTGAGCATTTTACTTCCAAAAATTTTAAAGGTTTTTTTCTTTTTCTTTCTCTGTTTGAATCCATTTAGATCTGGTTGCACTGCCTGATTTTGGAGCAGGTGCTATGGAAAACTGGGGGCTAATGACCTTCCAAGAATCATCACTGATGTACCTCCCAAGTGATAAATTCACAAGCAGAAAGGCAATGATTGCCATAATTGTGTCACATGAGCTAGGACACCAGGCATGTGGTAAAAAATTCTGTATATTTATTTGTCTATGAGGTAGTTTCCTTCCAGATGCTGATGATGCAGTCGCTGTAGAAGAAAAATGGTGACTTGACAGTAGGAGGTGTGAGCACTGGAGTACTGAAAGTCTGATTGATCCTATGTTCCACTAATAAATCAATATTAAAAGCAGGTTCTATCATATTACAGACTGCATGCTGACTGCACAGAACTCGTTGATGCAAAACTGTTAATGGGCTGCTTATTTTTTTTCTTGCACAGTACCTGAATGCCATGCTAGAAAATACTGTAGGGACATAGGGATGACACAGTGCTCTCTATATGCAGTTTACTCAGTACTGCATGGGAGAATTAATGGACTTCATGAGTATTCTTTTGTAGCACCAGTGGATGTACATATTGCAAAAGGTATTTTGTTTTTTGTAAGAAAAAACTACGGTATGATGGAACAAAATCAATGTGAACACATTTTACACTGTAGCTGGACCTTTGTCCAGTTTTCATAGAGATTTTCAATTTTTTTCTTACTTGGTTTGGAATGATAATGCAGTTTCGCTTTTTTTATGGGCTATGTTTAATTTACTGTTGTTTGCCAGAGCGACAACTGTTTGCGCTTAATCAACAGCATTAGCGGAAGAGTTTAACTTGGCTAGTGCAGTTGTATGCCCTTCTGACAAGGTCTGTAACTTTTCAGACCTTCAGATGAGCAGAGTGTTTTTATTGCAGGCTGATAAAACAAATGTCAGTACTTAATTAAAGTCTATGTTAAAACAAAGCTGTAGTTCAAGTTTTTAAGAATTAACAAATAAAATATAAATCTGCAAGTGATAAGTTTTTTGTTAAATATGACCCACCAAATAGGAGTATGTAGGAGCTGTTGTGGAAGTTGTATTGCTTGCCAGGATAGGGATTTGCTGATTTTGGAAATGGTTATTTCCCCAGTTCTGTTTATCATTCCCCTGACAATTTCCTTTTGTTAAGAACATCGAAAAATGTTTTTGTAATTGCTTGATAAATGCCCTACTTTTAATCATAGCCTGATATGATCTTTTAGATATTTAAATTTTATTGGAAAGTGTTTAAAATGAATAGAGTAAAAGAATGATATAAAGCACTGACATCCATACTCAAGGTATAAAATTGTAGATGAAACAATTAAAAACCAACTGCCCTGAACCTCTGACTTTTTCCAAGGTTCATCTTTTTCTACTGAATTTTCACTATCTGAAGGAATATCCAGCATCTTATTCAATTGACGTGTACACATTAAATAAAGTTACTTCAGCATAGATATGTGTGTTTAACCTGCAAAAATGAAAACAGCAGTCCAAAGACATGTTGAGATGTTTTTTCTTTCTGTTTAAGTGGTTTGGAAATCTGGTTACAATGAACTGGTGGAATGATCTGTGGCTTAATGAGGGACTGGCATCTTACTTTGAGTATCTGGGAGCTACCTTTGTTGAACCCAAGCTTTCACTGGTAAGTACTCATGCTTACTGAAGGCAAGCTAAGGTAGCAAATTTCCAGCATGTACAAAGAAAAGGAAGGTGCAGGAGGTGGGATTTAATTAAGCAATGGCATTAGTAACTTAAGTCCCCTGGGAAAGACCAGCAGGTCTTGATTCTTCCTTGGAGGGTCTCAGTCTGTTGGGATCTGTGATCATACCCAGCTCTTCTGCAGCTGGACAGCTGTGATTCTGCAGTGACAAGGAGTTGGTGTTTTGCCCTAGATCTATCATGTGGCAAACCCAGCTTTCTCTCCTGTGTCCTGTAGCTGATGGTTTGCCTCCCTGCCTGTCCAAGTGCTTTTCCAAGCACCCCATACCCCAGGGATCTTTACCATGCAGTGACTAAGTTGGGCCATTTTGAATCTGTTTACCCCACTGGGTCCATGGAGGTCTGGTTGTGGATAAGGCAAACATAACGCACATCGCTAATCCAACAGCAGGGTAGAACTCCTTACTGTTTCACCCAAATGGGAATAAGAATAAATCCCACGGAGTGTTAGAAAACTCCATCCGCATTAAACTCTGAGACAGGAGAATAGGTGCTGCTAGTTGTAACCATGAGCTGAGGTGCACTCACCTGTGCAATCACAAATGTCTGTGCACAGTGCCCTCAGCTTCTGAAGAAGGGAGAAGCCTTTAGTCTGGGCGAGCCCGAGACTGCAGTCAATCCAGTCTGCTTTTTATTTGGCTCAGATGAAATACCATTTGTCACTTCCCTTTTCTAATTCACCAAAGTACCTAATTACATGCTTAATTGGCAACTAATACAGGCATGTCACACAAATTCTGTCAGAAGGATTTTTAGGTCATGGGATATGCTTTGAACTTCAACAACAGCTCGCTTTATTCTCTGTAATACAGTATTTTAATATCATTGAAAAGTGTAAAGGCCACAAAATTTTAAATTGGAAATAAATCCTTGTTTCCTTTTTAATTTTAATCTTTTCATTTAGAAGCTTACCTTTCTAAAAATCAACAATTGCCATTTTGTTTATATCCATAAAGAAAATGTTAATAGTGGACAGTAATTCCATTTGATAAATTACAGTTCTGTGATGTGCCTTGGAAATCCAGACTAAATTACTCAGGTTGAGAATACGGGGCTTTCTTGTGCAGTTTTGTGAGCCATAGACATTCACAGAATCACAGAATGGTTGAGGTTGGAAGGGACCTCTGGAGGTCATCTTGTCCAACCCCCCTGCTCAAGCAAGGCCACCTAGACCAGGTTGCCCAGGATCATGTCCAGATGGCTTTTTAATATCTCCAAGGGTAGATACTCCACCACCTCTCTGGGCAACCTGTGCCAGTGCTCAGTCACCCGTAAAGTGCAAAAGTGTTTCCTGATGTTCAGAGGGAACCTCCTGTGATTTGTTTCATGCCCATTGCCTCTTGTCCTTTGACCGGGCACCACTGGAAAGAGCCTGGCTCCATCCTCCTTGAACCCTCCCTTCAGGTATTTATATACATTGATGAGATCCCTCTGAGCCCTCTCTTCTCCAGGCTGAACAGTCCCAGCTCTCTCAGCCTTTCCTCATATATGAGGTGCTCCAGTCCCTTCAGCACCTTAGTGACCTTTGCTGGACTCTCTCCAGTATGTCCGTGTCTCTCTTGTACTGGACAGCCCAGAACTAGTAACAGTACTCCAGATGTGGCATCACTGTTGCTGAGTAGAAGGGAAGGATCACCTCCCTCAGCCTGCTGGCACTTCTTCTCCTAATGCAGCCCAGGATACCATTAGCCTTCTTTGCTGCAAGGGCACGTGGCTAGCTCACTTTCATCTTTGTGTCCACCAGGACACCCAGGTTCCCAGGTTCTTTTTCACAAAGCTGCTTTCCAGCTGTGTGGCCCCCAGCACGTACTGGTGCCGGAGGTTGTTCCTCCCCAGGTGCAGGACTTTGCACTTCCCCTTGTTGAACTTTGTGAGGTTCCTGTCAGCCCATTTCTCTAGCCTGTCCAGGTCCCTTTAGTTGGCAGCATGACCCTCTGGTGTATCAGTCACTTCTCCCAGTTTTGTGTCATCTGTAAGCTTGCTGAGGCTACACCCTGCCCGATAGTCCAGATCATTAATGAAGATGTTGAACAGGACTGGACCCAATATTTGCCCCTGAGGTACACTGCTAGTCACTGGCCCCAAACTAGACTTTGTGCCACTGATCACCACCTAAATATAAATTGAACCCTGAAAATGAAATTTACTGGCTGTTTACAAGGTGAAAAATTGGTCAACAAATTTGATCCCATTAATTGGAAGCCTGTGTTCTTTTCCTTGAGATGTGGTCAAAGTGGCCTGCAGTGTTTTATAAAACTTGGGGTTTTTTTCTTCAGCTTTGTAAGTATGTCATTTTCTGTCACGTCTTAGGACAGACCGCTGGGGGAAACTGAATCATCATTTGACAAAAAGAGGACTTCATTGATTTATACTAAAGGAGCCATTTTCCTTTCATAGTTCTCACTGGGTGACAGCAGAAATGCCACATAGTTAAGCCTTGCTACCCTCAGTAGCTTAGTTTTTAGGTTATTGTTCAGTGTTGCAGCAGGAGAAACATAGAATTTAGGAGGAAAATGCTGCCATATTAATGATGTACAGATGTAAATGAGATACAGGGTTTAAGTTTTCAGTATTTGTTCATTTGCTGTTTAATATAGTTGATTTATTTTCCCCTGAGGATTACGCTGTAATTGTATTTGTCATGCCCCAGCCCACAGTCTTCTCAGATGTAAAGTTTTCAGTGATTACTAATGTTGCATGTGGAAAATGTTGGGATTGGGTGTATGGTCCCTTTTAGTTCATGGGAAAGTTAAGGAAGGGAGAAAAGGATCTTTTTTTTATTCACTGACAGACTATTTCTATCAGTGCTAATCCCATAATCTACATTCTCTCCTTGAGAATAAGTATTTTCTGTTCAGCTCACTTAGATTCGTCATTTTCTTGCAGGATAAAATCTTTTACGATCATGTTGTACAACCTGTCTTAAGGGAAGACAATGAAATAGGAGTTCGATCTCTGTCAGAAAGTGAAGACAAGATCAAAGGATCATTTTCTTTAATGTCTCTGTTTGACAGCATCACATACAACAAGGTTAGTATACTCTAAACTAATGGTACAAAGTAGGTTTGAGAGAAACTGTTGAATGACAGTGCTTTTGATAGGGTGTTTTGTCATTCAAAAATTGTTTCTGCTGCACATACAAATTTATTGGATGTTGCAAATCTATTTGGCTGTGAAAGAAATAGTGAAAACATTTCTAATCTCTGTGAAATATGAAGCCTAGGAGTAGACTGACTAACTTCTCTGAAATATAGTTTGAAAAAATATTGCAGTAATAATCACAATAATAATTCATGTTTTCTCATTGTTTTTTTTTGTATTTCAGGGAGCTTCTATTACTTGGATGCTTTCTGGTTTCCTGACTGAGAAGTTGTTTATCACAGCACTTACTGTAAGTTTGAAAAACTAATGCCTTCATTTTGATTTATAAGCTTGAAAATGACAATTGTACAAATTACTATTTGTCTTGCTGATGTTTTTCATTGAACGCTCATGAATTCTGATGCTTCTGTTTGTTTCCATACAGTCATATCTGAGACAATTTTCCTTCTCAAATGCTAACCAAGATGATCTCTGGACCCACATACAGATGGTACTCATTTTATCTCTAGTATTCTTGCTCTGTTGTTTGGCACAGTCCAAATTTAGGGCATATACTATTTGTAGAAGACTGCACTGGAATTTGGCTGTCCCTAGTGCAGTCCTCCTCTTGAATAAGATTTGCTTTGCTGGCTCTTTCAGCTAATGATTTCCTTCACAACTGTTTATTTGACTGCTTTACTGCACCTGAAATCAGTACCTGGAGCTAAGTACAAGGAGTAGAGAGGTGAGATGGGAAATCAGAGCCAGGTGGAGTTTGGGGTTTCATGGAGATTGCCTAAGCCTACGTGAAATTGCATAGCCTGTTCTTCCGGAGCTGAAGTTCTGCCAGATCAGAGTGTGTGATGCTCTGGGCTTGATCATCACAGGTGCTGATATGTCACAGATCCAGCAAAGTCTATACGCAGGGCAGTAGCTCAGCATTTCACCCTTTGCTGGTTTTGGCACAAATCTGAGTAAGAAAACAGGTGCTAATAATAGGTTTATTTTTAAAAATTTCACTTTCTTCTTCCTCTAAAGAAGGCTTCCACTGTGTTGCAGACTCAGTCTTGGGTTAAGAATGAGAGTGCCACAATTTCAGATATGCAAGGCTGCCACATCTTTTAAGCCAACATAGACTGTACCACTTCACACTAGTTGAGACTTGAGCTTAGTATCTTTTTCAGTTTGTCTTTACTATTCAGTTTGTTCATTAGGTAGTCACTTAAAAATCTTTGTGTTCTGGCAGCTTTATTTAATGGAATTAACAAATCAAGTCATGCAGGGGCGTAAGTATATTAACACTATAGAGAGAAAGGTTAGCAGTCAGGTTATAAGAATGAGAAATGTCATCTCAGTATTTCATGATTCCTAAAGAGGCTTATGCCGTCTTTCTTACAATGTCAATAACATCCTTTGGATTTTGTTACATTGATTTTTTGCATGAATCACCAAACTGCTAAGCAGTTATATGTTCCCTAATATGTTAGAATAACCCCTAGACTGTTGCTCAGAAATATCAGTAAGTCCCTGTTTATTGTAAGTATTTCTAATTTCTGTTTCTCTTGCAGGTTGTAGATGCACAGGATGAAGTTCAGTTGCCAGCATCTGTAAAACAAATAATGGATTCCTGGACGTGCCAAAATGGTTTTCCAGTTTTAACGTTAAATCTAACCACGGGCACAATCAGTCAGGAACAATTTCTTAATAAAAAGAATGAAAACAGTACTGATTCTTACAAGTATGTTTAGCTTGTGTTTTTATTGTATGTTTATATCCTGTTTTTTGCAGGAAACTCTTCAGTTACGACATTATGTTTTGACCATCTGATTTCTTCAGTTTATGTTTTTTCTTGTCACGAGCTGTCAAGTAAAATCTGTTTGAGGCTGGAGTTTGCGATAGTTCTATAAGCCGCTTGTTTCGCCGTAAGGTTGCTTTCCTCTGGAGTAGTGACTTTTCCAGCCACATAATGGCTTTGTAAGGACAGACGCAGGCCATGAATAGGTTGCAGGGTGGGACTTTTGCCTGGCATTTTTTTCTTTCCTCATCCCTCATTTGTATGGACTGGGAACCTGGATGAACCATGCTGTATCTTCTTTCCAGTGCACATACTCCCAGTCTCTTCTGCTCGGCAAGGATAAAGGGATTGCATTGAAGTACTTATATAAATAACCCCTTTCTCAGAAAGGGCCGAGTATACCTGACATGCAGCTCTAAAGTTCCTGTCAGTAAGCATTGTTGAGTGCCTGGTGCTTTTGAAAGCTGTGCTGCTTATTTAGATACCTAAAAACAGTGATAGAAGGAGCTGCCTTTGGTCACCCACTTTGGAAATTCTTGGTTAGAGTTTGAACTTTCATGATATTCAGCAGTTGTCATAAGCATTGGGATGCATGGACAGGGCCCATAAGATGAGTTCTGACGCAGGGAAAAAGTATAAAGGAGAGCAAAACCTGAAACAGTTTTTTCCCTGGCTGCTACTGCTGGTCATACAAACAGCCAAAAGAAATTTTGATGAGAACCACAGAGTTTCCTTTGCTCCCACGCTCCAGGAATTGCAGAGCATTAGTCCATTCAGCAGTTTTAGTTAGCTCAGATAAGGAATTCCAAGTTACAAATGTTAAGTCCTTTACTGTAGTTAGCAAGAAGCAATACCATGTGAATGTAAGAAAATCCAGGACATGTGTTACAGCATTTTTCAGGGTTTTGACGCTTTCATCTGTTTTCGTGAGGAGTCTTACATTCCCTCAGAAAGGAAATTACAGTTGTCAGAATTACAGTTGTATTGCTTGCCTGGGGCCTTTTTTAGTAGATACTCTTCTGAAAAGGAGCTTTATGTTCTCCAGAAATAGGGTGAAGTGTAATAAGAATAAAATTATTGCCTGAAGAAAGAGAGCCAGAGCACAGAGATAGGTATTCAAATACCTGGCATCAAACAATATTCTAGAGATGAATGCCTGTTTAAAGCGATGCTAAAACTCCCTTATCTTCGACGAACCTAAGTGCTGATCCAGCATAAGTACCACCATCTGATGAGGTTTTGTGCATCAGAGAGGAGGGAGGGTACATGGAGATTCTTGTAAGAAGGAACTCATCTGCAATCTAGTTTAGCATTAGCTGAGAGGGGGTCTTTTTAAGCATCAGAATTAATTATATTATCTCTCTTTTTTTTTTTTGTTAAGTAACACATGGATTATTCCTATTTCTTGGATGAGAAATGGATCATCACAACCCTTAATGTGGCTAGATAAAAGCAGCAGTAAGTAATGTATTTGTTCACACATGCTAAAACCAAGCTGATAAATACACACCTAACTCTTCTATAAATGGAAGATATATTTGAATTGAATAGGGAGATAAAACTTTATTACAGAAATGTCTGTGTTTATCTGTTGTGTTAATTTTATGTTACAATAGCAATAGATTTTCAAATAGGTTAACATATTGTTTTTTTCTATGTTGCATCAAACTTCAGTGTATGTTTTTAATAATATGATAGAATGCATATTATGAGTAGAGATTTCCACAATAATTTTGATTTTGTCATTTTGTACACAAATCCAAACTCCTCGCCCTTCATGCTTTTGTATTATTCTTACCCCAGCAGATCCCATTGATGTTAATGGCAGCTTTTGAGTGTAGGTAGGATCTCAGCTGTGATATATCAGAAAACTATCAGCTCAAGTAGTAGATACAAGACTGAAAAAATTAAAACCAGCTGTGTGAAGTGACCCAACATTGTCACGCATGGATATCTGTAAAAATGGAAAATGAATATTTTCAACACTATTTAATTTGTTTATGCAAATTAAATGCAAAAATACTCATCAAAACAGTAGCATTTTAAAAAGTTTTAAAGGCTTATAGTGGAAAAGTGAGTTTATGGGCATCTCCAATCAAAATTCAGTTCTTTCTCATCTCAGTGCTTTCCAATAAACAGCTATATTTTTTTGAGAAAGAAGAAATGTAATCATTAGAATGGGGTAATAATTTTTCTTTGGCAAGTCAGCCCTGAACTCCATCAGGTTTGTAATGAGTTACAATGAGATACAGAAACTCACGTTTGTGGAGTGCTTAAAAGCAAAATTGTAATATGCTGTGTGCGTATTGCAGCTCTCCACCCTCTGTTTGCAGTGGCTAAATGCTACTTTCCCTCTTTTTCAGGCAGTAAGATAGCTTGAGTGATCATTTCACAGTATATGAACAAGTAAATAAGGAAACAGTGGATGTTTATTCTTCTGAATGCTTTAAAGTTAAATAAACTAGTGATTGCTAAGGTTAGAAATCAGAACATTTGCAGAAACAAATTGTTAGGCAGCACTTGTTTGGAAGGACTAGGGTCATGTGCTAAGCTTGTACTGTTGAAGCGATACCAATTCCATTTATTCATGTATCATGTGACATAAGAGCTACAGAAGTTATGAAAAAAACCCATCAGGATGCATCTGCCTGAAGGGACTACGATAAAATAGATATTCAGTCTTTAAAACACATACCACTTGTATTTGAAAGCCATATATCAAACCTACCAGACATTATTCAGTCAAGGAACTTGCATTCACGTTTTAAGATTGAAATAATAATAATTTTCTTTTTGACTTTTTGATGCACAAATAAACCAAATGGTTTCTTACAAAGGTAGAAAAATTAAGGGTAATTTTAAATTCAGTTACCACTTTGTTCCTGTGAGATTGAAATGGCTTCTAGCGGAGAACTGCTATGTTGTTGTTCAGAGGTATTCATCGGAATGGTTTTGGTAAATGAATTTGGTACAAAATACACTTTGAACTTGAATTTTGGAATAGTTGCTGCAGTGGCGTAACAATACATAAAGAGGAAACATCTCAGAAGTGATTTTGTGTATGTGTGTTTTTGCCGTAAAGAACTCTGCAGGAGCTAATTTATCTTACTTCTAAATAGGTTAAATTAAACTCCGAGCTCCAAGCTGGGCTGCTACCAGCAGCCAGGCATGTTCATTCAGCACTGCACCATACCATGTTAAAAGCCTGTCCTGTAGGTTTTGGGCTCCTCAGGCAAAGTCTACATACATAGCTGTTGCCCATGTAATTGTGTTGGTCACTGTCCCTGAGTGAGATGTCTGCACAGCAAAAAAAGACAGGCTAGGAGGATGGTGCTGTTATGGTAGAACATGTTTCACCTAGCCTGGGGAGTGGAGGACATAGTTTTGCTGTTGTAGCTGGATCTAAAAGTGTTCTTGATGATAAGCAGAGCATTGAACCAATATGCCATTAAAGGGGGAGTACTGCTAGTGCCAACTTCTAGCCACCCACGCAGTTTTTAAATGGTTAAGCCAGTATCTGTCATGTGCCACTTTTCCATCTCATTTAATTTGTGAAGGTGACTGAGGATAAATCCTGTAGTACTTGCTCTGTCAAAACAAATTGAAGTTTCAGTCATCTGTTCGGAGTAAAGCAGTGCTGGGTCTAGACTACTCGCCAATATTGATTTATTGTCTTAAGAGAATTTGTCTTATGTCAGGATGATCATAGCCAGTTAAAGCAGCATTTGAATCCTCTTCTGATGAGGCAGCTTAGAGCCTTCAGGGCTGCACTGGCTCCTTCAGATGTGCTGTAGGCTATCAGGAGCAAGTCATCAGGCAAGCACACGTAAAGTAGGTAGTAGGTGAGATGAAATGGGACTGCAGAAGGCGGCCTTTAGTGAGTGACGTAACTCAAAAGGACTATGTGACTATTTTATTTAAAATAAAATTTTTTGATTATTTGTCTCTTGCATAAACTTAACTGTTTCGCTTTCCTTGTTCTCCATTTATGTGAATACTGGTAAGTGGTCAGTTCTTCCATAAGGTACTGAGTGTTGTGTTTTGGAGCAGCACTGGCAGCAGCAGGCATGCTGGGGGTGCATGCCCTGCAGCAAGCATGTGAGGGTATTGCTCCTCATCCAGACTGTTTATGCTTGACTAACCTTTTTGAACTCTCCCAGCTGCCTACAAGCTAAAGGGTAGGAGCAAGGCAGGTCTTCAGCCTCCCTTTTGCCATGTCAAGGTGCTCGGTACCAGAGGGCTCAGTTGCTGGTTGAAGTTCTTTTGTGCAGAGCAGAGATCAAAAATGCACTGAGCTTTAGGGGGATTCTCTTTGAGTCCAACCTCAAAATTGTGTCTCAGGTCTCAGAGGAGCACTGAGTCCAGTGTTTATACATGCAAGAGAATTTAGCAGTGCGCAGAAAATAAAATGATACATTTTAATGTCACTTCACAGAAGTGTTTCCTGAAATGCAAGTTTCGGAGTCAGAATATGACTGGATCCTGCTAAATGTAAATTTAAGTGGATACTACAGAGTGAACTATGATCAATTAAACTTAAAAAGATTAGCACGCTTGCTTGAAAATGATCCAAAGGTAAGATCATATTTGTTTTCTCAAGCTTATGAACGGATTCTTGCCGTGTATTTCTTCTTGCAGTTCTTACTGGTAATCACATTGATAAAAACCTGGAATAATGAGATACTCACATATCACAGAAGAAGAAATGATCCACCATTGCATCACTAAAGTCACTAGCAGCCTTCCATAGTGGAAGAGGAACAGGCCAAATAGTTTCACATGAGCATGAAAAATAACTTTACATGAGATGGCATTCTGTCTTCAAAGTTGTCTTAACATCTTGTGGTTCTTCCAATCTCTTAAATTTTGCTCAAAGAGTTATGGGTATGGATGTGTGACTGAGCTTTATCTGCTGTTAGGTAAACATGGAGAAGGAAAGCTGGGAGAAAGCTTTTTATTTCCACATTTCCTCAAAGCACGTTTCTGCCAGTGAAATTTAAAAAAAAATCATCATCTGACTTGGGTTTATTGGTTTTGGTTTTGGTGGAGATTTTTCTTAGAAGTTCCAATCAGTTCTACTTGAGCTCTTTCAATCCTCTATGGACACTATAACTCAAAGCTGATTTCATCCCACCTCTGAGTTGCTACAGCTTAGGCTGAGGTGAACACGGTACAGAACAGCCTATACGTGTGGCTGAATATGGTGTTGCATTGTATTTAATGTTGCCTAGCCCTAGAGTGAGCCAGAGGCTCCAGTAGTAATGTCAGCTCATTGGCTTTGGTAGCAATGGTGAGAAAGTTTAAACTTTCAGTAAAATAGTAATCAGTGCAGTTAGATGATTTCTCCAGAAGGTCGGGACACGAGGCCAATCAGAGCACGTGGTGTGGTTAAATCTTTCCATGGCACACTGGCTTCCCTTTCCTCTAGGCTTTTTTCTTTCACAGCAAATCTAAGCCAGCAGGAAATCAGGTGTGTGCTGACTTGTGGCTGTTTTTTGGCACTGGTCAGTGGGAAGGCTCGTTCAAGCAGCAGCTGAACTGAAGGGGCATGGAAGCGGGAGGAGAGGAGGAGGGACCAGTGATCCTCACGAGAGCATGAGCTGTAGGCTCTGCCTTGGTCATTTAATTCATGATAGTGCCGGACACTCTGCTCTGGACTAATCTGAACACCTATTCTGAACTGAAGCCTCAAAAGGAAGAAATGTACCAAAATGATACATTTTTAGGAAATGTAGTGTTTCCATATTTTAATTTTCATTACAGCATGCAAGTAAGAGTGGTCTTGAAATTCTGTGCTTCATGTACTGTAGCTTTGTATTTATAGATATATTGTGTAGCTGTATATTTATATATTTATATATATAAACATCCCTAAAAGCACATACATAATTTCAGCTTAAAATGCAGGATCCATTTTATGTTTTGTAGAAGATTTTGGCTTAGAAAAAGTGTTAGGGACTTGTTTTATCCTTCTGAAACATACTAAAGCTTTTTTAAACTCTTACTGACATGTTTAGATCTCTTAACGCCACATGAATGCTTTCTGCAGGCTATTCCCGCTGTCAGCAGGTTCCAGCTGATAGATGATGTTTTTGCATTGACACAGTAAGTATGTTTTGAATATGTCATAGAAAATGATTACACTACATGATTGCATTCAACATAGCTACTTCTGCTTCGTTCATTCCTGCCCATATGTGCCTAATAAGAACAACAACTGTTTTGACAAAATGGTGGGGGAATTAAGCATTTAATCCATTCTTCTGTCAGTGCTGAGTGATTTCTTTCAAAATGACTTTTAACTTTCATTCCAGCTCTTAGGAAATATTTTAAATAATGGCACTGTCAGGAGTTTTTTAGGGACTAACCTACATTTGCTGTAACAGAAGAAAGATTCTGAATGAACACTCTGAATTTTCCTTAATTTATTCTGGGCTATCTCAGCTATGCTGTCTTGCCTCACTCGTAATACCTCTTTCACTTCCCTTGCTGATGGATGACTCGGTTGTTCGTGTCTGTGGTGCTAGAGAGGTCAGTACTGAAGAGAGCTGAAGAAGCAATGAATATGCCTGTGCCTCAAACGTACCAGAGATCCCAAGAGCATCAGAGACCTATGATGTGGGAGCTCAGGGAGGAAGTGGCCAAGCATACTGCCCATCTCAGAGCCTGTGGAGGTAGCTCTGAGAGGAAGAAGTAAAAATTCCCATTCCTCCTCTCATGCACATGTCCCTTCTCGTAAGAGAGCTCAAACCTAGTATGTAATAAGGAATGTAACTGTGAAGTATAGAACTGTGCTTCTATGTAAGTACACTGGAAATGTTTCTGTTCTGGTGGAGAGGGGCTTGAACTGGAATTCTATTGGGAAGAAAATGAATTTCTTGTTAATTGCATGCTGAGGCACAGAAATGCCATGCTGAAGTTCTCAGTTCCAAGAACAGTGTGCATGTGAATTCAGCTGTTTGATTTTTACAATAATGTCTATTCCACAAAAGAACCTGTAATGAAAAGATGTTGTTCCACAATAAAAGATACAAATGTATTATAACTCAAAACAGTGCTCTTTTCCTTCATTTTATTCTAGTGAGACTGACGCATGCTGTACATGTGCCTGTAATGTATCCTGCCAACACAAGCAGAATACAGTCTGCATACTGCCACGCTTACTGCCATGATTGTCTTGTTACTTTGGTAGTGGCATTGTACTCTGTAATAAATGTTTTGAGAGTTCAGCTCTTAAAGGCCCCATTGGTTTATAATTTTATTTTTCTGATGTCTTTTCTACGTCACTCTCCATGCAGTTTCCTGATGTTTTATTGTCAGTCTCATAAACAAACAGAAATTTCTGGTAGGTAATTGATGTGAATGGGTATTCTCAAGTATGAGTTTTTTTAATCTTCAAATAGGTTTGGATACATTCAGATTGAAACAGCACTTGAACTCACGAAGTACCTTGCCAGAGAAGATGAACTCTTCATATGGAACGTGGTATTGTTAAACCTAGTACCTGAGAATTTGGAAAGTACTCTGAAGAACTATGAAGTATATCCACTTTTAAAGGTATCACCTTTTTTTTTAGTTAGACCATTTAAATAAGTCAAACTAAAATGAATGTAATGATGGCTGTGACAGGTCATAGTTCTTGTCATTCCCTTTGCATGATTTTGTCAACTTTTTTTTTAAATAGGAGGTACTTATTTGTATATATTAGTTAATGATAAAAATCATTGAATCATGAGCAATTCTTATTGTAAAGCAGAAATATATTCACATTCTTTATATTAAGCCCGATCCTAGTTTTTTGTAAAACTGAGGATCTGGAAAATACGGCTACAATCTGTAGTAAATAGTCAGTAGTAAATAATGACATTGCTGTGTATAAAGAGGATATAGAATGTATGTGCTCTGTGGTCTGTACTGCCTTCCAGTTCATCTTCATGGAGAGAAAGAAGGAATTGGGTTTGGATACTAAATGAGATAATTCTCTCCGATATTTGAGCTACCTGAGATAATATTGTCATTTATTTCCTTGAGTTGTATATGAAGATTTCACTTTTGTTTAAAGTGCAATCTCACAATAGTACTTAAGTCCTAAAGCAAAGGTACGTTTAAAATATGTGAGAAAACTTGTTTTTCTGTGTTTTTTTCTGAGAATGAGCATTTGTTTTCTTTCACAATAAGTTCAAAGGTCCTAATGATGTGAAATGGTAACTTCACAGTTTGAGTGGATGTACAAGTGTATTGAATTTTAGACCCAGTTTATATACTTTAATATATTCAATATGCTGTGTTGTCAGGAAACGAATAGTGGTAAATTTTTAGGAAAAATCTGAGTAAGTAAGGAAAAATATAATAAAATAAAAACTTGCATCTAAATAATTTTTCTTTCCCTTCTTTTGAAAGAAATACCTTTTAAAGAGAGTGTTGCCAATATACCGTTATTATGCAGGTTTTATTCGTCAAAATGTTGATGCTTTGGAGGATGACTATTTTGCTCAGTAAGTATTCTGCTTTAATTTGAATGTAATTGAATTGTTATTTTTACTGTCAGATAAGTGTTATTTGTGATGACACCTCCAATGAAACGGCAGTATCAGGATAGTTTGTGATATTATCAATCTATTTAGTGGGCCTAAAAGATGACAGTTTAATGATCTGAGTGGTAGCTTTTGTATATGGGAGAACAGGCTCAACAGGCTGCTTATAGTTGGGGAAAAACTGACAGCAATGAACTTCAGATGTGATTTATCACTAGAACTTTGTAATAGCTCATTTTGCAAGGCTACTGAAGACGGAGTCTTGAATGTTGGAGCGATTTGGACTAGATGCAACTAGTGTCTTAAAACTACTAAGAGCAATATGACACACACAAAAACCTAAAAAAATATAGTACGTTGCTAGCCTCTTTAATGTCCATGAATATTCATGTCAGGAGCCCACTGTTGGTAGTTTAATTTTATTTTTATTAAATTTCAACAGTTTGTAGTAGAGGTTCTCCTGGGTTAACAGCATTGTGTGCAGAAACTGTGCTGGTCAAGCACAGTTCAAGTACTCCAAATGTGGAATACAAATATTTTATTCTTGCTATTGTGGCTTCCCTTCAAGAGTGTATTTGGAAAAACTTTTTGCAACAGCGTGCTGGCTGGGCCTCCAAGACTGTTTGAACCTGTCATCTGAACTGTATGCTAAATGGATGGACAACCCTGAGTACAAGTAAGAAAGATAATGTGCTCTTGGAAGTGTGCACGCCTAAGTGAGGTGGAAAGTTAATGGGCTCTTACATGGGGCAGGGGGGCTGGGTGGGGAGCAGAATGAGAAACACTCCTGTACACTGCTCCTCTTTCTCAACAGAATGATAGAATTTAAACCCAACAGTGCCCCCCTGCCCGCCCCCCCCCCCCCTTCCTCAAATACCAACTTTATGTTGATTTCATAATTATTGCTTTTACATAGACTTCACAGGCTGGAGGATGCAGGGGTTTTGCCATGAAGACCAAAATCTGTTTAGCCACGTAACAGGTGACCCTCAGAGTAGGGCTAATATCCCAAATTGTCCAGTCACTTTTCTGCAGTACAGCCTTGGGATTATCATGTATACCAACTCAGTTTCTAAGCTTCTCTTAGCAATACTGAGAGAAATGATGTTTGTGTGGTACAGGCATCTGCCTGTGGTGAGCCCATCAAATTGTCTTGCATGTTCCGTACTCACGTAAAGAGGTGCTGGGAACAGCTGTCAGTTCTTATGTCAATATTGAAGCCTAGAGGTCAGGTTTCTGGCCTACAAGGATGGAGTCTGGGCTCTACCAGGATCAGACTTTCTGAATTCAAGTATTGCATTGTTAAAGAAAATTGATGATGTATTGAAATTCTTATTCTCTTTTCCTCCCTTTCTTTTGATGTTTTTCTATGCAATAGTCAAATATTATTGGCACTGGTGAGTGAATATTTAAATTTATTATTACTTTTATTTGTTGTAGTTGCAATAAATATTTTGTTGTTACTTGTATCTCTGTTGATATATGTAGTTGGCTAAGTAAACTGAACTTGTATTTTTATGTTTGTGTTTTTTTAAATAGCTTTGTAGTCATCATCATTATAAAAACTAAATTGTGCTTTGGAGTTAAACTGAAAAGTTTAAATAGCCTAAATACATTCTGTTATGTTCCAGAGAGAATATTCTTACTATCCCACACTAAAAGCAATAATGCTATGCTGAATTCTCAGGCTGCTTTCAAAATAGTCACCTATCTCCCCCTATTAATAATATATGATTTTTGGTTTTTTTTCCTGGTGGAATAATACTTGCCTTATTTGACTTGAAGAGCTGAAAGTCTGTAAAATATAGTAGCTGATTTGAATTAGATGGAGATTAATCGTGCTGTCCTTTTCTGGCACTGAGATAAGTTCAAAGGGACTTTACAGCCTCACACTTCACATGGCTGTAAGTGTGGAAAGAAATGCAGCTATGAATTCTATTGAGTGAAAAAGTGGTCGTGTTTTAAGGAAAAAAAAAACATAGGAGATAGGAAACTACTTAGATTTCAAATGACAGATCACAGTTCCTGTTCAGTTAAAGAGGAGGCTTTTCAGATGCTGGATAGAAAAGGGTACAATAAACTTTTGACTCACGTTTCACAGACAGATCCCTTTAGATACTCTTATTCTCCACTCTGAGAGCAAAATTCATAAGGGCACTCTGTAGCTGTTCTGCCGCATGTGGAACTCAGTAGGATTCTCACATCTGTGGAAGGGAGTAATGCTTTTCCCTTCCTGATAAGGTGATCAACTTTCAGCTGAACATTTCCAAACAGTTCCTGGCAGAACTTAACTGGACTTGATATGGCGCATGGAGATAACAAGCCAAGAGCTATGACTCTCAGCCAGTTTCTCAGTTTTACTCTTTTTTTGCTTATGGGAGTGAAGTGCAGCTAGCTAAATTAATGTATTCTCTGTGGTGCTGTTACTGGCTTGTCTTCTTTTGAAAGAAGGAAATGAGTCTAGAGGGAGGGCCAATGCTGCTGTACATTTTAGTTATTTACTAAAGGTAGCCATACACTGCTATTGTCCTCAAAGGTTAAGAAATCACTATTTCCCTTCTGCATTGGCTCCAAGAAAATGACATAAACTAATCCACCTTCCTTCCCAGCAGCTTTTTCATCTTCCCGAAATCGTGAAATGAGAGAATCCTGGCAGGCCAGTCATCTCAAACCACACAACCACTCCCAGAAAAAATATTAATAACCCCCACCCCTCATCTAACATAACCTCAAGCTCCAAAGCCCCTCTGGACCACGATGGACTTCCTCTGTGAACTATACAACATAAACCACTTCAGGACCACCATAGGTGTCACCAGCCAGTGCACCAGTGTTCCATAGTCCCCCCAGCCATGAATGCTGAATGTCAGGGCTGCAGTCAAGAGATAAACAGAGCTTATCTATTTGCTTTTCAACCACAACTTCACACTCAGTAACCAACATTTTTTTGAAACTATTGGAACAGCTGCAGTAGCAAAATAGCTGTATTTTAGCCAAGGCAGCTTTTCATGAAGCATCTTGAAAAGAAGATTTTAATGTATACCCTGTCACCACCCTACTGTCACCTCTCTCTGCAGTGTTATGAAATGATTATTAAGTTACTAGATCCTGTGATTCAAATAAGATCTGTCATAAAAGGTTTCCTCACAGTATTCTTTACCTTGACATAACCACTCAATCTCAGTAAGCATCATTCTTGGTGGCAAATCCCCTATGTTCCAGCACATATCCAGGTAAATGAATCCAAGTTATCTTTGGCAGAATATATAAAACATGCCCACACTTTCTGTTACTATGCCAGTGAAATTCCCCACCCACAACAGGACTATCAAAATCCCTGCATGTTGCTTCTTAACAAGTGATGCCTGCCATCCAGAACACCCGACTCTCTCCATCACTGCCACTAGTCCTTCTTAGTTTCCAAAGTTTATAAGTTACTTCTCTCTACCTTTTGCTTTGATGATTGCTGTCATATAGCCTTCCTTCTGACTAATGTGTCTCTTTCTGCTGGTATCGTCCCCATTTTCTCTAGGATGGTCCAGTGAATCTCTGAGGAATTTTTCTCAAATTTTATTTAAATTTGAATTTTATGCTTCTTTATTTTGGGCCCGAAGAATGGTTTTTGTGACCAGAAACTTGCCTGGTTTTCCCAGTCTATCTCCTGATCTAATGGAAGATAGCGTTTACACTTCTACTTACAATGTTGGTCTTGTGTAATACTAAGCAGATTAATAGTATGCCATTGGGACATTCAGCATTTCATTTGTAGCAATGGGATGCATTCTTCTACAGAGAATTAATCCAAAATACCATTAATTTAAACTGTTTTCAGATAGCCTGCATGGTAGAATACATTGCTATCACTGGAAAGGGTTGGCAATGTCTTAATGTCAGGGACACATCATTGCCATAGGAAAAATTTTCTGTTCAGCCTTTGCACATGGAGTATTATATTGATAATGTTTGCATTTAGTTTCTGTTATGAAATTCATCACCATGTTGAGGACTGTCCTCTGGGGTGGGAGTAGTAGGAGGCTGCGTGTTGCATGGAGAAATGTCCCTTCTGTTTCCATTTGTGCTGCATGTGGCTCTTCCTACTGGATGCATTCACTGAAGAAAGTTTGAAAAGGCTTGTCTGGGATGATGCTTGTGTGCAGCTGTATCCTCTTTAATGGTGTGATCCATGTCCTAGGCTGTGATGTGAAAGAGTGACATTGACATTGTATGTACACAAAATGGCTTGACCCAACTGTTTTAAAAAACATATTTGGTTTCCCTTTAAACTGCATGCTTTTAAAATGTCTAAATCAAGAATAAAGCAATAAAATGTCCTAGCTTTATTTAGATTGCTATTTTATATTTCCTTTCTTGTGCATCTTTTAACTATAAATAAACATTTGTTTTCAGTTATGCGTTAATTGCTGGTTTTAACTTTACAACAATGCAGTACCTTTTAATCATATTTTGCTTTGCAGAATTCCCTTTTTAATTAGAAGAACAGTCTGCTGCTATGGTGTTGCAGTGGGAAGTGATAAAGAATGGAATTTTGCATGGGAAATGTATAACCGTACCGACTCCACAAAGGAAGATAAAGACATCCTGCTGTCTGCCATGAGCTGTGCCAAAGAATCATGGTTACTTTACAGGTGACCTTGATCAAAGTATATCTTTGTGTATATAGAAGTAAATCATGAGGACACAGATACTGTACTGTGCAAACCTGGTGGAGTTTTGCCAACCCCAGGAGCATGTGTTTTACAGACCACTGGAAGAATCTTAAGAGTTTTCTTATGGAGAAAGTATGATAAACAGGGAAAACACAAATGATCCTTCTGCTGGTATAACATCCCAGATGCACGTAATCACCGAGAAAGGGGTTTCCTGAGCTGGTAACTAGTGCGTCATGTCTAACACTGGGCCTGTCTTCTGTCAATATATCTAGAGACGTTTTTGAACTAAAATTATACCTTCAGGCTTTATAGCAGACTATGGCAACACGCCCCATAATATAATTGAATGTTGTATAAGAACATGTTTATTTTAAGCCTATTTCACGTTGTTTTTTATCTTGGAACCCATTGGCCCTTACTCTCTGCACTGTAAGAAACAGTAATTATCATCATTTGCTTTGACATTTTTCCCTACCATTTAAGTTTTTATATAATTTTCCCATACTCCTTCTCCTGGGCTTATTTTGTTTCCAAACTAAAGTGTCATAGTCTATTTAGGCTCTGTGTGGAGGTCAAATCACCCAGGTTAAGGGCAAAAAAGAAAATAAACTTACTAGCAAGCTGATCACCATTTGAAGTGCAGACTCATACTGAAAAGTAATTTTTTAAAATTTCCAGCTTCATAGAATCATAGAATATCCCGAGTCTGAATAGCCATGAAGATAATTGAGTCTAACTTCTGACTCCATGTAGGGCAACCTAAATGTTAAGCTATATATCTAAGGGTGCTGTCCAGATGCCTCCTGAACACAGTTTGGAATACTGTATTTATTATATTTCACTGGCATGCATATAAAATCTTTTCAGTTTATCAGTAAAAAGGTGTTGAAGCTGAATTCTCTAATCTGTCATGTCCACATTACCTAAAGGATTGATTTGTCAAAGGACAGAAACCTGCCAGTGGTGGCCTAAATAATGATCATCCAAGAACTGGCATAAGGTCAATGGGTCTAAAGCTCTGAACGTATCAGAAATGTTTCTCCTGCCAGCCACCTGCTGTTGTGATCGTGGTCATTTGAGAAGACGGAACAAATATGCCTGAGAAGAAGGCAAGATGGGTTGCAAAGAGATGTCCAGTCCACTGTGCTGACTTTCCCCCTAACTTAGGGTCCTTTACTGACTTTGTCATTGGCACAGGCTAGCATTGGTCCCTGAGAAGCTCAGGGAGTTGTGATGACCTCCTTCCTCCCTGTGCCTCAGTAGCTGATAACCCAGTCTGTTTTTCTAAATGCCATCCTGAAAGTCTTTTGGGGTGTGGAATGTTAAGCTGGGCTTTTCCTGGACGTCAGTATATTTTGTCTGTTCTGTTAAGCACAGTGGTGGCATGCAAATGGGAGAAACCAGCTCTTCTACTCTACCCATAAAGCAGCTGCCTGCAAGACCCCATGAGATAGTAACTCTTTAACAGTGCTCCCAGAAAGCAGGAGCATGCAAGGTGATACATTGAGGCAACAAAGAGAATAGTTAACGTAGTTTTTTCAAGATACTCAGGCACTCACTGCCACTGACATCACTGGCAGGTCATTCCTTAAATATTTCTGAAATCATGCCTTACCCCACATGAAAGCACCCAAGACCCCTTGCTATTTGGTCTTGTTATAGGGGACCCTATAAGCAGGTCCCATTTGCATAACAAAGTGTCTTGCTGCTGGCTGACTCTGTGCTCCGTGTCACAGCAAAGTGAGTCTCCAGAAACTGAGAAGCAGTTTGCCCTTCCACAGGGTTGTCTGGTAGGAGCGGTTGTCTTTCTGTAACAGATAAAAGCATATATATCCATCTGATGTGCTATACCCTCATTTTACTGAGAGGTGAAGAGTCAGTGTGCCAGAACAGGGGAATTCACCAACATAAGGACAAACCCCAAGATTAATACACAGCTCAGAGTGACAGTAACTTTGGTATAACCTTCCACATTCTCTTATTTGTTGAGACAGGAATTTTCCCAAACCGGATGATATTTCCAGATCATCACAGTTAAACAGCAAGTGATAGGTACAATTATTACCTTCTTTTCTAACAGATACTTGCAATATGGACTCAGCAATACATTATTTTCTTCCAATTGTACTTCAATCATCATCTTATATGTGATGACTAAGGATATTGGGCACCGTATAGCCTGGGAATTTGTTACGGAAAATTGGCCACTTTTAAGTGAAAGGTATGGTAAGCAACCAGCTTTAGGTTTCCTTTATTTCTGTGGCTCTTTGGTTTCTTCCTCCATCTTTATGTTTGAGCTGTAAAATACCGGTGCAGATTTGCCTTCCAGAGATGGCTTTTTTGTAATGATTGATGCAATTCCTTAAGTATGCAGAGCAGGGTTTTCAGAGGATTCAACTCCAATCAGGGCTTAATGTCAAAGAAGAGCTCATGTCATACACAGAATGCTTTAAAAATTAGTCTGTTCATGATTGTTTCAGTGCTTTTAAGTGTTAAATTTCCTGGAAAATCTGACTCCAGAAATGGGTTTATCCCTAGCATTTCATAAGTCTGGGTGTAAAATGCTGGAATAAGATTGTAAACTCTTTTCCAAAGAGAGTATGGAGAGGTGGGAGGTTGGAGCATACAGATTTACAGGCACCGCAAGAACCAACTGCAGTATTATTCCCTGACTTGAGTCCTAACCCATCTCCATCCAACCTGCACTGATGCAGGTAAACTGCAGGTGAGCTTGGGCTACCTGTGTCAAGCAAAGCAAGTATTTTGATGTCTGTTCAAAGAGTCCCTCTCTCCTTGCCAATGATGAAAAGCAGCAGAGCTGTGAGAGTACATTCCTGCTGCCTTTGCAGAGGAGTCCATCGGGAGCCATTAGCGGTGGCCATCTGGGAGCATTCAAATGCCTATCTGTACTGCTAATGCTATAACAGGCAGGTGGTAGCAGGTTTGTGTCACACCAACTTGTTCCCCTACAGAGCTTTTCTGTGTTCCATACTGATGAGAAATTTGCTTGGAAACTGACCCATTTTCAAACTAAAAGAATAGTGTGGGCGTTAATTTCTATGCCATCCTCAAGATACCAACAGAAACAACTTGTTAGAATCATTACTGGTTAGCCTTTCTAGCCCAGTCTGGCTGTATGGGTTCACAAAGATTATCTGTTTTAAGCAAAGAATTCACATTACAAAAGTAGAAATACCAGATCTTACCGGGAAATGAAAATGAAGGGTAATTCATGTGCTTCATCCTGCTCAAATGTCTAAATAGAATGTTAATTATATTACTTTAAAAAGGGGAAAAAGAGAACACAATTGCAAGCTTCAGCTTAGTTGGTATTTCCAACATGGTAAATAATAAGTAAATAGTGGGAGTATTTTCAAATGAGATTAAATTTAGTATATTTGCTAACATGCTGTTTGAAGGACGTTTATCTCAATTTTACAGGTATGGGAAGGAATTATTACATGATGTGTTAAAAGTCATGGGAAGATTTGTCAATACAGATGTACAGATCCAAGAGGTAAATCAGAGAAGCAGTTTCTTTCAACTTTATTGCCTGTTTGTAAATAAAGGCTTTTTAAAGAAATCATAGAATGTATTGTATGTTGCTGTGTTGAGAGTTGAGAAAAATTATAGTTCCTCGTCTGCAAAATAAACATATGAACATGCACCCACAGCTGTGCAGTCCGTGTATGCAGTTGGTTGTTAAGCATGGCACAAAAGTCAGCTTTTGTGCAGGGATGGATGTTGTCCTGCTCTGTGTGGTTGCAGCGTAAGAGGCTGCCTGCCCTTGCGCTGAACAGATGGCCTGCACGTGTGATATGGTTATTCCCTTTTGATGGTGTGGCAGCCCAGATGAGCCCATGAACAATACTTTCTAACTGGGCTGCTGTACATCTGTAAAAAGGGAGTGGGTTTGGGGAAGACTGCTGAAGGGTGGAAATCTGTGGGAGGTGGCTGTAGGCTGTCTTATTTTATTCCCCACAATAATCCACATTAGTGCCTGGGACAAATTAATAACTATTACTGCTTGTTTCATTCTCTTTTCCTGTTCTTTTGCCTCCAGGCCAAGTCTCCCTAGATTATTTCCCAAAATATTATTTTCTTTTCTCAGCAGCTCAGCTTCTGTGCTGTCTGCATGTGATCCACATCTCTGTGCCAGCCCTGAACTGCTAGCATCTGTCATTACAAAAAAAAAATTTGCTTCCCTTTTTTGCTGTTGATTGATGTGTGTGTACAGCAAGTAACTGAGAAGGGATGCTTAATGAGGAGAGAAATTCAGAGAGTTAGCTCCTAAAATCAAAGAAATCTCTCTTGGACATTCATGAACTATAAGTTTTTCACCTTTTGTTCTTTAGGGACAAGTTAACTCACTGGGATGGCAAAAGCAATAGCCCAGTGCCAGCCTTTAAATTAACCTTCAGGTTTGGAACTGAGTCCAAATAAAGATTATCAAAGATGTCTCATTTTCCTCTTTAGAGATCTGTAGAGATCCTCTTTAGATCTGTAGAGATCACGTTTGTTATGACATCTACAGAAAATGTACCAAAAGTTGGGCTGCTGGCATGGTAGGTTGCTGATTGTCATGCTGACATCTGTCTTATTTCTCCTCTTGTTCATTTCCCACTCCCCCCATTATTTCTATTCTACAGTCCTCTCTTGTCTTCTGCTGATTAGACTGTTAGGAAAGACTTCTTGTTCTGTGATTGTAGAGGAGGCAGCACAAGAGGATTCTGCTACCCAACTAGTCCTAGACACTGTGTGGTACCACCAGGACTAGTGAAGTTGGCTACATTTGAAAAGATTTTCAGAGGGATGGGAAAAGGGCACATTCTCAATGTGCAAGGAGTTTTCCCACCTTAGCATTAATCAGTAAGCTTGCCCCATATCCTCCTTAGTCTCTGGCATCTCCCCCTTTTCTATGCATTTCTGTCTAAAGCATGTCAGGTACACAGTTGCTTGCTGCAAGTCAGGTGAACTAAGCTTATGTGTTTGTTTATTTCTTCAGTTACAGGTTTTTTATAATGCTACACTGGAAGAGGATGAGAGAGTGGCTGCTACTCTACTACTGGAGTTCACAAAATTTGAAAATATGGAAAGGAGAGAACTGCTAATCAAAGTTGCCAACTGGTTACAGAAAAATGTAGATGATTGACTTGGAAAACAATTTCCAGTATATTTTAGAGTGTGATTCACTAGCATTTTGGTATTCATTTTAAAATGTAATTAAAGATAAAGCACATTTTTATGAGTCCTGTGTTTGTCTTCCCAACTGGAAAGTCAGGCTAAAATAATTCACAAAGAAAAGGAAGATTCAGCAAAAGAAATGAGAGAGATATTTTCATATTACATCTAAATTAATTTCCTATTGAGTGAGTTGTTACTGGTGCTATGTTCCTAATAATAATCTAACATGTAGATACAGTCCTAAATCCTTTGTTTTTTTCTGAAAATCAGAATGAAAGGTGTGGTACAAGTTTGTGGCAAAAACACATGAGGAAGCTGGAAAAGTTTTATAGTCAGTTTTGCTTATGATTTGTACTATGACCTCAGGCAAGTCATTTAATCTGTCTCTCTGCACTTCTATGTTTATAAATTGTGAAGAGGACATGTGCCATGAAACAGACTTGAGAATGGCTTCAGAGCTGTAGGGAGGAAAAGACTGAAGAAACCTGAAATTTTAATTGTAATAAATGAATTTCTTGTCCTTCAAACTTCATTTTTCCTTAGCAGATCTGCACTTAATGTGCCTACATTCACAGTTGTGTTTGATTAGGAGTGTGCTTTTGAAGACACCCTCCCAGTTGCTCCGTTTAGCATACTTCAACTCCCAGGACAGTCTTGGGAGTGTGTGAACTGGATTCTTTTTGGATGAAATTTATCTAGGAGATGATGAGCTCCTGGTGTGCAACTGATAGATACCATCATCTGATGGTCATTTTGTCCATGGCACTGGAGTGCAACCAGTCTAAACTAACCCCTGTGGAACATCACCAAGTGTTTTCATTCTTACTGCATCCTAGAATCCTAGAATCCTAGAATCCTAGAATCCTAGAATCGTAGAATCATAGAATGGTTTGGGTTGGAAGGGACCTTAAAGACCATCTAGTTCCAACCCCCCTGCTGCAGGCAGGGACACCCTCCACTAGACCACATTGCCCAAAGCCTCATCCAAACCTGGCCTTGAACACTTCCAAGGATGAGGCATCCACAACCTCTCTGGGCAACCTGTGCCAGTGCCTCACCACCCTCACAGTAAAGAATTTCTTTCTAACAGCTAATCTAAATCGACCCTCCTTCAGCTTAAACCCATTACCCCTTGTCCTGTCACTACACTCCCTGCTAAACAGTCCCTCTCCATCTTTCCTGTAGGCCCCTTCAGGTACTGGTAAGCCGCAATTAGATGTCCCTGGAGCCTTCTTTTCTCCAGGATGAACAACCCCAACTCTCTCAGCCTGTCCTCATAGCAGAGGTGCTCCAGCCCTCTGATCAGCTTTGTGGCCCTCCTCTGGACTCACTCCAACAGCTCCATGTCTCTCCTGTACTGGGGCCCCCAGAGCTGGGTGCAGTACTCCAGGTGGGGTCTCAGCAGAGTGGAGTAGAGGGGCAGGATCAGCTCCCTCGACCTGCTGGTCACACTGTTTTTGATGCAGCCCAGGACATGGTTGGCTTTCTGGGCTGCAAGCGCACACTGCCGGCTCATGTTGAGCTTTTCATCAATCAATACCCCCAAGTACTTGTCCTCAGGGCTGCTCTCAATCCATTCTCCACCCAGCCTGTAGTTGTGCTTGGGATTGCGCCAACCCACGTGCAGGACCTTGCACTTGGCCGTGCTGAACTTCATGTGGTATGCACAGGCCCACCTCTCCAACCTGTCAAGGTCCCTCTGGATGGCATCCCTTCCCTCCAGCGTGTCGACCACACCACACAGCTTGGTGTCGTTGGCAAACTTGCTGAGGGTGCACTCGATCCCACTGTCCATGTCGCCAACAAAGATGTTGAACAGTGCTGGTCCCAGTACTGACCCCTGAGGAATGCCACTCATCACCGTTCTCCACTTGGACATTGAGCCGTTGACCGCAAGTCTTTGAGAGCAACCATCCAGCCAATTCCTCATCCACCGAGTGGTCCATCCATCAAATCCATGTCTCTCCAATTCAGAGACAAGGATGTTGTGCGGGACAGTGTCAAATGCCTTGCACAAGTCCAGGTAGATGACGTCAGCTGCCCTTCCCTTATCCATCAATGCTGTAACCCCATCATAGAAGGTCACCAAGTTTGTCAGGCACGATTTGCCCTTAGGGAAGCCCTGTTGGCTGTCACCAGTCACCTCCTTATCTTCCATGTGCCTGAGTGCAGTCTCCAGGAGGATCTGCTCCATGATCTTACCAGGCACGGAAGTGAGACTGACTGGCCTGTAGTTCCCTGGGTCTTCCTTTTTACCCTTCTTAAAAATGGGGTTGTGTTCCCCCTCTTCCAGTCAGCGGGAACTTCGCCAGACTGCCAGGACTTCTCAAATATGATGGCAAGTGGCCTGGCCACTTCATCAGTCAGTTCCCTCAAGACCCGCGGATGCAACTCATCAGGTCCCAGGTTCCTTAGATATTCTTGAACCTGACCTCCTACAGTGGGCGGTTCTGCATTCTCCCAGTCCCTGCCTTCTGCGACCTGGGCAGTGTGGCTCAAGCATTTGCCAGTGAAGACTGAGGCAAAGAAGTCATTGAGTACCTCAGCCTTCTCCATATCCTGGGTAACCAGGTCACCCATTTCATTCCGGAGGGGACCCATATTTTCCCTTGTCCTCCTTTTATCACTGACATACCTATAGAAGCTTTTCTTGTTGTCCTTGACATCCCTGGCCAGACTAATTTCTATCAGGGCTTTGGCTTTCCTAACCTGATCCCTGGCTGCTCGGACAGTTTCTCTGTACTCTTCCCAGGCTACCTGCCCTTGCTTCCACCCTCTGTAGGCTTCCTTTTTATGTTTGACTTTGCCCAGGAGCTCCTTGTTCATCCACAGGGGCCTCTTGGTGTTTTTGCTTGACTTGCTCTTTGTTGGGATGCATCGCTCCTGAGCTTGGAGGAGGTGACCCTTGAATATTAGACAGCTGTCTTGGGCCCCTCTTCCTTCCAGGGCTTTGTCCCATGGTATTCTACCAAGCAGATCTCTGAAGAGGCCAAACTCTGCTCTCCTGAAGTCCAGGATAGTGAGCTTGCTGCGTGTCCTCCTCGCTGCCCTGAGGATCCTGAATTCCACCATTTCATAGTCACTGCAGCCAAGGCTGCCCTTGAGCTTGACATCCCCTACTAGGCCCTCCTTATTGGTGAGAATAAGGTCCAGCATGGCACCTCTCCTCGTGGGCTCCTCTATCACTTGGAGGAGAAAGTTACCATCGACACATTCCAGGAACTTCCTGGATTGCTTGTGCTCAGCTGCGTTGTCCCTCCAGAAGATGTCGGGGTGGTTGAAGTCCCCCATAAGGACCAGGGCTTGTGAGCATGAGGCTGCTCCTATCTGCCTATAGAGGGCTTCATCTGCTCAGTCCCCCTGGTCAGGTGGCCTGTAGCAGACCCCCACTATGATGTCCTCTGCCCCAGCCCTCTAATCCTGACCCGTAGGCTCTCGGCCAGCTCCTCATCCATCCCCAGGTGGAGCTCCATGCACTCCAGCTGGTCGTTGACGTAGAGGGGGGATGCCCCCTCCTCGCCTGCCCTGCCCGTCCTTCCTCAAGAGCCTGTACCCTTCCATCCCAACACTCCAGTCATAGGAGCTATCCCACCATGTCTCTGTAATGCCGATAAGGTCATAGCCTTGCAGGCACACACACATCTCCAGCTCCTCTTGTTTATTCCCCATGCTCCATGCGTTCGCGTAGAGGCATTTCAGTTGTGCCCCTGATGAGGCTGACTTATTGGCTGGGGTGGCTGGGATTCTTTTGATGTATCTTCCCAGTGTTACCCCATTGGTTCCTGTTGCATCCGGAGCCCCTGGCTCGTCTCCTCTAGGCTTTGAGCGTGCCATAGTGCATCCAGCACGTCTCTGAGCAGTAGGCCAAGGGCCCTCGCCAGCACCCCATCCCTCCAACCTGAGCACATCATCCCACAACATGTTGCTGGCAAGCCTGATGTTATCCCCCTCCCCCTTCGAGCCTAGTTTAAAGCTCTGTTGATGAGCCCCGCTAGTTCCTGGGCAAAGATCCTCTTCCCCCTTTTAGAGAGATGAATCCCATCAGGGTTCATCAGGCCTGGTGCCGTGTAGGCTGCCCCATTGTCAAAGAACCCAAAGTTGTGGCGTTGACACCAGCCACGGAGCCATGCATTTATGGACTGCGTCTGCCTGTTCCACCCAACATTGCTGCCCTCAACTGGAAGGAGGGAGGAGAATATTACCTGCGCCCCTGAATCCTTCAGTGACCGCCCTAAGAGCCTGAAGTCCCTTTTGATCGCTTTCGTGGTACGTGTCTCTGCTTCATCCCCACCCACATGTAGGAGCAGCAGTGGGTAATAGTCAGAGGGCTGTACCAGGCTGAGGAGTTTCCTAACGATGTCCTTGACATGGGCCCTGGGGAGGCAGCAGACTTCCCTGAGAGGAAGGTCTGCCCTGCGTATCAGGCATAGGGTCCATCATCTTGCTTATGCAGCATTTTGGAGGTGGCAGACAGACAGAATTCAGTCCATTAGTATTAGCAAACAATATTCACTTGTGGTTGAAGAAGTATGGGATCCTCAGTCCTTGCAATTTATTTATTTATTTATTTTATTATGATAAAATTACTGTAGTGGTATTCAGGTTAAGATAGAAAACAATGTTATCTGGGAATGCAGGAAACCCAAGAAGTTAAGAGTACTGCACTAAGAGGAGACAAGGAATAAAAAACAGACTTGTTAATGCAAAATAATTTTTCACTGGCACCCTCTAAATGCATTTAGGGAAAACATTGTCATGTTGGCTGCAATGAATCTCCTCTCCTTGCCATGCCTGCAATGAAAAAATTTAACTATTTTGAGACTACCTGTTGATCTCTTTAGTGTATAGGAATCACCAACTGGTGCAGCCAGATTTGTGCTGGTATTGTCTGACTGCTTTAGCATTTGATCCAGTTAAGAGTAGTGCCAAAGAAAAATGTGCACATTCTTGACAGTCTTAATCAAGCTGATTCAGAAAGCAGAGGAGGTCATTGAGGCTGTGATGAGTTAGAGGGGTTTTGTTTAAGCATTTCCTGTGACTCCCACTAGTTAATCGCTGGCTCTGCATCCTTCATTGGATGGACTAAGCAAAGCTCAAGAAAGTCATTGTTGCAGGATTAATGGACTAAACTTCCCATAACTACATTTTACCCCTAAGCCCAGTAGATCCAAACCATTTCTTTCCAACCATGAGTAACCACTCTTCCTTTCTAACCACTCTTCCTTATTGTTACCTTTTTCTTCTTTCTACTAAACAAAAATCTTGATTAGAAATGCTAATACATAAACAACTACTACAGCAATTTTAAGCAAGTTATTTTCAAATAATGTGCCTCTGGGCTGACATTCTGTACTACAGAATAGCAGCACAGTTTTCATGGCAGAGGCAAATGGTAAAGGTGATTGCTAGGCAAGCTGCCTGAATAGCAGCAGATCTGAATCACTCTTGCTTTGAGAGTCCACACATTTGCACTTGATGGCATGTAACATTGACAGCTGTACAATGGCAGTTCTTGCTTCTGTTGAGTAAAAGTTGAGCACAGAGGTTTGGAGAGTGGTAACAGGGAGATGCAGCAAGGGAAGGAGAGGTGCACAGGAGGAATCTAGGGCAAGCTGGGAAAGCTGCTTTATTGCAAAGGGATTTGGTGTGAAAGGAAGTTCATTGAAATTGAGTATGAGGTCATGGATGGGACTTTAGGAAATGAGCTTTTAGAGTACTTACACTTAACCTGTGTAGGTGTTGTGTGTCATGTAATTGTGAAAATGTGTGTGTGTATGGGGCAATTTCCAGTGAGAGGACGTGTGCCATTGATAGGATGCATTTACTGGACCCTGAGAGAAAAAAAAAAGTAGATATGATGGGAAAAGGGCAGCTTTTTGCCTTAAGTCCTCCTTTCTGCCCTGAGAGTGTAGAAATCAAAAAGTTACACTTGTTCTGCCTTTACAGGATAGATGGATGACAGGGCAGGAGACTCAGGGGAGATGGCAAGGACGGGGAACAGATTGTGCAGTGGAAGGAATGAGGGAGAATTAAGACTTCAGGAAGATGTGGAGTGGTTACTCATGGTTGGAAGGAAACGGTTTGGACCAACTGCACTTAGGGGTAAAATGTTATTACAGGAAGTTTAGTCCAGAATAGTTGGGGAGGATGAAAAGAGGTGAGAGGACTGGGGGTCCAAAGAGGAAACAGGATGCAAAAGCAAATGAGGGAAGCTGCAGGAGCAAGGGAAAATCCAAGGGGAATGAGAATGAGGTAAAGAGGGAGAAGTTCAGGCTCCTCTTCAGTGCATTGCTTGCCCTGCTTCCTTTCCCCAAAGAAACTCAACCTGAGGCATTTTGAAGGATTATGCTGTATTCGTTCAGATCCTGTGCTGTTCATCTAGAAAAGAGCTGATATGCCCTCAGGTGCATCCCTGCCCCAGCGCTGGTCATCTGCAGTTCCTCACCAGTGTCCCTGCTCTGTCATAAGTTGCCCACAGGCCTCAGTCACCTTGGAGGCATCATTCCTCTGGCATCAAGCACCTTCTCCCAAGTGAGGGAAGGGAAGTGGTGTAGGGAAAGGGGGATGGGGGCCAAAGTGCCATAAATGAACAGTGATGTAGCCTCGCCACATTCCTGTTGTGTAGTGACTCATGGAGGACAAAAAGAGCTGTCATCTCTGCATCCCCTGGTCCAGAGGTGCAGGGGCTCCTCCGGAGTGGGGTGTGATGGATGGAACTGACTCCTTGACCAAACTAGTGGTAGTTTGGTTCAGGCTCCAAAGGCAGTAAAAGCCTAGGCCGTAACCGGGCCAAGAACTTCCCTAGTTCCAACCTGTTTTCTGAAAAGCCATACAGGAACAGGGTGACATGGTGAGCATTGATGCATATGAGCTTGGAAGTTGAACACCAGCCATGTGATTAACACAAGAATAGCAGGTGGTTCTTCCAAGACACATTTATCAAAGATCAAAGGAAGTTGCTCATATAAGGAGTCTCATGCTTATGTTCTCCATCACACATAATTTGACTGCGAGCCAACCACTTTATTCCATAAATATGACAGCCTGATTGAACCGCCTTTGACTTCTCCCTGGTAAGCAGCTGCCTGCATAGCAGTGGTCTCCCCTTCAGCTGGGACACCTTGAGGGTTACTCCTTGAGGCTGAGAGACCCCTTACCAACTGCAGATCTTTGGTAAGTGACCAGTATCATGCATAACCTTGTATGATAGTGCACCAAGATTTTGTATTGGTAACTTTGAATCATTATTACATCCTCTGTGCAGTAAGTAATAGAGTGAACCTTGACATGTTAAGTCATGCTTTTACAGTATCTTACTTCAATAAAACCACTGTTGCTGCTGCCTTTGATGGTAGTTAAGTGGTCAAAATCTCCCCCGTGACAGAGGGTCAAAGGGCTCTGGTCTTTTGGGGGCCGTTGTTTGTCATTCTTTGTGATGAGATGTTCTCTGATGCCAGGACCTGAGCGAGGATGGTGGGCTGACGTTGCCCAGCTGTGGGATGCCTGTCCTGATGCTCTCCCACTCCTCAACAGGATGCTAGGAGAAAATGAGGTGAAAAAGCTCACGGGTTAAGACAGGGAGATCACTTACCACTTATCGTCATGGGCAAAATGGATTTACTGCCGATTAAAATAGACGTGGATAGTGAGAAGCAAAACCAAAAATTAAACCACTGCCTTCCCCCCACCCTCCCTCTTCCCCAGGCTCATCTTCACTCCTAACTCTTCCACCTCTTCCCCTCCAGCAGCCTAGCGGGAAGGAGGAGTGGGGGTTGAGGTCAGGCCGCTCCTCTCTGCTGCTCCTTCCTCCTCATGCTGCTGCTTTGCCCCAGCGCAGGGTCCCTCCCACAGGCCGCAGTTCCTTCAGGTAACATCCACCTGCTCCACCGCGGCTTCTCCAGGGGCTGCAAAGGAATCTCGGCTCCGGCGCCCACAGCACCTCCTCCCCCGCCTGCCTCACACTGACCTTGGTGCTCGCACTGCTGTTTATCACTTCGTGGGTTTTTTTCCCTTCACTTCTCCGCTCGCTTGGTATTTTTGCCCTTACTTAAGCAGGCTTTCCCAGAGGTGCCGCCAGCTTTGCTGAGGGTCTCAGGCGCGTCCTGCAGCTGACTGGAACCGTCGTGGCCGGCACAGGGCTGGCCCCGGCCTCCGCCCGCAGAGCTCCCCACAGCCCCCGCGCTGCCAGCGCCCGGACATAGCCGGTACAGAGCGGGAGATAACGCTTGAAGGGGGAACGTTGTTATATCCTATATGCGACAGTAAGGACTGAGAGGGAGGAACAGCAAAGGCGAGTGTGGGGGGAGGGGGGCGAGCAGCCACCCATAACTGGAAGAAAAGGAGGGGAGACGGGCACCTCGCCTGTGGGACGCCCAGCCCCCAGCTGAGGGTGTGGGGAGGCGCGATCACACCCCGCTGCCGAGGCAGCCCTCCGGGAAGCGGTCAAGAAAATGGTAACGCCGCATCCCTGGCTTCGGGCTTTGTAACAAAGCGGTGGACAGGAGGAAGCGGCTGCTTTTGCTGCCTCTCTTTCGCCTGTGTGGAAGACACGGCGCTAAATAACGCCATGAGGTGGTCTGTCAGCAGCTGGAGTGCGGGCGGGACCTGTCCGTGCCGGGCTGGTCGACAAGGCAGGATTTAGAGTCTTCTCCGGAGAAAGGTGTTTTGTTCTCCCCTTGTGCTTCACACAAACCTTTCACCGTTTCTTCTCCTTGGCATCTCCGCCACTAAAATTATCTCCCTGCCTTTCACGCGCTTCCTCCCTGTCAAGTCTGTCCCGCCCCCCCCCCCCCCCCCGACTATTTGCTGATTTGAACATTCAGAAAGGAAAAAAAAAACAGAGGCAGAAACACCTGATGGACTTGGCAGTTCAGGAAAAATGAGGGTTGAGGGGAGGAGGAGGGGAAAATGTATTATAAAATGGGAGGAACACCACTAAGACTTCACTCTGTGTTAGCGCTTTAACAATGAAATCATAGAGTCCCAAGGAACTTTTTCCCAATGGGATAAAAACGTTACAGATTAATTTTTAACACTGAAAAATGTATTTTTCTCTCTTTAGCTGCCCCGTTTGTACTGGCTGCAGGGATTCTACTGAGCACACTGTGCGGCAGAGTACACTAAGGTGTACAAGGAGCAATCAGCTTGACATTGGATAATGGCCAGGAAGCTTAAAAGAAATTTAATGAATCTGTAACCATTTATCTGTTTTTCTTTCTCTCTCCCCCCTCCCTTTACAAATAGTAGGGACATTTGTATCATATCTCCCAAGGCGTATTTAGTGACATGTTCATGGTGGGGAAGACTTGTCCCTGTAGGAACCATTAGGAGTTTCACCACCAGAATCAATCTCTTTAAATGTCACGTAAGATTTTAATCTACATGTACATCCTCACTTGCTTGTAGCCTAACACCCACTCAGTAAAAACTATTCTGAGTAGACTGCAGGCTGCACGTTATCATGTATGCTATGGTAAACAAGTATTATTACTCATGCACAAGCAATTGAGAAAAAATTCAGATACGTGTGTGTAAGGATTAGCAGAATGGAAGAAAAGGAGATATTAAGTGTAAGATGGTTTAATTGTAATTTTTGTATTTATAGAGTTAATAATTCCTGTTTTCTCCATTACGTAGACTGTGGAGAAATGAGAAGAACAATGGAAAAAATACAGGAGAATAAAAAGGGTTGTAGGTTTTTGTTTGTGTCTTGCTGTTGTATGAGTACCTTGGAGATTGTGTTTTTTTCTTTTCCCTTGAGGGATTTCTGTTTTATTTTTCATGATAAGGGAAACAGTCTGTGGAACAAAATTAAGGTATGTGTAGCAGCATTTAAATCACCTAGCTAAGGTCTGCTGCTAGAATGTTACATCAGCTTTTGGTTTTAAAAGTGTTCGGAGGGAAAGAAAATAGTATGGTAAATAATAAATTTACTTGCCCTCAGACTGGGTGAAATACATCAGAGAATGGATGGCTACAGCTGATGAAGATAAAAAGACATGTTGGGCTATTTGTGTAAGCACAACAGGAGAATTTATAAGACTTGGCAGTTTTGGATGTTTATTAGGATTTAGCTTTGTTCTAGGGAAGACTAATGAAAGCCGTAAGTGATTGCAGCATGCTGGAAATTGGCATCTGGAGGTATCAGGAGAAGCCTGAGTTGTCTCCACTAGTGCAACAAAGAATCCTGAAAGACAGCAAGCTAAACTGTCAGGTTGCATTGTCACTTCAGCTGTTGGGGATCGTATTTATTTGATAACTTTTCACTGTTGGACATAATGAACATAATCCAGAACGTTTTGTCTGAAGTGGTAAAATGTTCCTTTACTGCATCCATGTCCTAAACCCCCTCCATTTATGTAAAATGCAGTAGTTATTACAGGTTTTTTGTTTAATTACCTTTAAGGAAAAAAGCTCTAAGAAATACATTTGCACTGTGAACATTCCACAGATGCAAGTAATAAATGAGGACTCTCGTCCCAGTTTATATTGTTTCTCTATTTCTACTCTTTGTGCTAAGTACTATTTAAAAACCATAATTAATGAGGCAGAAAGTGTGAGGTTCGTTAAGATAGTTACCAGGCACTGTCTTCAGCCTGCTTCTCTGGGGACCACTATTTTGATTATTTGTCTTCTGTTTCAGTCACTCTGGGGCTGATACTCCGGGACTTCCACTATCAGAGGAATTGTGCAGCAGTAAACCTACTCTGTGCCAACCCCTTCCTTTGGTAAGTACAATTTAAAATTGAGAACCTCCTTTCTCTCTTGCTGTCTGCTCTGAGCTGAACACACCCCCTTCAGATCTGCAGGTTTTCAGAAGGTAAGTCTGGCAGATCTCTTCTGCCTATTGCATGACAACCAGAAAATGCACGTGATTTTATAATTATCTCTTAGATTTCAGCTCACTTTCAGATATGGCAGAAAGGCTCTTCGTTTGGCAGGGAAAACTCATGAGGATTTGTTTTATTTTACTGGGAGATGCAGGATTTGCTCCTCCAGACTCCTATCACAGAATTGGCCATTGCTCTATCACCATGTTTATCAGTTTTCTGGGAAACCAGCTGAGTTACAAGAGACAAGACCTATTTCTTCATCGATCTGTGTTTCCCAGCTGGCTTCAAGGCCATCTTCTGAATACCCATGCACATTTGGGGCTGTGAGAGAAGGCACGGACTAGTTAGTAAGTGGTCTTTCCACATCTTTACAGCTCAGTCCATCATCAATCCAGAGAAAGATTAATTTATTCTCATTTTTAATTTATTCTCATTTTTAATTTGGCTGGCACCAGATGTCCTATAAAGACTTCAAGATGCATGCGTGAATGTGCCAAAAACCTGACTACTGGTCTCTAAACCCACAAACATCTCTGCAGAACTAAGCTATGAGGAAGATGGGACTATTGCAATGGGTCAGCCTAATCCCTGTGGGCACAGGGAGATTAAAGCCATAGGGACAGCATCTTGTCTTGCCCTGGTGAAGGTGATAGACATGCTTACAGGTCTTAGTCAGAAAGCATCCAATGGCATGAACAAATACAACTTGAAAACAATGTGCATTCACTCTGGCAAGCCCTGTAGGGATACTAGCTTTAGACTGCTGAGATCAAGCAGCCTTAAGTATCTGGAATGCTGGTCAGCACATTTCAGACCAGCTGAAATATTTAGCAGTGCAATCTGCAAGGATCGTAAATAGGAATATTAAATTCTTGAAAGACCAGATACAGGAAAATATTTCTCTTATGAAAATCATAAACAAATGCAGTGCCTTCCAAATCCCAGCATCTTCTGCAAGCACTCTCTGAGCAGAAACATCTGTCTCTTGGATAAGAGCAAGTCTCTTTTAATATAACACAGCCTCTGATTTTCTTCCTCGCTTAATCTGCTTTTAGCCTTGTCAGATGTGCCAAGGGTCTGTGCTGAAACTGCTAGTTCTCAGCCATATGCTATGGCCACAGTGGGATGTTGAGATGTGGATGATCACATCCAGGAAGTACTTGCTGTATTCAAAAGGTGTGGGAGACCGCAGGTTTTGGTGGAGAAAGAGTGCAATTAGTGGTTGTCCTCAGAGTTGAAATTTTTATGGAATAGACTAGCGTTCAATGCATTGCCCCTGGGTTATCACTACTGCCGGACCAAAAACAGTAGAAGAAAAAACTCTGCTTCAGGACCAAGAATACTTTCCTTCAGATAATTAGGTTCTGCAGACTTGAGAGTGGATGTCCAAGTCTCACAGTCTCCCTCGTTCCCCTGTCCCCTTTCAGAACATGCTATGGGATAAGCAGTCCTGTGAGTCTCATCTTTGTCCTGGTTTCAGCTGAGAAAGAGTTAATTTTCTTCGCAGTAGCTAGTATGGGGCTATGTTTTGGATTTCTGCTGGAAACAGTGTTGATAATATAGAGATGTTTTTGTTACATAGACATGCTTTCATTATTGTTGAGTAGTGCTTGAACAGAATCAAGGCCTTTTCTGCTTCTCATACTGCCCCACCAGCGAGTGGGCTGGGGTGCAGAAGGAGTTGGGAGGGGACACAGATGGGATAGCTGACCCCAACTGACCAAAGGGATATTCCATACCATATTATGTTATGCTCAGCATATAAGGGATAGCCAAAAAGGATTGTTGAGGTTTTACCCCAGCTGGCAGCTAAGCCCCATGCAGCCGCTTGCTCACTCCCCCCCGGTGGGATGGGGGAAAGAATTGGAAGAGTAAAAGTGAGAAAACTCATGGGTTTAGATAAAGACAGTTTAATAGGGAAAGCGAAAACCGTGCATGAGCAAAGCAAGACAAGGAATTCATTCACCACTTCCCACGGGCAGGCTTCTCCAGGAAAGCAGGGCTCTGTCACATACAATGGTTACTTGGGAAGACAAACACCATCACTCTGAACACCGCCACCCCCCCATCCTTCCTCTTCCCCCAGCCCCTTATATTCTGAGCATGATGCCATATGGTATGGAACATCCCTCTGGTCAGTTTGGGTCAGCTGTCCCGGCTGTGTCCCATCCCAACTCCTTGTGCACCCCCAGCCATCCTGCTGGCAGGGTGGTAGTATGAGAAGCAGAAAAGGCCTTGACTCTGTGTAAGCACTGCTCAACAATAACAAAAACATCTCTATATAACAAAAACATCCCTGTGTTATCAACAGTGTTTCCAGCAGAAATCCAAAACATAGCCCCATACTTAACTAGTATGAAGAAAATTAACTCTACTTCAGCTGAAACCAGGACAATCTTGCACAGTTTCCTAGTCATGCTCAGCCTCAATTTTAGTATCTTTCCTGGAGATTAAAATTTAACACTTTATCTTTACAATATATATGGAGACAGAAAAGTGCTATGTTTTCTGTGCAGGATATTTTTTCTAAGGTGCAAGGGCATTTGAAATGTGTTTGGAACAAGATGCTTTTTCATTTTCTGTCAATATTTCAAAAGTGGCTTCTGATTTTGGGTGTTTGGCTCCAGATAACTGCTAGGACCTAGTTTCTGAAGGAGTCAAATATTTACACCACCAGAGGACATGTGAGAATTCAGCATGCTTACAGTGGTAGCTGCTGATGGTTATTCTGCTCCTAACCCCTACATACTGTAATAGAGCAGGCATGGATGATGGTCAGGCATATTCATAAAGTGCGTTAACAATGCTGGATGCATGGTTGGACACAAGAGGAGATGTAGGAAGGAAATCCTTATCAGGACTCCAACCTGAGGGCAAATGAAGAGTGATATTCACTTTCTCTGGAGCAGTGGCCTTCATACCTGTTTTATTTTGTGGGTCCCTAGCAAATTTCCAGCATGAAAGCAGGCTCCCCATACAGCAAATATTAATTACCTGGTAATAACTTTCCTTTTCTAATCCTAAAAAGATGCTCAAGTCCCAGGTCTCAAAGTGTTGCTGTAAAGCATTCTGTTGTGAACAGTGTCAAAATCTCAGTCATTCTTCAGGTCACTAAAGAGGAGAAAAGGAAACCCTCTCTGAAACAGGCTGAAGGCTGTTCTTTTAATCTCTCAAAAAAAGCATCCCCTCCTGTTACTACAAAGTCTTTTCCTTCGCATTGCTATTCCCACTTTGAATGTTGCAACAGAGGGAACTAAATGCCTGCTTCTCTCAGAGGTGGTGGCCCTTCGGTAATGATGAAATTAAGATCTTCTCTGGGACAGGGTTTGGGCAACAATCCTAAAGTGCAAGGTAACCTGGCAGAGACCACTGCACTACCTTTCAGAGGCAATGGGAGACTGAGCAGCACCTGGGGAAGCACTGGAAGAACTCCAAAACAGCTTAAATATTTCTGGTGGTGTTTGGTGTTAGAGTCTGAGGCACTGGAACTGCATATATTGCATAAAACGTTTCACCTAAGTAGCTTCATAGGATGGGTAAGAAGAAGTAGCTGTCCGTCCCAAACAGTTGCCACCACCATTTCTGTGTGGCGGGGGAGAGGTGATGGATGGCATTTGCAGGACAGACTCACGGAACCCACAGTCCTCCGCAGGTGCTTTTTTTTCTATTAAAACTAAAAGCTACACTTTCGATTTATATATAAAATCTTTCGCAAAGCTAAGGACTGAGATTTAAAACCCAAGAAGTTTTCTCGTAGTCCATTGGTTGAAGTCTTCAGGAAAAAAATTATGAATCTGCAGGCAATAGTCTAGTTGTTATGGTCACAGCTCTGACATGCTTCGGGTGTCTATGAATAATGTCAGAGAATATGTCCAGGCCTCTCCTGCTCCCCCCACCCTCCGCGGCCGCCCTTTTGTGGAGCCTTGCAAAAAGAACCGCAGCTAGGACAACAGTGTCACCTGCTGGTAAGCGAAATGACTGCTCCTGCGTGCTGTTTTCATCTGCACTTGCACATCGCTGATTGCTTTTATGTGTTCTGTGAAAATACCGGTTCTCACCTTTACGCTAAAGGTCACAATGCAGTGAAGGGATGTCAGGAACAGGTTCAGAGTTGGCAGCATTTCTTTCAATTTCTGTGTTATTTGTACACTAGAGATTTTCTGACATTTGCTTAACAAATAATAGAGTGGCTTTGGTGATACAGATTTTGTTTATGTTACTTAAATTATTTTAATACAGTTTTAAAATCAAGGCTGATACTGAGCCTCATTTTGTTCTGCATTTGCTGTTGGTTAAGAACACATAAAAGCCTAGCATGGATATCACCTGCTTACCTTAAAACCTTCACTTAGCAGTCTGTGGAGCTCTTTATATATGTAACACATATGTATGTATATATTTCACAAGGGTGATCAAATGAGCCATCACGTGGAAGAAAACTGCAAGAAAAGCAATTCTGCCCAAGAAACATCTGCAGAAGGAAATGTCTCTCCTGCTAAGGACTGCTCAATAACACAAAAACAATTGGTACGAGTTCTCCAATACCATTTTATTATCAAGATACTTAAAATTGCCTTAAATTTCTTCCATAAACCAAAAACTAAACAGCTGGAGTCAATAGGGAAATATCAGTAATAACAATAGTGAAATAAGTCAAGTTTGCTGTGCATAATTTAAAAGGCTAAGAGCATTTCTGAACTCAAATGAAATACAGTAAGCAGGGAAAAAAGAGAGTAGTCTCAGAGAGAGGACTATCTCCATAGCTTATTACTTGTTTCCAACTTGAAATTGCATAATTTATGGTCATGGTCAATGATGATGATGAAGCATATTTTCTGCACTGAAAATATACCCCAGACCTAAAAGCAGAAATGTCTGAATAATGTAGGTGCATGAGATTGTTCTAAGGTTTTCAGAAGGATACAATTAAAGATGCACAGCATCAACCACACTGTAAATAAGTGCACTCAAGTGTACGGATATTTCTAAATCACTGTATCAGCAGATTGGACTGAACTGTCACTGCTTTCCCCATGAAAAGCAATGAAGGCACTCGTTTGTGAAAAATCACTGTGGACTCTGAAAGGAATGACACCTCCAAGGAAGCTCAGGGGTGGCAAGTCAGGTCTATTTACTCAAGAGGAGAAAAGATAAATTTGTACGTGTGTTTGTGCCTTTGCATCATGAATGACAAGTGTGTGTTCGATGCCCACAGTCATTGTCCAAAGAGAAATTGTTTGACACAATCATAGAATGGTTTGGGTTGGAAGAGACCTCAAAGACCATCTAGTTCCAAGCCCCCTGCCATGGGCAGGGACACCCTCCACTAGACCACGTTGCCCAAAGCCCCATCCAACCTGGCCTTGAACACTTCCAGGGATGGGGCCTCCACAACGTCTCTGGGCAACCTGTGCCAGTGCCTCACCACTCTAACAGCAAAGAATTTCTTTCTAACATCTAATCTAAATTGACCCTCCTTCAGCTTGAACCCATTACCCCTTGTCCTATCACTTCATGCCCTTGTAAACAGTCCCTCTCCAGCTTTCTTGTACGCCCCTTCAGGTACTGGAAGGCTGCTATAAGGTATCCCTGCAGCCTTCCCTTCTCCAGGCTGAGCAACCCCAACTCTCTCAGTCTGTCTTCATAGGAGAGATGCTCCAGCCCTCTGGTCATCTTTATGGCCTTCCTCTGGATTCATTCCAACAGTTCCATGTCTTTCTTGTACTGGGGACCCGAGACCTGGACGCAGTACTGCAGGTGGGGTCTCACCAGAGCAGAGGGGCAGAATCACCTCCCTTGAACTGCTGTTCACATTTCTTCTGATGCATCCCAGGATAGGGTTGGCTTTCTGGACTGCAAGCACACATTGCCAGGTCACGTTGAGCTTCTTGTCCACCAACACTCCCAAGTCCTTCTCATCAGGGCTGCTCTCAATCCATTCTCCACCCAGCCTGTAGTTGTGCTTGGGATTGCCCTGACCCATGTGCAGGACTTTGGACCTGGCCTTGTTGAACTTCATGCGGTTCACATGGGCCCACCTCTCAAACTTGTCAAGGTCCCTCTGGATGGCATCCCTTCCCTCCAGCATGTCAGAGGGTGCGCTCGATCCCACTGTCCATGTTGCTGACAAAGTTGTTAAACAGCCCATGCTTGTTTGCACTGACTTAAGACGTGACTGTCAACATACATGGGCTATGTGGAATGGCAATACACAGAGCCGATGTTTTAACCTCCAAAACTATTCAGCAGTTTTAGCTAATTGCAAACATGAATTCCATAAAATAGCCAAGAAAATGCTACCTCTCATTTCTCAAAAACTGTGCTCAGTTTAGTTTCTTTATTTTTCTCTGTCCTTTTTTCATACTCCTCACTCATGCAAATGCTTCCTGCGGTAGTTGCTCCTCCAGGCACTTCTCTTGCCCACAGATGGTTTGGACAAAGGTGGGTTCTAGGCATCTGAGGGGACAGTGAAGTTAAGGGCAGATCTGTTTGAGATGCTTATAATCATAGTACTTGTTTTTACGTTATGGATAAAGTTGAAGAAAAAAATGCACGATTGTGCCTCCCACAAGACAACTTTCAAACTCTATGGCACCGTACCAGTGTCGTGTATTCAAAGTCATGGTTGTTCACTCTCCTGATAGGATGCACGGTTGGCCATAGGAAAGACTGGTAGAGGAATACTCAATTAACAGATTACAAGGAAATATTTTAAACAATGTGATCTTAATTTAAGTCAAGTTTTGCTTCACTTTCCTACCTGTGTTGTTTTAAGATAACAAGAGTATTAATTTTAATGTCATATGAAAGCCAGTGAAGACATCTGGCAGCTAAGAAATACTTGGTTTAATTGTACTAATTATAAACTTTCTGTTGTTTATTTATAGCAACAACTTGAGAAACAATTAAAATGCTTAGCCTTTCAAAATCCAGGACCTCAGGTAGCTGACTTCAATCCTGAAACTAGAGAGCAGAAAAAGAAAGCACGGATGTCACAGATGAAAAAAGATTTTTTTTATAAGCCCAAGTAAGATGCACTAATTTATAACATATTTTACTTTAAAAAATGTTTACTGTAAAATATATGGTATACTGTTTACTGAATATAAATTAAATGAATAAAAGCATTAATGTTTTGCAGAGAGAATTGTTATTACACATGAAAGCTGTGCTGGGAAAACAAGGGTTTTTTCTGTGTGACTTAAGAGAATTTAAATTTACTTCTTTGGCACGCTTTCATTTTTAATAACTGTGGCTATTGCAATTAGGATATATTGCTGGTATTTATGCTGTGAGGTTGTTAAAGAGGAAATATTTGTTCCTAGACAGATGTTTTCCACATTTGTTTGGTTTAGTATTCAAACATGTTGAAACATTCTCTGAGAATCACTTTTTCTTCTCTTTTGCAGAATTACAAAGAAATATGACAAACATGGCAGGCTGCTTTGTAATAACATTGATTTGTGTGATTGCCTGGAAAAGAACTGCCTGGGTTGCTTCTATCCGTGTCCCAAATGCAATTCAAACAAATGTGGACCAGAATGTCGCTGCAATAGGAAATGGGTTTATGATACAATTGAGACTGAAGCTGGGAATGTGATCAGCGTGTTGCCCTTTTTTGTCCCTGACTGATTTTGTTCTGATAGCTTTTGCACCTGAGCAAAGTTCTTCTTTCTTCACATGACATTAAAGTAAATCTTGGCTTTATGAATTATCTCTAGTGAAGTGCCTGGCAGTGGTGCTTGTGCTTCTTTATTGCTGCCTATCTAGTAGACTTCAACCTTCCCCATTGAGTAAAAGTACGTATTTCATTCTTCCTCATCCTTGCAAGCTTTAGTGAGGCGCCTAGCCTGTCTTCTCCAAATCTTGACTTTCTAAAACTGAAGGTGTCTTTGCTGCTGTGGGAAGACAATTTTCTTACCTTGGGAAGCTGAACGACATTACTTGCCATCAGTTTTTTCTTGCTTATTTCTCTGCAGTCAGCATTTTTTTTCTTTTTTTTTTTTTTCAGCATATGGTGTACTCAACTTTGATCAGTCATTAATTATATAGCTAGAGGTAAATGGATTGGATATGTTTGCCTCTGGGCAGAAAAGTCTCTTCAGTTCCAGTCTTACTGCAAAATGTGACAGATTAGAAATACCATAACTTACAACCAGTTTTCTTATGAAGTCGCTGTTCTTGTTCATGATGGGCACTCACACCCTTTTTTAGGAGTGAGGGACCCTCTAGATCTTGAAGGGGAGAAGGCTGCCAATTGCTGCAGATGATCTCCAGGAGCATGCTGCTAGTGAGGGAATCATTCCCTGGGCCAGTGCTTCTTGGTTTTGAGGAGGCTCTCCCAACTTTGAATGTGGCACCACCTTTCTCCCCTACAAGAGGCCATTCTCTGTGAACAAAGACCTTCTGCTCCAAGGCAGAGATGTCTTCCAGTATAAGAAACTTCCTGGAACAGATGTCAAGAATGCCTTAACCCCACAATCTCCTGGTTTGATACCTTGGAAAGACTTGTTGCTCCACCGAACTAATGACATCTCAGTACTTAAGCTTGTAGCATAAAAACACCCAGTAGCAAAAAACTTAATAGGAATATTTTCTATGGTGGTTAAAACACTGTCTATTTGGCAGTCAGATCTGGTACTGTTCTCTCATACACCCCCACTGGTCCCAAAGTATCCTTTGACTTGTGCTGGGAGTCCAAATAGCCCAGGTAATCTCTGAGTTGTATTTCTTAAGCTAGGTGGAAATCCTGCCAGCATAGTCAGGGATTGGTTTCTTGTTCTAGGTGTGCCACAGACTCATTCTGAATTTGATTGAATAAGCAACTCTTCCAGAAGATAAAGTTGATTTCCATGGACCGGAAGATGGCAGCCTTCCTTTCAAGATCTGAAATGGACATGTTTGAATTAGCTTCACCTTCTTTCCACTTAAAGGCAAGAACCCAAATAGTTTACAAGTGGATTCCTATGGTAAGGCTACTGTGGGATGCTGGACTTGTCCAGGCTTGGTGCCAAATACAGGGTTACTATGAGTCAGCGCGGGATCCGACTTGAGCAAGAGCACAGATTGAGTAACTTGTTTATCCTGTACTGATAAGCACCAGACCTGAACATAGGCAAGGGATGAGCAGCTTGCTCATCTTAACAGATGTAGTGCCTGATGGTCTACTCCTCAATCACCTGAGTGATGCCTGGGGTGAGCAGGAGGCTTCACAGCCCGACGGTACTTTGGTAAAGCTGAACAGACCCCCCATACCTCTGTACAGAACACCTTTGTTCTCAGTGCAATAAGCCTTGTTAAGGGCCTATCAGCACACACTACTTGACTTAGTCCCATCTCGCCAAAAGCATAAATCTGGCATTTAGAATCCTATATTTTGAGGATGAGAACTCCAACTATCCGGACAGGTCAATGGGCCTGGACCTCTCTCCTCCCCAAGCAGGGACGCCTCTTTGGTAAGACTTGTGCCTCTGACTATGTCGGATGTTACCCTGGGAAAACTATCATTAACAAAAGCGCTGAACTATTAACTTGAGCTCAAAATTGTTGCAGTAAGTGTATTTACCAATGACAATTCTGACCTTTTTATATCTGTTGCCTCAATAAATCACCTCTCTTTTCAACTTTGTGAAACCGTTTCAGTGAAAGTCCTTGGTGAGGCTCTGACAGGCAAACATTGACTCTGTAAGTGGCTACACACATAATCCCTTAGACATAAACCACTGACCAAGTCTGGGACCAAGACTGGACCTAGCTGCACCTAGGCTCCTCTCTGAGGAGTTTAGAAAGCAAGGGGGTCCTTTCTGAACTTTGTGACTCGATGGGAGGGAGGGCCTCCCTCGGCCACACATCAGACTCATACCCTTTACATGACACGCTACATGTTATATTTTTTTGGTAATATGATTAAACCCAGATTGGTGTAAATCTTTAGAATCCCATTATTTAATTCATTGGTGTAACTTTATGGTTTTTAACATAGACTGTGCCTCTGTCACAATCATAGCTAAATGCAAATTATAAGAGAACTTCACCACAAATACACTTAGTGCAACCTTGAAAACACAGTACAAAACTTTAAAAAACAAGTGTGAACCAATATAAGGATAATGAAATAAGAGGATGTTGCAGAGGCAGTTCTGCTGTGGTTTGAGAATGACTCATTATCGTTGCAATGATCCTGTTAAATTTTTCCCCGATTCCAAATGAGCAGCTGACAGTGCACAAGTATAATCCCTACTAGGGCAGTAGTACATGGGGAGAAGAAAAAGAAAAAAAAAGAAAGAAAAAGACCAGTGTCATACATTGGTTTACACTGATCGTGAAACTTAGTCATATATATATGTATATAAAAATAACAACAGAGTGCCCATATCTGATAGTTTTTGTTAGGCAATTACATAATGCTACACTGCATGACATTGTGGTTTTAAATAAAATCCTTTACCAGAAAAGGCAGAGAGCATTTTTTAGTCTCTTATGAAAATGGCCACTCTCCAGATGACACTACATCATCTTTTTACTTTACAAGATGTCAGTCTAAACAGAATATGTTTTTCCCTATGGAATGTTTGCTTTAGAAAGCTACCATTTAAAATAAAGGGAAGCAGATCGATGAACTGTTTCATAAGGTCTGCCGGTTGTTCTTCTCCCTCCCCCACCCCAATTATGCAGGTTAAACAGTTTGTGACACTGTTAGTTTACTTTGCCTGTCTTTTCCTTGTTCACATGGCTGATTTGCTCATAGCTATCAGTGATGCCACTGTAGCTTAAGGAAAGATGAAAGCACAGGTACATATTAAAGTATAGCCTAGCTAAGATAGAAAAAATTGATTCGGTTTGTTTGCTTTGAACTCATTGTGCCTTCCACTTTATTTCCCTTGGTTAGAATCCGTATGTATCTGGAAGGAGATGTTCATCCTCTGCTCTCTTAGATGTTACTACCACAAAGAAGTTAATCTCATGTAAATGAATAATGTTCTCCTGTACAATTTTTGTGAACATAAAGATGGTTCTTTCTCTACTAACCTCCTCTGTGCTTGGGCATTGTCTTATTGAGATCCTTTTGATTCCAAAGACTTCACTGTGCATCTCCTGCCACTTGCAAACTTGAAAACTCAGAAAACAATAGAGTTATGCACAGCATCTTGTTGTCTGCCTTAACTGCACTCTGGTAGACTTTAAGGCAGAAAGTTAGCCACTGAAGACACTCATTATTTATATACCTCTCAATACCAAAAGTTGTCACAGTTCTGAGAAAAAAACAACAGCTGTTCTTGTATATTGCATTAGATACTTACAGCTGCTCCTAAAACAATGGCCAATTTAAAGGAAATACTGATAAAATTATTATCATGTGGCCCAGAAGAGGCCACAATGAAAGTGAAGGCCATTAAATATGACTTATAAGATGCGGAGGTGTGCTAAAGACAATCAACACCTAAGGTTTTAGCAGATGAGTTAAGATATGGGAGTTCTGAATAAGAAGGCAGACCAAAGCTGTGCTGGGGCATGAGGCTGACTAGCAAGGCCACCACTCCCATGTCTGCCCCGGTTGCCATGCCAATAAATGGGCAAAATTATACCGATTTTTCTCTTGCTCCGTGTTTGCAAATCCTTCATGCAAAGTTCCACAATGAAAACTCAGAATTATTTATATAAATCCTTTTATGTAAAGGCTCCATGATTACTAATCTACAGTCACATATGTAACATAGCACCTCTGAAATATAGGCTAGGAATACAACAGATTAGAGCACTGTAAAACAACAGGCAAAAAATTGAGATTTCTTTTCCAAAGTAAGCTCCCAAACTTTGTATGAAAAGTGTTACTGGATTCCTGTCCACATGGGGACTTAACGTTGAGGTAACCGCAGTAAACTGAATGGTATTCACTTTACCTACAGTGCTTTAAAAATGATGATGGACAGTGGTCAGCCCTGGGAGAAGTCACATCTGTGGTTCCAGAGAGTCTAGATATTTCAGTCACAACCTCAGCCCACTAAACTGGCTTAAAATGAACTTCTGCACATGGCGAGGTGCCATTCAATCCCACTGCATCATTTAGAGAGAAATAAGTCCATGCTGTTATTGGACTTACACTAGTATGTGCCAGCATTTGTCAAGGTCAGTTAGTATTTGCCAGCCTCTGTGATTCATGCAAATGCAGAAAGGCATTAAAAAACCCCAAAACAAACCACTTTGAACTCTTTTATAGACAATTTTCATGACCCTTTTAACACCTCCTATAAGAGCACAACCGAACTTTCTCTATATACAGCCACACCAGCACAGAATACAGATTTGATTCACTTCAGTGGGAAAACCAAAAGCACTTGACTAAAGAAATAGAGACTTATACTTTCTGGATAAATATTTAAATATGCCTTACATAAGTATTTGCACCAAAAGCATTACAGTTGCTGCAGGTCTATTGAGTTTCTTACCTAGCGATAGCAATATTGATTGCAGCTTCTCCTTTGACACATAGTTCATGATCTTAAAACATTTTAAAATAAATTACGCATGTTTCAATGGACTATGTTGTTTTATCCCATTCTACTTGGAAAACAGATATATCAAGTCTGAGCTAACAGCAACTTTGAACATTAGTTAGAATACGATACCTGCATTTCCTTAACCCTGATTTGTAATCTTGGCATGAACTGTAGAAAGATTTCCTGTCCTATCATTTGCAGAGGGCAATGCACCTTATCTCCATTGGCCTGGCCCTGCAAACTACTGACCTGCTTCCACCTCCACTCAGGTGTGAGTGTATGAATGCTGGTCCCTTACAGGATCATATCGATTTGTTGTAACAGAATAATTTAATGCCTGTTGCTCACAGCTCAATCTCCTGGATACTCAGAGATGCCTTGGATTAAAGGAGTAAGTATGCAGCCCTGATTTCCATTGTGAAGCACTGTCATGCAAATAATCTGGCTCCCTTCACATGACTAAATGTAACAGCGCATGTTCACATATAAGCACAAAAATAGCAAACAATAAACCACCATACAGAACCAATAAACTAAGCGTCCCCTGCCTGTATTCAGAGTTCCCTGCCCTTACTCTTTCCAAGCAGAATCCAAGTAGTCCTGGTGATTTTAATGAGATTACTCATTCAGCAGAATGCAAATAATGACACAGAAAGAATGGCAGATTGTTTCATAATAACAGTCACAGACAGCAACAGAAGAGTGTCTCTTTCCAACAGATGTAATTTAACTGACTTAGAACACACTTCACAAAAAAGCAGCACTTTTTCAACAAGATTGCAAAAGTTCAGGTATTTAATACTAGGTAAAAGGCACAATTCAATCCCCACCACAGTTTCCTAACTTCAATTGCTTAAGCCACTTGCAAGTTGCAAGTGAAAATTTACGTGAAACATTATTGGTTTATTTTCATTGAGTTGTAGGACAATTATTTAGTCAATAAATAGTGTCAGGGATATTGTACAAATCAGATTTTGAAGGAGTTCAACATGTTCTGTTTTGTGTGTACCTTCAGAAGTAAGGAAAAATAACAAGAGATAAAGATGACAGAAAAAGGAAAGGCTTGAGTGCAGACAGAATGGCATTGCAAGTAAGAGGCTATGGAATAAAAAGTGGATCAAAAGGAGCAAAGTAAAAAAGAGAAAATAGTACTCAAAGAAAATAGGTCCTGATAGGATCTTGAGAGCCTGTAGTTCTCAATGCTGGATCAGCTTTACTCATTTTCTACGCATTTACCACTCATTTTTCATGATAGGTATTTGTCTCTTTGTGCTTTAAAATCTCTCATGAAAGAGACTCTTCAAATTCTCATACAATTTCTTACACTGCTTAACTAACCTTGTGTGGAAAATATTCTGTAATTCCTAACTTTACATCTGTTTCATGCTCTATATGAGCAGTTTCACCTGATAGCCATAGAAATATTTTAAAAAGCAGAGCCAAAATGAATTCTACCTGAAGGGTTGGGTGATGACCAAAGTCTGTAAAATGAATCATAATCAAATAACATGAAGGCTTATTTGGTGTTTGTGAAAGAACAGAATATATAGTGCAATTTCTGGAAATGCAAAGTAGGGGAGATAAAACTTTTCTAGACTGTTGTAAGGCAGTAAGATTCCTAACTCTCATTAGCAGCTAAATGCTCTAAAGTCTCAGTGAGTGATGCTAAGATTTTGTCATAGAATGTGAGCAGACTAATCCAAAAGCCCATAAAACATCCATTTGCATGTCTAAGTGGAATATTTCGAGTCAAAACATGGGTAATAATTTGACTCAAAATGTGTCTTAATTAGATGGGTAGTTAAGACAACTGATAAAATACATTAAATTGTGTAATGTCATTAGCTAAGTGAAAAAAGCTATTCACATTGAGAAAATGGAACATGGATGCAAGTACAAAACAGTAATAAATGAATGGATGTATGAGAAGTCACAACTTTTTATAATTCTTTTTTAGGAACAGAAAAGGTATTAGGAAAAAAGATTTCTTAATTTTGCACTTGACAGCACCTTGTCAGATTCATTATTTATTATTTCCAACTAGGTTCTCTCTTTCCTGTCTTTCTTCAGTGAGGCTTTGAACACAGAAGAATACAGGGTGGAAGAAACCTCCAGAGGTCTCAGGTCAAACCTTCTCTGTGAAGCAGACCCATATGGAATACGTTGCTCAGAATTCTGCTGAGTTTTTAATATTCATTTTTTTGACTATTCATTTTGAATTTTCATTTGATGTAGCAAAGTATAAAAGAAAACACTTTAAAATAGGTCCATATGATTATAAAACCAGAGAACTGGCAGCAAACCTGAGTGGCACATCCAATACCTATATCAGCTGGAACTTTTTAAAATAAGTAAGCAATTGTCTAGACTTCCAGTCGCCCTTGCTCATTTTGACTGAACAAAATTCTGCTCTCAGGGGACATCTCCTGGACCAAGAAGTTACATTATTTCAGTATGGAGTGAAACACTCATTTTTCTTTTCCAGCCAAATAAATTTCTTGCAAGAATATTGTCTTTTCATGTTTTATAAGAGTACAGAAAAACAGATTAAATAGTTGAATGTAATTATATTTCACTCCAGAACAATAGTTTGAAAAATTGTTAGCTGCTTTTCGTAACAACAACTGTGGGTGCAACTTCGGGTAAGAGGTACAGTACAAATGTTGTTAAAGTCTCAGCCAGGAATTCTCTGTTTTAAAATTCCCGTTGGAGTATGGCCAGGTTTGTCACTCTTTTTTCCTGAAGTTGGTTCTTCAGGCTGAGTCTATTTAAACAGACATTATCTTTTTACAGGTGCTGGCTGAAATCCTGGCCCTGTTGACGTTAATGACTAAATTCCCCTCACTTTGACAGAAGCAAGATGTCAGCATGTATGTTTACAAAACATTTATTTACAGTACCTCAAAAAATTTCCAGCCTTTTCCGTAACTTATTACCATAACTTACGAGCCTACCATAACTTATTACCACACACCTAACCCTTCCAGCCACATCTTATAAACCTTTACAGCCACATTCAGAAGCCTTTTGCAGATTTTTAATATTTTTAGTTGGCTTCCTAGAAAAACAAGGTTTACAGAGTCATGCTGCTTGTCCTATTGTCTTTTAAACCGGTTTTTCCTTTTCTCCTCCAATTTCAGCCAAATCTGACAGAAACTAGAGATCTCACAGACATTACATCCATTCCAGGTAATAATATCCATGGGGTAGGAATACTCAGTTCAGTGCCGCTTCCATGTGAACTGAAATTTCCACGGCCTCCGGAACAATTTGCAGCAATACGGCAGCCGCCGGGGCCTACCGAGAAGTTCGCTCTCCCGCGGTTTGGAGCCGGCTGCGCGCTACCACACGGGCACAAAAGGGTTCTCTGGGGCCTAGGGAGACCGAGGACTTTCACACAACCCACACTTCAGCGGTATGACTCAAATACGAGCAGTGACGACACGTGACGGAGGGTTTAATACCTCCCCTCCAGTACCTTCTGCTAGGCACCAGTACGACTTTACAGCTTTTAAATCCGAGGACTTCAACTATAACCTCTACCGAGGGTTGCGGGGTGCTGCAAACCCGTGAGGGAGGCACCGCTCCCCCGCGAAGGCCACCACAAGCTCGCTCTCCCTTCCCCGCAACCCAGGCAGCGTAGCCCAGCGGCCACCACGTCCGCGGCGAGGCGAGGCGGAGCGCCGGCCTTTGGCCCCGCCGCGTTGCCGTCGGGGGGCGGGGCTGCAGCGGCAGTCATGGCGGCGCCCGTCGTCCCGGAGAGCGACAGGTACCGGTGGCACTGGCGGTGGCACCGGCGGCAGCGCTCCCGCCGTAGCACGGCAGGGCGGGTCGGGGGCAGGGCCTTGCCGCGGTGCCGGGGCGCGGCGGGGCCTGACCACCTCCTCTTTTTCCGCGCAGCATCCGCAGGGCCGTGTCGCTGCTGAACGCGGTGGACCCTGGCCGGTTCCCGCGACTCGTTTCCCGTCTCCTCCAGAAGCTGCACGTGAAGGTTGGCGGGGCGGGCTGCGGGCGGGGAGCCCGCTGGGGCCGTGTCCGGCAGGCAGCCCGTGTTCGCCGGGCGGGACGAGGCGGAAGCGGGGGCTTCGCGTGTGCGGCAGGGGTCTTGGGCCGCGGCCGGCGGACGCAGGGCCCAGTCGCGTCCTGCCGGGGCTTTGGCCGCGCTGCTCAGGGCCAAGCCGCAGGAGTGGGTGGGTCTGCCACACGTGGTGCCGGTGTAGCCGAAGCAGAGCGAACTGCCGAGTTCCGCTCCTCTCCGTCGCGCCCGCCCTCCTGCCGCGGCCTGCCGGGCCTGTCTTGCTGCGGGGCGGGACGGGACAGGCGGGGAACAGAGCCGAGCCGGGAGGGGCTTTGCCCCTTCTTTGTCCAGGTGCTACAGAGGCGTCTTTTTGGGGCGGATGCGATGCTCCCTTTTGCTAAGGGACAGTTGCTTCAATTTTTTTCAAGTATTTTTGATCAAGTAATTTCACTCTTCACTAATTATTAGAACTATTTCAGGTGAATGAAATAAGAACCAGTAATGAATGACAGAAGGTGAATGGTGTGAGAACCAGTAATGTTTATCATAACCTGCTTGCATCACCTCCGGGTGCTGGTGTCTCTGAGAACGTGCTCAGTGGAGACAAGAGTCCCTTGTCTTGTTGCACTCGCTCCACTCTTGCCCTCAGACAGAAAGCCTAAATGCATTTTTTTCCCCCCCGCCTGTTCTGTATGTCAGTTGATCAAAGCCGTCTGTGGAATTCAGGTTAAAAATAAAGTTCATAACTTTTAGTGCATAGTTTTGTCATCTTTACAGAAGTGTCGGTATTTTTTTTAAAATTGCAGAATAAATAATAAAAACAAAATAAAGAAATAAAATCAGTAGTCAGTTTCATCAGAGTGCCAAAAAGTCAAATGGAGACTAAATCTAACTTTGGCACTAAATATTGTGGGGGGAAAATGTAAGACATGCTAAACCAGAAATTATTTTCTTGAGTTTCTTTATCTTTCAGTGTCAGTTTTTGTTTATTCCCTTGTTTCATGTTAAATATAAAAAATACAGAATTTGTTTTCTATACAAATATGGATACAAACTAAATGTTAAAATATTACAGGTTAGGAGCAGCATGGATAGAAAATACAAATGCATTAAAGGTCCTAATTCTGAGACTGTAAGGATCATTTTGATTATTTGATTCAATTGGTTGATTTTATTCCTACCAAAACTACTAGCTTGGGTGCTGCTGTGATTGCAGAGGGTTTTCTCGATTGTTGTGTGTGGATATTAACTCATTGGTAACTGGAAAGTGTCACCAACCTTCCCCCCCCCCCCCCCGAAAAAAACCCAAAAACCCCAAACCACCCTACTCAATAGCAGTTTAGTTGCTCTTCACAATTTTAATCAGTGTTTACATGATCTGGAGTGATCTTTTTAATGTAGCCCACTTGGTCAATCTCATGAATCATTCACCTGGCCTTTCCAAAGTATCTAACTCCAGGGCGTGTTAAAGCACTGGAAACTTTAAATAAACTTACTTGCCTTAACGAAGCAGATACCCAGAGGTCTGCATTTCCTTCTAAGAGCTAATGATTCAAATAATGTTTCCATTTTGATACTCCTGTTACACCCATTGCGATCATTGAAGTTTTTCTGTAATTGCCTGATTTTGTTTATTCTGACAGCTCAATTGCCTTTTTTGTGTAGCTTTGCAGTTTTGGATTACTAAGTGGTCTAAATACGGTGTTTTGATGTCTGTAGCACAGATTTGCTAGTAAGTAAATTTTAAAAGATGGCAATATCTGCATTGAAATTACTATTCAATTTGGTGTAGTATAGTAAATGTAGCTGCTGTATTTTAAAAGTACAGCACATTCTCAGTAATACAGTAGGCTGTAGATTCAAATCTGACTTTCAGAATAAGCATACGTGAGGCCTTTCATAGAATCATAGAAAGGTTTGGGTTGAAAGGGACCTCAAAGACCATCTAGTTCCAACCCCCCTGCCATGGGCAGGGACACCCTCCACTAGACCACATTGCCCAAAGCCCCATCCAACCTGGCCTTAAACACTTCCAGGGAGGGGGCATCCACAACCTCTCTGGGCAACCTGTGCCAGTGCCTCACCACCCTCACAGTAAAGAATTTCTTTGACATCCAATCTAAATCGACCCTCCTTCAGCTTAAACCCATTACCCCTTGTCCTGTCACTACACTCCCTGCTAAACCGTCCCTCACCACCTTTCCTGTAGGCCCCTTCAGGTACTGGAAGGCTGCTGTTAGATCTCCCTGGAGCCTTCTCTTCTCCAGGCTGAACAACCCCAACTCTCTCAGCCTGTCCTCGTAGGAGAGGTGCTCCAGCCCTCTGATCAGCTTCATGGCCCTCCTCTGGACTTGCTCCAACAGTTCCTTGTCCTTCTTATGTTTATTTCCTTTATAACAGCATGAGTGGTTTTCAAAAGAGTATCCAGAGTGAAAGAAGCATATCTAACTAACTTCGTTATACTTTCTGTTTTCTTTGAGTTCTGATTCAAGTAACACAGTTCCTGCTTTTCATACTTTTATTTATAAAAGGTTGTTAGAGATGATCTGATAGTTGAAAGCTAGTTTAAAGAAAAACATTTCTATAATGTCTCTCAGGTGCAAAGAGAAAGCATTTTCTTGTCATGTATTTCAAGTAATCCTGATAAATTCTTATGTAATACTGTTGGCTTTTAATTTTGATTTTCAGTGAGAGGAATTGTATTGTATTTTTCTGTTGGAAAAGAGCTTTACTTTTTATTTCTATTTAGAAACAACTGGACAGCCACTATGTTTATTAAAATGGGGAAAAGGTTTTTGTTTTGACAGATATGGTTTTGGTTGCTAAATGGAATGTTAGGACTAACCATTTTTGTGCTTCAGGCTGAAAGTAGCTTCAGTGAAGATGAAGAAGAAAAACTTCAAATAGCTTTTTCATTGGAAAAACAGGATCTTCATCTAGTTCTTGAAACTATATCATTCATTTTGGAACAGGTACCTTGTTTCTATCCTTATGAATTCATAAGTATATTTTTTTTTATCTGACTGTAGATTTCAAAAATTTAAAGGTCAGGTTAAAAAGGAAGTAGGGAAAATATGTATCTGTAGCATATTATGTATGTTTTGGAGGCATGATTTTATTGCTTTTGTTTGCATGCTTTCCTGATTTGGAGTGGACTCATTACATTTGTGGAGTGAGTTTCCAGCTAATGTAAATATGGGTGGTGGAAGTGAGCTCTGGATGACTCTGAGAGAAGTGTTGATAATTATGAGACGTGGTCTTTCCTCATATTCATTGTAAGCAAGCCAGCTGTTTTTTGTTTTTTTTTTTTTAATTTCTGTAAGGAAAATATTAGATGGCATTATTGAGCACTGCTTAAGTTACATGAAGTGTCAGTTACAGAAAATTTTCATGCACAGAAGCAGTTTGCACTTAGGCGAACTGGCATGCCTGATGTAGCTCTAGTATCTGAAGCAGTAGGTGACTGCATGGTGTAGAGCTAAATATCTTGTAAACAGAGAAGGTTTTCTAGTTCTACAGTCTACCACTTACTGAGGCTGGAAAAATGATGTATTATGGTAAATACAGTAACTTTCTTAGGAATTCTCTTAGCCATGGTGTTATCCATGTGTTTTATGCACGTATAGTAAGAGTGTAGTCTGCAGAGGGCATGCATACCCATGGTCTGTTGTGGGATTTGAATCTTGTCCTTTCATACACATCAGTTTATGATTAGTTCACATACCACAGCATTCGAAAGAAAACAAACAAACCATCCTCTTCATGGCTTCTATCCACCAAAAAATCAAAATGAAACCTGAGGTTGCATCCAGACTAGAATTTTGAATTTTCATCTCAAACAGCAAACTTACCTGTTTTATTGCCAGGTCCTAATTTCATCAGACTGCTTCATTTATATGATAATTCCTGAAGGTGAACAGAAAAAGCAGTTCAGTGTCCTCTAGGACTTACTTCTTTGCATTAAAAAAAAAAGGGAAGGATATTAATATCTGCTCAAAGAAGAGCCCCATGTGGAATACGTATTGTGTGAGGACTCTTGTGTTCCTGCTGATACCTACGCTTCTTAGAGTAGCTGTTTATTCTGTCAGAGCATAACTTTTTTAACAGCCCTTTGTTCTATGAACACATTATAGATAATAAAACTGCTGCATGATGTTTTTCACATGTGTTGTTTCTTTTCTCTTTTTTTTCCCCCACTGTGGTGGTGACGGAGTCCTGTTTTGAAAGTGGAGACCAGCATACTATATAGAGTGTTTACCATGAAAATTGATGCTATTAGGGAGGTTATAGCTAATTCACTGTTTTTGACAAACTGTTCCTGTCTTTTCAGAATATTACCTCATAACTGACTTCAAAGCCCATTTTTTTTTTCAGTGATGGCTGCTTTGGCATTATGTGCAGTGAAATAAAATACATATACTCAGATTCAGCTTGTATATGCGTTTTTTCATAGTTTGTCTGTCTAGAGAAGAGTCATTTGTAATACTGCATTTTGAGATACAATTGAGATAGTTACACTTTTCTATCTTCTCATTCAGAGGGTTAAGATAAACAGCATGCTTGCAGTCCCACAGTAGCGTTGCTAGTAAAAACCTTACGTGAACATGGTGGCCATCTGTGGTAGAATATATCTGGCACAACTTGCAGTACTTAACAACAGCAGTTATTTTTCCTTTTAACAGGCAGTCTATCATAATTTGAAGCCTGCTTCATTGCAACAACAGCTGCAAAACATTCACCTGGATGAAGACAAAGCTGAAGCATTTGCCAGTGCATGGGCAGCTGCAGGTCAAGATACGATTGAAAAGTTCAGGCAGAGGGTTTTGACTCCTCAGAAGGTAATGTTTTTTCTAAGAGAGAATAAAGCTGCGTAGGTTTGTTTTAAAGCCAGGAGTTTAATCTAAGATACAAAGTTTGTGACAAGCCAGGATACTGGAAAATAAAAAGGGTACTTAGTAGGTAGTAGATAAATGTGATCAAGGCAGTGGAGTTCCAGTATCTTGAAGAGATGTTATATGTTAGCTGAGCTGCTGGAACCTGACTGTATGTGCACTGTTAGCAATGTAATGCAATCTACATACCATTTGGAGATGTTTGTGAACATGCTTTACAATAGGGCAAGGGTAGAATGTGCTCGGGAACGCTTGCAGTGGTTTAGCTCATCAGCCTGTTGATTCTCTATACTTACAGTGTATATGAGCCCCTGCCATATCTAATTTTGTAAGCTGATTGGATGATGCCCTTTTTGAGATACTACGATTCTGAGATACTTTTCTCTGATGACATAATAATCTTGCTTCATATGTGCCTGTTACCTGTTAAAACTTTGATACATGCTGTGGAAGTCTCATTGTTTCTTTAGTTATAAATGTGTACATGTATGAGAAGGTATAACAACATCCTTCTGTTGATACATAATAAGCCTTCAGCTGCATTAGAACATGTATACTGAACACATCAGTGTCAGCCAGGATCAAATGCTTCAAAAGAATTGTGGAACACTGTCTCAATTATTGTTGCTTTATTTTTATCATTGCTGTATATCTTGCTGGGATAAAATTCAGTTCGTTACTTTATGATTTTGTTAGTAAAATATACATAGAAAATAGATTTTATATATAAGGTACACATGACACACTGACAGAAATGGAACAACATAATTTATACCAGCAGGTTTACACCTAAATAAACCTAGATTTTTAATTAGGTATAAAATGCAAATTTGAGGACATAAGGTATGTCTGTGGAGCAGGCTAACGATATTCAGAATTGCATCACAGATAATTTTTTGAAAGTATTTAAACTTGATCCTTTATAAAACTGGGTAATTTTAGACACAAAGCTTGCAGAATTTTCATGTGGAAAATTACAGTAGCTCACAAACCTAACCAAATAAATGACTGATAAAGTAAGTATAAAAAAAAAAAAAGAGTTGAACAAGACATTTTGGGCTTCTGTCTTTTTGAGATAACATCTACCAATGCCAAGCATACAGGTCCCAAAGTTTAAATGGTCAGCAATACTGCGAGTTTATAGGCAAGTATGACTGTCCACTGAAGGAGGTGAGTAATTTGAAAACGAGGTGAAATCACAGAAGGTTGTAAGGCTAACTTTTCAGAATACAGCATATGTGTGCTGAATGGAAGGCAATTCTGAAGATAGCCTACAAAGCAGCTGTCTAAGAATTTTTTTCAGATGGACTATGCACTAATATGTTTACTCCTGGGTCCTCAGCATACAAGAAACTAATAATGCCTTTGATCCTTTTTTTATTTGAAGCTTGTACCATACACACTTGTGGTCCTTCTGTGACCTAGTTTGGGGATGACATTTCTCTGTTTCTTGTCTGCAGTTTTGTGAGCCCTGCAACATACAATGTTTCTGGTGTATGATACAGTTTTGGAGGTTCTTTGTGACTTCACCATGATCTCATGGAATGGCATTTTGCTAGTATGTTACTTCTCATATAAAGCAGTTTTAAACTGTCATTTGTAATTAAGCTTGCAGAAAAGCAACTGCCAAAATATAGTTCAACTTATTTGGTTTTTTGGCGTGAAAGCAGGTTTAAATATAGGTGCATGTGTCTACATATGCTTAAAGCATAAGTTCACCCTTTTTTTTTCTTTTCATAGCCTAGATGACAAGTTGAGTATCGGTTTGAGTGTGAGTGTAGACTCTAAGGTGTAATTTGCGTTTGAACTTAAATTCATTTTCTCAGTTTGTTTCAAAAATGTCTTAATCTTGTAGACTTTAGTTGAGTGAAAAACTCAAAGTTCAAGAGAAATTTTCCTTAACCCAAAGCCTCAATTCACAGAACTAATTGGTAAATAAAGTATTTATTCTGTTAACAGAGCACACAGAGGTAAAATAATTTTAAAATTGTATGGGATAATGGAAGAAGAACTTGCCATCTCCTTATAATCTTATGAATCTCCTTGTCTTATAAGTTCAGTAGATGACTGCATGATCACTTAATTAATTACTTCTATATTCTATAAGTAATTGTGTATCGGCACATATTTGCTGTATTATTTTTCTATACCTTGAGAAATAGTGGGCAAAATAGTCTTACTTGTGATACATTGTTACAGTAGCCAACTTCCTGTAAACTTTCATCAACATCTTGAATTAAAGTTAAAAAAAAGTTAGAATCCTGAAAATTACTTAGACCAAAGTGCTAGCTTTTTAGATTAGATATACAATTTTGGTTTTTAGATTGATTTAGAGATTATATTAACTTCTTTGTAAAAAGAGATGTGTATCCAATTATTAATACTCTCTGCAACGTGTATATACAGGTATAATATTTAAAACAATTGACCCTATCAATGCGCCCTCTGTATAGGTACTTATTTACATGGCCATGTATAAGTTAATGATTTGTGCTGTTCACATCTCTCATAGAAGCAATACTAGATACATAAAAAGAATACGACTGTTCTGTTGTCATAATTGTCAGCAACATAATCACAGAATGGTTGAGGTTGGAAGGGACCTCTGGAGGGCATCTGGTCTAGCATCTCTGCTCAAGCAGGACCATCTACAGTCAGTTGCCCAGGACTGTTCTGACAGCGTGTGGTGGGTTGATCCTGGCTGGAGGCCAGGTGCCCACTAAAGCCGCTCTATCACTGCCCTCCTCAGCTGGACAGGGCAGAGAAAATACAATAAAAAGCTCATGGGTTGATTATCCACAAATTACCATCATGGGCAAAACAAAATCAACTTAGGAAAATGAATTTAATTTATTACCAGTGAGAGCAGAGTCATAGAATCATAGAATCCTTTTGGTTGGAAAATACCTTTAAGATCATCAAGTCCAAGCATTCACCTAGCACTGCCAAGTCCAACCACTAAACCATGTCCCTAAGCACCACATCTACGCGTGTTTTAAATACCTCCAGGGGTGGTGACTCAGCCACTTCCCCGGGCAGCCTGTTCCAGTGCTTGACAACCCTTTTGGTGAAGAAATTTTTCTTAATACCCAGTCTAAACCTCCCCTGGCGCAACTTGAGGCCATTTCCTCTTGTCGTATTGCTTGTTACTTGGGAGAAGAAACCAACAACCTCCTGTCAGGTAATTGTAGAGAGTGATAAGGTCTCCTTTCAGCCTCCTGTTCTGTAGACTAAACAACCCCAGTTCTCTCAGCCGCTCCTCATAAGACTTGCTCTCTAGACCCTTCACCACTTTGTTGCCGTTCTTTGGAGACGCTCCAGCACCTCAATGTCTTTCTTATAGTGAGGGGCCCAAAACTGAATGCAGGACTCAAGGTGCGGCCTCTCCAGTGTCGAGTACAGGGGGATGATCACATCTCTACTCCTGCTGGCCACACTATTCCTGATACAAGCCAGGATGCTGTTGGCCTTCTTGGCCACCTGGGCACACTGCTGGCTCATATTCAACTGGCTGTCTTGTAATGAGGAATAAAAATTAAATCCTGAAACACCTTCCCCCCACCCTTCCCTTCTTCCTGGGCACAACTTCACTCCCCATTTCTCTCCCTCCTCCCTGCCAGCGGCACAGGGGGATGGGGAATGGAGGTTGTGGTCAGTTCATCACACGGTGTCTCTGCTGCTCCTTCCTCCTCAGGGGGGGACTCCTCATGCTCTGCCCCTGCTCCAGTGTGGGGTCCCTCCCACGGGAGACAGTCCTCCACCAACTGCTCCAACGTGAGTCCTTCCCACGGACTGCAGTTCTTCACCAACTGCTCCAGCGTGGGTCCCTCCCACGGGGTGCAGTCCTTAGGGACCAGACTGCTCCAGCATGGGCTTCCCACAGGGTCACAGCCTCCTTCGGGTGCCTCCACCTGCTCTGGCATGGGGTCCTCCATGGGCTGCAGGTGGATAGCTGTTCCACCATGGACCTTCATGGGCTGCAGGGGGACAGCCTGCCTCACCATGGTCTTCTCCAGGGGCTGCAGGGGAATCTCTGCTCTGGCACCTGGAGCACTTCCTTCCCCTTCTTCTTCACTGACCTTGGTGTCTGCGAAGTTGTTCCTCTCACATCTTTTCACTCCTCTCTTCTGGCTGCTGTTGTTCTGCCCCAGCAGGTTTTTTTTTCCCCTTCTTAAGTACATTATCCCTGAGGCACTGCCACCGTTGCTGATGGGATTGCCCTTGGCAAGCAGTGGGTCTGTCTTGGACCTGGCTGGCATTGATTCTATCTGACGTAGGGGAAACTTGTAGCAGCTTCTTGCATCAGGTTGGTCAAATGTGAGTGACTTCCCTGTTGTGAATCCATGTTATCTACTTTAAGTCACCTTCTTGTTCTTCATGTGCCTGGAAATGGTTTCCAGGATTAGGTGTTCCATCACCTTCCCAGGGACTGAGGTGAGGCTGACTGTCCTGTAGTTCACTGGGTCCTCCTTCTTGAAGATAGGAGTGAAATTTGCTTTCCTTAGCAATCTTGAGGATTGGTGTTTGGTGGGGGGTTTTGGATTTCTTTGTTGTTGTTGTTTTTGTGGTTGGTTTTTTCAAGACTCTTGATGTATTCATGCTCTGTGTATGGTTGAAGTTGCATTCATAATGATGCTTTTTTTTTTGGTCAAGCGTACTTGTAGTTTTGTTAGTGATTCTGATTCCAGACATACAGGAGTTACTGTACTGGATCAGAAAACCTGTTCATTGTGTATCCAAGTCTTTGGCACCTTGGATGGAAGCATAGGGATGGAATCCTCTAGTTAACCTGTTTGATGAAAACTTCTGCCTCATCTCATGACTTAGAAGCTGTCTTGTACCCTCAAAGATGATTGTTTATCACTTGTAAAATATCCTACTTAATGAACCTGGAGGTTTCAGTCTGTGTACTTGCCTGATTTCTGATTTTTCTACCACTTGAGGGAGAAGTGATATGTATTGATTTTTTTTAAAACAGTATATCCATTATCTTTTGATTTTAATATATATCCTCTTTTTATTATGAGAAATACTAAAGAAAAGAGTCTTGTCTATTTTGTTTTTATTTTAAGCTACATAGTCTGTGATTTCTCACTCTCATTCCCTGGAAGTTTCCTGTTTGTCAACCTGCATGTTATCTGTCTCTGACATATTTCTGATATATTTTGGAAGAAAAGGTCTCCCTCAGGGATCTGGACTGCGACCAACACTATTTAATGTCTTCATCAATGGCATAGTGGGATTGAGTCCACCCTCAGCAAGTTTGTGGATGACACCGAGATGAGTGGTGCAGTTGATTAGCTGGAGGGAAGGGATGCCATCCAGAGGGACCTTGACAGCCTTGGGGAGTTGTCTGATGTGAACCTCATGAAGTTCAACAAGGCCAAGTGCAAGGTCCTGCACATGGATCAGGGCACCCCTGATATCTACACAGACTTGGGGATGAATGCATTGAGAGCAGCCTTGCAGACAAGGACTTGGGGTACTGGTGGATGAAAAGCTAGACATGAGTTGGTAACGTGAGCTTGCAGGCCAGAAAGCCAACTGTATCCTGGGCTGCATCAAAAAAAGTGTGACCAGCAGGTCGAGGGAGGTGATTCTCCACGTCTGCTCCATTCTGGTGAGACCCCACCTGGAGTAGTGCGTCCAGCTCTGGGGTCCCCAGCACAGGAAGGACACAGACCTGTTGGAGTGGGTTCAGAGGAAGGCCATGAAGATGATCAGAAGGCTGAAACCCTCTGCTACGAAGACAGGTCAAGACAGTTGAGGTTGTTTAGCCTGGACAAGAGAAGGATCCGTGGAGATCTTATTGTGGCCTTTCAATACTTAGAGGGGGCTTGTAAGAAACAGAGAGAGAGAGTTTTTACTGTGGCTTGTAGTGGCAGACAAGGCACAATGATTGTAAACTGAAGGAGGATAGGTTTAGGTTGGATGTAAAGGAGACATTTTTTACAATGAGGGTGGTGAGACACTGGAAGAGGTTGTCCAGAGAGGTTGTGGATGCCCCCTCCCTGGAAGTGTTCGAAGTCAGGTTGATGGGGCTTTGAACAACGTGAACATCCTAGTGAAGGATGTCTCTGCCCATGATAAGAGGGTTGGACTAGGTGATCTTCAAAAGTCCCTTCTAACCCAAACCATTCTATGATTCTATGAATACAGATTTTTTTTATTTCATACTCTTTTAAAAATAAGTATGAGCTTTTTGGTTGTCACTACCTATTCGGTAGGGTCTTTTACTGACCTGTTTAGGTGGTGTACAGAACTACATATTAATCTAGAATTTAGAGTATGTGTGAATATTTCATGCTTTTGCTTGCTGTGTGCTTTTTTGTACACTTACCACCTCTGAATTTTCTTTATAGTGGCTTTAGTGGGTGTACACATGGGATTGCTCATGTGGATCCGAGTGCAGAATCAGGGTCGTGATTAGTATTACTGAGATCTCAATCGTTTTGTTCCAGCATGAGAAGGTGTTCAGGGAAACTGTTCAAGATAGAGTTTGCAATGTAACTGAGAAAGATCTAATTGGAATTTTATCTTTGTTTTAAAGTGTTTTAGTAAAATTCAAGTGGCAAAATAATTCTGAGTCTCTCCTGGCATCTGGTACTTAGAAGCTGTGTACTTTGGATGTACCGAAGTGCTACCCCTAAGTCCGTTTTCTGTACTGTACACAAGAAGGACCAGGCCCTAATCTTTCAGTTCTGTTTTAAGAGAACATAAAATGGTTGACAGTTTTCTTTTTTTTAGAGGTATGATTTGCAGATCACACAAACACTGGAGCCTTTGAGCATACTGAAGGAAGAACTGATGGCCAAAACTCGTGGGTAGCTGACTGTCCAGGATTATTCTTTCATAATATTACTAATTAATTTGGCTCATTGCCATTTTTGAGAGAGTAGGCCACTGCATCTTTTGGTTTGCAGCAGTGCTCAGATTTGGACTCCAGACCATTAGTTATTATGAGAAGTAATTTCTTACAGATATTTCGCTTGTATTGACATGTTATTTCTCTTAAGCCAGATTATCTTCTCACATGCAAAATACAACTTGGTAAAAAGTAGTATTCTGGGTTCTGGGTCTGTCAGTTCTATGCAAGAGATGTAGGCGGTAATGCGCTGGCTGATAGGTTCATTAGGGTGACAAGCCAAATTGACTTTGTTAGAGCAACGGAACAAGTATTTCCCAGAATACTGATTTGGTGAAGTTTTCTGTGGCATATTGAACACTACTTGTAATTGTTAGAGGAAAAAATGTGCTTTTTTGAACATAGGTCTGGTGGAGACTGCTTAGTTCATAGGACATTAAGGTCTTGAGAAATGAATGAAAACTGTAGAGTTAAACTAAAGCTGTACTGTTTAATAGTATTTATTTTCTCACTTCATCTTTTCATTTTTCTTCACTGACCTATAGACAGTCTTCAGTTGCACAGGGTTATTAATTATGTATATTTTCCTGTTGCATTAATTGGTTCTTTGACTCTTTACTTATATGACAGTCCCTTTATTATATTATTTCTGCTGTATAATACAATCCTTGTTAATTACAATAGTGGTATTTGTATCAGTTTTTTCTTTGAACACATTCTTAATTTGGTCTCTAGAAAGATAGTCCAGTGGTAATAGTCTGATATTAATCTGATCGAGTTTTTAAGTCTTTGTTGGGTAATGTATCAGTTTAGAAATCAGAACAGCTATTGATCAGATTAAAATGTGTTTTTTCCTCTCTGCGAAGAAGAGCTAGCTTTAGTAGGGTTCATTCTGAATTCTCATGGCAATTTTTCATTAATTCTGTTGCTTTTCTAGCCTTCTTCCTCCCCCTATATTATGTTCTCTGCACATTTTTTGGTACTTTGTGTAAATCTATCTGTTTTAAAGGCAGGTCAACCTAAATGTCTCATAGCTTTCTTGTTTTGGAAAACTATTCAGGGTATCTTTAAAATATATATAATTAAAAAGATGAGTCCTATGTTGCCAAGAAGGAGAAGTTTTTTATAGACTTCAGACAGCATTGCTTCATATAATGATGCGTGGGAATGCAACTAGTGATATTACGCACCTAAAATTCTTGACAAGAGCTGTCAATTCTGTATCTTGACTGGCTGTTTGAAGCCATATGGGAAAAACTCTGAAAGTATTTTTCTCAGAAACTGGCCTTCTTGCTAAGGGCTGTATGTGTAATGTGAATATGCTAAATTCCCTCTTCTAAATGCTGGCAAATCTACAGAAATACACTGAAACACATGCATCCTATGGTGGTTATGACAAAAAAGAGAATTGGCATGCTATGTGTGCATGTGTGTAAGGGGGGAAAAATTCTTTCTGATATCAGAAGAAATGCAAAATAAGGAGGTATACAGCTCCAACAGAATGAATCTTTCAATTTCTTGTTAGTGTCTGATCTTACAGTGTCATTCTTACAGTGACAAGCAGCGGTCACAAAGACCATATTGTACCTACAGGCGTTGTCACAATGGATTGTGAAGCAACGTGCATTGTATGATGCCATCACAAACAGTGACAGAGAGAAAGCAAGTGATGAAAAATGTAGTAAAGGCACAGTTTTATACCCTCTGAGATTTATTTTGATAGCCATCTGTATTGGGTCTGGCTGAGATGGAGTTAATTCTCCCCACAGCAGCCCTCATGGTGCTGTGCTGTGTATTGGTAGCTAGCAAACTGTTGATAACACACCAGTGTTTTGGCTACTACTGAGTAGTGCCAGCACACATCAAGGCTGTCTTTCCAACATTTCTTTTTCCCCAGCAGCAGGATGGGGGTAGGCAAGATCTTGGGAGGGGACACAGCTAGGACAGCTGACCCAAACTGACCAAAGAGATATTCCATACCATATGACGTCTGCTCAGCAATAAGAAACTGAGAATAGGGGGAGGAACAGGGCGGGGGCATTCGTTGTTTTTTTTTACAATGTTTGTCTTCCGGAGTAAGAGGTACGCATACTGAAGCCCTACTTCCCAGGAAGTGGCCAGACATCGCCTGCTGATGGGAAGTAGAGAATAATCTTCTGCTTTTTGCTTTGCTTCCGCGCGCGGCTTTTTTGCTTTAGCTACATTAAACTGCCTTTATCTCGACCCACGAGTTTGGGGTTGGTTTTTTTTTTCCATCCTCCTTTCTCCCCTCCCTGCCTTACTGAAGAGGGGAGTGATAGAGCGGCTCTGGTGGGCACCTGGCCCCCAGCCAGGCTCAACCCACCACAGTCCTTTTTGGCGCCCAACGTGGGGCACGACAAAGGCAGTTTAGTATTAAGGGTGCTACAGCTATAGTAGTTATTAAGTTGCAATCTCCTGTGCAGGTCATGGGGTTTGTTAGCTGTGCTGCTTATCTCTATTTTGCTAAACTTAGGAACATGCTGATACAAACAATGGCTGCTCTGTGCTTTGGCCTAGTGTTGACGATCTTACTGTGCTGGGGGAGCTATTTTGTGGGGAGGATGAAGGAACTGGGGAGCATGCTCGTACAAACAATGGTTATGTGCATGGCCCTGGCATCGTTGCTATTGCTGTGCTGGGGGAGCTATCTTGTGGAGATGATGGGGGAATACATCTCTCTCTCTTTACCTGGGTTTGACGTGGATGGTTTCATTATGCAGGCTCCCAAGGTCCTTGTTCACCCTTATGTAAGCTCATTAATATTACTAATTAATACTGCTGGCATATTACGGGTGTTGTGGAGTTTGGTTTCGTCCTGGTTTAAGGGGAGACAACTTCTGAGTGAAGCAATAGTGAAACGTGCCCTGAGGCAGCCGGTCCCTGGGTGGCAGGGTGTATGGAAGGATTTGGGCGGGTTCCTAGGGCGATTATCACCTCCTGTAGCCTGGGACTTCACACCCGAACAGGCAAGCAATCCCAGCAAACTGACACGCCACCTGATAGAAGGGTGCCTTGCCTACCCCAACGAAAACCAACAGCTTCTAGCGCTGTATTGGGGCCTGGCCTGTGCCTATCGAGCCACAGTGCAGTACTCCCAGAGGACTGTGGTTGAGGAAGGCACCCAAACTGCAGCTGAGGACACCGTGGCTGAGATAGGGACACAAACAATGACAACTACAGTAATTGCCCCAGTAGTAAAAAAGAAACAGTGGACCAGGAGGTCAACAGGTCCATATCATCGACTAGTAAGGGAAGAGGAAGAAGAGGAGGAGAGGTTTGAGCAGGAAGCCGGTCCTTCAGCAAAGAAGTGGGAGGAAGGAGTGAGAGAAATCAGACAAGAAGCAGAAACTACCCGGTCTCTGACCTCATCCGAACTTCGAGATATGCGGAAAGATTACAGCCGCCAGCCTGGTGAGCGAATTGCTGCCTGGCTGCTTCGATGCTGGGATAATGGGGCCGACAGTCAGCAACTGGAAGGCAGGGAAGCCCAACAGCTGGGATCCCTCGCTAGAAACCGAGGAATTGAGAGGGGAATTGGAAAAGAGACAGCAATTTGCAGTCTCTGGAGACGGCTGCTTTCAAGTGTGAGGACAAGATACCCATTCAAGGAAGATCTTGTCAACTTCCCAGGAAAGTGGACCACCGCAGATGAAGGCATCCAGTACCTGAGAGAACTAGCAGTGTTGGAAGTCATCTATAGTGATCTAGATGATGAGGAGGTCTCCAAAGATCCAGAGGATGTCCTGTGCACACGGGCCATGTGGAGGAAGGTGATTCTAAGTGCCCCAGCATCGTATTCTAACAGCTTGGCAGCAATGTATTTCCCAGATAGGGACACACCAGCTGTGGAGAAGGTGTCTTCTTGGCTTCAGAACTTTGAAGAAAACCTCTGTACCTCCTCCTCCCTATGGGCCAGCATGTTGGCTGTCAGAGGTACCCCAAGAAATCAGTCATCTCCTGCTCCGGTCAGAGGGAAAGGGAGCCCCAGGTATATGTCACGTGGTACACTCTGGTTTTTCCTGCGTGACCAAGGGGAGGACATGAGGAAGTGGGATGGTGAACCCACCTTTAAGTTGGAAGCCCGTGTTCGTGAACTAAGAGGGAAGACAGCTGTTAAGAAGGGGACACCCAAGAAGGCCGTCAGTGTAGTTGCTACAGAGACCCGAGAAGGCAAACAGCGATCTCCCAGATGTAAAACTAAAATCAGCTCCCTTGATCCTGGTGAGGGGACTTCTGGTCTGTCACTGCGAGGGTCAGACAGTGAATACTCTGACCAGGAACAGGAATAGAGGGTCCCTGCCTTCGGCCAGGAGGAGGAAAGGGATGACCGGGTATACTGGACTGTGTGGATTCGATGGCCTGGCACATCAGACCCACAGAAGTATAAGGCTTTGGTAGACACTGGTGCACAGTGTACACTGATACCATCAGGGTATAGGGGCACAGAACCCATCCAGATCTCTGGAGTGACAGGGGGATGCCAAGAACTGTCCGTATTGGAGGCTGAGGTGAGCTTAACAGGGGACAAGTGGGAGAAGCACCCCATTGTGACTGGCCCAGAGGCCCCTTGTATCCTTGGCATAGATTACCTCAGGAGAGGGTACTTCAAGGACCCAAAGGGGTACCGATGGGCTTTTGGTGTAGCCACTGTGAACGCAGAGAAGATCAAACAGTTATCTACACTGTCTGGTCTCTCAGAAGATCCCTTTGTTGTGGGATTGCTGCAAGTTGAAGAACAACAGGTGCCAGTTGGTACAAGGACAGTGCACCGGAGGCAATACCGCACAAATCGAGACTCCCTGGCTCCCATCCATGAGCTGATTCATCAACTGGAGAACCAGGGAGTCATCAGCAAGACTCATTCACCTTTTAATAGTCCCATATGGCCAGTGCAAAAGTCTGATGGAGGGTGGAGGTTAACAGTGGACTATCGTGGCCTGAATGAAGTGACACCACCACTGAGTGCTGCTGTACCAGACATGTTAGAGCTCCAGTATGAACTGGAGTCAAAAGCAGCCAAGTGGTATGCTACAGTTGACATCGCCAATGCATTCTTCTCAATTCCTTTGGCAGCCGAATGCAGGCCACAGTTTGCTTTCACTTGGAGAGGTGTCCAATACACCTGGAATCGATTGCCCCAGGGGTGGAAACATAGTCCTACTATTTGTCATGGACTAATCCAAACTGCACTGGAAAAGGGTGGTGCCCCAGAACATCTACAATACATCGATGACATCATTGTGTGGGGTAATAAGGCAGAAGAAGTATTCAAGAAGGGAAAAAGAATAGTTCAGATTCTTCTGAAAGCTGGTTTTGCCATAAAGAAAAGTAAGGTCAAGGGACCTGCACAAGAAATCCAGTTCTTGGGAATAAAATGGCAGGATGGATGCCGTCATGTGCCTATGGATGTGGTCAACAAGATAGCAGCTATGTCTCCACCAGCTAACAAGAAGGAGACACAGGCCTTCTTGGGCCTTGTGGGGTTCTGGAGAATGCATATTCCAGGTTATAGTCAGCTTGTGAGCCCTCTCTATCGAGTAACCCGGAAAAAGAACTATTTTGAATGGGGCCTTGAGCAACAACAAGCCTTTGAGCATATCAAACAGGAAATAGCTCGTGCTGTAGCTCTTGGGCCTGTCCGAACAGGACCAACTGTACAAAATGTACTCTACACTGCAGCTGGGGAGCATGGCCTTACCTGGAGCCTCTGGCAGAAAACAGCAGGAGAAACCCGAGGTCGACCATTAGGGTTTTGGAGCCGGGGGTATCGAGGATCAGAAGCCCACTACACCCCAACTGAAAAAGAGATCCTAGCAGCCTATGAAGGGATTCAAGCTGCTTCAGAAGTTGTTGGTACAGAAGCGTCTCTCCTCTTGGCACCGCGATTGCCTGTGCTACACTGGATGTTCAAAGGAAACATGCCCTCTACACATCACGTAACCAGTGCTACATGGAGTAAGTGGGTAGCACTAATCACGCAGCGAGCTCGACTAGGGAAACCCAATCACCCAGGAATCCTGGAAGAGATTATGGACTGGCCAGAAGGTAGAGATTTTGGAGCACTGCCTGAGGAGGTAGCTTGTGCCCAAGAGGCACCACCATATAATGAGTTACCAGAAGATGAAAGGCGTTATGCTCTATTTACTGATGGATCCTGTCGTGTTGTAGGAAACCATCGGCAGTGGAAAGCTGCTATATGGAGTCCCACACGACAAGTCGTTGAGGCCACTGAAGGAGAAGGTGAGTCAAGTCAGTTCGCAGAAGTGAAAGCCATTCAGCTAGCCCTAAAGATTGCTGAACGAGAAAAGTGGCCAGTACTCTATCTCTATACTGACTCCTGGATGGTGGCAAATGCCTTATGGGGGTGGCTACAGCAGTGGAAGAAGACCAATTGGCAGCGCAGGGGTAAACCCATCTGGGCTGCTGCATTGTGGCAGGACATCGCTGCCCGAGTAGAAAACATGGCTGTGAAGGTACGTCATGTAGATGCTCACGTACCCAAAAGCTGTGCCACTGAAGAACATCAAAACAATCAACAGGTAGACAAGGCTGCCAAAATTGAAGTAGCTCAAGTGGACCTGGACTGGGAGCGTAAGGGTGAGCTATTTGTAGCTCAGTGGGCCCATGAAACATCAGGACATCTAGGGAGAGATGCAACATACAGATGGGCTCGTGATCGAGGCGTGGACCTGACCATGGAGGCCATCACACAAGTCACTCATGAATGCGAAATATGTGCTGCAATCAAGCGAGCGACACGAGTAAAATCTCCCTGGAATAGAGGGCGGTGGCTGGGTTTTCGATACGGTGAGGCCTGGCAGATTGACTATATTGGGCCATTGCCACGAACACGCCAAGGCAAGCGCTACATACTCACCATGGTGGAAGCAACTACTGGTTGGCTAGAGACATTTCCTGTAAACCATGCCACTGCCCGAAACACCATCCTAGGCCTTGAAAGACAAATTTTATGGCGACATGGTACCCCAGAAAGGATTGAATCAGACAATGGAACTCATTTTCGAAATAACGTCATAAGCAAAGAAACATGGTATTGAGTGGGTGTATCACATCCCCTATCACCCACAAGCCTCTGGAAAGATCGAGAGATATAATGGACTGTTAAAGACTATGTTGAGGGCATTAGGTAATGGGGCATGGAAGCACTGGGATACAAATTTAGCAGAAGCCACTTGGCTGATTAATACCAGAGGATCTGCTAACCGTCCTGGTCCTGCCCAAACGAAACCCCTACATACTGTGGGAGGAGACAAGGTCCCTGTAGTACACATGGGAAAGTGGCTGGGGAAGGTGGTGTGGATTGCTCCTCCCATGGGAAAAGGCAAACCCATTTCTGGGATTGTCTTCGCTCAGGGACCTGGGTGTACTTGGTGGGTAATGCGGAAAGATGGGGAGACCCGGTGTGTGCCTCAAGGAGATTTAACCTTGGGGTAAAATAATCTGTAATGTGAGTTGTACGTTCTAGGAAGTAATGTAGAAGGAATGACCTAAACCAACGAAGAGCAAGTTTCGCAAGGAGCCAGATGAATGCAACAACAGCCCAAAGCAAGCCGGTGTTGGTGCCCAACAACTGAACCTGAACAGCCATCCTGACAGATTGGGCCCAAGTCATAGTCGGTTCATGAACATCTGGAGGAGCACAGGAAGCTCATGGAACGGGAGAGTAACATCCATCTATTAAAGGACTGGAGATTATAGTTAATAAGAACTAAATACAATGAAACGGTTATAAAATATATACATATATGTATTAAAGTGTGTGGAGCGTGAGCATGACACAAATGGTATGGAATAAGGGGTGGAGATTGTATTGGGTCTGGCTGAGATGGAGTTAATTCTCCCCACAGCAGCCCTCATGGTGCTGTGCTGTGTATTGGTAGCTAGCAAACTGTTGATAACACACCAGTGTTTTGGCTACTACTGAGTAGTGCCAGCACACATCAAGGCTGTCTTTCCAACATTTCTTTTCCGTGCGCGGCTTTGTTATTTTGGCACCCAACGTGGGGCAGGAGAAAATCGAGATAAGGACAGTAATTGGAAGAGGTAACGGGCAAAACATTGACTGAACTTAGCCTGAGAGTGAAATAGTGGTGAAGGGACGAGAGGTGGATTCTGTGTGTATTGTCCACTCTTGTTTGGTGGTGTGATAGTGTTGTTTTGATTCTGATGGGGGGAATTCTTTTTTCTTTTTCCTCGTTGATGTGATTAGTGTGTGTAGCTTTTGTGTTGAATGTATATTTTAGTGATAATTCTTAAATATGTGATTCACAGAGGCGAGGGGTGGAATGTGTTGGGTTTGCGTGGCAAGGTTTTGGTAGCGGGGTGGCTACAGGGGTGGCTTCTGTGAGAAGCTGCTAGAAGCTCCCCCTGTGTCTGACAGAGCCAATGCCAGCCGGCTCTAAGACGGACCTGCTGCTGGTCAAGGCCAAGCCAATCAGCGCCTCTGTGATAACATATTTAAGAAGAAGAAAAACAGTTAGGGAGAGCATTTGCAGCCAGAGAGAGGAGTGAGAAGATGTAAGAAACTCTGCAGACACCAAGGTCAGTGCAGATGGAGGGGGAGGAGGAGCTCCAGGCGCCGGAGCAGAGATCCCCCTGCAGCCCGTGGTGAAGGCCATGGTGAAGCAGGCTGTCCCCCTGCAGCCCATGGAGGAAGGAAGAGGGGGTGTAGAGGTTCCACCTGCAGCCCATGGAGGACCCCACGCCGGAGCAGGTGGAGGCACCCGAAGGAGGCTGTGGCCCGTGGGAAGCCCACGCTGGAGCAAGTTCCAGGCCGGACCAGTGGACCCGTGAAGAGGGGAGCCCATGCCAGGGCAGGTTTGCTGGCAGGACTTGTGACTCCGTGGGGGACCCCACGCTGGAGCAGTTTGCTCCTGAAGGTCTGCACCCCGTGAGAGGGACTCCATGCTGGAGCAGGGGAACGATGAGAGGAATCCTCCCCCTGAGGATGAAGAAGTGGCAGAAACACCGTGAGATGAACTGACCGTAACCCCCATTCCCCGTCCCCCTGTGCCGCTGAGGGGGGGGAAGGTTGAAACCGGGAGTGAAGTTGAGCCCGGGAAGATGGGAGGGGTGGGGGGAGGTGTTTTAAGAGTTGATTTTATTTTCTCATTCCTCTACTCTGTTTTGCCTAGTAATAAATTAGATGAATTCCCTCTCTAAGTTTGGTCTGTTTTGCTCGTGACGATACTTAGTGAGTGATCTCGACCTACAAGCATTTCGTTATGCCTTTTCTCCCCTGTCTAGTGAATGAGGGGAGTGATAGAGCGGCTCTGGTGGGCACCTGGCCTCCAGCCAGGGTCAACCCACCACACCATCGATAGCACAAACGAACCTGTTCAATCTTCCACTTGCCCATCTTTTTTAGTACCTATTTTAATTGTTTAAAATTAGTAGGTAGTACTTCCTGAGGATTTTTTAAATGGATTTCTTCCTATCCTTCTTACCCTCTTCTATTTTCTACCAAGAAAGCGTAAGTGATAAAGGTTGGAAGAAGGTACATTTTAAGAATGTTTAAAAAAACATCTGGAACATTTGTTCTGTTCCTGAACGCAAAATAGCATCTTTTAAGCTTACAAGAGTACCATGCTTATCTTATGTAACTTCCTGTGTAATACAAACTGTAATTTTTCTTCAATATGTAAAAGAGCTTTTGAAACAGGGTTGTACTTGTGATTTCAGGGCTTGAAATGACAGGTAATATCTGGGGTATTTTTTATGGTTAATAAAAATGTATCGCTAATTAGAATCTATCCAACTTCATCTTGCCACCATTGGATTTTGCTATATATTCTTATGCCAGATAAAAGAGCCAGTCAGCTATGACTTTTCCATATAAGTGTTCGTAGGCTGGTGCATATTTTTACTGCAACTCTGTGCCCATAAATTTCCCAGAGAGAGAGCACAACACCACTTTTACCTTTTGCACAAAGTGAATCCCTAAATACTAGGGTTTTGGAATCTTGAATGCTGTTTCTAATGTTTGTCATACATTCCCTTTCTGTTTGCTTTCAAGCTAGCTGCTTATCAATTAAAATACATGTAAAGATGAAAACCCGCAGTAACTTCAATTAGGGAAGAGTCTTTTGAAGTTGTTGCTTCTTAGCAGCAGTCTTGCTCTACCAATTTCATGTCACATTATTTCTTTTGTTTCCTCCCTTTTGAAGTACACTAGTACTTTTTGGTATGTGTCTTTACCTTTTTTAAATTCAGATTGAAGATGTGAGGAGCTTTGGTTTGAATATTGAACAAAGATGTCTGAAAATAACACTTTTCTGGCGTACGTGCTAACTTAGGTTTGCTGAAGAGAAATAGGGTTTTATCCTTGCAGACAAAAATGGGGAGTCAGAGGAAATTAACCCTTCAGTAGAGAGCCAATCTTGCATGAAGAATCTAGTTCATCTTACATACTCACCAAATAAGATGGCTTTAGGTACATAATTTCTGCAGATTTTCCTTTTAGAGTTAAATCAGTCTCTTTTTCTACTTTAGTACACTCTAAATATTCAAATCCTCTCTGAGAGGCTTTTTGGCTTACTCCTCTTGCTTTTTGTAGCATTAATTAGAAGCTGAAACTTCCAGTTTGCAAAGTTAAAACACTTATTGGTCCTCATTTTATGTTTTTTTTTTCTGCCTCCTAAAGTTACTGGTATCATTAGGGAAAGTTGTGGTGAGGGCTCCAAGAGTTTCACAGCAAACATAATGCGTGGCCTGTGGCTTCAGTGCCTCTCTATCATACTCACTTGGTTTAACCACTCGACTGGGTCTTTGGCCCAACCTATCTTCAGTCTGTTGGTCTTACAGTGCTTTCTTTTGAGGCTAAGATACAAAGCCACGTAAATAGCTTCTCTTCTTTTAAAAAAAAACAAACCAAAAAAACTTCCAGAATTTTTTCCTTTGGGGATTGTATTCTATTTGGTCAGTCTTTTTACAGGATTCTGTAAATTCACTGTCTGTCTGCCTGACCCATTTCAACCCTTTCCTTGCCCTTATGTTACAGCTATCACTGTGTCTAGTTCAATGCAACGGTAGCATGTGGTACTACTTCAGAGCCTAGAAGATTATTCTTGTCTACTGGTGAAAAACATAGTGGCTGCTTTCCTTTTTGTTTCATTTTGTTTTGTTTGTCTGTTTGCTGACGATCTTGCAGTATCTGTGAGATTAAGGCAGAATTTGATTCAACATTGCATTCTAGTATTGTGACTAGGTAGATAAGATCCATCCAGTGATTCTTATTTCCTTACGATGACATGACTAAGATACATGGCAAAACTACCATTAAGGTTGCAAAGTCTGGTCTTAAAATTTAGAACAGGCACTGTGCAACCTCTGCTTAACTTGGCTGTGCGTATGTGTTATGACTGTCTTTAATTACAGATTTTCATGCTTTTTAAAATAAACCCCTATTATCCTGACTTTGTTTTATGAATGGAGGATATATGTATGGTTTTATTGATAGTTACATACCATTTTTGTGGTGCCTACTCTGAGTCTTGGGTTTAATTTGAAGATTTGCCTAGTACTGTCAGCTGAAGATGCTGGTCATTCAATTTGTGACTTATATGTCTGGATAAAGATTGAATCTTACAGATTTTAAATCTGCCATTGAAGAACACTTCTCACTGAAACCACAAAATGCCTTAGTAAATCCATTTATAAAATGGGGAAACTGGATTGTATTGAAATTGAATAAGTTTGTACAGTAGGGTGACAGATTTTGAAATACTGTATACTGGCAGGTTTTTTTGTTGCTATTCAAAATGTGGTACAGAACTGTAGTCAGATACTTTCTGCAACCAGTGTGAAAATCAGCTGTTTCACTGCAGACTTCCTCGCATATGGAGCAGTTGTTACAGTGAGGCCTGTTGAAAAGAAGCTGCAACATCCAAATCTTCCTTCAAAGATATTCATGCCACCTTAATACAACTGAAGTCAGTAGCGACAATGGAGAATAGAAATCAGTGTGTTTATGCAGTCATCTCCCCTGCCCCCAGTGCTAGAGTTTCCCATCAGTAGGAAACTGATGTTTGATCTGGGGCTTATCTTAAAGGAAACACTCTCTTCTTGATTACAGAATATTTCTGTGATGAAGACCCTACCTGTGATGATTGCCAAATTGTGCCTGTGAATCATTGCCTTCCTCTTAAAAAGTGCACCTTTTTTCTGTTTTAGTATTTGTTTGCTATATTGAGTACACTTTTGGCTTCATCCTGCTGGTGTCTCCTCCGCACTAACATTCTTTTCTTAAGCAGTCAAGGAGAGTTTTTGAAGGAGTTCACAGTCAGACATGTTTTGTCATCCTTCTCTTGGCCTCTTACCTAAATTATTTTCATCATCACAGCAGGCAAAATTGACATTTTCATATCTAATTTGGAGTTTTGATTCTGCAATGCTGAATGTGCTGATGGAGAGTGGAATTGGCATCTTAGCCTATAAATTTTAGAGAGCAGAGTTAATAGCTTGCTCTGGTTTTATGTTGATGTGATTACACAGGTCTGAAGTTAGAGTACTGTGTTGTAGACCAATGCTTTTCTTAACATGTAATACACCTTTAGTACTCTCCTATCCTTACCAAACTGATAGTTAAGTTTTTAAAACCATATATACATTTTGTAGGACTTTCTTTAAACGAAAGGTTTTCCTTCATTTAACTACAATTTAGTACATTTTGTCTAATTTGTTGAAAGATGAGAGGAGATGACCCCCAAACTTTAAAATGTGAGTATTCTGACTTTCTTTTTCTGCAGTGAAATGAGGAGTACTTGGTCTTCAGTGGAATAACTACGGGAGTTACTCTTTTAAGAATTATACTGAGTGAAAGGATAGCTGTACTTGTTTTCCTCTAGGTTATTTGGTTAGAACAACTGAAATAAGTGTATTATAGGTGAAAGATCTGCACCAGGAAAGTTATTGTGTTATGGATTATTTACTTCCTCAGAATATTTTGTTAGTTGGAAAACATTCGTAAATGTTTTCTCTCAGTGTGATATATACTATTGTAATAATATGAGAAAAAGATTTGCTGAACATCTCTTTCATATCCCATTACGTCTCGCTTCACTGTCTGCAACAGCTTCAATGAGGCTAATGCTATGGACGTCTTAAATTACATAAACAGCTCTTTCAGATTGTTCAGGAAATGTTTTCGTCTTTAAAGTTGGACTATTCCTCTCAAACCAGAGTGAAAAAATGCTGAAATGAGTGAGTTAGTATCCGAGTTAAAAAGACAACATTCTGATTTCATTTGTTAAAACAGGATTTAATTTTTCTCTTTCTGTAATTGTTGCCTTTGGGGGTAGGGTAGGTTTCTTTTTAAGGTACATGTGGGCAGAGACATAGAGTTGTTCATTTTCCCCATTACTGCAAACACCCACATCATACAGTGCACTTTCTGAATTTGTCAGGCTCCACCTTTAAAGTATCTAATAGTTTTTGCTCACACTGGTGCTATTCGAGGGTAGTTGTTGACCCTTAATTCTCCAGCTATCATAAATCTACTTCCTCAAGAATGGACTGAAGGCAGGGTTATCATCCCCCTCTTATGCACTCTCTTGTAGTGTTAGTTACTCACTCAACACTATAATGGTAGCAGTTTAGACTTTGGAATCTTAGGTTTTCAGTATTTACTTTAGAGTGTGAATTAGGGTAGCCTTTTAACTAAGTGAGCACTCCGGCATTGATGTAGTGAAGCTGAACTTACTTCCAGGAGTAGTTGCTGTGTGTAAACTGATACAATGCTCGTACCAATATACCATATTTGGTAGAAATAGATGAGGAGAGTGTAACTCTGAAAAATAGTGCCTTTACACTTGCATATGGTTTTGGCTTTCATAGAATCATAAACTCATAGAATGGTTTGGGTTGGAAGGGACCTCAAAGACCATCTAGTTCCAGCCCCCATGCCATGGGCAGGGACACCCTCCACTAGACCACATTGCCCAAAGCCCCATCCAACGTGGCCTTGAACACTTCCAGCAATGTGGTTTTTTACAGAAAAAGCTTTATGGAAACAAGCATGTAGATTTTTTTCCTGAGGATACGAAAGGCATAATCTCATGTGCAGTAACATTTCAGTTATCACAAATACCAGATAATTTTGAACTGAGTGGCCTCTCAAAAGAAGGATTAAAGCATTTGAAAATCAAATGGGTGGCCCTATATACCAGTGGAGCATGAAACTAATTTCTGTACTACTGTAATCATGCTACTTCATCTGAAATAGTTCGTTAGGCTTCTGCCTAGCAGAGGACTATTTTCTGTGGTACCTGTAAAGAATGAGTCAGTAAGAAGTTCTTTTTTTGCATTCTATTTCTATTATGCAGTTCTTAAAAACCTCACAAAAATGAAGTCAATTACACTGCTTCAGCCTGTCCTGAAATTAGTCGGGCTGCCTGTGAAGGAAAGTAACTACAGATGCAGTTACACTACCCTGAAATGGCTCTTTGAGTATTGACTCAAAGTCAGGAGACTTGGATGTTAGTTCTCAGCTGTGCAGGCCTAAACCCACGTTCTGTGCCATAGGAAGCTGCCGGCAACCAGGAGTAGGGGTGTCCATATTAATCAAGTCCTTCAGCACCACCAATACCACAAAAGGTAGTACTGTTAGAAGCACTCAGTTTTGTGCCAATATTTGAATTTTCAGAAGGGATGTTAAGATTTATTTTCAGCTGTGATCGTTAGTAATGTTGCTAGAGGCCAATTTGACTTAACTGATGTGTGCATTATGAACTAGATGAATAAGATTTAGTGTCATACCATAATTTCCTTAGTACATGTTCTTCTCTATATTCACAACATGTGATGTAGTTATTCTAAAGGTTACTCTTACTGGCTTTTAATTCTTTCTGTGGGCCACAAGCTCAGTTTGCTTTAAAATTCTCATCACTCATATTGGAAAGCTTCAACAGCCCCTTAGCAACTTCAGGGTAATGAAAAACTTTTGTTCTCTAAAAAGGCATGTGGTGTTGGGGGATTTGTTGCTTTTAAGAAAAATCCAAGAGACAAACTATACCATAAGCCATTGACAATGGGAGGAATACCCAATTGAAGTAATACAGTTGAAAAATTGTGTTATTATATAGTTGATTTTCAAACATTACCAAATGTAGTGGTGATGTTACCACTGTTTTTAACCAATTACCTTTTGGTAATACTGAAAACATTTGTTGTAATAGACTTCACAAATTGCATATGCTAGTTTGGATATGCTATGTGTTCCTTTCCCATCCAGGGCTTTCGTAAGCTTTGCCTCCCCGCCCCCAAAAATAAATGTACAGAACACCGCTACTAATTTAGAATTGCTTCTGCATTCTCTGCCCATCAGACTTGTTAACAAGTATTCATCCCAGAAGTCTGTTTTTCTCACTTTTTAGACTTTAAGATGAAACTCTAATTTTAAGAATTCTTTTTCTTGCTCTTTGCTAAATGCTAATCAGCATTTCTCCCTGTAGAAATGCATACAGTCATTTGTTTGTCTGAGAGGCTAATAATGGATATGCCAGGATCTTCATAATCTTTCCTGTAGCCAGTTTGTCTATAGCAGCTTGTTAAATTGTATTTAACCTATAATGCTGATTAATTGCATTTGCCCACATGTTCTGAGTCGTGTGTATTCTGAATATAATTATTCTCTCATTAGCTGAAGACTATGATTTTAGGTTTTAGTATTATGCAGAAGTGAAGTACATAATATTTTATTCTATTTAGGGAAAGCTAGGTGTTCTGAAAGCCGCAAATCTTGCCAAGAGAATGGAGTGGAAGAATCTGAATGAAATAATTAGATCTTCATAATATGTTAGATTTGATCTGCACAGTGATTGGCTATTTCATAAATGTCTAAATGTCTGGCGGTTATAAAAACCTCAGTCATGTTGATTTTATATGTCCAAGTGGTATTTCCATGCTGTAATTCTTGCAGGTTCAGTGCTTTGTTTACTCATTGTTACTCCTTTCTCTGAGGTCAATGCTTACAGCACTTTCTAAGGGACAAATAGATGCCAAATCATGGATTATCCATGGAGGAGGAGTATTGGTTTGCATGGCATTATGGCATCCTGCTTACATTGTGGTAAGAAATAAGATATTTGTGCCACATCAGTGAGTTCTGAGGGCAGTAATATTGATTTTCTATAGTTCATGTAATAATTTGTTTTGATATTAGATGATCTTCGGAAAGCTTCACTTTCTAGAAGCGGTTAATGTATACGAAAATTCCAGTTTTTCATTTAAAATTAGAACAAGCTTCCAGTCTTCATGAGTGTAGAGACAGACGGAGATGTGATCTTAGTATATCACTGAAGTCCAAAATAAAAAAACAGTATCCCCTTTCCCTGCTCCAGTACTGACTAAGCATTTAAACCCTTTTTCTGCTCTCCTCCCTTCAAAATACTGGACCCTGCTCCAGAAGTTTTAAATGGCTGAAGTTGGAAGTATTAGGGAAGATGTTTTAGATGCTTACAGATTTTCTGAAATTCTGTTTCCACTTTTAGTTTTCCCTTTTTTTCACAATACTCCCACTTACTTTCTTTTCTGAAACTAAGGTCATTGCCAACATTTTCTTCAGTGTGAGCTTCTCAGTCACTTTGGCTCTGTTCTTGGTCCTTCACGTTGGAGCCCTGCAACATACCTGTTCTGGACATCCAGTCTGCCTTCACTCTCAAAGTCAAAGTCCTTCGTTTTTGAGTCTGATAGACTGGTTCTTGTACAGCTAAGATGATTGTTTTCACCTTTATGTTTTTAGCCTGAATTAATTTATCAAAGAACATTTATGTGCTTTCTTATTAAAAAGTGTAAATATCTTCACGTAGTTGAGAAAGGAGAAGTGTTTTGATTTTTTAAAAACTACTATAGAAACTTGTCATGTTTAATTTCTTCTCAGTTTTGGTTCAATTTGTAGTAATGTTTATGGACAGTCAAAAGTGAAAGTAAGTAACTGTGGTGAAAATATGCGAGAAAGACAGTAGTATGTAAAAACATAATGGGCTGCAAGTGATGAGGGAAATGGTGGATTCTGTGGATGTTAATTTTAGCTATGTGAAATCCTTTCGTTGGTTGGAGATCGTGCTTAAAGTTCATATCAGATAAGCTGTGAAAGCTGACTTGACGTTTAGTGCACATGGGCTTTTTGCAGAGGGTAATTTTTCACCCAAACATTTTACCGTAGTTAAGTTAGATTGCTGATGATCTTGTCCTAATATGTAAAATACTACACTTTACTATTTGTTACAAAAGTAGTCTGGTGGACACGGCAGTGGACTTGAGTTGGAAGCTCCCATGTTTTACACTGGAGGAAAATGACTGTAGATATCATAGATGTCATCATAGACAGACCAGAGGTGATGTATTTATGTACCCATAAAGGCGCTAGTGATCTGCAGATGAAAGGTCAGATCCTTTCATGTTAGGGGAGCTGGCAACTCTCTAGTGTGGATCTGCCCTGGGACAGGTGTGGATGGCCACTGAGAAGCACTACGTTTGTAGTGGGTACAGAGCTGGTTTAGCAGGTACAGCACCTTATCTTTTCTACAGCTAGTACTAAGTGAGCGCTGGAGATGAAAAGTGCATAGGTTCTTCCATGCCTGTTAGTCCTGGCTGTCATGGTATCCTCTTCAGAAGCCTGCATGGAACAAAATGGGAACTGAGCATTACAGGTGTTGTCGAAAGCTTCCTCATATCTTTGTGGCCCTGAATCACTTGCCATGGAGTTCATGGAGCAGATCTGAGCCAGTTTAATACATGCTAACTATTGGTTTTATTTAGTATCTATGTTTTCTCCTTTCCTTGTTTTCCAGCTTGCACCTGTTTTTTGTTTTCTAAATATCACCCTGAGGTTAAATAAGTGCCAGAGATACCAGTGAGTACTTACAGCACTAAATAATACATTTTCAATGGTGGTTTTTGTTGCAGTGACAAGGTAAGCTTGCACATTTCTAAAATGCTGATAAGAAATTGTAAAAAGAAGCTAAAGGTCTACAGTAACTAAAAACATGGCTTATTTTCATGCTAGTTATGGAGAAATACCTCCCTCCCCAGTAAATACTTTTCAGGTAATATGTTGCAGATTCTGGCACCATATAGTCTCTCCCAACATTTTGTTCTCTATAACAAGTTTTATATCAGAAGTGAAAAAAATTTTGTAGTCCTTTCATTTTTGAAAAAATTGACCATAAAATATGTACCACTTCATGGCTACCAAATATTGTGCCTTGACACATATGTCATGTAGAAACATGTCACCACTCTCAAAAGGTTAATTGATATTTCAGGATGTTGAGTATCTTCTAAGTAAACACGACCATAGCCAAATACACATTACATTTTTCTTTCAAGAAAATAAATAGTCGGACCACTTTGAAGCCTTAGGCAGCATCCTATTTGTTAATCAAAACTTGTTTTCATGCAACTATATTTAAAACAGAAAAGAAACATGAATCGTACAGGAAAACAAAGTAATTCTAAGGTAAAGCAATATAAAAAAAGAGTTATGGCTGCTGTTCAGCTATAAACACAGACCACTGTGCTGCCACGTATATTGTATTTGTTCTGAGCTCTCTACAATATTCCTAGATAGATCTGTATTAAAAGTGAAATAGAAGACATAAATTTGAATTTCTTTACTTTTGATGGTTTGTTTTTCATGGTACATACAGTACCCTGTTTAACAGCTTCAGAAAAGTCTTAAAAGTCAGGCTTCTTGTCTCTAGTGGCATTGTTTTATAATCCTGGATAAGGTGCTAGCCTGTCTAAGGCTGGGTTTCCATACTACTATAATAAACTGTTTAATGTAACTGATAAAGTCCTTTCTAAATAGAGGAGTGTGGGGCTTGAAGCGTAGTGACTGCACTATGAAGAGCCATCGCGTTCCAGAGCTTGCCCACTGTCTCTGTGCTTGACCTTAGTGGTTAGGTGTTTTATCAGAATAGGTGGTACTGTTTCCCGTTGCCTGCTTTGGACTGCTCCCACCACTAGCCCATGATTCAGCATTTGGGTCCTTCTCTGTTGACCATTGTCAATTTTGATAGTGTTCTTGAACTGAACTGAACTTCTTTCTTGATTGAAAACCTAGAGTAAGGCAAGATGCTAGGATCTTTATGCTCCTGAGACAATGACAGGTAATTTCTTTACTTAACTTTATTCAAGGTTGTGCAGAGAAAAATGTTTTCCATCTGTGTCATTTTGATATAATTGGCTTGAAGATTCCAGAGACTGGCCAGCACAGGGACTTGTCCATTAGTGTGATTGACTTGAGCACAAAATCCACTTTGGATTGTGCTGTACTTTTGGGTGCGATGGGCAATGCTCTGTTACTTTCATCAACCAAGATGTAATCAAGTTAGAGGAAATTAAAACAGAGAATTATGGCACGGGGGTTGGAACTAGATGATCTTTAAGGTCCTTTGTAACCCAAACCATTCTGTTATTCTATGAATTATGATTAAAATTAATCTCCTTTTAGAATTTATAAAACTTGACTATTAGAGCATCTTTAGTTCATAGGCTGTGGGCATACTGTTATTAAAGCTATGCCTACCACAAAATGAGCTAGGTCAGATTTACAGCATTTTAGCTGTGTCCATTTGTGTTGTATGCATGCTTTCATTGATTTGATTAATGTGTTAACTTCCTTAATTTTACCACAGAATGAAGCCTGAATAGGGACATTTATTGCAGGGCAGCTGATGGACTGCAGGCTGACCTGCTGAAGTTCTTCCTACTCTCTTGTTCCTGTAGCTGTACACAAAGTCAGCCTGAGATTGTCGTGTCTTTCTGTTAACTTTGTTTGGCCTTGCCTAAACTCCCTAACCATCTTGGACTGGCAGCGGTGGTTAAAAGGTCATGATACGTAATTTTCCTTTCGGTATGCTTAGTCATATGGCTTTCAGTGTTTGCTACGTAATTGGTATAATATTGATGCAATATACAAAGAAATGCAGTATAACATACATTAATGTGTAAATATAAATGGTATAGCTGCAATAAATTTTGGAAGTTCTGTCTTTGAGCTGTGCCCATGGAAGATGTTTCTACCACTCACTTTCTCTCCTATCTTTCATCTAAGGAATACTGTCACTGTAGGAGGCAGGGCTTGTATTGGCTTCTTTGCTGTTCACAGTGCAGCGCCTCTGGGATGGCTTTGTGCTGTTGATGATTTTAGCTGAGATGTGGCACGCTTTCAGTTTCACCAAGTCAGCCATAATATTTACTAGCAGAGGGGAGACACTAGGTTGAAAAGAACTTGTATGCAAATTAACTGCCAGATGGTGAGACTTTATGTTTCTACTTTTCTTTATTCAAGAAGGCCAGGTAGGTTATTTCGTGAAAGACTTGTAGTTCTGTTCTTGCATACTTCATTTATGCATGAGGTGTAGCTTGATAATGTTTGAATATAATTTTAGATTAATGATTAAAAAGCAATTTGAAATGTATTTTTGTGTAGCTTTCTATTAAAAATTCTGTTGCTCACATGCTTAACAGGTATTTGGCTTTTCAGTAGTAACAATTTAAAAAGCAGCACAGAATTATTTTTATCGTTAACATCTGTATATAGTAGAACACACATGAGTAGATCTGTTGATGAAGAAATTATCATTTTTAGCTGGTTTACCATTTCTTGGTAATTTTTTCTTTTTCCTAAAAGAAAAACAAATGTGAAATAAAATTGAATCTGCAACTTTCCTGATGAACTTCCACAAGGAGGTGGAAACGACCTTATTTTGGATCCTTAATTGTGTTTTATGGATTGACTCCAGCAGATCTGAGGCATATGAAGTCGCTTTATTTCAGGTGGTCACAGGCAGTTTGAACTGACAAATTTGCCAAGAGAGAGAAGCAAATCTGGCTTGGAGTCCAGGAGAATTTGCAGAACGTGCATTGCATAAAAATGCTTAACATTTGTAGAGCCTGACGTGGTGTTCACTGGCAGAGACCATTCACAATATTGAAAGTTGACCTGAATGCTTCTGTACCATCCGATTGTAATCTAAAGTTGTGTTTTATAGCTTGAAACAATTGGATGGCAGCTTAATCTTCAAATGGCAGAGTCTATGCAAGCGAAGCTGAAGTCTCCTCAAGCTATGCTAGAGCTGGGACTGAGCAATGAAGATTCAAAGGTAAGAAATACATGCCTGGCAGAGTTGGAGTGAGTTGTGATGATGGCCTTATGTTCAAAGTTCTGACGCATCAGTTGGAACTCTTGACCATTGTTCGTCTTGCCAGTGTTTTCATTTTTATATTTCAAGCACTTGGAATTGTTAAGTACTGATGTAATAGCATACATATTAGGTAGATTGAGAGCTGTGTTACCAGCTCTTTGGGCTGTAACATAATAGAGGAATATCATGGAATATGGTTATGTTAGGTCTCTAAAATATCTTTGTAGATAATTTATTTTTATCACATAGCATGTGATTGGTGCTTATTATACTTCTAATGTCTAGTTGCTTGCAGCCTTCTACCATGTGTGTAGTTATGTAAAATATTACTCAACACTTGCAACCTTTCTGTGCTAATGAAGTGTTTATATGAATGATGACACAGTATGCAAGGCCACAGAAAGACAATATTTGGATATGTTAAGGTAAAGTCTTAACTTCAAAGTTTTTAGTGACTGCTGGTGTTCCAGTGCCAGAAACCGCTAATGGACATAATTGTTTATTCATAAAATCTGGATCTTTTGTTAGCTAGCATGTTTTAAATTAAACATATGAATTGCTTTTAACCTTATCTTGCTAACGGAAATTGGAGTCTTCTGTGGTGTCTGTCAGAATGTTTATCTATGAAAAAGTCAGTATAAAAGATTTGAGGGGAAAAATCAGAACTAATTTCTGATTTAGCATTGTATTTAAATCACAGTAATTTTACTAATGTGAGTGGAATTTCTGATTTATGGTAGAATAAAAGAGGTACACAACTTATGTTTGTGCTTCTCACCAGGACTTGCAGCAGTTGTACTTTTTTCAGCGGTTCACTGCAATCTGTATTTCTGAAATGCAAATACAGGCACCGGACAATATTTTATGTCCAAGCTGCATTGGGCATACAGATTGAATTCTGTGGCAAAACAATTTAAAAAAAATGAGGAAAAAATGTCACTTTCACGTGACACAAAGTTTGTCTGTTTCCTTTACAAACAGAATTTGGCAAGTGGATTTTTTTGATTGTTTCCTCTCCATTTCTTTTTGCGGGTATAATTAGATACCAAGATCAGAATTATTTTGCAATAATTACAAGCCTATAATAGACTTGTAACTGGAAATTAGATAGAAGAGTGCAACAAGAAAAACACACTGATGCTCTCACACTACAGACACTAAAATTTAAAAATCTGGGTTGGTGTGAAGGTATCTACAGTTTTTTTTCCTGAATGATTACATCCTAGTGTAGAATAGGCTTAAGATTAGCTAATATCTGCTTATGTATGGACAGAAGTGTTGGAGCATAATTTTTGTGCTGTATTTTGCATCTTCATGATCTCTTTGTGCAGTAAGTATTAAGTTATATGAAAATCCTAGATACTAGACACTTCTTTTTTTTCTCCTCAAACTTACGTGTGTGCCTTTTGTGCAGAAATTTGGCATGAATTTAGTGCATATGTTCTTAATGATTTTCTTCATTTCTCCTGAAACTTTTTCTCCCCCCCCCCGCCCCCCTGTAATTCATGGATATAATAACTTGAATTTTTTTTCAGGAAAGACACGATGCTATTACAGAGGACCTTTTGTGGGCTGGCTCGTTAGAGGGCAGTAGTGCTCTTTGTCACACTGGCTCTTTGAATGCTTTTTTTGAGATCATACTTGGAATCAGTCGTTGTGGGAAGTGTTAAGTGTTGACATTTCTAATCTGTATATAACAATAGAAGTTTGTCTTGCTCATCTACAAAACTAAAGCCTATTAATACAAAAAAGAATTATACTGAGCAAGGTAAATGAAATTGGCTGGTATTTCACTTTTCCTAACTAAAAGTGATTGTACCAATACATTAATGTTTACTATAACTTACTCAAAGATCATTTAAACAGTTCTTTGTCAGAAGCTGACATTTAAAATTAATATTTAAATTATCTCTCCAGGAGAGGAATCAGAAAACCCGTGGATATGTGAATGTTATTTGTGCTTCATAAAATAGGGTCAGAGGATCTGCTATATGCTATATAAATATTTATAGAGTATATTTTGTCAGCTTCAGATGAAATGCAGAGTCCCATAGGTATTGTACCCTCAACATTCAAAACTAAGGTCGTCTTTGGTTCTTTCATGTGATTCAAGCTTCTAGTAACATTTGCATTGCCCAGGAAATATGCTGCTTGTGACTAGTAGTAATTGTGATCAGATCACATGATTTTTGGTAAACTGTTTTTTCCTGGATTTTGTTACAAATTTTCCATTTGCTTATACTCAAACTTCAGATTATGCGTGATTTGGATCTAACATATATTTTGCATATACCATGAAAAGTTTTTCACCATGGGGGTGATTAAGTATGGGAATGAGTTACCCAGAGAGGTTGCAGTGTTGCCAGCCTTGGACATACTCAGGAGTACAAGTCCCTGAGCATCCTGGCTGAAGCATGGAGTTAGCCCCACTGTGAGCAGGGAGGTGGATCAGGTGGACTACCAAACCCTGCCTTCCAGCCCAAGTTGTCCTGTGATCCAGGCTGCTTTGCAGCTTGGTTGCTGATGGTGTTTTGTATGTGGAGGAAAAAAAAAAAAAGCTTTCAATTACAAATCCAATTAACGGTGGCTTCTTACAATGATTCAGAATTTGAAATGTTTAATTGCATTTTTAAATCTGAGGGAAGTAGAATTTCTGTGAACTAGGCACACAGAACAAGCTGGTATGATGGGAAGCGTCTTTTTGAACTGCAAGATCCTTTTGCTTCCATTCTGACATTATAATGAGCTAAGGCGACATTTAGAGCTACTGTGTAAGATATCTGCTGCGTATAAGGGTTTTCTTTAATAATATGATTTGGTTTCAGATTTTTTAGGCTGTTGAGTTGCAACACAAAAATCTGGGGATTTTTTACAGACTATTATTATTTTTATGGCTATAGAGTAAATTAACCAGTAGAGGGAGCACAAATTAACAATCCTGATAATCAGTGCTGCTAATTATGATTTTCATTTGCAAACAAAGACTGATCCCAAAAAGTGCTGTGTTTAATATGTGTCCTTCAATAATGTATTTAATAAATATCCACATAGGCACAGGCTTGTACATTCTTTCCTACTGTAAATAGTAGTAATTCCTTAGGCCGTCTAGTCCAGACCTTTCTAAACAACTGTGATCGTTTTCTATAGCCACAGGAGCCATGTGAAAAAAAAAATGTGGTAAAGGCTGTAGAAAAGGTCTGAGGGTTTCAGAAATGTCACATCATTGGTGCTGAATATCTCCGCAGAAGAATGGGAACAGTAAGAGTGTGTTACTAGAGTTTCTGCTATGCTTCTTCACTAGGAAGATCCAGTAAGGTACATTACTATATAAAGTATTTATTATTGTGTATTTTTACACATGATCTGTAGTTAAAAGTTATGTTTGAATATTGTTAAGAAAAATAAACTATTCTTGCCCAGTGTTGTCTCTCAATAGTTATCCAATTTTTTTCTGTAAATCCATTCCACAGATTTCATTAGGATCAGTTATCTATTTACAATTTGTCCAATGGAAGGCTTTGCTCTTTTTGTGATTCTCTATCTCTTTATTTCATCTACCATTTTATTCTTAACTATTAAGGACTTCTTGGGGGAGCGCTTCTTTTCAGTGTGAATGCTATATGTAGATTCCTTGTGAGAATTCAATGCTTTGTTTAGATTTTTCCATCTTTATACATGTATTTGAAGAATTTTGTTACAGGATTTCGTCTGTCAATGTGAGACAAAAAGTGACTGATAAATGTGCTGGTTTGTTAAACCTGCTAATGTAATACTTTTGACACAAGACAGATAATATTAAAATGTTACTATACTAATATAATTTTATTTCCATTTAATTAATTTCCCCTGACTTCTAGATGCTTAAAATGGGGAATATAACAATGGAAATATTTAAAACTATTTTTTTCTGCAGCCATTTGTTCAAAATCAAAATGGGGTCTGACTGCATTTGAAACTGGGATCGTAATACATATTCATCATTCTACAGAGTAAATAGAAGCCTGGAAACCTTAAATCTTACTTGTTAAAGTAACAGAACATGATTTTCTTTTTTTTTTCCTCCTACTTTTTACAGATTGTCTATATACTTCTGGACTGTGAACAAATCTAGACCTTAGGCATTTTGCTCTGTTTACTTCAATAAGTATGCCATTCTGCTTGCTAAGTTTGCCCATTGTGTATACTTTGCCCATCTCTAACAGCAAAGCAGATTAGATGAGAAACAAAGCTTTTCTTCTAGCGGAGCTAGATCAATCACTCAGTTTAGACTGTAGATTATGTGCAGCTTGTACAGCATGTAGGCAGGACCTGCATTTGGATGGATATTCAAGGAAATACGGTGGTGCTTCTCATTCCCTCTCAGGTTAGCCCTTTGCTTCCCTCTGAAGTTGTATTTGTGGAGTGGCATAATAGTGATAGTTGGTGGACGCTAGTGGTACGTTCCCACTCCGGAGAGGTAGGAGGTGGCAGAGTTGAGCATCTATACCATGATGTACCCCCTTCATTTGCCTTCTCAGTTCTCAGCTTTTGGGCTGATGCATTTAGGGCCAATATTTTTTTTTTTTCCAAAATGGAGGAGTAATTTGTATCTGTGGGACCTTGAAAAAAGAGGACAATGAAAAGACATGATGCTGCAGGAACTGTGATGAGGTGCAAACACTAAACAATTGTATATTGCTTCTCAGTCTCATCAGTTACCTCTCAACCACTTTCTCTTCTGATGAGGTTGTCACCCTTTTCCTTCTCAGAATACAGATGAGTTTGCATGTACACCCTTGAACTGAGTTTTGTCTTCTCGTCAAGCAGGTTTATAAGTCTCCTGTAATTGCAAAAAGTAGGTAGGACAGGCCTTGGACGAATGCAAAAATTTTTAAGGATGAGATTAAGAGAAAAGGTTTTATCATTCCTATTTAGAGGAGGTAACTGGAGACCTGGATAGCCTCAGATAGCACAGTCCTGGTTCAAGGTCTTTCTGAACTTCTACATAAACGCAAGGTTGCTGCTTTTGGCAAGGTACATCATGAAACCAGTTTTGTTACAATCTAATAAATACTGCTACTGATAAGAAAGCTTTCTTAAGAGGAGGTTTCAGAATATTGAGAAAAGTCCTCATATTTGTAGGAGCTGTAGTAAGAATGAGTGTATAATCTTGAGTGTGTGGAACAGCTCAGAAAAATGAGCCTGAAATTTGTAATTTGCTTCCAGGCTGTCACATTGCTACAGAAAGCTGTCAGAAATTTCATTGCTCAACAATGAGAGCCAGAAATTCCAGTCTTGCAATGTACAGCAATTCTTGCCTTAGACTGCTTTTGATCTGTCATATCTATTATCTCTGATTAAATCCATTTAATTAGAGGAAAAAAGCTGCAGTCCAGAATTTTCAAGATGCTGAGAGGACTTTTGTTTTCTTACCAGTGTAGAGATGGACAGCAGAGTAACCCATGTCCTGTAAGTTGTGAGTAGTTTGACATTTTACTTAGAAACCATTTACCAGATGGTGTGACTCCAGGAGTATGCACTTACCTCTGGCAATTGTACTGCAGGGTGTAGTTAATTATCTGGATCCATTTGTGATCTTACGTGATTTAATTATCCAGCTTATAGTAAGGATCTCTTTACAGGGATCCCTTTACAATATTCTTGTTTCACCTAGCTATATACACAGGTCATGAATACAATCTATAACACAGGAATTTACAAACCTTGTAACTGGCTACAGCCTCTGCACATGCTCTGTTCCCACTAAAACTCTCCTGACACATGTCTTTGTGTCATGGAATTACATGCATGTGCCCTCCTGTACAACAAAGTTGACTGCTGCCTTTGAGAATTGGAGATGAGGGCAGAGGAAGACAACGCATGGTGTCTAAGTCAGCAGCTTTCTAACGTGGATATTTAAAACCAGATAATACTTCTATGTATAGATATGTAAAACCAAAATTCATCCCTAATGTTGAAAGGTATAGAATTCAGAGGGTCATAAGGCCTTTAGATATATAAAGTAAGTTGCATTTTACAGCATTTAATTGGGTGGGAGTGGTTGTCTCTTGCATTATTTGACAATTAATAGCAAGCAGAGAAGAGGTAGAATATGTTCTTTATAAAAGTAGATTAACTTTTTATATATGAAAGCCTTGGTGTTGGGGAAGCTGTGCAGAACTACCTATAAACGTGTGTCTGTATGTTTTCTGAGTACTACTGGAAATGCTTCTCAGTTTTCCATCTTCAGTTTCTCAGTTCTTCCATCTGTAAAATGGTGAACTTGTTACTGCTCAGCAGTTGCAACTTGGAGACGCTTGTGGAAAGTTTTGTTATTTATTAATCCTTTATTTTTCCTTTGAGGGGTTCTAAATGAGAAAAGTTATGAGAGATGTGGAATTTTAAAAAAGGAATTTCCATGTGTTTTTTCTCAGTAGACTCATGCTTCAAAATACTTCACATCTTTTACTAGCCAACAGTGTTTTATTTTCCTGTAGCTGGTTAAGGGATACCTTCAGAGCTTGTTGGAAGAGATAGGATTGTCTTCTACAGTCAGGATTACTGCCTGTTTTTCATCTACGTTCACACTTCAGAAGAAGTTGTCTTGCTCCTCATTACTGTTAGCAGTAGATTGGGAGCAGTCTGTGCTTTGCTGTTCACTTCTTGGGTGGGAATGGAAGAGGTGCACTCTTCTTAATGCCTGGCCTTCTGGTAGTGCGTACTGTGTTGGAGACACTCTGAGGAGATCTTTAGTCAAAGAGAAGCAAAATATAAAAGAGAGGGAGTTAAAAGTAAGATCTAAATACATACAGAATGTTTTAATGGCAGTTGTGAACTTGCCTGTAAATATTTCTAACTTGTAGTTGCACCATAAAAAATGCATTTTTTGGAGACACTCCAAAAAGAGGTAGGTTAATGACTTTACTTGGGATATCCAGAAAGAACAGTATGGAGTGTTCAAAGAAGGCTTTAACTTTTATACAGCCTATTTGTAAAAAACCAGAAAAGGTGATTAAATAGCACACTTGTAGAAGAGAGAGAGTATGGTGTCCACACCTGCCTACACTGAAAGGTGGACCTGCGCTACACCTTTTCTCCACATAATTCATGCATACATCCGTACAATTTTTTTCAGGCTTACTGTAGTTGGTTAAAATTTCTTACCACTGTATTTTACTTCTGCACCTGTGGCAGAATGGGCAGAAAGTAGAGGAAACTTTCTGCCTTCCATTCCTGTGTTAAATAGTGCTGCTTATTGAAACACTGCTCAGCAGACTCTGCAATGGGCATGGATAGAGATGGAATGCCTGTGTTGTAAGCATAAGGAACAAAATTCTGTGAAGAAACAGAAACACAATCTAATACAAATGCCAATGGAATGGGTTCTTACTTCCACCCTAAGCAGTTCTTTAGTAATTTGTGTAAGTTCTTATTCCATTGTCTTCATAGAGTAAATAATGATACTGACTTACTCGAACTTGGGCTGCTGAGGAGCACTGGCAGTTTTATTTCTTTGTTTTCCCCAATATTTCATTTGCCTTTTATTAGTGCACCCAAAAAGCATACCTGCACAAACTTCTTAAATTCCTTTTTTAAGATGTACTTGATTATTTTGTCCCGAGTTGTGTATTTTTCATATTTGAAAGTTAAGTGGGTGGATTAGTTTGGAAACCGTGATATTATGTTGCTGTTTAATTTATATGAATGATATTCTAAGAGGAAGGGAGATGAAGATATAAGAGGCATGGAGTAGTCACTCAGCCTGTGAGTGTCTTATGTTGATTCTCTGTGGAGCTTCCAGAAAGCCTAGCTGCAGGCTGACATATTTTAACCCAAGTCAGACACTGATCTCGCTCTTCTCCTGTGATAAGTCTTTGTTATCTTCATAAAAAGTCTTGTAGATGAGAAGTCCACTACAGCTAATTTCTAATTTGTAAAATGTAGTATTTTCAATCCATTTTGCTTAATTATTGCTGTAGGGTAGGTTTTTGTAGGCAAATTCAATAACATTATATAAATGAACATTTTTAGAAGTACCGTAAGATTTGGTGTATTTGTTTTCCTGCTGAGTGTCATGTTGACTAAATAACTTTTGCTCTCTTACATCTTTATGCACATCAGATAGGTAATTTTAATCAGTCTCTAGTTTTGCTTTTTTTTCTCCTTACAATATCAGATCACCTGCTTGATCTTCATTTGCAGTAGACCTAGTTATTCCAGTTCTGTTATTATTCGTAAAGTTTTTTCTTTTGCCTATTTAGGCTGAATGTTAATTGTTTTTCCTTGAAAATACAGTTATGCTGTGTGTCCTGACAAAATAAGGCCAGCTTCAACATCAAATCCACTTAAGACATGGACATTTCTAAAGCAGTCCTAACACTAATGTTGCGTATTATATCTGCCTCGTACAGGCTGATATTGATATTTAAAATAACAAAACTCCATTGCATATTTGTAATAATTTCACTGCAAGCCTGAGTATAATTACATGCTTTTAAAATCTGTTTGACTGCCCTTAGATGCTGGAAGATGTCTGTCTTAATAGACAGAAGAGCTGAAAATAAATGACATTTAACAACTATGATTTTGCCTTTTTAAGTTTCTGAAGTGCAAAAAGGAGGTTGGGCCAAATGGATTAAAAATCTCATAGATAATTCACAATATTTAAATAACTTCTAAAATCTGGCAATATTTATCAAAGGTAACTTTTGTTGTTCCTTAACTGTCTCGCATGCCAAATCTTGGATTTTTTTAAAAAAAATAAAATTCTAATTTGTCTTGTCCTCTCCAGCAAACTTTTCAACACCCTTACCGGAGGATGTGCTCTGGAATGGGCACACAGAGCTGCATATGAGTAGCTAGTATGTTTGCATGGAGGAACATCAGCATCAGCTTTGAGGGTCAGCAGTGCACTGCTGGAGTGGGGAGCTTCAGGTGAGCTGAAGTGTATGCTGGCATGTTAGAGAGGTAACAGCAAGGTCTCGGTCCTGGGAGGGAGAGAGCCAGGGGGCTGCCCTGGGAACAGCTACTTGCTTTCCCTTCGGTGTCTTGCTCGCAGCGATCCTAACGCCATCTTCTGCACTGGAAGAGGGAGAGATACTGGTTGAATGAGGGTAGAGGTTTCCAGTCAAAGTATCTGCACAGGACGTGGGAGACTTGGTCATGTCCCTTAAATTTATATAGTGAGGCAGTTTACCTTTCTACCAGAAGAAACGCTGCTGACTGTCTCAGGGCAGAGGGATGGTTTTGGTAAACTTACAGGGGCTTTGTATGGTGCCTTGAGTACTCTTGTCAGTATGAAGTTCAACAATTGTGAGATTCTGCTTCAATATATGAGTGCTTGGCAGTATTTTCCTTTCAGGCTTTCTCTGTAATCCTTTCAAGAGTAGGGCTAGCCACTGAAACCAAAAATGAACTGTTTGAAGCATTTGAACACAGTGTCTTTTTCTTAATATTAAAAAGCGAGGACACCATGTGTGAAACTGTCTAATTTGGGTCAGGAAATTGCAAATTCTATTGCAGTATTTCTGCTGTGCAGCTCAAAGGAGAGAAACTGATTTGTGTCAGAGCATTTGCATCTTACCAGGGTGAGGTCCCACAGCTTACTATGGGACCACTTTGGGGCTGTGCATCCTGCACCTGGTCACATTTTCCCCCTCTCCGTTGTCTCTACACACAACCTGTCACATGTCTTGTTGAACAACACACGTGCGTACCTTTTCTTCCTAACCATGTCAACATTTGTATCAGAAGAGAGCTGCCAGACCAGTTCACGTACCGTGCAAGTTGCACCTTGCTTTTGTCTCACGGTCTTTTAGAAAACATCATGGTGAGGAGAATCATATCCAGTTACCCTTTTGGTTCATACCTTGCCAGCAGCTCTGTATTACTTAGACTATTACAAACTAATTAGGTATTTTATGTGACAAGCATCTCATCAGGTCTGCTCAGAGTAGTACTGAAGGTGCCTGCACTTCTTCAGTTGCATTCAATGTACATTTGTGTTCACCATTGTTGTGATTCTTCCCTGTGCTCTGCTTTTCCTTTGTCAGTTCTTTAAATGCATTATTTTATGAGTTTTGGTCCAAAATGGTACTGTCAAGAAAAAGTAATCCTCTCAGTGCTTATGAGTTTCCAACCAAGCTGCTTTGTGGGTTAATAGTGTGGTTTTGAATTTAAAACCAATTGGACTGTTCTGTATTTTCTATCCACTTTGCACAATTGCTGGGCTTACTTTCCTGTTACTTTTCCTGATTTTTTTGTCAATGTGCAAACTAGTGAAATTGCCAAATCTGGCTTCCTGGAGAAGTAGCATGTATATTCTTGAAGGAGGATAAAGTGAGCATCTCCTGTGTTGCTAACATCTGTCCTGCTTAAGGCAATAAATATACAGTACATGCTGTCGAACAGTATCAACACTGTGCATTTGACATTGAACAGGTGTCTGTAACAGTGCTGTGACACCCTGTTCAGTCATGATTCAGGTGGAAGAGGGTAGGTCATCACCTCAATTATATACAAGGGCAGTAATTTTCACTCGTTTCCTATTGTTTACAAATGACCGGAGTCTGGTATCTGGAACTGTGCGACATCTAAATTTGTGCCACTTGTCTTTGTATGAACATTTAGCAAACTTTAAAAGCTGCTATGACAAGTGACCTTTTTCACAGGTTACAATACATGAAATATGACCTCTTTCACAGGAAAACCACAACCCACAGCATGGTCTACAGCCATCATACTTGTTCAGTATGATTGTATAAAATTACTACTGATGAAATAATAATGCATATTTCTAGGAATGCGCACTGACTGGCAAGGTAGTAATAGAGATTTCAAGTGGGAAAGGAAAATAACTTTTTTTTCCCATATCAAGACAGATGCTGTTACTAAGAATACACTTTGAAGCCTTGCAGTAATGAAAGGGTAATACAAAACCAAAAGTAGAGCCAAAGCTAATGAAAACGCTTGTCTAGCTTGAAATTTACACATAAGGAAAAGCTGCTTCTTTCTGACCACTTGAGAAACATTTTTGAAGTTGCATAGATGTAGTCAGAGTAACTAAGTTGTGCATCCAGCCCATGAGATGGAACCACACCAGTGGGTCAAATGGAAGGGAAGATGGCACTGTGATGCTTTCTCGGTGAGTTTATAGCTGTCTCAGTGGAAAGGGATGACATTCTGCTATGCATGTAATCAAAATATTACAAGAATTGCTTTGTAAGTGGTGCTTGTAAATGCATTCCTTCCTCAACAGCATCAGGATTAGGCACTGAGTTTTTCAGTAATACCTGATTTGAGGCTTTCTGGATTACTTCTGGTGCATAGAGACAGGGAGCAGAGTTTTAAAGAAGACTGAAAATGCTAGATTATTTCTCTGTCCTCTTTTCCAACATCAACAGAAACGAGGAGCTGGGAGATGCCTATGCTTGAAAATAAGTCATGTTACGAGATTGGGAATTTGACAACAAAACAAGTTGCCAAGGGCCAGATTTGCAGACAGCTCTGCTTGATGTATATTTCTTTCATTAGGTACTTCAACACTAAAGGGTGTGCTTGTCTACTTCATGAGATGGAGAAGTATTATCAAGTGTTGGCATAGGAGAATTGCAGGCTTAAGCTTTCTGGGGAAGCACTGACACCATACCTTAGGGGGCTGCCCACTGCTGGCTTAGGAGTGCTGTCATACCCAGTAGTCCTGGAGGGTTTTGCAGCATGGAAAATAGTATAGGATTAACTGCACAGAGGAGTTCAAGTTCATGTTGTCTTTCCTCTTCTCCTATTCTGAATGCTAAGTAAAGGAATTTCAAAATCTAACCATACACATTTGAAAACAAATGCATACCTTTGTTCAAGAACAAGTGTATAAACATTACAAATACTTCCTGCAAACACCTGAAGTCATTACTGGAAAGGAAGTGTGTTTTATTAGAAGATCTTAGAGTACTCAGGAGGAAGAGGTTCATTTGAAGATGCAATTGAGAGGCAGGAAGAAAGGTATCTTGTAGATTCAGGAAAGTCCTTGTGACAGCAGAGAAACAGAATTCTTCAGCTGTTTTTTCTTCTTGTTATTTCGAGATCATTTTGCCTCTTCATATTCTGATTCCTTCTTCCCTTCTGTCATCCCATCTTCATAGGAACAAGCACATTGTGCTCCTATCAAAGAAGTGCTACAGATCCCAAAAATTTGAAATCAGATCCCTCCAATTTGAAATTCCTCAGACAGGAGAGTTGCCATCAAAGTGGGACAGAATTGCTGGGGTTGGTGCTGTGTCTAAGAAGTTCTATTACATGTTTTCAAATGCTGCCTACATGTAACTGGTATCTTTTTTTCTTTCATTGTTGCTTCTATTTCTTTTATTTTTTAAGAATTATTGATTAAATAATATATTATTATAATTCTTTAATAGATTGGTTTCCTTTGTTCTTCAGGCCTGTACTTTAGGGTATCTTCTGCTCCTGCAGGGATAGCATGGAAGGATATAAATGCAAGAAAGATGTTTAGGCAGTATTCAGACAGTTTCAGAGTTCCTGGATGGCAGTGTATTCCTATCTGTACTTTTGGTGACTAACATTTAACAAGTTCTTGAGTGACCATTTTAGTTTCCTGTTTCTAAATTTGTATCACATTGAGTAAAAATGAAAGTCTTTCTGATGAGGACCATAATGGTTTCCAGATAATAGGGATGAGAATAGCCAGTTTTTAGTACTGAAACTGGTACTATTTGATTTCTTTCCAAATGCAGGTCTATTTGAGACAGTATACAGGAGGAAACATTTAATGCTAAACTTTTCAGGAGAACTGCTTTGCTGCAGCAGCAAGGAGCTTCTCTGTTAGAGTGCGTGTATTTGCCAAGGGTACTATAGCCAGGCAGACTCGGGTAAGCTGGCACAGTGATGTCTGAGGACGGTATAACACAGAGCAGAAGTGTCTGAAACAAATATGGAGAGGTGGAGACAGTAAGGGCAATTAACAGCAAGAGAAATGCAAGGAAGTGTTCACAGAGAGCTAACTAAAATTGAATTGAACCTGTAGAATTTCTTTTGGGTAAGGCCGAGGATGATTAACATGCAGGGAAGCAATGCACTGTGAGAAGCGTTATGCCACATGATGCAATGCTTTGTCCTCAGCCTGGTGTCTGAAAAGTCATTCTGAAAAGCGTTTGAAAATTCAAGTGTAGCATAATTTTAATTTATTTTTTTAGTGGAGTGTCTTTAAAATTCACATTATCATTTTAAACTGCAATTGTGCACTCTTCTGACCTTGAAGGAGTCACAAACAACTTGGAGCCATCCTTGACTTTAAGATTGAGGCCCACAATGCCTGTCTAGGACAGAGTACACTTGTGTTTACTGCTTTTTGAAGAGAAGACCTTGGCACATGTGTAACTGAGGGAATGCAATCCAAGGGTGAGCCACAGACCAACAGCAGATCCTTCAAAGATGTGTGGAAATAGTAAGGCAGAGGAAGGATATAACAAAAAAAACCAAACCCAACAAAGGCCTTTAGTGCAACTGTTCTTTATGGATAGACTGATGAAACATACTTGTTAGCACTGAGCAGGAGGTGCAGCGCTGTAACTTAAGCACCACAGTGAGATGTATGTTTGTGGATACTCATTCTAAACTCTTTCTTCCCTTCTTTGCAATAAAATAGTTTGTTTTCAAAATGTTCCAATCCAACATAATGAAGCTTTGAATTTGTTGAGGTAACTTGAATGTTTTCGTAAATGTGACTATTTTTATGATGCTCAGGACTTACAAACTTGAGAGACTGCTGGCTTTTTATAGCAATGTGGCTTCAGACAACGGAAAAAACCCAGTATTCTGTTTTTCCCACTGTTTTCTGAAGCACTTCAGTAAAGTGCTTTCAGCGTTAGGGGTTTTTTTTCTTTAAACTAAAGAAGGAAATAAGAATTGCAGACCAAACATGAATCAGCCTATAAAACTGCAAAAAGCAGCTTATTTTAGTATGCATCTTTATATAAAAATAAGCACTTCCCATTTTCAGAGTGATGTGGAATTTGTATGTGTTTAATTCTTTCACCAAAAGTTGCAGGGGTAGGGAGAGTGTGAATGTTAGGAAGACTGCAGGTTATTGTTGCCACTGGAAACGATATCCACTAATGTGCTATTCTACCAACAGGTCTGGAACAGGTGCAAAATTAATCATGTACAACGTAAGTTAATATCTTCATATTACCTCAGAGCTTGAGAAAATTAAATTATTCTTTTGCTTTGTGGAAATAAAGTTTTTAAAAAAATCTAGTTACATGGAGTCACTGTTTCCTTATCATTTGCTTCTAATTATTACACTTCCATTAAAATACTCTTTGCAGGTTTTTTGTGGGTTTTTTGCTTAAAGAATGCTAACATCTTTACTGAGCATAAAAGCATTTGGAATATGTTGAGAAGAAAGCCTTTGGGCTAGAAAAAGTGTCTTTCAGTTTGTCCCACAAAATCCCTTTCAAGTTTAATTGACTTAAACTGTGTTAAAAAATTACCATTTCATTTTCTGCTGATTGATTCTCATAGAAGTCCTGGATTTTTGCCCAAACACTAATTGATCATGAGCATTCTGATTTAAGGTCAGGCTTTGCTGTCATTAAACACCAAGCAGAATAACACTTGGGCACTGTGGAGAGCACACAGTCCAGGTGCTGAAATAATGCACCTTGGAGAAGGGAGAGCTTGGCTGGGCTTCCTTCGAATCTTGAATCTAGTACAGTTATTCAGCTGTCTACTCTCCAGTTTCTGAAGGTGGCCTATAAAATAATGTAGAAGAAGGTGACTGACCTCCTTCCAGGTAGATGAACGGTCTACAGAAAATGGAAAAAAAACCCATTTCCGGAGAGTATAAGATAGAATACACTCACATACTAGCAGAAAAATGAGTGAGGTGACCAAAAGGATTTTTCTAATAATTTTTTTGCTTGTAATAAAAATTCCTATTTAAACTTGTAAAATTTATATATATATATGTATAATGAGGGACTACAAATGTGTGAGTAGTAAAATCTGATTTGCTTACAATTCCGTTACTCTGTCTGTGAGCTGCATGGAGCCTGGAAATCAGTCTGGAAAGGGGGAAAGGGGCAGGAAATCCCTGACCAGGAAGGAGGAGAAAGTTCTCTCTGGAACAGGCATTACAGCATGGGATTGAGTTTCCTTGATTGCTCTTGTTAGAATATCGGAGATGTTTTTATCCTGAGGTTTCTGATACAGACTCTAAACCTTAACATTGCTTAGCTTAAGTGGATGTTTTTTGCACGTGAATAGATACGTATGTCAACAGTTGTCAAGTGTCCTTCAAAGGAAACACAAAAGCAGTAGAACAAACTGTAACTGCAGAGATAAGCCCTGGAAATAAAAGCAAAACCAAACAAAACCAACCCCTTTCCTCCTGTGGCTGTCGAGAAGTGTATTGATTCTCCCTTTAAATCCATCAAAACCCCAAGTGTGTGTTTTCTTCTGAAGTGGGTGGAAGAAAAGCTGGTGAATGAAGTTCACCACTTTCTCAGTTGTGCTGCTATGTTTGTAAAGCTACACTGCAAAATAGATCCTTGAAGTGAATTACAAAATGAAACTCCAATGTCCTGGAGTTTCTAGAAATCATGAGTGTATAAGTTTCCAGTGGGGCCTGTGAAAAAATTGCACTGACAGAGGAGGGAGTAGACCGTGATTTACAGGTGGTTGTGGGTTGTTGGCATGAGAAAGGGTGTGATGTAGCAAAGAAAATCCAGCGCTAAACTATGCCCTGTTCTTAACTGTTACTCTTCTTTTTCATGGTTGCTGGACTCGTGCTTTCCAAAATGGCAGTTGTCTCTTCAATTTAAGCAGACATCTTAAGACTAGCATTTTACTTTACAGATGTACATAAAAGTGAGACTCTTCTGTATGCATGCTTGTGGCTTTAGTATTGCTACGAATACAGAGATCAGGAAGATTTTTGGTAAGCTCCTAAAACAATGTTTTCAGAGGCAGGAAAGAGAAATGACTTGCATGGAATTTATTAAGGTTGATGCATTTGCATTTCTTGTTAATGAAATCAGTGAGATGGAGAGACAATTAAATATTTCAAGAATTCCTACAAATTTAAAAAATAGTAAATTGCTAAGCATTCTGGTTATTTTTTTAATCGTGTTTGTATATGTTTGTCTGAAATGCTATTTGATTAGATTCTTTTTCTGTTATTAGTAGTGTCGTTCATATCCTCAGCCTTAAAATAATGTATTTTTTACCCCAAGCAATTCACAGTCTCAAAGAGCTTTATGTATTAAGTTTGCATATAAAGTGTTACAGATGGTGAGCTTATCTTATGTTACTGTAGCTGTTTTAAAATATTTTTCTCTTGTGTCCAAACATAAACCAAAGAATACAATGAGAAGAGTTTGATTTGTAAGTAAAGTACATGTAACTAAAAGGTACAGGTATGAAACAGCAATGGTAAGAAAGTAACCTGATTGTAACCGATATGCATTATGAAAGAGAAAATAGGAGGGCAAGAAGAATGGAAATTATGGAAATGTCAACGTGGAACACATTTAGAGTAGATACTGTGCACATTAGTAACAGATAAGATAAAATTGCCAAAATAGTTTTGGTTAAAGGATCAAGAGTGACATGGAATCAATGGAATTGACCAAGGCAGGAAATGAATGGCAGAGGAGCGAAACCCTCCTTGAGCTGCAGGAATTAGGCTACCACTTTGTTTTCTCAACTAGTAATTGATGTATAGCTAGCTAAGGAAATCATAGAAATAAAGGATGTTGCTGGTAACGTCTGCAGTGATACAAAAAAAAAAAAAATGAGAGCGTTATGAAGAAAAGATAAAAAGGAATACAGCGATTAAGGCAACCACAACTGAAACTCAGAGATTCTTCTCGAAGATGATGGTGATTATTATTGAAAGGATTTCAATTTATTCAATTAGTATTTTAAATAAGATTTTCAAGTTAGAGGGGAGAAAATTGAGAACATCACTGAGAATGGCTAAATTTAATTTGGAAGAAACAGTTTATGTAGTTCTGCAGCTGGGAAGTTTAAAAGAGATTTAAATTTTCATGCTGTGAAAGTACTGTCCTTGAGTAAGATGTCAGAAGTGGACATTTCTGGGGAAGCTATGCGTTGAAAATTCTCTGTAAAGCAAAATACTTGAGAGTTTCAGGGTTACCCCTGCTTTGATCGGGAGGAGTGGGGATAGTTGGGCCAGATGACCTTCTGAGGCCTATTTCAAGCTAAATTATTCTGCTGTTACGGAGAGATTTCAGTGATGGAGGTGTAGCTAGACTCTTCTGCAGAGTCTTGAAACAGCAGCTGAATAGAGTCATGACTAATTTAGTATTTAATCTGCTCTGTTTTCTTTAAACAAGAAAAGTAAGCAAGAGTGCCCAGGTTCCAGAGAGAGTCAAAGGTGGGACCACCCTTTTACAGGAGGAAAGCAACAGACATTAATTCCACAAATCAAAGAGTCTCTTTCCTAGACAGAATTGCACTCAGCTTTTGTGAAAGGTTCCTAATTTGTTTTGGCTCTTTCTAAAACCCACACAATTCTAGTTAGTCACATTTTCCATTCCGGGTATTATGTTAAGCTGTCCAAGTGAATTTTCGTTAGAAATGCTACTTAATGGGAGATGTACAAAAGCGCTATAGCATTGCAGATAAGTTCTTTAGTGAAATTGATTCTCATTAAAATCACTCAGTCTCTACTAGATAATGGAAAATAACAAGTTGCTCATAACCTGGCAAACTTGGGACCTATGTCAAGCATTAACCAGTATTGCTGTAGTTAGTATAACCTGGCATTATATTAATTATGTGGAACATGCACAATAAAGAGCTTTTTGACGAGAATGAAAGCACTGAAATGAAGTAAAAAAAAAAAAAAAAAGCAAGCACGATAAAGGACCAGAGGCAGTAGTACCTTTGTGCCTGGAGTGCAAATTTTGTGGTATTCCATATTTAGTATCATATTAAAATAGCATTTGAGCATATATTTGTGGTTGCAGTTACTGTGGGCAGAACTTGTAGTGCAGGAAACAAACAGTTTGGGACCTGGATTCTGATCTCTTGTCACTCTTTGTGATTATTGACTTAGCTTATTTCAAGAGTAATACTAGTGATTTAACCTTGTTCGGACCAATAAGCAGAGTAGCATTCGAAGGAATTTTTTTTTTTTATTTATTCTATGAATCTGTAATCTGACACCACATTTTACAGTGTAGGATTTGCTGAGTGGGACATAAAGATTATATGTTAAAATTAATTAACAGTGCATCTCTGAAAAGCTCCAACTTTTTAAATACTGACCTTAATTTGCTGCAGATTTCTTTCTAAAATCTGCAGAGTTCTGCATTAAGAAAGTACATTATTGTGATAGGTAACTTTTATGATTAATTTCCCTGAGAAGTTCTGAAATTAGTGGTGTGGTTTTTTTAACTTGTTGCTTTGTGTCTGAATAAGGTATGCATTTGTGAATTCCTTGCAGCAGGATCCATTTTTGCTGTACTTAAAAATAGCAGATTTTTGCCACAATTGGAAAATGTTTCTCAGACTATAGCTAAAGGCAATTCCTGATTTTAGTCTAGCACTTTCATATTTCTTCATATCAGTGTTTTAACCTGTTAAGTGATACGCCTTGTAATTCTGCAGTTCTTTCTTTAGATACTAATTTTAATCTAGTGCTAACGCTCTGCAGAAAAAGCTATGGAAGCACTGTGGGAGATTTGGATCCTGTGTAGCTTTGCCCCTCCTATTCACAAGTAACAAACAGCAATATATTCTTTATTTTAACATGCTGTCTGCTAAAATTACCTGTTGCCTCTACTTCAGTGTGTCAAGCTCTGTACCTGGTTACACTTACACCCAAGTTGATGTGTGACACAGGGACGACCATAAACCTGTGGTCCATTGCCAGCTCAACGCCGCTTTGCCAGCGGGTCCGCAGGCAGCCGGTCGGTGTGCTGAGCCGTTGTTAGGATGTACAGTCCCTGGTGCTTCGAGATGGGCTCTCTTGTGGCACCTGAGACTGCACTTGTATGTTCGCAACACCTCTGCGGGCCAGTCAGGCGTAAGGGGTGGTGTTGGTGTGGTTTTCCTTCAAGGGACAGTCAAAGCACTTACCTTCCTTCAGTCCACCGCAAAGACTAGCATGAGGATGGTGAGCGAGGGTGGAGAAGCTGGACAGCTTGCTAGGGAAAGCAGAGGAGTGGGTGGCAGTGCTGTCTTGTGTACATGTGGTTGTTTTGTGAGCCTATTAGAAGATGAAGGTTTGTACAACCAAAAGGTACAAGCCAATTATTAGACTGAATTCACATTTAGTTTTCATAAGGTGTAGGGAACAGAATGGTGGTTGTAAAATGTTATATTGCTATATTTAATAAATTGAAAAAGTTTATAGAAAGCATATTAGAAAATGTAACATATTAATTATTGTCAGGCTAAGCCTGGAAACAGGCCTTTGCTCATACACTTTTTCTTTTTTGAGCAGTGGTATTCTGCCAGTGGAAGGTACTGCTCAAATTTCACATGAAACTGCATCCTAACCAGCAGTGATAAAAGTATGTTGTACTTGTTACAGAACATAGCAGGAATAATAACACTGTTGCCATCCTCACTTATTTCATGTAAAAATTATGCTTTGTTTAAAGGGAAAAAATCATGCACTGAAATGTTCTACCATTTGCTTCTAATATGTGCACCCTTCCCCTTGAGGCCTTGTCTATTTTATTAATTCAATTCTTAAATTAGACTTCTGAAAAGTTTTGGAAATTCAAAATTAACCCTTTTTTATCATAATGAAACACAGTCTTTGCAGTGAAGAAGGGAACTGGTTGTTGGGGTTTTTTTTCTGTCAATGCTGTCAAAGACAAGACAGACTTAGGTGTAACAACTGCAACAGTAGCAGGAATTGTGAATCAGGAGTGGAATTACATTTTTAAAACAATGTATTTTTGAATGAAGTCTATTGGAATTCTGATGTACTGTTTTCAATATGATCTCTATTTGTATATTGTTAAAAGGTTTACAACAAAAAAGAAGTGTTTGAATTCTTTAATCTGAAACAGACTAATGCACACAGAGGTAAAACATTAGCAAAAGGTCACGCCGCACATTAACACTAAGTTTGGGAATAGAACCCAAGCACTGTCTACTGGGAAGGAGGATGTGTTAATTCTGGTTCTTTGTGAACAGAGGGGAGCAAGGATATTCGTAGCGTGTGTTGTAACAGTTGACGCAATCTGAACTATTCTTACGCTACCAGATACTCTGAAGTAATAAATAAGTATGTGTGAGACACAGCCAATACCTCAGAGTGAGAAATCCACACATTCTTTTATTGTCTTTGATTTTGTGCTGTAACCATTGTGCAGGTCTGGACTGTATTACTGCTGTTTACTCCTTCATGTTTTACTTTTGGCAGTACAAATATGGCACACACAGCAGACTGGTGGGTGAATGGATGAGTGGGTTTTGATGTTTATGGCATAATTTAAAACAGTGTAAATGAAACTTCAGATTTGCATCTCAGTATGGCTATATTTTATAAAATAAGGTTTTATAGAAGAAGAGAAGCTGGAGAAGTGAGGGAAGAGGTGGACGGAGGATGGAGCTGGGCTGGTCCACAAGTGTCTGGGGTGTGTTGCCTTGCTCTCTCTAAGAGCTGCTTTCACACTAGTCATTTCTGCCTGCATCAGTGTGGCAAATGCGCAGGAGATGTTTTAGAGCTTCTGTGACATAGGGGTTCTGGTGCCTTCTGACAGAAATGAACAACTGGGCATAATTTTTAGACTAGATTTAACCAAATACCTGATCTGATCTTTCAGGTCTTTGGATCCCAAACATATTCATTATTATTTGAATAATTTATTTTATACACTCTCATCAGCATATTCAGGCTATAGAAAATATTTCTTATGGAGAAAGATTCCCTATGTAAAGGGAATATTTTTGCATTATTGTTAATCTTATATTTTTGGTTTGGTCATTTTCATGTTTGCCAAGGCCCTGTGGCCAGATTTGATACTTATTGTATTCCAGATACATTCAGTTACCAATGTGATCAGTTTTCTGTACTTCGGGTAATTTTTTTAACCCCATCATATGACAGATAACTTGCTTGTTGAAAGCAAAAAGCTTGTGCATGTTATTAATTTTTTCTTGATTTTTTTTTTTTTTTTGGTGAGCAAGGGATTATTTCATTCCTTGTGCTCCATCAACCCAGCTGGTCTGATTTATTAAGTCACATCCATGATACCCATGACCTTGGAAAAGTCATAAAAATTTCAAATACCCTCTGCTATTCTCCCATGTCACTTTAAAGGACTGTCCTAATGGGGTAAATGGCAGGAAGCAGAAAGAAATATGCTACATGGATAATTTTTTTTTTTCCCCCTCTTGGTGTTACGTTTAGTTTAGAAGACTTCATTTATGTTTTGAGAAGCCAGATTTTGTAACTCAAATAACCTAGGATAACCTGAATTCTGCATTTGGAACATTGGTTTTAATAATTGACATTTATATGCATTTTCAGACCACATTTTGGCCATTTTGCAGAAATCAGAGAAGTAAGGCTTCCTCAGTGCAACAGTTACTATGAATGTGGTATAAAATCCAAATATATTTGTGGAGTTGGTGTAATAGCTATCTTTTGAGGAATTCTGATCTTCTTAGTCCTGAAAGATAGTTTTTAATTGGTGTTTAGAGGGAGTAAGCCCTTGTGTCACAAACTGTGAATATTTGGAAACAGGATATGTGTTTAAGAGGAGCTATGAATAATGTGGCACACAGTTAAATTCTACTGAATTTAGCAGGTTTTTTTGCCCGAAGGACTGGCTTTTTTTTTAGTACACTTTCATTATCAAGGACCCATAAAACATGGAGGGAAGTCAGAGCAGAATTTGTGTGCACAATGGAGATACCCAAATATAACTTTACTTCCCTCCAAAATCATATGAGTAGTCCATTGAGCAGAATAATTGCATGCAGCTCTGGCTCAGAAGAAAACAGTTGTTTCTTGTTTACCCCTTCACTGTGGCCTCTTCTTTTCAGATGCAATTAAAGAATCCGTTAAAATCAAGTGAAGTGCATTACTGGAGGACACATGTGGTGACTTTCTTTCCTTAATCAAATACTACAGCTTAACAACAAAGACTACATAAAAGATTTTAGCATGACACTGTTTCAAATTTAATGTTGTAGTTTTTCCTGGTATACCAGCACCAGACTTTATGCACCTTGTGGGGTTTTTTTGTAGTAGTGGTAATGTAAAAGGGTAAGGAGCATTTTCACCTAGAACTGTATGTTTCTGACGAACTCCCATGTTCCCATAGCAATTTTAGTAACCACACGCTGTTTTACTGGAAGAGTGACTTGAGGATATTGCCTGATCTCTCTCTACCTCCCATGGTAAACCTTCTGTTTGTTTTGTGAATTTAGTAGTCAGAGGTGCGTGATAAAACTTGCCATCTCTTACTTAATGACACTTCACAGCCAGTAAGACTCCAAACTGCTACACAACTTTCCTTTTTACTTCATTAAGCAACACAGAGGAACAGATCACAACAATTGTTTTCTATCCTGATGCCTCATATTGACTGAAACATTTAAGTCTAAAAATAGATAACTACCATAAAATAAAAGGATTAAATGGGGGAAGAGACATCTTCACAGCTCCAAATGGGTCTAAAGAAGAAGAAGAAGTGCAGAAAGACCCCAGTCAAGAAAATTGAGTTTTTTCAAATGAGTGAAGCATGAGTTAGAGAGGGAGTACAAAAGGTTAAGCTCTGCTTATCATAGTAGGTTATATTAGAAATAAAATTTAGGTGGGGTTTTTTTCAGCAAAACAACACTAGAGGAGCAAACTGTCTTTCTCTAGTGACAACAGTTAAACTGTAGTGATGCTTAAAATAATCTATGTGCTGTTTTGCACAGAACATTACTGTCTCAAAAGTCCTTTAATAACTGGCTGACCTACCTGCATCTTTGATGCTTTAAGGATATGGCAGCAGTAGTCTTATACTCCTCCTCACATACCAAAATGACTTGCAATATAAATTGTTTTCTTGTGGTTATGGAGTTTGTAATTTCCCCTGTGTTTTCTGGTTTTCAAGAGTTGTAAATACAAAAAAAAAGCAAACACATTTTCTCCTTTCTCCCTGCCTTCTCTCCAACAACAACAATAACAAAAAACATTGGACACCCCCACCCCCACCCCCCACCCCCCATTCATTTATAATAGCGGTTTGGCACATGGTAGCTTATTAGTTAAAAGGCAAATAGACTCAATGTTTGTATTACTCTAGCTTCATTTTTTTTCTACAAGCAGTAGATCAGGCAAAAAGTTCAAGAAAAGGAGGTGAAGAGTGGACAGGGAAAGAGAAAGTGTGCTGTGTGTGCAAACCATTGTATGCATGGAAAACACTTCTATGGCCTTGGAAGAAGCCTACAAGTCAGTAAGACTAAAACTTGATTTCCACAGTGTGTGGTTGTGAATCTTTAGTACATATACAGGTTTGAAAAGAGTGGCTTTTCTGTTGTGGGTGGGGATAGACCACAGTTCATGGCTAAAGACTGTGGTGGTGGTAACTGAGCCTGGGTTTTGCTGAGACCTTGTTATTTTGCTTGTGAGTTCAGATTTCACTGGAAATTCAGCAATCATTGAGATGACACATTAGCAAAAAAAGCTTGCCACTGTAATAGGCATGCAGTGTGACACAACAAACTGTGGGCAGCACATAAGGGGGTGGAAAAAAGATAACCTGCTATTGTTTATGCTATTTTTACGTTGCATTGAGGATAGATAATTTGTAAAAGCAGAGCATAAATATGTAATGACTTTTTTTTCCTCTTGTCCTATAAGGAGAATAAGTTGTGGAGTCTTGTGCTTATACTTTTTCATTGGTCCTTCACTCATTGCAAACAAAGACCTGCGTTCTTAATTTATGTATTAATGGAACCTCTAGCCAGCTACCTTCAGTGTAAAATGGCGACCATGCGGATTACTTCTATAATATTGCCTGGAAATACTCCAGAACGCAGTGCCGTGGGTTAGAACACACTGAAATAATCTTGCACTTGAAAATGAGAGCTCTACAATTGTGATTGTTTCTGTCCTTCAGGCAAAACAGGACAAAGATCTGACTCCTACAGAAAATAATTGTGAAATATTGCCCCAGATTCTCACTATTTCTTTATTTGTGTTTTTGTTATTTTAACCTGCTTATTCATTTAGGTGATGATTTCTTAAGTGATGTCTAGGTTGTCAGGTTCAGTTACGGCCTTTTTATAAAATAATGTTAACTTTGAGAATTTGACATTTTTTTTGTCTGTCATTTCCTCCCTTGTTCTGGCTTCATAAATCTTGCCCTGAATGTCAGGCCATTTCAACATATTTTTCCAACACAAATCTGAAATATTGAAACCACTAAATTGAAAATACTGAAATATTTGAATTGAAAATGCTGAAATTGGGCTTTGTGTAGCAAGCTTAGCCACAGTTTGATAAGTAATTGATTTCCCCAGTTCTACATTGAATTAATCTAAGAGGAAGCCAGTGGGAATTCCCCTCTGCTGTATTTTAGGATTCTTCCTGCATGATTTCCTATCAGGATCCACAGAGATCATGTCAGTGAGCAATTGGTTAAAGTAATTAGTTAAGTAGACATAAATTCAACCTCTGCCTTAGCACTAATGAAACTGCAGAGGCTGATTGTATTCTTCTGCTGCAACAAGAAAAAACAGGAAAATTTTTGTTGTGATTTTGAAGAAAATGTTGAGTAGGTGCAAAAATTCATTACTATTACCATGGTAAAGGCATTACTGATGCCGACTCCTTGTTTGGGGCAAATTCCATAAAGCATTATAAGTATGTCTATACCATGTGTGCTGACAGACCCAGCAATAATTTGGTGTACTCATGCAGCACCCCAGTCCTGGGAGTGGACAATGGCAGTGGAGAGCAGAAGGGAGCAAGCTTTTGGAATAGAAGATGACCCATGAGGGTTCTTATGTTAAAATACTGGATGACATGACTGTGTGACTTAGTTCAATAACTTATTTTTTTAGAGCTGCCAAATACTTAGTCCTGTTTCCTAAGAAAAATAAAAAAAAAAACCCCAAAACAAACCAGAACCAAACGCATCACCAAACTTCTGGATTATTTTTATTTTCTTGATTCAGGTTAAAAAAAAATCAGTTGCTCCCACTTCTGTGCTAGGAAGGAATGTATTTAAACAAATATGTGGGGAACCAATAATAAGGGTTGGCAGTGCTCCTTTAAAAGATGTGCAGTACAGTCTGCTAATTGACTTGAGGTATCAGACTGAAAATGTTAAGCTTTTTAAATAGGACTTTTATTATCCCATTATCTTGTTTCTTAATTAAACTCTAAATCAGAGGTTGTTTTAATTACCACTAGAGATTTAAAAAAAAAAGTATAAGCTGATACCTTATTAACATTGCAGTGGTAGTCTGCAGATCTGGTAGCACCAAGGCCAAGTTGTAAAACCCCATTCATTGTTGAACACCAACTCTTTAGGTCATAAGACGTTATAAACACTCTACCACTTTCCTTCATCATAAACTTCAAATGTATCCATTGTGCATGTTTTAGAAGTGTCTTGGCTTTAATTAACTCAGCCTGTAAGAGGAAAGGATTGTAAGGTAAGGGGAACAAGTATACAAGTGGTTACTCACAGTTGCCAAATTTTACTGTGAGTACTAAGACTTGCTTTCGTATAAACTCACAGCATAAAATAATCATGAAGCAAAGCTTAAAAATGTAGGCAAAAAGTTTGTCTTCATATTTGGCTATGATCGGCTTAGTCTCTCTTATGAATTTGTTATGCTGAGCTTGAAGTACTTCATGTTTTTACAAGATATAAATAAGTTTTCTTCCACAATTTGCTGGAATATTGGAGCATGGAAATATTTTTAAAAAAAACAACCAACCAACCAACCCCCTGAAGAATAGTTGAGCATTGAGGACTAAGGGAACATCTGCATCTGTGGCCTATTACTTCCATTTGGGTTTGGAGACATTTCCAAAAAACATCATTATATCAGAGAATCCTGGGACATTTTGCCCTAATTTGAGATTTGTGCATGCAGCAAGTTTACCTTGCCATCCTTGCACTGTACAACTCAATGTGAGCAGACGTGTTGCCTGAGACCAGTGCAACACTTGCAGTAAATGCTTGCAGTGCTGCAGGCTGCAGTATTTTTAACATGATTTTTTCAATTTGCCTTTTTCTCCCAGGTTTCTCACGTGAGAGTCTTAGGTTTCATTTCTTCTGAGGAGGAGTGGGCTCTTTCTGACTGAGACCCAAGTGCCTCTTCTTGTTGTCCAAAAGGACAGCCTTCACCATGGTTACCAGATAGAAATATAAGAACTTGCATACTTGTTTGCAGAATTCCTTTTGAATGCTGACATCCACATTACTGTTACTGGATTACTCACGAAGAGTAATTCTTTGCTGGAAAGTAGTGAATCTTTTCTTGTATGAAGAGAATGGTGTGTAAAAAAATGGTGAAATTCAGATCAGTATTTATTCCAGCTCTTAAAAAACTGAAGCTTTCAGATCAGAGATTCTGTTTGCATATTATCTCTGATTTGCATCAAGAAAGGAGGAGGTTATTAGAATGTGTTTATAAAGTATGTTAATAAATGTTTGATGATTTGAACATTGTGATGTCTGGAAGTTGGATAAAATACTTACTGAAACAGCTGGACAGCTACTCATATGTTCTTTTGTGCAAATCCAACACAGGTTGATATAACTTTCTATTATTTTATTTTAATTTACAATTTGAAGTTATCATATTTTAAAGTGCAAATGATCTACACGTGAAAATCTGTTCTACTGGGATAATGTAGCCTTTTAAAAGAAACACATTGATTGTAATCTGTCAAGACAGTATTGAAAAGATAGCTCCCAACTCCCTTAATTGAATAATAAATAATAAATCACTCAAATTAGCATTTTTTAAAAAGTGAAAATAAACAAAAGCTTAAAAAAATGCAAATGTTTGCATCGAAGTAAGGATACATAGTGCATGTAGCCTTCATAATCCAACAAGCATCCATGCTCTGGTTTCTTCTACTGTGGTGGGTTGACCCTGTCTGGAGGCCAGGTGCCCCCCAAAGCTGCTCTGCCACTGCCCTCCTTCACTAGACAGGGGAGAAAAGGTATAACGAAACGCTTGTGGGTCGAGATAAGGACAGGGAGAGATCACTCACTAAGTATCGTCACGGGCAAAACAGACTGAACTTAGAAAAAAAATCATCTAATTTATTACCAAGCAAAACAGAGTAGAGTAATGAGAAACAGAACCAAATCTTAAAACACCTCCCCCCACCCCTCCCTGCTTCCCAGGCCCAACTTCACTCCCCATTTCTCTCCCTCCTCCCCCCAGCGGCACAGGGGGACGGGGAATGGGGGTTGTGGTCAGTTCCTCACACGTTGTTTCTGCCACTCCTTCCTCCTCAGGGGGAGGACTCCTCACACTCTGCCCCTGCTCCAGCGTGAGGTCCCTCCCACAGGAGACAGTCCTCCACCAACTGCTCCAGCATGGGTCCCTCCCACGGGCTGCAGACCCTCAGGAACAGACTGCTCCAGCGTGGGTCCCCCACGGGGTCACAAGTCCTGCCAGCAAACCTGCTCCGGCATGGGCTTCTCTCTCCACAGGGCCACAGGTCCTGCCAGGAGCCTGCTCCAGCATGGGCTTCCCAGGGGGTCATAGCCTCCTTTGGGCATCCACCTGTTCCAGCATGGGGTCCTCTATGGGCTGCAGGTGGATATCTGTTCCACCATGGACCTCCATGGGCTGCAGGGGGACAGCCTGCCTCACCATGGTCTTCTCCAGGGGCTGCAGGGGAATCTCTGCTCTAGCGCCTGGAGCACCTCCTGCCCCTCCTTCTGCACTGACCTTGGTGTCTGCAGAGTTATTGCTCTTACATCTTCTCACTCCTCTCTTCTGGCTGTTGTTGTGCAGGTTTTTTTCCCCTTCTGAACTCTGTTATCTCAGAGGCCCTACCACCATCGCTGATGGGCTCAGCCTTGGCCAGCGGTGGGTCCGTCTTGGAGCTGGCTGGCATTGGCTCTGTTGGACATGGCGGAAGCTTCTAGCAGCTTCTCACAGAAGCCACCCCTGTACCCCACCTCTGGCTACCAAAACCTTGCATGGAAATTCAATACATCTATGTATTCGAGTGTCTTCTACTTTGTTGTATTTTGCATTTAATTAGGTTTAATCTTGTGAAGGGTAAAACTATGGTTTAGGTCTAAGGGACTCCTTAGGTACTGTAAGTTTGAACTGCACAGGAGAAATACTGAACAATACATAAAGAAAACTGCACGTACAACCCATTCACTTCAGTGCAGCTAATTATTTGCAGATATAGGGGGCAGTTTTAGTCTGCAGAACTGGTATTCACATTTGCACCTTTGTGCAGCAGAGAACTGTCTGCTGTTTCATTAATGCCTGTTTCAGCCAGGCATTTGTTCTCCTTGTTTGAGCCATTACTGCACTACCCTACAGGTGGTAAGGCGGTAGAAAATGAACTTTATCATCTAGAGCCACTAAATATAGGATGGAGAGAATGGTGCATTTTAACTACTCCTGTTTAAAATATGTTCAGCACAATTAAAAGTTGGTTTCTAATCAAAGTGTAAGGCTTCAGTGCACAGAAAATAAAACCAACTCCTGGAAAAAAGCAATATATGAAGCAAAGCCACTTCCAGGCGGGTTTATCAACACACCTAAGCTTCTTATCTCAGTGTCCGCCTTTCACAAATGCGTACAGTTGTGGCCTACTTACTTCTTCCAATTACTTTAACAATTTTCTAAATGCCTGTAAGCATTGGCTGCTATGTGAAAAAAATATTCTCCCACAGTGTGCCCGGTTCAAATGCAGTTATAAGTTCATCAGCCTTTTCCTGTTGTAGCATCTTCTGCAGTATTTCAGCTTAATTAGTTTCAGAACTCTGTTTAAAAGAACACAGCTATATTTCATATCCATTGAAGCTTTCACATTGCTTTGAAGTTTTCACAGTATCTAAAGAGTGGGAAAGGAAGCACTTCATGAAGTTTTGCAATAACAATAAAATATTAAAAATGTTTTATAAGCTCAATAATGACAAAGGAAAGGGTGTTTTTGCTGGTTGTTCCAGTTTCATGTGTATTTTTTAGGATTATATATATTTTTCTGAAATATAGCAAGAACATTCAGTGTTCAATACAACACTGAATTTAATTTTAGTTTTATAGTGTTGTTGTGCATCTTATTCTGGCTCAGCTTTCTATTAATGATGTATTTGTTGGAATTTAATTCCATACCATAGTTTTTGTAGGAAATATATCAGCAGCTTAAACATACTTTTGATTTTAGGGATTTTTTTGGTTTGTGTTTTTTGGGGTTTTTTGGTGGTTGGGTTGGTTTTTCTTTTGGTCTAAGGAACAGCTTGGTGCTTCTAGCCAAATTTCATGGCTTCCAAGTTAAATTTCATATTAAGTATAGGGAAGAAAGATCATTACGGTGTTTATGTTTTCAAAAGGAAGAATCCTAAGAGGGAAGCCTTTCTGAATAGTATCCAGAAAGCAAGGGGTATTGAATGTATTCATTTGGTATTGTTGTTTGTACTGTGCAATATAGCTTGGGCTGAGGTATCTGTTGTCAAACAGCTATCATTGCCATCAGGGGTTATGGTTTAGGATTACTGGATGCTCTTGACAACACGCTGTTGATATCCATTCTGTGCTCTTTCAAAAGTGTCCCACAAGTCTTTATGTCAAGGGATGGTCCTAGTCAGACATTGTAGGATGCATCATGCCGTCCAGTCAACTGCCTTATCCCGGTGAGGCTGCTTTACTGGTGCTTCCTGTGCTTCAGGTGATGCCCTGGAGGTTTCTCTGGCTTTGAGCCAGTGCTGTTTGCAGCTGCTCTCCTGCTTCTGGGATGATTTTTCTTCCTTTCATATTCCATCTTGAGAAGAAGGAGTATTGCAAAGGAAGAACAGCATTAACGTATGTTTTACTTCAGGCAAAGTATTGAACTACGATCTTTGTAATAATTGAGTCTTGAGCTTTATCACAGGTAGTCATGTTAGTCTTGTGGAAAGAGGACATTATGAATTTTTTCTGGTCATAGGGTGTGCTGAAGTTATTGAAAGATTCCTTTGGGTAGAATAGCGGAAGAGCATGGCACTTTACTTGAAAATTATAGTGGAGGTGCATGCTGTAGACATTTTCTTGCTACTTCTTGCTGGTGTGCTTCAAATTTGGGTTTTGGACAGAACAAATTACATCTAGAAAAGAGGAAAAAAAAAGGAATCTGTTGGCATCTTGGGATGCAGATACATATTTTTAGGGCACTAGTCTGAGAATGTGCTTTGCATAGCCACCAGTAGTTGGTGGATATTAACAATTTGGACATTGTTAACAGATACCATGATCAGATAAAGCTGTCCTGTGATTGTGTTGCACAGTTCTCATGTCACTGAGAAATCGAGGCATGTGGAAGAAACCACCCAAGGTTGGAGCTCACTCCTGATAGTCCTGATAGATCCATACTGTGATTTAAATCATTGTAAATGCCTGGTTGGATTTCCAGAGGGCAGAGCACCCAGATAGCCTGTAATTTTAACCTTGTGGTTCTTCTTCTCGTATAAATACTAATTTTAAAAAATGTATTCTCTTGTAGTAGTATCTTTATGTTTTCTATCCACAAATGCCACAAATGCCTGATACTCTCTTGGAATTTAAGGAAAGAGCCACACTAAGAATTATTAGATTTTCAGTGTCACATTTGATTTAGGAGTTTGTTATTTTAGCCATTTTCCTCAATCATCTTCTTTTTTCAAAGACTCTGCCATTAAAATAAAAGCTCTGTTCTTGATCTGTTTCAAAACTAATGAGCAAACCCTGTTTTGGGGAAAAAAATCTTATCTTTTTGTAGCTCTTATACCAGCAAGAATGTCTTCCCCAGGTCAGCAGCAGGAGGAAAAATTACAGTGAAATGGAAAATCAGTGGTGCTACAGTTTTTTAAAGATAATTCTGAAGTGGTGATTTTTAGAAAAAAAACATGTTAATTTAAATTATCATTATATCTTCTTCATTTGTTGTCATGGAATCCTTCATAATGTTAATTAGTGAATCAAATACATTCAATAATCATACAATTCTTGTTAAATGAGTGATGTTTAGAGAACCAATGAAAATATTGATGCCTACTGAGATTATTGTATACTTTCAAAGAAGACTAAATATGTGTAAGCAGAGAATGCCATTTAGGCTCTAAGGACAAATCACACAGTGAAAGGTTTTTGCCAAAGACACCTAATATGCTGGTTATAGGTAAAGAACTGTGTGCTCACAGAGTTGAAAAGGAATTGAGCGCGTATGCTGCTTGGTCTAATTATAATGTTACAGATGGCCATTACATAAGGAATGCCTCCAAATCAGTATTGTCCATGCAGAGAGACTTCTAAGTATTCCTGATCCTGAAAGATCCGCAGCTCGCTGTTTCTCTCCAGGAATGTAGCTCTCAAAGCAGCTTCCCTTCCAAGTTACCTTCTCTCTCATACCAACCCCAGTATTTACAGTCGATTTTCTCTCACCCTTCTTAATGTGTTTGGTTTTTTTTTTCCTATATGCATGCAGCAGGCTGGACCACCTACTAGATGGAGACAGTTAAATTCTATTAAACATAAATGACATATTCCCTGCCTAGGGTCTTTTCATTACAAGTAAGAATACGGTGATGCGGAGACTGAATTTAGCTGAAAGGGAGTAAACCTAGCTAGCAAAGGAATATCATACAGAAGCCATAATTGCCTAAGCCAAATTTGGTTTGAAGTGCCTATGAAAACTGGCACCGAGTTTTCAATAACAGCAGTAATTAGGATCAGTGTGTTAGCAAGTGATCTGCAAGTGCAAGCTCTAGTGAACTGGAAGGAAAAGTACTTCCTAACTGTTGTTATGATCAATACAACAGTGGTTGAAATTGGGGGAAAAATTACGCAATTTAAGTGAAGTTTAGGACTAATACAGCATTAGACATTAAATATATCTATCCTATTTTCATACTGAATGAAAGTGCTTTCTTTCCCACCTCTCGGTAAAGAGCTCATCACCTTTTCTACCTCCATGGACAGTACCTAAAGAAGAGGCTTGTGGTTATATCGGTGGTCCATATAGCTCACATTTTTAACTAAGCATGCACTTCTGTGTTTAGGTATGTCCAAATTCTATTACTTTTAAAATACAAAAGTGCATGTAAACTTGACCTCTGAATCTGCAGCCAGGTTTAAGTAGTGTAGTCTTCTACCAGTGTCTCCACAGTTTTAGGAGATGTGTGTGTTTTCCTGCAGCTGATTGGGGAAGAGTTGTGAAGGGTCTGAACACAGGGGACTTGGGATGTGCCTATACATCTGCTTTGCAGGATGCACATTCATAATCTAGCCAGAGTAATGTAAATAACTAGTGTGTTACATACTCAGGGTCATCGCCGAGGAAGGTCATTGTTAGTCCACGCTGGATTTCTGGCTGTGGATCTTTCATAACATTTGGCTTTTCATAGAATAATGCTCTTCCTTAGGATAACGTGCAACTTTTGAGTAGGACAAGCAGTGCTTTGGCAGTCCACTGCCTCCATGTTTGAAAGTAATAGCTGCCCCGCTAGGCTGCTAATGGTACGTTCATTTAAGTGTTACAGGTGTAGTATATAGACTAGATCGGAAAGATTTAGGTATGAGATGGATTGCAACAGCACGTATCAAGCTATTGTCTGGTCTCTGTAATTGTTAAGGTGCATGGTCTTAGCTGGTTCTAATTAGCGGTGAAAATCTGCTAAACAAATTGAAGAGAACTCACTCTTTTCAAGTGTTACTACTTTTAAGGACCCTTCTTTATTTATTTATCTTGAAATTGGAACCTTATTTTTAAAATGCATTAGTTCTTTGACATTTAAAGACTAAAATTTATTATTGGTATGATAGGCTTTTTGTGTTTGTATTTAATGACATGTTACATGACAAAGCTCCGTGTTTCTTTGAAGATTGAAATCTCTATGTAAAAGTTGGCCAGGATGCCGGGAGCTTGCTTACATTAAGTAGTGTGGTTAGAGTGGTTGACTAGTTGATTTAGTTTGTTCTACAGTGTAGCATGGAACAGATGTTAGTTTATTACCAGCTTTCTGTGGGATTACAATGTAAGGATGGGGAGAAAAAGCTAGAATTGGCAGACTGGTTAATTATGCAGAACAGCATGATCTATAAAGTTGCTGTCTGGTGCTGTTGTATTGGGATGTATTGCAGACATTAAAAATACTCTGGGTTTTTGTTTAAGGGAGAGCCTGACAAAACTGTTTCTATACCTTTAGGTATTCTAGATGATTATGTCAGAAAATGTGAGTTTTTTAGCCTTGGGCAAGAGTCTCTGAGCTGAGGAATACCTCAGAGTGAGGAGGGTTTATAGGGAAGTGCCTGCAAATAGTCTTATACCTCTGCACTATATGTACGAAAAGAGAAAATGTGGAAGGAATGACAATCGAAAAAGTGGAGTCTGAGCTTGTAACATGGGTAAGGCACAGGGCTGTAGAGAAGAGGACTGTCAGGATCTTCTGGTCTTCAACAACAGTAGTATTGTGTATAAACAGAAAAATGCCTCTTGCTCCCCTGATGTTTCTTGTCCCTATTAGTGCTGGTAAAAACTGTTCAGAATATTGTTCACCTGATGGCAAGGACTTAGTTCCCAGCTCTGCTTGTTAATATCCACTTCTTGTGTGCTACTGTTGTCTACAGCTTAAGGGTTTTTCTCCCTTTTCTTACATCCCTGATTTGTCTATAGAGAGCACTCTCATTGCCTCTCAGCCTTCATTTTACTAGGCTAATTAAACCAGGCACTGTTAGTATGCTCTTTGTACTATCCTCTCCTTTGTTCCCTGGTTATTCTCATAGCTTTTCTCTGCATGTGCTTCAGCTTAAATAATTTTTATTTTTTTTTAAGACAGGTGACCAGAAATGTTCACAGAGGTCCAGTTTATATCTTACCAGTTCCTTGTAAAATGGCTTTAATACATCCCCATCTCTTCTGAAAATTCCTCTCTTGATACAGCCAGATTGCAATTGCCTTTTTTGCAACTATATCTCTCTGACAGTTTGTATTCGTCCTGATTGATTAATGCATCTACGTCATTCCCCTCCTCTGTTATTTCCAGCTGATGATCCTCCAGCTTGCAGTAGAAATTCTTCCTGTTCCCAGAGTGCTTGACCTTGACTTTGTGCTATTGTATTTTGTCATTACTATCACTTCGGTCCTCAAAGGCTATTCAGTTCTTGCAATGTGATGGTCTGATCTTCTGTATTGATAATAGTTCAGTATTTTTTTTTATTTTTTTTACCAGTATCAAGTGTCATTATTGTGATCCAGTTTTTTTGTTCCATTTTTACTATAAGGTCAGCTCGCAGAATGGTTTGTAAGGAACTCCACTCTTAATCTCATTCTAGTCCAATAGTTTCCTTCCACACTGTAGCCTCACTTTTTCTTAGTAAAGTTCTTGCTGTTTTGCATTCAATTTGTCTGAATTACAAGTGTCCGTACAGTTTTGTATTGTAGGACTTATTGAAGTACTTATTTTTAAGACATTCATTTCAGTGATCTAAAATTGTATTTACCTCCACAATACAGGAAATTAGCTTGGACTATCTGCTTCTGGATGTGACCATGTCTAAATCCAACCTTTTTCATTTGCATGAGAATCTGACCATTAAAACACAACATGACCTGATGAAAATACCAAGTGAAAAAATGCAGTTCTTCAGTGTCAAAAGAACCATTACTGACTTTTAGCTGTCTCTCTGAATTTCTTACGAACTTTTCTGAATGTAAAATATGCTTATTTATAAGCTTCTCTAGGCCTTTTTATGAGGCCTTTATTTGTAAGACTGTGTTATGGTTTAACCCAGCAGGCAGCTACACCAACCACGCAGCTGTTTGCTCCCTCCACTCCCACCAGTGGGATGGGGGACAGACCTGGAAAAAAAAGGTAAAACTTGTGGGCTGAGCTAAAGACAGTTTAATAGGACAGAAAAGGAAGATAATAATAGCAATAACATAATATTCAAAACGAGTGATGCACAGCACAATTGCTCACCACCCACTGACCACCAATGCCCAACTAGTTCCTGAGCTGCGGTCTAAACCCCCGGCCAGCTTCCCCAAGTTATATAGTGAGGATGACACCATATGGTATGGAATATCCCTTTGGCCAGTTGGGGTCAGCTGTCCTGGCTGTGTTCCCTCCCAGCTTCTGGTGCACCCCCAGCCTCCTGGCTGGCTATGAGAAGCCAAAAAGTCCTTGACTTGGTATAACCATTGCCTAGCAATAACCAAAACACCCATGTGTTATCAACATTGTTCTCATCCTAAATCCAAAACACAGCACTATACCTGCTGCTGGGAAGAAAATTAACTCTATCCCAGCTGAAACCAGGACAGACTGTCTAGGTCTACTTTTCAAAAATGTATTAGGCAAGTAATTGGGAACCCTGGTGATACTTCATCTTTGGATTCTAAAAATTAATGTATAGACTCAGAACTACGTTGAGTTCTGCTTGATGCTTGCTACACGCTGTGAGAAAGAGGCAGAGGGTTTTATAAGTTTTTGTGAGATGCTTAGTTTTCCTCTTTACAGTGAAAAAGAATTTCAGATATATGACAAAAAAAATCCAGTGATATTCCTCTAACAGGCCAGACATAGGATTACAGAACATCTTAATGAAATACAGTATTCAAACCTGTTTTTCTCGCACAGAAATATAAACTTGCAAATCTGCTGGAAAAGGTCTGTAGTGGTGTGTGCCTTCCTTAACCAACATGATTGTTAGACATAAATCCTACCTGTGTCAATCTTGCTAGCCTTCATCTTGATAGTACCTGACTGTCTCCTTTGTATTTAAAAATAGAAATGACAATCTCTCTCCCTCTGCCTTTTTAGCTTGATGAGTTTATAGTTGAAAGTGTGAGACACTTGAGGGAAAAGCGAAATTGAAGGGTTGAGGCTGCCGTTCTGAATCTGGTTAAGATCCATTGTTCTTATTCCAGGAGCGATCGCTGCCGTCTTTTGTCGAAGTCACATGAAAGTCTTCGTTTCAGTGCTTTTTATTGTTTGGCAGCTTCCCTGGTGCAGAGGAGCGTAGCTGTTGTGGTGACAGAGCAGTGAGCAGTGGGGAGGGACATGACCCCTCCAGCAGCTGGTGCCGGTGCTGTAGGAAACACTGAGTACTGGGAGATGCTTGGGGCTGTGCTCAGAAGACAGCAAAACCTACACCAGAGCAATGGGTGGTGACCTTCCTCTCATTTAGGCTTTCCAGGCTCAATTATATGTGAACTGGATTTTTGTTAATGTGCTCACCTTTGTTTTTCACTACAATGATTTAAATAATTCAAGGTGGAGGTCCAGGGATATGTGATACACTATGGTTTTGCTCTGTCGCAGGCAAGGATGGAGTGAAAGATTGCTGGTTATAGATGGCTGTGAGTGATTTTCTCCTGTTTCTATCTCAGTGTTTAGCGGCACTGACACCATCGACAACATGTGATGCTGAACAGCAGTGAAGAACATTTTCTTTGCTTTGAAGAACATAGATGCATCTATGAAACAGTCATTTCAGTGATTATTCAATAGAAATTGGTGGGATAGGAGTTGTGATAAGAAAGAAGACTCAGATTTTGTTTGGACTGAATATTATTTAAGGGGAAAAGGAGTAGGACTTCTTAGGGGCATGAAAATACCTCTTCCTTCCATATACTGGATTGATCCTATCCAAAGAAAACAAAGTGCATGCTTTGTCTTTTCTCATGATTCCTCACTGTTGTTTTTTAACACTGGAAATAACACTTCTAATTACTGTCTGTCTGGCTCTGGTCAATCTTATTGTAATTTCTTCACTTGATGTAGTTAATGTTTTTTATATTCCATAATTTTTTTTTGCAGGAAGAGTGCTGTGATTTAACCTGATAATATTAATAGCAGCTTATGATCAAAGAGAAGAAACAGATAAACTGTTGATAAACTTACACATAAACCTCATTAATATTTTTAATTCTCTATATTGCAAGAAAGCAATGCAGTGTTTTGTGGGTTTTAGTAACTAAAGCTATTTAAAAAGATGTATTTTCACCTTCATCCATCAGAGAGATGCAAATGCAATATGGTGAGCTTAAGGTCTTTGTGGAGCTTGGAGGAGTGTAGAGGGAAGTGTTTAAAAACGAGACAGTTCTGAGAAATACTAAAAAAATGCATATGTATCATTCCAAGCTATGTATCTAAATACAATCTACGTATGTTCCTCCCCTCCCTCAAGCAAATATGGTGGGTTTTTGTGTCGTCAGAGGGTCTTTAAGTAGCTGTGTATCCCTGTACCTCTGTATTGAGAATTCTTCTACTCAGTCAGGGCAGGCTGGGATGCTTCAGTGCTGTGATAGCAATTATGAAATGCAGTCCAAAGAGGGAGAAGATAAAAGAAGAGAACTTGTACATTTTCTCGTGGGAGATAGGACCCAGAGCACAATGGGGAAGGCATTACAGTGATGCCAAACAAACTTCTGGGGCATTCAAGCTCAATTTAACCTCTACTAGTAACCCTGCTTTTGTGAAAATACTCCCCAGTGTAGCAGGGAGTAAGCCTGGCCAACCATATCTTCAGACAAGTTTGTTTTAGACGCTGGAATTGAATGTTAATAGATTAATTTGGAAATCTACTCAACCTGAAATTTCATTTAATAGAAAAAATGCAGAACCGTAATATGACTTATGCTGAAAATATTTATTTTTATAAACTTTTGCAGATGCTGCACCTTAGCAACCCTCTCGAAGTGGTGCATCTAAGTCTTGTATATCTAGGTTTCAGACTGTCATAGTGTGGTCCTGCATGACAGATATTGCCCCATGTTGTCAGAAACACGAGGTAAAAAGGCGTTTCTTGATGCCATATTATCAGTAAGTTGTCTCTGTCTTTTATAGGTATAGAGAGCCCTTTTTTTTAGTATTTCAGAAGCGCTGGAAGTTGATGCACAAAATTGTAAATACAGGGTTGGTTTTTGGTTTGTTTGTTTATTTTGGGTTTGGGGTTTTTTTAAGCTGCAAAACTTGACATCTGTCTCTGTTTCTGTGTGTCTATTTTTTTTTTCTACCTGAAAAGCCAGTAATTACATTAGGCCTAATTGCCCAAAGATCTCTTACATTATTTTTAAGAGTTGTTTTCTTTCTGTTGTGATGTACTTGAAGGTGAATATTTTTAATTATTATTATTTAGATATGCTTGGCCGGCGACAGCTTAGCTCATCCCGTTTGGTAGCTACCACTGTTGGCAATGAAAAGCAGAAGTAACTGTATGTCTCTTTTTAATACAGTAGCATCTTGAATCCTGATGTTACACCTAGATCATAAAATGAAACTTGGGAGAATTGTGGGTAATGAAGAAAAAGGAAATTAAAGTGAGAGAGCTCAGGAGTAAAAGAGGTGGATGGTCTCTTGAGGATAAGGCTATGTCATGAGCAGGAGGGAAGTGGATGTGGCAAAACAGCAAGAAGATTTACTTCTACGCAAACACCATATGCTTTGGAAGAACTCAACTCAACGGGTAGCTTGCAGAATTCAGGGGGTTAGTTTGGACATCTGAAAAACATGAGAGGGATTTTAATTCCCCTGAAAGCTTGACGTTATAGAACACAAGTCAATTACTAGAGTTAGTGTTGTGAGAAATTTGTACTCTTGTATCTCAGAAGAGGAGACCAATTGTGTTTTTCTGTGACATGAAGGAGTGGTTAGAAAATCTAAGTGCTATCACTCTTCATGTAGACAGGGCAGATTGACTTATGTTTTTGTCTAATCCTAGACAGATAGCAGAGCGTAGCATTTAAAATATTGACCATCATAACTGTATTCATAAAATCCACCAAAAAAATCTGTACAGTGCATACTTACATTTTTATTCCTCATTTGGCAGGTCCCAGGATCAGTATTGTCCTTGGTCCTATTTTCCAGTCATCCTTGTGGTTGATATTTACTATATTCTTCACATGAATATTTGGTAATGAGAAATACATTTCAGTGAAACTGCTGAAATATAACATTCTAAGTTAGGAGACTTACAAATAGGTTATAATTGTAGGTTTATATGTTTTTGAATTAATCTAAGTTTAATTTACTGTAACTCTAACATGCAGATAAAAGTAGTCTCCAAAAGAGTTAATAAGAATCAGTCTAGCAGCAATGTATTCATTTTTAGATAAGTATTATAGGTATGCTTTGTGTATGCGTTCTGGGCTGACCATATGGCTCAAGTGTTCATTAGTACTTTAGATATTTAAACACTTGGTACTAGTAGACACTGTTAAACATTCCTATATAAACATTGTCGTTGTAAATGTAGATGGAAAAAAAAGACTAGCTTCCAGGTTGCTCACTAAATGATTGAAATTAATCTAGTTGTGTGTTCCTTGCTGATGCTGCAATGTACTGTGAAGTTCATGTCATGATTACTGCTTGCCATTCAGTTGCTCTTGCTAACAGTGATGTAATTTCATCTTTCTGTCATGGAATCAGATACAACTACTTATTTTAATTGAGTTCATTGCTTGGTGTAGCTGAAAAGAGCTCCTGGTTTGATTGCAAGGAAGTACCTACTTTTTAAGATTTTTATTTTAATTCACTAATTTGGAAGTTCATTTTTTACTTAGTTGAGGCCTGAGTTATCCTGAGTCAAATTACACTGATATGGTATGTTTTTTCATACAGCCATTAGAAGCTCATGTCTTCTTACCCATTATTTGCAGAAGCTAGAAGTACTGCTCTAGTCTTATTTTTTCCTCATTATTGTCTTTTATTGAAGTTTTTCTTTAAAAAAAAAGTCTACCTGAAAGGTTTACTTTAAACTTCAAGACTTTAAAAACTACTTCCAAATTTTAGAAGTTGTCTGTGTTACTCATGAATAAGACAAATATCTTTATGCATTGCCTGTATGTGACATTGGAAGACAAGAAACATTTTTCTTTATGGCTATCAGTCATTTTTGTTTCATTTTTTTTACTTCTGAGTACAAAAATATTGATTCATTATCTTTTGGAGAGCACCAGCAGCTTTTTTTTCATTAATTGCATTTCTAGATATGTTGCTTTACAGTTAAAACAAAGTCTGGGTTCAAGAATAGTAGACTGGTTATCAACAGAAGATGTGACTGGCCTAAAGGTGAAAGAGACAATATTTTAAATGAATGACTGTAAACTAATTTGTGGTCTCATCTGTGACATTTGTTTACAGCATTATGTATATTTATTACAGCATGTTAGCAGATGTTTCAATAAGCTCATCAATGATGTGTAGACTTCCCTGCTACCGTCAGTTTTCCAGTTCAGAAAACCAGACCTTTTTGTTTTGCAGTGCTGGATTTCTTTACTCCCTTCCCCTCACCCCCAGTAAAAATACAGAAGTAAAAGTTAGTCTTTGTAATCCAGATTCATCATTATTTGCAAACCAATAGGAACCAGACATTATGTTGTGCCAAAATCACTTACAAAACTCAAGCTACTTTTTCACCCTGCTAATTTGATCTTTTATAAGTATCAGCAAGAAAAAGGAGAAAGTGAAATGCCACACGCGAGATGCACATACATGAGAAACTGCTGTAGGTAACAGTGACTGCAGATTTTTCAACGTAGGTGCTCAACCTTGAGAGTCAGTGCACTCGTTTGAAGTGCTGCTGTGGTAAGAAGGAAGATTCAGCTGTCATTTCAATGAATATCTAATTGTGGATTGATGGGGAAGCAGTTTGTAGAATCGATGCATGTTTAATAAATGATCCTGAATTAATTACTCGTATAGCATTATTGAGCTTAAGGCTACAGATTCAAGCACAGAAGTCAGAGGATGTTTCTGCTTGTAACTATTATCATCCTACATTCTTTGACTACAGGACAATGCACTGGTTTTTCGTATCATTTCTCTCTTTTGTTGTAGCAGCTGTACAGTGAGTGAGGCAAAATGTAGCAGGAATAGAAATAACAGTCTCATGACAAAGCAATTGGGACATTCTTTGAGAATTCTTTAAATAAGCTAAATTGGGTTTGCCAGAAAATAATCAAGTAAATTTAAAAGCAAGGTCTGAGGCAGACACCTGCATGAAAAGTTTTAGCCTAAGTATTGTTGTTCTTTTTGGCAGTGTTGCCAAAACTCTCCTTAAATAAAAAAATAAAAATAAAATTATATGTATATTCTTGTGAAAACTGGGATTGGATTAAGTGATGTGTGGTAAATGGAGACGTGAGGTATAGGGAGCTTGAATGCATGGTATATAGTCTTACAAGAAATTGATTTATTTATTTCAAAGGTCAGTAGATCTAAAGTTATTTTTAACAAATTACTAATACCTTGGAAGTTTATTGTGACTTAGACCTTAAATCTTAGTTTGAAACTGTGTAGCACACTGGCCCATTCCTCTTGAGTCTATGTGTATGTCAGTCTGAGTATTTCCGTGTTAGTTAATACCGGAATACATCTACTGTAAGAATTTTTTTTGTATGGATGGCACTAATTGGTTACTCAGAACTTTTGAAAATCAAACTACCTTCTTTCTCTTTTTCCCTCTCTCTAAAAGTATAAATTCAGAATTTTAAGCACAACTCTGTCTTTTTGGAAACTATCCTTTTTAATATTTTCTTTTTTGTTTACACCTTTCTCAAAATTCACCTATAAATTAAAGTCTGCAAGCTAACAATGAACATCATTTCTAGACAGTAAACACATTTCTAGAACCACCAAAGGCTGAGGTGAAAAGTAGGGTACTATGAAAAATAACACCAACATTCCGTGTTCTCACCGCAAAACCTAGCAAGCATCCTGCCCCTTAACTGTTACTCATTTGAACCTTGTGTGCATCACAAGGAAAAAGCTTTCTGGAAGAACTTAGTGGATACTTCTCTAAGGTTTGCTGTAATTTGACCAAATATGCACTTTAGAGAGAGAAGCTGTTAATTGTTGGGGACAATGCATCATGTTCTGCCAAGATTTCATGCTTTGTAGCTAGTGACTAAATTTATGGCACTTCTGAACAGCTTCACAAAACATTTCAGAAATATTTACATCCTGTTTTTACCACTTCAAACATTTTATTTTGATTTTTTGAAAAGCACAAAGCTCCTAGTTTTAACTTGCAATCTTGTTTTATTTTTCTTTTATTTTTAGAATGGCAGGATTTTAAAAAAAATCTAATTGGGACATCTTTTACTTTGTTTTGTGGTTGTCGTCTTCTCACGCAGAAAGAGTGGTAAGCACTAAATAGAATCTCAGGTTTTATAAATGTAGAGAAGAGGTTTTAGTTTGGATTGTGATTTGTGAGATGTAGGATTTTAATGTGGTAGTTGTGGTGTATGCATTTTAAATACGAGTCTAGAATAGAATTGAAGTTGATAGTCATAAAGTATTGCTTGATTATTAAAACACTTCTTAATAGATACATACCTATAAATATAGTTGCCTTTTGTTTATTTCATAACTATTGCATCATTCATTTTTATGACTTTTATGAAACAATAAATAACAAAAGGTTTATAGCTGAAATGAGATCTTCCTCTTAAACTCTCCGCACATTTTAAGATAATTTAATCTTTGTTCTTGTCCTCTTGACTCTTCTTTTTCACAATACTTGTTTTGACTACACCATTCGTTACATTGCTTTAGAAAAGGACTAAATTTAAAAAAATAGTGAAAGTGTCTCCCTAGGAATTGAAAACCTGAATAAATTACAGACAACATATTGAATAGAACAAAATTAGTGATACTTTTATAATCTGTACATTGGCATTTTCAGCTGCCCTGCCTTTTTTATTTTGGATTTGAGACCACTGCTTAGACTTTAATTGTATGACATTACTTATAAATTTGCAGTTGTATTTCAATTATACCCAGAAGAGAAGTGTCTTTGGCTAACCAAATTCAGCCCATGTTTATACTGTCAGACAAAAAACTAGGCTTTCTTATATATCTAATGAAACTTGCAGTGATACCTGACTGCAGTGGTCTTACCGGTGTGACCATACAGCTCTTACATGTCTAGAGGCACTGTTTGGGTATTTGAATCACTTGCAAAATAATGGATAAATTGGATGGTAATTTAGACTAAAAATCTGACAATGACAACAGCTAGGTAATGGGACATAGAAGGATACATTATAGGAGAGAGAGGAAAATATAAGAGGACATCCTTATGTGGCAGAGTACTACAGGAGAGTGAAAAATAGAAGCTGAATAAATGAAGAGGCAGCTCGGCCACAATATAATTTGTGTGGTGATTTTATAGAAATTCAAGCTAAGTTCTAATTGATGCAGTCCACTGTGGTTGCAATACTTTTGTCCTGAGTAGATTTACAAAACTTAAGTTTAGACTGTCTTCATTATTGTTTTGTACCCATTCTTTCAAAATTAAGATTTTTCTCTCCAGGAGCAGAGACTCCTTTGTTTAGGACAAGATGTTGTGTATCAGAAAGATACAACACTTTCTGGACAAGGAATACTGAAAGTGCAAGGCAGCTTTTCTACTTTCACTCAGTTACAAGTGCAAGGCTTATAGAATTTTTTTTTTCTTTATTCTGTACTAACTTCTGTGGCTTGTGTAACATGTACAGTAAACATGATCTTGGACAAATGCCTAGTTAACACTGTTTTTACAATCATCTGATGCATTGCACCTTTCTGTATTTGCAAAATGGGCTGCGTAAGCTTAGATGATTATTATGATTTTCAATTGATCTCGATGTTGAAAAAGAATTTGTGAAGAAGACTGTTTCTAATGCTGCTTTTTACTGCATTTTGTTGGAATATAGAAGGAATGTATTGTTCAGTTTTTTTCTTTTACTACATAGTTGTGACAATACTTTTTTTTTTCTTTTAGCTACTGGCCATTTCTTTCATCGAATGTGGCCTGAAATTATGGTATATATGGAAATATATATTAATTTGGGGACAGGAAAGAAATTTCTCATGACGACTCAATTCTTCATAGGGCGTGTTAATAAGTAATTTCTAATTTATTGACAAAATCCTTCCTTTATTCAGCAAATTCTTGTTTGCTGCTCTGATGGCAGATCCAGACCTTCATTTGAAACAGGCTAGGAGTGACCAAACTTGTTGAACACTCAGATCAATCCATTTTCGACATGTAGAAAGGAGAAGCTTTGAGAAGGGAGGTTTTACTGTACGATCTCCAGAGATCCCTTCCATCTTCACCCACCCTGTGACTCTGTGAAGGCTTCTTGTATTTCCTGCTTAGATGAAAAAGCATAAGAAAATGCAAAACAGGATCCTGCTCAGTATTGCTGGATACTCATTTATTCTACATTACTGCATAAAGTTTTCTGATGATTGTTTCTTTAGATACAGGTATAGGTAGGTGGCTGCAGGCATTTTGAGTACAACCTGCAGTGGACTGGCCTGAAGTGCTGCAAAATCCTGCAGGCAGCAAGGTGGAGACTTTGAGCTGGATGTAAAAATACCTGTGCTAACTGTCCCAGTTGTGGTGGAAGCTGGCTGTGGTACCCTACATTCTCACACTGCTCTCCATGCAAATAGAGAAGGTGGCAAGTAGGAAGGAGCCTCTGGTCTCTCTGGCTGTGTTTGTCCTTTTGAACTTACAGTGTAAGTGACAGGCTGGAAAGCAAAAGCAAATTGATGGAAAGATGCATTGTGCTTAAGCCTTCCCCAGAAATATTTCTTGACTATTCTTTACAATTTCGGAGTGACGATTCTTTAACTTTCTTATATACTTTCTACTCAGGCAAATTATCCATATAGCTGGAAAGGAAGTCTTTCCAGCTATATAGATATGGACACTAAATCTCCCTTACTGCAAATTCATCTATTTATTAACTTTTACTGTGCAAAGTGGTCATAAGTACAGATCTCTTTTATAACACTCTTCTGAATATATCAAGATGTGATGTGTCCTTGATCATCTCTTTTATTCTAAACAAATTATTTTTTCAATTTTTTAATAAATCATGTTCTGTGAATGTTACATCATGCTGCTGCTGCTTGTGCCTGAACTCCTTTCAGTTTGTCTACATTTGAAGTAAAGTAACTGAAATTGGACACAGCTGATGCCTCACTTCTACCACAAAAAAAACCCAAAACCCCAAACAAAACACCTCCAAGTGTCTTGTATACAGCACTCCTGTTAATGCACTAGAGAGGGCAGCATCATCCCACTCTTGATTCAACTTGTGGTCTGCAGTAGGTTCAGAATCCTTTCCTACAGATTCAGAGGGGTCAGCTCTTGAGTGAACATTTCAGGATTAAATTTCTTTCAGTACTGCAAAAGAAGGCATGTGGCATGGTTCCTTTGTTGGTGATGGTTTTGTTTTTTCTTTCCTCAAAATGGAAACCATTTTTCATCCTGTAGCAAAGGAAAGGGAGAGGGAAACTATCTACATTTGAAATGCTTGATATTAGAGTTTTGAGACATTGATCGTTTTCTTTGTTTTTCTTCCCGTTTCCTCTCTTCTCCATTCCCCCTCACCCTCACCTCCCCAAATCTGTGACACTGAAAAAGAGGAGATTAAAGAACAGCATAAAGAGCTCTGCAGAGACTGACTGCAGAGGTCACTCTTCTATAGAGAAAAGAAATCTTAAGACTTTGGGTTTTTTCCAAGCAGAAAATAAAAAAGAGTTTCAGGAAAGAGTGCCATAATGCAAATCTTTCCATTGGAAAATCTCTGAAAAGAACAAAAACTGGCTTAGGAAGATCAGAGAATTCTTCGTTCATTTTATGGGAGCAAGGATGGCTCTTTAGTCTTGGGGTCAGAGCTTATGGAGGAGAATACAGCTTTTTTTTTTTTTTCTTCTCCCCTAGGAACATTTGAATCTATTCCTTGGATTTTATTTCAGATCATGTTTCCCAAAGAAACATATGAATAGGAATGAATACATCGACATGTAAATCTACCATACTTGTAAGAAATTGTCATTAAAAATAATAAGCAGAGCTATAACTCTGCTATAAGCAGAGTTTCCAGAGCATCTAGTATTTTCTGCATCTTGTGCAGATTTCATTTATTGTGGGTAAACGATCCTCTGTGGCAGGAACCTTGGAAAAATAAAAGTGACAAAATGTGTGTGTGTTCTATGGACACTGCATGAGAGAGGGAAAAAGCAGGGAGGGTGGAAATTGCTAGTGTAAGTATCTTGTCTGGATTGCACTTCAAATGCCATATAAGTAAAGTGAAAGCAGTAGTACAGATTTGTTAGCCCCAGTATGCAATTGACTTATGTGCATCATTGTATTAACTTTCCAAGATGCTTTTCCATGAAAGACCAATGTTTAGGAAACAGTGGTTACAAAGCATATGTCATTTTTAGCCACTTGCATTTGTACCGACCAAGTGGCTGAGACATGTCGGTGTAAGTATTATTTGGTCTGGGTTCCTCATCAGAAGCTTCTGATGAAAAAGGTCACTTTAGAACCCAGCCGACATGAATAAGGCACAATGGTAAGTAGTGGTTAACTTGGTCTGGATAAAAATTAAATGTAATGGTGTTTGGATTTTTCGTTAAACTCACAGTAAGATGGTACACCTCCTAATATTTAGCTTGTTGCTGTCTCTGTGGCCACGAGCATAAGATTGTGTGAAGATGTAAAATTGCTCATTTTTTACGTGAATGCAGTCCTTTTACTGAACACCCAAGTAGCCTTATTTTTGTTTCCCTCTTAGAAACTCTTTCAATTTCCTATCCTTTAAATCTTGTTATCTAGCTATAATCACTTTAGAGACTAGTGTTTAGGGGAGGATAAGGAAACAATGGCATTGTTATTCTTATGAGAGTAAAATTGTGTTAAGAAGCAATATGGTATTTATTGCAAAAATAAACTCGGTTACAGGAAATTTCCCCTCTTCCCCCCAAAGCTTTTGCCCACTTGCAAAACAGATTTAAAATAAATTAATTAATTAAAATATAAAGCAAACAAACAAACTGACATATGCCTCTGGCACTCTTTTAGTTTCAGATGAGTTATGAAATTCCAGATTGAATGCAGCTTCTTTTCCAGAAAAATCTCTAGCTATGCTGGTTTAGAACTTGTAATTTATCATTAGTAACAGCTGCCAGGATCCAAATTTTCATATGCCCTGAAAGGTGCATGTTAGGTTTTTTGAAGGTTAATAAGAGGTGTTTTTCTCTTCAGTCTTCATGCTCTTTCATTAACGGCTATGAAAACACTCTAGCCTGAATGACCACATGGAACATACTTAAAACAATGGTGAACAGACTCTTCCTCATGGTACTATTCTGCATTTTTAGTTTGCAAAATGGTGTATTACTAGTCTGTCTCTCTGAAAGCAGTATCTATTTTAAAAATCAGATCTTTGTTTTTTTAATCCTTTGCTCTCTTTGGTGACACGTTGTTGGACATCCCATCAGGATGGAGTTAAATGCTTTCCGTACAAAGTGGAAGAGAAATACTATTTTTCTTTACCTAAGTTTATTTAATGGAGAGTATTTATGGATCCATCATGTTCAGCAGGGTAGGCTAATTCTGAAACAAACTAGAATTTTCACTTTTGGGGTAAGCAATGCTTTTCTCCAATTTTTTCCCCCCATTTTCCATGGTTCTTTTAAAAATCCTTTGCCTGAAGAACAGCATTGTCCTTAACTCCCCTCTTTCAACTCGAGTTCATTGTCAGATCTTAACCTGCTATTCCACTGTCACAAGAGCTTCTATTACTATTTCTGAAAACAGTTGTTCTCATACTGAATCGGTCCTGCCTCCGGAGGGCCTGTCTGACCGGTGCCGCTGCCCGGGACAGTTGGTTGCTGCGGGCAGTGACGTTGCCATGACCTTGCTGTGTACGTTGCCGAGGCCGGACGCCTGAATGCTGCCGCTGCCTGGTGAGTTGGCTTCAGCTAGCAAGCAGGAATATTTGCTCTCGTCTACAGTAGTTGCTGTCACAGACCCCTATATTGCTTCCAGTGGCAGCATGTAGATTAAATACTACTAATAAAACCCGCAAAGTAGGAAAGCTGCATGCATTTTAGTTGTTTACTAGTAATTGTGTTGCAAAGATTTTTCACCTCCTTCAAAAGCAAGTTGAAATAAGCTCTTTTTTAGGAGTTGCTAAATATTACAAATTCAGAACATGTATGATGGCCCCAATAATGGAATGATTTTGGTTTATGAATCCTGGTTTATGGTAATTATTTTTGTTACCAGCTACTGTGTGCACAATAGGGTCCACAAGGCTATTATCCAAATCTTGGCCTTGAAAGTTTGTATTTCTTCACAGAAACTGACAGCAGAGATTTCATATGGGTTTCTATTATGACAGCTGCTACACTTATGGTTTCTTTTTGTGAAGCCTTGCCATTTTGAACAATACCTTATTTTTCAGTTCTCAAAGTTTTACTCAACAGTGGATATTTAAGAAGTTGTTGTTCAGCTTTTTGTATGAACTGTGCCATTCCCAGGGGAGAAGAATTGGCTGGTATATCAACACCGTATGTATTACTCCTGCTGATTCATTAGATCTAAAATAGTTCAGATGTTGGAGTAATGCTTCTCATTGCTAATGCGCGTATGTTCCGGAACCTACTCTGAAAGAGAATAATCTGGAAACTTTGATATATATTTTGGAGATTGCTTAGTAGAGTCCTCCAACCTTTTCCCATTTTAAAAAGCCTCACACTTTTTAAAATTCATTACCAAAGTCAGATTTCAACCCCCCTGCCCCAAGTTATTCAATATGTGTTATTTTTGTTAATGTTATTCTGGTTTAGTAATCAGATTCAAGAGTTCCTAACACATATATTGAAATAAGTAATTTTCTTTTCATTTGGGTGGCTAGTGGGATAGCATTTAATTGTTTTCATAGCAGAATAATAAACTGTAGAAACTAAGGCCATGGTACTTTAGTGTATTTACCGCCACAACTTTTATGGCTACATATTTGAATGTTTATGCTAATTATGTGATACACTTCGGCTTATTCAAGACAAAGTGTTATCTAAGGTAAAAACTAATAGGTGTAGAACGAAACTGAAAGACATCTCCTAGCTGGGTGGTACAGTTATATGCATCTTTACTCTAGTTAGGTGGTTTAACTTTGCTGTTGGTACTAGATGTTTGACCAGAATCTATACTCTGAAGACAATGAACCTTCTAATATTTGGTCTCTTTTCAAAGTCTACCCTCCTTTTTATTAGTGTCTAAGAGTTATCTGTCATCCTAAGAGTTTTCTATGACACTTCCTCTGACATTTAAAGAGCAATCTTATTTCCTAATTGTCATTGTATTGCAATCCTTATGTAAGCCAAGCCAGTTTTGTTGCTAATGTAAATAAGCTTTCCATTCCCTGAAATTCCTAGCATCCTTTTCCTGTTCTTGTGCCAACTTGAATCATATTTCTTGCAAATGGATTGCCAGATTTGCATGTAGCAGATCCGATGAGGTCTTACCGGTGTCCAGTGCTGTGGCTTGCAAAGTGTTCCAGCAATTTAGTAGCTGCGTTCCTGCTCTCATCCTGATGAATCCTTTTCTCCAAAGTAGTAAAACTTGCATGATCTTCTGCAGTCAGTTTGTCTTCTCATCCCCTAGCAATTTGAACCTATTATTTGTTTTTTTCTAAGTTTGGAAAAAAGAGCAGAAGTATCAAAGATAATTTATTTCCTGTGTATTTCAAGTGCAGGACAAAATAATCCCTCTAAATTCTTGACTAAATGGAAAGTTGCAGAATGAGCTCACATAGTATCTGACAGAAAGAGTTCATATAAGAAAGAGAAGTCATAAATGCCTCAGTCTTACCTGGGCAACACAAGTGTGTGCACACAGGTGCACAGTACATTAAGAACCATACTTAGTTATTATCGGTTCATTATTTTTTCAAGTTTTAGTTTCTCTATTTCTTCAAGAAAATTACTTAATCACTCAACAGCATGAAAGATCTGTTTTCCTCCTTTGATTGCCATACAAATTCTTAAATATTCTGATTGTTTTCCTGATCTGTCTTAAAGAAATCTCAAGCTCTTGCCATTCAAGTCCTGAACTCTTCAGTAAGGTTTCATTGTTTTTATCTTACATGTTACAGCATAGGAGCTCTAGTTGAACAGACCATTTACATGTGCTTAACTTTGCATCTGTGATACTTCTCTTGTCTTCCATGAGACCACTCAGGTATTTAAAAGTGGATTTGTATACTCTGTTGGATTGGAGCAACCAGGATCAAGAGATAAAAAGTATTGCATCTGCCTCAAAATTGCATGGAGATTTATGTTCAGATTTTACATTTTCTTAAACAAACAAAAGTTAATCCATTGATCACCTCAGTGGAGTAATAAGAATAACAACATATGCTTTCTGGGTTTTTGTTGGGGTTTTTTTGGTACTCTTGTTGGTACTTAGGATGGTAATAGTACTTCTGTACCTGAAAGCAAGAGAGACTTGGATGCCAAATGCATATGCTTCAAAGCAGCTTAGGCTCAGCCAAATTGTTAGTCTAAACAAATGACAATATTAAACAGATACATACTTTGATAAAAGTAGCTGTTCTGCTAGAAGTGATGCGGTGTTAAAAGCTGTAGTTAATATACAATAGTATTGCTGCAACAGAAACTGCATCTGTTTAGTCCTTGCACATTCTGGCACTTTTCAAGATGATCTTCTGAAAGTATACCAAGCATTTGCCATATTTCCAAAAAAAAAAAAAAAAATCTTTGAGTTACATCTCTCTTGACAAGTTTCCAGTTGTGTGTGAGATTCCATTGACTCATCAGCCCTGCAGAGACTCAGTTTCCCCTCCTGAAACTTCTGAATGAATGAACAATGCAGGTGACTTTTTTGTTTGGGTTTTTTTTCATCTTTTACTCTAATAAATAGATCAGCAAAGTCCACTTTAAATCTATTGGAAAAGCAGTGTAATTAAAGAAGACAAGCTATTTACTGAAATGTAATTGAAGCTGTTTCCTTGAAGAATAGACAAAAGAAGTTATTTTTGGTCTTAGGAAAACAAGCAGTGCGTGAGGCTGGCAATTTTACAGAAGTGAAGTTTGTGAACAATAGTATTACAAAATTCCTCTTACAAGATAAGCATTAAGACATGTTAGCACATCTGTCTTTCATGGATATTGTAATGCTTAGGGAAAATTTAAGCATAAATCTAAAATCAGTGGTTTAGATTTGCCATGGTGATAATAGTACCACAAGATGTGTGCCTTACTGTCTTACTGAGGGGAAAGTGGACTAACAGTATAGCAGTTTCTGAGTTACTTTAGATTTAAAAATATATATGATGTCCTCTAAATTTTTTTTTAATTATTCTTAGCATTCCTTTGTTTTCTTTATTCTTAGCATTTTGTACCGTTAAATGATATTAAAGATACTGAAAACTGGATTGTTGAGTAATGTAAATTTACCTCACCTTTATGAAGCTCCTATGTTCAGAGATAAAGTCTTTCTTTAATATATATACAAATCAAGATCACTTTTTTTCCTAATTTCGAGCACTTAAATTGGCTTACACTCTGCTCTTCAGCATGTTGTAGGTCCCATGGTTCTCATGAGATATTTTATTCAAATCTGAACTGAGGCTGGAAGACAAACTATAATTTAACTTTATTGTGTAATGTTATAAGAAGCTGAAGCAGATTGAGTACATAAAGTACTAGCATGCTACTTGTTCCTGAAAAAGATATCTCTCTGGTTCTGAAGAGAAAGGTACAACTGGTTGCAGATCCAAAGAAGTTCACCTGTGTAGAAGGAAAGGTGTGACTGATTGATGTGTGTTATCATTTAACTTTTCCCTGGACACCGACTGCCTTTCTAAGGATGTTTTATAGGAAGGGATATAAGTACGGTGATTGACAAAATTAAAATGGAGGAGAGCCAAGAACTCCTACTAAAAGTGTACCCTGCCCAAGTGAGAAATACTTGTTTCTCTTCAGCCTGAGTTCCTCTGGAATCCCCTTTGCAATTCTCCCGAGCAGCTGCAGAGGCGCGTGGCTGATGGCAGCTGCCTTTGGCTGCAATCCTGCTGCCTAGGAGAATGTCCGAATTTGTGGGATGAAACCGGAGGGGCACTATTTCGTAAATACAGTGCTGTTCCTGCCTTGGCAAGCCTGAATGTCCCCTTCTGTACAATTCCTTACTCTTCCTTGCCCACTCCCAAGCCTCCACTGAGTAAACTCACGCACTGGGATTTTCATCTTTCTCCGAGCCATATGGTGCTGTGTGTTGCTATGCTGGAGTAATAAATGATGAATCAAGTTGTTTTGCATGGAAGCTTTTTAATAAAGGTGAATTTTAGACTATCATGCAAGAATGCAGTCACCAAATCTCCTGAGGATCACAGGAGACTAAGCGATGTAGAAATGTCAACAGGACAGTAGATATGGCCGTAAATAGACAACTTTACTTATATCTTAGGAAGATGGTATCATGCAAGTAAAAGAGAAGTACTCTGGGAGTAAATTTCCCCAAATTGGATGAAAGAACAAGGGAGCGAGAAAAATAATCAGCATTTCCTTAATAAATTACATTTTGATGAGGAATTTTGCATTTTTATTAGTGTACCTTGTGTGACCTACAAAAGGACAGTAATCTTTGTGAGAGATGAGATTCAGTAGGCACCATTATGTGTAATTTTTTTCTAGAATTGTGCCCCTTGTAATACTACTTTCCCTAATGCCATTTTATAATGGTAATTAAAAAAGTTTTCTGGAAACTCTGCAAAAGTTATAGTTTGGATCAAAGTACCATATTTTACAGGAATTATTCTTCTTATAAATCTCATTTGAAAGTTCAAGGATGCTGCATCCTGCTGAGCCATTGGGTGTTTCTATTTTCAGTACTTTGTGTGCTACTTGAGTCATATTGATTTCCAAATACTATAAAACTGTACAAAACAGGAAGAGTGTAATAGCCTTATACAGTAGCTGAGATGTTGGGTTTTTTTCCTAATTAAAGTATTTATTAAAATTGAACAGGAATAGCTCAATGTAAAAAGAAGCTGCATTTTCTCTGCAACCCAAGCTACTGTTTGAACTGTTTCCAATTGTTTCTTGTTATTGTTCAAGTGTAAGCCTTATCCACTTTTGAAGAAAAGTAAGGGAGAAACTTTCTTTTTATGTCCTTTCAAAAAGTAGGAACATGCAATTTGTGCAGGTCAGAAGAGATGAAGTTTAACAATAACGAATTGTTAAAGAAAGAATAATTTTCCTTGTGCCTGTGTTATTGTTCTGTCTGATCTATTTATCTGCATATCATTTTAATAATTAATATTCTGGAATGCTAACTTGCTATAATTAAGCTACTTTTTATTTCAGTTACCCTGAATGTTCTAAAATACAAAACTTGGATAGACTTGTGGTTGTGAAATAGTACTGGCAGTTCACATTTACTTTTTTTTTTCAGAGTGAGCATGCCTGCAATATTTTTATTTTTAAAGTAAGTTGAGAAATACAGCAACAGCATTTTCTGCTTCTTATATATACAGGTACAATACTTCCCCTTTTCTTACGCAAAAAAACCCAGAGTACCTGTTTGGTACCCCTCTGGAGGTTTTAAGTTCTGAGACTTGATGGTTCCAGGTAGCTGGTTGCTTCCTAAGAGTGATCAACAGTCTGCCAGATTTCCTGCACACACATTAACTAGTCTGGTGGAAATCGTCCAGAAGGATTTATTTTTGTGCTCTTACGAGACTTTACTCATTTCTTCCCCTCGTACACACGCGCCTGTGCCTTTCTCTGAAGGACAGGGACAAACGTCAGAGGCTGAAGCCGGCACCATCAGTGTGCAGCTCCCTCCCGTACCGCAGAAGGCCTACCATCTGCACGGTCCCCACACTGGGAGGGAGAGCTGGGCTCGCATGCAGTGTTCTCTGTTTTGGCTAACAGCATTTTGCAAATGTCCACTCAGCCTCTGGTTTTCATGAACAGCTCGTACAGATCATGTGTGGCCGTAGGCATGCCTTTCGGATGTGAAGGTGTGCACCTAAAGGCACTGGCTGTTGGCAGTTTCCGTCCCGCAGACATACCCTTTATTACTAGTTATGAAATTCTTGGTTTGAAGGAGGAAGATATCAGTGAGAAGGTTGTATTTGTCAATGTAAAGACTTTATTAATCTGGGTGGTGCAGGATGGTTTGGACCTTGCCCAAGCCTTGATAAGGTGACTGGGTTATTTCTGTAGTTCCTTGTGAACTGTAGCGGCAGTGGCTTATATACAGGCAAATCTCAGTGTAACTTCAAGCATGGGTAAGTGTTAAGCAATTTGCCCAAAACTGCATAATGAACTTGCAACAGCAGAATATGAAGTCAGAATTTCACAAGGCCTGCCTCTGTCCATCTTCCTCTCATACTGCTGGTTCCTGCTCTGTCATAACCTTTTAAATGCAGCCGTTTTCCAAACTGATCCTTTGCTGTTCTTGCATCCTCTGCTTTTCAGTTCCCTGTACCTTTACTAAGGTCTGTCTTTCTGGGAAGATATCTCAGGAGTGTCAACCAGGCTGTCCTGAGCAACAGAGAAGTGGGAGGATGATGTAAGGGCAGTGAAAGGAGTAATTAGAGTATTCTGTATTCAGAAGTATCTCCTCAAAGAATCCAAATAAATGGATAGGAGGATTAGGCCTGTGAATTAAGGGTCTGCCAGGAAATTTGTTGATTTGAAGACCAAGGAAATAAATGAATAAAAGCTTCAATAACATGGGGTTAAGATTATTCACTGGTGCTCTGTACTTTTTGAGGATGTAGAGAACAGCTGAGACAAAGCCTGTAGAAACCAGAAAGTGCATGATTTAATGTGTTCAGCTTCCACTGTGGGATTTTAATTCTGCTTTCTGGAATGATGCTGCGCTGTATCTTCACATTCTCATGCACAGCCCCTGCAGGTGCCCTGACAGCTGTGGGCACAGAACACCTAGGCTTTGTAAGGCAAAGCCCTAACATGTCCTTCTTTCCCTGGCAAAATTTGGATTTTTAAATAGGTATGGCAAGCAGGGGCTTTTCCCAGCACTGAGCTTACTCATCACAAATTACACCAGACTTGCCTGGAGTTTCATTCTGAGATGCTCCTTTCATTTACCCCTCGCTATACTTTCAGGATTCATTGTCATATATGCCAGTAGGCTATTAGTAATTCCATGACACGAAGGCATTTTTGTTCATCTCTAGGGAACCTTTGTAGCTGAATCATTCCCACACAATCAATTCAGTTCAGCCCTGAAAGGAGGCATTCTTGATTCCTTGGGATAAATATATACTCTTTTCAAATCACAAGATGCAGCTCTTCCAGGCTGCTCTCACTAATAACTCCACTGGTCGCCACACTGAGTGTTAACATAGTGAATGCAGCTGGAGTGTTTGCAAATATGTGCCGGAATGTAAATGTGTGAATACGGCATAAACAATAACACATTGTTCTAGTTCATTCACATATCTATTCATGTATCTTGTTGCAATTTTCTGGCCCCTGAGAACCATCATCTAGTCTGGCCTCTTGGCTATCCTTCCTGTATGGGTTTCTCAGATGGTAGCTTTCTTCAGGAGTTCATCTTTGAGCTCCAAAGAAATGAAAAGATGGACAACCTCTACTAATTGCAGAGATTTTCCTATCTGTGAACCCTTGTCACTGAACCGTTCCCAGGGACTGTTGGCAGTTCCCTGACTTCATAACCGAGGTCATGTTGCAAGGGTGGTAAGTACATTATTTTTCATTGCCTAAGGCACAGTCTAAAAGCTTCTGAGACACCACTGGCACACTTGAACTGCACTAAGCTTTGGGACATTCAAAACATAGAAAGAGTGGGTTTTTCCCATTATTTTTTTTTCCACCTTCACTTTTCATAGGAAGACCTGGAAGAGACCACTAGGATTATTCGAATAAAGCTTTTAGGTTCAGGCGTAAAATTGCTGAAGTTCTTTTACTTTGTTCCTGTGTACAAGGCTCAGCAAGTCCTTGCAGGCTGTAATTCAGATGGAGAAGCATCTATGAAGAAGGAGTTAGCACATGGGGTGCCTTAAGGGAAATCTTAAGAGTAGCAATTCAGGAAGAATACCTTTGTTGAACCTGAGTTTTGAGTACACGGTAATGCCAAAACATAACAGGGGTTTGAATATTAACTTTTGGACTGTGTTTTCCAGAGTCTCAAATATGCTCTTTCTCTGTTCGTTTTCTGTATGTGATTGAGCTGTGTTTTGGGAGAGCCATAGTCTCTAAAGCTTTAATATTTTGTATTACTTTATCCGTGGTACTTTGCAGGCTTATTATGAGAACGACGCTTGCCGATGCTCTCTATTAACTTTCATAGTTATCCTTACAAACAGTAATTGATCTTTTGGTGAATTTAAATATCCTTCTTCAAAGGCATGCTGGGAGATTTTTTTCTGTGGCTGAGTGATAATCTTTATTGTATTTACAACTTTTAACAAAGCTCTGGTTTCTCAGCTAATTAAATTGTGGGGGGGGGTTTCTTTCTTTTTTCTTTTGATAGAAGTATTTTCATCTTTAATGCTTTTTCACCTCTTGAGATATTTTGAAAATTAAAATGATAATATAAAAAAGCCACAAGAAATATGTTATCCAGTCATGGTTTAGACATTTGTAATGAATTCTTGAGCCTCAAGTGAGAATATATCAAGAAAAGTTTAATTCACTTAACCAGAACGATGAAGGAAGTTTGTTCAGCATTATACTTCATTTTGACACAATTCTATTCACATTTTAATAGAATTAACTCATGATCTATGTACCCATGAGTTAAGATTGTATTAATTTCCACTTCTTTATTCCATTTGCTGCATTTCAAATACAACATTTTAAGAGCAGCTGTTGAGGGGTACTACATCATGCTCCTATTCTGTTATCCCCTGAATGCTGCAATATAGATTGCATTAGCAGAACTTACTTTATTTGAAATAGTGTCTGAATATATTATTTTAGTAGCATATACGTGTTTCAGAACATATAAAATTTATACATTCTTTTAAGTCATTGCAATGATCTATACTGTCAAGCTGGGTCAAGTTAGCAGAAGTTTTTTGAAACTTTTTCTGAGATCTGTGAAGAAATACACACTGTATTTTCTTCTTGATCCGGCATTTTTTTCTATCACTATATTAAAAAATTTAAAAAATGCACAGTAAACACTGTTTTTCCTAGTGCAAATGTGAGTTCTGTTTCCCTAACTTCTATATTGTTATAATGATCACTTCTACATGGATTCACTAATCTGAATGTTTTGACAACAAAATGAACCAAAGTGTTTTAATTAATAGGCTTTAGGACCTTTTCACTATTCTGTCCTCAAAGTTGTAAAGTGGAAGGGTTTTGCTGGGTTTTTTTTAATTAGGATTTTTTTTTTTTTAATCTTACAATACATTTCTCCTGTGAAATGCCATTTTGTTCTGTTGATAAATGAAATGTTCTAGAAATTTCTTAGCTGGAGTCATTTTGCTTTGTCAGGCTAAATACTTTGCCCTGTCAGTGTGCTCTTCATTCTCCTTGATGTTCAGTGTTTTGAGGAGAGGCATGGCAACTAAGGCAGCCATGAACTTCACAAAGTAGAGATAGGTTACTTTGAGATTTCCAAATTGGGCAGGGCATCAGGGTTTTGGTTCAATCCAGTGGAATGCTTGAATTTTAAGGATTGAATTTTTATTTCTTTTTTGATGAATTATTACAAGAGCTGGCTCATCAGTAAAAGGATGAAGGGGTTCCCTTTCTGGAAGTTGTTTTTGAGAAATTTAGGAGGGAAATGGGACCTTTACAAGTTGGAGTGAAGTCTGCTTTTGTTGGAACTGGGGGAATAAGATTTTTTTTGGTGAGCAGCTTTGCTGAATGACAGGAAATAGTTACATCATATTAGAGGAAGGGTGCCAGAAAGCAGAGCTTTATGTATATGGGCAAAACCGTATTGATAAAGGCTAAACTATGATAGAAAAGAAGGGACTTGGTATTGAAATGTTTGAGATAGGTTGCTCTTTGTCACTGCATTTGAGGTAAGTATGCTTGCTAAGGACAAGAATCCCTATGGTATAAATAAGAGTCTGTTGTAATTTGAGAGGCAGAGGGTTCTTTGTGATGGCCCTGGACTCTGCAGTTCATAGTAATAAATATACTATTCTTGATCATACGACAGTGATATGGTGAAAAGTTTTTCACACCTGTCTTGCAGAGTGAGTTCTTTTACAACTAGCTAGAATTAATTGTCCTTCTGCAATGTTTCTTCTCTCCAGTGAGGCTAGAATTGAAAATATTCAAATATCAACCCCCAAAATAAATCAGTCTATATCCGGTATCTGAATTTCTTCCAAAAGGAGTCTGAATATTCCTTTTCAGTGTCTGGAGAGTATAGGATGGGACAAGCAGTGAAGAGACCACCGCTCCTGTTGGTTGTTTTTTTAATTCTGGGTGGTTAGCATATGAAGACTGTGCTATGATACAGGCTGTGCGTAAGCTGGTGGGAGAGGGAGACTGCCTGGCGTGTGGGATAAGCAAGTGTACCTGAGCCTCAGGCACGCGTCATGCTTTGTAGAGTGTGTAGAAATGTCCTGATGGAGACCAAGCCATGTCAATGTGAATGTGCACAATGCTTTAATGGTTGTATTTTTCCTTTGTTTTCTCAGAGAAAGAAGAAAGACTTCATCCATTTTTACAGTCTTTATTCATGAATTTTTAGGAAAAATATACTCTGATCAGCTATGACCTAGGCAGCATACAGGAATGTTCTCATCCATTTTATGGATTTGGAGGAAAAGGAACTGAAACTGAGGGAGACTTTGAATTTTAACACAGCAAAAATATTCAGCAGTTTTTAGCGAGTGTGTGCTTTTGAGCTGCTTTACTCAATTTGATAAATTATTAACAGATGACTGCAAATTCTAGCCAAATTGCTTTTTTAAATGCATCATTACTGGACACCTCACCAGCTTCTCATCCATTTCAGCACAGTGTACTTCTACTACATTTCAAAGCTTATTTTACTTAAAAAACCACTTTATTTTCCCTGGTTTACTGACTGCTCAGAAAATAATGATTTTACTACTCTTTTAAACCATTTTATATGTTGCTCCCATTGCATCAGATACAATGTTTAACTATAAGGCTTTTTTCCTGCTTATCTGGTCCATTTTATATGATAATGCCTAAAGTAATCTATTATTTAATGAATAGTTGTTTATTAATCTACTTTCAGATTCTGCCCTTCAAATTTGGTTGCTGGATATTTCATACAGAATGGCTCAGGATTTCTGGTTACAACACGTCATAGTATATGTAATGCCTTTTGCTACTTAAATGTTTTAACTGCAGTGTAAGTAAAAAACAGACTAGATTTTGCGTCCAAAACCAAATTTTATTTGGCAAACTGGTTCCCTTGGGGGATACCACAGTTGTAATTCAACCCACGGTATTGGAGAGTAGGAAATCAAGTCCCAATAGAGGAAAAAAAGAAAAAATACTACTTTTTTAAAACATCTTCTTGTATATTATTTTTCACTTACTTACAAAACCCACCAGCAACAAAAACGAAAAACAGATACTTACCGTGCTTTGTCCTTTGTTTCAAAAGACGGTTGTCTTTATCAAGCCGGCTGAGGACCGTAGTGAGTACAAAGCCTTGTTCAGGTCTGACAGTAGGTGTGGGAAAATCACATCCAGATAGGAATCTTGATTTCTTGCCAAGGAACATATCAGACTCGGAGATAATCTGGATGACTTTGTACCCTACCCTGTGTGACAGAGTAGCAGATGTTTGGCCAGGTGCCACCCAGAAGCACTGGTAACCTTGAGGGTCTGGCTGGCCATCAGACAGCCTCTTGGCAAGATCTTGGAAGCCAAAGCTTCCAGCAGCCTGGTGCTGCTGTTAGGCCTGGAGCTCAGAAACCCCAATGTCTTCATCGTTCATCAGCCGGGGATGGTACTGGTTTGGAAACCCCAAACTGTTGGTGTCCTGGTACTTCCGCTCTGCAGCCACCCTGTCGACAGGTTGTTGGAAAATGTGGGAACCTCATTGCCCTTGTGTGCTGGACAGTCTTCAGGCTCGGGGAGGCAGGCAGAGGACCTGCCAGAAGAGCAGACAGGTTTCTAGCTGAGCTTTTGTTAGAATTAAAATTTTCTGCAGGAACACGTCAAATTCAGCATTTTCTCACAGAAAGTTGCTATGCTGGAGCAATCTTAACCAGCCTTATTAAAGCCTTAAATTCTTTCAGCTGGAAGAATAAAAAAAAAATTAGGAGACTGGAAGTTGTTGATGCCTCCTTTGCATCTGTGTGTTATGATACTGTTCTGGTGAAGTCCTGAATAGGTCAAAAAACTGAAACAACCAGAATATCCAGAAGAAATGAAGGGTTTGGGTGTTTGGTTTTCAAGAAGGGGCTTGAAACAGTATAAAAGGTTTTGCAGTTCATTTAGGAATTTTTTTAAAATTTGAGGGAGAAGAAAGATACGAGGTTGTGCATAATTTCTTAGCCTCTTCACATTTTAATCCTGATTTACCCTGTGGCAGATCACATTTGCAAGGTGGTGTGCCACCCAAGATGTTTTACCCATATTCAGTAGTTGAAATCTGAAATATTTTTTGTGCTTACATGTTTATTCCTTAATATTTGTTCAACTTCTAAGATCCTGGTTTGAAAATTTTAAAAAATTACAGGTTAGTAATGAAAACATAATCTCAGTTAATGATTTGTATTTCAATTAGTAACACATCAGAGAAGGGGAGAATAGTTTCTGCCATTTCCATGTATGTTGTAAAGCTTGATGAGACCTAGTTGCAATTGAAACATGATCACTGCACATGTTTCTGAGTAAATTTTTCCAAGTATTACCTTGAGCATAACTGTTATCTTTGTGTAATATTAATTAAATGATATATCCCAAAGCACATCAACAGTGAACAAATAAAAACCCAAGTGGATTGCTACTCTCATTAGATTATCTCCCTTTCTTTCTCCTCCCCCGTCTGCCTAGAATTGATGTTTCTATTTGGAAATGCCAGATCCCGAAGTGGATGCTTTGAACAGTGAATGCCGTAATGTGGTAAAGCAGATTTATCCTTCAAAGAAGGAAAGATAGCTGAGGAGGAGGAGGCAGGTGGCCAGAGAGCAGAAGCCCCCTTTCCTGTTCTGTTTCATACTTTTTGTGCCTCCCTGTGTAAGTCCAATAACTTTTTAGTACTAAGAACATGTTGGAGTCTAATACTACATAACTCATTGTCCTACGAGTTGAGGTAATTATGTGAACATCCAATTCTAGGGATTAAACATACAGTAAATTTTGATTTAGAATGAAGGACAATATTGAAATGTCAACTATATAAAAGTAAAAGTAATAATAATTTAAAAATCTTATAAATCTTTCACCAGCAACTGCAAAGGGTATATACAATACAGAATTAAACATCCTGACCATTTCAAGATGTGTTGAGATTTTTGAAACTCTGAATTGTTCTCACATGGTGGTACTGTTCCTTTCTTCTGTATCAAATCTATAATGTATGTTTTACACATGTTGCTTCTTTTGCATCTCTTACAAGGAGCTCTCTATGAGAATAGGTAGCGTGTAAAGCTAGGCATTTCTTTTAGTGGTTCCATAAAGTGTTAGCTTTTGCCCTGTGCTGAGGAGCACTGCTTCTTTCCACATATTTTTTAAAGCACAATGTGTCTTTTATTTTTCATCCTTTAAAATAAGTTATTCAGGCTTAGCTTGAATTTGCATAGTGTCTTTTATTTCATTTTTCGTAGTGCTCTCCCCCGCCCTGATATGTGAATTTACTTACTCCATGTTTATTCATATACACATGCACCTGACAAGAAATTTGCAGCAAGCTTTGACACTGTTTGTTTATAACTCCTCTTTCTTCTAAACAAAACACCTGAAGATGCCAAAGATACTACTACATATCAAGTTTTTAAAAATTTGCTTTTTAGAAATCAGAATGTGCCTCAGTCAGGTGCTCTGTTTGCAAGGTGATTTTTGAGGAATGGGAAACTTTTCTTGCTATTTGAGGAAACTTGCATTAAAAACAATGAAACTTGTTTTCAGTCAAGTACAGATTGTTTAGTTATATACAATTACTGAAGTGTGAAAGGATCATTCTTCTACAAAATCTCCTAAATTCAGCATTACAGCTTAAATGTTCTGTATATATCTGTTAGCAGAATGAAGGTACAAGAAGAAAATTAAAATTAGTTTCTGTTGTGTATCTGAAACAAGCATCAGAAGACTGCGTTAAAAGGAAAATTTGAATAAAGAAAGCTTCAGGGTTTTCTGGTACACAAGCAGTAGGCTGTTAAAGATGAGATGTTATGGAAGCAGATATGAAGATTGGAGATTTTCAATTTGGACAAGAGCTGACTGAGAATGTTTTATTTCTGTTGTGTGGAAATCAGTCCTATGATGGTAGCAAAATTAAATATTCTGCCTGTGTTCATTTAGCTACAGATTGGCCCTTTTGGGACTCAGCTCAAATGCAGGAATAAAACTAAAACTACTTTTCAGAATTTTGAAGACTTTTTTCTTTCCTCTGTGCCCAAGAGAATTAAAGGAAAAAAAGTAAAACATGGATCAATGAACTCTTTTTTCAATTATTTTACAAAACAATACAGATTGCAGGGAATGAATCATCTAATGATATTTCACTTCTTAAAAATTTAATGAAAGAGATTATTCTCTGAAGTAACCTGCTGTGCCTGTTTCACAGTGACAATATACAATATTCCCTGAAGCTATTTGTGACATCACTGAGTCTAACATGGTTTAGAATGTTTGATGGAAAATTAGGTGTAGGAGAGATGCTGGTTAGAGTACCGGATAATCTCAGGGATACTATACTAAACTGAGAGTCTGAGCAGAGTGGATTTTTATCTCACCAGCTGTCACAAATATTAAAGAAAATTAAATAAAGGAACTGTGTGACAATCTGATACGGTATTCTGTTGCTTCACAGTAGTACAAGGCTGCTTCTGAGATTTTGTAGGTTTGATAACATTAAGATACATGTTGCTATTTATGACGTGTTGGATGTAGAACTGAAAGCTTTACGTCATGTTGGGACATATTATCAACAGCACTGCAAACAATGGGCAGAGAGCAAGGTATGTGGGAGGCTGCTTGCTTGTTAAGTCGTCAGCTTCAGGATTTTAAGATTCGAGGGAGGTTTGTGGCACTAACTGACCTTAGCTGTCAATATACAGTGGATCTTTGTGTTATTTTTAATGTGGGTTAATTTTTAACATGCTTTGATAAGCTAATGTTGTCTAATAGTTCAAAAAGTTGCTTTGTTCTAATATATCCAGCGATACAGTGCTCAGAAGCAACTTCTGATTTTGGGTGCATCACTCTTTGGATGAGAATTTAAGAATCTGGAATTAAAAGTCATACCTTGTGCTACTATTTCCTTGCTTTCATTAGATTGCTGTGTCATATACCTCCTTCATAAATTCTGTGATCTTCATTATAAAATTAGTTCAGATTTTTCACCCCATTACTTTGATGGGAAGACTGTTCCAGGCTTACCTGTCATAGTGTTTGGGAGCCTTCATTGGAATTTGAGCTGAATATTTGGCTAATTTGTGTCCATTTGTTTTCATTCCAATGTTCTTTTACCTTGACAGCTTTCTGTCTCAATAGTATTTAAACTCCTGTTGTATTTATGCTCTGTAAGAAACTTAAGGAATCCTGCTGTCTGAAAGAATTTGGAGGGCTGATGTAAACCATCTTCAAGCATCTAAATCATTAATGACTTTTGATTTCTCCTTGCCCTTATACCTGTAACTCTCCTCTACTTTTGGTGCATATAGAATGCAAGTTTTAGTGGTATAGGATTATACTGGTGATGTAGTGTTATCCGTACTCCTTAGGATCTGTATTCCCTTTCTCTTTCTAGATGCCCTGCACAGCTTCATGCTTGATGATACGGAAGACTAAATATAGTATTTCTCTGCATATATGGGCACTAGATTTGCAAAGGCCATCCATGAGGGTTGGACTTTCTAAATACTCAAACTAGGTATTGCGATATAATTCTGAAGTGCTATTCAATGCAGCGGTAAAATTACTTATTTTATTTTTGAGGGAGCACTAAATTTTCCAACTAAGATGACGTCCATGTCATCATCACAGAATGCTGTTTGTTCAGTTCCTTTTATTTGGATGAATCTCAGAAAAATATGTATTATGCATGAACTCTGCAGATGCACTATGAAATCATAAGCCATCTAAACATTGAGCTGTTTTGTATTACACAAATGCCAGTAAATTTGCAGTTACCAAATACTAAACTACTTCTGTACACAAGGACTAAGGCAATATGTGCACTCAGCAAGTTCTTTGTTTTCTTCATTACTGCAAAGACAAAAAGAAAAAACCAAAGCTGTCAACGAAGAAAAGTTTGCTAAATGAAGAGCAAGGATTGTCTCTGCAGCCTGTGTTTGAGATTGTTGCATAGGCAGCTGAGGAGACACAGCAAGATCTTCAACTAGAACTGTGCTGCTGTTGCGTTGAATTTTATAAGTGTAACAGGCATGAGCCAGAAAAAATGTAGAGAACTGTTATGCTAACATTAACAATTGCGTAAGTGTAGATACTGTTTTTGAAAATGCTTTGACAGATACTCAGGGAGAGAAAAATAACTTTTAGGATCTTTAAGTTTTTTCCCTATATGTGAAGTATGTATCTTGTAGACTTTTTTCCTCTTTTATGGCTCTTTTCTCTTCTGCCACACACAGTATACTTTCCTGCAGAACACTGAACTTAAATTGAGTGTTACTTTATGATTCAAGATTCATCAAGTCATAAGAGCAAATTATAGTGTTCTTGTCTTTGGTTTTTTTCATATTAGGAAAATAACAATCTTGCCTATTGTTTATTTCGGTAGAAAAGCAGTGGACATAACTCATATGCCTTTACTAAAATAGTTTAGTGTTAGTTGGAGTGATGTTAGTTGGAGTGATGTTAATACACTTGCACACTAAAATTACAGAAGACTGATAAAGACAATACAAATATTTCTTCGTTCTTAATTAGAATTTCTACATATCCTTAATGATACACATCACATTGCTTATGTTGGGGAAAGAGGTACAACCTTAGAAAAGAAATAAGTCTGGATTCAAAAGTTATCATATATGAATGATTAATATTATTCTTGTTTAGCTCACTATAAACTCCAACAAAGATTAAGAGATTTAAATAGTCTACTCATTTGTCCTTTAGGTAAAATTTTAGGTGCTCAGGTCCTGAAACAAACAACAAAAAAACAATAAAAAACCCTCCAACCCATTAATAAAGTGTCCTTGGTTGTGTTAAAAAGATAAGACAATTTAATGGGTACTAGTGCTCTGTGTGTGATAAACAATATGTTGGATTTAGTACTTTTCTTTTGCTTTCAATAAATATGAATTTACTTCCTAAATTAAGAGAAGTTGTTGCTTTATTATTGAAAAATTTATTTCCAAAGTTTTGGTAAAGAAAAACAATCTGTGGTCCGTTCAATTTTGGGGTGGCTACGTGACAGTACTTCCTACCATGTGGTAGTGTATCAGCTTTGTAATGATTAGAAAAGACTAAGCTATTACGAGAGTGTAACATCCACATTCTACCAAAAAGTCTGCATTCTTCATGAATTTGAGAAGTTTACTCACATTACCCAGTTTAGTCTGGATAAAAACATCAGTTGAACTGTTCTGAATTGTGCAGCTCTAACCAGTTGTATATACATAGAAATCAGCTGTTCTTTTAGCATGAGGTGATGAACAGTTGGCAACTATTGCAAGTCATTACCAGATTTGGCTAAGTGGAAATCCATTTTACATTAATCTCATATGCTGTCACCTAAAGACAGACGATCTTTTGAAGTGCATTTAGGCATGTTTAGGCGAGTGTAGTTTTTTGTAGCAGGTTGCTGGGAGGTTTCTACAGTAGAGTAACAAGGTACATTTTTATGAAATAAGAAACTAAGCAGATGCATTGAAATGATAAGCTTGCATAGGGGTTTTGCACAAGGAAGAATATTTTACTATCTAGAGATGGAGTAGGAGTAGGATGGCTTTGGGAGCAAAAAAAAAAATAATTTACATGCTTTTTGCCGTCTGACTATGATTTTTAGTGGTTAGTCCTGCTGCTACTTAAATGTATTATTTTTACTATAAATGTAATTATTAGTAATAGGTTTATTAACAGTTAACACATTTATTATTAGCCATTATTTGATGGAAAAAGGAATCATTGGGTTCTTAAATTTCCAAAGTGTAAGAGAAATAATATGTACTTACTCTGAAGAAGCTGTAGTTGAATCAGTTATTGTACTTTGTAATTGTGTTTACTTACTGTAATGTTCTGAAATTCCTAACTATAAAGGACAAAACCTTTTTGTAAAAAAAGGGGGTTTCACCTTTAGGTATGGGAATGCAAAATGGTAGGAATTACCCAGGTGTTGAAAAAATAATTGAGAGAAGAATGGATGCTTGCAAGATGGTTGATGGTGAGCAGTAATTCTTTTTCATTATGCATGTAATTTCTTCATCCTAATAATAATAATTAAAAAAATATAGTTTTTTTCAGAATCGACATGTGATTCTTACTTTTAATAATTGTATAGTGATTATAAATCAATAGAAAAATATGCTTTTCTGAAGTTAATTTCCATTCTAAAGTCATATTTTGCCTATTCCTGGAGTTAAGCATGTTTTATTTTCTGAAAGGAAGTAAAAGATTCCCAAATCATGAGTTCTACATGTACAGAGAAAACTGGATTCTTCAGTAAACAGAAGCTGAACTAAAGGTGGAGAAAAGCTGAACTAATGGATAAGGTGCTTTGGGAGTTAAAGCAAATTATTATTATTTTTGCATTATAAAATACGTCTTTCCAACCTGAGTGGATAAAATGTAGTATAACCTTTAAGTAGCATCTTAATATATTCCCCTCAATTTGACAATAGCATGACAATTAACAGATGGAGGGAAGGCATTTACTGAGATTAGCAATACAACTGACATTGACTCATACTAATTTTATAAAGGGAGCTGATATGTCAGGATGTGGTTTTTTAATTGAAGCTGAAGCGTTGATATGTTTATGTAAGAAGTAATAGTCCTTTGGAAAGCCTTGCCCAAAAATGTGGCTGCAAACATTTTATGTGGGTTTAAGGGAAAATGATACAAGATTGTTATCAGAGGTGTGCTGATGGTTATTAGACAGATAAACCCACAAGAGGCTCAAGAATTCCAGTCAGAGTATGGGAGGGTGCTTGATGGGGATGTACATAGACTTCTACCTCTGAAGTCATCAGAGTGTTCACAGTGAAACAGAAGAAATCTGAAAATGAGATTTTTTTTTTTTTTTTTTTTTTTTTTGCTGGAAAGCTAATTATCTTTTAAGGGAAGCTTTGCCTACTCATTTGTGCTACCTTTCTTATTCCAGATCTTTGCTCCATAATTACTGGTGTTTCATCTGTTGTGTGGCTTGCTTGAGAATTCATCAGGTTTTGTGTTTTGTGGTAGAGTTAAACTGAAGGGCCAGTTGGGTCTGTTACTTTAACACTACACGAAAATTGTAATGACAAAGAGTATATTTCCAAGTTTATTTTCTCAGTAATAAAGACACTTATCAAGGATTCTTTCCATACTGTAGTTAGATTAGTTAAAAATGAATTAATGATTGATGACATCTGAAGGCTAGACAAAAGTTGACAAAAGGTGCTTCATTCTGGAGTGTTGAGGTGCTTTCAAGTTTGAGAAGTAAGTTTTTAAAGGGAGTATGGCTGTGGCTTTGGGATCTCTTTGGATTGGGAGCAGAGTCCAGCATTAAATACGCCTGTGTTTTCCCAATTCTTTGATTTTGTGGTATTGCAAAAGAAAATAGTTTCCTTCTCCAAGTATGTATCTCTGACTTCCATGGCAATACTAGATATTCCTATGGCATGCTTTAAATTCTCTTGTGAAGTTGTTTGTTACACAGGAAAAAAAATAATTGCATTTTGTATGTTAGATTTCTTTAATCATAATTTTTTTCCCATTTAGTTTATTTTTCTGTCTTCTGCCAGTTCTTCTTCTTCTTGGGCAAAAAAAAATGCAGGTATGTGTTTTAAAAATAATGCCACATTTGTTTTCTTGTGGCTGCGTAAGATGTGTGTCACTATTGCCACAAAATTAGTTTGGGACAAAAGGTTTGCATATTAAGGAAATTAATATTGTCAGTCAGCTTTCTGTACAGACACGTGACCTACTCATGTTAAGACCGGCATTCTGATTCCACGCTAATAGCCCCATTGTTATTAATATATGCTGCCTGGTTCTGACCTGCTTTGTTTAGAATGCATGTTGGTTTTTTAACGTGCACGACATTTAAGGGTTATGGATTAAAAAATTAAATTTTCCAAAATAAAAAATATCTCATACATTTTTAATAGGGTTTACAAAAGAGCTACTCTACATTTTCCCTCTAGCAAGATGGTACAGTATTGAATTAAGTGTCAGTACTTCTGTGGCCATGTAAGATTTAATATTCTGGGCAAAGATATTAATCGTCTTTTGGAATGGACAGATGGATTTGCCTAAACTCTGCTTGTTAGTTAATTGGATTTTTTGAAAAATGAGTAATGTTCAAATGAGATTTCAGACTTTTAATTCTTTGATAGAAACATTTTTATATTGTAGGTGTGTCTTTTCTTTTTCTTTTTAATAACTATATATAGAGGGCCACCAGAAAACATTCCTTTGTGTGATTTATACATTTTGTATTGGAGTGTGAAAGTGGAACTCTAGGTAGTGTAGAAATTCAGATCATCTCTCATGCAAAACATGTCCAAGCCTGGATTGAAAATAAATAAAAATATCTCAAAGAGTCAAGCTGTTACTGCTCTTCACTGGAACATGAGGGAACTGAATTTACCACTCGTTTATACAAATCTGCACTTTACTCCTAATAAAAAAATATAAATTGCCACTACAAAATTATGTATGAGGCAAGTTACCACTCTTGCAGTCTCCTAAGCTTTTTTCAGAAGTGCCACTTTTAAAACTTCAGCTTTTAGTGTTGAGGATCAAGAGGGAAATGAAGTCAGCAGAAGCGCTTGCAAGCTGTTTCATCTTTCAGCGAAAGGGAGAACTGAACATAGGAGCTGTGGCTAGCTAAACGTATCAAGAAAGCATTGGGCTGTATATCCAATCTAATCTCATGCTGTGCTGTAGATGACGCACAAACCTGCGAACAAAGGTAGTATATATTCGGTAAATTCTCAGGGATGCTGGAAAGCTCAAATATGTATATTTTTGTAGACTTTCATTTACCACTGTAGTTCTTTCAGTCTACACTGATGTAGGACTAATTCAATGTATCCATTAAAAACTCTGACTTTTCCTTGTTCTGTTCTTTCCTTTCGTCCACTGAAATACATCTTAACCGCAATAAAATTCTTTCGTGCTAAGCATTTACATAAAGCATGTATGCCCACGAGCACACTTCATTTTTGTTGAAAAGAAAAATCTCTAAAATCAGTTTACTTATTTCAGGTGCCTTTTTCCTCCCTGTTATTCAAAAGCTTGAACTGAAACAATGTTTAAAAGGACAGAATACAAGATTTTAAATAATGAGTGCTGTGTATGTGCACCTACTATTTACTCACAGGTTTTCGGACAAGTTTTTTCTTTTGATTCTAGATTTCCTACATTACAATAGTGTGGAAGGAACCATTTCTGATATGGCGTAAATAGGCTCCCTGATAGGGGACTAAAAAAGAAAGAAATTAAAATAATAGGTTTGCCGCAATTCACTGAAAAGCAGCTACAAAAAGCCCAAATCATAAAGCGTTCACTGCAGTCCACTGAAAAGTAGCAATACGGGCAAAACTATTGAACATACTTTGAGACTTTAACATCAAGTGAATGAGAGATCTACAGATTCTTAAAATTTGTTTACTTAGTTGAAGACATTAAAGAAATTTATTGCATTGATGGAGCAGGAAGTTTTTATCATTGCAAAAGACAACATCTGTATTTAACTTTTTTGAAAAATCTCATTTTTAAAAAAGTTTTGTACAGTACTAGTGTACCACTTTGGTCAAATTCCTTATTCAGTAGGAATAAGTTGATTGTGGGGATATCTTTTTAATATATGGACTTTATGTTGGTCTGTGACCATTGTCCATCAAAATTCCTTTTTGGCAGTAGAAAAAAATCTGCTGGTGGTATCTGCTGTTGTCAGTCCCTTGCAATAAGGAAAGGAATAAACTTTTCTTGCTATAAGAAAGGTCTCTGTTCCGCCTTTTCTGTATTATACATTGTTATTTTGCAGTTCTGTTTTTCCTGATACTTAACAAGATTACCCTTCTCTTCATGCCCTGCTCTTCAAACGTGCATACGGAAGAACAGTGTTTGTTTCCTGCACTAAGACTCTGTCTTGGCTACCTCTTTGAATGAGAGAGCAGTTTATTTCTCACTGATTAAGTGTTCAGACCAATAAAACATGCAAACCTCAGTTGCTTTTTTTCTTCATGCTGTGGGTTATGACTGAGATTCCCAACCTCATTTCGCATAGCTGCCCACATAGTAGTTTAGAAATACAGGGACAGACTGTTATCGAAGCCCAGGTATCACCTAGTTGGTAATTACAGGAATAGTGAAAGAAGGAGTATCCTTTCCTCCTGGCTTCTGGAACACAGAGTGATGGCAGGGCTGGGCAGCAGCTGCTGTTGCAAGCTCTTGATCCTGAGGTTGGTCTACTTTGATTTCCGGATTGATCTGCGTAAACTAATTACTTTCATTGTAGTACTTGGTCCCAGTTGATCACACACATTTTCTAGGCTATGAAACCATTGCATACTGAAACCACTGTGGTCAGGGTGGAAAACGGGATTTGTGACAAAATTATATTTTTGTTTTAAAATTCTTGCATTATTTTTCACTCTCAACTGTAGTCATTCCACTGAAGAGAATTTAGGAGCTTTTTGTAGTCAGCAACTAGAAGCAGTGGGATGCTGGGATCTTATGAAATAACCAATGTAAATTGTCTTAAAATTTCATTAATTTGTATAGGTTTTGAATGTGGATCTCTGTCAGTGTTTAATGTGTCTTGGTTTCTGTAAACACAGTGTTAGCAAAATGCATTATAGTGGAAAATGCAACTACCAAGGAGATGATGCCATGCTGCATTAAACAGAAATGTATAAAATGTAGTGTTTTTCTAGTAACCATTATTATTATCATCTGAATAATGGCCTAGGAGATTCCTTGTGGTATGGCTTCACAGTAGTGAAATATTCCAGGGAGCTTTTGGGTAAGACCTTTAAGCAAGGTAGTTTACAGCCCCATTTTGATATTTGTCTTCACCTTCTCATTCTCATGTTTGCTTGGAAATATTGCCACATACTGGCTTGTAAATAGTGTTTTCAATTCAATTTGCAGCTCTTTAGTACCTGGAGAAGAAATTAAGTCTAATGCCATGGCTTCACAATTAAGTTTACACTGTGGCATCTAGGCATGATTTCACAATCATTAATACTGTATCTCTGCACTACCGGATTGCCACAGAAGAATTGTAATGTTGCGTACGTGATTGCCATTCTGTCACATTATCTAGAATATATGCAACTAGTACAGAGTTTACGCCAGCCTTGTGTTTTATGCTGTCTTTATTCTGAGAGAATGGGCTGTGCAACCAATAATGCGAAATTAACCTATTGACTTTCTATTAAACACATTTTAGCAGTTGAAGTGAATCTAGCACCTTGTATTACCTAACCATAGCATTTTGATTCCACACCAAGGGCCCGATGGCTAGGTGATGGTCTGAATGGTAATGTCCAGGGGCGTAACTGACTAATAGCAATTTTTTATCCAAGAGCTCCAGACCCTTTGGGTATTTGGGCCTATCTTGCTCCTTATGGATGTTTTATGCTCTTTTTAAAGTTTCAGAGCTATTGGAGATTGTGCTGAAATACTTTTGCATTGTTTAAAAATCATTAATCAGACTCCAGTTGCAGCACTTTTAAACTGGTGGTGATGGACAAGCAAGAGGTCAACAAAGTCTTTGGATCTCAAGACTGACCATTCAATAGCCTTGTCACTTGTGAGTTTTACTGGCCTGCTACCAAGTTGTTTAGATCGTCTTTCTGGCTACTGTCACTGCTGATCAGCTAATATGTATTGAAATTACATGTGCGTTCAGTTCCACGTCTTCTAAGAGTGGACAACAGTGGCCATCTAAAAGATGTCATTACCAACTTCTACGGATTTCATTTGGGTTGACTCCCTGTGAAAAATATTTAGAGAAATTGAATCCTCATGGATGGATTGAAATTGTATTCCTTATCAAATCTTCAGCTAAGGGATGTTATTATTTATTACCAAATATCATTCTTTGTTATGAGGTGGGCTGTCTAACAGGTAAGATCTGTAATCTTTAACAAGATAAACTAAAATCACCTGTCATAGAGGTACAATTTAGTGCTAAAACTCTTACAGATAGGACTACAATTAGAATCCCCATTCTTAACCCTGTTTCGAACTAAGCAAACCAACTTCTCCTAGTATCTCTTCACATATGGTACATCCAGATGACAAGCATCCAGACGATGCTGTACTCTCCCCTGTTTCTTAACATCTACTGGAAGTGTGCAGGACTGGATGCAGTGTCTCAGATGAAGCCTCATGAGTGCTGAGTAGAGGAGAATCACTTCACTCTGCCTGATGGCTGTGTTCTTCCCAGCAGAGGTAAATGCTCTCTTCTCTTCCTCATACAATGGGATGTTTTAAGACAAGAAGTCTCTTGTCTTGGATGCAGAACTATTGAAGGATGTGTTTCAGAAGTTCAGAAGGAGAAGTTTTAGTCCCCAAAGAAAAAAGGAGTGGAAATTCTTTCTGTATCTTCAGTATCCTAAATCTTTAATTCATTGCTGTAGCAAGCATGTTTATTGTTGAACGGCTTGCAGCTTTTGACCTCCCATGTGTTTACTTTCACATTTCAATATTTTCAACACACAGAAAACACGAGCAATTCCTTGAGAAACATTTCAGTTCAAATAAAAAACCTCACTTTGTATATTTATGAAGTTCTTGCTGATATGGAGATGCAGTTTATTCAGTTGGTCCTTCCTCTTGCAATCTCAGGCTGTGTTCTAACATTTTAGATTTCTAGATCTCTGTAGGGTTCAGCTTCAGCAAAACCAATGACACAAAACCCCAAGTACTGCATTTGTCAGTTTGAGAGCTGGATTGCCAGCTGTCAAATTAACTGTTGGATCTACATATTCCTTAGACATCCACTGATCCCGCACTGTTTTTGCCTGACCACCAGAGTTCTGGCTAATTCCTGGTTGCAGACAAGTTAATCTCTTTATCTCCAAGATAAACAAAACAATCCAAATAGAATTGATTGTCCTACACAATAGTGCTTTAATCCTTTTAAAATAATGGTCCCAAGAATATTGGACTATTTGTTCTCATTAAAGCAACTGGCTTGCAATTTGGTAATTCATTCCTCTGCATATGGCTGTGGAATTACTCTCTTTTCAGCAGTCACAAAAGTTTTCTCATGCCTGGAATCTAATGGCATCTCCCTTTAGTGTCTGTTCAACTCTTAATTCTGTCACTCACCACTAAGAGTGCAGATACTATTTAATATGCTTTTTTATAAGACTGCTGTCAGCTTGACGCCTCAGCCAAGTACCTGACCAGGTTAATCAGGGTATCTTTCTGGCTCATCAGTTCATCTGTCAGCTATTTGTTTTCAAGTTCATTTTTCTGCTGGTCAGTGAACAGTTTTATGCATTGAATGCAACTAGAGCACTGCCTTGGTACTAAATAGGAGGAAGTCAACTAAGTCTAGAGTTTCCATTTTGTGTCTCATGTATGCTTAATTTGAACTTGAAATAGTTCAGTCTCCCTTACTTCATCATTTTTCTTAGGAAAAAAGTGCAAAAACCACAGAAGTTTGCTTTAGATAGGAAAATACATGAATCATGAAGATTAAAGACAAAGCAATTTACTGTACATGGATAGCCATACCCTAAAGGCGTTCAACAACCCAGAATATGAGAGAACGTACAGTGGGTTCAACATAGATAAGTTTTCCCTTAGATTGTTGGAAAATATTTCTGTTGTATAAAGGAAAGCCAGACTTAACAGTCCCCACTTAGCCAGTGGGGAAGTAGCTATTAACAGTTCTGTGGTAGTACTCTTCATCATCACATTCTTCTTTCTCTGTTTAAGCTAAACTTCCCAGTGTATCTAAAAACAGCATTTATATGTGTAACATTGTATGTGTCATTATGTCAGGTTAGAAATATTTTTTTTTATCCTACCATACCTGCATATCATTCTTCGTTGTTCCCGTTACCAGCAGCTCATTACTTCTCTTAAGAGAAAATCAAGCTGGTTTGGACTTGAATGTATTGAAAGTCAGTATTAAACCCAAGCTATTTTGGTATTATGTGAAAACATTCTAATTTGTCTGAATATTGTAGTACAAGTATTAAAATGTATTTTTATCTTTAAAATAATGCCCCATGTTAAGAAGACACGTATCTTCAAATCTTGGAATGGTTGGGGTTGGAACGAACCTTTAAAAATCATCTAGTTCCAACCCCCCTGCCATGGGCAGGGACACCCTCCACTAGACCACATTGCCCAAAGCCTCATCCAAACCTGGCCTTGAACACTTCCAGGGAGGGGGCAACCACAGCTTCTCTGGGCAACCTGTTCCAGTGCCTCACCACCCTCATAGTGAAAAATTTCTTCCTCATATCTAATCTAAATCTACCCTCTTTCAGTTTAAAACTGTTACCCCTTGTCCTGTCACTCCATGCCCTTGTAAACAGTCCCTCTCCAGCTTTCCTGTAGGCCCCTTCAGGTACTGGAAGGCCACAATTAGATCTCCCTGGAGCCTTGTCTGGGCTGAACAACCCCAACTCTCTCAGCCTGTCCTCATAGGAGAGGTGCTCCAGCTCTCCCGTCATCTTTGTGGCCTTCCTCTGGATTTGTTCCAACAGCTCCATGTCTTTCTTGTCCTGGGGACCCCAGAGCTGGACGCAGTACTCCAGGTGGGGTCTCACCAGAGCAGAGTAGAGGGGCAGAATCACCTCCCTCGACCTGCTGGCTCATGTCCAATTTTTCATCTACCAATATCCCCAAGTCCTTCTCCTCAGCGCTGTTCTCAATCCATTCATTCTTCAGTCTGTGTTGATGCTGAGGATTTCCCTGACCCAGGTGCAGGACCTTGCACTTGGCCTTGTTGAACTTCATGAGATTTGCATGGGCCCACTCCTCAAGCCTATCAAGGTCCCTCTGGATGGCATCCCTTCCCTCAAGTGTACAAGCTACACCACTCAACTCAGTGTCATCCACAAACTTGCTGAGGGTGCGCTCAATCCCACTATTTGTGTCATTAATGAAGACAATAATGAAGATATTAAATGGTACTGGTCCTAGTGCAGACCCTTGAGGGACATCACTCTTTACTGCTTTCCCCTTCGACACTGAGCCATTGGTTTTAACTCTTTGGATGCTGCCATCCAGCCAATTCCTTGCAAATCTACCAGTCCACCCATCAAATTCATATCTGTTCAATTTAGAGGTAAGAATGTTGTGGTGAACAATATGCATGTTGAAAACTTTCTTGTGACTAAAAGGAGGAGAAAAGTTGTGTTAAATTCCTTTCCATAGTAGCATATAAATACCTTTCAAGGAAAATATTTTAAAACATTTCCTATGTTTATTTTTCTTATAAATTTAAAACCTTTGGTAGTCAGCAAATATTTTCTTAACATTCTCTCCATATAGAAGAGGAGATGTATGAAAAATCTGGAAACATGTTAGGTTATTTTAAAAGTTTAATAACTAATTAGATTGTGAATCTAAATACCAATGACTTACCCATATATTAGCTACACTTTTAACCTGTGTTATAATCACTGTAGACAAGACATTAAACAAATCATAAGCTTTCAATATTTTTTGAAATGACTTAGTATTTTCCACATAGGTTTAAACGTCAGTTTATAAAATCATTCATACAGACAAATAGCATTTGCAACCTGACCTGTAACAACTTATTTTTCCATTTTTCCCTTTGAAGAACATGTATGTTAAAAAGGTGAAAATCTGAAAGATATTAAGCATAGTTTAAATATTAATTTAATGTTAAGATTACACCATATAATATCACTTTTTATTCCTTGCTTTACCATTTTAGTTTTGCATCATGCAGTGCTGGCTTGAAAGAGAAAAAAATGTAATTAATTTGGAGCTAAATGGGTTTGTTTTGAGAGAAAAGCATAAAAACTATCTTGGTTTTAATATTCACTGAAACCATTTCAGCCAGCTTGAGTACTGCATTGTACTCCAGCCATCTGTAGAATAATCCAAATGTAGTACTGCATTCCTTCGCATTGCTCACTCTCTTTTAAAGCAACCTGTATAAGCTGTAATTCAATAGCACATAGACATGAAGAAAATAAAAAGGGATTTGACACCCTCTTTCAAATTGCCTATGTTAGCCAGAAGTTTGGGGTTTTTTTGTCCTTACCTGAGAGGGTATTACTTAAGTACTTATATTCATATTCTGGATTTGAAGGAAACTGTGGGTGTATGGTTTGATTTCATCTTCACTGTATGTGGAAACACTTACACAGCACTTGTAGTACTTTCTGTCCTTAGCACTATGTCCAGTTTTCTTTGTAAACTGTGAGAATTCACACCACACCACTGCATCGAGCTTTTCAGCGAAAGTAACAAAGCAAGAAGGTCACTGAAATTACTTTGTCTAAAATCCAAAGTAGCTAATTTTTGCATCATTAGAACATGTGTAATCTTCAGCAATAAACTGAGACAGAAAAGTTGTTGGATTGCTTTATAATAGCTGGTTGTTTCCACATTCCTCTTAATTTTGCAGTCATAATCAGAAAAGACCACCCCGTCTTTTTTTTTTTTTTAATCTTTATAAAAACAAAAAGCTTTTTTGTCTAATTTGAGAAACTTTGCTTTGAAGACCTCTTCCAGTTTTGCACTGTGCCATGTTGCCTGAGAAATGTTGGTGTTTGCTTGTGTCAGGGTGGCAATGTCTTTTTCATCACACTCTGACATCTGTATGTCTTTGATCCAAACGGGTAGCCCAGGTTCAAGTCCTGTTGGGTACTTCTGGTGAGGAAGTGATACTGCCTATGAGTCTGACACTTGTATATTTTGAGTATTGTAGCAAAAGCTGTACATCTGTTCTATTTCTTAGAATACAGTAAAAATAGTAGGTGACTTCCTAATAATAATAATAATAATAATAATAATAATAATAATAGGAAATATACATTACTTTACAAAAAAAGAGTTCCATCTTTGATCCTGGAACTGGACTGCTAGTTAGCCTCCTGTACTCCCACGTGGCTTTCCGGTCTCTTTCAGCAGCTGAGACTTGTGTGCGAGCACCCAGTTAATAGCTGCTGGAATGATTTACCCACTGGAGATCAGAGATAAGCTTGCTGACAGCCACTAACACCCTTTTAGCACAGAAAACCCCAAAATATTTTATCTTTGCCTGCCTGCCTAACAAAATTCAAATTGGTGATACTCTGAGTGACCCATTCCAAACAAAAGAACTAATTTACAAATTATCTAATCTTGACATTTTGTAAATATTTAAGCAGATTTTTTGAAGGGATTTTTTCACATCATTTACATTGATTTCATGTGGATCTGAGCTTCCTTAGATCTTTCCTCTCACTGCTAGCATCTTTTATCCAGCCTCTTTTCTTGTGCCTCAGTAGAAACAATAGATACTTTCATGTTTTCTGGTGGTGAAGAAAGACCTTTCGTGGTAAAACAAGGCAGTGTTGCAGTATCTTATCGAACCAGGTAGGCTCAGAAACTAATGCTGCAAAAAGATGCTGGCTTCCTTCATTCATCTGAAGTGTTCTTGAAGTGTTATTCATCTGCATGACTACACCATATAAAATTCCTGTTGGAGCAGTTGCTCTAGGTGTGGATGCAGATGACAGTAATCTAAGTTTCTTCCCCTGGACATAGGAGGAAGTCTGGCTTTTAGTTGAGACCAAAGGGGTGGCTTCCTGTGTGGTTTGGATCACAATTTGAACTTTCTTGAAGTCCAACTTTCTTCAGACCCAACATTAGATGTGTATCTGATTTGAACATAAAAGATTTGCAACTCTGTGTTAATCACGTCAGCTACAAGCAAGCTGTGTGAGCAGCTCTCTAAAACACTCTGTGGTGTTGAGCTGCTTTCCTTGCTGCAGGAGATTTTAACCGTTGTATATCTACATACATATCTAAGTCTGCCTTCAGTGCTGTAGGGCTGAGCTTTGCTGTCCTAAGATGCTTATCCAAGTTACAATATTTGCTGTTTAAGTCCATAACATTCAGATGCCAATGCTAGGCTAATGTTGCACTTAATATTTACACTCAGTTCTGTTAGCTTCCTAGAATTTGATTATTTTCTGAGTACAATAACGGAAATATTTCATAACATGCCTACGTGACATCTTTTTCATGTGTAGTTTGTAAAAAATAATTTGGCTGTGATCAAATTTGGTGAACATGGATGGTCAAAAAAGCTTGAAAGCATTTCTGGAGTCATCATGCTTACTGCTGGGCTCTCTGTTTCTTCAGCGGCAGTTCTCTACCAGTACAAGCATAGGAAGAAAAGTGAATTCCTTATCATTCAAGGTGAATATAAGACTATTGTGTCAGTCTTGATGTGAGATACCTTTAGAATAGAAGTGTGAACTCACTGGTGTTTGTGGTGTTTGAAGACTTACATGATAGCCCTGGTGGAAATAAATGAAAGACAGATTTGTATGTCCCTGTTTTTCCTTGCAGTGTTCAGGAACTTAAGTTTTTTATGTCATAATTTCTGTGCCACATAAGCTATACCAAAACATGAATGATATATAAGCAATATGCAATAATCAGGGTGTACTTGCTTTCCCAGAGATTTTTTTTCCATACTTGATACAGTGAAATTTAATAGGAGGAAAGGGTATATTTGTTTTAAACTTTCATTGAGGGTCCTTCTTCAGAGAGCTTTTTAGAGTATTAGGAGTATAATTTGCAAAATTAAGTGAGAGATGGCATAGGAAAGTTGTTATTGTTAGGACTTGTGTACCTTAGATTAATCAGTGGTATTCTTAGTAATTGTGGGGTGGCCTATTAGTGAATGAAACTAACAATTTTCAAAAATATCTTTTCCTCGATACTATATTTGGGTATTCTACCTACTTGTTTTCCTATTGAATCCTGAAATTACAATGACACGTTTGTGCGGATGGATGCTTTATGCTATTAGTGACTGATCCTGTGTGGAGACTAGTGAGGAATCAGTAATGAACTTAGTGTATAGATGTCTTCAAGGAAGGGAAGGACATGTGAAGGTATATAGAAAATACAGAATACGCATAGAAGGAAGTCAGCCTTTCAATAGATCTTCTGTGAGCCGTTTTCCATGCCTAGAACATGCAGGGAGGTGTCGGCACAAAAGACCTGCTTTTAAATATTTCTTGTGATAGATTTACTGCCTGTTTCCCCAGAAAGTGTTTGTTCACTGTGATGTTTTTGTAAAAATATATTTAACATAATCTTTGCACAGAAGTGACAACCCTGCAACTCTACATTTCTGTCTTTGAGAGGTTTTCTGTGCAAAAGTATCATTAAAAGACCAACAGACCTAATGATGTTATTTATAGGAATGTAAATTCCTAGTACATTCAAGGCAAAGGAGCCCTCTGCCTGGATACAGCTGTTGGAAAAAAAAAATGCTTTGCTGTCTTCCTTTTCTTTAGCAAGACAGTATTTACTCTGAGTAGGTATATTCAGGTGAAAACTGTAGTTCTTTGTTTCCAGATAATTGTCTCAGTTTTTAAAGCATTTTCCTCCCCTACTGTGAAAAAAGGGGGCTGTCTGCCTCTAATGATCTGTGATCTTCCCAGCCTATGTGGTCTTCTTAGTAGTCATGTCCCATTTCTTGTATGTAGCTTTGCACCAGTTCATCCAGCCAGTTACAGGTATTTTCGTGAGGGTGGAAGGGAGCAGGAGGAGTGAAGATGGAAATGACTGACAGTTCTTGTTGCCATTTGGAAGTATGTCAGGTCTTCTACAGGTCTCCAAAAGCCTGCAGAGTCTGTTTGCTCACTACCAGACAGGGCAATGAATTTATTCTAGGCACCTTCCATGAAAACATGCTTAGATGGTCCTGTATCTGCTGGAGAAAGGTTATCTGTATGTATCTCCAAACCATCAATTTCCAGTAAAACGTTGATTAGATCTCAGGAATCAACAGAGACTTTGGGTAGGGAGCTTATGAATACATTGCAAAGGGAGGGAAAGACATCCTTAGTATGCTGCTGATTTTGATCTCCCAAAATACCACAGGGAATTTGAAATTCTTAAGCTTATATGAAAAAGAAATGCTACTTTGAGAGGCAGAATGCAATGTATGTACAAACTATACGTTAACATACCGATCAGGAAAAGAGGGGGTTAGTATGAAAAATGTTCTGTTTTATAACAGTTGCACACAGACTTGAAAATGCATGTAATTCAGTCAGAAGGCACTTTTTTTTTTTTTCCTTCTACAAAAATAATTATTTGGTATTGCAAATGGAAATCAGCTTGGAAGAAGAATGAAGTTTGAAGGTCACATTTTCTGATGATGTGAAAGAAGTGTAATTAGGAATATATAAGTCAGTATTTAACTCCCTGTGTTCTGCTGAATCCCTTAGCTGAATTATATCCATCTACTGCTGTAAGAATATAGAGAAGTCTTAATTGCTGTCTCTTATGTGCAGAGAGTTAAGGAACAGGTGTACTTTTAAGTGATGCTGGTCTGTTTTTTCACACATCTGCTTTTTTTACCGCGCTACAATTCATCTTTCTGACCAAGCAGCTTAAACTTGCTGATAAATTCTGTGAGATACATGCTATGACCCTCTTCCCATCTGCAAGTGCCTAAGCGAATGCACAGTTCTGCAGGGTCCAAGGAAATTTAAAGGAAGTCTGAACTGATGTAGCACAGACAGTGATAAGTCCAGAGGGAAATGTAAGCTACAAAGAATCAACTGGAGTCTGTTTAGGAATGCATCTGAATTGGGCCATCAACTGATTAGTTTAATTATCCCTATCCTTCCATTATATCTGAGATTTTAAGGATAGGTAATGGGAATAAATAGGAGAATGGAGAGCAAATGTGAAAAGATTCTTAAACCGAACTGAGATGTGGCTCAAGATAGTAGTAAAGATTCTATTAGAATACAGAGACAGGGATATGTGTTGCTTCAGGTAGTTACTATTAACAAACTTAGCAGAATCTACTGTAATTTTTTACATGTGCTCAGTCATAGAACATTATCATTATCAGTAGACATTTAGATATACAAACCAGCCTGTCCCTCCATCTGTTTACTTCAGAATACTTGGCATTTATTTTGCAACATCGTAAAAGTAGTTACAGCTTTGCAGTTGAGAACTATTACAGCAATATCAATTTTTCATATTGAAGTTAGCTTTAAAACCAGAAGTTTGTCTTTTATTTATAACTCCTAGTGCCTTGTTCTATGCTTATGCATGGAGTGGCAGAGTTAAATGTGTGGAATACAGCTGGGCAATAAATAAGGTTGTAAAACTCTGTCATTAGTAATAAAGCCTTTGCAGTAGTACATTAAAATAGAAGTATCTAGAGCATTGGATGAAAACAAAACAAAACAAATCCTTTGATTATAACCAGGAATTTGCCTCTGCTTTCTGAAGTATTTTAAGGAGACATAGTTTTTGCATGGTTTCCACAGAAACATTATGCAGCAAGAAGGTATTCGTATTTAAAATAAATTGTTAGCTGAGGCAATGGGAAATCAGAGACTCTTTTACATCTTACATAGTTGACTCTTCATCATCTTATGCTGATGATCCTGTTCAGCTAAAAATTTGCCTAATTGTTTGCTGGTGGCTGTAAGCTAAGTGTATATTAAATGATTGTGGCTATTTTGTAGAATTAGCCATACATTCAGAATGGCTGTTTGGGATAGGATAGCATATTAATGTTGACGGGGAGCAGGAAATTTTTATCTTCATTTTCCTTTCCCTTCCCTCCCCTCTCCCTTCCCTAAAGGAAATTTGGGGTTGAATAGCTGTTTTAGAGACTGGTGAAAATGTTGTGTTTTTTAAAATGATACCAGACAATAAATGAGAAGATAGGTAAGGGGAGAAAACAACCCTAATCAATTAAACTCACTAGAATTTCACAGAAATTCTCAGGAGACTTTAAATTGCAAATTGATGCAACCCTTGGGTGAGAGAAGAGGTAGAATGAATTCAGATTCCATCTAGATCTATAAAGGAAAAATGGTACTAAAACTTAATTTTTACACTTAAAAATACATTCAGTAGTGATATGTGGCCAAATGTGTTAAATCATACGTTTCAGAAAATTTATTACCATATTCCTTGCAAAGGGTGCAAGTGATGTAAAGATTTGTCTTGGGCAACACCTGCAATTCACGCAGACTTTCCAGTGGTAAATGCAATGGTCTGTCATGTTTAACAGCAGATGAGCACATTGAACTTAACAGCAAGTGTATTTAGCTGAAGATGCTGTGCATCACCTCTTTAGCTATGCTCGATGAGCGTGTATCACCCCAGTGCTGTCCCTGCCACTCTTCATGGGTATTGAATCAGACAAAAAGCCTGTCTCCACATTTTCAAAGCTGCCCAAAGAATGAATGTTGCTATGTTAGAGATTCCTTTGTCTTCGTAAGAATAACATCTTCACTATGTTTCTCTGATGCTGTGAAAAACTCTTAAAAGCAGGAGCTAGGACTTTTACTGCCACAGTGACAAAGTTTGGGATGTAATTAGAAAAAGTATTAGAGTGACTGAGTGTGACAATAGGAATAAATTCAGTTTAGTTTTCTGATTGCTCTGTTTAGTTTTCTTTCACATGAAGATGATAACAGCAAAGAGAAAATGAGATGCCAGAAATGAGGGAAAGAGTACAGTGAAGGTGAGGAATGGGAGGAAATTTATCAGGAAAGAGGAAAAGAGATATACTTGATAGAAGGAAGAAAGAAGTTAGACATCCAGCAAATTGCTGTTTTCTTATTTACGTTCTGGGAAACACATACTAGGTCAGAGACAACATCTGAAAACCTGTATGTGTAGATAAAAGAAGGCAGCTTAGCTGCACTTTTTGTAAATAGGCTGAGACTCTATCTGCACAGAGTGACATATAATTAAGTCAGTAACCTGAAAGTGATTTTTTTTATCCTGTGTTTTAGTTATGGTTGAAAAATTATTGCCATTTGTAATTTTGTATCTTTATCTGAGCTAAATTCCATAAAGTAGATTAGGAATTTGCCTACTCTAGGGGCTTTAGCAATATTCTATCTATACAGTAATTTTTAATGCTATTTTACTGAGTAATTGAAGAACTGGATGGTAACCTAGTTCTGTGACACATTGTTTTAATTACAGTTATTTGTCTTCACACAGAATAAAGCAAATGAGTGAATAATGGGTATCTTGGCTAAAAATGGGGGGCCATCAACCTGCTCAGACATAGGTTTTTCTTGTAGAGACCTAGTTATGATATGATGTTTCCGTGGTCTATATAGGAACTCATAGATCATAGGATCACATAACAATGATTGTTTGGCAGTTTCCTCAAGGGACTCATAATAGTGAGAAATTTAATATTGTAAAAATAACATTTTTAACTGGTGCCACACTTCTGCATGTTTTTTGTGACACTACTCTCTGCTGAATTGATGTAGTAGATGTACCAGGTTTTTACACACAGAAACAATTTTGGTTTAGCAGAGAATTAAGTGCAGATAAACAACATATTTCATAAAAGATTGTTATATCCTCTCTCCCATTGACACTCCCATCCCCACCGCCAGATCAGAAGCATAGCCTGGCACGGCATGCTTTCTTTTAGATCTCTACAGACATTTGCCTGCCACAAGGCAACATAAATTTTGTCTTAGTTATCAGACTATGATTATTAAATAATAATGGGAAGAGAGATCTCAGCCTGTTCATAAAGCATATTGATTTTTTTTACTATAAAAAGAACCTGAATTAAAAGGATCGCACTTTTTTTCATTTTCATACTCTGTCTTAAAACTTATAGTGATTAATGTAGTTAGAGGAAAGTATGAAAGACTATCTTTTCAATTTCTTTTTCTTTTGTGTGTGTGTGTGTGAGAAGCTGATCTTGCTTGCTGATCTGAAGTGGTACCAGAAGGTGCCCATCTTGAATGAGACATAGAGCTTGGCGAAATGAGATCTGGTGTTTGGAGGTTCCTCACACCCACTGCCCCTCTCTAGAGGCATTGCAACACTGTCATATTGATACCCAGCAGCCTCTGCTGCCAGAAACCATGCAAAACATGACCCTGACTATTCATTGTGACTGATAAACTTTAAGATATATGATATCTTCCTTTTGTTCTGAACCTCCTCTCTTCGGTTTCGCTTCCTTCCATTCGAACACCAAAATCCTTCTGGAACAGCAAATGCCAAACATTCATCCAGGCTGAAATGGTAGATCCATTTGCTATTAGTGTATCTTTCTTTTTTCCTCTACCCCCTTTCTTTTCTGAAGTAACCACTTGTTTGCTTTCTCTTTGTTTCTTAGCTGTTAGAAAGCCTTTAAAAATGCTTTTACTTCCCTGTCATGGCATTATGCTCTTTGGAGGGAGGATCAGCTGGAGTCATGGCAAAGAGAACTGCTGTCATGGTAGTTTTATTTTGTATTCACCGTACGATTCCCAGAATTGCATTGTTCCCTCCCAGAGGGGGAAGATTGGTCTCTCATGCAAATCACTGGTCCTTTTCTAGGCTTTTGTGGCCTTCCTGAAATTGTTGGAAAGGATCCTTCTTTCTGCAGAGCGGGGAGGAGGAATTGCACCAGACAGGCTGGCCCCAGTCATTTTATCCCTTTCCTGTGTCTTACAGCTCCTTTTGAGGAGCAGGCACCAGGCAGTACCTATCCTGAGTTCCCAGGGCTTCTGCTGCTCTTGTGCATTTGGTGCGCCAAATTCAGCAGCATTATTTGACTTAAATCGAGACTTGCATTGGTATGAGAGTATACAGAATCTGGCCCACAGCCTTGTCTGTATGCAAAAGTACCCTTACTCATTTAAGCTGAATTGATAAATGTTTTTCCACTGACTTCAGTGGAACGTGGAGTTGGTACCAGTTAAACAAAATTAGTGTGTGTATGTTATTTCAGCTGATAACATTTTGTGAGTAGACATGTCCACAGATTCAGTTTTCACAGAGCCTTGCTGGCGTTTTTGGAAGTGCAACTGTTATCCTCAGGAATGCCTCCAAGCCTTGGAAAGTCTAGCAACAACACAGAGAATGTGCAGTAATAGTTAGGAATTTATTTTAAAAGAAGTGACAAAGCAAAGTAGAAGGAATAAGGCTGGAAACAGTCTGGAGAGATCTGCACTGTGATTGAAAGTGGCAGGCATTAAACTACCTGTTTCTTGCAAGCGAGTTAAGCAAGATAGAAATTTTAATTTAACCCCCATTTCCATAGACATCAGCACATGCGTGCAGAGGATTATTACTACCATCTGTTTTATCCACAGTGGTTTCCATCAGTTGTGTTATTTTGCTTTTTTAGTGTTTAAGTACTGCTTTGAAGCTGTTGTGTTGTTAACTGGCTGAATCTGTGCATAGATTCCTATAGCAGTGTCAGCATGCTAAGATCATAACTGTTAGATTAATGAATGCAAGTATTAGCTCTGTGCCGGTGCAGTACATTAATAGCTGTGCAAGTTAAATCAAATACACTACTGACTTTGCCATTGTGTAATGGTATTTACCAGATCTTAGGTGGACTGCTGAGAAACCTGAATGTTATCTTTCATTTTTATCTGACTTAAAAATAAGGTAACAAAATAATTTTCATAGGATATTTTATTATTATTATTCACAGCAGGAGAACAGATATACCTGAAGACTTGAATTCTTCACTAAAATAGAATATGCATATATGAGGGATGTTGTAGTAAATGGAAGGAAAACTAACTGTTGCAACCATTATCTCTTCTGTAGCTTAATCTCACATTCTGAATTTTTGGAATGAATACCAAAAGGAGGGGGGAAGTATGCTTATCGCTTCCTTTCTTTTCTTTTTCCTTCACAGAACCTGAAGAAAGTGTTTGTGGAATTCAGTCATCAGGAGCTGTTTGAGTTCTATAACAAGGTCTGTAGATTTTACAATACTATAGTTTCTTTGTAAACACCTTATGCTGCTCAGCAGGAATCGTTGCCTATAGGAATTAAATCTAATGAAACTGGAAGGGAAATGGGTCCAACTTTAATTAAGGCTGTTGGATTTGTTTGATCACATAAAGCATTTTCAAGAAGAGTCTTTGCATTCAAATTTGGAGTAGGCAGGGCTTGGGTCATTGTAAGCATACCTGGCAGTTTATAATTGAGAGGAGTAGCTGATGATTAACAATGAGGAGCTCTCTGGAAAGAGCATCTTTGTGTTACGTCTTCAGTTGAAATGCCAGGCTCATAATCCAGTCAAAATGAAATCTATTATTTTTTTACCTTGTTATTATGCATTGGAAATTCACAGCAAAACATCTGTGCATGTAAAAAAGGCAGTATTTAGACAACTGTTTCTTTAAAATTTGAATATTTAAACTGCAGCAATGAATTCTAATAGCTTCATGTAAAAACAAATATTCATGAGTACAGGACTTTTTATTGCTATGTGAATAGATTTAGTATGCATAGTTGAAGATACTGGAATGTGGGGGTTTTTTCTGCTTGCATGTTTCTAAACAACATTTTATATGAGTGGAGTTTTTTCTCTCTTTTTTTGTTCCTTTAAATAGCTGGAAACTATACAAGCACAGCTGGATTCCCTTACGTGATGTTTTTGAAGACTTACTTCTCCATCACACTCTTGCCACCTCATTATTTTGAATTGAAGATAGATTGCCAAGCTGTGTTTGCTGAAGGATTCAGTGGGTTGCTTCCTGTAAAATTATATGGCTTATCTCGTTTTTAGACCATTAAAATTAGGCAAGCATCTTTGTTAAGAATCTGAAGATTCTAATGGGCTTTCTCTTTTTTTCTGAGCAATTGTGAAGAATGGCTTTACTTGCAGAAAAAAAGAATACTGCCCTGCTTCAGAGATGGGAGGGTTTTTTGTCCTGTTATGTGCGTTACTTGATTCTGGTAGAAGTTTGCATACTAGTCAGGGACCAGGAATAAAATCTATTTTTTAGACATAAAAGGAATATAAAAGTAGTAAGAAAATACACAGCTAATAAAATCTCTATCTTTTTGAATTGTTACTCACATGATTGATAAAGCTTATTGCAAATTTGTCAAAATAAATTCAGAATTTTAAAATGGATTGGTTTAGTTTGGGCTATTTTAATTTAATTTCATTATCTTCTTTTTCAGTTTCTTGTTCTAAATAATAAAAAATGTTGCTGATTTCAGTGTTTACTTTTGGCACTGAGAATAAATGCAGCTTCTCAGGACTGCATGCATGCCAACGAATCTAAGTAGTATGTTGTATAACTGAGGGGAGACATCTCAGAGTATACCGTAACAAAGAACACAGAAATAGTCTGGCAATCAGGTTTCTGAAAGCTATTTGTTGAGCCTTCCTCATGTTGTCCACCACTGTTTTTACATCCAACAGGAAGAAATAAAGTACAGTGACTTAAGGGCCAAGTTAGTCATGTTTTCACACATTAGTTCTGGGTGAATGGAGGTTCATGAACAGCATGAGAAGGTAAAAGTCATCTTAGTTCTTGTTTGTAGCCATTCATTGACAGACAACTTCCCTGCTGCATCTTGATAACAGGTGCAGTGTACAACTCTCCACTCCAGGCTAATACAAAGTGAGAGGAAATAAAAATCTTTGGCATTAGCTTGTCTTTCTTTCTCCTTAAGGGATTCCCTGAACAAGGCTTTTTTCTTCCAGATGCTTAAAACAGGGATGGTTAATGCCCAGCCAGCCAGTTTTCTTTTGAAGTTGGTTTGCTCATGACACTAGATATAAGTATAGCCAAAAGGTATGTTTTGAATAGCTGGTGTTTAGGTCCTCTTGTGCCAGTCTTCTTGCTTTGTTGCTTTTGGAAGGTTGTTTTGGGCTTTTTGTGTTGCTTTGTTAGGGATTATGCCATTACCTGTAGAATACTGAAGGGGTTTGCACCCGTTGTCTGAGCTGTGAGATAATAGATTTAGCGGGTAAAGTCATTAACAGCCTACATGTGAGTAAAGGGCACTGAAGAATAAAAACACATTTATCATAGTTCTTAACCGAAATGCCAGACGATACTGTACCACTCTGGTAAGGTAACACTGTTACTCCATTAGAAAGAAGAAATGAATCACGGTTGCACAGCAGAATCTTACCCCTGTACACCTTGTGAGGCTGGCTGCCAAAATCAAGTCTTGTCTCAAGCCACTGGCAAACATGCCTCATCTTCTGGGCATATAACACTTCCACCCACAGACATCACATCCTCAGTCTGGCTATTCAGCAGCAGCTTGCTGGCTCACTCATCTCAGGCTGCATAGGTTGGTCTGTGTCTGCAGGTGAGCACACCCCCACCATTGCCTCTACCTGTCACTATTAGCAGTGCTTTGTAGTTAGCACAGCTAGGAAAATCCCATTCGTGAAGTCCTGGCTTCTCTACTGGTCCTGTGGGACAGTACGTTGTGTGCTAGGACACTGCTCTCGAGTTTTTCCCCAAATTTCCAGAGCTTAAGTTCTGGAAGTCTGGTCTGAAGTGAGTCAAAGACTCTCCTGTGTGGATGCAGGACATACTAAGGCAGTGTGAGTCCAAGTGTGAGAGACGGGTTAACTTGTCTTTGTGGATAGGCAGTGATTGATGAATCCTGGAGGAGGGGGTGAAGGCAGGACCAGTTTGGAGTGCAAGAAGCATTGGACAAATTAGCAGGCATGTCTGAAAGAAAAGGAGAAGTCAAAGACAGAGTAGGAAGAAACTGGATGTCGGAAAAAGGAAGGAGAGGACAGACCAATGCATATTCCCAAGGGTGGAATTTGGGAGTTAGAAAACTGTAAGGAAGAGAGGAGGAACACTGGAAAAGACAGCAAAAGTCTATATACAAAGAAAATATTAGGCAAAGGGGGAGAAAACCCTTCTATATTAGAGGAATGGGAAGAAAATTGGGGAAACAAAGTAATCCAGAGTTAACTACAAAAAATGAGGCCAGCTGTGTAACAGTATCTAGTATTTTGAACTAACCCATACGTGTCAGCCTTGGTGCAAATTTGGCCAAAATCAAAGTGTGGGATAACAAAAAAGAGCTTTTAAAATCTAGTCCTAAGAGGAAATATTTTAAAAGTGATAAAATACATGTTAAAGGGAAAAATAGAAAAAACGAAGCCTAAGTTTGCAAGGATTCTGTAAAATTTATTGTGTTCATCCTCATTTGCAGATGGATGAAGAGATTTATGATTTCTTTAGCAGTGGTTGCCTTCTTTTTTTACAAAATGTACCAAATTTTTTACTGTCAGAAGCCATAATAAAAGCCATAGTATACCTCACGGTAATAAGTACAGTTGTTATCTTTTGTCAAGGAACACTCATAAATAAATGGCTTAGAAAGACTTTTCTGTATGTAACATGAAGCGTTGGGGTTGTACATTATTAGGTAGTGATGGCATAACCAGTACCATCTCAGAGAAGAACATTGTCACTTATTTAAGTGCTCTTGTATAAGGAGAGAAAATTGACTACCTGTGCCAGAGCAGAACTATTTAGGGGTTTTTTGTTAGGTCTTGCAGAAAAGAACACTTTTATTCTGGCTGCTGCTCTCTGGCCTGAGTGGACCTGGAGAGGGGAAGATTAGTCTTCCCCTGAGAGCAGCTGCCCCTGCTTAGTTTGGATAAAGTCCTGGTGTCCCAGCAGTGTCAGAGTGTGCTGGTTTTGGCTGGCGTAGAGTTAATTTTCTTCATGGTAGCTGGTATGAGGCTATGTTGTGGATTTGTGCTGATAACAGTGTTGATAACACAGGGATGTTTTTGTTCCTGCTGAGCAGTGCTTACACAGAGCCAAGGCCTTTGCTGCTCCTCACACCACCCCACCAGTGAGTGGGCTGGGGGTGCACAAGGAGTTGGGAGGGGACACAGCCGGGACAGCTGACCCCAACTGACCAAAGGGACACTCCATACCATACGGCATCATGCTCAGCATATAAAGCTGGGGGCAGAAGAAGGAAGGGGGGACATTTGGAGTGATGGTGCTTGTCTTCCCAAGTCACCGTTACACGTGCTGGAGCCCTGCTTTCCTGGAGATGGCTGAACACCTGCCTGCCCATGGGAAGTGGGGAATGAACTCCTTGCCTTGCTTTGCTTGTGTGTAGCTTTTGCTTTACCTGTTAAACTGTCTTTATTTCAACCCAGGAGTTTTCTCACTTTCTCTCTTCCAATTCTCCCCACCTATCCTGCCATGGGGGAGTGATTGGGTGGCTGCGGGGTGCTCAGTTGCTGCCTGGAGTTAAACCACAACACAGGGAACGAGAGAGGAACTAGCACCAGTACAGACTGGGGGATGCCTGAGGAGAAGGGGAGATCCACCTGCAACAGGGACTAGACCCAGTGCCATACCTCAGAGGCGGCAGACAGAAAAACACTTTCCTGGGAGGAAGAAGGCATGTAGCCTTCTCAGAACTGCATAAACCAGGTTGGTGTGGGAGCACAGGCAGGGATGTGCATGTGGAAGGTCTTCAGGCTTTTGTTTCGCATTCTGGTAAAACGTAGTTTTGAAAAGTGTGTCTTGTGGGTATTTTGGAGTTTTTACTGCAGGAAAGGAAAGGGATACATCCCAGGTTCTCTTCAGTTCAGGGTCCTAGCAGAGCATTGGTCTGTGATATATCTTGGGCATGATCCAGAACTGAAATTACCAAGGCTTCTCATAGTGTTGAAGGAAGATATTTGCAGAGATTTATTGAGCTCTAAACTGGAAATTTGAATGAGTAAGAATTATTAAATCTACTTTCAGATCTTTCAGTGCATTTTAAAAACATTTGATTCATCTTTGCTCAGACATTAAAGGCAGTATTTTCTGTGACTGTACTTCTCTCAAAGGTGTAATAAAAATCTGCCTCAAATGGACTATTGGCAAAAGAAGGAAATCTTTTGTTTTGGGTGTAAAAAGCATCAGTATTGTTTTGACATGAAGACTTGGAGTTGTGGGCCTAAAACGAAAACCAGGGTGAGAACTACCTCAAAAATACCAACTTAGTGGTAAAGAGCAACCATTTGTAGACCACTTGGGAAAACCAACACCAATAGCACATTAATGCTTGTTGAGTACAAATGTGTTAGATTATCTTTGCCCAGTTCAGCCTTAGGCATATACTTCTTGTTTCTCAACAAAATATGAAATCTCTGTAAGTTTCTGCATTCTATTTTTGTTGAAATAAAATATGTAGGTAGATAGACATTAATAACTTTATTATCTCAAATTTTGACTAATTGCCAAACCTGCTTTGGCTCTCCAGAGGAGACTTTCAGATTCCCCTTTAATTCCTGGGCTTATTGACACATCAATTTTGAGTTATGACTTGCAGCTTCACTGCCTACAGCCTGTGATTTTAAAGACTCTGAAGTCTTGTTCTTTCAAAGCATAAAGAATTTACTGAAATGCTAAGTCTTACATTGGTCAAAGGAAGAAAAGTGTGTATTTTAATAAAATGCTGTAAGCTCCCCATCACAGTTGTTCCATCTTATATTCTCTGATTTCCAGCAGCATCAGTAACATTTCATTGTTTGGCCATATTGGCATATCATATCTTCAAAGGTGATGAATTCACTCACATTATGGTAAAGAAATGACAGAGCTTAATAATGCCTATTGCCCAGTAAATAAGTGTCACATCACTCTGTGACCCTTGTATAGCTTATTTGGCAGATGAAAATGAACAACATTTTGAGCCAATGTGAGGAAATTCCTTTTCTATGGATCAGCCAGACTGGCCTTCTGAATAACAGTGATTTCATCCAGGCGGATGAACTACGGTGCTGCTGTCTGATATGCTGTTGGTGGTGTCTCATAAAGATAAGCTAATAAGATGCTTTTATCTGCAACACTTGCATAAAGTGATTTCTAATTTCCATAGTGATGAATCAATTTTATTGCATTTTCCCTTGGCCTTTGTAATTGTGTTGATCAGACCAAATTATATGCTGTAATTTTAACAGAAATAAAATGTTTAGATGATCCCCTCATTCCTTCATTATTTTGTTTCTCAAGAGGTAGGAGAAAATATGGGTCTGTTACAAATCAGGTGCTGTCCAGCTAATTGAGCTATGTATCCGTGAAGCACTTGTCCCTCTCACTGACAAGATTAGTTCCTTCTCTGCTGAGGCCAAAATATCTTCCATGGTTTTCCAAGGTTTTGTATATTTCCTGTAATTATAGGAAAGCAATGTGGAGCTCTGTGCATGTTGGAAGCATAACTGTCTTGACCGGCTGTTCAAATAAGATGATCATTTTGTTAGAGCAAATCCATGTTTTAGTGGGACACTTTTAACTTCTCGTCATCACTGTTACCTTAACTGTCCCTCTGTGGTAATGTACAGCATGCGTTCAAGGAAATCTGGACGAATGTGGTATCTGTGTCTCAGATGGCTGTACAGATTCACATGCCCAAGCAGCTGGCCTCTTCTGTAGAGTACTAGTTATGGGACTGGACATGCTGGATCACCAGATTGTCTTTTTTTGGAATTCACTCTCTGGTCATTCAGGACAAGTGAAGGAAGGAGAAGCAGCACTCCCTGGTCAGTGCTAAGGAGACTCCTCACATCTGTGCTTGTGTTGGAAGGTTCATCTCATGAGGGTTAATATGAAGAGCCCTATGTAAAGGTGAGCTGACTTTGTTTCTTCTCATTCCAATCCATGGGTTCAATAGTAGGGCAACTTAACTAAATTGCATTTCATTGGCAGCGTGAGAATGCTGTGCTTTTTTCATCACCTGCTTGTTTGTTTTTCTGCCTCCAGACTGTTAAGAAATGTAGCTTAGTTTAAAAAAAAAAAACAAAAATAAAGAAAAAACCAGTTTGATTTAAGAAATTGTACAATTAATGTATACAGCAAGCATTTTGAAGAAGGTTTGCTTTCTTGGATTTATTTCTACTTTTGTACTTTTGAAGTGTCTGCCATAGCCAGTATCCTTGTAGGCAGCAGAGAATGAATCTAAGCAAAGCCCAGGGGAGTGAGGAAAGGACCATATCTCCTGTTCCACCCACTGCTCCGTGTTGAGTGTTGGGGTGCAGCTTAGCCTATGAGCCTTGGTTTGGAATCTCAGACTGCCAGTTAGGTGAGCTCTCCCTCTTTCCTGGACAACAGTGAATCAGGAAAAGATTAGAGAAACTGACTACATTGAAAAAAACATAGCCCACCCAATGTTGTTAGCTTAGCTCTTCACTCTGGAAGGCATGAGAATATTTATTTCATGGCAAACAGCACTTTTGCCCAGATCTCCTCCATATGAGGAATGAGGTCAGAGGAGTAGCACTTTGCATCCCAGATGAATCCCTGATGTCTCAGTTAGGAGCTATGCCTCATGATGGTGGGTCTTCTCTTCTAATTCCTAACACATTCCTGCCAGTTCCAGCTCATACACACCCTGGAGACAGGCACCACAGACCTTGAGAACAAAAAAGGACCTTTCTTCTCCCCTGCTTCATCTCTGCTCCCAAGGGAGCATTCTTCTATCTCAGGCCAGCGTTCAAGCACAGCTCCAGGTAGGGTAAAGCTTTGTGGAGGTTGTTCTAGCACCCCAAGTTTGAAACTCAGGTTGAGAGAGCGCCAGAAAAGATCTGTATGAGAAGGGAAGTAAAACAAGACCAGCCATTCAGGACAGGGGAATTACTAACCATTTGGCCATTTCTGGAGCAAACTCTCAGTCCAACCTATGAGTGACCCAGTTTCTCCTTTGCAGCCAAACTCCCTACATGAATAAAATCATCCCACATCATCCTTATGGATTGCAGCAAGCTAAATCATCCTCAGAATCTGATTTAGGGCAACAGAAGTGAAGTACATCAGATAAATGTAGAAAAAACAAGCCCATAAACGTGAGCTGATCCCTTTGGAGCTGGGTTCACTCACTCTCTCTCACAGGATGAGTGGCAGTGGTCCAAGCTTCTTAGAAAATCTGATACTGAAACATAATCTTGAAAGACAAAAAAAGTGATAAGGAGCCAAAAAGGAAAAAATAAGTGGAGCAGAGTCACCTTTAAGCAAGAGAGCACAATATATCACTGAGAACACTTTCAGTGAAATGGAGTTTTCTTAGTTCTTATTTGGGCAACACAGACTGCATGCGTTCTTCATTGTGCAACATCCAGTAGGTGACGTGGTATCCTTTTAACGCCCTTCTACAACTGAACTGCAGCTTACCATACCCTGTGACATGTCACCCCTGTGTCTGCCCATCTAAAATCTGTTTGGTAGCCTAGCGATTGATTCCTTTGTGCCTGTGGTCAGTAGAAGGAGTGCCCTGAAGCCCTTTTGTACGTCAGGGCAGAGGATGCAAGGCCCTGAATGACCTCATGCAAAGCTGAGCAGTGCTGCCCTGACCTGCCTCTGCAAACAGTGCCCAACTGGGAACACAAAGCACATCAGGTAACATCTTTCTGGCTGAACAGGCTATGTTTGTTAGGCTTGAGAGACCCAAGTTTTGGACTGGTGAATCTCTCTCTCTCTCAGCATTGAAGTCGGTAAGTTTTGAGATCAGTCTTCTCTCTGGGAACAGAGAGGTGTTAAATGAATATTTAGTTGAAATGGTCACTATGAAAGAGAAGCCAAAGGTGGAGCTTAATTTGGTGCCTGGAGCAAAGTTCATGGTTTAACTACTATGTTAGATGAATAAAATCTACCCTTGAGTTCCTTCCAGGAGGGCCTGGATATGAATGTGTAAGAGTATCTGAGCAAAAGGTCATATCCCTGTGGTATAATGATTTCAGCATGTTGGAAGAAAGGAAATTTCCTATTAATCAACCTTATTTCAGTGTGCAAGGTCACAAAACGTGAACTTGGAACCTCATTCTGCATTTCATAGCTTTGCCTAAATCAAACCCAGGCTGCAGACATGACTCTACTTTTCGCTTGTCAGAGTAGCCCCCTTCGTCATACCTATCTTCAGTCAAGTCATTTCAGTGGTTTCAAATCAGATAGTGCCTTCAGCTGCTGTGTTAGCCCACTTCTGTGTCAAAAGTAATAGTTCCTCCCTTGAAAGTACAGACTTTGAGAGCTCTGTCAGCCTCTAGATAAAGTAGCCGTATCTCTTGTATAAAGAGATACAAGAGATTTTCATATCACTTCTGTGAAGATCTGTGTTCAATGAATACTTTATACTGGCTTTGGTTAAAAACATTTGATGGTTTTCTTTGGTTTGACAGAATCTTTCCAATGACTTGGTGACCAGGCAAAGATGCTACAGATTTATTTGCATAATCTTTTCTCCTTATTTCTCCCTTTTCTCCTTATATTTCTCCCATATTTGAAAGCTGACCCTTTGCTTAGTCTGGGAACATGGTGCTGTGGTAAGCCACTGGTAACTATTCAATGGGCATGAGCATGAGGAAGAACAGGAAAATGCAACTGCACCAACCTGTGACAACAATTTGTCTTCAAGGAAGAGTCTGCTTGAAGGAAAAAAAACAATTAAAAGTTGATTTCCAAAGATTTAGATTAACCGATTTGAAATGTAATGGCTGTCTATGGCTGTTCCCAAGCTGAAATCCTGCTGTTCTGGATCTTACTAACAGCACGTAATCTGAAAAGCACAGATACCTTTCCCTAGTCTCTAGTCTATAAGTCATCAGATTTTATGAACATGATCTAAAGCCGCAGTAAGAATGATGCATCCTGCTAAACCATGAAATGGAGTTCTGGTGCTCCCTTGGATTTCATGAAAACCTTCCTCCAAACTTGCTTCTTCTTTCACAGATTCTGTCTTTTACTGGTTTTACCCTGATTCACTGTGCATCTTGAACTAACTGATTTTGCCCATAATTTGCCCTACGCTCTTAAGTTGTAATTAATGTTTTGCTATGTTCTTTCCCTATTTGTAACATTTGTACCCTGGCCACTTTTCAAAAGAAGAATCAGGAGATGCCATTTTTCTGTCAAGACTCCTCTGTTGGTGTGCACTTTTGAAGGACTCAGTAAGGATCTTAAAGCCAGTAAAACACCGTTCTCAAATGGATTATACTGTGTAAAATTGCACTGTTCATCATGATGACACCCAAGGTCAGTACTACTGGTACGGGGAAGTTACTAAATAAACCAGCCAAATAATGAAGATCAGGAAACAGTAAGATACAGAAAAGCCTGCTCAAAAAAAAAAAAAAAAAGTGTCTGGACACGTAAAGCACATTTCTAATTCACCTTTATTAGTAGATCAGTCCTGCTAAGAAACAAATGTTTCCATTGCTTCCTTCAGTGATCACATAAAGTTTTTCTCTATAGAGGTTTTGCTACATTAGCAGAAAGATCTGTGAGCTGCAAATACAGTCTGTGTCTTTGGGTATTAGTACACAGTAGTTTTCAGGCATTTCTTTGAAAAGCAAATAGGTCTGAGCTTATCCTAGAGGATGTGGAACAGCCCTATAGATGAATTTTACCATCTATAAAGACTGACAGGAGCATTGTGTTCAAAGGAACAGAAGGTTGAAAACATGATGCTTCAGAAGTACCTGTATTTGAAAAAGATTTTTATAATCAGAAGAAAAAGACTACCATGTAATATAGGATGGCAAAAAACACTCAAAGACTTGTCTGCAAGTCTGATGAGATTTATGATCCACGGTCCTGGCCCAGGCATTTTTGCAATGCTGAAAAAGCAAACACAAGGTAATGGAAAACAATTATGAGTCATTCCTTTACTTCAGAAGTGATTAATGTGACACAGTCAAGTTAAATCCTCTGAAGAGACATCATCAGTGCTTTCACTGATGTGTTTTGTAAGCATGGATTTGATACTATTCCACAAGAGATTTTAATTTCCTGCTAAAAGATATGGTTCATGATCAAAACCAAGATATACATAAATACTAGATGCTGAGCTTGCAAGATTGATGCGTTTCTTGTCAGCGAATGATAAGAACATGGAACATCTTCAGTTTTATGATATAAATAATACTATATTACCAGAAACATGCAGAACTGTATTGAAATATTCTTGTGGACTATGCTGTGAAGGATCTGATAGTAGCACAGCAGACTACCAAGTAGTCTCTGCCTATATTCCAGAGGGTCTGTGTGTAGTCCTAATTTAAAAACTGGAATTTTTTGCTGCTTTAAATAAAACGAGTGGCACTCAGAAGTTTGAATGGCTTATTTTTCTAGGATGAATTTATGACATACTGTCTGATTGCTGGGCTTTGAGTCCTTTGATGTCTAGTATCATGCAGTATGAAGCTAGTTCAGGTGCTCATATACTTCATTTTCATGCAGGTACTGTGTATGAACAGTTTTAAGTCTTAGACTCAGTTTGCCATTGTTCTGATGCTTTTTATTGAATACAAGTTGACTTAATAACCATCAGGATACAGAACATCTGAACACTAAGAAACCAGCAAATTTTAGTGGTTCAGGTATCACAGCCAGTTAACAGAACAGCGCGCTGGGATACTCCTTTGACTGCGTATCACCTACACTGGAGCCTTTTTACAGAATAAGATAACCCGTTTACAGAATAAGATAACCTTTTAATTTGTGAGTTTCCATGCTGTACCGTGTTTGGCTCAGGAGGCAAAGGAGACCAATGCTATGCTGAAGAATTTACTGTAAACATCTCCAGATGAGCACCCTTTTTGTATCCACAGACTGGTGGATCTCAGGTTCTCCCCTGACATACTGTGTCTGCAGTTTTGCTGCGTGTGGCTGAAAGGTCCGTCCTACTGCTCTGCAGTACAAGTGTTTCTTCATGTATTAATGCAAAGCGCTCTGTGCCCTGTTGTGCGGTAAGTAGTACATAGCACTGAAGAGGCAGAGGGCTTCACACTGTTCTTTTTCAGGATCAAGACAATCTCAGTAACAAGACTACAACAAAGACAATTTCAAAAATAAGAGGTTTTTTGAAAAGCTGCCAAATAAAACTGTCTAAAGCCCAAATCTGTACACCTGGTTTGCCATTTTATCACCATGCAATATCGAACCCTGATCTAGCTCCGTGTATATGTACATAACCAAATGGTGTGACTGTGAAGGGGACGAAAGTTACATTTAGTCCCTCACTAGTTTCCCTTGATGCATATCACTTAAGGTGCTCATCCAAGAGCTTGAGACTGTATTTCATCCAGTTTCTAATGGGAACCATGTCCTAGCTTCTAAAAAAGGATGCTTTGCTATCACTCCCAATACTTATGTCCTAAAAGTCCCCCATACAGACCTTTGTTTCCAATTTTGTGTGTGCTGTATTAGCCCAGCTCTTTTATTGCCTTCCTCAGCTGGGGCAAGTCCTTGGTTGGAGCAGCCTCTTGTTAGGATGGCAGCTGAGCACAGAGGTTCCTCCCAGTGTTACTGAGCTTTCTTTTGTGGGTATAGGGGAGGGAAGTGTTTCGCAGGATGTGGTGGGTTGACCCTGTCTGGAGGCCAGGTGCCCCCCAAAGCTGCTCTATCACTGCCCCTCCTTAACTAGACAGAGGAGAAAAGGTATAACGAAATGCTTGTGGGTCGAGATAAGGACAGGGAGGCATCACTCACCAGTTACCGTCACGGGCAAAACAGACTCAACTTAGAAAAAAAAATCATCTAATTTATTACAAGGCAAAACAGAGTAGAGGAATGAGAAATAAAATCAAATCTTAAAACACCTCCCCCCACCCCTCCCTGCTTCCCAGGCCCAACTTCACTCCCCATTTCTCTCCCTCCTCCCACCAGCGGCACAGGGGGACGGGGAATGGGGGTTGTGGTCAGTTCCTCACATGGTGTCTCTGTTGCTCCTTCCTCCTCAGGGGGAGGACTCCTCACACTCTGCCCCTGCTCCAGCCTGGGGTCCCTCCCACGGGAGACAGTCCTCCACCAACTTCTCCAACATGAGTCCTTCCCACGGGCTGCAGTTCTTCACCAGCTGCTCCAGCGTGGGTCCCTCTCACGGGGTGCAGACCTTCAGGAACAGACTGCTCCAGTGTGGGTCCCCCCCAGGGTCACAAGTCCTGCCAGCAAACCTGCTCCAGCGTGGGCTCCTCTCTCCACGGGACCACAGGTCCTGCCAGGAGCCTGCTCCAGCGTGGGCTTCCCATGGGGTCACAGCTTCCTTCAGGTGCCTCCAGCTGCTCTGGCATGGGGTCCTCCACGGGCTGCAGGTGGAATCTCTACACCCTCTCATCCTTCTTCCATGGGCTGCAGGTGGTTATCTGCTCCACTATGGACCTCCATGGGCTGCAGGGGGACAGCCTGCCTCACCATGCCCTTCTCCAGGGGCTGCTCTGGTGCCTGGAGCACCTCTTCCTCCTCCTTCTGTATTGACCTTGGTGTCTGCAAAGTTTCTCACATCTTCTCACTCCTCTCTCTGACTGCAAAAACTACCACTAGGGGTTTTTTTTCCCCCTTCTTAAATACATTATCCCAGAGGCGCTACCACCGTCACTGATGAGCTCGGCCTTGGCCAGCGGCGGGTCCGTCTTGGAGCCGGCTGGCACTGGCTCTGTCAGACACAGGGGGAGCTTCTAGCAGCTTCTCACAGAAGCCACCCCTGTAGCCCCCCCCCGCTACCAAAACCTTGCCACGCAAACCCAGAACACAGGAGCTATCTCAAACCTTGTCTTCTTTTACCTGTCATCAGGATGTCAAATCTCAGCTTACATCCCATTTCCTTGCTCAGGAAGGCAGAGGATTGGGCATATGAAACTCATTTTTGATGTACTGAGTGCAATTACATTCCTCTAAAATCACAAAATGAGATAATGTTTTACTGTCCTACCACTGAAAGCTTAAAGTGGATGTTTTCCTTGGGACATTGTGTGTCACCCAGGCAGAGTCTGTTCAGCCCTTATCTCCCTCCATTTCACCAATATCAGAGGCAGGTGAACTCAGGGCTATGGACATCCACACACAGAGATGCATCCTGGTATTTTTTCTTTCTCCAGTGGGATCCATCTGTATTGAATTAACCACTGGCAGAAGAATTTAGCACATTTATGGTCAGTTTGTTCCTAGAAGAATATTAAAAAAGCTCAGTGGTCTCAGTGTTTACCTAACACTTAATGAACTGCATTTTGGACAGAGTCATTTTGGCACTTGGATGACTCATTTAATGACAATTTTTTAAAAGCACTTTAGGAGCTTGTTCCTCACCTGGTGAGCTCTGATGTAATCATTCTTTCCATCTTTGCCCACTCCACTTTTCACAGTTCATCTTCCTTTCCATCTTTTTTTCCAGACTTCACGCCACAGCCACCCGTTTCCATATTCACCATATAGGTATCTGTAACCAGGGAAGGGTTACTTGGGCTTCAAAGGGGCGACGCTGCCCCATTCTATGTGGCAGATGAGCTGTTGCTCAGCTTCAGGAGCTGGATTTGAGATTTGGCTGCTCTGGAAAGGAGGGACTCGACTCCCTCCAGCATTGTTCTGTCGTGCGAATGGACTGCAGTACTGTGGCTCCTGCTGAAACCCCTGGCTAAAAGCTTTTGTTTACCTGGTAGGTAAATTCCTTTTCCAAGTCACCATTTCTCACATAGCATATCATTTAGTACATTCTGTACGCCAGCCCTGAGTTTATTGTGTCTTCACCTTGTCTTATTCCCACATTACTCATTTATGTAGGTAGTTCTTATTTTCTATAAGAATTTTTTTCAGGAGAGCAGAATGTGACAGATTTCTGGGGATAAAAATTCTAGGTAGCCCTCCAAGTCCTGGTTGTCCAGTTCTGTGTTGTAAATAAGCATTGACATGCTAATCAGGATACAGTGATTTTCCTGAGGTCTGTGTTATTAATCTCAAGGATTTCTTGCCTTGTCAGGAGAGAAGAGTGGGAGGCAGGAAGCATGTCCTCCTTTATTCGCCCAGCTGTTTCTTGTATCTGTTGTTTTTAGCATCTAGGCAGCATAACTGGAGTTTTTCCCTATCTTCATTTTTCTTGGTGTTTTGTTTTTCTGTGGGTTTTTTTTTGTTGTTAATTTTTTGGGTTTGTTTTTACTAGCTTTCAGTGTTAGTATTTATACAAACTTTATTCTTAGCTTTTAACTTGATTGCTAGGAAGGTTATTCAGGTGTTAGACTGTAGTTATTCCTCTAGTGCTTCTCTGTTATATTGGAGGTCCATAAAAGAAGGATTGTTTAAAATGTGCTGCCTACTAAAGATAAAGATATCTCTTAACTCACCTTTTTCCTGAGAGACGTCTTCAGGCTGTGAAAAATTTTGCAAGGATCTGAAATGATAGGTAGCTTCTTGTGAAAGAGAGGCCAAAGGCTGCTTGAACTAAAGCTAAGCCACATGGAATTTCAGTGCCAAATATTTTTGCCTCTCCTTGCGAAAACCTGAAATAAAATCAAAGGGTGAAGCAGAATATTTAATTTATAGCCACATAGTTACAGCTTGCAGATAGATCTACAGAAAATGCCCTTGTTGATGAAGTTTGAAGATATGCAAGAAGCCTCCATCTGGTGGGATGTCCAAGTGGGTAAATTTTACGCATAAAGAGTGTTTGACATTGCTTTGGAGCAGATCTAAGTTTTGTCTGTTTTTCAAGGGCAGATAATTTATTGTTGTGCTCAATTAAATTGTTTTTTATTTCTTTTCAAATTAATAGCTATTCATACCCTTAGTTCTTAGGGTCTGTTGCTGATTTGGAATTGGGGGTGGGGTCAGAGGTGGGAGGATAGAGAATTTCTATTTGAGGGGAGTTCACCACAAGGTGCTATCAAATTTTTTTATCAGGTGTCACATATATAAAGTGCAGCAAAAAGAACAGTAGTGTTACAGGAGTCTGGCAATCTCTAAAATGGTGACAGAAAGCTAATAAATTTGACAGAGAACTAAAGTATTACAGGATCTTTTCTACTGCCTCTGTTAAGATCCATTTTAAAGGCATTACATCAGCTTAAATAGCAATAGTACTCACTCACATCCCCTGTTGGATCAAGAAAGTCAAATGGTCAGCAGAAGAAGGAAACAGATGAAAAATTATTCCCTACTTTGAATTCCATCAAGCTTCATCTGTGGACCTATCTTAACATGTTGTAAAAACCTTAAAAGTCAGTATATGACAGTGGTGTCTACTAATATAAGCAAAAAAGAACAAGAGGAACTCTTCCTTGACAGTAATAAAATCCACATGTAAAGTAATATTTATTCTTTCATCCATAAAACCAGATATGCAAAGTACAGCTTCAGTGTTTGCCTCATTAGATAAAATGGAGCCTAAATTGAAAGGGAAACAAAGTGTTTGTTTGCTTTGTTACATCTTTTAATGCAGATAATCTTTTCAAGGGAAATTCACCAAGCAGATTGGCTTCTGGATAGCGGACGTGATTGTGTGATAGGAATAGCTCTAACTTCCCAAGACTTCTGTTTTAAAATCGTGCCTCTCCTTGAATGGTATAAATGTAGCTAATGGTATTTAAATAAAAAAAAAACAAAACAATATATGTAAGAATTTACATTGTTACAATATGAATCCTAAACCCATGGTACTTAAATTCAGTTGAGGTCCAGATTTGTTATGTAGACCTCATTAATGCAGAAAGACCTATTTTTCTAGTGTTCATTATGTCATTTGCATCCAGTCTTATCCTAATTAGGGAACGTGGGGTACTGCCACATAGGATTTCTTGAGGAAAGGATACCCAATGTGTGTTCCAGAGCAAATGAAAGTGAAAAATGGGAACACAGGCAGGTCCAGGCAGTGGTATGTAGAGATACCTGGGCTACCTGAGGTGCTGAAGTAGCCACAAAAGAGCAGCCCACTACCCAGGCTGTTATATTTTGCTTCTCAGCTGAGTTATTTAGACAGACTGAGCAACACATTAACACTACAGAAGCAGGTGAAGGTAGCTCTGCATAGCCCTGCAGCGGGCCATGAAGATGTGGTCCATTAATTGCAAACCCTTTTGTGAAATCATTTCCTGCGCTGTCATGATATAGAGTTCATTTAGTCTTGGCAGACAGGAAGATGTTACTAAAACAAGACTATTGTTTTATCTAAAAGAATGGTTTAAGATCACCATTTTTTGTTGACCAATGGTGACAAATTGTTCATCATTTAGAACTTTGCAAAAACTACTAATATTCTTCTCCCTCCCACTTCTGGTTTCATCTTCTAAGGGATCTATAAGCCCCCTCTAGTACTTTAAAAATAATTTTTAAATAATTTCAATTTTCTTTTCTTACAAAGCTTCTCACTCATATAGGATTCAGGGTGCTGTGCAGTACAGTTTTTATTTGGACTTGATTTCATCTTATTCCTAGTCTTTTTATGGGATTCGCTTTTTTTAGCTTTTGGGATAGGATCGCTTGTACAATGACAGAGCAAGGCAGTGCTGATTCTGAAAGGGGCCTGTGGGTACTACTATCTTGTGAGCAATGCTGAAATAATTCTGTTTTGCACTGATACTGCTTTCTTATTTGTCAGGTTTCCCAGAGGAAAGTGGCAGAAGCAAGGGCTCTGACAGCTAAATTTCAGCTGGGTGCCATTCATCAGGATAATGTCATGCTAAGAACTGCCACAGAGCTCACTCTTAAGGTGAGTCCTATACCCATTAATCTCCAGAACTAGCACTGTCATCATTTCTGTCTGGGTCCTACACACATAGCAAAGAAAAACTAAGGTGTGCGTTGGCCACTGAAAGACTCTTAAGTACATCTGCAGGTGTACATAAAGAAGAAAGCTTTCAGACTTTCAGAGATTTCAGACTTCCACTGGCTGTGTTTGTGATGCTAGACATCACCCACACTAGATAGTGACTTAAAACCCACCTATGCAAAACTGATAAGACCAAAAAGAAATCTCTAGCAGAAGTGATCCAAGTCCTCACCACAAGTTCATTTCCAGCCTCTTGGGCTGACAGAGTAAGCTTTTTTGCAGAGGGAATCTGAAAGGCAGTTACCTGTTTTAATAGCCTGACTGTGCTATAAACCATTATAAGGTATGTCTATGATGTTCAGCAGATGTGGTGTTTGGAAGCGAAGACTCCATGCTGTGATGTCTAGTTAGTCACTGTACATTTAACCAGCAATCTTTATAGGGTGCTCACGTAACTATTTAAGCTTATCTTTAATGGGAGGCATAACAGCTCTATTTTATCTCACTCTTATCTGACTGTTAGCTGTGTGTAAACCTGCAGGCTATTATGTGGAAAGGAGCTAAGTTAGGAATGCAGGTGAAAAAGTGCAGGAGTTCTAAAATGCTTTTTTTCCTCCTCAATCTATTTTTTAAAAAACTTTTTTCCTGGAGAGGGGCTGATGTGCATTGTCATTAATACTGCATCTCTCAGCATTGAACAGGAACATGGATGAGGCTCATCTGTCATCTCCTTCACACATCACAGTGAAAAGATGATGTATGGCTGCCTTGGCCATCAAGGGGAAGGGATGCTTTTCATGCTGTCTAACCCATGGGTAGCTGACAAGGTTAAAAACACGGTTGCAAATCTGCCAAGTTAGATTACAGATTTGAGTCACTTATTAGCTTTTAATCCAGAGTTTTAGGGGAACTTTCTTGAGTAACTTTGCTGTGAACGTCCTTTGGGCTTGTTACGCAGTCTGGCAGCTTAAGTGAGACACTACTCCGTCACTTGAGGTAGCAGGCATATTGGGCAGAGCAATGCAGTGAAGGACTAAATATATTTTTGGGTCTATATTTACTCTGTTGCAATGTTTGAATTCTGTTCTATAAGCATTATCTTGACCCAGTCTCAGCTGCATTTTATTGTATGATATAAAGATCAGAAAGCTGACTAGTACTGAGATTCTTTGTTGGAACCAGATTACCCAGGTTATTTCAGAATTTCCAGAAATTAGACTTACTCCATTTGTTTCTTTTCAGAACAGATGGTGGAGTAGAATTTGAATCACTGAAGTGATAGTGGGAGAGAAGTTACAGTGGGGAAAAAAAAAAAAACAAACCACGAACTGAAGTGAAACTTTTCACACTTTCCAGCTTTTTGCTGATTCCCAGCTTTTGTTTTTATATGAAGAGTTTAATAGATCCAGCTTTCAGATTCGTCTCCATTATTCGAATAACTATAAAATCAGATGGGTAAAATCTGGAATATTCTGCACTTTTACTAGACACTTAATGGATACTCATAAAGCATTAGACTTTCACCTCTCTGACTTGAGTTCAAATCTATTTTAACGGGCCGATTCCTTCTTGGTGTATGTTCTCTGAAGTGACAGAGCTAAAATAAGGATTAATTTTCCCACTCTTTAAAATGAGATGAATGTTTGAATTTAGCATGGTGTCTGAAGAAAGCACATCAAAGCCACCATCACTAGCAAAACTGAAGCCCTGGATGAGAACTCAGTCTATTTCTAGGTCATCTCTTTAAATTATTTCTGTGGAGATACTTTTTATTTATGTCCCTACATTGTCTGCTCCTGTGGGATCACAGACCAGGCTAGCCCAGGAATATGACTGCACAGGGCAGTCATGGAAACAGACGACTGTACTTCTGCTCCCAGGAGAAAAAGGCAAAACTGAGCCCTAAGCTCCTGTCTGCTAGGCTTGACTTCATTTTAACAATGGCTCTTGTACTCGGCGCAGGGTATCCCGAAAGGATAGAGGGACATGAATTAGTGTTCCTTGAGCCTCTGTGCCTCAGTTCCCTCACTGACACCAGTGAAAAGCCCGAAATGCATTGCTGCCTCTTAGATGGATGAAAGATTTCCCCAGCCCCCATGCCATAAACTAGTAATTGTGGTGGTGGTGGGGGTTGTTGGCTTTTATTATTTCTGCTGTATTGAATTGCACAGAGGCTGCAGACAGCTGAGCACAGGGCACATGTCCCCTGGTGCAAAAGGTTACAGGCTCAGTCATCCTGCTTTTCTATGGGCTCACTTCAAACATATCGCAGGTGGGCTCTGCAGGCTGGGTTGTGCCAGGCACTCACTTCTTGCTTACTGTTTTCTTCATTTTGTGTTTTCACGTCTCAGTGTGCTCCCTCTGCTGCTAAGTGCCAGACTCCAATACCTCAGTTCCCACTGAATATCACCTTATCCCTGCAAGTGTCTCGTGGAAGCCAGCTGGGCTACTCGTGGCATAGGCATTTGATACAAGGTTATCTGAATTTCATCCTATGGGAGCTTTCATCTTTCTTCATTTGATCTGTCTTCACTTCCATCTGTGCTTTAAACTGTGCTTCTGGGTCACATAAGTGGTGGTGGGGTTGTTAATTAGACTTTGGCAAACTGTTGTACAGGGTAAGCAGTCTAACCATGGTTAAAAAAAAAAAAATCAATAAGCTCCCAGGGACAGATTCAGCAAAGTACTTATGGAAAATGCCTAAATGGAGAGATGCGAACAGCCTTGCAGATTTCAGGGGGATTATGGATGCACTTAAAATTACACCTGTGATAAAAAAACCTGGCTGCACTGGAGTCTAGTCAGGGGATTGTCAGAGCTTCACCTGGCTTTATGCAGCCCCAGCATGGTGCAAACCTCCACGGTTTCCTGGGGCTTGTCTGCAGCCTGAGCGTGGTGCAAATGCTAACGGCTGTGCTGTGCCACCAGCCTCTTCAGCAGCCAGATTTCCTTTCAGAAACCACAGATCTAGGTTGGGAAACAAACAAAGGTGAGAGCACGGCTTTGCACGTGTCTCTTCTCCTTTTCTGGTGGCTGAGCAGCACCGCCAGTTCTGTGACCTGTGATGTGCTGGCAGATGCTGTTTCGGGTCTTAAGATCTGAGTCAGCCCTGCTCGTCCCCTGCCACTCTTCCCAGTGATTTTCTGGCAAGGAAGCAAAGACAAGTTAGACTGGTAAACTTTTTGGAAGTGTTCACTGTAGCTTCAGGAAACACGGTTGTGGTCAGTTTTATCTTGGTGCCATCTGGTACATGAAATGGCATAAAGAAAGAGGGGTTAAAAATATGGAATGGTAAGAGAAAAATGCAGTGACACAAAAAAGGGCAGAATTCAGAGAAGGAAATGAATATGAATATAAAAAGACAGGTGTCATGTTTCACAACTGGGAGGGTAGAAAGATCACATTATTTAGTTTAACCGATTGCATCCTACTCACATGATTTTCCACCTCCCAGATGCTCCAGCTAGATTTCCAACCTATTTTGAGGTACTTCTAATGATAAATCATCAATTTCAAGGCTGTTGTGAGATTGCCCTTACATTTAAGAAACTTCCTTACTGTGTTATCAAAATGCTTCAGCGTACCACTGTCACCTAAAATATCCATGGTACATTAAACTGTAGGTGTTTGTGGGATCCTGTAAATGTCTCTGCAAATGTAAGATCAAACAGGTTTCTGTTGATTCCCTAATTGAGTTAGCAGAAACCCCTGCCTCCTCCTCCTCCCATCCCTGGTCTCTCTGATTCCATGCAGCCTCATTAGCTACTAACCTTTAAATGCTACCACCCCCTGCTAGGTCCAGACCACTTTCCACTGAAAAAGAAAGAAGCTTTTTGCAAGATGAAATTATATCTTCAACTCCCCTAGGTTTCATTTCCACTTAAAAAACCCAGCCCAAAGATGCTGAAGTCACCAGGGATCTTCCTGTGAGCAGTGGTGGTGTCTTAGGTGCACGTGGTTGGGCTGTTAATGGTCATTTAGGAGACCCAGGGCTTGGCTTTTCCACTGAACAACACAATACCTCTGTTTCTGTCTGCTCCTCCATTCAGAGTGGCAACTCATCTCCGAGGAGACCAATCTAAGACCCCTAGTTCATAGGCGTTTCCTCAATATCTAAGGCAGGGAGTTAGTCCCACTTGATATTTTTTAAATCAATATTTCATTAAGTAATGCTTTTATGGCATTTCAGTATTTGTCTATAATAATTAATATAAGCCTTTTATCTGTGTATATCAAAGCACTTTGTGAAAGTTGGAGAGCATAAAAACTCTGTATTAAAGACAAAAAAATGAGGCATGCAGAGGGATTATGCGCTTTGCCCAATTGCCCAGCCAATTAACAGATTAATTCTTAATCCGGTTCCATATCCATTGGGCCACACTGCCAGTTTTTATCTCCTAAATGTAAAATATTCTACATCTGAAAACATCTAATCAAGTTAATGACATAGTCACTTTGCAAATGAACTAATGCTCTATTTTTAATTAACTTAAAAATAAAATAAATGTGTTTGATTAGGGTGTTTTTCTGAAATTTCTGTATTTCGCTTCAGAATGAGATTTTTCAGTTAATGACATGTTTAACACTCAACTTTCTGGCAATGTGTTTAATTTTCTTTCTTTTAACATTTCATTCTGGTTGTCTGCACATACAACTGGGAGAGAAGTCTGTGTCTCACAGAAGCATTATTTCTAAAGTGTTTTATCACCAAGACTTAAATGAAAAATACAAGTGGAAAGCAGTGTTTATACAAACTTGATGTTCTCCGATTTCCCTGTACTTTTTTTTTTTTCAAGGGGTTAGCAGCTTTCTATTTCATAGCAGGAAAGCAACCAAACCAGAGGGACCTCACCTACACAAACACATTTTGTGAGATAATTATTCGACTGACATTACAGAGCTTAAAAAACACTCAGACTTCATGGTCTCTGAAGACTGAATTCATTATGTCTTAAACAAGACAAGATTCTCCTTTGGGAATTTTCTGCCTGTCTGTTTTTTCTTGTATATATAGTTTACCTGCTTAGGAATGAAGCAAGGAGAATAGATCAGCACTGCTTAGTTGATACTTTTGACACTTTATTTTTTTCTTCTTGAGAAAAAAAGAAAAGAAAAGAAAAGAAAAGAAAAGAAAAAAGTGTCTTGCTATTCCAAGCGTAACCTACTTCTCTTTATGTAGGCAGGCACATGCTTCTCCCCTCAGCTGAGACACGAGGCCCTATTCTTAGCTCCACTTTCATTTACGTTGTGCCTTGAGGCAAGATGCACAGGATATAACAGCTCTGTAGTTATGACTGGTTTAAATTATGCAAAATTAGAGCTCTCTCTAACATTAAGGACCATTTTAAGGATATGTGAAAGAATGTTAGAAACCTGTTATAGAAACTCTATCCAAGGATATGTAATCCTGACAAGCAAGAAAGGAACATTGAAATTGTTTGGAAATATTTGGAAACAGTCACCCAGAAGGGTATATAACCAGCCTGCTGTTTCATCTTTTGCAGCAGAGAATCAGGAAATCTCTGCAGTGAAGGGGTCAGCTCCCCAGCGGATGCAGCTCACTTTGTTTTGCTGATGTTAACTTGCACAAATTGACAAACTAGCCCTCACACTGTTGACCATGTGTTATTTCTCCAGCATTGCTCTGGCACTACCTTTTGACCTTTTTTCAGTTCTGCACCTTACCTCTCCCTCCCATCTCTGCATGTGGATGAAAGGACAGCAGAGTAAGTGGTCTCCTGGGGATATGATGTTCATTAACCTAAAAAAAAAAAAAAAAGAAAAAAGAAAAAAGAAATTTATTCACAAACATCACAGATAATTTGACTTTTGGTAAAACAATCAATTTTCCCAGTGAAAATTCTGTCCATACAGGGTTTTATTTTTAATGCCCCTGAGTAACCCACAAGGTGTTGAGCAGAAGAAACAATAGGGAAACAGTTCTTTCCAAATCCTGAAAACTAGGTGTCAACATGACTAATCATGGCTTTGCAGTTCATCCTACGACATCCAAACCAGGGATTTGGTCTGCAGGAGCTCACATGGTTACTGGTTATGTTTAGGAAGTGTCCTTGGGAGGTAATGGGTCACTTCTTTGATGCTTTGACCTGAGATGTGGGCAGGAGTACACATTGCCCTGCTGGTGGCAAGGCCAGGCTGTACTGTGGAGGTGCAATCTGTTCCACCTAATGCCAGAGCAAAAACTCATCAGCTTTGGAAGCTGCAGCTTGCTTCCCAGCCAGAAATGGGCAGGAAGATCCCTCTCCCTCCTCTCAAAGCTCTCGAAGCCCTCCCTGAAGCCCTTGAGCAGAGGAGCACCCCGTGGAGGCTGTGGGGAAATAGCTCCTCTGGGTGCCTTGAGCAGGGCTCTCCCCATCGTAAGGAGAGGACAAGGCAGAAGTGAGAGGAAATTATTTATTTCTCTTTGTCCCTCCCCACCTCTCCAAGTGTGCCGGGGCATCATGGGGAGGCTGGCTGGCGGTGGGCTGGCATCGGCCCCATCAGGCACAGCTGCCACAGAGCTTGACACAGGGGTGGGAGCAGGGACCAGTTTGGCTTGACCTGCTGTGCTGGTTCAGCCCTGGTGCCAGCAGCAGCTATGCTGGTTCCTAGTTTGGGGACTTGGAAATAATTTTCCCCAGGTGAGGAGACTGGCAAAAGAGCTGTAATGGGTTTGGGGATGGTTTTTAGGCATTTAAATGACAAGCATTTGCACTTTGAGTGTCGGGTGCATGAAGAGTGGGAGAGAACCTGATCCGAGACCACGTAAATCAGAGGGCTGATTGAGCAAGTTGGATTACTGCAGTGACATATGTCTCTATGAGAAAAAAGACTCTGGCTTCAAATCAGTATCTCTGGCTGTCCCTGAGGGTGAAGTGAAAGCGTGGATTTCATCACCGCCACAAGGTTTTCAGTAATTAGAACTATTGACATGTCTTGCAGCTGGTGCTGGAGTAAAATTGCCAGAGATCTGGATGTTTCCCTCCTCTGGGTAACAATGGTAGATAAAGATGTAACTTCATAATTGACCAGGCAGGGATTTATATGCTCACTGGGCTTTGTTCACTATGTTTCTTTGCACAGCACAAAATTATCATCTGTCATCTGCTTTCTCTTTCCCTTGTTATGCCTGAAGAACTGTCTTTACCATACAGATACCCTGCACTGAAAAATAGCAGAGCAGTACAGTTTCTGCAGCCAAGGCACATACACAGAGCCCGGAGCATCTACATGGACCAAGCTGGTGGCTTGAGATGGCTATGTGATGACAAAGACATCATTGGACCTCCCTTCCACAGGACTTCATTTCTTCTTCTCTTGTGTGAAAGCTCCTAAGTAAACTCTGGCTGCTGTTGTGTCTGTTATTCATTCAGTAGCTCTCTCCCTTCTATGTTAGCTCTGATCCAAGACTTCTGGATGGGGTTGAAGGAACCATGATACTAGAAATGCTTTGTTTGGGATATTCCCTGACAGGTCAGAAAAATTAAAATACCCCTTGGTAGCATAAGTGCAGAGTCAAGGTTTGGGATATCAGGTGAGCTGGTGTCTATGTACCTCATGGCATTTTTTGAGGTTGGTCGTTCAAGAGTCTGCTTTGAGTGCTGAAAATAGCTGTGCTGCTGCAAAAATGCAGGCTTTGGGAAGTAATTTTATAAAACACTAGCGTATGGGTCTGCTCTGAAAAATAACCTTGGAAAAATTGGGTTGTAAGAGTCCATACTTATTATGTTCATAATTACTTGGGGTCTATATATGAAGCTGTGGCTTCTCGTTGTCCTGTACTGTCCCTAGTAAAGAAAATGTTATGAAAGCTGATGAAACAGAGAAAATAGTCCACCTTTTCCTCTCTCTCTCTCTCTCTCTCTCTCAATGGTGTTGGCTTTATGCAACTATCAAGCAGAAGGTAGTAAGAATCTATTTCAGTGACCTGAATTCAGCAGATGTGACAATTCAGAGTGAGCAGTGTGGCTATGTGAGAAGGTCCTGTGTTTGCAGTCAATTGTCAATGCAGAGCTTCACTGTAATTTCTCAACACAGGAACAGATGACTGTTTGGAGGAAAGGCGTGCATTTTCTCCCCCAGGAGTAACAGCTGTCCAGACACAGGGAGATAACTGCCAAGGACCTGACTGCTAGTCTCTGGTGGTTTTTAGGTAAGGACCATTTACCACTTGCTAAACCTCCCAAACTGTAACTCCATCCTTAGGCACGGTCAGGCGGTCTGTGCTGGGCAGACATTGTCTCTGGTATAAGCATTCCCTGAAGGCTGTAAGCCAGATGTCACCAGAACACTTGCAAACATCTTCCCCAACATGACCCATCCCTGCATGACCCTGATCAAGAAGAAGACCCTGCATCTTCTTTGCATGCTTTGTCTCAAATATGAATTTGCTTGCATGGTGGATCTTCTTGGTTGTTGAAAGGGAGAAACTCCAGGACTGTCCTTATGAATTTGGGGCAGCCCAAAAGAGTGGAAAGGGTTTGTCTTGAGGAAGAGCAACTTCAATCAATCTGAACCATGAGTTGAAACAAAGCTGGACTTGCTGTCTTCGTTTAAATGGCATGGCCATGCTGGCAGGTCCCACCTGGACAGTGTCCCCACTGAAGAGCACAGGTTGCTGTTGAAAGTATTGCTGCACCTTGTGCGATGCACAGGGTGGATGTTTTATTGCTATCTTTTCCACTGTGTGCTCTATTAAGGCAATCAGCTCTTCTCAACAGTTGCTGCCACCTCTTCACATGCTGGTAGCACTTTGCTCCGGTAATGCTTCAGCTTCCTCCAGCAGTACCTCTCCCTTGGGCAACCCCTGTGATAAATCGAACTGCTCAAGATGGAAGTTACAGGATGCAAGAAAGTCACTAGCCCTGTCAGGCAAAACCCAGCCAGCACAGGCTGTTTGCACCTACCCTGTGCCTTGCTGCTGGTGGGTCTCCTACCAGGCTGCCCACCCTCTGATGCCTGGCAGTACACACTTGCCCACCATGCAGCAGCAGCGTGGTCAGGTCTTATGTACCAGACTGATTAGAAGAAACCTCAGTGTTATTTAAGCAGAGTTGGATTGGGATTAGGGAGCTGCTGCTCCAAGGTGACATCTAAATATGGCTGAAAAGCGGTTGCAAGAGATGGATGAGCAGTGCCTCCAAAGTGCTAATGACCTGCAAGTGAAGTTGGAGGTGCAACACTAGCACCATGTTAGCGCTGGCTGTCCTCTCACCTGTCAGCATTGACCAGAGGTGCCTAGCTCCATCCTCAGGGACCAGACCCCAGCCTGGGCTGTGCCAATGTGGGCTTCCTCCCCTCTCTCACTTACAACTGAGGTCTTGTTTCCCCTGCTAAGACCCATTCTGCAACAGCTGGCATCATCTGGAGGAGCTGGCACAAACACACCATTATTTCCGTAGTGCCATGGGATGCTCTAGGAAAAAAGAAATCACAGGCTGGTACCCTCTGAAAGACTTCCAAAATAGCCTGCAAAGCAGGATTGGGCAGGGCTGCTGGTAATGACAACTGGAAAAAAAGATGTTCTGCTTCCCTGTATGTGTAGCTCAAAGTGCTGCCTCTTGGAAAGTAATTATATTTATCCAGGTGATTTTACTATTAAATATAAAAATATTAAAAGTCTTTAAAAATACATTTTGTGCACTAATCTGGCAGTGTGGCTTTCCTGAAAAGAGGCAGCCAGCTCCAACTTCTGTTCAGCAATGAGTTGTAAAACATTTCTTTTTTTCCTTTTTCCCCCTGGTGACCAAGAAAAATGGTTTTAAAGCATGCAAAAAATAAGCCAGTCCCTGGAATTAGTTATTGGTATTGGTCTTGACTGTGCATTTTATTAAACCTAATTAAATATTCATACCATTAGGTCACTTTTAACTGTCATTTTGTCATTGTTATAGATATTAAGGCTTAGGAAGTGACTTTTTTTTATTAACTATTACATATAAATGTTTATGTCAAAACTTAGTTGTAATTTTCCTGGCAGTTTATCTTGAGGCATCTCTATAGGGCTGAATATTACATCTAAATTGACCACTCTATATATTGGCTCTTATTATTCTTGATAGGTGCTATTATACCTCGATAATGAGCCTGGTGGGGAAGCCTGGTGAACATGAGATAAACAGGTCATATATATATCATCACGATTGAAGCTGAGAAATAGCTCATTAGGTTTTTCCTTCTTTGCTAGAAAGTGCTGTAAAATTATTGCTTTATTCTGGACAATAATTGGTACTCTTCTCAAAAGCAATGCCAGCTTAACTCAGTGTGTTATGCCTTAGTGAAGAAATAAAATACAGGATGTGTTTGAGAGGAAAACTACCAAAACCTGAAGCATTATTCATCTTGAAAGAAAAGTGAAAGACTGCACAGTTTAAAGTACTATACTGACTATGCTCCATTGCTGCTTCATTGACAAATATCTATATTCTATGTGTTTTTCAAGCAAGAAAACCTTTACGTGAGTGAGATCTCATTGGACTAGGAGCCAAATTAACTTCAGAGTTCTCAGACCAAAAATAAATACCTTTTGAAAGGAAGCTGAGGCAAATGTGCCACTTATTACTGCCGAGCAGCTTGACACCACTTCAGTCCAAATTTCAAGCCGACTATCCACTCAGCAGGAGATATATTCATTTTAAATTAAACATGCCAGGAATCGGACTTCAAAGGGAACAAGGCGAGTTTGTTGTTTCCACACTGGAAATCTCTATGTCTGCATCAGTGAATTTTGGCTCCCTGTTTTTCCTACTAAAATTAATTGGTATCGACACTAAACTGGAGCAATTAGGGCCTGAAAGCTCCCGTGCAGTGGTTCTTGGTGGGGGAACCAAGGAGGGGGACAGAGGAGAGAAGGGTAACTAGCAGCAAGCCAACATTTATCAGAGATGGACAAATAACAGAAATGCAAGAGAGCATAAAAAATTATGTCTGGTGTTTCAGCAAACTGACTATTGGGCTAGGATACAAAACAGTTTACCGTGTGTGAAAACCTGGGATTATGTTGTGGGATGAGGGAGACGAGCCTTGCTCCAGCACGCCTCTCACAGCTGCAATCGATGTTGTTGCTAGAGAGGTATCCACCAGGATGGTATCTGTCATGTCCATGTTTACAACAGGATTGGGAACACCCATTTTAAGGGGTCTGCGAATCAACTGGAAAAATTGGCTTGGATCAGGAGTCTGGCTGACAAAGCTATGCTCTTAAAGCAATTGTAAAAAACCAGATCATCTGCTTTTCCAATTGCAGCAGGAGAGAAAACAAATGGGCCTGTTTTCTGGGTATTTTTTTTTTCTCCCCTACTTGTAGTTGCATAACACAGGCTATTTCTCATACTTTAAATTAAACTATTGGTTGTCATTAATTAGAATTTGAGATATGTGAGAAAGAAGTGTGAATGTATTAGTAAAAAATAAAATGATTGATACTACAGGGTAAGCTTTTATAAATATGGAGCTGTGTTTTGCTTGTTGTACACAGATTGCAATGTAGTATCAAGGTCAACATCGTTTGAAAACTTCCAAATAAATCTGGAGCAGGAATTACTGGGTGAAGCGCTATTCCCAGGGTATTTGGAAGATCACACCAGATGATAAAGATGTCTCTTCTGGCCTTAAAATATGCATTTCTCTGAAGTTTCCCTTCCTTTGCAGAAAGCCTTACAGCCCCAGAGGACAGGCTGGGTCTCGGGTAAGGCTGTGCAGTCCAGAGCAGCTCCGCTCTCCTCCCACTGCTGCGATGGCTGGTCCGCAGCGGGTGTGTCTGGAGCATCCCCTGCAAACCCAGCCCTGATCCTTGCCCAGGGCCAAGGGCTCTCCTTGTCCTGTCAGCATCCTGCAAGGGACAAGGGCCAGCAGAGATGGTGAGCCTGGCAGCTCACAACACCCTGGTGCACCCACGCCCAGGTCAGGGGTTGCAGCTGAACTGGTACTCTCCATCTTTGCCTTACCTGCACTCCTAAGCCAAAGATCCTTGAGGCATCAAACAGCTGGAAATGCCCCTCGAGTGGTCCGGATTGATAATGTTATCTTTCCCTGGGCACAGGCTGGGTCGTTGAGATGGGAGCAGCTGCCAGCACAGCTCCTGCTGCAACCACACCTAGGGCAAATGCCCCCATGAATATGCACCAACCTGTTTTTCCAGCACAATGGATAGCTGTAATTGGGTTATTTTTGAATGAGTAATCTCTTTGCTAGTCTAAATTGTGTGAGACCTCAGGTGGGCTCTGGTACGATGCCTGGATTCAAACATGGTCTCATGACATGGCCGTGTGCCTGCAGATGGAGGTACTTGTGAGTGAAGTCTCCTGGTTGGGTAAATTGTCCCACCAAAGCTGGCAGATCACTCAGTTCCTTGGTTTGGTTCGGTTTCCTTTGGCAGGGTGGAGGTCCGGGAGGCTGCAGCTTGTGGTATAGCAATAGTAAGAAAGTCTCAGAGGGCCACATATCTGTGAAGTCAGCATAGCTTGTGCAATTACCAACACAAGTGAAATGTGGGACCTTGAAACAAAGCCAGCTGTTTCTGCTGGTTGTTGGCTGAGGCCTGATTGTACAGGGAGAAGAATAGCAGCACCAAATGCGCAGGATTATTGAGGAACAAAACATAGCAACAGCACAGCCTCATCACTTAGTAACAAGGTAGAATTACGATGAAGGAGTGAACATATATAAATAAAATATTCAGGAAATACATATTCATTAAAATGATACCCAGAAAACAGAGAGGAGAAAGGCAATAGCTAAGTATCTAAAAATATTCTTTAATGAAAAAGAATTTTAAATATCTGTCTCCACCGTTCAGAGCTGTGTGATGGTATTATCTTCCCACATGAAGCTATGCTATTTCAGGTTCTCCTGGGTTCCTCCCCCCATCCCCTTGCCTTGAGTAGCAGAGAAGTCTGACAGATGAACCCACAAGGGTTGCTTTATGTTCCCAGACATGGGTTGCCGATTTATTATCCTAACCACGTCTATGTGAGTAATGTTCCTTATGTGTCGTCATGCCCAGTGCTGATGAATACACAGTGATATATTTCAGCTCTAAACAGCATCCCAATTAATTTGCCTGCTACGGTCTTTTGCCCCGGGACCAAGAACGTGTTCCTCATTGTTATGATTGCTTTCCTTAACCCTTGGACCAGGAGAAGAAGAGGAGAAGATAGAGAAATTACACTAGTTAGTAAATAAACCTCCTTCTGTCCTTTCCACGCCTCTACACTTAAATTTATTCCAAAAGTGTCAGCTGTAATTTAGGAAAAAAAATCCCAAATCAAAACCTCAATAATCTGAAATTCAAATCACTTTCATGGAAGAAAGAGTAAGAGCTTGGAAGCAGTTGCAAAACAAGATTTTTCGTTATTAGATGTTGTTCTCCTATCTTGGATATTTAATCAAATGCCCAAGTCTGTTCCCACATAAAGTGAAAGATTAATCATTGCACTTATAAATCATTCTTCTCATCTCCCTCTCATTTGCACTGAAGCTGCTCTCCTCTTTTTCAATTCTGTAGAAACTGCTGCCCCTTATCTCCAGGTTCTTTTTTTCTAAGGGCTTAAGTTGGGATTATAAGTAAATGTTAAGCAGTCACCTTTATTGCTTATTTTGTGTATGACAAACTGATCACAGGGATGAGCTTTTCTCTTCAGTCCACTGTTTTTAATAAATATTTTACCTTCCACTACTGAAACACTTGTTCTGAATTTTCATGAGCAACTTCACATTAATCTTTTTAACAACTCTTCACAGAAACAGGGGCTTCAACACCACTATGCCTGGCTAGGCAAGGGTCATCTTGTATTTGTTTTTTCTTTTTCCTGTTGAGTACTTTCAGGGATTGAATGGAAAATTTAACACAAAGAAAGGTGCTGTTCCAGGCTCCATTCATCTCCTTCAATAGCAAATGTTTGGCGTGACTGGAGGCTACACAATGTGCTGGTGGGCTGGTTATCAGTTAGTTTTGGTAGATCCCTAAGATAAAAATTGCTCTTGTTTGGGAAATACTCAAAAGAATTCACATTTGTGTTTGGATGTGTACCAAGATCACATTTGGTGTTTTCTGTCTGAAATTTTAATAGTAAACTTAGCAGCATGTATTTGAAGTATAAATGCATTTAAAACCTATCTTGATGTATAAATATTAATGGGATCAGTTTGGCTGTGCAACACCAGTCTACAGTCCATAGAGATGATCAGGAGCTGGTGGGGCCAATAAATGACCCCCATGTGAAAAGATCCGCTGGTGGACAGCAAGGGCATTGCAGAAAAGCTGAGCAAATTCTTTGCATTTGCATTCACTACGATAGAGACACCGTGAGTCTGAGGTACCACCTCAAATGGAGGTGTTGGGAAAAGGCATGTTAGAACAAATTGATAAACTAAACATTAACAAATTCTCAGCACCAGATGGTGTTTACCCAGGAGTCCTGAAAAAACACACACCACAAATAAGAAATTTCTGAATTACTAACTGTGTGTAATCTGGCACTACAATCAGCTCTGGGTTGAGAGGGATGGAGGTGGGAATGCAATGCCAGGCTTTCAGTGGGGCTGCAGGAGTGATCCTGGGAGCTAGCAGTCAGTCAAGCTTTCATTTTTAGCGGTCATAGGTTTGGCCGGAGGTTTGAGAAGCAACATGGGTGTTGAGAGGAAGATCAGCCACAAGAAGTCTCGGAAGGATTTCATGAGCACACAGATTGTGCTTGTCCAGGCTATGTAGCTTTCAACACAGCCTTAGAGAAGTAAAAAAGGCTCCTTCAAATGACGTTCATTATGGAACAGGAGAGGTTACCCTTTAGGCTAACCCAGGAGAGGTTACCTGTGGACTAAACCCCAGAAAAGAGAGGGCTGGAAGAAATGGTCACCTCATACATCAGGAGGAAGTCCTACAGACACCAGTCCTGGGCCTGAAGTTCAGCATCTTCCTAAGTGGCCTGGAGAAAGTGGTACAAGCAAACAGTGACAATGTTTACAACCAATGAAATGTTATTCAGGATAAACAAAGCTAGTGCTGACTCTGAAAAGATGCTGAAATAGCTCATTGCACTAAAATGAAATTCTGTGTTGGTACTGTCAGGGAAAAAGTGACTACATATACTAAATTATGATCTCTTAGCTCAGGAAAAAATGAAAGACAGCTTGAGTCATTGCTAAAAGCACCTAAGCATTGCTCAGTGGGCAAGCTGGTTATCATATTTGAAGTGGAGACAGGGAAATGTTTTTTCATGTGATGTAGAATTGCAGTGTATTGGGGATGCCGGAATACGAACGGGTGCAGGGAGGCGTAAGCAAAGGAGGACGAGTGCAGGGGGTGAGTCAAACCGGGCAGTGTGGCTATGTCCTCCAGTACAGCCAGGTCCTAATCCAGGGGCAGCAAGGGAGAGGCACTTACCCTATTTCACATACCCCTCTGAAGCCCTCACTGCCCGTCTCGGCTGGCTGCAGTTTGTGGGCTAAATGGGGCTTTGCTGTGACATTTCCTAAGGCAATCCCAAATTACCAGGCTTTCAAGGGTTTGAGATGCGTCGTTATTACACCCAGGAGAATAGAAGCAAATTGATGGTGGGTAGCGGGTGTCTGTCACAGCTTACGCCTGTAGCTGGGTGGCTATGGTTGAGGGAGCGTGAGACATACCTAACCAACTCCTAGACAGAGGGGTGTTTTGCCGGCACTTGTTTTACATGCTGGAACTTGAACCTGGATGAGGTTCACACTCCAGGGTGTCCTGTCTTATCTTCCTCCCTTCCCCATCTGAAAATAGCATTGCTTTTCTCCCTGGAGAAGCGAGACATGGCTCTCTGCTGTCCTTGTATTACCCACATGAAGAAAAAAAAAGACCAAAACGAACAATGAATGTAGCTGCTTTTCCCAATTATTCTGTATATGATTTATTGCCTTACTTCGAGACATGAAGAATGCTGTTAATGAGACCATATTGGTTACAACAGCTTATTGTTTTTATCCTGGTGACTTTCCCTTTTTATCATGAGAGTGAGCAGTGGATTTGCATCTATTTGACATTTGAAATGTTTTGCCTTTGGTTGATCTGCAGCTCAGTGCAGCATGATCCAGACTAAGAAAAGCCCATTTTGGTTCTTAGGACAGGTGCAAGATTAAGCATCAAGCATCTTGCTTCTAAAATCACTTGAGATTTTTTTTCTCCTCGACAAACGTCTGCATAGCTAGCAATTAACTGCATCCAGAGATCAAAAGCTAAATTGTCTCAGGAATTGCTGTATCAGAGTCTGGTGCTACTCGTACTATACTTTAAGCAATCAAGCACTTCCACTGATTGTTCCTTGCTGAAGGTGAAACAGCAGGCTGGGCTTGCTCTGCAGCCACAGAGGGGGAAAGGATGGCACGGCAAGATGGGGAGAAGCACAGATTTATGGTGCTGGGATTGTCACACCACAGGAAAATGTTGCTGTTTCCTCTGTAGGGCTAAGAGAGTGAGAGGGAATGCAGACTGTGGCATCCGCATTAAATGCCATAGATGCCCTCTGCAAGGTGGTGGGGGTAAGCCCTCCACCAGCTATCCTTGGGTGCAGCGCAGTGCCTGGGGCTGGGCATCTCCTTGCAAGACAGGCAGGCGTGGGAGAAGGGACAACTTTCTCTGCCCAGCTAGGGAAAACGTGTCCCGGTAGCGAGAGAAGGCCTGAGGGTGGCACCCCCGAACGCTGCAGGCAACGTGGGCTCAGGGACGCAGAGGGCTCGGTGCCTTGGCGACCTTCTCTGATTTGGAGGGAAGCCCCTGATGCCTTCACCCTTAATTGCCTTAAGTAGTCCATTACCCTCCTCCAGGGGCATTTGCTCCAGAAAGAGAAGACGTCATCTCTTGAAACGTTTGACTGGTAGACCAGAAACTCCTCTGTCAGCTTTTTTCTTTTTCTAATATATTCTAAATTGAACTATCATATTGACAAATTAGCATCTAATCCTATTGCTCTAATTCAATCATTTGCCTGTGTATTAGGATAAGAATGATTTGCATAACAGTCTTCAGTCTTCTGTTTAGAAACAAAATATTTTTATATTAGCTTGTGCTAAGTGGGATCAAACTGCGAACAGGCTGGCGAGTAACCCCAGGGGAGCTGCGCTGACGCTGGCACTGCCGGGCAGCCGCGGCAGCTCCTCTTCCCTGCAGACTGCCTCACAGGGAGCTGGGGCCTGCTGGTAAATGTCCCTCCTTGGGAAATTTGAAGGAAAAAGAGGAAAATGGCTTGCTTGCTCGAGTCAGGGAGTCAGGAGCGGTTAGACACCACTTGCCTGCATTTATCGCAGGCTGCACCACTAATAATGATTGGTTTAGCAGCTCTGCCTTTCTGTGCAGTGTTTTCCTTCCTCAGAGCAGAAAAGGTCTGTAAATGAATTGTGAACCTTTCATTGGACCATCAGCACTGTCAGTTTTTTGCTTTCATGGGGATGGTCGCCAAAGAGACCGCTGCACCAGATTTTGCTGGCAAGAGCTGGAAGTGTTTATTCCCTGTCCAATGACTGGAGGGCTTGGCGCAGGTCAGAGTTGCTGCAGGTCCCCCATGAAGCCTGTTACTGAGCTGTGGATGCCCCTGCCCAAACAATCCTTCTCCCACAGGCTTCATTAAGCAGTGAGCTAAAGTACGTGTCTCACCCCACCTTCCCTGTACATCACTTTGAAGTTCTGCAGATGTCATTCTTACACTTCACTCACTTTTTCAGTTTCTTCTACCAGGCATTTTCATTTTGTTTAGTAGCTAGATTTTATATATAGCATGCAGCACTCCATAGAAATTTGACATTCATTTCCTGTGGCTGGTGGATAACATTTTCCCAATCGATTAAGTATCCAGGCTCTTACAAAGGTAGAGCTGCCATGTCACGTGCTGTATATGACTTTAGTCACCTGCAAAGTTGTGGCCCTTTGTGGCAGATCAGTAACTTTGGATCAATAGGAAAATCACGTTTTCTCCTCCCTTTTTGTTTTACCTTTATTTTCTAGTGTCCAGATGCTTTCTCAGGCTGTCATTCCTCTAACACACACTCGTAGTATCAAAGTAGTTCTGCAGGTAGTACTATGAAAATACTGAAATGAAATGCAAATCTAAACATTAAAGACAACTACCTTAATAACTGATGGTAGACTTCTTCAAGCTTTTCTTTTTTAAATTGTACTTCTTTTCCTAGGAAGGAATATGGACATAAAGGCATGTTTCTACAAAGAGCCTGTTTTTACAACCCTCCTTTGACTTCGGTACATCTCTTCCTGAGAAGGTTGGGGAGGTTGCACCATTTGCAGATGTCCACACTGTGTGTTCTCCATTGCATTTTAATATCTGTCTTTTTACTGGGATGTGATCTATGTATTTAATTCAAATTATTTTCCCTCTGTGAGGGCAAAACCTCTGTGGATGTTTTAGTTTTCCTGAGGCTGTCAATAGCCTGGGGTTTACTTGTTGGAAGAATGTGTTTTAATGTTTTCTCCTCTCTGCTGCTATACTGTATGCAAACAGTACTTCCGAAGCTAAGTAACTCCAGTTTTCATTCTGAAGATAGTGCTGGGGTGTCTCTCTCCGCATGCCATCCCTTCCATGAATTCCCCCCTGCTGTTATTTAGCATCTCTCCTGCACGGCAAGGTAGAGGCACTAGGAGCAGCTGACCCAGCCCAGGGCGAGGCAGCCCTGGACAAGGGAGGCTGTATCTGGGATGGGGGACTACCTGGTCCTTGTGCAGTACCAGGGGTGCTGCGGGCTCTCTCTGTGTGAGGGGAGGAGCAGAGAAGGCGATGGGTCTCTTCTGAAGTCCTGGGTCTTTCCGACAGATATTGTGACATTTAACACATCTGTCTCTCATTTAATACCTCCGGCACTTTCAGCCAGGGGAACTGCTGCTCCCGGACAGTGGAGAAGCTGTCTGTGCAGCAGGCTCTGGGTGTTTGCAGCACCGATCCTGCTCATTGCACACTCGCTGTTGATGGTATGTGTTAATACATCTCACTGCCCCAGGTGGGAAGCAACCAGGTCCCTGCCATGTCCCAGATGCAGGCCTTTAGCTGTTTTACATAAATTAATGTACATGGATCACATCAAGTTTTTATTCTGCACTACAACCTACACAGATACACAAAGTAGTTCATCTAACTCATAAAGGGTTAATATTTTCAGTCCCAGGTGCTTTATTTTATTTTCATAGCCTTAGTCAATACCATAAAGCCCCCAAACCACTAGCAGTCTTTACCGAGATAACTGCACAATGAACCTATCTGCACATCAGGTAAATTTACAAGTACTCTGTGGGACACGGGGCCTCTGTTGCTGATAACCAGCTTTGGCATTGAATAGGAGCTGCACATTTATGCCTGCTTTGTTGTGGGTTTTTTTCCCTGCTGATAACAGCTCATTGTGGGAAAAGGCAAGGACTGCTGCTGGAGCGCACTCAGTGCCCTTGAAAATGCATCTGTACTCTACCTCAGCTCTCCTGCCTAGTTTAGTCTGTGTTGGTGTTTGTTCCTCGCTCTTTTTGTGCCTCTCCTCCCTTGTCTCAGCTAATCCATTTCACAGCTTCTCTGTATCTTATGGGCCAGAGATAATTTCTATTGAAACTGCTTGAGTTGCACCAATTACGAGATATTTTTCCCTGGTGCTCTGGGTTTAATCTGTGTTGATGTTAAGATCCTCATCTCTGCTGCATGCTTGCTGGGGTGTGAAGTGTCTGCTTAGCTGTTATGTAAAGAAATACATATTAAGGTGGTTAGTGAAACCACATAATCTTGACAGACATCAGTGGTGCAGTCACAGTTCCATATTTTGTGAAGACGGAGGGTAGGTAAACAGCCAGGCAGCAAAGGGAAGGCGGGCGTGTTCCTGCTGTTGAGGGACTCGTTTGTCAGCGCTGTGTTTCCAATGTCGGTTTTTGGAAACAAACATATGGGTGTTAGCTATTTGTGAGTGTAAGGATCAGGTTGGGTGGGGGCCGAGGAATAACAGCTCTGTGTCCCGTGCCTCCCAGTTGAAGGGTTGGAGGGTGGCTTTGCAGGTGATGCAGTGCCCTGGGCAGGGACAGGGACAGGGCTTGTGGGACAGAGGAAGGTGCCGAGGACCCTCCACCCTCTGAGCTGGTGGGAGGTGGTTGGGTCTCGGGGGGGGCAGGCACCGTCCCACAGCACAGCTAAAGCTGGATGGAGTTTCTCTGGGGGAGCAGGGGAGCCCCACAGCATTGCAGGGAGGATGGTGTCAAGAGAAATTTTGCAGCATCCTTGTTGAGGTGTTTGGCACTGAGTGGGTCCTCCAGGCGCAGTTGGTGACCAGCTGGTCGTCTGAATTTGTGAGTGCCATTGAATGGAAAGGAAATGTTTCAAGCCCTCGTGCTGCTGAATCTGCACCAGAGCTGATCCCAAATGTACACAGTTCTTGTGACGATGCGTGCAGGAGCAGGCACTGGGAGGGATGAGTGCATATGGAGAGACGCCTGCAGATGCACCTTTTGCAGGAGTCCCTCTGCCTGTGCTGCCCAGCACTGCTTGAGTGGTGGGGCCTGCAAGTAATCTCTTCCACAAGAAGAAATCTGAGAGATTTGAGCTAATTGTGCTTGATTGCCCAAAGGGGAGGACTTTCCTCAAATTCTTTCAGTGCAGGCTTGCTTTGTTTGCCCCCATACATGCAGGGCCAGGTGCTGTCACCCCCAGCTCTCTGGATTCACTTTACCCACAGAGACACCAGCCCAGCAATGGGAATAATTTGCATTTGTGGGAGAGGTGCAGGCTAGAAATCTCTCTAACCATTTTAGTCATGCAAAACTGCCACCTTTGATTTTCAGAAAGCTGCTACCCCCTTACCATCTGCTCCTGGTGCCACTTCCCTCCCTGGAGACACCCAACAAAATAATAATATGGATTTTTGCATGTGAGGATGGAGACGATCAATAGCAATCCTTCCCACGGCAGCGGCACAGTACGAGAAGCACAATCTGTAACGTTTGAGTACTGGAGGCTCAAGAGAGGCAGGAGCAATGCCCTGAACTTCCTCACTGCCCTGCTTGTCCTAAGATAAATCCCAGTGCACTAACAAACCCAGAAACTCTCGCCGATATGCTTGTGGTGTGTTTCCCCTGATGCAGAATGAGAGCAGAAAAGGTTGACCTAGTCACCGGCTCAGAGGAAAGTGCTTGCTTGTGGTGAATACGCTGGAAAAGAGTTTTCTTTCTATTTCTTCTGTTTCTTAATGACCTCTGTTACACTGTCAAGGTCTGCAGTGATTTGCTGAGTGCCAGTCAGGCCAGCTAAATATATTGACTGCTTTATTGTACACATCCAGGATGTCCTCTGCCCGCAAAGGATGCGGCACTTTGTATAATGCAAGTATGAGCAACTTCTTTGGGCCAATTCCTTTATTTAGCTATTTCTGCCTCCCCCAAACTCCCAGTATACATCGCCAGTATTTCTGAGATTTCTGGAAGGAGTAACATCAGCATTGAATAATCACAGTGAAAAGCCCAGCTTGTCTATAAATTTTGTCTAAATTATTCAAGAATGCAAGAGTGTTTTGTGAAGCATGAGTGAATTCTGAATCTGTATGTGTGTGAGCCTGCTGGCATGATGGAGTAACGGTGCACAGAGCTTTTGGAGGACTTGTTCCTATTTTCCTTAAGCTGTCACTGTTGATGATGAGAAGGCAAAAATATTTCTAATTGCTTTTTCACTTTGCTGGTGGTATGAAACAAGCCAACCCACCACCCTAAGACAGTTTTTCTGCGCTCTTCTGTCACAACAGAGAAATGAAACTGGAATACCTCAAACAGTTGGATGAAATAGTCTCTCTCTCTCTCCTGTCAGAAGGTAGTCAGAGGTGGCATCCAATTTTTCCCTCGCACACCATATTAAGCTCTTTTTGTGTTTGGAATTAATTGTGATAAGTTGACAGAGCTCCAGAGATTTCTGAAAAATAAATCAAACATGTTGTCAGTTTGCTCGGAATTTTCCACACCTCTCCAGTGCATGTTGAAGCAAAGATCTTTTAAGTATGTTGTAATCTGGTATCAGGCATTTCTCGAATTAGCATTTTCTGTAGCATCACGAATGAATTAGAATTCTGTTGATACTTATTTTTATAACTAAGCCGTTTATATGTTACATTTAGGTGTATGCCATTGTGTCCATTTGCATGGATTTATTTTCAGCAAGTAAAATGTATGCAGTTTGAAGGATTTTGCTAGCTGGTGATGTTCACTTCAGTATGCATGGATGCATAGTGGGGAAAGTGTCTTCTTATTTAAATGTATTACCCTTTGGATAGGTCTTAATTTGCTGCACTCTCTGTATGAGATTTAAATACATCTCAAAGTCATTCTTTCACCAATCAAGTCATCTTCACAGCACAAAACCACATAATGGCAGTTTCAGTAAATTTATGTTAAAATTAGCATTAGCATTTCTAGAATGCCTTATTACTTCCGCAGTGTTTAGGTGTCACACTTCATGCCCTTGTTTTCCATATTCTCACTTCCCCGCTCCCAATAACATGTGTTATTGTTTTAGGGAACTTTGCAGACGTGTCACAAGAGGATCTGTACTCTCAGTTCACCTACCACATGCTGGGTAATAACATCAAAACAGCCTATGCTTGTGGAAATAAACTGACTTTCCGTTTAGAGCAATATTTACAGAAATGTGAAAACTGCAGCCAGTGCTCTCACCACATGCATGAGGATGGGCTTTCTGCTGCCTCCGGCTTCTCCCCTCCGGCACCTTCTGCTCTACCCTCCAAATTTTATCCAGTGCTCTAGCGAGATGGGGGCTTTCCAGCTCTTTGAGCCTTGTGCATGTGTGTGCTACGGAGGCACAAATGTTCATTCATCCCCTTGCCTTGGTTTGGCCCGAAGCAAGCTGCTGTGGGAGGGTAAGCTCACACTGCTGAGGGGTTGATTACAGTTGTGGACGGCTGCGAGCCAGCATTGTGCTGTACACATCTATCCCATATGGATATTGATGTTTGAGTACATTTGCAGACATATGGACTAGTTTCAAATTTAAGGTGCCAGTGCAGGAGAGAATCCTCAAACTGAGAGGTGAAAGCTTTGGGGGCCAGGGGTTGCCCTCTTCGTTACCTACAGGAGTAGCTGATTAACTGGCCAAGTCTAGGCGATAATGCTTGGCCTCACAAAACCGTCTTTGCATTTCCAAGGAGCTGAGCAGTGTTTGTTTTGATTAGAAGGTGGCAGGACTATCTCAGGAACATGTCAGGGGGAGGAGGAAAGAGGCACAGATGTATCAAAAGGAAAGTCAGACCCCCTTGGAAGAGTTTAACTGTAGGAGCTCCCGTGCTTTAACAAGGTTGGGTGCTCTCCAGCCAGCTTTGGAAAAAGGCCAGGAAAGAGGGATAAACAGAAAGACCTTTCATATTTTACTAGCTACATGTGAAGCACACTTTCCTTTCATTTCTTTACCTATGTCTTCAAAAGAATAAACTGTCCCATCTATTTTGAAGGTTGTGATTAAATGTTTCTGTATTAACATAGCTTGATTTACAGGTGATTTGAGAGTAATTGGACAACAAGCTGTCTTCCACCAAAGAGCTGCCAAATCCATACTGGGACACAGCAGCAAGTGTCCATCTCCCCTCTATGTTGCTTTCGCTTGGTACCCCTCATGTTAGCAGGGCTCAGGAGAGAGGAAAGTCCCTCCCCAAGAATGGTACCCAGGAAGGCTTTGTGGCACGCCTGCAGTTCTGTGTGTGTATGTGTGCTCATAGTTTGATCCAAGGAATGTGTCTGGCTCATTTTCCTTTCACAAATGTATCTCAGTATTTATGGTATTTGCTATGTCACCTAATAGTTGTCATTGGCAAGCTAAAATCGTGGTCTGCTGTGGAGCGGATGAAAAGATAGTCAGAAAAGCATCTGGCAAGTGATGGGGCCAGGGTCTGGGGTGAGACCCTGTGGGGTAGGTGGGAGAGGTTCTCTGGAGCACTTGACAGCCTTGGAGGTCGCTGCCTTGGGGCAACGGTGTGCTGGGGAGGAGCATCTGAGGACTGTACAACACTTGCTATGGGATGTTTGTAGGGTGTCTGTGGGGATGTGCAAGCCTTGTAACGGGATGGACTAGGGGAGAACCAGAGGTGGTGAAAGGGAGGGATTAGAACCAAGAAGACAGTGGGAGTAGTACAGTAGACTAGAAAACATGAAAAAAATCAGACAAACTGTGCTTCTTTAGCCAGAGAAGAAAAGGCTAACTGGAGATAGGAAAGTCTTGAATCCAAAAGAAATTGTGGTGAAGGGACTGTTTTCACTTGATGTTCTTGGACAGGCAAGAAGAACTCGATTTCCACAAGGCTAAACCTTAGAGGGAACAGAAACAGGAGGACGGGTGACGCCATGGGGCAGGCTGCCAGCCCACGGGCTGGAGGGGTCTCCAGTGCCCCAGGGCTGCTGCCGGCAGGCAGGCATCTCTCAGAGGTGGCATCAGCGCACATCATCCCTCACAGCCTATCATCCTCTGCATTCCTCCTTCAAATCCCTCAGCCTATGCATGCCATTGCTGGAAACAGATGCCACGTGTCCATGCCTTCACCAGCAGAAATGTATGGACTACAGTGAGACTAGTGCAGGAAAGCACCGAGACCTCCCAGGCTTGTCCCGGTCTGGGCTCACCATCAGCCATAAGTCATGTCTTCCCTCTAAAACTTTGCTGACCTGACACTTTGTGGGAAAGAAAGGGCTATTGAAAACAGCTACTAGCAAGAGACGAATGCGTAAGAGTGTTTGTCGCCTCCAGGCTTAGTACATAAGTCGGGTACAAAGTACAGAGTTACTAACCCTTTGTAAATAAGTAATTAGGGCACTTAATGTAATTGAATAGCATAATGACTAGTAGCAATAGAAATGAATTGCAAAATATTTCTGTCCTTCAGAGAAATGCATAGGTACGCAAAAACCATTTGCTGGTATATGTGTTACCACGTTTGTGAGTGAGAGTAATTATCAGAGAGACAGAAAGAAATCTTAGGTTTTCCACTCCAGTGTCCTGCTGGGGCAGATTTGGTTCCAGCAATGCACTTTACAGTATTTTGTTACAAGAACTATCAAAGGTAGATGAAATATATACTTTTTAGACACAGGTCCAAGAGCCTCGGTGGGTGTAGGCTGACAGACTGCCACCGAAGCCAGCAGAGGTGTGCCAAGTTACGCCAGCTGAATTAGCTAATGCACACACGGGTCAGATCCTGCTGCATCCACCACATCTCTGCGAGCTCAGCAGATTTTGTCAGTGGTAGAAAAAGCCTGTGGCAGGTTAGGGCTGTGTCCTGCCTCCAGCTCCCCCTCCAGCACTGCCCTTCCTTTCTGTTTCTCCTTGGCTTGCTCCCCTGGACATGTAACGGGGTAGCATTTTCCTGCCTCAAACGCTGTTGTTAAGGGTCAGTCCATTAAAAGGATCATGATCAGGAATCATGAGGAAAGAAACCATTTTAATTATCTAAGGTGAATCTATTGGAAGACATTGCTGGATTAGTTTTAACTTCTGTAGGCTGACATGCAAGGATGTAGCTCCTGGTATATAATATTTGTAGAAGTTTCATACACATAGCTCCCAAATTTCTATGGGAGCCAAATACTCATGGAGTATAGCCCTAAGGAAAGCAGAGTGTCCAGTCAGTAAGCCACTCCACCTTTTTCTTTAATTAAAAATTACCCTTTTTCCCATTACTATTTTGTCTCCTGTGTTTGCTGAAGGCCTAATTCAGGTCATCTTCAACATGCTGTTCATGTTGGGCGGTAATCAGTTCAGTGTAAGGAAGGATGGGGAATTCGGTCCCAAAGGTGTCCTTCTGGTGGAAAACCAGAAGACAGTCCTTTTACCTGCAGAGAGGTCATAGCTGCAGTTACCCCTCAAGCCTGGGCCCAGCTTTTGGCACCCCCCTGAGCTCCTGGCGAAGTTCACGTGTGCTCCAGGAGCCCAAGATGTTGCTCCTTACAAAGACTAAGAACACCACAAGTGAGTTGGCTGTGTAGTACATTTGGAGCTGTATTTTATGTGCTCTTCTTTAATATAGTTCCCTAGGGTAACATATATAATACTGGTTTATTTTATGTATAATCATCTGTGCAAACTACAATTACATATTTCTCTACAGTTAAATAATGTAGTTGTAAAGCAGAACAATAAATAATATCTGAGCGATTGAGAAATTAAGAGGTACAGGTGAAGGAGAAAATATATGTTTTCAGATGAGATTTGAAAAGAGATGTAGAGTCAATGGGGCATATAAATGTATTCTTTAATCTTCATAAAGGAACTTGTGTTCCAGAGGATTTTACCAGTTACTAGAGTTTCTCCTTTAGGCTACAGAGGATCAAAACCACCTGGTGTCCTGGGCTATAGCCAGGCTGCAAGCAGTCATTCCACAATGCTGTACATCCTGGGGTTGCGCAGGACCAGAAGCAGCTTAAGAGATTTCAGAGCAGAGCAGGATATAAAATAGATTCCTTGAACAAGAGATGCAATTTATGGCAGAAAGCCTGCTCCTGCTGTCTCGCCTTTCCCCAAGGTGCAGTCTCATTGTTGGGAGTGGTCCCCTGAAAAGCATCACTTGCTCTGGTCTCTTTGCTCTGGTCTCTTAACAGCTTAGAGGGTGATGTGAATGCAGCAGCTCATGTTGCAAAGATGGGGGATTGTTCGAGCTGGTGTTGGGAGTGTGTATACACACACATAAAGCCTGCGCACAAGCCCTGAAGCATATATTGAACTACAGAAGACCCAAGAATGAATTTCTACAGTTCAAATAATGACCATTGTAATTTTTTAAAAATCTAGGTTACCCGAGGTTTATTTGGACTAAGCTTAACAGCCAAAATAAAATAATATGATGAAATAAAATTAAGACTGCTAAACACAACATCATTTGGCAAATAGTCTGTTTTGTAAAACAAAGGGGTGGATAATTCCCATCTGACCCATAATTTTGGTCTAACAGGAAAGACTCAGTTGATTTAACAAAGAGCTAATTCAAGATAGTTGTGAAGTGTAACAAACTAGGAATAAAAGTAGAGCTGTTTGATGGAAGTTTTCAAAGGAATTAGTATTTTTTTCTTCCTTCTCTTCAACTTTTATCTGAATGTTGGCTGAAGTATTTCAGGGCTAGGTTAAATGTTGTTTAAAAAGGTCCCCTTTTAAAGCTTTCCATCCCTTAGGTTTTTACTGTTATGTCTTTGAATGAATGCAGTTTCTGCTTCTAAGTAAATGAGATGTCTTTGAACTGCTCTTGTTGCATGGTTTGTTTGTGTGCTTTTATAGGTTAAAAGCTGACTGCATTCACATCTAACTGTGCTGGAAATGTATTATTTTCCCTGAAATAAGCTTAGACAAATGCTTTCTGTCCTCCCAAGCCCACAGTCCCTCAGGTATTTTATCCTTAAAATAAACCCTCCCAGTGGATGAAAAATGCCTTGTAGCTTCCCAGACAGGAGGGCTGGTGAGGTCGTCTGCTGGGGCCCAGGCACAGGAGTTTCCCCTCAACCTGCGCCCCATCCCCACAACCCTTGGGTCCCCAAGGACAGGGGAGGACTGTGTTCTGGCACTTTGAACAAGCCATTGCCGATGTCATGGGGCTTTGAGCACAGCCGCCAGGTGTGTTTAGACATCCTCCTCCCACCCATCTTCTGCTTTGTTTCTCTCCTTACGCTGGCACACCCCAAAAGGCAGATGATGAGCCTTCTCATGACCCAGCTGATTGGCAAGGGGTCCCCTGGGGTCTTTGCAGCCCCCGACTTCTGCCGTCCCTCCAGTGCTCACAGCAAGCAGCCGTACACAGCATTTCCCTCTGGTGCAGCCTGTAAGGAGAGGGCAGGCTGCAAGCCCGTCTGGACAGGTGGCAAAACGCACCCAGCAAAATGCATTGAAACCCCCTGGGGACCAGAGATCTGGTTTACAAGAATCACATAAATCCCCAGGTTTTCTTATCAGAAGCCTGTCCGCAGCTGCCTGTGCCTGCTCTCGCGTTCACCCCCTCCCTGTGGGGCGTGGAGAAGGAGGGATGTGGAGCGGGGTGGTGGGGGGCTGCAAGCCTGTGTGTGCCTGCCCATGCGTGTGATGGGAGGCAGCGCAGGGACAAGACCCATTAACAGCATGGCTGCTGTGCAGAGGGCTTTACTTTTCCAGTAATTTAGCCCAGACAGTGTGATTCAATGCAGAAAGCTGTGCCTTACCTAGCTGATGCTTTATTAGGCACTTTCCCAGCTTGGCTTTGCATGGTTAAACAGACTTTGAACCCTATTATGTGACCTCTCGGGTCCTTGCCTGTCAATTGAGTTGCTTCCCACAAGCTGCTCTCCCCATTTACAGCTAGCACTAGACCTTGCCCTCTTCAAAAAGCATCATGTGAGTGTGACCTACTGCTATTTTAAGTGAAACTTGGCTGTTACCAGCTATTCCTATCCATACCCCTCATTTACTGAGAGACCAGCAAAAACAGATGTGATCACAACCTGCATTTTTCCCTCCCTTCCCCAAAGTGGCCTGAAAACCAGACCTTGGATTTATCTCCTCACCTATACACATATTGAGACAGGGAGATTATTGCTTCCAAATTGGTCCTACCCTGCTTAGTTTGGCTTGCACGAGTGTGCAGCACTCTGTTGAGTGATATCTAAATTCAAGATCATCTATGCAGGCTGGCTGCAGGAAAAAAGCCATAGGGACACTTCTGCCTCATATCTGTCCCTGGGATATTCAGGCCATAGGTGTTTGCTTCCAATGTGTAAAAGCGTGGAAAGAAGAAAGGAACCAGCTAGGAGACTGCTGGGGCCCCATCCTTCTCTCCTCAGGTAGTCCCCCCCCTCGCTCCGGTGGTCCCCGGTGTCCCTGTGCCAGGAATCACGCAATGACTGTACACTTTGCATTTCTGAAGGGCTGGTGTTTGCATTAGAAGGTCCTTCATGCCCTACTGCAATTTACATGTTAAATAGTAGTAAGATAATGAATTAATGATGCTTATTCTTCGTATTACATGCAACACAATCATTCAAAAAGACCTAAGCAAATAAAGCCCTTTAATGTGAGAAAATTATAATTACATCAATGTTTGAAGTGAATTGTGCTCTTTTCAGTGAGTGTGGCAAAGGAATCTGAGAATATTTTAGATCTGTATAGGTTTTACCTCTGAAAGGTAAAATGAACAAACCCCAGAGTCATGTTTATTGCTTTTTTTCGCACAGCTACAAGATGTTAATGGTAAGTGAAAATACTATTGATTTGAAAACAAGCAGGAACATTTTTTCTTTTTTGATAACTGGTTCACTTGATTTACACAACAAATACAAAAAGAAAGTAATTTTTAATTAGGAAAATTCCTGTGGAGGGATCTGCAGTATCTAATCTTTTGACCATGATCACTGTACTCATGGAGGATACAAAATAAAGTCAAGAGCACTTTTGCCTGCTGCTCTAACACACAGCATTGCTTGTCTACCCCACAAAATGTTTGGTGTGTCAGAAGGATGCAGCTCTCCCATTCTGGGATCCCCTCAGCATTGTTCCCTGTGGAGAAAAGCCTACGTGGCAAAAGCAGAGGAGACTGGTGTTTGCATTGCTATGCCGTTTATTGCCTTATGTTCATGTGATGAAAAAAGTCCAGGGTTAACCTGTCTATCAGTGCTGTCAAAAGTGTCTTCTAAAGGGTGCCATTTATTCCTCTGTTTTTCTTTCTTTTTTTCTTTTCCTTTTCAGCTGTATGTTTTGGGAAGGGGGAACATGAATAACATGGTTCCTTTGGGTCCAAAATGCCCTGGTGCACTCCCAGCCCCTTTGGCAGGCACTGCTGCTGCAGCCGGGGACTGGAGCTGTCCAAGGCAGAGGGCTGGGTCTCCACCTTATTTTAAATGGGCTGGCACAGTAGGCCTGTGTGGATGAAGAAGCTGCAAATTTAAAGGTTTCCATATTAAAAAAAAAAAAAAAGAAAAAAGAAAATATCATCAACAACCCTCTTAATGGCAAAGGTAACCTCGACTAGCAAATGAAGGATTGCTTTACAAGTTGCTGAAAACTACCATTCTATGTAAGAAACCCACTTTATTGCATAAACTTCATTAAAAGCTGGTTTTCTGTTCCAGTGCCACTGCTGCAAGAGCAAGGTCAATGGCACAGCCTGGGTGAAAGGCTGGGGGCAGGGGAAGTGGGTTCTGCCCTTGGCTTGGCCATTAACGGGATATAAAACCTGAAATAAGTTCCTTCATCTTTGTTTTGCCTTCCACCTCCTTGGATTTCTGACCTTGGTGGGTGCAACTTTGTTATAAGCAACATTTCAGCAGAGCCCTGCAGAGTTTAAGTAATGAGCATTAAGTAATCCTAGCCCGGTCCCCGGTAAATCACAGGCTATTAAGCTGTCTGGTGGCCCCCCTGGGTGTCCTGCAGGCAGAGGTTTTAGCAGGGCTGAGCCATCGCACACCCCAGAGGCCACATCCCAGCAGCTGAGCAGCACGCAGTGCAGTCTTTGCACAATGCAGAGGCATTGGGACGCTGCTGTGACATTCCTGGCAGCCAGACTGTCCCTCAGCAAGGCCAAAAATCACCCTGCTCCCTCTCCTGCGTGCACCAGTCATGACCACCGCTGTGTTTTCCTGCAGAGACACAGCTCCACCTACCTCCCTTCAAGGCGGGGTGCACACTGAGCCCATATGACAGGTGGGAGCCAGCCTTTCCCTGCACCCCACCTGAATTATCCCATAGGGGTGGGAGGTTCCCACATCCCCCAGAAATCATCAAAAAGTGGCATTCGGCTCAGCTCAGTGAGCAGCCACAACCTGTCCTGCTCGCTGCTCAGCGCTGGGCAACCAGTACAGCATCGGCAGGCACTGCCATTGAAGATTTTATATCATCTTTTGGAATATTGATTAGAAACAAATTAAATAATGTTGGCCCAAGACTCCTGTGAGAACGCTGCTGGATCTAGGCCCATTAGTACCCATACTTTAGGATCTACCAGAGAGCCCGTTCGTAATTTATCTTCATGCACAATTAATGCAATATTGTTCTGGAACCAAAATGTCCATGGCTAGACTTTACTGGTGTTTGAAAATCCCGGAGGACAACACCTGCAGATGGGAACTTTAGTATAAATCAGAACTTGGTCTCGAGGCAAGATCGCCTTCCACGCTCTTATCGCTCTCACAAAGGTATGTGAATGTAAATACGGCAAGTGGCCATATCAGGTCTGCTAACAGTCACAATGGTCTCTGCTGTGGTTAAATGAGGGCTAACTAACAGAGGTGAAAACTCATTGTTTCTAATGTTTTCTCGCAAAAAATTGTTTTATTTCAGGCTACTCTTTGGTATCTTGGTCTGACCTAAGAGATGCCGAAGGCTTGAAGGATACTGATGTAAGCTCTTCCAGGGACATTCAAGACACGAAATGTGTTGCCCATGTGTGTGGACAGGCCGAGCGAGGCAGCACAGCCGGCTGTGACAGTCAGTGGAGGCTGCGCAGGATCTACGGGGTGCCGGGGGATGCAGGGGGGCCGTGGGAGCCTGCAGACGGTGTGAGAGCAGTGCAGGAAGAGGAGTGTGAACCCTCCTCGCCTGTCTTATGCTTAGAGCGTAATTAGGATCACATAAATGCCAGTGCTGTTAACAACCGCGGTGATGACTGTTGTATCAGAAAAATCCCCCCGCCGCCCGCCTCCCAGGTGTTTGCACTTACATATCACTTCCCATTAAAATGGTCTGCAGCAAGTGCCAGGGGTGTCAGAGCTGGGTGATGGAATTGAATTAGTTAGAATAACTGAATAAGTTTTAGATCTTGGACTGACAGCTTGTTCATATACATTTTAAATGCCCAGCAGCAGCTGCATAATTTGCCTTACCCAGGCATGGCTGTTCACAGCGGCATGGCAGGGCTGTACATGGCTGCTGCTTACTTTTAACCTTGCTGCCCTCAGGATCACTTCCTTGTGGGGACGCTCTGAAAGACACAAACTCAAATGGTGTATCTGCAAATAATCAACTTATATGTTTCTTTCTGGGTGGGGGTTTTTTTTGTGTTTTAGTTTGGTTTGGTTTTTTTTTTTATTTGAGAGAACTGAGAGGCCTGTGAAGTTCCTCAGGTACGCAGTGGCTTCAGGTTGCCTGGGAAGTGTCTGTGCTGTGCCTTGCAGAAAATGGCATATATTCTGATTTATTCTGAGTCTGCCTCGTCCTGCACAGCACAGGCACAATGGCGAGGAGGGGGAAGTTTCATAAAGGCCTTTTGTGTATCTCACTCTGAAATCTGGTATCAGTAGATGAAACGAAGACTGAGCAAGCAGATTTTGAAGAAACATTTAATAATTTATTATGTGCTTGGCACTTGTATAGCACCTTTCATTCATGGTTCTTAAAAGACTTCAGAGATGTCAATAAATGATACAAACATAATAATGTCTTATTATAATAAAGCCATTTTGCATGTCCATAAACAGGAAGAAAATGCATTCCTAGCAAGAGGAATTGTTTTTTCTATAACCAAAAAAGGAAATCTCTAAGACAGTGGGACATAAAAGCAGAAATCTTTTTTTCCATCTCTTCCTTGTAAACTTTTTGAGAAAATTCATAGCTTTAGGCAAGAGAATTTTTTCATACTTTACCAAAAAATACCTGCTTGACTGGCATTTATTATCCACGGTGCTTGTAAGGCTGCCTACAAGCCTTAGACCTGGTGCATGATTGCCCTCCTGCTTGGTAGCCTGCCAGCAGAAAGGGTTTTACCTCTGTATGAAGCAGCAATGTGAAACACCTGTCCCTGTGATTAGGCTCATCTGCAAATATTTTCTTTTATATGTTACCAATAAATAAGATATTGTCTGTAAAATTTTTTTCCCCCAAATTCAAAACAGGTGATGGATGGCCATGAAAATCAGAACCACCGGACCCTCAGTCTCCCCTGGAGTTTTGGTGTGGTTTAAAGATTACATTATTTCCCTCCATCATCTAAAGTATATATAGGCAAGCGTTTGAGGTTTTGAAGCCAAAATTTCCAACAGGTTTTTCTACTTACAGACAGGAGTTTAGGCTTTAACAAGGCATAAAGCAACAGAGAGGGAGGAAGGCTGAGGCTTGGTGCATGGTACTGCCTGGCAGCGTGCACTACCCGGAGCGACTGGTCTCATGCTCTCAGAGCTGCCATATCCTACAGAAATGTCCTTTAACTGATGGCAAGTACAACAGCACTTGTGGCAACGTGGTGGATGTAGCAATGTAGCTGGGTTCAGAAAAGCTCTAAAAGATTCCAAATGGCTTTCAGTGAGATTTTGATCCTCAGCAGAGGATAATAAAAACACCCGACTCTGGCTTGTGCATATTTCTACCGCGCATTGAATTAAATGAAAATGCAGAAATTAAATGGAACTATTCAGAAGAAAAAATCCTTAATGCCAAAGGTCTTCAAGTAAGAATGTAACAAGCAGAACTTACCATTAAACACATTGTTATTTGCCAGTGCTTACCACATAGTGGCATCTGAGATGTTATTCTGATAAGCTATTCTGAATAGACGTATTAACTGTGGTTTCTTGGAAAATGCACGGTTTTTAATTGCAGTAACATTACCTGCGTTAATGGACATGATAGGATGTGGGTGAACGTGTACTTATACTTAAGGCTGTCCAATATTTTCCTCTGCAAGAAGCTGTTTGCTGCTCTTTATGACCAGGCTTTGTCCAGCAAGAAGGCAGGGGCCTCAGCTAGGTGGGTGTTTCAAACCGATGTTGCTTCTGAGGTGCCAAGAGCAGTGGTTTGTGCAGCCACAGTGAAGCAGCTTCTCCCTGCCCCATCTGGTGCCTCTAACACCTTCTCGTTTTGAAGTTTCAGATGTGCTTTGCAGTAGCACAAGCTTTTGAAATGTGGTGAGGGATTAGGGTGGTGTTAGCCCAGTGAAACTCTTTTTCGCTCTGACTGAAACACACACTTTAGGAGATATGTAAGTAGCATCTGACAACAAATCTTCCTGGTACTCTCATACGTAGACAGACAAGCTAACTACGTATTTTACCATGTAGTTTTGCATTCCAGTTTTGCTTTCCTGGCAGCTTGCCTTTCTTCCTTTATGTGTTATTTGGCTCAGTGATTGCTTCAGTTACAGAAGCCCTCTTTTATTTTTCTATACCCTTAAACATAGGGTATTAAAAAATACATATAAATATACAAATACCTGATGGGAGGGAGCCAGGGTCTTGGTGGTATGCACAAGATAAGCAGCAATGGGCACACACTGAAATACAGGAAATTCTGTTTAAACATTAAAAAAACCCCCTTTTCTTACTGTGAAGGTGATCTAATGCTGGAACAGGTTTCCCAGAAAGTCTCTGGTGTCTCCATCCATGGAGACACTCAAAACCCAAGTGGACATGGTCCTGGGCAGCCTGCTCTAGCTGACACTGCTTGAGCAGGGGGGTTGGACAGGATGGCCTCTGGAGGTGCCTGCCAGCCTCAGCTGTTCTGTGACCCTGTGAATACATCTGGATTCTGCAACATGCACAAATATACATTAAAAAATGATGACTTCATGATGTGGTCCGGGGACCTGGCCTTATCTCCGCCAGAGCACGCCGCTACCTAGCAGAGTTTGCCCAGCCTGTGTGGGGGTGTTAGAGCTCTCCAGCGCTTCCTCTCTGGCACAGCCAGGGTCACAGCAGGGACCAAAAACATCCTGAGACGAGAGGAAGGAGGAAAAGGATGTGGTCCAGCTCCAAGTTGCTGGGACTGAAGATCTTCCAGGCCTTCTTGGCAGAGCTGCCGGTCGGAGATGGCAGGCGGCCTCCTCCCCTGCCCCGGCGCCGAGGCACGAGGGTCACTGCCACACACGGCAGCAGAGGAGAGCAGGGAAAGAAAGGCATTGCCACGTGCATCGTGCCGGTTGTGCAGACAGACGGCTGGCACTTCATCTGTGGGACCCCTTCCCGGCCATCTCTAGCTGCGAGCACAGAGCAGCCCTGGGAAAGGGGCAGCAGCCGAAATAGCTGCTCGTGGTAGGTAGCCCTTCCATTCTGGCACTAGCTTCCACTTAAAATAAAAATAAACCTATACAAACACTCCATAAATAAACAGAGAGAAAGGCTAAGTGAAGACCATCCCAACTACTTCAACAACAGCAGTACAGCTGATGACTGATTAGAGAGGTAGTTCACCGAAGCCCAATTATAATCTAGTGTTTAATTGCTTCTGGCCAGTGCCAGCCCCCTGGGCAGGAGGCAGCTGGCTGCCTGCAGTTCTCATACCCTGGAGAAGAAAGGGAAAAAACTATGCTAGCTCTGTGGGTTTTTTTGTCTTTGGCACAATTTGGAAACAAATCACTCACCATTTTTATTGCTGTAAATGTTATACTTTTTTTTTTCCTTTACGTGAAGTAACCTTTAATTAGCTGCATGAGTAAGACCACACCATTTCTGTTAAATGACTTACATTCTAGCCTCGTAAGGTTATTTCTTTTGTGGGAAGCTAGCAGGTTTTTCAGCCCCATCTACTCCTACCTTCCTCGTGGAAGAGCCTGCTGCTGCGCTCCCCTCCCACCCCCCAACATTGCTTCCTTCTGTGCCCGTGACCTTCATGCTTCATTTCTGAGGGAGAGGTGAGGTCTCCGAGACCCCCGAGCACCTTGTTGTGACTCCCAGAGGCAATGCTGCTCCTTGGGGAGGGACCCCCCTCCTCGCATCCACCACCCTCAGGCTGCAGCGCTGGGGCAGCTCCCTGCTTCACTTTCCTGGTAAATCCATGTGGAGCTAAAAAAGGTGCAAAGGGCTACTTTCTGCCAGATTTTCTACAATTGTTAAACTTCACTTTTGAGGGGACTGGGAGAGGAGGGAGAAAGGATTGGTGATCATCAGCTCTTGAAAAATAAACTTCATAAATTACCACTGCTGGGAAGAAGTTGCTGTACCAAGAACTGAATGTAAGCAGTTAATTTGTTGTATGATATCAAGCTGAGCATTGTTTTTTAATATATATAAAAAATATCTTACATATCATATATGTAAATTATATAAATATTTATAACTATATTCTAATATAGATTTTTTTATATATATATATCAGGGAAGTTGAAGTTTTATGGTGAAATTGCTGCAGGACAGTTTCTGACAGCAGAAATCTTATGATACTGGAGGCATCCCCCTTGCCTGCCCGTCCCTGGGACACATGGGGGCTGGTGTGAGCTGGGGGTTCAGCTGGTGGCCAGCCCATCACCTGCGGGTAGAAATGCACGTCTCCAGGCAAGGCAGCGAGGTGCTCTGTGGAGAGCCCCCTGGAGCGACCTGTGGCCCTTGTCCCCCGGGACAGCACGCTGCTTTCCTTCCCTGGTCTCACATCAGCAGCTTCCGTTTTTACTCTTCTTCCACCCTACGAGAAGGGTCATTTTTGTTCCTGGTTCCTTTTGCTTGAAACAGGAATACCTGCATGCCTGCCCTATTTGGAAATTCTTGACAAAAGAGAATTCTTTTCCTTTCAAAACCCCTTCCTTTTTTCTCTGTTTCTGACACCGGTCTCTGCAGGCTCCAGAGCTGTGCCTTTCCTCAAACCTGCCAGTTAAACAGGGCAGTTCAATGGAGAATGTGGATGACAGTGACCTGGGACCTTGTGACTGGCCCTCGTCCCTGCTGCTGGTTTGCGGGTAGCCTGGGACAAAATGGCTTCAGTCCTCACTTTGCCTGCTCATAAAATGGGTCATCCAGCCTATTCTCCTGCATCAAAGTAATCCCAGTTGGGCAGGTAGCAACTTAAGAAGGAAAGGAGAGAGAAAAGAAGGATTTAAAAAGGAACAGCCTGACTCAACCCACTTTTGAAATACATGAAGGTTCCCAGCATTCTCCAAATCAGATTGAAAGCACTTGTGGGTGCCCACAGACTTGCAGGCTGGAAGGGAACAAGAGCCACTTCTGTGCAACCACTGCAGAGGACTACGAGCATCCTTGCCAGTGGCTCACCCTTGCACCTCCAGTCACCCCCCTCCCTGCAGCGCTCAAAGCACCCGCGTTTGCAGTGCCTGCCACAGGAGCAGCGCTGGCGCTCAGGCCTTCCCCGTCCCGCGGGCATGACAAATCCTCTTGGTTACGACTGCAGTACTGGCAAGTGCATACACGTCGGGAATGAGATCATGCCAGAGCAGTGCCTGGGTGATCAGCGCTAATGGGACAGCTTTTCATTTCCATTTTTAAGGGAATGGGGAAAGGCCACATATATATTTATAGGTATTTAGGGTTTAGGGGGAGTTTATCCTTTCTCTTTTATGATGTGGTCACAGAATCCAAAGATGATATATTGGTTTTTATTGCTTTTAGGCCAGCTCTAATTATGAGTAAAGTCCTTCCCAGCATTGTAGCAGGTAGTAGTTCAATCTTCAGGTAGACTTGTTTTTTGTGCTTTCATTGGAAAATTAAGATGAACAAAAAACTACTGAGTCACATTTGTTATACAAAACAGCATGTTCATTTGAAAGCAAATACCCTGGAGACTATTTAGCTTTCTGCCAGTCAGCCTAATGCATTTCATATTCTGTGTTTGAGCATCAGAGAAGGTCTTGTATCATCTGTGATTATGGGGGAGACTGCCTTCTGGACAGTCTAAGTAAACTATGTGGTGAGCTGGTTACACTGGGAGACAGAGCCAAAACCTTGGCATCACAGGCTAACTCATGGCTCTTCATCTCAGAAAGCCCCTGCCTGAAAGTCAGGTTTCCTTGCAATGACTAATATTTAGTATGACTTAGTCACATTGGTAAATGTGTTGGTCCATATAGGAGTTTTAATCTCTAAATGCAGATGTACTGCAGTTAGGAGGTATTTAAGCTTACAAGTTACACTAAAGGAGAGTTGCTTGAATATAGACGTGAATTATTTTAATCTTTAGTAACTGGGAACCCAGAATAAACAGTTTAGGACAGTGGGGAAGTGAGATGCATTTCTACTCAGGAAGTGTTTATATAACCATAGTGCATCTCTGTGGACTTGATTACCTGCTGATCTTAAAGATGAAATCTCATTTAAATGCATTTTAGTCCTATTAGTACAGCAGATCCAGTACTGCAGAGGATGAACAAAATGGAGTTACATGCTGCAACAGCCAAGCCCTACATGTCTATCCTTGGCATGCCCACGAGGACAGCGGGTGAAGACCACACAGCATAAGCAATACGTCCACACAGACTTAGTGTGACATGAGCAAGGAGAGTGGAAGCCAGTCCTGAGTCTGCACGTTGCCTTCATTGGCATGGCACTGCTTTATACCTGTTCACCTCTGTCAGGTAACTCCTGAGGTTTCCTGGCTTGAAGGGCATTTGTTCTTATGGAGGGTGCATGGCTGTCTGCTCTGGGTTGGTTTGGAAGCAGCTCAGCACTATTCTTGATGTGGTTAGTGTTTTCTTCAGGAGGGGCCCTGGGGCCCTGCCCAAAAAAGCAGTTGTTCAGGCCCTGTTTTAAACCCGAGAGCTCACTGGATGAAATCACGCTTAAAGTTAAGTGTTTCCCTGGGTCAGCACCTGTGCTGCCAGCAGGAATGCACTCCAGCTCTTCCAGGGTGCACAGCTGGAGCCAGATGCTGCTCTCTCCTTTAACTCCTGGTCACTCTGCCAAATTCAATAGTTCCCCAAAGTTCACATTTCTGCACTGACAGTAAACATCAGCCCTTAATCCACCTGCTGCTTGGGCTATGCTGTGCTATAGAGATGAGCTAACATCTCAGGACTTTGTTCAGTGATTTTTTTGTCAGTTATCTGCAGCACAAAAATGCTCCAGGGACCTTTTCCAGGACCAGATCCGGATGCATCACCATACGCGCTGCAGCTTGCCACTGTCCCAGGCTCTGCTTGAGGCACCAAGGATCATCCGCTGCAACCAGGTTGTAAAATTTAGCAACTGGGGTGGGAAGGCAGCACTAGGGATCAGCGCATTGGGCGTCTGCTTCTCAAAGGCAGTCCAGGTAACTCAGGGAGGTTTGCTGGCTGAGGCGGCCTGGGACAGTCGGTGCTGCTTCTGTCATCTATGAATGATGCTCTGCTTAAACTAAATGCTATTATTTCTGTAATACTGGTTCGCCTTTTCTCTAAACCAGGCGAAGGCAGTCCTGAGATCCAGTTCCTATTCCCGGCCCTGTTCAAATATTTTATCCAGTGATGGTCTACTGCAAAGCAACTTCTTGTAAAATATCTTGCAAGAAATTAGGTGTGCCCTCCCCATTAGCCATGCTGAGGCTTGGGCCCTGTCAGTCCGGCTCTGTTGCCTTGTACGTGCTGTTGTAGTGGTTCTGCTGCTGGGCCAGCATGCTTTTTGAATTGGACATCATGCTGGGCAGAAATGAATGGGTCTGAGTGCCCACGTCGCTGGGAGGGTGAAGAACATGTTAGCAGCACTGCATTGGGTCAGGTATTGTCTGCCTAAGGACTTCAGTGTGTTGAGTTCTTGAGAATAGTCAGGGCTGGGGCAATGGGTTTTATACATCAATATTTCTGCATTCTTTTAACAAGCATAGGAAATGCACCTAATGCTATGTCATTATTATCATCTATGAGAGTAGTACAGCTAATGAAAGAAGCATGCAGGCAGGTAAATTCAGACATAGACAATTCATGTCTTGTTTGGATAAACAGCTGAGTTGTCCCAGTTAGAAACTATGTTTCTGGGGATGCACTGCTTGCACATAAGGAAAGGCAAAGTGCTTCTCTCAGATGGGCAGATTATTAGGCTTTAATTAAAAGGAAGATCTGGACACGTGTCTGATCTTCCTGTTAAACACATGTCCAGATCTCTGGTTAGCATCGCAGGGTGTTGGTTTCTGCTTTACTCCCACCAACTTATGTTGTGTAGTACACGCTCCATACAGATGAGAAAATACACTGGGTCAGGGATGAGGACTGTCTGAAACCTGAATTTGGCTTTGAGAATTTTCAGTCATTGCTTTTTCCTTATTCTGAAACCATGGTGCTACAGATGAAAAGACTTGGTTTTGATCGAAATTTTTCTTTTCTGTTTAGAGAAGACATTAGATTATCAAAGAGAAAAATGTCCTTCAGATTGTGGGTTGCTGTGGTACAGGCTTGTTCTGTTCTTGTGATACCATCAAAAGGTAATATTGGCCAGTGATACCATACACCACACCAGGAAAAAAAAAAAAAAGGGTCAGGAGTAACACACGCTTGCACACACAAGTTCTTGAACTTCCACAAAGAGATATCACGTTATATTTTGCAGTGTTTCCTAGGAAACCATTTTAGTGTAAAAGGGACTCTTTGTCTCCTGCTCTTTGCAAAATTGTTTGAACCACCATAGCTATAAAAGGTTGCTTCACAGGCAATTTATGCAGCATTAAAAAAAGCTCAATCTGCAGTTTGCTGCACCATCAGAGGCAGTATCTTTATCAGCAGCCTGAATACTTTAGATTGTATTTGTTGAGAATTGGTAAGATTGTCATAATTTCTAGAAGTCAGAGAAATAAAAACTTCTTGGTTTGTTTTTTTTTTTCTTTCTTTCTTTTCCAACATGGAGCGCCTTTCTCTACAGTGCAAGGCAGTATTAAAAAAAAAGGCAGGAATTGTTTTGGGAAGCTCTTATCAACACGTTTTTACTACAATGTTGGCTGAGGCAAAGGTACATTTCGTTGTTTTTTTTTTCCTTTGACCACAGAAGAGGCTGGAACCGGATTTCCACAAGCATGGCTCTTACTCCCTGGCATTAGTTATTGCATGGCTGTGCCCACATGCTGATGCATGCCACCTGCTAGCCCAAATCCAGCAGGTTGGAACAAAGGACTTGTCTGCCCTGAATTACCTGTGCCCTTCACTCCCCTGGAGGTGCAAGGTGCTTCCCCAAAACGGGGCAATTTCTCAGCTGATGCCGAGGGTGTCAGTTTTGCCGCATGGGGGGCAGCCTGACCTGGCAGCCTGACTGCCCTGGAGGGTGCAGCCATCCTGGTCCTGGGCTGCAGACGGGGGAAAGTCCTCCGTGGGGCTGAATACTAGGGCAGAGCTTGCAGGCTAGGGAAAGAGCTGGGTTTTCACCGAGCTCTTTGCCAGTTACCTTTCGTTATTTATTATCTTCCTTTAAATCCAGCACTAGACGTCTGCTATTTCAGCTTAAGGAGGATGAATGTGAGGGCACGCAGTGCCTTCACCACTGCCGGGAGGCTGGCCTGTGCTTCCCCTGCACTTTGCTTAAAGAGCTGACCTAATGAGTTTTGTTCCCTCCTGTAGTCCCTGTCATTTATAGTTGTTATAATTTCCTGTCATAGCTACTTTTTTCCTCCCCCCCTTGTGATATTGCAGGGTTCAGCTATACGGCTGATGTACTCTGACTGCAGCCTGCTAGATTTGTCTTCGTCTTAATATATTATTTATGATGCTATTATTCCTTGCAGCGGACTGCCAGCCACGCTCTGCATACAGTTGCTGGTCTTCCAAATGCATCATGGCCAGCAAAGGAAAACACTGATCTAATTGAATTAACAGTGGTGCTGTTAGCCTTAATAGAGTTTGTCATGAAACACTAAGCAGATGTGACAATGATCTTGGTTAGTCATATTTTTGCCCCTACTCCCAGACACGGTAACTGTTAGCCAGATCAGTGGGGAGGATAATTCTCTTTTGCTGATCAGTAATTGTGCTTACCTAGACATGTGGCAATCACTTTGGACTGGTGGTTGAAATAAGCCAAGGACTTGAATAGCAGAAAGTTTTATATTCTGATAATAAACTTGGCTAATTAAAACAAGATGCAGATGGTACTGCCACCTAGCAATTTTCACCTCACTTACTCTGACTCCAATTATAGCCTTTCCCTACTGACTTACACTGTTTAAATTACAAAGTTAGGGATACATGACTATTTACCTGTTTCTATTCATACAAAGAAGACTAACACATCATTGTTCTCCTGCATAAGGCATGTGATGATGGTCTTAGTACTTATTCGGAAAAGAAAAGTATCTCCGCTCTTTAGGAAAAAGGGAAAAAAGTAATAGAAAGACTACTTAGAGACTCATTAGCATCCGCATGCATCAGCAGGAAGCATATGAATATTACACACACAATGTGTTTCTCTAACACTTGTTGGTTGTAGCAGGTGCCACACTTCTGGGAAATTAACTTTAATTGGATAGATAGAAAACTGGCTTTAACTAAGCCGTCCAACCTCCTTTCTTAGCTTATTATTTTCTTTAGACATGCTGAAATGCTTGATGTTGATCCTTTGGGTGACTTTCGCTTCTTCCCAGAGTAAAACACCTTTACAAGGAGAGGATAGACAATCAGCTCTCAAGAGTGGGTTAGGTTTGCTTGATCTGCCTCAGTGCAGTGGGGTAGGTAAGACTACCACTTGATGTCCTCCACATTGCTTTAAACACACTTTATAAGCAAGCTTTAGGGAGCAAGAATCTATGTTCAGCCCTGGGAGAAAGCACAGAGTAATCCTGCCAGTTCTGTGACAGAAGAATGATCTGGAATTGCATCCCAGAAATTACTCTGGCCATCAGCTGGACCACTGTGTTGTTCCTAGTGTGTATGCATTACTGTTCTGGCACTTTATTCTGGCACCCCCTTTCATGCAAAATCAGCCCTGTGTATTGCCATCCTGCTGGCAGTAAAATGCACTGAACTGCCCATGCTTTTCCTGATTGCCTACACATTTTCCCACGTGAGGAGCTTTCAGGAACGAAATATTCCCTGCTGTAGAAGCTATAATGGGGCAGGTTTTGGAGTTATCTTTGAAATGCACTGCTGTGTAGTTTGAAAAGGTATGCCTATTGCAGGGAGAGGGAAGGAACAGGGTGGTGGACCAGGATCTATTTACAGAGACTTGCTGTTTTGAGTCTTTCAGCTGGATTCCATTTTGTGTAAAAATATGTATGCAAATTAATGCTGACTGGAAAGAAACTTCCACGCATCCCTGATGACATGCTAAATGAGGTCAACACAAGTTATCAACGTTAATATGATGAATAAGGTGACATTAACATGACTGAAGTGCTCAAAGGACCCTTGCTTTCTCCAGGGTATCTTCTTTGCCCCATTCAATCCCAGGGAGTTTCTGCAGTATGGCACCCGTGGTCCATGCAGAGGACAGATCTCATGATTCAAAGAGACATCGGGTAGCTCAGAGGTCTCCCCACCGTGTCCAAAGCCACCACACCGGAGGCTGAGGAGCTGAGGATACTGCCTCTTCTGGGGGGGAGCTGTGGGTGCAGCTGTGGGTGGGAGTGGAGCGGCCTTTCCTTGGCAGGGTGCTGCTGTGGGTGCCTGCATTGTGCTTGGCTGGCCAAGACCCCACCAGGGCAGTGGGATCTGATGCACCCTGTTTTCTTCAGTTCCTCCTCTGGTCATTTCTGCACAGCACTACAGTAAGACAGGTCTCTGTCAGAGACCACGTGCGTGCCAGTGCTGATGTGCACATTCGGGGAGGTGCTGTGAGGGAAAATTGCTTTAAGGGTATAGGTCCACACCTTCCCTCAGGCAGTAGTTTGTAGGCACACAAGCAGAGCAGCTACAGATCCCATATGGCTCGTGCATCAGGGCGTCCCCCTTCCCACCCTCCCTCCTTCATGCCTGCACTTTAAATGGACCTTCCTTTCGCTGGCAACAGATGGAAGAGCTCTGCAAAGGTAGCAGCCAGCACCACTGCCAGAGGCGTTCTTGGGCCCTGTCCTCCACGCAGCAGCCTGCAATTGTTTATAGAGGAATATTAATGTTCAAATAGAGGTATATCAATCTTTGAATAGCTTCCCTAGGTGCTGCTTATATGAACCATTTCAAACAAAGCGGGACAAAGTAACTTCATAAAGGAGTGGCTGCAGGACTGAAAAAAGTATGTGTCTCTAAGCACCCAGAGAGCTTTTGCGTTCCCGTTTGCTGTGGGTCAAATGCAGCGGAGTGTGGAGCACTGCATGACCATACAGTGTCCCCAGTCCCCAGAGTGGAGGTCCCCTAGCATCACTTGGGGCAGCCTGCCAGGTCCCAGCTGTTACAGGCATCCTCCACACATCCACATCGCACATCTGGATGCCAGTGTGCCTGGTTCAAAGGAAGCCTGCACCCGAGAAGAAAACAGAGACACATCTGTGGGCAAGGCACTGAAAAGATGTTTGCAATGCTCTGCTGTTGTGTGTCACTGCTATGCCAAGGCCACCACCTTTGGAGCCCGGTGTCCTTTAGGGCAGAGAGGGGGAGATGGAGCTGTAGAGGGGCCTGCTGTTTTCCACCAAGGAGAGCATGCCAAGGCTTTGTGACTTCTCTTTTTAAATCCATCATGTTCCGCTCCTTGCGGAAAGCCAGTCCTTCACCACTTTCTGCGGAGCCAGTGACAGGGCTACGCGTGCAGTGAGGTGGCAGACCGTCACATATCAGTAAGGCTCTAGGTCCAGAACAGGGTGTCCTGGCATGGGAGGAAAGCCCAAGTATGACCTGAGCAAGGGTAAATTACTGGATCAGATCCCTCATTTCTACAGGGTCATGTGAAACCCTGCCAAAAACCAAAATCACTCGGCCCAGTAACTAATGTAACCAAGCGTTTACCTGTACTGTAATGGCTGTGCTAAGTGATCCCCATTTACACAAAATCAATGTGGAGAATGCAGGTATGTTTTAATGACTCCCAGGACTAGGGAGATTATATACTCTTTTGTTATTTATCTGTTTACTACCATGTTCTTGCAGAATTAGTCTCAGGCAACATCCTCTAAATCAGGCCTATGAAGCACAATAGATTTATGCCTGCTAAAACAAAACACAGGCTCCTCCGTTATTAATGTGTAAAGCCTGGAGATGAAGTCACATCTGTATGATGATCTATTCTGGTGGACCGTGCGTGCTTAAATCCCAGCCTTGATCTTTTAAACTATCAAGTCTGCCATAAATATTTGATGATGAACAAGCTCATAAAAAGAAAATGCAGAATATGAATAGAGGGAGAGCAAATGTGTGATTCAATTTTTAATTATCATCAGCTCACTCTAAATTCAAGTTCATTTTCTGTGAGAGACAGAAAGTAACAAATTTCTTTCTCACCATAACCTGATGTAAATGATCACATTTGTTTGTATTTCTTTAAGGAAAAGAAGAAAACATCATAGAAACAAAAGAAGCAGGACACAAGAAATAAGGTAGAACAGTCTGGTTTTATTACCATATGTAATCAAGAGCTTTTATTTCCCCTTTTCTCCTCCTTCTTTCTTGCTTTTTTTTTTTTTTTTACAACATACATTAAGTTGTGAATCAGATGTTAGGGGATGTGGAAATGAAGGGAAACTGGTGACATCACAATACTCTACAACTTTACAACAAATGAGAGTCTGAATCTGTTGCATCTACCAGTGTATAGCAAGGGTGGAAAGCAAAGGCACACATAGGTTCATGAACCCCTCCAGAGGGTGGAAGGGAACTGGGGGTGGGAAAGGACGAAAACAGAAGACCTACCGAGTACAAAATGCGCGTTTCAAGGTCAACCCAGTAGTTGGTGCGGTGTACATTGCAAAGGCAGATCGCTGCACAAGCTGTTGGTGTGATATTCATCTCTATGTTTTGGGAGAACACTTTGCAGGCTAATATCAAGGGGACCTGCGCATTTGGTGCTCCAGGGGTTTGGAGCTTGGTAAAAAGGTTGTGAGTTGGTTCTTTTAAAAAAAAAAAAAATGACCCTGCTACCTACTGTTTTCAAAGGGTTTTCTGTTTGTTTTTATTAAAACAACAACACTGCTTTGGATACAGATCTATATCTACTCCAATCTGCATAGTTCACTAAGGGTGAACAAAACTGTTTCATAAAAGAAGCCATGATGAAATGAAAGAACATGCAAGCACCCTTGTTACACACTTTGGTCTAGACCATCCAGACTTTATATATACCATCTATAAGCTAATGGACTTAAAATCTGTCTTTTCAGTCATTCAGAAACAAAACCAAAACCCTGAAAAACAAATGGAAGTATAAAATTTTAAAAAACAAATTGAAACAGAAACAACCACCTTACTCAAACATACTGTTCAGTAGATATATATATATATATATAAAAAGCTTAGAAGCGATCCCCATCATTTTTCTACAGTATGTTGACACAGTTATTGTAACAGATTAAAAACACATCTACGTTTTTGCATAAACTGAAAGACTGGAAAGGAACTTACACACTTGCGCGCACACACACACACACACACACACTTGTGTGCGCGCACACTCCCACGCTAGCTACATGCACAGTCACACAAAAGAAACAAAGAAAAGAAAAATACATTTTTCCCCAAAGAAGTAGATGCAGCATCCTTCTGGAGCAGCAGGTAGCTACAGCAGGAGCCCGCCTGCCTGTCCTAGCTCCACATGCCCTGTGTGCTGTGGGATGTGTGGCCGGGCTTTCTGCAGGGCTTGGCCCCTCTTGCCGGCACTTGTCCCCAGCGAAGGGACACACCAGCCCCATGGACAAGGGTGGTGGTCACTTCCTTGCTTCCCAGTGAGAATCATCCCCATGCCGACATTTGGTGAAAGGAAAGCAGGAGGTGGGGGAAGGCAGAACCCCCAGCATGGTGCTTTGGGAGCATCACTGTGTGTGTGTGGTTTTGTGAGAGGACTTGGCACAGCTAGAAAGCGAAATTGGAGTCGAGGGTATGGTGCTAGCCTAATTCCTTGAGGGACACGGAGTTATGAAAATAACCACCATGTTCTTTTTTTCAATGTCTTTACTCCAGTTCTTGAAGGGGCTTGGAGAAGGAAGGATCAATAAATATTTGCATTACTCAAAGGGGAAAAATAAAAAGGTTTTACATACTACAGCTCACAAGTATACACAACTGAGGGTGTAAGGCACAAATTTACATGTGGAAGAAAACAGGCTATTCACAGATATATTCCCACGAAAAACCCGTGTGATAAGACCATAATTTATGCATGGTAACAGCCGGCATATTAACTAGTTCACACTGTTTGAGGATTTTGTTTGCCGTCTCACATGCAAGGTGAAATGAGATGGCACATCACAAGCTGGTGCCTTCACAGAAAGTATTAGCTACTGACAAAGCCATGTTGATAGCAATGGTGCACAAATGTGCGGCTTTTAAGAGTTTCTCTTGCAGTTGCTTTAGAAGTTATGAACTTGCGGTATTTGTTTGTCTCTGTCTTAGGTCAGAGGCCCAGCCAGCTAATTAGCTGAGAGACTTAAATAGATATCCCCTTTTTTTTCAGCTAATCAGGCAGCCCAGGCACAAAGTTCAGAATTCCAGCTCCAACTTATCTAACTCAGTGAACTTCTTGGAAAAATAAAAGAGTTTTAATTACTCCAGTTAATGGGTTTCACGTTAAATAGGTATAACTTTCAAGGTACTTCTCTGAAGAGCTGCTCACAGGATGATATGCAGAAGTCATTTCCTTAGGAAAAACAAAAGTTGAACAATAAATAAGAGGAGTTACTTGTGTTAACAGTCAAATGTTATTCATTAAAAGAGAAGGGTAGCAGAACTCTATGACATATTTTGCCCAACACGGCATTTAACTGCTGTAACCAAATGGCTGTAACACTGATGTGCATTGTTTCACAGTACCTGCACGTAGTAAACTTCTGCCATTGTTAAGTCAGTTAGCTTTATCAATGGATTCTTTTTTTTTTCCTTTTTTCTTTTTTAAATTTGTTTGTTTTTGTAATTATTTGTTTCACTTTTTAGGAATGCACTGTGCAGTTGGGGGGGTGGGGGGTGAAATGTCACAGTCATTTTTCACCTGTGTGCTTTTGGCTCAATGTTTGTGATGGAGGGTTATTCTTTTGAGCAAAGAACTGGCGGGTTGTGGGGGTGAGTCCTGCAATTGCAAACCTTCAACCATGGGTCATATGGCTCGGGTTTAAAAAAATATTCCACTTTTCCCAGAGAGCAGAAATCCAACGCATCTTCAGCTTGCAACAACCATCTTCTCAGAGGAGTAAGCGATAACAGTTGCAGAACACTGGCTTTCAAGGGCAACCTCTGCTTAACTGCCGTCCTCCCCCCCCCCCCAACCCCACTCTGATTATGTACACGCATCATTGGGCTTCATGGACGTGGAGAGCGGAGCAAAGGAAGGTTTGGGAGGTACGTCTGGCTTTAGCGAGGGCGTGCGTTTCAACCCTGACCTTGTCAGTGAGTTGTAGGTGGTGAGACTTGGCTGCCGAGATACAGTTACAGCCTGTGCCTGAGCAGCATGGACTTGTATGGAGTCCACTCGCTGCGGAGCTGGCGGTGGGTTGTCACCCCGGCCGAAGCTCTGATTGCGGGAGAGGTGGGACGAGTTAGAGGAGTTAGTGTTGTTTCTTTTGAGGGTTGACGTCTGGTGACTTCTTGTGAGCGAGTTTGTAGGGTAGCTTCTCTTGTAGTCCACGTTGTAAGCAGAAGAGTGCATCTCCAGCCGCTTGCTCAGGCCACTCTGTGACAGCGAGGTGCCCGGGGGCCCGAGGGAAGCTTCCCGCTGGGGTACTTTTGGTGGCATGCTGTCAAGATTTTCCACCAGGTTAACACCGTGGCTAGGGCTTTTGCTACTGAGATGGTCCTTGATGGTTTTGTACTCAAGGGTGGCATTCTGGTCCTCCACAGACATCTGAGCCCCGTCGCTCATTTTTGGCTGGTCAACGTACTCGTGCTGGTAGCCTTGCTGGGCTATGGGCAGGACCACAACACTGGGAATGTGGCTAGGAGAAGCTCTGAGCGGCAAGTCGGTTGGGATCACGGGTGAGGCCATTGGGGGGATATCTTTTGTGCAGGCATTGATGAGGTTCTGGTTTCTCTCCCATTCCCTGCTGCCACGGCTGGGCTTTCTCTTCTGTTGTAGGGTTGGGGTGGACTCAGGGGTTGGCAGGGCGGCCAGGTCCAGATGGTGCTGGTCAGCTTTGATTAGCATCTTGGCAGTGCTGCCTGGGGTAGCCAGCTTGCCATTGTGCATCAGAGGCGTGAGGATAGCTTCAGGCTTTGGCTCCTTGGACTGAGCATCCCCAAAGAGGCCACTGAGCTTAGTAACACTGCTCATGGAGCCGCGGCGGGAGTGGGTCAGCTCCTTCTCCTTTCTCTGCACAACAGTCACATCTCTGCGGCGATGGTCGCAGATGCAGTACACTATGATTCCCGAAAAGACAGCCCCCATGACAAAAGCAAGAATAACAGCAATGGCCAACAGGGTGACCGGCACCAGCTGATCATGACCCTTCAGGTAACTCTCACGAATCACTCCTGCAATAAACAGCATACAGCGGTTAAACAAACTAAGGATGGGGAAAAGCTACTCATCATTAACTACTTTGTTCAAAGGCAAGTCCTGGGAGGTTTTGTTTTGCAAGGTGGTTTTTGATCAGCTTGCCCAAACTTGGAGACATACTGTACCTGCCAGCTACATCTCACATGTGCAGCCTTGGGCTTTCAGTACAGCTTACAGATCTGGAATTGAAGACTATGAAGTTCAGGAGGGGAACGAGAATTTACTTGCAGGGCAAGTGCAATCAGTTTGAAATCCTGGCCCTGGGCGACTCACACTGACTTCAGCAGGTCAGAGCTATTATTTCTCCTCTGACATACGGCTCATTCCTCCCCTCCCTCCATCTGATCTCTCTTCAGCTAACACCATCTTATTTTTACTATGGTAAACCATTCACATCGAAAAACCTTTAAAAGGAGGAGAGGAGACAGAAGCTCTGCAAATACCAGAGAAGTGCATCCAACATTGTTCAAGGTTTCTTTCTCTGCTTGTCATTCTGTTATCTGTATCATGTGTTCTCAAAGTTGGTGTCACATGCCTGAGCTCCAGGAGGATGCTTAAATAACTATGAAAGATAGTGCACAGTGTTGAAATCTATTAAGCCTGATATATGACTGTCCTTGCTATTTTAATTTTAAAAGCTCTCCCTTGTTCTGAACACATGAATAGGTTGACCTCTGTGCTGAAGCCTATGCTTTCTCATCTGAAAGCCCTAACTCTGAGGGCCTCATCTTGTGGTCCTGTGCTGTGGTCAGAGATCATTGTCCAATCTTACTTGTCTCTCCAAGTGCCCACTGTCAGACAAGGCATCTTCAGCAGAGCATGCCTCCTCCATCTGAAGTCCCTAATACAGCATTAATCAGTACCCTGAATTTCTGAAGAAAGTCGTTTTTTCTGACATTGTTGGGCACCAAGCCAGCAGCACTAATGAAACACATGCACAGACCCTCTAGTTTGCCTTTTTCCATTTCTGGTTTTGTTCTCAGTGCTTAACAAGGAGGACCCAGAGCCTGACAAGGGGCTGAAGGAACATCTCTCCCATCTCTTTCTACAGAGAGGGTCCAAATGCCAGGGCATTAAAAGGTCCACATGCTCTAAAGAAACGTAATCCTTGTCCTTATGGCAGGAGAGACAGCAAGACAGAAAATGTACCTCCAAGGTTCTCCTTACACTTCACGAAGACAGAAAACTTTCATGTCGTAAATCAACTCCTTCTAGAATAATGTCTTTTCATGTTATTTGGCAGAGAAGGTATTAGTGGCCCAGAATTAGAACCAGATGCAAAATACTCCTCACCAAACTATGTTAAAAGAGCATTGAAAAGTTGCCACTATCTCACAGAAACCTTTGATAAGTATTCTTGCTAGACACAGTATTGCTTCTATAGCATATATTTTTCTGTCCCCATTTAATTGCAGTGTTTAGGGGGACAAGGGATATTTGCTTACAAGATAGAAACTTTATATTTAAAAGCAAAACAGCTCTTGAAATCATAAGTCTCTGTGTGTGACATCACAGCTGGTTGCCACGGAAATTATTGTGCTGTGACAAATAGAGGATTATGATTTCACAAGGAGAATAAATAGCAAGAACAGATGATTGCTTAAGAAAAAAAGATCCTGCATTCATATCAATGTCTTTTTATAGTAAAAAAGTAAGGGAAGGAAAGTAAATCTCAGAAAACAATATATAATTAGAAACAATCTTTGAATTAAGTGTTTCTGAGAGAACCTCCTTTTAAAGCCCAGCAGCTTTTTAAGAGGCAGATTTTTCTACTCTTTGTCATCAGTACTTAAGAAGCAGTGGTAGAACCTAGCCCTGTAATTTAAATCCACATACAAAATTGCCATATACAGACCAGTACCACAGTCTAGCGGTTATGGCACAGTCAGCAGTAACTACATTTCACTGCAAAGGTGTTGGTCTTCTGTGGACCTTATACCTGCTGATATTTACATGCTAGACTCTGCAGCATTTTAAGACCAAATTTATTTACACTTGTGAAACTGTCTGTGGTCATTAACTAGAGAATCAGAGAGTCTTAAATGCGTGGGAAGGATGGTCAGGGAAGTGTTAAATCTTACCCAGAAATGCATTGCTGGGCATGAAGTGAAGGAAAGCTTTAACTTAAAAAGCCTAATTTGAGGGACACCTTCCATGCACAAACCTCTCAGAGATATGCTCCTTTGAGCACTTAAGTCCAATGCTTGAAAAAGACTCAAAATCCCTGCTCAGTGCCTACCTAAGGGTGTAAGCACCTACAGTCAAATCCATCATGGGTTCATGAAGGGAAAGTCATGCCTTACTAACTTAATATCTGGTTCAGTACAGACTGGGGGACAAGAGACAGGAGTGCAGCCCAGCAGAAAGGCATGTGGCAGTTTTGGTTGATGGTAAGCTCAGTATGAGCCAAAAACGTTCCCTGCTGGCCAAAAGGGCCAACTGTATAAAAATAAGAATGCAACAAAGATGGTGAAAAGACTACAGGGCATGACTGATGAGGAGCAGCTGAAGATACTTGGTTTATTCAGCTTAGAGAAGAGCAGACCTCATTGCTATCTAAAACTTCCTCAAGATGGGGAGTGGAGATGGAAGTGCTGATCTCTTTCTCAGATGTCTGGTGGTGGGATGCAAGGAAATGGCTTAAAGCTCGAGTCCATGCCTGACATTTCTCGTGGCTAAGTGAGGTCACCGGTTCTCCACCCTCAGCCTTCTGCTTTAGGCTAAGTCCTACTCTGCAAATGATAGCCTTAAGCACAAACCTGCATCACTGCATACAAAAGCAAGATGAAATCTTCAGTTTTACATTACCAATGGATAATGAATCATTACAACTCACATTACGAAATTACCACACCATTCAGACTGAGTGACCATGTGTGTTCAAGAAAGGGGTAGCTGAAATGATGTCACTCATGCTGCAGGTGTTTTATCAGCTGAAATTTATGAGGGTCTTAAAACAGCCTGATTACAACTAGTTCCTCTTGAGCTCAAACCTTCCTGATGTTTATTATGTTTTCTATACAAGAGTTAAAGGATGTTTAACATTAGTAGCCTTTCTCTAGGCAGGTGGATCTTCTCTGCACACAATGTCAGGTTAATGATACAATTTATTTTTAATCATGGATCACATTCATATGTCTTTAGTTATGCAAGCAATCCTGACAACTGTAACTTAAACGACATAAGATGGGCAAGATTTGACCCTGCATTAATGTTTATGGAAAAGATACAATTAAGTAATGAAAAATATGAGGCACGCTCAGCATCCTACTGTCATGAACACGGCGGGGGTGGGCAACCTACTACAAAATAGGCTGATAATTGTAGTCGTTGTCAATCAACATCTCAAGCCCCTAGGTTCAGTAGTAACTGCCTTCATAGACTGGGATGAATAAGCAAGCGTGTGATCCCAGTGATGTCCCCAAAACAAGCCAATTTGAAAGCAAACAGATAGGACAGTGTTCGTGCCACTTTACAGACTGCATTGTGTGCACTTTCACCTACCCTGCAGTTGTTAAGAGAACAACACAGTCCCTGAGGCTCAGTCCAGCATAATTCATTAGCGCTCATTATTCAAAGAATTAAAATAAATGGAGAAAATAATCAGAAGAATGTAGGGCCTACATTTTTGAAAGTAAAGTATTCAGACTCCCAGCTTTGAGGAAGTATCTGCTATTGAGAAGTATTATAGCTATCTATTACCTGACATCCTTCTAAGACATTATGTACTGTTAAACTGACTGGGCTGGCTGCATAAAATGCTATGGAACCAGACTGTAAAATAGGATTGATACAAATTTTGCTACATTATTTTTATTTTGTATTTAATAATAAAGCAATTATTCTAAATTAAATACTTTTACTTTTGAAATATTATGCCTAGCACTTTTCTGTTTGCAATATGTTCTTTCCAAATGTGGAAATACATTGCTTATTTCATTTTATGTTGTCTGAACTGCTCATCCATACTCTTGGCTGTTTTCTGTAGTACATCGAGACATACCACCACAAATAATAACCAGCTATTCTTTGCAAAGGGATAGTGTTGACAGAATTACCTGTATTAACAATATACTTGGGAGAGGTCTAGTGGTAAAAATAGTAAAACTGAAAGAGCTTCGAAGTCATAGATGAGGTTAAATATTTGCACCTTCAAGGACCAGACCTTACATGTTGCTAATGCCACAAACATACTGACACTTATCTATCTCCCTGAAGTCTTTCAGTTAAGACAAGCTCTGTCCCTTGCAAATCAGAAGTGGGCTTATGACTTCAGGGTCTTCCCACATGTGATGTACTATTATTTCTGGCTACTAAAAGAGCCAGTCTAGTAACCTGATATCCTCCACTTTTCATGGCCATTCCGATTCCTGTAGACAAGCTGATCCTTCCTCCTCCACTAACTTTCTGTAATTTCATCCCATGTCCTTTTGTCTGCATCTCCTAACATCACCATTCATTTTCTCAGTCAGTATGGCTCTGTAACAGTCTGGAACATGCAAAATAACCTCTTCTTACTCATCTAATGAGAAGAAGACCTGATATGGTATTGTATTATTTTGCTATACGTAATTAATTCTTTCTTCCAGCAGAGCTTGTAGGTAAGGTACGCAGTGTTGGCTGGCTGGTTGGTTAAGAGGACATTAAGAAAAATGTTTCCAAAGTTTCAAAGTGTTTCAATTCTTAAGTGAGCTAGTGCTTGGATAAATCACATGAGTAGAGTATTGATTTAGCCTGTTCACTAAAGGTAGTTGGGGAAAAGCAAGGAGACGTTAAATTTTATGTCAGTAATACATATGAATTTTCTAAAGTTCTGGAAAAGGTGAGAAGCAGACTTGTTGAATGTCTCTGGATGAAAATAAGAGAGAAAAGAAAAGATCATAGGTGATACAATGATATAGATCTACTGTATACTACATCATTGTAAGCAGGGAGGAGATGAGGCTTCTTCTTTTCACCAATTAATGAAAGTATTCAAGGGTTAGGACTGTACCTCTATATCTGCTAAAAAACAAGCCAAAAAGCAGGATGTGCTGACAGTATTATTGTATGAAAATGCTGATGAAGCTATTCTGGGCATGTCCTGCTCCTTCTAATTCTAACAGGAAAGAACTTCTGAGGACAGAAATGTAATTAAGATGAAGTAATCACAAAGGAATAAAGTTTATCGTTCTAAAGAATACATGGTACGAGCATAAGTGAATAATAATGATGAAATCAGTACAAGCTTCAATAAAGGAGGACAGATAAGGAAAGACATGGAGACTGAAGTATTTATCCCTTTTCCTGCTTCACTCTTCAGCAAAAATCCCCATTCTGATCTGTGATCAGAAATGTAACAAAATCACGGAATATGTGTCGATCAGAACAGAGAAAAGAGGTAAAAAAATTTGGATAATGTAGATGTCTTCAAGCTGCCTAAAGGAATTAGTCCCTGATTGCTTAGGGAGCTAGCCAAAGCAATTGCTAGACACTGTGCAGGATCTTGGAGAATGCTGGAGGAAGTTTGAGCATCAAGAGCTCTGGAAAAGGACAAGCATACTACCTGCCTTTGAGATGATCCAAAGGGAGGACCTAACAAACAACAGACCTGCCAGTCCAATTTTTAGAATGGGAATGACACTACAACAAGTGATTAAATAATCAGTTTTATGAGCATCCAAAGGATGATAGAGTAATTATATATATATTAAAAAAAATGCCAAAGCAAATTTGTCAAGAATAAATTACATTAAACCAGACAAGCTTCCTTTTTTTGACAGGATAAATGGCTTTTTATGGGGAAACATTAAGTATGATACCCTTTGACTTCTGTAAAGTCTTTGACATATTTTCTCAGAAGCAAATGAAAGTGAGCTAAAACCTGCTGAAAAGCTGCAGTTGAAAAGTATTGATCAAAGGTCTACCTGGAAAAAGATCTGAAGTAAGGTGCATGTCTCGGGAGAACAGCAATTAAGAGGCATCTGCAGAAAGGAGACCTCAACTCCAGAAGCCCAGCAAAAGAGCTGTGGCCTTTTAGCATGCACAGTATAAAAAGAAACATCCCATGATAAAGCCTAAATTTCTTTGTCTCATCTGTGATCAGGGACAGGGATGGCAGAACATCAAGAAAAGCCTGACAGTCACATTCCTCGAAGTCTAGGTTCTGGCATACGCTTCACAATGGGCACGAACTGAAATTCCAGCTTATAACCCTCACAATTGCTTGATGACTGAAAACAAACAACAAACTACTTCCCAGTTTGAATAGCTTAATGTGAGGCTGTTTCAGTGATACAACAGCCTGGATGCTGCCTTCTTTCACGCCAAGCTGAATCAGTAAGAATAACAAAAGCAAGGCAGACAGCAATACCTGGTCCCTAACTACAAGCTCCTGCATGTGAACAACCTGTCACCAAAAATAATGTCTTTCAGTTTGAGTGCTACAGTTAGCTGTAGTGTGGACACAAAGACACCTCTGTCCCAGAAATGACATATGGCTGTGAGAGGTGTATCCCAGATCACACGCCACGAGCACCAAGAATGCTCTGTGATTACCCCTGCGGGCAGCTGCCATTGTCCAGCTTCCCAAAGTTGCCTGCAACAGATGGTAGAGTAATAACCCAAAATGATAGCACACACAAAACTGAAACACAGAGATGGGAAGTGAAGAATGATGGTTTTGGCAGGAAAGTGGGGGAATAACTACCAAGGAATAAGGTAATATTTATGTCTAGCCCACACATTCATGGCAGTCAGGGAGTGAGTGTCATTGCTGTCTTCACCTCTCCAGTTAAATGGGAATAAGCCCACTTCCATCTCCAACACCTACAAAATCACTTGAGACTTTCCACAGAACAAGTCATTGTTCCAGAAAGGCACAGTGATTTCTTTACTGTTGTTATTTAAGGGGAAAACCTTGCAGTTAGTTTCATTCTTCAGTGCAAACTTCTCTGTCTGATGTACATCTCCCTCTGCTTAGACTTGCAAGAAACACTGGTAGAGACTCATTACGAATGGAGGTTTTTATGGACTTCAGAATATCTTTTTTAAATACCACTGACTAGGTTTTCAACATGTGTCTCCAGGTGTTAGAACTGTGTTTATACGCAATCTCATGCTGCTAAAAGACTATTTCAGCCTGGAAATTCCCTGCAGGTATTAACAACCTTTCTTCCTCCTTTTTAACTAGCAATAGGAATTGGAAAAAAATAAAAAAAAAAAGAGAAGAAAGAAAAATCACACTAATTTAGACTGGACACCCCAGTTTAAAGTGATAGTAAATTCAGGAATGACCAGAGTCTACTGTGCATTTCTGAGATCTTCTCTCATTGTTTTTCCTGAAGGAATAATTTCAAGGTTTGACATAAACCAACAACATTATAATACCAATGGTTTAATGTTTGCCACTTTATTGGAACCGCTTTGTTGAAAACAGTAAGTAAGCTTTTTCCTTCATCTTTCTTCTGGCTGCAAGGACTTCTTCTGCTGACTCAGGGCAATCCTACCCAATATTTGTTTTTCTGGACTCTTCGTGTCACCAGCTAGAAAAAAACAGCTCAAACATTCATAGTTAAAGCTGCTGGCAAACATTGGGGTTTTTTCCCTTCCCTTCCTTAAAGCTGTATTGGTAATTTGTAAAGGTCTGCAACTGTAAGTTTTGCGTGATTGTGCTGAGAGGAGTGATCCATCTCCCCCCAGCTTCTGCCCTATGGCTCTCAAAGCCAGCTGCCCAAGCTAGCAGTCTAAGGTATCCAGCAAACAAAAACAGCATGCATGCGCTTGGAGAGAAGAATGAGTCTGGTGAAGAAAAAACCTTCAGTTACAAGAGGCCTGGGGATCATTAGAAGTATGAGAAGAAATTGTACTTCAAAACTATGAAAAGAAAATCAATATATAATGTGCCTGAAGTAAGACGTAACAAAGCCTTGAAAAGGATCTAAACAATCAGATCAGCCATAGTGGCCTCCATCAGCCATTTTTGGCCCTTAATCAGACGTATTTCAGAAGCAATCCCTCCAAGATAGGTTCATCTATTGATCTCCAAGGGTGGTTTCTTTTCTTCTTTCGAATGGTCCAAATTGTATCACTTCTCTCCACTTTTGATGAATGACTGTTGACATAACTCTCAATAGAAACAGATGGTTGTAACTTACTGAAAGACAGGAGATCAACAGGTGGCTTTGCTCTGAACGGGAAGATGGAGAATTTTAATTCTTGTATTTTTTTCAGCTAGATAAATTAAGCACGAAAGATGAAAGAAACGACTCCACCATATCCATATGAGATAACCAGTGAGTCTTGAAGTAACCTTTTCAGAACGGATTTCAATTATCTGTTTTTCGTTTAACTATAAGCCTACAATCCAATTTTCCTGCATGCCACAGTGGCCATACAAAACCTGCACCATTTCACACTTGTGAACTTTGAGAAACTAGAAACAAGCAGCTCTTTTTTGAAAGGGATTGTTATAGATGGTAATTAAAAGATCTGAACCAGCAAATTCATGCTCAGACAACTCCCACTCCCACTGAAATGAAGGGGAAGCAGACCCGAAAAGGACTGGAATAGCAAGCTCTTAGAGCTTTTTTAGTTGTGTTACTTCTAAGCAGTCTATTTGTAAATAAACCAGTTTAAGTTAGCAGGTATGGGAGAAGGTTTGAGATACACAACCTCCTACATCTGTATTCTAATGATTAAAGTCATTACAGTCCTGAAGCCAGTGCAATTTTATTTGTCCTAGCAGCTAGGCTCAAGGCCAGCTCTTGCATTACAAACTGTTTGACAATCTTTCTCCCACTGGCAGGTGGCACACAGTGGCTGATCATTTTGAACTTTCCTGATTTCAGTACTTTCCTTCACCTCTCACCCTTTCCAAGTGAGCACTGATAATTTTAGATGCCTGTGTGTGATAGGGAATAAGCAGACATCGCAGGTCCTTTAAAAAAAAGTAAAACACAGGCATTCACAGTAGTTAAAACAAGATGTGTAAAATCCAAATGTCAAGGAAAATTAATTCTTTTGTAGCTTGTCTTGGCAGAGATAAACTTTATGCTGCTTTGCATCTTAAAACACAAGTTTCCTTTAAAGTCTGCTGCATTTCCTCTAATGACGTAAAAAGCTCAGTGCACATTCTGGGACCTTTCTACTATGCCTGCGATGAGCTTAAACATATCCAGCTGCTCTTTATTAGTTTACTTCAGGGGATCTTTCACAGCTGGGTTAAACCAGATTTACATATGTTTGGCTGAATATGCATGATTTTAGGGCTCCAGAGAAGTTGTTGTAGCCTGCAAAGTGAATCTCTCATCTTCACAGTTCCCATTTCACTGTGTGGAGCTCCTCTGATGGCGCAGAACAAATGCTGTATTTTCCATTTTTTTTTCCTGCTGTGGGCATTATGTGATCTGGGCAGCCTAGTGCCTTTCTGGAAGCAGTTTTTATGAACAATGTCAAGGAAAGAGAAGCTGTCACTGAGAAATTCTGTGGCTTTTCCTCTCCTTTTTTACAGCCTGTTTTGAACTATGGCCTTTCTGCACAACAGGGAAAAGTGAAGTTTGCTGAATGTCAACCTAAGCAGCTCTGCTTAGCAGGGTGAAGCTCAAAGCAGCCTTATGGAAGAACTGGGGTTAAATTTCAAACACTGCATATGATCAAAAAGCAAAAATTGTTTCCTCATCAGCTCTGATCTTCTTGAAAGACACAAAAATGGAAATTCTAGTTTTGAGCTACTAGTGTGACTGAACACACTACAGCTGAACTAACAAAGGAGCCATCTATTAAGCATCCAAGACATTTAAATAATAAGACTGTACCCTATATATCGTATTCCACGAAGTCCCTGGAAATTATTATTAAACTGTTGAACAACTGTGTGACCAAGCCAACAATGTTTACTCATGCACATAGACTGTATTTCTTAGGGATAGTCCTTCCGCCCACAGCTGAGTTGCTGGTGCATCCTGGGAACATGGCTGGACCCTGCATTAGGTCTGCTCTTACACAGAGGGAGGATGAAACCTCTTCTGTCATTAAAACACAAGCATTGCATATTTTGTGACAGAAAGCACTGTGGATTAACTCTTCACTTCTCCTAAACTTACAAACACTGCAGGTGTAGTCAAAAGACCTGGACTTAAGAATTAAAACATGCCTCCCGCGATCAGTGAAAGACAAGACTGCTACTTTAAATATTTGCAGGGCTGGTGCTGTAGGCAAAAAATAGCTTATACATGTCTGATGTTAGGTTTATAATTTCCTTCTGTATCTCAGTCCTGTAGACTCATCTGCCTTTGAATACATTAAGTGACTGAGGAATTGTGATGAGTTTGAATCACTGACCAGCAAGACTACTGCTGGTTCTTTTTCTGTATCTCACTACTCTTGCAATATAATTATCAGAAGCCTTCTTTCCTTTCAGTTATATTCACTCAAATCTGCAGTATCTCCAGTCAGGCAAGCAGGGTTATTCACTCCAGCCACATCCTGAAGTAAAAGACAGCATTTCCCTTATGGACTTCTTGTCCTGTGGCTGCTATCATCTCTCTCACTTCATTTTCTGTCCCCAGTGGTGGCTTACTTTATGTGTTTTTCTGCCTGTCAGTTTTCTAATTCTCTGCATTTTTTGACCTAATTTTTATTTTCCTCACCTCTCCAGCTTGCAGTCTGTCCTGGTTTTTGGCTAGGATAGAGTTAATTTTGACAAGAAGCTGGGAGGGGACACAGCCCGGACAGGTGACCCAAACTAGCCAAAAGCATATTCCATACCATATGACATCATGCCTAGCAAAAAAAGGGGACTAGTTGCGGGGGAGTGGTGGCCCAGCACAGGCTCAGTGTCTGTGGGGTTGTTGGGTGAGCAAATTGCATTGTGTATCACCCATTTCGTATATTCTAAGTACTGTTGCTATTTCCCTCTCCTTTTGCTGTCCCAGTAAACTGTCCTTATCCCAAGCCATGAGTTTTACCTTTTCCTTCCCACTCTCCTCCCCATCCACCGGGGAGTGGTGAGCGAGCAGCTGCGCGGTGCTCGGCTGGGGCTGGGGCTGAATCACGACATGGGTGCTGCATGTACATTTACACTTTGATGCCATAACTTCACTGATGTTTCCTGTCTGTGCATTTTTTAACATGGTCAGTGATGACTCTGGCCAGTGTGCTTCCCTGAGTAAGATAAACCTGTAGCTTCACCTCAGATTGTACTTTAGCAAGCAGGTACCTGACCCAGCTCCAAGAGAGCTGCCCTGGAGCCAGCAGTAATCTAGACACAGTAGTGTGTGCAAACCAGTGTCTTCTCCAACATACATTCAAAGCCTGTCCAGACACTCTCTTGACTGTCCAGCAGCAGGCCAGGCAGACTATTTGCTTTATCACACATCTCACAAGCAGCAGTGTTTCTCCAATGCAACAACTCCCCCAGCCTTCCACTCAGTTCTGGTACTGGCTCAAATCTCCATTTTCTGGATTTACTGTAGTGTTTGTACACTTTCTGCTCATGCTCTTTCTTAAGCCAGTACTTTGCACTGTTGCAGGCAAACCAGGCAGCTTGCACAGCTAGTTATTTAACATGAAGGTAGGTGCTATAACAAGGACCATGACTGTTTTTTTCATACCTGTAGACTAATTCTTAAGATACGTTCACTGATTTACAGAAATACAAATTTCCATGTGAGAGGTTAAAGACTCATTTTTTTCCTAGCATTGGGACCCTAACAAATTTTATCACAATTTCTTTTCTTTCTGTAATATATATTTATTCTCTTTCCTCCTCTCTAAACACAGCATAGGTGAGACCAAAACTTTTGTGGAAGCACAGCTGATGTTATCAAGTTGTCTTGCCATGAGCAAGTAGAGAGAAACTGTATTGTCTTCCCTGGTCTTGATGCTGGGTATATCGAAGTGCCCACTGATTTGATATTAGTAATTAAGTTCAATGAGAGAGAACTGCACACTGAGATATACATATCCCCCTGGGTACAGAAAATTAATTGGTCTTACTGGATGAGTGCCTCAGGGCATTGCCTGTAGCTTGGTCGTATGTAGACAAAAAGCATATAAAGTGCTACAGGACTGTAAGACCTCTTTAAGACACTGAAAAGAGACTAGTGTTTTGTAGAGATAAAGCCAAATGCTATCTGCAAAAAAAAAAAAAAAAAAAGAGCAGTGCTCTTTATGTTCTTTATTATGAGCTGTGATTGCCCAAACCTCTGGGCAGGCTCTGTGGTGAATGGAAGAGGTTCAGTGGGGAGAGGCAGGCAGAAAAAGGGACAGAGGGCACTCCTGCTCTGTGCCCTCCTTTGAGAGCCTCTGATTGGGACTCATTCAGCAACGAATACACATGGAGAATTGTTGAACTGTTTGATGGGAGCTATAAGCTGGTGGCAGGAATTAAATTTCTCCAGTGCTGACCACAGGCTCAAAGAAACTACCAATGGGCTTTTCTGCACCACATGACAAGACCACTTCTGTTAGCTTCTTTAAAAACAAGTGGTACTCGGTGTTTACCAGTATTATAGCTTCTGTCTCACTCACCCTGCTTGCTTCCAAACAGGAATTCAGTACAGTTTTCTGATTTGAAGAATAAGGAAACACCTGGAAAATATGTGCTTCTCAAAAGACTTTTGGAATTATTTTAATGAAAGCTTCAGTGTGCTGCTGTTTTCTGTGCAAGCTTAAATTCCCTATCTGTGCTGGTACTGTTTGTGTTTAGTAATTGCAGATCTTTCAGGCTCTCCAAAAAAACCCCTCTTTTTCTTTCTACAAGAACATGATAGTGAATAACAGTAGCTTTGTAGGGCTTTAAAAATGTGCCTGCTTCCCCCTCCTTTTTTTAACAGCTGTTCTTTTATTTTCTATCACAATTGTGGGTAAGACGGGATGGAGCATGAACAAGATAGCATATTATTGACAGCATGCAGCTGGTGTTATTTTCCAATTAAAAAAGTCCTTGTTGGGCATATGAAAGAACTGTCTAGTTTATGCCGAGTTGTGACAATGCTATCAAGCTGCACCTTCGTCTGAGATTTTATTTCACAAGAGATAGCAATCTTTGGCTGCTGGTGGGAGAACTACAGTTTAATATTCAGGGCTAACCTACTTTGGTAGATGTGGGAGGCTGGAACTGGTCTGGAGGCTATCCACTGGGACTGTTTCAGAGTATTACAGGTATTCTTCCTGGCCAACACAAAGTTGGTGATGAATGCGCTGTTAGCCATTTCCAAATGTTTGCTGTATTTTACAACTGTGCCAGAAATGCCTCTTAATGCTTCCTGAGCAACTTCTCTATAAACTGCCCTAAGCTCTTTTAATGCCAATGGAGCTGTTAAAATCTACTTCAACAGGGACTCTGCCTTACTCTGATCTGCTGGGGCAGGGAGAGCTGTCAGACTATCAGCTGGTGGTTAAAGTGCTTATCAGTCACAGCACCAATGCTCAATGTACACGGAGTTCTCTGTGTATTTAGTTGCCTAACCGTGACAAGTCTCTTCTGGGTATAAGGGACTGAGATTTTTCAAAAACTTACAGCTGGGCCAATAAAGCTCTTTTTTCACTCAGGGAGGATGTCAGGATGCACATTTTTGATATAATGGTAAATTTGCACTATCTGCTTCAAAACTTCTCAATAAAATGCCCTTAAGTCTCTTTTTTGTAACATGAGAATAACAACATATTTTTCCCTTTCCTCCTTCTCAGCTACTGGCACAGAAAATCTTAGAACACATGATTAAAATCTAGCAAAACTCATAGCAACAGTAATCAGATACCAGAGGCTATAGTGTCTCTCTAAATGACTATTAAAGAGCTTGAAGTAACACTTGCCTAAACACCTGACTAAACTAAGGATATTCATAGGAACAACTACTTTCCAAACGCAATGACATTTGTTATCCGTATTTAATGTTCAATAAAATTAACATGGCAAAATCTAAATTATGCCCTCTCCAGGTTTTTCTTTTTTTAATTAACTGCATGCCGTTAATCAGTAAGCACCAGCACATCCTGATATATAAAAACTAAGCTCGCCTTTTTTACAGACTGAAAGAAACCTAAGAAATAAAGGAAGAGAGTCAGTCAGGATCCTTCCTGCCTACTGAAAGGGATGTTGATACCATTCACTAAAAGGTTACCTATACGAGAAGAATGTAGGTGGTGTTTTGTACAGAGGCATGTAATTAAACAGTTCACAGTCCACAGATCGTACTAAAAGTGCTCTGAACCAGGACTGACAATGTTTAGGTCCTTGTAAAATTACTACAGGACATCTTACCTATTAATTAATACAATTACTGAAACTAGGCACATCCTATATGAGAAAAATGAATCATTCAAATATCTTTAACAGGATATTGACATTTTAATTGTACACTGGCATTAACTTAACACCAAAAGGTGCTTTAAGTGTATTTCAGCTATTAGATTTTCTGCTCTTAAATCCCTTCAGATTGAAAAGCAGTTTCGGAAATCCCTTATTTAAACAGGTAGGTTGCCCTCCCAATTCAGCATCTTTGTATGGCGCAACATCACCCTATACTCGATATAAACACCACAAAAATTAAACTTGGTGTTACTTAACATCCTGTCCACCAATTATGCTTTGCTATTTCCAGATAGAGTAGTGGCCCTGTGGGGCCAGCATACCCTACAGCGAATTCCCAGCTCTTGATAAATATGTCAGTGCTACAAGGGTCAAACAAGAGCACGAGGCAGTCTGTGTTCCTCCACCAAGCTGTCCTCACCGGGTGACTGTGGATGAATGCCGCTGTGGATCTAGTCCATCACACAATAGCTCTAATGCCCTGAACCCTGAGCAGCTGCCTTGACAAATTAGACGTGGCCTCTTTTATTGAAAAAGCAGATCAAGGTCCTGGGGCAATGACAGTTTTTCCCTGTTTTAGTAAGACAGGCTTCTACTGCTCATTGCAGCCTGGAAATGGATAGCCTGACTTTAAATCTATGCAGGCCGACAATTACAGGTCAAGGATACCTGCTGTTTCCTCCAGCCACATTTGACATTTGATAAGCTCTATTTTAAACTTCACCCTTCTTTTATTTGTAGGATCCAGTAATTTGGTGACATTTAGAATGAAAAGCTCTGTTGACAGTTTTCATAACCAACATCAACACAACCTCTTCTATTACCAATGAAGTCTTTTTTTGGCTACTAAATAGCAAATGGGTCTTGGTTCTAATCTTGCTACTCACGTTTCCACTTCTGCTAGTTAAACTGGAAATTTGCACTGTTAGCAATGTTTCTACACCTTGATTTCTGAAAATTTAAGTTAGCGCCAGTGCTGAAGTACAGGCATTTCTTTAGATGTGGCACAGGCAGTTGGTGTGTGCTGGAGTATACCCCCTCCATTATTTTGATTTCCTCATCCTTGCCTATTTTTTGCAGTGAAAACTGTTCCTCTCCTTACACTTTCAAAAAGTTACTATAGAAAATCTGTGACTAAATGAGCCGGAGCTTTTTATGTAAGATTTGAAATGAAGATTTAGTTACAGAGAAGACACACTAAATCACTGCCCTGTATTCTATTACAATCCCCATTTTCTATTAAAATTGGCTTAAGGATGTGGCCCTGCCCAGGGACTTAGTTTCTGTCATCTTTTCCGCATGCCTCATCTCCTCTCTTGTCTCTTTGCTCTTGTTCTCATAGAAACTTACAAAAACATAATGAAAGCAAGTTTGAAGAAAGTCTGTTGTCAGAAACATCCTTCCAGCATTTTTCTTTCATCAATTTTATATACAATTTCCACTTTATTAATTAGCATCTAGTCTTCTACCGCTGCTGTTTGAACTTAACGATGCAATCTGAGATGATTAGCTGTCTCGAGTCCTGCAAGCAGACAGCTCATACATGCAAGACAGAACAGAGGATGGATCAGTGTCATTCCTCTGGACAAGTCTGGTGTGTTCCCTTAATCCTGACTGCACAGCCCTCTGGTGCAATACCAGCGACTCCAGCATTGTGATGTTGTCAATTTTATCGTAGAATCATAGCATGGTTTGGGTTTGAAGGGACCTCAAAGACCACCTAGTTCTAACCCCCCTGCCATGGACAGGGACACCCGCCACTCGACCACATTGCCCAAAGCCCCATCCAGCCTGGTCTTAAACACTTCCAGGGATGGGGCCTCCACAACCTCTCTGGGCAACCTGTGCCAGTGCCTCACCACTCTCACAGTAAAGAATTTCTTCCTAATATCTAATCTAAATCGACCCTCCTTCAGCATAAACCCATTACCCCTTGTCCTGTCACTACACTCCCTGCTAAACCGTCCCTCACCAGCTTTCCTGTAGGCCCCTTCAGGTACTGGAAGGCCACAATTAGATCTCCCCGGAGCCTTCTCTTCTCCAGGCTGAACAACCCCAACTCTCTCAGCCTGTCCTCACAGCAGAGGTGCTCCAGCCCTCTGATCAGCTTCGTGGCCCTCCTCTGGACTTGCTCCAACAGCTCCACGTCTCTCCTGTACTGGGGCCCCCAGAGCTGGACGCAGTACTCCAGGTGGGGTCTCAGCAGAGTGGAGCAGAGGGGCAGGATCACCTCCCTCGACCTGCTGGTCACACCTCTTTTGATGCAGCCCAGGACATGGTTGGCTTTCTGGGCTGCAAGCGCACACTGCCGGCTCATGTTGAGCTTCTCATCAATCACCAATCTTCTGGCATGTTTGCTAGTTATTACCCTGGCCTGGTGACACAGGTATCTGGCCATTAAAAACTCTGCTGAGAAATTTGGTCCCATTTAACTGCTAACCATGGCTTTCTGGTATTTATCTCATACAGAGCTAAAATGGTGCTCCACAGCAGGTATGCCATGATTAGTCTCTGAGACATTCAGTTCCTGGACAAGTTGCTCATTAGAGCCATTCTAGGCAAATATAGGGTTAGTTCATTTGCTTTGGGGAAAAAAAAAATAGTATTTCACCCAAGCAGCTAGAATGTGTGGCAAATGGAAATACTCCACCCCTCCCCCCTAAAAAACCCAGGGATGTTTACAGTAAGCTGATGCTAATTTACCTAAGAACTTTTTAGAAAAAAAATCTATAGGGCTTTGTTTAGCATAGACCTATCCAACCAACCTCTATTTAAATCCTAATGGGAAAAATAAGTAGGTTTTAATCTAGATGTGGATCTATAAAAGTTTAAATGGACTAAGTCCCATGTCATCTTATATTGTGTAGGTGAAATCCCTTTGTGAAGCACTACAGCTCTGAGTAACCACACCTCTCACTTCAAATCTCAGCCAAATGCTACAGAATCATAGACAGAATCAGGCAAATTCCCTACTCTGTTTCTCACAGCACTCTTTTACTAGTCTCTGGGCAAAAGACCTAAAAATGCAGTGAGTGAAGGATCTGGTCTGATTAGATCTTCATTGTTTTGTCAGCACTTGAAACTGTTAGTGAACTGCAAAGTACTTGCAATCTGCTTTATGTTTGTGCTCACAATTGTTTGAGACACAGGGAAAAAACAGCAATGTTTGTGCAGTTTCCTCCCAAGCACACGTGCTTTGAGTTTATAGCTCTTCCCAAGCCCCATCCAGGCAGAAATGACTGTGGTGCAACTCCTCCCATTAGCCTAACGCTTTTTTTTAGGATCAGTCGGTTCCTTCTTACAGTGCCAGGACAATGATAAGGATCAAATACAGAGCACTTGCTTCATCTTGAAAATCCAAGCCCTCCCCCTCAGACCTGCAAACACTGACTCAAAAGGTAAGTTTTGACGAATTTTGTGCCACTTTAAATCCTCTTCTGAATTATTACAAAATGCCAGCAAGGTAATAACAACTTCTTTCTGCTTCCTGTGATAAAAAAATCCTTTGAATCTTTAACATCCTTGCACATGTTAGCATATAACAATGTTTTTGTGTAAAAACATACTCTGCATATGCACTTCCTGGTGCAAAACTCAGCCCTCCCATGATGAACACCAGTTGTTTAATTTATGCAAAAAAGAGTCCGAAGCTTTGTTTTGCCAGATTGTTTTTTCTCTCGTTTCATGTCTACTTGTAAAGTATCTTGTGAAATCATCACTTTACATTCTTTAGCATAACTGTACCTGAAGTTTGGTATAATTCTGTCTCACTGCAGCAGAATCTGCATGAACACTTGCAGACTCTCCAGAGACAAGCATTGTCAGCACTTCACAAATCTTTGAAATAGCGATAATCACAGTAAAAATCAGTAACTCACTCTGCCACTTGTGTACAATATGAAATATCTTCAGGAGTCAGGTTTTGAAATGAACAGCCCTTGGGCTCCCCGATAGCATGGCCCTCTCCAAACAGAAGAGTGGACTATTGCTAATGAAGTCTAATTCTCTATCAGAGGAAAGTCTGTAGTTCTTAATCATAATATAGATTCTACAATCTATAAAATAATAGGTGCTACCAGATACCATATCTACAGGAGGATTCTTGACATGCAAATATACCAGCAACTCTTTAACTCTGTAAACTGTGTCCATCACATCCTGCTTCTAATCAGTTTTTTACCATTGTTTCATGGTTATCGACAAAAGGTTTGTTCAGGAAAGGAGATACCACCTCATGATCTTCACTTAATGAAAGCAGAGACAAATAAGAACACAAACATTAAGCTGGCTAACAGCAACACTACACTTTTGTCATTCAGTGCCCAACTCAGCCATGTCCACCTGAATGCTGTGGAGAAGAAGCTGTACCAGAACCATGAATTTGCAACCAATTTATCAAAACTGTGATTAAAAGGCAGGCTCCAGGCATTTAGGGAGCGAGTGAGAAAACTGAGCAGTTGGCTGCATTTGTGCTAATGAACCCAGGACTTGAAAAGCATGAGGCATTTCTGAAGGCAGGCAGGAAGGACAGAAGGCAGGAGAGAAGGGCAGCAGGGTAATGAGGGGCAAGGCCAGCTACTCCTGAAGAAAATCACTTTGTTTTCTTCACATAGGCCTGTCGACTAGTGCTACGTGTCTACTCCCCCCTTCGTTAGTAGGACGACTACAGAGAGACACAGTGCTACAGCACTACTGGGGTGTAGAGGGTAAAGCCTTGGAGCTTCAAAACTGCGGAGGGAGGGAGACCAAGTACAATGGCAGCAGTGGAAAAGGTTAGATGGCGAGGTTAGGGAAATTGTTTCAACAAAGGTGAGAAACGTAATTAAGACTAAAACACAGCAAGAAAGGAAACAAAACATAAACATACTCTAGAACATGCTTTTTTTCTTTTTCTTTTTTTTTTTTTTCCTAGGGAGGAGGAGGAGAAGAGGAGAGAGGGGTGCAGTTTGCCCAATCAGAGCTGATTTTTTTTTTCTTTGTTCTGCAATAGGAAGGACAGATTCCTTAATGGCCAAAATGAAAATGCCAGTGGGATGGCAACACATAGTTCCCACTCTATGGGTTGCACTACACATTTTCATCTTGGCAAGAAATGTGATGTAGCTCAGAAACAACAATCCCAGAGTATATTTAGCTACTAAAGCTGTGGCACACAAATGTCACATTCCCATGAGTCAACCCTTTTAAAGAACCCCCTCTTCACACCCCCACAGATATTCCCCAAGATGCCTGCACTGAATTAAAAGTGAAGCATATGGATGGATGTGACATCATCAAAGCACCCGTGTTACAGAAAAGAAAGCAGCAAGTGGATTCTGTACAATTAGTACAATCAGGAAGAAGTCGTTTGTGAGCACAGGAAAAGAAAGAAAACACTGTCCAAAGGATTAGACACAACCAATGAAGAACACCACAAAGCACCTTGCAAAACAAAGAGAAAATGTTAAAAAAAAAAAGAATATTTTTTCTCCATGAATGTGTGAAAGGAAAAGAAATCACAGAAGAGCGAAAACAAAATCTTGATAAAGGGATAGTAAGCATAACATTTTCTGATTTAATTTTGTGTAAGAACTCTTTCCTTTGCCCTTTTAAACAACAAATCAATAGCAATTTTGGAGCCAACCGGCTCTGACTGGGCAAGGCAAGGAGTAACAACACACAAGTAGGTGGTAATGGTAAACAACCATGCGGTCACCTCTGCCGCCATTGTTTTGATTGCATGTAGACTGCTTCCAGCTTTGTCAATATTCATAATTAGGCACCAAAGAATGTATGATATTTAAATGACCCTGTCAAGTGCTAATAAGGCTCTTTGGTAACCATCACTCTCTGGGGACGGAACTATTGAATGTAAGCCACCTCATCAGTCAGTGAATTGAAGCGAAAATGATTAGAATCCAACAGCTATACATTTATTAATATTTTCACTGCATGCTCTTCTGGAAGCTGCTACTGGCATACAAGATGCTTTTAAGAACTAGCTTTCCATCTATTAAGCATTGCCTCACAGAAGATTTGTGAAGCAGGGACCCACACAGAACAAATAATGCCATTAAAATGCATACACGTCTCTGCATTCCTCTGGGCACATAAAGGGCCAGGTCTTCACTATTGGTGGTTTCTGACACTGCTCCCCTATCTGACACCAGCAGAAGAGCTGGGTTCAAGGATCTCTTCCTTCCTTCCTCATCAAATATCATAGAATCATAGAATGGTTTGGTTGGAAGGAACCTTAAAGATCATCTAGTTCCAACCCCCCTGCTGCAGGCAGGGACACCCTCCACTTGACCACGTTGCCCAAAGCCTCATCCAACCTGGCCTTGAACACTTCCAGGGATGAGGCATCCACAACCTCTCTGGGCAACCTGTGCCAGTGCCTCACCACCATCACAGTAAAGAATTTCTTTCTAACATCTAATCTAAACCGACCCTCCTTCAGCTTGAACCCATTACCCCTTGTCCTGTCACTACACTCCCTGATAAACAGTCCCTCACCACCTTTCCTGTAGGTCCCCTTCAGGTACTGGTAAGCTGCAATTAGATCTCCCCGGAGCCTTCTCTTCTCCAGGCTGAACAACCCCAACTCTCTCAGCCTGTCCTCACAGCAGAGGTGCTCCAGCCCTCTGATCAGCTTCGTGGCCCTCCCCTGGACTCGCTCCAACAGCTCCACGTCTCTCCTGTACTGGGGCCCCCAGAGCTGGATGCAGTACTGCAGGTGGGGTCTCAGCAGAGTGGAGTAGAGGGGCAGGATCCCCTCCCTCAACCTGCTGGTCACACCTCTTTTGATGCAGCCCAGGACATGGTTGGCTTTCTGGGCTGCAAGCGCACACTGCCAGTTCATGTTGAGCTTCTCATCAATCAACACCCCCAAGTCCTTCTCCTCAGGGCTTAATGACATCCCCTCCTCACATGGTGGAGGAGAGAAAGATACCACTTACTTTCAGAAGAGGGAACACTGGATTTTCTAAGACATGTCCTCTGACTATAAGCATTCTGAATACTAGGTGTTACTAACAGACTGGACAGAAAAAGAAAAAAGGGGTTTTTTTTATGGCTATCAGTATTATCACTGATTTATTGCTGAGAGGAAAGAGGAGTGCTAGGTAAATCACATGCCATCGTTAGAAGGGCATGCAAGCTTATCTGCCTTCCCTCCTCTACATACATGATACCCAGAAATCGCTTCTTCTGAACTGCCCTTCTACAGCTGAAGAGGAAGGGCTGAGGAATTTAAAAAATGAGGTCAGTATCTCAAACTGAGCTTAAGCAGGAATTAGGAATCTGAACTTTCATCTTCAGCACCCTCAGTCCCTTGCGCCCTAAGTTACGGTTTTGAGTTTGAGTATTGCAGCTGCCTGAAATTCTTCCTCTGCTGAGTCCGCAGGGTGCAGAGGAGCTGCATGCTTAACTCGCATGTAAGCTTGATCAGGTTCTAGAAATTAACTTTTTTGCTGTAGATCTGCAGTTATTCTCCCAGAATGTTTACCGGATCAAGCTCTGAAAAAAAAAAATTGTTTGAACAGGGGCCACTTCTAAAACCCAGTTGAAGAAAAAAGAGCAAATGGCAGTTTTTCCCTTTTTAAAAGGAAAAGCTCATTGCTGGGAGGTGGGAGACAAGTTCGCATCCTCTGCCTGAAGGAATTCAAATCTTCATATTGCATTTCCTGCCATCAAGCCTAAAAGCCAAGGCTACTGGATTAATGTTTGCCATGGCATCTCAGGAAATTTTACTGCATCTCCTGCCTAATTTGACTGGCCTCCTCAGCTGGAAAAGTGCTTCAAGGCTTCACCTCTGCTGGGCTGGCCAGGTGATGGCCATTGCCTTCATGGCTAGGAACCATGAAGGCTTTGAGGTCAATTCTGGGGAGTTCAGTGAGAAATCCAGGATATCCCAGAACTGTGGGAGGCACTGTGTCTGGGGCTGTTGTGAATAACAAGCACTAAGTTCACAGCCTGGGTCCAGACTGCTGCCAGCTGCTCGTGCAGCTCTGCTGACGACTGTTCTGCAATGCTAACATGCTCATTACCCCCTGCTGAAAGTCTCCACAGCTAATGCAGAGAATTCAAGAATCACTGGGTCAGATGGAGTATGATTTAGTAACCTACTAGTTTGGGCAGACAACGCAAAGCAGCAGGTCTGGCGTGCCAGTAGCTTCTCCAGGAACAGCTGATGCTTTTGTCTAATGAGTTTTTCATGTAAAATGCATGAACAATAGAGACTGAAATCCACATTTCAATTAATATTTTAAGTGTTTTATATCAAGTATTCATAGCAGAAAGGACTGAAGCTCATGTGTGTTCTTGCCCCTGGTGAGTGCCCTAACCACTCAGCAAGTGAGTTTTGCTCATACCCATCCTCCTCCTGGCCCACTGAGTACTTAATTAGTCCATGCAGAGCAAAACGTCTTCAACAGAGAAGAGACTGGGAGAAGCAATCTAGGAACACCCTGGAGAAGAATAACAAGGACTCAGACCTCTCTAGGCAGTGGAGCTATTTGAACCTAACTAACTCCCCTATATACAAAGGAACCATTTTAACCTCTTTGAGACACAGATTAAAAGGAGCTGGGAGAATGATGGAGGGCCAAGATGGGATGAGGGGGCACCCCATCCTGACAGCGGAGAAAAGCTTCTCCTTCTCTAAGCACGCTCAAGTGGCAAATTTAGGTAATTCTCTGACTAATTCTCCATATGTGTAGCAAAGGGGGGCTGGAGGCCAAATGACAGGACTGTCACTTGTATTAGACCCAAGTGTGCTTCAGCACAGGGCTGAAGACTGTGGAATGACACCTAAATCCTAACCTTTTGGTGCTTTAAAAACACAACACAGAATCTCTCTCCACCAGCAATCACCTCTGAATCTTTTAAAATACGCAAATGACCTCCTCAGCCCCCACTCTCAAAGGTATTTGATGCTCAGGTCTCACTGAAGACAGCGGGACTTAGACCCAGTGGCTAGGCCTAGTGTCAGTTTTACTTTAATGGTTAAACTAAAGCAGACCTTCAGTACCTCCATCCATCAAGACAGACAGAAATAATGTGAAATTAGCTGAGATCTGTGGTGCTGCTGTTGGAATTCAGACATAAAGGCAATATAAAAGTGCACCCTTAAGAACAATGGGAAGCCATGGATCTTCCTCTGCCAGACAATGGGGGAGATCAAGTTTAAAGAGGGATAAATCCCCATTGCTTCCCTCCTTCCTGTACACATGCACAACACACACTGCAAAGGCATACACTTCTGTTTGTTTTGTGTGGTTTCCTCAGGCAGCGAATTATCTAGGACTGACTCTGAGATTGGCTGCTTAGTTTCAGGCTTTACGATAAGCTTTTAATTATAGCACAGGAGTTTTATTACATGTTACTCCGAGCCAGCTGGAAGCAGTTACACTTTAGTCCTCCCCCTCCTCCCTCCTCACCACAGGACGTCATTTCCAAGGCCTTACCCTTCTTGTCTTGATGATTATGGGATGAAACTGCCACATATGGATCTGTATTTTCAGATGAACCAAGCGGATCCTTCCAATCCAGCATGCGTCCCCTAGCATCATAACCCTGTCGAGCGCGAGAGTCAGAAGTGGTGGTGCTTGGGACTAGGGAACTGGAGTGTCCTGTTTACATTATAAATACAGGTAGGGAAGACAAGTCTCATTAGTCACTTAACACGCCACCTCACCGCACTCAGGCACGCACGCACTGCTTTTCTTCTGTGACGGGCGAACACCTTGTCTTAGGCTGAGCAACGTTTCTAAAGGCCTTCAAAGCATTGCCCCAAGGAAACAAGGGATTGGAACCCTCCAGATCAGTCAGGAGGAGGTGTTAGGAGGTGCGTGCATGCCTTGGGCTGCTGCTGTGCTCGCAGTTGCATGCTTTTACTCAACTGAGTTAAATGTGTGTGGAAGAGGGTGAGCACACTTCATCTGAGTCAAGCATCCTTTGGCTGGATGCAGTAGACATGCCTGAACGATGCTGAAGTATCAGCCCACGCTGTCTGGTACTGGCTTAGTTAAAAAACAATTTTTAAAACAATTTAAAATGGAACAACTTCTAATATGGCCAAAACTGAAGGGGAATGCCAGAAGAGCTACAAAATGGCGACATCAGTGGCTCTCTGCCCCATGCCCCCGTGGGAATGAAGGACTGCCCAGCACTGGTGTGCTTGCACCGTGACATCGCCCTCTGGATGGGAAACATGCAGAGCCTGTCAGATGCTCGCACCTGTTTGCACCATTGCCATCAGTCCTGCCTGAGCTGGTGGTCCAAAATGGCTCCGAGATAAGTATGAAACCAAACATCATTTCTGCTGAGAGTGACAGTGAAGACAACGCTTTGCTACATGGATCTGCCCAAGAACCCATGACTCCAGCAGCTGCTGCCACAGCCTTCTCTTAGGACAGAGGTCTTGCATGCCCTGTCTCCATTACAACTACTGTAAACCTTGTTACTGCTGTCCTGAATAAGGCTGATGAGCTCCTCAGCAATCAAATACACCCCAACTAACAGCACATTCACAGGACATGTCCTGCTGGCAACACCATACAATTTTAACAGCAGTTTGGTATTCATAGATTCATATGTTCTTTTCAGCTACATTGTCAGAAGTACATCCACACCCAAAATGCTTGGAGTGCTTGGAGTCTACCATCTCTGAAAGAAGGCTCCAACCTGGACTTCCCAATAGCTCGGGCTGGTCTGTCACTGCTGGGGAGGGGGCACTGGAACTCCATCCAGACCACAACATTTTGACCTTAAAAATGCACACATCTCTGAAAGTTTCCTTTTGGCACATGCACCAAAATGAGTTATTTTCAGCAGGACTCAAGCAGCTCTGGGCCTAGTTAATTTGATGTGGAGTAACTATATTTCCCTTTACATCCTCTCCTGAAAGAGCCCATCAAAAGAGGGGTTTTTGAAACATGCTCAAACACAAACTAACAGAATCAGAATATTCACAGACAGAAGGGCAGGTAACGCTTTCTCTTCAGGTACCGCCAGACAGACTGACAGCACCCCTCCTTTCTCATGCCTCCTTTTTAATAACCCTGCAAATTAATTTTCTTTCGTTAGATGTGAGTCTCTCTCATCTAAGAGGTGATTGGAGAGAAGTCCAATCACCAGGCTACAGACTGCCCTAGCAGGGACCCTTTCCCCGCTCCTGTCCTTGATGCTGTTTCACTGCTCAGAAAAATAATTTAAGAGTCGCTGGGGCAGAGATAGAGCAACACAAAGAGCCCAGATTTAGAGTTTCACAGTGAAAGAAGGCACAGAGCTGGGCCGGTAGAGACTGTGTTTCTGTATGCTATTTTAAACAGTCACTGGATAAGCATAAAGCTTTTGGAAGCTGTATCTCAAAAAGGCTGCTTTAGATGGCTTCTAAAGCCCTCCAGCCCCAGCTCTCAGAAGCACACTGAGAGCTGATGAACCTAGGTCCCCAATTTCACTCTAGCAACCAAAAATCTAACTGTTGTCCACCAATGCTCCCAAGCTTTTCAATGCACCCATGTGTTTCATTTTATCTAGCCCTTTCACCAGATTCATGGGGTTGAACTACTGATGAAGTCAGCAAAAAAGCTGCAGCTTCTATTAAGATGCTGCTATGATTTAAAGAAGTCCTGCTGAATATTAATGATCTTACAGAGGAAGAAAATGTCTGTGCTCCTCCATATATTTGCAAGGAGCCCTTTTGATTTACTGCACAGGATTATATATGGCAGCACTTTGGACTGTGTTTTGCACAGGACCTGGACACAACTAATGCTTAGCAGGGAAAATTGGTCAGATTCACAGCGTTCTCACCACGGAGCTAATGTTCAGCTACTACAGCTAATCATTAAGACAATTTAGCTCTGGACCTCAGGCTGAAGGCTTATACTGACAAGGGCACTGTATTATTTTTTACCTCTCATGATAGAAAGTGTGGTTTCCCCCAGCCATCTTTCTTTAACACAGCAAATTAGAGGCTGTATTTTGTTAAAGACAGAGTTTTTAATGTCGCTCAAATAGAAAAGAGAAGCCAAACGTTATCCACTTCTAAAAAGTCTCCATAAGCCACAGCATGGCTGGGAGTATTGGTAACACACGGTTAGATCGATGATGGACTCTGATCCAAACATGCTGCCTGCTCCACAGCAGACCTGCAGCAGGGCTGCCTGTTTCCAGAAGGACAGGTAGAGGTCCAGCATCTGAAAACACGTGCCCCCTTGAAACAAGAATACTCTGGAGCGTGAAAGCTTTCACCCCTATACCATTTTACGCTTGTCAACTTCTGTGCTCATCCCCAAGAAACAGGAGAAATAACAGGACAGGGAACAGGCCAGAGAATGGAAATTATGAGATTTCCATGTCTGCTTTTCCCTAAGGACTAAACCACAGTGCCAGCATTCATGGGGTTCCAGTCTCCAAGCTAATACCCCATTCAGCAATCACAAATAATGCATACAATATTTGGTCAGCCTACAAATAGTGCTGCACTCAACATAAGAAAGCAATTAGTCATAGCTTGATAAGGAGGTAAAAGAGAAGAAAATCTTGCCAAGTAGCAATCATTTTTTATGCCTGTGTTTGATATGTATTTATATGCCCATATCTCTACCCAGACACTTGCACATTAGGTGTGCTCAAAGGGCAAATTCTAAGGAAAAGCCATAAGTATGGTTAAAGAAAAACATTTCTTAATACAGTAATCTAGAGGAAATATATGCCTAAGGGACACATTTTCTGGGGGGAAAAAAAAAAAAAAGATTTCCTAAACCATATGCTGCAAATACTTAGAGAACTTCTTCGTAATGGAAAGCTAAGGCTTTGTGAAGATATTAATGTATACCAGATGGTCGTTAGGTAGAGAAAGGTTTCACACAAACACGAGAAATCAGTCTATTCGCCCTGTTACTAATGTGTTAGTCTAGTATACACTGAGAAACAACCTTCCACACATAATTGAGATAAACTTTCTTCCATATGATTTTGAGGAAGCAGGGCAGGAGCAGATCAGACCTTAATAACCTGTCCCACTTGTGTTAGGGCTGTATTCTGCAAGCACTTACTACTGGGCAGTAGCTGCTCCCATAAGCAGAGCATCCACTGTGTCCTGTAAGTGCTTGAATAGCCAGTACCGCTGGGTGAATTTCACCTCTCAGCAGAGTGGCACCACAAATGTATGAGCAAGTTAAGTTTCTCTCACAAACCGAGAAAAGACTGAAGTGGCAGGCAACCCATACCTAGCCCTCTCACACACAGCCATTACTAAACCTTTACAATGTGCTGTATAGTTTGCAACACTTAGTGGCCTTATTTCCCCCCCCCCCCGCCATTACACCATTTTTACCACTCTGACTGTGTAAATAGGCTCTGCTGCAATTTAAAGAGGCTTTAGCATATCTGAGATGTAGACCAGTACCTCTGTGTTAATATTGGTTAATACCTAAATATCTAGGAAGACAATACTGCCTTTGTTTTAAAACAATCTATCTGAAAAACCACAGACAAGGTGCTTTTCAAACTTCTTTGTTTAAAGCAAGCACGTAAAAAACAAAATAGACACACTTTTTAAAAAAGTCTGGTTTAGGTGCTTCCATTATTTGCAAAAACTTTTCATTTGGAGTGCTGCAATCAAGTAATAGAAGGAGAGTAAAAGCACTCAGTGTCTACGAGCATGGATAATGATTCAGAAGGGCCGCACTTCTGTGACTACAGCTCGTTCTGAAGTGCACTTGTAAAAAATAAGGAGGTTTTTTCAGGTTTAAAACAAAGACAGGGATTCAATACATATTTGATAGTTGCTCTAATATGCACAAGTCATTAGGATCTCAGAGGTTAAGATGTCTGCACACTATCCTATTAACAGCTATAGCAACCTAATTATACAATTAGAGGGAAAGGCTAAATCAATACTACGGAGCGAGAAAGGACTATGGCTAGGGGGTAAAATAAGGGCCCAATTCACTAAGAATTGATGTTTCCAAAGGTAATTGAAGCTGCTTACAATTTTGCAGAAGAATCTAGCCTAATCTCCTTGTTTAAATATGTGGCTCTTGCATCATTTTTCTTTGACCTTCTGTAGCCAGACCTTCAGCCTACTATCTTCTCCCTGGGTGTCAAAGGCATGCACCTGAACAGTCACCTGTGTGGACGTTGCACTTTGCTTGTTTACAACTGATCATATGAGACTGCCCCAGAAAAGGGAGCCCATCTGCCAAATTGAGGAGAGGCTGATGCCAAAAATACGAAGACTGGTTCTCCTTTCATTCACACTGCTACAGATTGGCAGTAAGTCCATTGAAGTGAGCTGATTTACAGTGGAGTAATCAAGGGAATCAGGCCTCAAGACTTCTTTTGCAACTGGAGTTTCAGATGTTTTTGGATATACTTAGCCCACCGGATCCAAAAGTACCCTGAGCATTCACTTGGTTGGCATTCTGGTATATCCCAGCATTCTGAGATTTAATCTATTATGAAATACCATTTATTTATGCATTTAACTGTACTCAAAAACATTAAAATGCACCATGTTTATAATTTTAGTTTTCCCAAGAAAAAATATTACTCAGAGCAGTCACTACAGTTAGCAAACATGAGTATGTTTACTGAGACTGGTTTACTATCTCATGCTGGAATTTTTTACACTTCTCGTGAACGATCAATACAAGCAACTAGCACATTTCCTTTCATATTTTGCCATGGTAGGTGAAAAAAACACTGCGTGTATCGGAATGGGTATTTCAACTAAACCCATGAACAGAAGAGCTGGCTTGCCTAGAGACCACTTTATCAGGATGTACCTGAGGAGGGTCAATGAAATCACCTGCGAAAGACAAGGCATGAATGGGAACCAATGGTAATGTTGGCTCTGCATTTCTCCATTGTCTCTGGCAGTAGGGTCCTACTTGAAGAGCTGGGTTAATTCATGGAGTCTGTCTTTGGGCTTGACATGCTGGGACAGTAGAACAGACCCTTTTTGTAACCTGTACTCCCTGAGACTGCAGCTTTTTTCACCCTGCTGCTCACTTGAACCATTTTTATGCTTTCTTGGTCAGATTAAAAAATCAGCTTTTGTTAAAGTCCCTACTAACAGGGTAGCTGACGGGATCCAGAACCACAGCCTTACACCTATAATTGTGCATCCTACAAATGCACTTAGAAGCAGGAAACCTAGGACATTTCTGGCACACAAGCACTATGCCCAGGGACATTTTCTTTTTTTTCACATTCAGCAGCACAGATTTGATTATTACTGTTCTTTAATTACTACTCTGTGCATTGCAAATATAGCAATTTTCAAATGAAAGAGAGTACAAGTTGTATATGCAGATGAAACCATGAGTCTTCTATACACTACAAAGTCTCAACTTGTCTTTGATTTTATATATTCCCTTAACTGGTTTTCATTATCATACTTTCAAACAAGTTTCACCTGCAAATTTTCCATTTCCTGGTAATAAACAACATGGGGAATTTGATTTTATTTTTACAAATGTTGAACAGTATTACTGTGCCTCCAGTTATTTATATGCTGCTGTACTGTTCTGCTTTGTACCTACATATTTTACAGGCATGAGATGAAGGGATCAATTAAACGTTCATCACAACTGCACACTAACCTACCTCTTGCTACATTCAGCCAAACATATGGTGAATTTGCCCTAGCTCTGATGAACGGCTAGTCTTGTACAGCCTGAAAGCAACTTCACAAGCAAGCTCCCATCCCACATGGACATTTGCCATTGACTTCACTGGGAGCAATACCACACATCCTCTTAAGCTTGTGAGAACTTGTGTTTGTTCGGGGTATGTACAACGAGAAACTATTGTGATATAAGTCTAGGTTTGAGTTTAAAGTGATTATTTATCCTGCAATAATTCCTCATGAAGACATTTATTCTGCACTCTAAGTACCAGAGTAATCCACTTCCAAATATAAAGAACAAAGTGGTGGAAAGTACTGTAAGCACAGATTAACAGCTGCCTCATGGCAAAATGCTACTCTGGGCTTGCAGAAATGCTCCTCTTCAGCTCAGGTCATTTAATCTGCTATGTGAATCCTTTTTTTTTTTTTTTTTTCTTTTTTTTCAGACCAGGCACTGTTCAGGCATTAAGGTACTGCAAGCCTGGACAACATAAATGACTCACCCTAGAAGTGACAGGAACTTTCAGGATTTGAGGCAATCTCAAGTCACATGGGTAACGTTAATTTTCCTTATGAGAGATCTTTCTGTAATCCAGGGATGGTTCTGCTCCTTCCCCTAAGGTATCTGGCTGCTGTAGCAGTCATGACACCAGTCTGGACAACTCATGAGTGGAATGTGAGCTGCTATTTTGTTTTTCTTAGCGAACAGATAAGATGCATCCCTGTACCCAAGTGTTGCTTTGTCTGAGTGTTCAGATGAAGCATGCTCTTAAACACATCTGCTGGTGTGCCATTAAAATAGGCCATATCTGACTTTAATTCAATGGAGACAGTTTTGAAGGAGGACTAAAAAAGAGGTATTGAAAATCAAGAGATATGACAGTCCTACTTGTGATTAGTGAATCAGGCCCTCAAAAACAAGACAAAACAAGTCAAAAAAGGCTAATAGCTATTTGAGTACAGGAACTACTAGCTAACACAAGGATCTGGGGAGAATTTTTAAAAACAGTCATAAACTGACCATACACTGTGTCGTAAGACATTTCATGATCAGGTGAAGCAGTTGAAATGTCTATGAACAAAATAAATTGGGAAGAAACATTAAATAAAACATAAGTATGAAAATACTTAAAAGTTTAGTAAGAAGTGATTCCTCCAAAATGGATTTGCTGTCAGTAAATAATGAAACTAAGAACTTCCTTACCATTCAGGGCTACGAAGGAATCTGAAAGACAAATAACATGGGAAAAATCATTATTTCTCTCTCGTTTTTTCTTTTTAATAGTTTGCTGCTAGCAACCTTCTATGCTTCAGCTGATATTTATATGTAATGTGATTAGTAGCCTAAGGAACCAGGCAAAACTAATATTCAGACATACCTGAAAACAATGTCTGGTTTTGAAAGTGCAAGGGATACCAAGTGGGAAGGCCAATGTCCTCCCTGCCATGGTTTTCTTTGCAAGATCAACTGCTAATCTAATGCAAGGCACTACAGGTGATGCAGCCAGCAAGGTGAATCAATGAGGAGAAAACTCACATGACCCAAGACCACAGGAAATAATAAGATCAGCTGGGTTAGCGGAGAGTGAAATGTACCCCTGTGCAGTGTCAAGTTTCAATGCATCATTGAGGGCTAAAGAGGGATTTAAGCAGGGTATGGGCTTTGTTGCTCTCTGCACAGGAGCAGATCTCTCCCCCTGAGCACAATGTGCTTTCTGAATAATTTCCTACCCTTCTTTTTATTTAACTGATATCAGGTACACTCCACTCCTGTCTAACCTATTTGCCCAAGCAGAGCAGAACTTGCTGAAAAGGGCGAAGTTGCACCAGCTGGGAACTGACCTGATTTTGGTGCTAACCTGTTTTACAGGGAGCACAGGAGGGACTATGTGCAGACCTCCTTCAAAAAACCTAGAGACAGCCTATGTAACCTTCTCTTAGGGCAGAGGCAGAGGGAGGTGTAGCTGAGATGGGGGGGCACGCAGAGGTTGAAATCCTTGTACTCCCTCAAGCACAGTGATCATAGTAATGGCTCTTGACCAAGGATGCACAAGGCACGAGAAGGATCTGGCTTTGTGCAGAGCAGCTGGCCTACACTGTATCCCACAGCACACTCTAGCCCTCCGTTACTTTGCTTTGTATTCCAAAAGTAATGACTCTCTCACTGTACATTACTTTCTCAGCTTCAGCAGTTTTATTGCATCTACAGGCATCAATGCAAATTGCACTGAAAGGAATGTGATTCTTGATTTCATAAAGTTTATAAATAATATTTGGGGCTCAGAATTAAACCAACCTTGGCAAGAACATTTGGAACAAGAGCTGTCCTGAACACAGATGTTTGTATTCCTGAAGGCTCAGAAATCAGCATGCAAGGTTTCTTTGCATGCAGTGCAAGCTGTGCACTTTTAAGCACCTCAGTGCAAAACATAAATGTTTAAAGACTGTTTAAACTTCCAACCCATACTGTCAGTACCTTAGGTTTACCATTAACATTTCTTAATACCACTATGTTGTCCAGCCTGTATGTAAAATCCACTAAGATTCACAAACTAAGTAGCTCCCACTTCTTGATCCAGATCCAAAGCTGTAGATGCATTTCACTGTGTCCCTGTCCAGCATGGGAATCTAGTCCTAGTAACAGTCCACACCAAGAAACCAAGCCATTTCTGTACATCTACATAAACAACCCAACCACATGGCTAATAAAGACAATGAAGACCAAATTCATTCTGTCATTGCTATAATCAATATCCTCTGGAACTGAGGTTTTCTCACTATATAACTGCTTTGAAGTCCGGTGTTTGTATAAATCACACCAAGTGGGCTGTTTTCTTTAAATACATTTAAACAACCACTCCTCTTCTGAACCTGCATTGCTAGCTGCAGTTGCTGTCCCTGTTGTGGCTCACATTGCTATAAAAGAATGCCCGACAGGTAATGGTGATTTGAGGCATTCAGAAGGATGCTGTGACACATGGTAAACAGAGGGTAAAAGCTTTGCTTACTTTGGCAGTCACCCAGGCCATCTGTATTGCCATGTTCTATGTCCTGTTCAAATGCCAATCTAAATAATAGAAAGAAACAAAACAGTATGAACAATAACAGTCACAGGCACCACCAGGAAGAAATTATCACATGTGCAACTGAAATAAAGTCCTGCCATGAAACTGGCTGTTTCTTTCGAACTTCCACACAAAGGCTGAAAAATTGCAACATAGACATTCAAGTTATTTGTCATTGCTTAATGATTTCTTGCCTTCTGATGATGCTTTGTCTTTTTACTATTACTTTTTAAAAATCCACTGCATGCCTCATTGTCAAAGGAGGCAAACAGATATTTTTTAAACTGTTAACTCTATAATATATAACATTACCAATTATGATCTTACCTTAACTTATCCATAGAGTAGACAAGGTGCACCAATACTTTGACGAGAGAAGGAAGCTAACCCATTGGGTAGGTACTGTGCTGGGGGAAGATAACCTGCATTTCAGCAATCATTTAGGTACTGCGCTGGATGAGGCTGCAAGGCGCCAGTCCACAGCAGGCATTCCACTGAACTCAGGGGGCTCTATTGAAAAACACTCAGCCTTTTCTAGCTGACATTCCCAGTTTACACTCCTAACCTCTGGCTGTGATTTTGGATAACTAGTGAAGCTGTTCTTCCAACTTCCTGCATGGTCAAAGGTGAATGACAAGAGCCTTGGAAAACCTCCAACACAAGCCCTTGTCTACATTAGTTAGGATCCTGCCTTTGAGGCATAATTACCCTTGCAGGCACCTCATTCCCAACTCCATGTTCTTAAAACTCATGCTCACTTCTCACCTACTCCAGGAGGGCACCTAACATCTCTACCTCCTGTTGGCTAGTTTAGAAGTTCACCAGACATCTTCACATCTGATCTGGATCCCATTCCTAAGTGATATGTGCTGGACAGAGAGTGACCTGCCTTGCTCACCTCTGGACTGCACCACCACAAGCTGCTGCCTCTGTCTTGACGGATCTATTGATAAACGGGGGGGCGCTGCTTTTAAGAGTAAGGTTTGGAAGTCCCCTACAACTTGCCATGGAAGTGCAAAAAGACTAAAGCACTTTGGGAATGCTGAGAAAGCCTGATACGGACATAGGCGTATTTTAACATTATCCTGCCAAATGTCCAGTCAGGAACAGACCACACTCTCGTAGTAAAGCATATATAGACAGATATACCTATGGCATCCCCAGTGGACAAAACAATTTGAACTGAAATAGCAAATTAAGAACAATACACAAGCACAGGGATGGTAACTCATCCGTTATATACTGAAGACCTGTACAGAAGCAGGGTTAAGCGTGGCCAGCTGTGGGGCTGTCGAGGTTGTGCAACATCTGCGCTACACTTCCACCACTACCCTGAGGAAGTATAGCTATACCTCAGAGTGGCAAGCATGAGGTGTGTCAGATGTAGCCAAAAAATGAGAGCTCTGAAGTGGGTCTGCTCCCTGCAAGGAGGCTTTAGTAACCACATTTAAACAAACCTTCACAGACTTCCATTATTATAAAATAATTAAATTGTACTATTAAGCAAGGGGAGATCCAGCACTTCTCTGAATCTGCTTTAAGCTCTTACTGTGCTCTGTGATTCCTCTTAGTAATGCACAGTAAATTAGAAGGACTGGTTTTGTTTTCAGTGGACAAATTGCTTCAGTAATTTAATTTGGATTCTATTGCCTCTTTAATCAGCTGTGATGGCTCCAGTGTGGGCTGGTCCAGACATACCCATCCAGTTCCCTCCTTTCAATAACATGCGGACTTCAGTCCAGCTCTTTCATTTTCTTCTTCCCACTCTTTCAGCAGTTACCAATCAGCTGGGAGTTGACATCAAAATAATTTGTGAGACTTATCAGAGGTGAATGCAAATAAGGTAGAAACAAACACTTCCCACATTTTTCCCTCCTTAAGAGCCCCATGTTTCAAATAGTTCTGCCCAAGACTGCCCGGCGCCACCAGCCAGAGCCCTTACTCACTTGGAGCCAAGGACCAGCTGTCCACACACTCCGCTCTCCCTCACCCATCCGCAGTAGGGGTCTCGGGACGCAATGCAGGCCCTGGAGAAAGAAGAGCACAAGATGGCATTCATGAGTACTCCTGCCTTCCCCACTCCTGGCGCAGGGGCTGCTGACAGCCACCAGAAAACACGTACTTTTTGCATTTGCCATGACGCTCGCAACGTCCCAGGGGAACCTTGATGACACAAGTGGAGAAGGCGACGTACAGGGCGCTGCTGGGCTTGTCAAGCTGCATGCCCATGATACGCTTGTCCTCCACGCCGTCGTAGCTGCACCTGATTGGAAAAAAAGTGAGATAAGTTTATAAATTAGTTCTTCTGGGAAACTAGATGAAAACTTAATGATTTCTCAAGCTGAAAAACAAAACAAAACAAAAATCCTCCCACAAAAAAACCCCAAGAAGGTAGAATTGAACAAGCCAAGGAAAAACAACACACAATAGCCACTAAAAACACTGATAGACATACAAGTGAGTATTAAAAATGCATGGGATGGGGGAATAAGAAGTGGAGAGACACAGCACACCAGACAAGCTTTCTGAGGGCCCTTCATTTTTTGTGTTTATTCTTCTCCAGCACTCAAAGTAGCTGAAATTTCTGCATGATTATGGATCACTTCAAAGCCCCCTTAGGCATATTTGAGGAAGGTTGAAATGCGGGAAATTTCCCTTGGCGAGCAGTTTGCTGGTTGTTGAGTTATTTGGAGAGGAATCAGGGTTTTTTTATAGGATTAGAAAATTAATCTTCCTTTGCAGAATTTCACTTTTAATTATCCATCAACTGCTGCATAGGATGGGCTATTTTCTACACATACTGAATAAAAAATGTCTTATTGAAATGTAGAGACTGATAAGCAGACATCCCCTCCCCAAACAATTTAAAATTACTCAGAAAACTTGGCTTCTCTAACCACTTCCCTTTTTGTGGGACAACCTACTCTCTGGGAAATCGGAAGTTCAAAGTCACCCATACATAAGTACAAAGAATCAGATACACACTTTTCAGGATTGTAAATGTTCATCTCCTCCAGGAAAAGGCTGTCATTTAGGAAACCACTGTTTCCTGTCCGTGCCAAGAACTTCAGGATGATTCCCTTCTCTGATCCCAAGAAAACCACGGTGTAGTTCTGATATGGCCCAGCAGCAGAGTCCATGGCAATTTTGGTCAGGCGATATCTAGAATAACAATACAGCATTTTGCATCACTTGGGATTAAATTGCCATTTATTTTATTGCTTTTTCCACTTCAGATAACTGCATGGTAGCCTTCTAGCAACCACATGACATATTTAAGCACTTTTCCTAGCTGAATAACCCTGTAAGTCAACAGTACAACAATACAGACTGTATTATTTGGGCTCCCCAAAAGGTGGGGAATTTTCATGTGTTTGTCTACATGTCCATACGTCCAATAGCTAGCAGAAGTGTTTGTAGAAAGCTGAAGGGATGCTAAGAGTCTGAGGGAGGCCATGTAGGAATTATCCTTCAAATCAAAGGCGAAGGAGTTGCCTGGTGACTTCTTCAGGCAGGGAAATAAAATCAGCACAGTGATTTTATTTTTTTAAATTTCAAGCTCTGTCACATTAAAAGCAGCAATAATGATAACTGATCTACATTCAACTTTTTTGGCAGGAAAAGCTGTGTCAGTGCAATACTGAGACACTAAACACCATTTTACCTCACCAAAAATAATCGCACAACTGCCACTAAACAAGTTCAGTGCTGAGATGGTATTGAATCTTGGGATGACACAATTTATTGAAAACGAGTACTGGTGATTTGGTACCAGTTATCTGGTACTGGCAATCAAAGAAAAGCACTCTGCAGAGCTTGCTGCTCTCATTTTTGGCTGGAAGTACAGAACCTGACATAAAAACTTGACAGAAGATACATTACTAAAACTAAGTCAGACCCTTCCAGAGCTAAACACTACCTGGCACAAAACTCTACGCTTGTACAGAGGAAGAGAGGAAAATACGGCAAAAGTTAGTCACGTTATTCTGTTCGCAACTGGAGGGTAGATAAGCAGTGTAGTGACCAGAGCAGAGAGTGGGAATGTATTTTGATAGGAGGGGGATGGTGTATTTGAGGCTTGCTGATTTATGAGTCTTTGTTCAAATCTCTTCATTATTATTTTTCTCTTGTTGCCATAGAAAGGATACAGATTATGTGATTACTTCTGCCTGTACACCTCTCTAAATATTAAAACATACCAGTACATATCCCGACAGACATCTTCATATCCTGTGAACATATCCTGGCAGACATGTTTGTATCCTGTGTACACATCCCTGGGCTGTCTGCTGATCCCTGCCCAAATTTTTCTACAGAACTGTCTCAAACACTGACCCATAAGCCAACAGGCGGGTCAACGTTCCCTTCACTGCATTTCCTCCAAGATCCGGTTTCAGCACAGCGCGGTTGGAAAGGACTGAGGTTTTTTCCTGTCTTGAAAGCTGCTCAGGGAGTTCTGCGGCATCTGCTTAGCGCTGCCATCATTCCTAGCTGGATTCATGCCCAGCACACCAAGGATGTTTACAGAGTTTGAGAGTATTCCGTGCAAGACTATTTGCACAACTTGACAGCTACAATGAGGACAAGAGTCCACTTGGAGGTACGTACCTGACCATTGTTCTCAGGAACCAGGGTCGATTGACAATGGAAGGTACAGCCTCGTCCATCAGTGGATGTGTTTTGATGAAGTTCAGAGTATCATCCGGGAACTCATTAGAAGTTACGTATTTTTCTAATGATGTAGAGCCAGCACAGCAACCGGGCCTAAATAAAACAGGAGCGTAAAGCCAGAACACTTATTTGATGCCTAGCGTAGATCTCCTTTTGTACGAGGCCCTTAGTGAAATCTGATGTGCATTACAAGGGTTTAAATGGAGGATTGAGAAGTCTGGTGGACTTGATCAGCCCCTTCAGGGAAGCCTAAAATCTTGCTCTATCCTCCACTCAAAAGGACCTAGCATGTCACCTAAAAGCACAAAGACATTTCTTCAGCATGAGTGTGACACGCACTGTTTGTAGTTCATCCACTCACATGGAACATAATCACTGCATGTGTGCAGTTGGCTTGATGCTGCCCACTGGCACATGAGCTTTCTGATCCACAACTTGCCTAGTTGACTGCTCTTTCCTGGAATAAAAGCAGTCTCTAACATACAGAAAGAAGTTGAAAAGCAGACTATGGGAGAAGACAACCTAGCCAGCATCCATGTAAACATTGGTTTTACCCTTCTTTCAATTTGGATGACATTAAGTATAGTAGCATGCTGAGGACTTTCACTGAAATGTTATCTAATCATTCTTTGACAACTTAAATGCAAACCTGCTTATCCTATTCCTAAAATCTAACCTGCTCCCCAGAGGTAACTTAACCTTCCTGCCTGGACAGGTCACCTCTACACAGGAAGCAGCAAAATGCTTGCCTGTTATTAATATTTTGTGGGTTATTTTCTCCAACAAAAGGTCCATTTGATCCTATTTCCTAGAGCATTATGATTCTTCAAGCCTTTGAGCCACTGTGAAATGAGAAGATGAAAGATGGACCACCCACTCATAAACATGCTGCAGTGTCCAATTTTCATCTACCCTGACGTGGGTAGAACCACTGATATCAATGGAGTAATGCCAACTTGAACAAAATATAGTGCTAGTCCTATCATATCTGTCACTCAGATTTAGATAAATACTCAAACCTTAGGCAACTAAATGTTATGTAGGAAGGCATCATAGGACTGAAGGGGACTAGATGAGTCAAAGCGTCTGGTCCCACACAGCTGCACAATGAACGCTACATGCAGAGACTGTGTGCTCTGCCTCCTCGTATCCAAAATGTTCTGGTTGTCTTGTAACTGCATACAGAACTAGCAATAGAGGGAGAGAAGGAGAAACCAAGGGCATCATTGATCTCCTAGGTCCTTGCAAGGGCACTGATTCATGAGGTGACATTCCCAGAGAACTCTTCTGGCACCGTGGTGCCTAGAGTTTCTGTATATCTAATCTAGAGGCCTATTTCCTCCTAAATCCTAATCACATGATTGGATTAATCCTGTTTTAATCTCAAAACTGGTTTAATCGAGTAAACATAAAACCGAGTAAACCCTGCTGTGCCCCTCAGCCAAAAAGGGAAGCGAGGCCCCTGAAAGGCTTCGGTATGTTTCCTAAGAAATGCTACGATCAATAGGAGCACTAACGTTTCTGCACCATACTGAGATATCCAAATAAAAATGACCTTATTTCAAAGGCATCTTGTGCCTTTCGTGTATTTCAATGCGATTTAGAAGTAATGATTGTTTCTATTAAGCAGATTGATAGCCAAATGTTACATGAAACACTGTTCACCAACTCAGTTCACATTACCTCCTGCTGGCTTAGAAGGAGCAGTATTATCCCGTCTTCATCATAACTGTTAGCTTGCTATTGGCTCATCCCACAAACTCATAATGCAACTTTCTCCCTTCCCACTGAAAGAGAAGATTTCTCTTGCTCCCTTCCCCCTTCCCTGCCAATACTCTCTTATCTGAGTCAGTTCCAAACAAACAACCTTGGAGCCCTCATGCAGCCTTGCACTACCAAGGCAGCCCATCACATCAACAAGTTGTTGAAACACTGCAAAAAGGAGAAAAAAATCCAGCAACAGTGCTAGCAGGTGCCTTACTAAGGCTCAGACTGAAACAGATAGATAGTGAATTTACCAGATTTCCCAGTCAAGTCCAGGCTCTTCTCTTGAGTGACAACTTCAGAATAAAGACAGCATGGGAATACTATACTTGGCAACTCTAAAACATGATGGGCCAAATTTGGATTTAGGCAGAAGCTCAGTTGCCACCACAGAGCTTCAGATGTGTTTTTCTTTTGTTATGTAAGATATCACAAGCAATGTAAAACATATATTAAAGTGGTAGAGCTTGACTGAGATAAATGAATTTGCTTTATCTACATTCATATCATGTTCTCAGAGCAAAATGCCACTGGTGTAAATGAGTTAACAAGTGGCTGTCAACAGCAACTTATACGAAATGGGTCCTTGTAGGAAATATGAAGAGTGTGTAATGGAGGAGCCACATGCAAGCATGAGGGAAGTGGAAGCAGGGAAAACAACTCATAGGAGGAATGAGGCAAACTGAATCTCTGTTTGGATGGAATGTTGTTTTTTTCTGCCCATGATGCATCGTCTGTGGCACATAAATTGCAAGTTAACTGCAGAACAGCAAACCATAGAACTGGTGCAGGCTTTGTAATGAGATGTATCCATTACTGAACCAATTTGCAACAGGTGTGTAACTCATACCACTCTTAAGTGATAGGTTATTTTAACCAAGCGAATCTGGCGCTGGCCTGATTTATGTTACACAAATCTTGTTTAAGTGGAAAAATTCTCAGTTGCATACCTTAGATCCAAATGCAACTCAATTTCTATTTTACTGTTACAAGATGTATCTTCAATTGTATCTGCAGCTTACAAGGCTGTTCAAATTACCAAAACCCTTTGTTCTGTGTGCAGGAACAGAACAATATCAATATACATTAAACATACCTGGGCTTGGGCACTCGTTCATCGGGAACTGGTGTCCATGTGGAGTCTGGAGACTTTTGTTCTTTGAATCTCCCAGTAAATACATTGGCGATGTCAAGCATGTCATAGGCACAGACTGCCGAGCCAGGGATGCTGCAAAGTGACATTTCCCAGAAATTGTTACTCATTCTGCAGTTATGCATAAAATCTTGAGTGAAAAACATGCTGTATAGAAGTCTTCCTGTCACAGGCTACTCAATCCTGAACTCTGTAACCTCTGAGTATTGACAGGAAAAGCCAGCACCATGGAAAAGTCTGAAATATACCAATCAGCAGATAGGTCCTGCCAGCACAATTTGTTTCAAAGCCTCTATAGAAAGAAGTAATTGCAATAATCTTGAAGAAGGGAAAGAATCTGGGAAACGCTGGGTACCACTGGCGATGCATGAGGAGTAATAGCCAGTCTCATTCAAAGCCCATTATTTGGAAATTCAAGTTCTTGTAAGTCACAACATCTCTCAGTATTAATTCTCACAGTCCCTGTCATGCCTCAAAAATACACTGCAGACAGTTCAGAAGTTGGTGCTGATCAAACTGGGAGCATGCTGCAATGTGCCATCGACCTGGCATTTACATGTTACTACTCCATCCTCCCACAGCCCGATCTCCACCAAGTTTTCCTAACAGAAAGGAGTTAACTATGCTCAGGAATTTCCTTAACTCAATGAGATATGAAAAGCTTATAGAAGCAAATTCAATTTTATTTTTAGATCATAAAGTTGTAAATGTCAACTTTTTGATTATTTTTGATTATTTGTGTGCACAATAGCATTGTCTAAACATAATTATATCCTTACCTACACATTTTCTGAAAGTCTTAGGGGTTTCCCATGGTCAGTCACTTGGAAGCATGAATTATTCATTTACTCACCTTTCAGTTTTTTACACATGAACTACTGTATTTGTGTCTGATTTTCACTGCTTGATTTTATCAGGCAAATAGCATGAACCCAGCTGGCTGAGGCCTTCAATCCTGCTTTTAGCTAGTAGGTTATAAAGGTATATAAATTGATAGAAAACTGTTTGAATATTAAAAGGTTTCAAAATGCTTACTACTGAAGGAAACAACAAGTAGAGAGATAGTCTTACTTTGATCTCCACAGATTGTGTCATTATACGGAAGGAAACTTCAAAGCTCTATATTAACGTGATACTAGACAGCAAGAGTTTTAAATAGAGGCAGCCGCATGTATGTCAATATAAGAGTTGGTCAAGTGTATATTTGGCCACGCACAGGACCTCACCCTAAAAGACACCTCAAGACCCACTCCAGCTAGAATCTGCACTTTGCTGAATTCAGCCCTAAAGAAAAAACAACCCTAAAATCTTGATGTGTGCTATACAGAACTAAAAGCGCTGAGAACTATGCTCAACACATAACTCCACCGTGATGGAGGGATGGCTGCCCTGCAGAAGACTGCAACAGCTTTTACGCTTGAGGACAGCAGTCTGTGGGTCCACAGTGTGATAAAACCATAAGGAAGGAGTACTGCGGGTCACAGCTGAGCCATCTCCCAACCAGTGGACTACAACCCATCACCAGCTCCTACCCTGGGTGACCTCACGTTAGACTGGGGAATCTCTTCCAGCTCACTCTAGGGGGAAGTTTTGGTCCAGAGATCAAAGGTATTTGTTGCAGCTTTTCATTAGTGGAGAAGGAATGAGAGAGATGTGTCCATGTCAGAGGCAGGTCTGTTAATGAGATGTCCCCAAGCTTATGTGCCTTCCTGTCATCTTTAATACCTGACAAAAACTGGGGCCTATAAAACAGTACCTTGATTTTAACATCAAATACTCAGATTTTAGAATGCAGGGTTTAAGAAAAAGTATTATTTATGACATACCACAGGAAATACTAACAGAGGGGGAGGACAATCTCAATTTTGAGATCATCTCAAGATACAACCTATTTTTGGATGCTGAATCTCTGTTTGTTCACTTCTTTTTATTAATCTGGTTTGCATAAAAATATGTCTTAATTTAAACCTGTATTCCCTATTGATGGCATAATTATTCCATTGCCGTTCCTATCGTTTTGATGTCAAAAGCAGTGATTATACATTACAGGCCTGGGCTTACTCTCATTTGAAGTCAGTTCTGTGCATGACCTCACCGAGGTCAGGCTTTGACAAGAGGTGGCAAGTGTACAGCAAAACCAGATGAATTTCAGCAATAAAATTCCCCCTTCAGCTCAAATGTTACTCTGTGAAACAGCAATATAGTTTTTAATTAGAATGCTACTATTTTTTTAACTTCTCTGGGAGACCTCAATAATTAGACACAGTTACTCTTCTAATAACTTCAGGAGAAACATATTATAAGGTGTGATGGAAATACAATCTTTGCAGTTGAACTGATGTTTTTGGAAAACCATGCGAACAATGAATTACAGGTGGGTATTCTGGGGACCCTCCTCCCCAGCCAGCAGGAGAGCTTAGGATCTTGGCTCTTCCAGGAGAAAGTGCAAGAGTCAGTAAGGATGCATGAAATAAAGGGAAGGAGTACTAGCGTGGTTCTTGGGGGTTTAGATGTAAGCAGGACAGACCCAGTCTTTTCTCTGTGAGAAGAAAAAACCCCAAAACAAACCAATATTTTCTCTTTGGAATAACATTCTGCAAGTTACACGCTGCAAAACTTCTTGGAGGCCAGTCTGGATTATTCCCATGTAAAGAAAAGTATGTCCAAGGAACATGTCCAGATAGTAAATGGTTGAAAGCTGCTCTAAATTATCAGATATAAAATGCAGTAAGCAAACCAAGCTATCTTAAAATGAGACACAAACTTACGTTAAGTCCATGGTACATAATTATTACACTGTATAAGCAATCACTTCTTGTACCTTCATGAAGTAAAAAGAAACTGCAGTGAAAAGCAAAACATAAGGGAAACAGAAGGTAAAAGGTTATTGCGCCTATTACCTATTATATGGAGTGGAGAAGGTTGCTAAAACAACATCCCGGCCATTGAAATGGATAACATCTGTAACTGCTTGCAGTATGTTAAAGTAGAAGTGTGAATCGCCAGGAACCGAGCAGTTCAAACGAGCCTTGAGAAAGGAAGTCCATTGTTTTTCCAGCACTCTCTGAGATCCTCCCATGTCATTTTTGCAAACCTGAGCCACCCTTGGGAAAACTACCTGGAAGGAGTAGAGCAAAAATAATGGAGAAAATGAATAGTTTGTTTGAACTAAAAGACTTGGTTGGAATTCTGCTCTTAAAACATTTGGAATGACACAGCAAGGTGCTTAATTTAATCCCATGTTTCCATAATCTGTGACAAATAAGGAACAGACTAAAATTCAGTTTTGCAACAGTGTGCTATAAAAGATAAGGCTGTGGCATTCACTACACAGCCATAAATCCTTCAGGAGATCTGTTCTCATATAAAACTCATTTCCATACAGACTGCTTAGCTTTCTATTTCCCCAAACAAAAGCACATTTTATATTCACAATCCCTGCAACCCACGCTGCATGCTCTGACTCTTGTGTTTTCAGCACTTAAAAACTATGCAAATCTTGCTGGGCTTTTATTCCTGCCCTCCACCTTTGTGACCGTGGTCAGCTTAGTCAGAAAGCTATTGTGAAATTAGCAAAAATGTAGAAAGTGTTTAATTATTCTTTGCAGAACGGCAGAGCGCAAAATTCCTGCCCCTGTTTATTCAGCACTCCAATTCAGATTTCTTAAAGAAAACTATCTCCCTGCTTTGGAATCTATTTTTAATAATTGCCTACTATGCTGAACTACATTTGCTGTGTGCTTTTTATGGTTTGAGAAAAGAGATTCCAGCGTACACCGTCACTGTAAGAAACCACCCTGTTTCCTTTCAAGACAGTGCAATGTTTCACTCCAACCAACCTTTTGGCTTGAACGACAGGAATATTCTCAAAATGATGACCTTGTCATCATGATTTATGGTTCTCATTTCAAGGTCACTCCTAACAGCATTGATCCAAGAATAGCATATGTTTTCCTCCTCCTGAATCTGACAAAGTCATTCAAGGCAATGCTTTTGCCCTTACCTTTCCCATGCTGTTGTACTCCACTGCTATTTCCCGGAAGAAGAAGTAAATGTAATTGCCATAGTCCACTGCTTGGACAAAGTATGGTTCTAGAAAAAAACCCAAGACATCCTATTTAGGCACCATATACAGCATATAGCGTGCAAAGAGAAGCCAAATACATTCACACTAAACATCCAAAGGTGAAATGCCTGCATTAGGCAAACTGGCTCAGTTTTCAGAACTAGCAACATCACCTCTGCAGAAGAATCACTGTCTGGGGACAGGAGAGCTGGGGACAAGTCTGTGCAACATCACTGCAAGGTAGTTAAGTGTTTGCCGCTAATACGTCCGCCGTGCGTGGAGTACGAGGAAAGGTAAAGAGGCAATATAGAATTGTATGCCTGAGGGGTCCAAGCAGTGCTCTTTACGGCATGCAGGCTGTGTGCGGAGGGAATAACAAACCATGTAACTGCTTCTGCCCACATGTGTCTGTAGCAGCAAGCAAAGTGGGACAGCTAAAGTTGACACCTGGCAAAACATTTCTGCATGCAGAAAAAGACTTCAAACTATGGTTTTGCTCCCTGTTAAAATCACTCCAAATGCTAACTATTCATAACGCCTACGTGAAGCTAAACAGCACTGTTCTAAACAATGAGGGCATTTAGAGCACAAAAATTGCCTAATTCAATGGCAGCTGTACAATCCCTAAGAACCATAAAAGAAAGGCTTTGTCCAATATTCCCATAAATTTATTTTCATTGATGAATCTTAATGTTACAGAACAAGCCCTCTATACTTCATAAAGCCTTGACTGTTACCTAACACAGTCCTGGGGCAGGAATATTTTCAAACACAGACTAAGCACACCAAGTCCTGCGTGTTCCAACTTTCACATCCAACAGCTGTAAACTGATGGATTTCAGGTTGGAAATCTCACTGGAATATATATTCTGATCTACCGCGCTCACAGTTTCTGTCAGGTCCAGTAACTTGGCGTCAGGAGCAGAGGGAAAGAGATAAACAGATCAGTGTAAGTAAGAGATGTAAATTAGTTCCTTCTTTTTGCCAGAAAGTGTTGGTGAAATGAAATGACAGAGAGGTCTGTCAGGAATCCAAGACTCTCATCAGAGATGCTGCTTTTTTAGTTTTTGTTTGTTTATCTACCTTTCAACCACTTTGAGTCATGTTTAACTGTCCGCAGAGTTGGGCTATCTCCAAGGCTCCGGTATATGACCGCATCTATAGCAAGGAAGTCGGTCACTGTGGCAGAATACAGCTTTCCCTCTGGGGAGGAAGGAAAGAAGAAACAAGAGAGGAGCAGCATTAGAAATCACATAATTGCTTTCTCTCATCAGTCAAATGAGATGGGGCAAATGAAATCATCACAATCTCCTTAGGAACACAAGGGAAAAAATCCAGCTAGTTAAATGGGGCTGAGCACTGAACAAGCAAGTCACCAGTTTTCAAAATGGTAATTTCAGAAGCATGCTGTGAGAGAAGAAATCTCATGGAGTAATTCTTCTCCAGTCTAAGTAAGTCACACTGAACTACCCTACCTATCCAGTTTCACTGCACATGCCTCTGGTTCAATGCTCATAAATTCTGCCTACGTATGTGAGCAAAATAAGTATGGGGAAGCTGCGACAGAACTGTTAGTTTTAACTGGGAGGGCAAACCAGACAGGTCTTAGGGACTGTCAGCTAATTGACACTTATGCAAATTTCTCCCTTTGAGAGCACTTCTCCGCTGCCAAAGATCACTAGCAAAAAATTAAATAGTGTGCAGGGAGCCCAGGCAAAACAGGGATGCAAAGAGATGAAGGAGAATTGCCTATCTATGTTCGTTTCTAAAATGCGTTTTAGGCATTTCACACATGAATTATGCATTCCTCTCTCCTAAAGAACTGGAGGACAAGTGATAAGAAAGGGTCTACATAAAGGCACCCCAAGGACAACCAAAAGATGCAAAACTATCAGGAGGTAAAAGCATGAGCTTCAACAACATTTTAAAATTATATTTGTTGTCTAATCTGTTTGCGGGTCATGGTAACTGTACAGGGCTGTTTCTATGTGTTACATAGGTCTTGGAACGTGATGTCCGGTGTGAGCGCAGGCATCATGGCAAAAGGACAGCAACTTGTGTCTCTGTTGTGTTTACAGAAAAACCAGAATGGCCTACATCTCCTTTGACAGATTATGTTGGGTGCTGGCCCTAGACACTAAGGACATACCCAGGACAAAGCAGAGAGGCTTCTATTGGTCAAGCTCTCCTCATTGCACTTACAGACAACGTTTAATTTCAGCTCAAGATTTAAAAATCAGACTGTTTTTTATTAGCAGGACTGTACTCTTTGTTCTGAGCCCCACAATTCCCATCATTATCTGGCTATTTAAAAATGAGGCTTTTTCTTAGCAAAACCAGAAAAAAATTACAAAAAAAAGTAGATACTAAAACCAATTTTAAAATAGAATAAAAAGCTGAATTGTTTAGATATGGATGTCTGAACTCATGTTAATACAATCACACATTTATTTTCTTTCTTGCCAAGTTCCTGAAGACCATGTGACCAATTACAATTCGCACATATCAGCTGTAATAGCTACAAGAAGAGCCATATTCATGTAAGTGCACCCAACAGACTCAGATGAGCTGGATTAGTGCCCTAAACTGCTCTGAAACTGCTTTTCACTGCACTCTGAAAAGTTATCATGGGTATCAATATGTATGGCATATCAAACCATGATTTTCTGAAGCTAGCAGATTTACAGGGTATATTCTGCAAGAATTTATTTGAACAGTATACAATTTATTCTGAATCATCATGAAAGAGTAGGATGATTTCTATAAATACTCTTTTTATTTTCACATAATGCGGGGACTTCTTCGGTGACAGAGTGGGAGTCATCTTAACAAACTTCAGCTGCATGCTAGTTAAATGTTTACATTAAGCTGGTCATAAATACTTTCTTGGCCAGTAGAGTGAGAAAGGCCCTTCTGAAAGGTGATTCAGATGGCCCTAAGGATGGGGAATCTGAGACACATGGGAAAAATCTTTCTCTGAAGGTGTCTCTCTCTTTCCATGGTTTATGAATTACCTGCTACAATCAGAGAATTTCTACTTTATGTTCTTTTGACTGTAATTAAGAAATTATATACTACCACCATCACCATTATTTTTGAAACAAAAGGACCCATTTATTTACACTACAGAGAGAAGAGTTAAAAAAAAAAAAAAAAAAAGAAAGCAACCTGCTATAAAAGCTCTCCCTTGTAAGGCAGATAAACCACCTCAAACACAGTAATGCTTAATGCAGCCCTTTGGCCACAGATTCAGTCTTAAATCTTCAGAAGAACAGCTAAAGTATTTCCATGTGAGCACTCAGGCTCTACTTTCCAGCATCACACCTGCTGAAAAGAACTGACATTATCATGGGTGACTTCTCTATTATCTCTACCATCTACTTTACAGCCAAATCTAAGAAAAGATCAGCAGGGTTCACACAAAGAGAAGTTCAATAAAGAAAGAATTTAATCAGGAATTCATGAAGGCAGGTACAAAAAGACCATTTCACAACAGCCCAAATTAAGTCCATTAAAAAGTACTCACTTTTTTTTAACTATCGTATGAGAAATCAGAGCTTACTGTATTCTGCTGCATAGAGCATAAATCATTATTAGCCAACATATTTCTTTTCTTTGCCTACAACAGTGGGGAACACCACATTGAGAAGTTTTCTGCTTTAAAATAAAATCACTGTCCCTTTCTTCTAGATCTAGAAAAGGGGACATCACACCATGTTCCCTAACTTCCTTTTACTATAAAAGTTAACTTAATCTTAGAGTTGTTAAAGACCACATCCTGCCCACTCTTCATTAAAGTTTACACAAGCCTTGACTTTCCTTGACTTTCGCAGAAATCAGATGCAGCCAGAAATGGTGCCTCACACTGGTCTGGCATCATAGTATCATGAATCCAGGAAAAACTGAAATATTGAACCAGGAAACAGAGACTTCAGTCAATGCTTATGGTAGTGAAGTTAATCCCAGAGAAGGGAAGGCTTCTGTGCTAGTCATTTCCTTATGCCCCCTATTTTTAGTCACTATTCACTCCCTTTGCCACCTTTTAGTTTTTGGCATTCTGGACTCAAGACACACAGTGCAGGACAGAAAGCAAACCCTTTATTTCCATCACTTTACCTGCAAACAATGCAACGTTGGCATGCTTTGCATCATAGGGGCACCTGGCCATTCCACTGAATTCATCTCCCAGGAACTCCAGGGTATCCATCTGAAAAATGAAAGGGAGCTCCTCAGATAGAGAAACAAAACTTCTTATCCAGGATGAGGCTTATGACAGTGTTTCTTCTTTTCTATGCAGGGAGGAAGGTTCTTTCTCTAACTGTGCTCCTGACTATGAATTAAAGATCCTGACAAAAAAATCAGGGTGTTAAATAAAATAAGTCTGAAGAAAGTGTGTCCAATAAGTCAGGCCTTCTTTTGGAGCTAATCACTCTTACCCTGACACGTTTTACAAAAGTCTTCAGTCTATATTTTATCTGTACACAAGCTTCCTGTTGAACTGTAGCAGGCTATGTGGTCTGTGGTTCTGGCAAGGATTCAAAATTTATCCTCAACAGTGATCCAACAGAAGCGCTCTTATACACAGAAAAGACTGCAAGCCACAGCAGTCAGAAGAAACAACACTAGGACAATTATCTGTGTGTGCATTTTTCTCCCCAAAGTCCGGAGATCCTTCTGCTCTAGTCTCAACAGTGGTGCTCTCACCCTTGATTTGCATACTCAGAAGGATGCTCTCCAAGTCTTACTGTATCAGTTGAGTCTGTGTCACAGAGAAATCCTCTTACCATCAGGCAAGAATTAATCTGTGCAGAAATTGTAAAATCTGAGGCTTAAGTGTAACTCCTGGGAAATAAATTCACCCTGGGCACAGATAATGATACAAATATACAGATCAACTTTACGCTAAGTTCAAGAGGGTTTAGTGAGCTTCGGGGGAAAGGTACAGCTCTTACCTCTCTAAGATTTTTATACTACCACATTTTGGGAATAAGAATCTTTCTAGCATATTCAAGTAACTTGAGCAGCTCATACTGTATAAATCACATACAGTACAGATTCATGGAGTGTGAAAAAAAATGCACCCAGCACCATCAACTACTCCGATCAACTTTTAGCTCGTATGTTACAGCACCCAAGTCCTCCAGTGGACAATTTGTCATCATTTGTTTTCTGTCATGTAACCTTCCTGTCAAAATCCACTCTGGAGGGAATTAGTTGTGTTTACTCAAGGGCTGAAAAGCCTCTCACATCATAGTGAGAGGAAACCAGTTACAGTCCCGAGCAACTTTCCTTGCACCGAGCCCCACGCCCCAGGCTGATCCACACTTCCAGTGGCAGTGTGGAGGGACAGCCCTGTTTTCTGTTTGGCACCTCTTTAGTGCTCTCTCTGTACGATGCAGAAATACATGGAGAAAGGGCCAGGGGAGGAGAGACCTTCTGCTGACTCCCAGAGGTATCACTATCCAGCCCCTGCAGCTCAGCAATGGGTCTGCAGAGGCCATGCCTCACAGGGAATGAAACACCTGCAGTAAGGGTAAGGAGGGCCATTTGTATCCCTTGGGATGCCAAGGAAATCTGTATTTGTATTAAAAAGCAGCTTTCTAGCAAGGGGACTGGTTGAGATTTGTTAGCTGCATTAATGGCATTGAGAGCTAAAAAATGACAAACTGTGCTGGAAGTCTAAATACAGTACTGAGACTGAGAAGCTTTGTTTTACACTAGGAGTGGGGTGCAAGGAAAGGAAGAAAAGAAGAAATGGCAGCTACCTGTACCACATAGTTGCCATGATGCAGGCTTGTATTTTTATTCAGATTTGATTCTTCTACACAAACTTAAAGAAAAGACTATGCTGAGCTTCTCTCCTGTATCTCCTAGACTATAGCCTTCACAGTGGCTAGACAAGGTAAAGCAGTATTGCAGAAAAAGCAAGGAAGAGCAGCAGTCACAGCGAATACCACTAAGGAAGCTGTTTTCTTGGATGTTAATGTCTTTACTCTGTTTTTTCACAATAACTCTGAACCCAATTAAATGAATGAGAACTGTGCCGTGACTTTATCAGAAGCAGCATTAGCAAAGCTAAATTTTCTTTTTCCTGAAGAAGGATGAGAAATGACCCGTGGGACATAGCAGCGCCTGGAAAAGCAGAGTCTGGATATCAAGGGCCTAAGTGAATTCATTTCAAAGCTACTCCAGAGACATCCACTGTTGGGGGTTATATCAGATTACACTGGTGCAAGTCTGAGAAAATGGGAAATATTTGAATAAATGGGCCCTGTTAAAATGTAGATGACAGGGACATGCTATGTCAAAGGAAGAAACAGAGGTCAAGGAATTAATGTTGAGTATCCATGGACCAGCACATTTTTCTACACTGCTCTAGATAATGTTTTGGCTTTTCAGATTCCCAGCTAGTGAGGAGTACATCACCCTCCTGCTGTACCTTTCCCTTTGGAGATCTGCTGTCAACCACTTTTACAGCACACAATGCCATAGGATCTCTACTGCTTCCATATCTGCTGGGTGCCCAACACTAATCTTCCCAGGTTTTGCTGTGCTGAGCCCTCAAGTGTCTTGAGAACTGGCTTTGGTATTGAGAACAGTACAATACAGACATGTAAAACGTACTACCCCAGAGGTAATCTTCAGCATCGGTCTATGACTTGATATGGGTGTCAGTGACAAGCTGAGGAACTTTCTGAGGAGTCACCACATGCCCAGGCAAGGATCTGAAGGACTCTGCACCCATGGAGCGCAATGCAAAGTGGCAATAAACTCTGATGTGCAGCAGTTACAAAGAAGTAGGCAATCAATCCGAGCAATCCTCAGAAATCCAATCAACATTGAGCTCTGTAGCAAGTCAGGATAAATGCTACAGTTGAATGATGTACTGTTGAATGACAACCTCATGCTCTTGCCAGCATAGTCACAATAAATCCAACAGAAAGACAAAGCATAAATGAAATTCCACAAACAGATCACATACCTTGTAGTTCCTGCAAGAAGGGTTGAATGCATTTGTTCCACAGACAAACAATGTTTCCTCATTTCTTTTTAGGAGAACCTTAATAAAATTATGACATTCATCCTGAAGAAAAAATAATAAAAAGTATTTCAGCTACCGCATTTTGGGTGTCTGGTTTTATTTTTGTGCCATGATATTTCATTGTAAGGTCTAAAATGAAATTGGCTGGTAGCCACTGTGATATTCTGGGCTTTATTTCAACTACGTTTAACTGACAATAAGCAAGACGCAATTGATTTATATTCTAGTAGTTTAAAAATGGTTACAAAGGACTGAAGATATGATATTCATATTATAGCTCAGATTTTGCTATTGTTCACACAGGTGAATTTTGTTTGAATGCTGTTGCTGTCCTCAAGAGTGAAAAATCTGTTCTTCTCAACTATCTTGCTGTAAGACAGTAGCATCACCAATGCAATGTATTGGCATAAAGCATCTGTAACTAGAAGGGAAACAGGTGTAAAGAATCAAATAGTCTGCATCTAATTCTGATACCACTTGTTCTAGTCATAGGTTACAGCAGGGTAAAACTGGTGTGAGAAAAAGTCCTTCTACAACTGGACACATTCATGCTTTCTGATGCTTTACACAAACTTCTCAGTAAATTCCTGCAAGAGGACAGACAGCAGCATTTAGCTTTTGAGGTAATAGTAAGCAAAATCAGTACACTAAGCATTATGTCCAAAATCCCCAGTGCTTTAAGTATTTCAGGATATTGCTGTGGCTCCTGTCGTAATGTTTTATCACATTAAGAGTAAAGTATTTTTGCAAATTAAAGCCTTCAGTAAGTTGATGGAAAAAAACAATTACTGGCAAGAAGTGAATGGCATGATCCATTCCACATCACAGACAGCAGCCTGAGATAATAGTGAAGCAACTAAACTAAAGTGGCAGATGCAGAAGAAAAGAAAATTGCGTACCTTATGTTTTCCCTTCATTCTGCACGTGTCTACATCGGCTTGTCTAGATTTCCATGTCAATTTCTGCAAGGATCAAGAAAGAAATCAATTAGAGCCCAGAGGCTGTTGCATTTGATTTCAGAAGTCCCTTAGGGGAGACTAGCTGGTGAACATATATTTATTGAAAGCTTTCTGCACCCTTTCTCCATGATTAACTCACCACAACAATGAAAGATCAGTGATGTGGAGCATTCACTTAATTTTGTGTTGCCATCTATTCATTAGACTAGAAACCTATGTCTTTTTTTAAAGCCTAAACCAATGCAATTCAGCAATAGGCCAACTTTCAAAAATATGTGCAATTTTCTTAAAAATACTAGATGCTCTCTTCTTTTAATTTGATACTGTTCTGCAAATCAGAATAAACATTTATGGACTATAAAACTTAATTGGATTCTAAATGAAACATGTATTCTGGAAGACGACATTTTAGATTACCAAAGAAATCAAATTCAGGTAATTCTTATCACTTCAAGTCAGCTGACAGGCTCAGAGAGCCCCCCACCTATCAAGACACTGCTGACTTTATCTGCTAATACTCTTTCTCCAAAACATTTACAGCTAAATCCCAGCCTGGAGTTTTTTGCAGTGAGTTTCAGGAGTGGTCAAATGTGATAAGCTGATTAATTTAAATAAAACTTTATTTAAAAACATATGGCCCAGGATAGTAACACCTCAGACACTATAGCCACAACAGTCCTGACAGTGTTTCCCATTGGTAAACTGAGGCACTGTGCCTTCATGAAGGGCCCTGAGCTGAAAGAGTAACCATGTAAGTACCAAGAGTAACCATGGCTTCATTGCATTACAAGCCTGTGCCCTCACTTTTTGATGAGGAATTGGTCATAAGCTCATCTTCAGCATCATTCATAGTTATAAAGAAACACTCCGCTCCTACAGTGGAATTCATCCAACACCCAAATTCGTATGATCTTCTGCTGGACCAAGGCTGTGTTTGGCACATATTACACAATGTTTATGCAATGCAAAGCAGCTGAAGGGAGATTATTTCAAGTATGTTTATGTTAATATACAATATGATAATGCAGACAAAGCTCTTGGTTTGGATGTAACTTTCCATGGAGATAATGTGAATATGTCTACAAAGTGATGTTATAATAAGATTTTATTTAGTGAATAGTTGCATGAGTGAATAAAATTTTTCTGCATGAAAATATGTAAATAGCACTTGCTTTTTATGATGAAAGTTTCAGTATACTTAATTGGGATAGTATAGCTGTTACAGAAAACTGCTGAATATAAATGAATAGATGTTTGACAGATGTTCCATCAGGGACCTCACTCTATTTCAGTATGGATTGCTTATCAGCCCAGCAAGATCACTTATCAGAAATTCACAGAGGACACGATTGCTATTCTAGCCTTCCCCAAATATGATTAGCAATGCCATCTTACTTGCTTATTACAGTTTTTACAGCAGTGCTGGCAAGTTGTTTGAAACAATGTCATCTTCCTATTTATCTGAAGCTTGTTCTAGTGTTCTTGGTTTCTGGATGATGATAAAAGCTACTTACTTTGCTAAAATAAATTTCTTCTGTATATGATGTGTCCATATCAACAGTATAAATATGGTCCCTGTAAACAAAGGCAAATGAAGGCAAAGTCAAATGGAGTAGTCAGTTCATTTTCTATGAAGAGAGCTATCTATCACAAGATAATCCATAATCCATTCAAAAAAAGATCACAGGTCTTACCAGGGAACATTACTGACAGCATTGCCTGCTTCTCCCAGAAAAGCACTTTCATATATAAACTATCTTCCTTCCCATTAAGGAAAAAAAAGAAAAATGCTACAGAACTTCAAAGCAGTACTGTTTCCCAAAAGCCATTATTTGAACAAATGATATTTTGGAAAGGAGGTGAGCCTCACATAATTTCTGCTGTATAGGTCCTACAGCAGATGCCACGATCTAGCATGCAGATGTTTTTGCCTATCCTGAAATCAGGCAGCCTTTGCCAGATTCCTGGGCTAGCAGTCACTGTGCCACATTTAGCTATTCAGGGTTAAAAAAGATTAATGCTTCTTTCTTTCTTTTTTTTTTTTTTTAAATTATGCATCTAACTTCAGCTGTGATGATTTGATTGACAATACGGTAGGCAAAAGGCTGACAGCCACAAAACTATTCCCAGAAATCGTTCTTCTCTTCACACAATGGTGGCCAAACTAAACTGTAAAATACTCCTCTAAGAGAGTTCACATTTCTTGCTTGCATTTACTTTCCTGTTTTCCTGAGACCCCGTCCTGCTCTACAATTAGCTGCCAATCTCTCTTGGAAAGAAGAAAGAGACTCAGCTACTCAGGTAAAGAGATATTTTTAAACATTCTCCTCTGTGTAAACTGAGAACAAGGACATCTCTGTATGGAACCTAAAATTTGAAAAAAACCCACCAACCCACAATGCTGTAGTAACTGCCACATCAAATTGCGACTGACGCTCTCATTTTCCCTTGAAATAACATTGGCTTTTTTCAAAATTCAAGAAGCTGTGCAGCTGGAGCATGATCCACAGCATTGGAAGGGTCTGCTGAAAGTAGGATACAGACTGTTTCCATTTTAGAAATCCCCACTCCCAAGGTTAGCTTAATTTTATTGTGTATTGGGGAAACAGTGCTAGTCTTAAATAAAGCAAACACAAAACTGCTATAAGAGGCATAAGCAACACTTTTCTCATGTGGAGAAAAGAGGCAGCATTGTTGCGGGGAACTGGCTTTTAAAAATCTACTGTCTGCTACAGTGCTTGAGGCTTTTTGCTTTGTAGGATGCCAAACTGAGGAGTTGTGGGTTTTCTTCTCCTCCAGGCTGTGTAAAACCAGAGCTGTCATTTACTTCCAAGATTGGTTTAATGCTTCAGTTTATTATTTGCCTGACTTTACTGGCAGAGCAGTGGTCAGAGTTGGTGATGGACCAAAATTATGTATTAGCGTGGTATCAGCTTCATAGACTACTGCACGGTTCCATTTTTATGTACATCACTCCTTGTTGCTGTCACTCCTACTATATAAAAGTGGGAACAAAATCTCTTGAATTGCAAATTAGGTGCGGCTGGATCTCTAAAAACCTTCTTCCAGCACAGCTCTTGATTTTAATCATCAGTCGTGCTTTCTAGTGGTCACAATTTTTTTCTTTTTAGACAAGACAATTATAAAATACAGTGGTGGTATTCAGAATGAGGCTTGAGTTATTTAGTTCTACTCTCGATAAAAGAGCTTTCAGGGGACTTACTTTCTGGTTCAAGAAACAGTTCAAAGAACACTCAGATGCTAAGTTACAGGATCATCTGAAAGAAGGTTAGTATCTGACAAATTACATATCATTTTCTCATGCCGTACGTGAAACGTAGCTGCTGACAATGTCAGCAGAGAGAGAAAGAGCTGTCAAATTCAGGGGAGGGCTCGCTAACCACGGACAATGCGGGATTGTCCTTGCCCTCCTTTTCCCACTGCTGCCCAATTCCTGCTATCTACTAGCTGTGGTATGTGTACAGCTCGCTGCTAATTAAGTTATTCTAACACAAATTGACTTAATCCTAGAGCTTCCGTTTTTCCCACCTCCAGTCAGCAGAACCGAGCTTTGTTGCCATGGCGTAATCTTCGTGGAGGAAGGGAATTTAAATAATGCCACCGGCTGTGCCTGACCCTTGGCCACTCAGTGCATCGTCTGGAAATGTGTAACCGCAAATGAGGAGGGAGCCGTCCCCGATGCTTGGCGGGCTCAATAAACCGTTTTGTACATACACATGAGGGGTGACAGATAATGTGAGCAAAAGCTGCCACCGCACAAGACAATGGGAGGAGGAGACATGGCAAACTTAGAAAAGGGGGTGTGTGCGTGGGTGGGGGCGAATGTGAGAGAGACAGCAAGGGAGTACCCTTCCCACGAGAAAAAAGAAAACAGAGCTAGTCCTTTGCAGAATGCAAGCCAGATATTCGGACAGCATGGCTTCATGGGCTTCGGCTGAGGTATTCTGATTTACACTGGCTGGATATCTCTGCCTGATAATATGAAATAAAGCCTTTCCGAAGTGACACAAAATTTTATTTGGTAATAGCTAATGCAGGATTCACATATCCCGTATGACAAAACAAGCAACAGACAGACAGAAATTTCGTTCTACGCCAGTCGCTGAGTAATAAACTGTTAGCGGTTCTCAAATGTGAGTTAGTTCTCCCCTGCGCAGGGAAACTGTCTGCAAAGTAAACACTGGATTTTCTAAAACAAGCAAACAAAACAGAAAACCTCAACCCAAACCCAACAACCCCAAAATAAAAACTCTCAATGCTTAATCATTTTGTTTTGATTGCTTTTCAGTATAATTGAGTATAAACATAAATTTAGCATAGCTATATTTCCATGTCTAAAAAAACTGTCATGAAAGCAACATCTGATATGATAGCTAAGGGATTTATATTAGCTACCATTTTCAATGTATCTTGTTACAAAACTGTTTGAGAAACACATTTGATTGTGTACACATTTGCTTTAATCTCTAGATTTACTATCACCTCTAAAGGAGATGAAGCGCTGCTGTTATAAACTTCCATTCACACTAGTTGTCAAAGGATGACTCATTTTCTGAAGTTTATTACTTAAAGATAAAAATGACCTTTGAATTTTAACTTGTATCACATAGGCTTCTCAGCCCAGCAGGGATTTTATTCAGTAACGTGTGGAGGGGGAAAAGAATATGTCAAAGAGTTTTTGAGTTACCACAGGGAAAAAGTGTAAGAAGATTTTTTGGGCTTGTGTCAGTACAAAACAGATCATGCCTTTATTCTTTTTTGTAGGTCACTAGACCTAGGAGTATATAAGCACTCTCATTATAGTAAGCTGATTTATACAAATATATAGCCACGTAATACGTAAGAATGCATATTCACATACCAGTACACATACTATCCCCCAAACATAAGCATACTTTATATAATTTTTGCACACAGTGGTTTCATATCCCAAAATGTTTTGCTGGGTTTTCCTGCTGTAATACCAGTTGCTTGGGCACTGCGACAGTCTAATTGCGTCAATCTCAGTCTGGGAACAAACTATGAATACAGCTGAGCAAAATCCACAAAGCGGATTTACCACCTTGTCACTGCAAATGATTTCCTAATTTAAAGGAAAACAAATAAGGAAAGCAAAGGGTACTCAGCCATGAAAAGGAGGAAATCCTGCCACCACCTTTCAAACCCCTTCAGCCCGCTCCCCCGCCCTGCTCATTATCACACTAAATGCAGCAAAAATGCTAAGCCCCAAGCTCAGGCAAAGCGCAAGGAGGTCTTGCTGTGGGGCTGCCCACTCTCGTGCCCTACAGCCAACGCCACTGCAGCTCCCCGTGGAAGGATGCGGGCTCTTTGCCCGGACTTGATGCAAGGACTTGGCATGAACGAGAACCCAGAGCTCTGCTGCCCTGATCCTGTACAAACTGGCGTATGTGAGAAGCCCAGAGAAGCTGCACTTAGCTGTTAAGGCTGCAGTGCTTGGGTAGGTCAACAGGTAGAAATGTGATCTTCCTGCAGACACAACTGTGTGAAAATGGCATTCAGTGACTCTGCTGGTGTAACGCAACTCATTACTTGGTGCCGTAACGCAGCTCATTACTTGGTGCCGAGTGGAGATCAACAGGCAGTTCTCCACCACAGGACACATCCGACCACCCAGAATATGGGGAGTGGCTGTTTGAGAAGGAAGCCAGGCAGCTTCCGGAGGCTGCCAAGGCCTTTGAGGACAGGGCTGGTGGTGAGAGGCTGCCTGTTCAGCAGATGTTCCCTCTCTCCTCCTGGGCATCCCACCCACCACTTCTCCCATCTGCAGCAACAGCCTGGCTCTCTGTGGCACACACAGAAGGTTGTGTATTTCTCCAGTGGAGGAGAAGGAACAGAAAACCAGTAGGAAACAAGCTGCTACCAGAGGGGCAGCTTGTGGGGAGGTCCCAAACAGGATCTGGGTCCAAGAACTCCTAAGATGGACTACTCACCCTTGCTAATCTGGACACTTGCATTTATCCTGCGTCCATCAGGTAATTCCCACTCTAAGATCATCAATCATCTCCTTCGCTAACAACAGGCAGGGAGAGGAAGTGTTAATGCCTGACCTGTGCCAGGTTGGCAGCTGTATAAATCAGTGTAGCTCCACTGAAGCCGATGGTGCCATGCCAAGCTATGCAAACTGAATGGGTGGTTCTATATGCAATTATTATAAAAAGGCATGTGCTTGTATCTGCACAGTATAGCTCTCCAAAAAAAAAAACAAACAAACCAGACACCAAATTCAGCTAACCTTGTTGAGTACAACAAAAGAACAGCAGCAAATGTTTGCCTCTTTTTTGTCTCAAGACATTAAAAACGTGCCTAAAACAGCAATGTTACAGTTTAATAACTCTTTATCTGAACATGCATTTCTGCACCAGCAGAATCATTCTCTAAAATACGTCATTAATGGTGTGCACAAATGAAATTACAGGATGAGGACAGACTCTCTCATCCATGGGGCTGAACAATTTCTCTGGCAATTTCCCTCTTGCAGAACTCAAAGGAAAGCAGAGGTGTGTAGTCCTGAAAGGACTGTCTCAGCACCTTGCAAAACTGAACCTTAGTTGACTGACTAACAAGGTTTCCAATACGTCTTACTAAAAGGCTGCAAAGCTCTCTCTGAGTGTGACAAAATCCTAAAAATAACATGTCTGGCAGAGAAGAAATCAGAATATCCCTTGTCTTCTCCTTCCTCCTCTGAAAGCAGCAAGGGAGGAGTGGCCAGGCAGGGGATTACTGACCTAGCAGCAACGTAGAGGGTCCTGTTCATTACCATGACCAGCTGGATGTCCAGCCGGTGCCTCTGTGTGGTGTTCCGCCCTGGTTTGTGACCCACAAACACCGGATACTGTCTTGTATCTGCAGGAAGGAAAAAAAAAACAAACAACAAAACCGGGTCAAAAGAGAATCATAAACTGAAACAGTGCTAACATGGGAGCGCTATGGGGCCCAGCCACAGCCAAAACCTGTGGTTTCTGTTCTGCCCTGGCAGCGCAGCCTGGAGCTGGAAGGCATGAGCACAGAGGGCTGGAGAGTTCTTCAAGGTTATGGTCTCTGCAGCTGCAAAGGAGAAAGTCATCACCATTGTAAAAGACAAAAAATGTGAGTTTTTTAGAGTATAAAGCTGTTCGGGAGCTCTTGGCACATAGGTACACAGCACTTTCTCACAGTTTTTCTTTCACTGCTTGCAGAGCTTAAATGCTTGCTCCTGGCTGCCAAAGTGTGTCTAGCAGGACAAAGCTGTTTCACAGTGGCCCATCAATCACCACAATGACTGGACTGGTAGTGGTTAAAGCAAAAGACTTGCCTCTCCTTGGTTCAAACTGCCAGTTCCCTGGGTTTCCTACAGGATTGGACTGCCATCGTAGAACAGCTGTGGGGATTTCGGAGAAACAGTGGGAAACCACCACTTGAACTTTATAAAATGAAAGTCACTGCATATTATTTTGGCAACCAGTCTGATACTCCAGTTCTTCTGGCAACTGGACAACAATACTGAGTAGAAGCCCTGTACTGAGCTTATTCTATTAACAAGTCAGTTTTCTCCCCGGCTCTACCACTCAGCAAGAGCATTTATTCACTCTATTCCCACAATTATTTTGGTGAGACCTCAGCATACACGGGGTGTGCTGCTGCTCCGCAGATGTCTGTACAACCTGTAACAACAATGAACACTTCTGACCAAGGGCCACCCTGTGAGATTTCATATCTATACATGATCATGATATCTACATATACAAACTAGGGAGTTAGTTAAGTAAACAAAACAACAGTTAAAAGACAGGAGGAGGATAAACCTCTGATGAGCATCATCATCAATGCAGAACTGCTGCATGTACATGTAATATAGAGCTGACTAGCAACTAGCGCTGCCTGGGCCTTTTCCCCATCCATATGCTTCTCCTGGAGCTGTTTGAGGGAGTCTGTTTCTCCAGAAACTCAAGCCACTGCTGTAGTGTTTTCAGCTATTGTTCTCTAAAGTATTTCCCCTGTTAAGCTTGGTCAAAATATTGATTCATACTGTGGCTTCAGCAAAGCACTTGAGAGTCCCATGCATCAGAAAACCTGGTGATAAAACTGTACAGAAACAGGAATTTCCCTGCAAATCAGATTCTGAGAACTCTTGGAGAAACAAATTAAGATAGCCTAGGCAGGATTTATGTTCAAAAGCTTAATCCTTCTGACCAAGTCCTACATGTAAACTGCCAAGTTCAGCTGTCAAGCTGCTCTCTGTCCAGTCGTGTTTCCTTTGTAACTCATGGACTTAACATGAGCTGGGGGCGTGTACATTCATGTGCGTTTCAGCATGCCATGCTGCAGGGGAAGAAGTTATCCCATGTTCTATTTCTCCAAAAGGATCAAGACTGGCTATTTCTGCATTAGCAAGGACGATTAGTATCACCTTTCTGGAGAGTGAAAATGTTGGTGCTGAATACCTAGTGTTCACACTAGACATGTTTCAGCAGGGTTTGCTTCAGAGCAGTTCTCCCCTGTTCTTGTATTCCAGATGCTGACTAGCATTTGGAGCACATCAAGTGCACCCCTGGAGTCTGTTTTTCAGCTTGGTCTTACCTAAGACAGACAAGCTTATGGGTGCCAAGGCACAGTAAGCAACGACAATGAAGAGATTCACTTTAAATTCAAATTCGTGACTCAAAGTAGACTTAAACGTAAGCCTGCTCATTGCTGACTTGCTGCTCCTTAGCATACTCTTACAGACCCAGGCGCTAAAGACTTCCATGCAAATATCTGAACCTTCGGGACTTCAGAAGACTTTTCTTTGCAGTAACTGTAATCGAATTGAGGTAAATGTGAAAGAATCAGTTATGCTAAGCCTGACTTGCATGGTGAAACGCACAGAAAGCTCTTCACCTGTTTAGCCAGCAAATCTCAGTACTGACTTGCAGCTGTCTGTGTCACCCTAGATTTTGGAGAGTTTGCCAATTACTGGTAAGAAAGAAAAGCGATTATGTTATAAAAGATTCTTTGTCTTGTTTTTAGCTACATTTCCAGCTTAGCAAAAAATGCCTAATGCTAAAGCAGAATCCATCAGAACTTAAAGAAGTAAGTTCAATTATTTCTATTAGATCAACAAATTCCATTTTTCAGAACTCGGTTACTTTCATGTGCTATGCTTGATACTCTGAGGTGCTTCATTGGTTATCCAGAACTGCGTTTTCACAAGTCAGAAAAGGGACGCTTTGATTATCGGGGCGGGGAGAAGGCTTCCTTCCTTTGCTGCTGGATAGAGCAAGATAATTGTTTTGATTATGCTACTGAAGTGTCTCTGTTTGACAAGGAGAAAGGCTGTGGTTTTGGAAGATCAAGCAGTTTACCACCCAGTAGTCATAAGTCAACATGAAAAAGTCATGTTCCTGTATTAGTATTTGAGAACGTAAATTGGCTGATCTGGGAGACATCAAGAAAATGTATTAATTATTATTAATTTATTAATTGCAACTGTAACAAAAGACTGTTGATTCAAATTAAGCAAATGAAGTCCTCTGGCGTGTTATACTTACAGTTGCCATGCGAAATACTGATTGGCTCAGAATCTTCTGGGAAACCAGCCCCAGCAAAGTGTAGCAGTGTGAAATATAGCAGCAAGGCTTCTGACCTCATAGTAGTTCAGCTGGGAGGCTTCACTTCCTCACTTCACCCTGTGGAAGAGAAAGAAGGGCTTAAGTGCCTTCTGCTGATTCAGTTTTAACCACTGCATACGGAAAGCCCCAGCAGCGCCACATCTTGCTTGAGGATAGACTTAATTATCTGTGAGTTACGAAAAATTTTCTGCCTCAGCTGCTTATATGCAGTAAAGAAGCTTCATCTCCTGCACTGATCGACAGCTGACAAGAGCTTTTCGGGAAATACTTTGTTTTCCTCTTCTTTGGTTTACATAATTAGATGATGACACAATGACACACACCATAAATAAAAAAAACCTACACTACATTACTCTGGTTAAAAAGAGATTAAGGGTTATACTACAAGACTGATTCATACCCTACAGAGTTGTGAATCAAGTGAAGAAACACTGAGAGAGCTTGATGGAGCATGCAGAACATGTCATTGGGCTTTACCATAAAAATATGTACCCATAAATTTAGGTGCCATAAAACCAATACTCCAACTTGCAATAAAATAAGGGAGAACAGAACTGTCTAAACTGAGCGTTTTTCCCGTGTTCCACTGATGCATTCACTCAATCACATTTCATGTACAAAAAATACCCTGAATCTTGAAGATAAAAGGAACCACAGGGGTCTTTGGATACAGTGAAAGAAAACAACATATAATACAGTAAATAGCTCATAATTCCCTGGCAAATTTCACACAGACGTTGATCTGCGGGGGAAATCAGTGTAAAAGTGGGGTTTTCTTTTCATCCTTTCCAGAGTTTCAAACCTTTGATGCCACCTGCCAAAGATTCCTTTTGAACAAGGCTATTTTACAGTAGTCTGTCAGTCATTCAAGATTTATGGGCAAAAAGTCAAACTTCATAACCTACATAGTCTTTGAAACTTAATTTGGCAAACAAAGTGCTAACTTGCTCTCCTGCAACACCATTTAATATTAGATACCTACGTCTCCTTTCTCGATGCCAAAAAAAGCATTAACAAGTCTTGAGTGTTGCATTTTCATTTGTAATTTCACAGACACAGCTAATTCCTCATCTTTTACCCAACTGAAAAATGTCACAATAATTAATTTGCCTTATCAGAGATTTACCTTCAAATAAAATTTCAGCTCCCATAACTCGATTGGAATAGGGACTCTGTTACAGGGTGATATTGTCCACAAGGACTAACGATTTATTATACTCTGTGTTTGCCTATTATTATTCAAACACGCAAATCAGAAACTTGGCTGATTCTCTGTTTCTATTAACAAAATAACTGAGAGACTAGAAAAAATAAAATTTAATGTAAGGCAATGACTGACACCTTAACTGAACAAAGTGAGAGACGGATGGCAAAGGATAAAAATAGCAAGAATAAATGCAACACAATGCAGACACTGTCTGTCTATTATACCTTATGTGAGAATTTATACTAGAAAATAGTACATACAAGCCCCAAGAGAAGCATTTCCATCTAGCACTGGTTAGGCCGATAGCTGTGTATGATTACTGACACAGCTATGTCTGCCTGCAGACACTTTCTTTACCCGTTTCCTCCATTTGCCTCTTTAATCACCTCTTACATTTTCTCTTGACTGTTAGCTCTCTGGGGCAGGAACTGTTTCTTTCTATTTGTTTCCATGCCCAGCAAAACATCACTTGGGGCCCTTAGGAATGCTCAAAGTAGAAATAAGCAGCAGAACTAAATATAATACTTGGAAACACAGTTTCCCTCAAAAGGTTTGAATTAAAACTAAGATATACACATTAAAGGGGTTAATTCCTTTCTCTCTACATAATTTTTTGAAATGTAATTTTGCCGCATTAAAAATTTTGCCCCTGTAAGTACAATGCAAAGCGACAAAACAAAGTGCCTTATCTTAATACACAAACAGAATGAAATTCTTTCCTTCTTGAAATTGTTACAGTCCAATGCAGAAGTCTTTTCTGAGACGCACATGAGGAGCAACAGTTTAACGGGAAGAAACTTATCAAGCAATCCTATTCTTCCACTTAAACCTTATTCATCCACAGTATCAGTCTGCAGGCTGACAATCCAAACCACTTGGCTCACAGTGAGACTCTGGAGCATAAGAATAGCTGCTTTCTGTTTCTCCCTATCAGCACATCATCCACTATCTCACAATGTGTGTACTCTATGAGGAAAGCATTACGGTACTGCAGACATATCACTGCCACTCCATTTCAGAGCCTGAAAAACTTTTCCCATGGGCGATTCTGCACCATCATTCCCTGCTTCTCATTCAGATATGTGTACTGCTCCGCATAAATATATACAGGAAGCAGCTCCCAGGAAAATGAACAATGCCCAGGACACTTATTTTGTTATTTTATGTACATGGTATTGGGCCAGATATTTTTTCTTTACCTGAAAAGAATTAACTGACAAATGAACTCACATATTGCCTTTTAACAAATACTAGATTAGTAGGTTTTTAAGCATATTAAATTCTCTGTCATTCTTAGGGGTAGCTTCTGGGGAAGAAAAGGGGGAGAAGAGAGGAAAAAAGCATAATTCTCTGTTGCTCCAGTGCTAACATAGTTGTTCAAATTCACATAAAGTAAATGCAAAATGTCTACTTTGATCTGACAACGATTCAAGTGGACTACGCATCTGTAACAATGCCTGTGCCAATAAAGTAACATCGAGTAGGTCTCAAGTCACATCTAAAGGCAGCTTTTTACTAGGAGGCAATTATTCAAACATAATGTTACTTTTGCTGTTCTTACAATGGTGGAAAGGGCCATACTGTTTCAGTGGAATTTAAGAAAACTGCTGATTCGAGAAGGTCACGCTAATTTTTAGCACAAATTTCCTTTTCAGCAAATACTCGGCTCTGGTTGGGCTCCTGGGAGAGATGCAAACGTTCTCACTTGCAACTGTGCTGAAACTACTTTCCAATCAAAAGTGCTTGTGAATGCAGTGTCTGATGAAGCATGAGTAGCTAGACAGTGATGCCAAGCGAGTACAGGCACTGTCTCCAAATAAAAGTTTTGCAAACATCAATGGAGAGATCTTCAGTCAATGTTGCCCACTGCAGTTCAATCTGGGCTCTGTTGAGATTGGTTGAGAGAGAACTGGCTCTGAGAACTCTAGTTCTCCCTGTTCAAAACATGATTACTGCTCCTGTAGAAGGAAGCTAGTGGTGACAAGACGAGTGAGTTTTGGTGGTGTTCTTTTATTAGCAGACATGCTAATAAAATACAGCCCTGCAAATGTTTAAGAGCATGTTTCATAATCTATGTCTAATGCAATGACTTGTAGCCATTGAGTTGGTGGAGTAGATCAGATTTCTTCCAAGCTTCAGAAAACCCACAACTAATCTGCTTCTTGCATGCCTAAGACCAACGCAAATGCATGCAAGATACTTCGGTGCTCTGATTCTTCTTTCTAAAGTTGATGGTTTCAAAAATGTATGTAAGATGACTTGTTCTGGTTACTTCTGTGTTCCCTCCTGTTTGTCATCTTATGATTAAGTATAAATAAACCATATGATCTCTTAACGTATATAGAAATCAAAGTTTTGTCTTCCCAGATGGAATAAGTTTTTTTGTTTGTACACTGCAGTTCAAAGGTGAACCACCTCTAAGTAGGACATTTGGATACTAGTGCCATATAGTTGCTATTACTATTATATTTACTCACTCAAAGGCCATGTATATATATACATATTCATATACACATACGTATACACATACACCTTCCCCCCCCCCCCATATATGCTTGAAATAGGGGTGTTTAATTTTGTAAAAATCATGCTGCTGGCATGAAGGAGTTTCTGAAGCTAGGAAAGTAACAATCATTCCAAATCAAGGAGAAAAGTCTGATTTTTCATGTCAAGTGCCCTCCACTATGGTGATCCATGGCTATCTGAGCCAACAAGAAGCCACCAGGATGAACTCTGCTTTTTGCTGTCTAATATTTTTAGCATTTAGTGAACAGTCTGGGTGGAAATGCATACAGAATAGCTGCTTGGCTAAGGAAATGATTACATGGCTGCTGCCACAATATCCTAACCAGTGTAACCAGGTTATCATATCTACAGCTTGTAAGTTCCAAATCACATGAAAAATCCTAAATGGAAGAGCTAACATCCTGGTAAACTCCATAAAACCGTAAGGCCAGATTTGATCTTGAGAACAAATTCCACAGCAACAGCAATGACTGCGTAGACACGTCTACAAATAACTATCAAAAGCGACGCTCTTCCATGTTAGAAAACCTCCCATCTTGTTGCTTTGGCCTCACTGTAGTACGTTCAGCTAACCCCAGTGTAACTCCAAGTAAAATCAAAGTATGTAACCATGTCAGAATTTTCCCATGGCACAGTAAGCCTGCTCAGTAACAGACAGATCTTGTTAAATTCATTTATTACAAACCTTCTTTATACCATGATGGGTTGTGCTCATACACGACAGCTGCATTTTGATCCACAAATTATTAAGCTTAATGTGAGAATTACCAGACAAAATTCAATGATCTGCGTTATGCATGAAGCAAGATCAGAAAACCTAATGGCCATAAAAAACCATGACTGTCTTAAATAAATTCTTTTGTTTCTACAAACATGTAGAAATAACTTACTCTTCAAAATGACAGTAAGTCTAGTAAGAAGGAGCAGCATTTAACCAAACAGTGAGGAAACTGAAAACTGAAGCCGGATGAAATTGAACTACTGCATAAGGAAAAATGCATGACCAGAAAAAGTAGCAGCCTTGGTGATCTGACCCTGGACATACTCAGCAAATAGCCCTTCTCATCACAATCATCATTTCTTACCCTGGGATGAAAAAAAAGGACCACAAAAAAGCAGGGAAGAAACTGATTTGAGTTGCATAACAGAGTTAACAAAAAGATTTGAGATTCTCCTGCAGTAACAGCTTTAATGCATGCAAGTGAATCAGAAACCCAAGTCCTACTACAGCGTCTCATCGAAAGAGACTTAGAGAGCAAGATCTGTCTACTCATAGATAAAAAATTACATATTGATCTATACAGCACGTGCTTTGCCACGCTGAAGGCAGAGTGCAGAAACCAGTCGGCCGACCTGACTGCTATTCCCTGCTATGGTACAGATTTGCCATGCGATGCTGGCAAGCATCCTTCATCTCTTTTGGCTAAGCCTTTGGAAATCTCTGAGTGGAAGACACCGTTACTGCTATTTACCCCTTTAAATTCACAGTTCCTAGAAAGTGAAAGACAAGAGTTCTGCGCAAGTCACAGGAGGGAATTAGGAATAATGCAACAACAACAACAAACAGAGAGGAATACAACCTGCAGACTGCAGCTTCCAGAAAACGAGGAAAGTTAGGCTGGCACAGTGGAGCTGTTCAGGAGAGCATCCTTTGTCTACACTGCTTGGGTGGTGGGCTAGCTGCTGCTCAGCCACCTCACGTGGCCGTACCTGGCAGCAGAAGGGATCATGCAAAATGCCCAGGCTGACCGCTGCCGAGGGGATCAGACAGATGTGAGTGAATAGAAGCTCAGTGGGTGCTCGGGGAGCTCAAAAGAGAGGAGACACAAGTGGCTATCAGCAAGACACAGCATGGTGTGCCAGACATTACAACTGAATTGGCATGTGGCAGGACAGCGCCCAGGATGGCCAGCTCTTTTGCTCATGTTGTCCTTTCTCTAATGATTGCTGCTCAGTCACCTAAATGGTGGTGCAGGTGGCCACAGAGACTTAATGCCAGCTCTGTGCCCATCATCACTACCAACCTCCAACATCTTTTTGTGACCGATGGTGCAGCCATCATTCATCTTTCCTCTCCTGTCCTCTCCTGTTGTCTCTACAGCTGGCCATTCATTTCACATGGCCAAAAAAGCACTCTAGCACTGCAGGTAGCTGGCCCTTATGCCAGAGAGCCTGGTGCATGAATGCATTGGGGTAATCACCTGTACTCCCATCAAATCATGTGGTAACAAGGGGCTGCTCCTGAATGCTGGTGTGGGGAGGGAGGCAGTGCCCAAGGGAAGTCCCCACCTCTCCGGCATCCCCGTTGACCCTAAATTACATGTATGAAACACGCTCCTCTCATTCTTTTTGTGTGTATCAAAAAGTTCTTGCTGACCATAAGAGGAATGCACGGGTGCCCTCTGCTATACACGCTTTACTACCATTTTAATTGGATTCAGTACTGCTTACTCATTGCCCAGCTGCTGTGGGCTGCACGCCAGACGTGACGATTAGGCCCAAGGGAAAGACACCAGTGAGAGTGATTTTGCCTCGTATAGTAAGCAACAGCATCTACCTTCATTAGAAAGAATAATACAAACTTCATTACTAGTTTGATGAAACACAGATACATGGACCATGCGGATCTTCCCACTAAGACTTGCAAAAATGCATGTCTAAAATAAAATTTCAGCCAAACTACAAAGTACCTTCCAACCAAGCTTCAGGGGTACTTGCTTATTTTGCTCAGGTTTGTGCAACTGTGAGTCCTTACCAGCTTTCCTCTCTCCTCATTTGCAACTTTACAAGGCCGTACATCACGCACAATAATGTCAGCTATGATATGTAACATCACTACCTCCTGCTTCAGTAAGCGATAAGCTGAAAAGATCTGGACAACCCCCAGGTAGCACTGAAGAGCCTCGGCCTACTGAACGGTAGTAGCAGGTGTCAAGTCAGTAGGCAAAACTCAGCATGCTTAATGCTGGCAACCTTTCTGGTCAAGATCAACGTCACTGCTCGATCCAGTGCAGTGCAAAAAGAAAATGTAAAGAACAAATGGAGGCCTAAATAGGAGAAACCTTCTGCTGACCCGAGTGAGACGTCCCTGATGACTGCAGCGTTAATAGGATGCTGCTGTTCAGAGAGGGAACAGTCAGATGGAAGATGAACATCTCCCAGATGGAATTAGAAGCATCTCAGGCCTATCGATTTTGGTTGTAACCTTTACTGTAAACAGTCCACAGGGGCCTCATCAGCCACCTGTTCAGTGATATTTGCATTGAAATATAGAGCCGACGTAAATGAGAAAATGGCCACAGTTCCTTGCTAAAGCATCTGCTCCGTTCCAGCCCTCTGCCTATGCATCACCAGCAGCAGCAAATGTACAGGTTTTAGAGGAAGGGGTAACACTAGCTCTCTCACGCGGCACCAGAAACAATGAACGCTCCATTTGTCACGATGTTGATGGTGGCGGTAGTGATATTATATCATGCAATATTTCACTTTCTAATAATTGCTCAGTTTTATACTGAAATCGGGCTTGCCAAAACTGGGAGGAAAGCCATCTGTGCCTGGAGGATGACTGCCAGAAACATTTGCAATTTTATTTTGGGGTTATAAACCTGCAGAACAGAACAAAGGCAATGCCTAAATAACCCCTTTCACTCACCGCCCCCAACCACACAGAGCAACAGACCTAACTCTGGAACAGCTTGGTTGGTCATTACAAAGATGTCTTTATTATTTTTAAAAGCCTCACTCATTTAAGAAGTAAAAATAGCCCTATTGATTATTTGCGGGACTTCAGCAAATCTCTGTCAAGATTTTGAATTGATTTAAGAGCTAAATGCAGCAATCACTGCCTTTTGACAGGAGACAACGCCATTTCTAATATATACTTTGCTGTTTCATCTCAGCATGCTTAATAGAAAACAGATACACTACCAGCAACACCATTACTTTCCCCAATCCTCATTTTGCCTGGGAAATATCAATGCCAGTCAACTGACCTTCCATTCTCTCATTTGATGGATGGAATAAAAATTAGGTAGCTGCAGGTGACCCAAAGCTGTAACGGGAAAGAAACGGTCTCCCTTTGTTTTTCTCTCCTTTTTGATAACAAAGGGGAAACATGGTGCCTGATTCTTTTTCACAACAATATTGGCAATTGTCACTGATTCAAAGTTTGACACAGCCCTGCAGACACTGCCTCAGCTGCCACATGCTTGCTGTAAACATAACATTAGGATCAGGCAGTAATCCTAAAACAATCCCTACAGCTCAGCCAACTCTTCAGGTCAGATTCCCTCAGATACTCAGCATTTGCTTCCTTTCACTGCTGGTACATACTTAAATGGATTGCAGCCCTTCTTCACCCTCTAACCAGGAAGAAAAACTTAATTTCCAGTCCTCTTATGTCTGTGTTACAGATCAGATCGATGTACAAGGGCATAGGTTAACTTTTAAGAAAAAGCTAGGATCCCATAGAACACACCACTGTGTTTAAAGCTCAATGTAATCACAAACAATTCTCCTTTGCTTTTTGATAATGCAGGAAACGTTCATGCATGTAATGCATGAACCCTCGCTGTATTCTTCAGGAAACTTGTCTCATTCATTTGAAATGAAAATGCCCATTTTTAAGGTGATAAAGCAGTAGAGAAATGCAAATCCTCACATTTAAGTCAGCTGTTAAATAATCAGAGCACGCTGCTTAGCTTTCATTCAATTTGGTCAGTTCTGGCCCTAAATCCATTTATGTAAAAATTGACTCATTAACCTGGCTTCATTTACCTTGAGTGAAACAGCAAGTTTTGTCAGAATATTTTTTCAAAAGGCACCAATCAACTTTGGCATAAAATGGTTTGATAAAACATCGAACCTACACCCCTACCCTCAAAATGTGAATGAAATCTACTGTAACACTGCAAAGACTAAGAACAGACATTACCATTTACGTATTAATAACTCTAGCTGTGGACACCATATACCCCAAAGTGTTTTACTCTGACAGCCACCTCTGGAGAGCCCACCACTTGTTCCACACTGCAACAGCCTAGTCACAGCAGCAGGAAAACTCAAGACCAAATCTCAGCATGGTATTCTGGGGAAGGCTGCTCAGCACAAGGACGTGCAGACACGTGGTGGTCAGGCAAGCTGACTCCTACAGAAGGGAGAAAGGGTAAAGCTTGTCCCTCTGGAAATCAGGCAATCTCATCAGGGTAAGTTATGTTTGTCCCTGACAGACAAAAAAATGCAGATAAGCAAAGAGTTCTCAAGACATATTTATAATTTGAGCCCCTAACTTGTTTCTGAAATCAGTTTTCTCAGGTTTCTACACACCTTGCAGAAGAACATGAAATATATTACTGCAAAAATGAAAAATGTCCACAAAACAAATGTAATCCCTGAGGCAAACTTTTAAAACACCTATGGATAGGCATGAGCAGGTAGGAGAAAAAAACAGAAGACTCCGAGTGCTAAGAAAACAATCAAATAAACTGGGAACATTGTCTCTCAGCACTACCTCTGACATCTCTCTCCCTCAGACAGACATCCATCCATCCATCCATCCATCCATCCATCCATCCATCCATCCATCCACATGTGCCCATACGCTCATAGACATTCACCCAAATTTAAAAGGCTCAGATATCACAGGAAAGGTTTTTTATTAAAACTTTAGAGAAATTTCATAGACCTCTATCTGTCATGATTACTCTTTGTTGCCCAATGTTTTTTGCCGATATTTTTGGAAACCTTAACAGAGTAGAATAAATCTGACTCTGAGACAGAAAATCTATGTAGTTTGCTTTTCCTCTGAGATGAGCATGATGCTTGCAATAATCCAGTTCCTGCAGTTTGCTAGTAATTGCTAGCTGCAAGTGGCAGACACTGAGCTTTGCTCTGCCTAGATTCATGCCCAACGAATTCCCAAATTTTACATCATATATAATCCAAACAGCTTTATGGACAAGTTAATACAAGAAAGTACCCTATCCTCAAGAATGCCTTTTGAGTAAAGGGATCACCTCAATATGCCAACGTGACACATTTTTCACTCTTCATTCCACCACTTCAGGATTATGAAGAAAACAAAAGGCAAAGCAAGAAGCAAGGAAGGCAAAGGAAGAACAGATACATAAGAAACATCCTACTTCCAGGATACTGGTGAGACAAATGATATTGTCTGTAAACCTGGACATAAGGTTAATTACTGTGATTCAATTTCTTTTAAGGGAAAATGCTATATGCACATATCATCAATTAACCTCTGAATATAAAAACCACAATCCCTGTAATTAATAGAACAGTGCAACATCACTCTAATTACTGGGGGTCTGTTATTGGGAGGAAACATGAACTATCTGATGTGATTTCAAGGGCAAACTTAAAATTGAGCTGGTGTAGGTCAGAAAAATTAAAAAAAAGAAAAAAAATACAGTTAGAGATGAGCCCCTGCACCACACAAATACACTACTCTCTTTTCCTGACACACATTCACCCACATACTGAAGAATACAAGCATCCTTACACATTTGTTCACACCTGCTTCTTAGAACAGCATGAGGGAATTAGAGCAGCATAGAGAAGGAAGTCAAAGCAGCATTGACAAATGCCTGTAGTACAAGTTACAAAAGCAATAGCTCTGTTATTATGTGCTTTACTTCTTTGGAAAAGCAGTGGAGAAAAAGGTTCAGTGTAGCAAGAGAGAACAAGCCCACTGAGTATGACTGCCTGAATGGGGCATGATGGATGAGCTTCCTTGCGGATAGGAAAAGCCTCTAATCTGTTCTCCGGCTCATTGGTAGAGCAAGGCAAAGTCGTTCTCTTCTTCTGCGTGAAATATCCTCTGCCTTTTCGATACCACGTGCAGGGTTTTTGCAAAGGACAATCCAGACTGTCACCCAGATGAGACAGCAGCCTGTTTCCAGGTCTTGCACTAGGGCAGGCTCAGCTATGCAGTCCAAAACCCTGCAGCAAGACAAAGACTTTTCTATATTGTGCTTCCTACGGCTATTTTAGGAATGATTGGCTGCATTCAGGTTCCAACTGCAAATAATGAGATACACGGGAAGAGAAGTCATTTTCACGGCACCAGCACACAGCTAATGACTGATGCTGAAAACATCATTACTAATATTCCAGCTAATTTTGTGGAGTTGAAAAAAACCCACACTGTGTGCAACAGACAGAAAGCAGGCATCATCCCAGTGATGAAATAATATCCACCGGCACCAGGACAGGAACACTCTCTCTGGGGTTCACTGAAGAAAGTTTGGCTCTAACCAAAATATTAAGGCTTTCTCAGACAACCAAGACCTATTCCCAAACCTCCTCCTCTTCTCCCCCACCCACTGCAACTTAATTCCATAAAGGTGGGGGATGCAGGAAATGCAGTGGTTCATTAGCTGAGCGCATCTATGTGAATTCAGCAAGATTGCTTGAGGAGTAGGCACACAGAGTTATGGGTTTTTAACAAGTCTGCCAGGTGTTCTTGAACCCAAATGAGTCCTTCCTAGCTTGTCTGACAGAACAGAAATTCCTGTGCAGGAACAGGGAAGAAGACAGCATAGCTGGCAAACTGCTGCTGTTATTTCTTACTCTGCAGTTCTGCTGTTTATGTGATTTATATCAAATGCTGCAGAGAGAGTTTCCTCTAACTTTGGTTTGGCCTCAATAATGTGGACATTCAGCTGATCAGCTGCCAGGAGCTGATCTACAGCCAAGACGCAAATTCCTGCCAGCAGATAGAAGAGGAAAAAAGCACAAAAGACATTAGACCAGAAAATCAAATTACTTTTTAATGAGACTCAAGGCAGTATGCACAGACCGTGCTGAACTCACTAGAAAAGCTTGAAGAGATCCAGGTTGGCATCAAGGTGTGACATTCTCAACTGGACTCCAAACCGGCAACCCCATGTCAAGCCCTGCCTACATGTATGAATGATGTCTCACAGATTATGCTTCCTTGTACCACAGAGCAGTGACTCTCCAGCTTGCAGCACAGTCACACAGTTAGCAGTTACAACTAAAGGGCATCAGCTTGTTTTTATTTATGTCAGTAGAAATGCTGACAGTGATGCCTGCTACATTGTGGAGTACTGATTCCCACTGGACTTCAGAAAGACCTGTAGCTGCTCTACAGCTCATACCATCTGCATCAGTTCATAGGTGATGTTGTTTTACCTATTTATAAGCCTTCCAGTTATAAAGAACTGTATATATTTAATACTTTCATCCTCATAAAAGTACACATCCTTACATAAAGACTCAGTTAAATTCTGCTAACTTTATATGGCTTTTGGGCAAAATCTCACATCTAATATGAGGAAATGGAAATACCGCATCCAAATTTCCTGTGAAATTTGAGGTTATACTTAATCTTTTAAAAGAAGGAATTCTTTTTTTGGTTTGAATTCTCGCTTTCTTAGAGTAAGCTAATTGTTCATATTCCATGCTGTATTTCTTCTTGTTGAAATTTGCCTGTGAGCAATTCAAAACAGAATCTCATGGGCATTATTCTTCTGTGGTAAACATCACTACCTCAGCTTTAAGTAAGAGACTATTCTTTGCACATGCATGCCCCTATATTCAACCTGTTCTTGTGAAAATGTCAATTTTGCAGTGTCTATGATACATAGATTGATAATTTCTGGTATCCTAAATAACAGGACCAATACCACCTACAAAATGGTCTGTGATGGCTCAGTGAAAAAGCTTTCTGGAAGAAGATCTCTCTCAATGACTTGCAGGAACAAAGAGATCCGAGGGACCTCCCTTCAGGCATTTCCCCTTTTCTGATGGAAAAATGTAACTTTGAAAGAAAGCACTTAACCTACAATACCTTCTCTGGAAGCTCTGAGGGACCCTGTTACCTAACATTTGCTTTACCTCAGCAACAGCTTTTCCTAGACACCATCCACAGAGGTACCTCAGTGAGACCAACAGCCCAGAGCTTCTCCATGCTCTCACAAACCTTCCAGAAAGGAGAAAGACCTTTATTTAGTTCACTTACCATATGCTTACTGCATATGGAGTCAGAAACATGTCCAGCCACAGAACAAATGGCACTCTCGGAACATGCTGAAGAACAATTTTATTTAAAAAAATAAATAAATAAAAATTATATTATGTTCTCACATATTAAAAAACTGTGGAAAAAAGGTGGAAATTAATTGATAATTTATGATTAACATTTAATATTGGTGCCTACCACAACTCCCCTCCTTAATTTGGAGCTAGAAACCATTTTTTTTCCCCTCAGCAAATCACTGTACTTTTTTTCCCTGCTGTCCTACAAGTATTACTTACTGCCTTGGACAGGAAGAAACAACCTGCACAGGGTCTCCATGGAGGAGCATGCAGCCAGGAGGGGCAACACGAACCTATGACTACCAAGAAGAACTTGCAAACTGGTGATGCTCTACAATGAAGTGCTTTTATAAAGAATGGAACTGGTTTGTGAGAAATGCTTGTATGCTTCCTTTCTGAATCCTAAGGAGCTCCCCACAACCCCTTCCCCTTCCGGCACTTACATACAGGGAGTCTCTCTCGTAAAAGGACTTGGCTTTCCTCACGCAAGAACAGATTTGGCTTTCCTTGCACCAGAACAGATTACTCCCCTTACTCACACACACCCTTACATTCCCCAAAAACTGAGAACGTTATTTCTGCTGCAAGCTCGTGGGGACAGATGGTATCCTCCCTCCTTTTTTGGACAGCTTTAAGAAGATCACTAGTGCTTCACATAAATAGAAAAACCAGCTCTTGATGATCAAAGGATGACTAAACTTGGCATATACCTCTGAATGTACATTTTAATAAAGCTGACTTGTGATATCATTTCTCTTAGCTGAATGCTGGTAAGCTCTGAAGACAGGTGTTATACAGAGAAATGGGGATAGAGAGATGTGGTAGCTTTCTCCCAGGGTTTGGACAATGAACAGGATGGAGAGGAAGGTGCTTCCTCCTGGAGCTCACCAGGCATGTTCCTTCTTTTTTTGTCATGGAGAGAGATCAACTACTGTGCTCTTTCTCAGTCGGTAGAGCTAGGCACTCTCTCTTCCCTTGACCCACCAAACAAAATAACCATTTCCCTCTGCCAGGAACGAAGTGGGTTGCCCTTGCTGTGCAATCCCCAGGGGCAGGACAGTCATCCACAAGAATTTTGCCTGACTGGAAATGCAAATGAGGATAGAAATCTTTTCATAACAGCTTCCAATTCAGTCTCGTCTCTTGCTGCATACACTTAGCAATGCACAAGACCAAACGCATTAGGAAAAAAGTGCTAAGCCACGCATCCTCCATAGGGTCCTCCTGCCTAGGTTTCCCTCAGGTAGTATTAATTGTACTGCATGAACCAACACACGCAAACACTATAAAAAACTTGCATTTCCAATGTGCTGCTTTCAAGGTATTTCTAATGTAAACGCAGACAAAAGGTATGCTCTCTTTTACGACAGGCCTGAAATAAAGCAGCTCTAATTAGCAAAACCAGATACAACTTCAGAGGTAACACAGTTTTGAATGCAAGGATAAGAAACCTCCCCTTTGAACTTACTCAGCAGCAAGCAGTCTTCCACCTTGCCATCTTCTTTTACCCTTTTCTGACTCTGCAAAGCTATAGAATAGATGAATTGATGATTTCCTACAATAGCAATCTGATTACTGATTACTGCTTTGTCACAAAGCCACTGCACATCATCTACAGTCAACCAACTTCCTGCATCAGCTGAACAAAATAGTGCACCAAGCAGTCCTGTCCACACTATCACTTCTGTTGCTGTCTGGACTCGACTACCAACTAGAAGACTGTAACCTAGTTTCTGTCTGTTGCTAGTGTAATTATAAAGTTTGGACTACAATCCCTACAGCAAAATACTGCTGCAGATTAAAGTAGCACTACCAACAGAAAAAAAAAGTATCTTCACCGGCAGAAGATGCTACTGCACTGGAGCTCCTTTTGGCTATTTTTTCCCAAACTTGTATTTTACCCCAAGAATGCTAGGTGGTGTGCAATTTTTAAGAAAAAAAGGCCTTGTTTTTAAAAGTTTACAATCCACGTAGACAACACATACATTTGAGGATAAAGGTGGGTGTTTTTTTCAGTTTTTACAGGTACAAGAAAAACTATTCCCACCTGCAGTTCTCGATTCAAACACGCAAGTCTTGTCCCTGTTCTTTCCCAAAACAAACATTTTACCTACCTAACTGTAAAAATATTGACAGCATTTCTATGGTGTAACAGCCTCCATAATAGCTGACTTCCAACATCCCAAACTGCTCAGATCAGTGTTTTTGGGCTCAAACAAATGCTTAAAAATTGAACCACTCACACATGCATACACATGGGATGCATTCCTCAAGATAGATGAGTTATTGCTTGCAGTTTCTGTTTCGGCAGGGACACGGCTCTGGAGCACAGTTTTGCAGCTCAAGGAGCACAAACATGATGAATCATCTCACTGGAAATATTCAACTCGTAATCATGCATTTGTTTAGTTTTTCCATCATTAACAACTGGTCAGTCAGAGCTACATTTTTTCTAGCTATACCTACAAAAGTTACCCAAATAACAAAAGAGTTGATATCAAATCTTTTTCCTAAACAGCAGACTTTAGAAACACTGATATTTGAAAAACCCTGGTCAGGGTCTGGGAACAGATTGCAGAATTAACCAATTCTTGGTTCAATAACAAGAGAAAAGATACCCCACATTTTTTTAGTTGTCTTATGAAAGTTTTCCTTCATTCTGTCTAATCAATCAAGTTAAATTACATTTAATTATTAGACTCCAACAGCTGGGCTTTACCAGAATAATCTAATCATCATAACAAATTCACACTTAAAAGCAAACCTCAGCCACAATGTCTTGGACGAATTGAAGGTTTAACATGCAAACGGTTACCAGATGATACAACTAAAAGAATATGGTTTCACTCAACAGTCATTAAGTTTCAATTCTAGCAGTAATGAAAAGGAACATATTAAATATTACCTTTCAGAAAGAAAGAAAGAGAGAAAGACAGACAAAAATTCAGTACTGAAGGAGGACAGTGTTATGAGCACCAGGGACAAAACAGAAGAACACGAACAGCCATCTCAGCACATTACAGCTTTCTGTTAAAGCCACAGCCAGATCTGGTACGATATAAACAGCAGCAGCAATTCCTTTGGGACTGCAATGTTGTGTGAAGCTACACACAAAACACTTCACTGATGTCTCTTGGGGACCAGAGGAGGCTGAAGGTCAATTTTAGCTAACTGTTCTAATCCTCCCATTGCCTCCTCGCAAACCAACACTTACCTTCCTTTTCAACCACAGCAGCAGCTAAAAGCCTAACTACGCATTACTTTGAACATCTTGCAGTTAATAAAGCTCTGTAAGTTTGATTTCTAACTAGAGGTTACTAAAAATAAACTTTATAAAGCTTACTAGTCTGTATCTTTGGTATCCAAAAGCAATGAAGGCTCCTGAGAGACTAGCAGGCATCTCTGAAAAAAGGAATAAACCTCACCACATCTCAGTCTTGCATGAGTACCATGTACTCCTCCCCCTCCCCTTATTTTGCTGACAGCAAGATGGACAATACATGAAAATTTGATTCTTGGTAAGCCGAGTCATGCAAATTAGCTTAATGAAATAGATGACTTTGTGTATGTCCCTTTGATACTGATTAAGCTCAAGTATCCACTCAGCTAATGACTAAAGCAATACCATGAGAGCTCTTGTGGAGGTGTCACAGCTATACTTTTTTTTTTTAAACAGCCCTTTACTCAGCACTTATTTCTATCTCTGATCCCCCTGGCCTGGAAAACAGGCCAGCTTCCAAACAGCAGACAGAAGCAGTTAACAGTGTAAGACACGACTGATGTAACATTAAGATCTGCAGCTACTTTGCACAGCTTGGGCCTCAACATATAAAGGAGATATGCCTTCGTGCCCCCAGTTTTCAAAGCAGATTAGCAGTGCGCTGCAAGGGCCTGCTTTGACTCTGTAATTATAGCCATCTTAATAATGAACTATTCGATGGCTGCCTACTGCTGGTGCCCAGACAGTTTAATCACTATGCATTCGGCTGTAGAGAACCAGCTATCCTTCCTGTCATTTGAAACATGGGACATGTTGTGTGAAGGAGGTGTAAATGAGCTTCCCCTGAACTAGCTGGCTAATACGCTTTCATCATTTAAAGCCTAAATTATAAAATAGACCAGTAAAAGTGATAATGCATTGCTTCTTACTACAAAAAGATGTTTCACCTCAGCTGCACTAGATGAACAGTCACTCCTTACCAAGCCTATACATACATTATTTATTGAGGACCAGCTGTGTGCTCGGCACTGTACAGACACAGAAAGATGCGCTCCCTACTCCTGGGAAGCTTTTATACTCTAACATACTGGAATTTAGCATTCATTCTGCATGTAGAAATCCCATTGACTTCACTATGGGGAGCAGCTGCAGAAGCACATATTAATGCTTTTGTACAAGTATCAAGCAGTAGATACAGTGAGATGAGGTTCAACCAGTGCTCCTACATGGACTGTGTTTTAGGCCTTGTGGAAACTACTGCGAAGACCGACAAAGAAGAGGCATGAATATACCTGAGCATCTGTGAAGATGCAGAAAGATGATGCAGTGTTACAAGTTCCAACAACCCTTTGGGCTGATGCTGACTGTATCTCTTCACATCCCACTGCTGTGTGGTTGCTGTCTTAATCTGTTCTCATATTGTGATGCTTTCAAGGCAATACTGATCCAGTAACATCCATCAACAGTAGAATCAATGACCAATGTCCTCCAGTGCCAGGGATTTGTTAGGACTCCTCAGCAAACACCAGTAGTGGGCCCAATGCGAGAAGGAGGCATGAATCGCCACCACAACCTCCAAAATGTATCTTATACTTGAGATGAAATCCTACTCTCTGATCCCTACAAAGATTTCCCACACTAAAGAACAGAAGTGGCTGAAGGTACAGTTATATTGACACACAGTGGATGGAAGAACCTGGAAAAGAAATGAGCAAGAGCAAGGTTAAAGTGGGGAAAAAAGGGAGCAGACCTGAGTATAGGCACTGGGAAGCAGAGAATGGAGACTGAAAACTGGGAAGCTGGATGTTCAAACAGGTGAAGCAGGCTAGGGAGGGAGAGCTGTCATGGCTTCTGGGCACAGAGGGACAGAAATGATCAGAGAGTGGGAGACAGAGCGAAAAATACAAAGATGAGGAGGACATTTCAAAATGAATATAGCTGTGAAAAGACTGTGAGGCAGAAGGACAGATGCAGATACGTGTAAAGGAATCTTTAGAAGTGAAGGCAGGCAATTACAGGTAAAAGGAGAAGAAAGGGAAAAGATTCAGAGGAGATTCGTAAGAAAATGGACATAAGAGAAGGACATCAGCTGGCTGGAGGGAAACGAAAGAGTAAGAAAACACACTGTCAAAGCAACGATTGTGTATCACACTCATTTTCATTTGGAGTCCTTGCTTGTGAATTGGGTCTCATGGGTATGTGTTATTTTGTTCCTTTACTAACTCATCAGTTTTTTAATCTTACAGAAATAATTCAAGGAGAGGGAAGGACACAAGGAAGTCTTCTGCACATTGACTAATGCCATGTATTAAAGGAGGCAACGATGCTGCCCTCCCAGCAGCTGGCTCACAGGAAGACTGCAGGTCCCAATACTATAGTTAAATCCAAACACGGGTTCACAGTTTGTGTCCCATAGGTCACTACTGGATGAAAAGACAATTCCTTGTCACTTCTGTCAGCACCTCTCTGGTCACAAACTGTCTAAAGACATTAAAATACATTAAATACTTTCTTAAATGCACTCTTCCATGTCAGCAGTCACTGCAGTTGTCTCAGAGATGTATTTTAATCATAAATGAAAGGGAAAGTAACTTTTACATCATGGGTGGAAAGGCAGGTGGTCCAACGAACAACAATATCACTCATGTGAGATCCAAACTAAAAAAAAAAATAAATGGAGACTTACTGAGCCAAGGGAATTTTGCCTGTGCATGAGAATTGTCCTTATGTTTCAGAGATGAAAGATTTGGAGTCTGGGCCCAGCTCCCTGTGTGTATCCACGTGTGGTTTGATTTATGTAGTAATTGTGTCTGTTGCCTGCAGCACAGGGACTTGTTATAAAAGCAGAGGAAGATGTCCTCCTGCAGAGCACTACTGTACATCCCAGTCAGCAGCTGCATCAGAGAGCACTGACAAATGGCCCTCAAGGAGGGGAAAAGACTTCTAAGCCTCAAGGTGGAATGGAAGAAGAGCAAGATGGGAAGGACAGAGTTGAGGGATGAGCGCTGGCAGTGGGAAGGGAACCTGCAAGAAATAAGAGGGAGCAAGGATATATACAGAAAGCCCAAGACAACAAGTACCTAACTTGCCTCATGGGAGTTGGGTAGCTACATCTAAGTGGAATAGACCTCTATTTTCATACAGCTGCAAAGATAAACATCCTTCCCATGAAACCATTATAAATCCCTCATCTTCAGGGTTGATTTAAAAATTTAACTCAGCTGTTACAATTTGTATCGGACTGGAATTTGGCAGTCCCAGACTTGAAATCAATTCCACATGAGAAAGGGATCTACAATGCTCTATTTTACAGCCTGAAATTGTACTTTCAAGGGTTTTAAATGTTTTCTATACCACTCCAAAGTGAAAGAAAGACTATTAATTTTTAAAATGAGGGATCAGTTCAGCTCTCAGTAGAGTCAGTGGAAAGATTCTCACTGGATTTAAAGGATCCAGTCAAAAATACAGATGACATGCCTCCAGCATTCTTCCTCTAAGAAACAACAACAACAACAACAACAAAAAAAAAAGCAAGAAACAAAGCACAAATATTTAAGATGAGAACATTTAAGTCCTGAGCACATACAATAGATACTGACATTGGTATATCACTTACCAGCCTGCCATGCTGTTACCCAACACACTGCTGTTGCTTGCACACAGTCGTTCATTGATTTCCATGCATTTTTCCATGCATTTTTTTCTAGTACTGTCTTATTTTAATGGGGTTACATCTCCCGCACAAGGCACACAAGGTTAGTATCCCATACGGCAAAGATCAGGAGCTGTGCAGTGTTATACTTCCAAACTGTTAAAAATATGCAAACTGGGGGTCTCAAGCCTGAAAAAATGTAGGCAGACAAAACTGCCATTTAATTTAATAAAGTCAATGGGAGTGTAGCCAGCGAGTCAGACCTTACCAAATTAATATTCTGCACTAGCTAGTCTGCTAGTTTACGTTATAGAATGTGTTGGGCACTGCGAAACTCAACATACCAAATTCAGCCTCAGACAACCCTACAGCAGGAATGTTCTGTTTATTGATACAGAAACGTTACTACTAAACAAGCACTTGAACCAGTGAAACCTGGTTGTTAGGAATTTGTGTCCCGATGCTGATGTCTTTAAAAGGACAGAGAACCCCGCATGCCCTTTGCCTGTCTGAAGCCACACTCTTCACCTGCTTGCCTGATTTCAGGAGGGACCTTGGAAAGCCACTGTCTTGCAGCCTGGGCTCAGTCAACCCAAAAACTCACAAGTTACTGGGAGCTGACAACTGCATATACACAGACAATATGATCACACAAGTCTTGTTTCTTTAGGATGCCAGGCTAAAAATATAGCCATTTGCATTAATTGCTCAGAAGAATTTCAGCCCTGAACTACAGTGGGAATTGTAACCCCAGTTGCACAGAGCCAAATTTAGCCCTGGAGGCTGAATGAGGCTAAGCTTATCTCTGACCCCTCCTCCCTTCTGTGGATTTCAGACACTTCCTTCACCCTGTCCTCACACAGTTGTTTGTGCTTAATTGGAAACAGTTGAATTTCCTGTTCACTTGTAAGCAAACAAAGCACCCTCTCCACCAGCACTGGGATCCCTGCTTGGCTGACTTTAAATAGATGAGGCTGACCAGATACCAGATAGTGACCATCAGTTCAGGGAAGAAAGGGCCGTTGTGTGAGAAAGCCGCATCCCGCCATGGGGGACCCAGGCAGCACAGTGCTGCCATCACACGACACAGCCCCACTGTCAGCTTTGGGTAGCTGGGTTTGGAAGACAAGAAAATGGATGGACCTTCATCCTGTTGGGAAGACATCATTGTGCAAAAATCCTGGAGCAGATGCTGGCGGGTGGACAAAAATTTGTTACTTATTTACAAGGATTTTAGACTGGAAAGGCACAGGGGGAGAAAATACCTCAGTCCTCCACAAAGGGATTTGGCAAATCCCCAAGCCCAGCTCCTCCTGAAAAGCTCAGTGTGCTAGTGTTTCCTGCAGGTACTACTTCAGTGTCAACAGCAAGATGTTCTCAGCAGCAGAATAACAGCTGCACAATACAAGCAGCAACTGAATGGTTGAACAGCTCTTTATACAGGCATGGTGTGATAAAAACCTGGTGTTCTTTTGTGCTTCACAAAGCCTCTACTTTGCTGACTCCAAGTTCAAATCTCACGGGCTATTAGGAGAAGGAAGAAGGACAATGCATTAACATGCATGGCAGAAAAGAATGTGCTTTATTCTGGAAACCAAGCCTGCACTAGGAGCTGTGTTACATCCTAAACACCAAGCCAGAAGCTGCTTTCATGCCAATTAGAAGGTATGTATTTTGGCATGCAGGGATCAAGCACTTAGTCACAGTGCAACTCAAGCCTGCTTTTCATGATGAGGTGTAAGTGGAGCATTTCCCCTTCACTAGTTGTGCTCCCCAGTAGGGGCAAACACAGGAGATATAAAGCTGTCACCAACTGGTGGTCTTGCAGCTTGTTTTTTCAAAGGTTGTGAAATGTATGATTTTTCCCAATTCCCAATCTTTTCTCCCCAAAGAATAAATCATAGCCAAATAAATGAGAGGTGGGAAATTCCCTTTAGACTGCTGAGTCGAACCCTGTGTTAGCACAGTTAAGCCACTGCTAACTTACTTGACTTGCACTGGAGGAACAAGAAGAGAAACAAAATAATTTATCAGGAGAGAAAGGCAGAGCAGGACTGAAGTGGCTGTTCCAAGTGGCAAGCTATTAGCCAACTGAAATACCAAGTCTACAAACGTGTTCTTTTTTGGGGGGAAGTTCTTTAATGTCCTCCTCTTAAAATTCAAGCCTAATTTTCTCCAGGAGAGGGATGCCAGGGAGCCATGCTGAATTAAGACTGAGCGCCATATGGGTGATCTACTGGTAAATACCAGTCCACGACACATTAGCTCGTCTTTGCTATCCCTTCCCAATTTTCTCTTCAGCATATTCACGATTTTGCCAGGATTGCCCGAGGCCTTTGTTTATTCATCTTCAAATCAGTATCGTAATGCAGTACCTGCCTCACAAGGAAGTTATGAGGCTCCATTAATTCTCATAATGCACTTCAAGATAATCAAATAAAGGATGCTAGGCAAGTGTATGGTAATGTTATTGTCCCCTGGAAATCCCCCCCTTTTCCTAGTTGGCACAATTCTCCCTTTCCCTGCTTAATTTTAATCTCTCTTAGCCCTGGGGCTACAGTTTATTGCTCTGTCTCTAAATCAAGGCCAAAAACTTTGCAAATAAATTTCCACTAGCAAAGTTGAGTCAGTGTCAGAGTTTTTAGTGTAAACTATGGGAATTAAAACAAGCTATACCAACAGTAACACAAAAATTTAGTTCTCTCATCCCTGCTGCAAAAGCTTTTCATAGAGCTCTCCAAAAGACAACGAAGTGTTTGAAGGTCACCAATTGGTTTTGTGCCATATGGGTTGAAGGCTGAATATCCCTGTGAACACGTGCACAGATTTGGGGGTGGGGGGCAGGTGCAGGGTGCAGTGAGAAAAAGCCCAGCAGTAAAGGAAAGCTTGAATTACATGCTGGTCTTGCTGAAGCAAATTACTAATTAATTGGAATTAGCTTAGTCTAAAAATCCTGAACTTCTTGGAACTGAAACCAGACAATGCAGTCCTTCCATCTAGCAGTGTTACACAAATAAGGTGTCCATTTTGAGAAGAAAAAGAACAACTGCAGAGAGTTTTCACTCGAAAGCCATGATGTTCTGAATGAATAAATCATACAAGATGGCGTACTAAAAATATAGTTGAAGTTAACTGCTAAAAAGATTGCCATGGACACAGGAAAGGGTTAATGATTATATACTGACAGTAATAGTCCACCCACATAGCTTTTGTCTCCCAGTACTTAACACATTATTGTCATTACAGGTTCAAACACTGTAGTAATTCTAGCACACATGCTGCTATCTTACACGTGGCTGGATATCTAGGACAGGAAAAAGCTCTAAGTTCTGCAAGCCTTAAAGAAGATTGATTTATCCACACAGGAATTCTCCCTCGTAGCTGTATCATGTCCTTGTTCACATGGTTTTTGCTTTCTGTAACCCCCATTACTAAATTAGTGCTCTCTTATTTCAGTGAGTTATTTCACTCTGTCAGATTTCATAAAATCCTTTCAATCACAAAAAGAGCATTCAAAAATGCACAGCACACCCTACGCTGGCAGACTGCAGAAAGCATTTCTGAAGGTGCAGAGACTCTGAGGACAACCTTCAGCCCTCACGGACATTTGTTGACTGACATGGTGCTCCTTTCAGTGGAACAAAACAAAGTACTTTAAACTTCAATTTATCAAAAAACATGCATCCTGCTAGTCCCAGCAAAGGACACCACACTAGCAGTAGTGGTAACTACGGAGGAACTCTCTCTGTTTAAATTCTGCTCTGCAGGAAAATTCCATGTTAGGTTCCCACTGAAATAAAAGATTCCTACCTAACTGCAACCAGGTTGATTCATACTTAACAATGGTGTTGGCTTCAGTGTTATAATTCCCGACTTCCTCTGCTGTGAGAGCAAAAGGAGGTACAACATGCTTTTTACTAGAATTCAATGGACAGCTTACCTCCACGGTTCTCATTAGAAAGCACAGATTTTTTAGCCTTTGCAGTGCTTAGTAACATGGTGATTTGCTAAGCCAGCTTTGGGGGCCTTTCCCCTTGAAATAATAAATAATAAATATAATGCACGTTGTCCACCACCCTCACACTCCAATTTATTCGCTATTTTTCTCTTTGCCTAATGAACTGGAAAGCCTGGTTTACAAATGACTAAGAAGAACACGTAAGTTCAAGAATAAAGTTTTTTTTTTGTTTGTTTCAAGAATTGCACGCATGATGGTCATGGCATTTCCCACGTCAAGGAACTTTCAGAATACCTTAATTTCACTTTTTTTTCCTAACAGGTTTTGAACTTCATTCTTTGCTTCTTAAGAAGTTCAGTTATCGAGTTACAAGGCTCCCTTCTCAAGACTTTCTGCACTCACATTTGTTGACTCTGCTTGTGATGAATAATCAACGTGTTAAAACAAGCGAATAAATCTGAGTTTCCATAAATCCCAGCAATGTGACTAGAAACCTGTTCGAGCCTAAGTGGCATTTTTATTTACTTGAAGATTATAAAAAGTTGTGCAGAGGAAACATGGGGAAAAGCATATGCCTTCACCTTTTAGCAAAATGTTCTTTCAAAGGCAGTGAAGGTGATGACAGGTTCGAATAAGTGCCAGCTGCAACTGGCGCGACTTTAAAGAGTACCAGAGGGTGTGCTCGTTATTTTTTTCTGGCCAGACCTGAGCAACTGTATCTTGGATACACTCCTTGTTAATGTACTGAAACAATCCCCGTCACTAGGGATTCCAGCTGGACTGTGTCGTGGTTTTGTCCCAGCCGGGAACTAAGCCCCACGCAGCCACTTGCTCACTCCTCCCACAGTGGGATGGGGGAGAGAACTGGAAGAGTAAAAGTGAGAAAACTCCTGGGTTGAAATAAAGACAGTTTAACAGGTAAAGCAAAAGCCACACACAAGCAAAGCAAGGCAAGGAGTTCATTCCCCACTTCCCATGGGCAGGCAGGTGTTCAGCCATCTCCAGGAAAGCAGGGCTCCAGCACGTGTAACGGTGACTTGGGAAGACTAACACCATCACTCCGAACATCCTCCCCTTCCTTCTTCTTCCCCCAGCCCCTTACATGCTGAGCATGACATCACATGGTATGGAATATCCTCATGGTCAGTTGGGGTCAGCTGTCCCAGCTGTGTCCCCTCCCAACTCCTTGTGCACCCCCAGCCCACTCACTGGTGGGGTGGTGTGAGAAGCAGCAAAGGCCTTGGCTCTCTGTGAGCACTGCTCAGCAGGAATGAAACCATCCCTGTGTTATCAACTCTGTTGCCAGCACAAATCCAGAACACAGCCACATACCAGCTACTATGAAGAAAATTAACTCCATCCCAGCCAAAACCAGCATAACTGCTTCTGGGATCCACTTGCCAACTGAACCTAGGACATGAAAGGTGATCTGACTCCTCCCGTTTTTCTGATCCTCCATTTCTCTTTCCCTTTTGAGAATTTATTTTCAATCAAAGGAGAATTTCATTCTCTAGCTCTACTTTCCCCTTTGCCCATCATTAAAATCAATGGAATAAACTGCAAGCTATGTATGCACCAGAGTTAATATAAAAACTCTTAAACTACTACAGGCTTTCCAAATAGGGAAGCAGTATATACTGCTCTTAGACACACATCCCCCATGTGTGCACTAGTACTTCTGAATTCCAGCTTTCAGAACAGGAGACTCAGCAGCCTTGATCCGAACGCGATCCGATGGATCTGCACCAGAGGCAGCTCTGTCTGCGAGCAGTTCAGAGGGCTGACAGCACAGACCACTCTGACAGGGAGTAATGAAGGGCACCCCACCTGTTTCATCCCCGGATAAATCCACACATGTTCAGAACAGTCTGGCAAGAACCTGGAACAAAATCACAGTTAGCGAGTTTTTCCACTGACCTCAAAAGAGTATTTCTCCCTTGCTGTGAGGCTCACACTCACTGACGCCAACAAGAAAGCACCCATTTTTTATTAAGACGAAGAACAGGAAAGCACCCATTCTTTTAAGATGGAGATGTGTTGGTGGATATTTCTGCCTATTTTGTACCTAAAGGTTAATAACCTAAACAAAAGCTTAAAAAGATACAAATTTTGCAGCCAGTCATGTAGACAGACCTGCAGACGACTGGTTCCTCGGACATTCATTCCCAAACACACACTGTAGCTAACACTTTCTGTTGCTGCAGGACAGGCATTATTAAAAAGTGATTTAACTACCACAGCTCTGCTAGTGATGATTCTGTTCATATTAGCAGGTTATTTATTGGCCAAAGTATTTTCAATGATACAGAAAGATGAATGCAGGTCTTTTCCTTCAATACATCATCAAATTTTTGGTTGAGTTAGCAGTAGTTGCTTTTGTCTGGGGAAAAATTAAGAACCAGCTGCAACTGGAACTCCAGCTCAAATCCTAAACCTCATCCATATCTTCTTTAAATTTGTGTAAATAATGCTTCCTCTTTATGCCAGGCTCACTGTTTACAGAGAAAGTATGTTTATTAATATAATGTGGACATCAGCAAATACAATGTTGTCTGCTTCTCAGGGATCTCCTAAATCTCAGATGATTCAGGTTTTTCTCAAAGCCTGATGGTACAAGGCATCAGAAAGCCTGAAGATCAGACCTCCCAAGATGTCACGTACTGGAAGACAAAGGCAAACAAACAAGAAGAATCAGAAACTAAGCAAGAGAAAGAAGAATACGGAGGAGCAGGAACCACTGCAATCAAGATGTAGAGAGAAAGGCAGCTGCAATTACAGAGAAGAAAGGAGAAAGGCTTGAAATATGAATCCTTCAGAGGAAGAAAGGATTTGGTTGAACTGCAGTAAAGATTAGGAGCTTGTCAATACTCAGATCCTGAGGAAAGTCAAGACAATTGAAGAAAGATGTGAATTCAAAGTTAATTCTTAAAACATACTAATCTTCCAAAGCATGCAGAGTTAAGCTGATGTAAGGCCACTTCAGAATAAGATCACTCATACAGGGATCAATGCACTTTAATTAAAGCATAGTTGTAGATAATGAGTCTTACCTATCTATGTCCTAGGGAACAAGGACATGGTGATATAGAGAAAAGAAGATATGAGAAGAGACCTGAAAAAGTTTGGTTGGCAAAAAAATGGTAAGACTTTGTCCTAGCTGACCAGATCTTTGACATCCTCATCTGCACTCAGTTTCTCCAAAATCTGTATATGTAGGAGTAATATTTGCAATTGCTCGTAAATTGTAAAAGTTTCTTCTGCAGACTCAGCAAGAGATTACATCCTAGAAGGTTCCTGTAGATGTTGTGAAGATTACATTGCCTGCTGTGGCTAATCAGCTGGATATCCTGTACATTACTACAGGAAACAATGAAAGTAGCAAAGGCATTTCAAGTAAGAGCACAGGATATTTCACCTCCCTTGTTCCTGTTAGTTAAATATTTAGCTGAGGCAGTAAGACTGTAGGACTTTGACACGCATCGGATTGTTCCTTCACACACGAACCCACTTCCCACCTCAATCCTGCCAGCAGCGGTTTGCAAATTCCCCTAATTCCTTTCCAGCTACCCATATGACATCTGTACACACAAGGTGTTTGTCTCCTTTGCTCCTTTCAGACAAAAGCTTTTTGAGATGTTTTTAGACTATGAACTACAAGAGCTCACTGAACAAATAAAATAAAAGTACCTTTTCTCAAGTACCTGTTGTTGAATTCCCTGATAAGGATAAAGCTAGTACAAACAACTGCCTGATGTGGGGTAACTCTTCCCACCATTTCCAGCCAGTCTTGTCTGGAGTCTTTGTTTACCCCGGTAGAAGATGGCTCCAGCCCTACCAATGGAGAATTCAGTCCTGTGGAGTGCAGGTGTTGTACTCCATAAGGCATGCAAAAATGCTGAGGTCTGCTGTAATTAGTTTTCAGATTAAGTCTGGCAGTTTAGTATGTTTTATGTGCAATGAGTAACAAAAATAAAAAAATGTGTTCTAAAATTAAAAGGAGTTAAAAAAAAAAAACAAAGCTGAGAAATATTTCCTTATCTCTTCTTGTTTCACATTGAAGAACTACCTCTGCTTTTGAACTGCAAGTACGAACAGCACTTTTTTGGCCAGCTCACAGGAGAGGTTTTTTTGGTTCAGACCCTGTCAGGGCTGTCATCCTGGCTCTGAGAGTAAACGGGACACAGACCTCTGCAGCTGAGCTGCAACAAGACTTTTTCAGAAAGGGAGTCGTCTGATGTTGGCACAGAGCTGCCAGGTTGTGTCCTTAACTATTGGTTCCCAAAACACCACTGTATGGGAAATAAAGGGAAAGAAGCTGTGAACAATGCGTCTTTGTGTCCTACTGATTTCCAGGAATAGTACGGCCAGCCCCTGGCTGCGACACAGTTCTCACACACCTCTCCTCAGCACATGCCCAAGCCAGGTTTTCATAAACGAGGGCTGCTTTGAAGGCTCATCATGCCACGTGCAGGAATCCCACAGGTTTCTGCCACTCTTGGGGATCTTACGAGCTATTAAAGGCAATGGGAACTTTCTTCTATAGAGTCTGCAGTCAGTGCCTATAGCTTTCGCCCCTCTCAAACCCTGAAAATTACAGTATTGTTACTACTCTAAAGTAAGCAGTTTCAAAGAGCTGCAAATTAGCTACATGAGACTGGGTTGAATAATACCTTCCAACTACTGTGAATTCCAGTAGGAAATTCTTTCCCACTAACTGACTTTATTTCACAAGTGTTCATACCCTACAATGGCTGGCTGCAAATATGGTTTCTACGTGAACTGAAGAAGTGGGGTTTTTTCCCTGACAAGTAATTATCAAATATTTGGTAAGGAACAGAGATACCACTTAGCATCAATTTAACGTATCTACTTTACCTGGAGGCTATATCCCGTTTTTGAAAGCAGGTGCAAAATCTTCATGTCCTTAAAATCCATAAGGCTATCTGATTCATTTGTGAACATCACGAGAAAATATTTCTGTTTACAGCTGTTATACTCCTTTTCACTTTCTATACAGAGATACTCCAGTGAATGAGTTCATTTCCTGGAATATTCCATAGGAACAGTAAGTATTACTTTGTGTGAACTTCATATACATTGATAAGGTAAACCAACAGTGAGTCTACATCAAACAAGGGAGTGCGTTTATTACAAGACCCTAAAAAGCCGAGTCTATTCACTCTGGCAGAGCCCTGTGCTGACAAAGCCATAGGGCTTCAGCACAAAACCACCAAGCGCCAATTGGTAAACCTCTGCACACTGAACCATGATGATGCTCCTCTTGTTTCTACACTCCAGTGCCTACACACAGGGGGTTAAAAAAGCTGTTCCTTGTCAGTTTGCTCTACAAGAGCACCTAGCTGATGCGGGCACAGGGCTGCTGCAAATCTATTCACCAGACAGTGAATGTACTTGCAGCAAATTTACTGGACCAATTCCCAGCTCTTTAGCAGATTTTTTTTTTAATAGGGTCACTGCTAGATGTGCTGGTGACTGTGGAACTATCCTTAGCCTATTCACAGCAACTTTCACTTTTTATATTTTTTTTTCTCAGTCAGCCGTGATTCAGCAGCTTTGGTTCCTACTTTCAAATACAATAGGACTGATAATCAGATACAACTTCTGAAAACTGTTCTTTTTTTAAAAAAAAGGTCCATTGCATATGATACTTCTTTTCCCAGTGACAGTCCGGTTGCTGACAACACCCTAAATTTCTTGTATAAAGTTAAAGAAACAAACTTCAATGTCACTGCTCTTCATATTCTTCAAGAGTTGTAAAAAACTATTTCCCAAGAGTCACGCTCTTCCCAATTTCATCCTCATGCTACCCTAGCACTCCTGAATTTTTAAAGTTATTCTTAATTTCCTCTCAGAAATACACACTCACTGTCTCGAAGACCCACAGAACGTAAGATGCTTTTTCTTTTTTTATTTTGCATTCAAATATGCAAAGCGGATGCAGATGTCTGCTTGTATTTTTCAACCATCTGCTTTAATAACTACAGGACGGACTCTACGCTGACCTTGCTTTCCCATCCCATAGTCTATGAATAAAGCTGTTTAAAACATGACTTAAATCCAATGACTGGTTTGCAAGAAACCCATCACTAAACATGCCTGGAGTCTGAAGGCACACATTAGTTTCACATGCTGTCTGCTCACAGGGAATCTCTCCTTATTTACTCTAACATACTTGACAACGAAAGAACAGTAGCACCAAAGTCTAGAAACTCTTTATTTCTTTATTCATCAAGTCATCTTTTGTGTTAAGTGGCAGTTGACAAGAACATACACCTTTTTGAAGATAACTTAAGATTCACCTGAAGATCACTTGCCAGCTAATGCAATGCATATTTACACCTTTATAGAAAAGTTTTCCTGTGTGCCCGTGTTGCTAACTCCTACAATTTTTATCACAAGGCTATATAACAGCGTGTATTTGCACTGATGCTCTGGCTTCTGCAATCACGATATTAAATGAATTTCCAAGAGCAAGAGAACTCTCTGGTCCCTCAGTTTGTGTTGCAAGCTTCCCCTGCATCATTTTGAAGACCTGATCAGCCGGCAACACCGTGTGTCTTTGTATTTCCAGAGACTCCCGAAAAACAGCACTCTCCTGTGAGTGTTGGGAAAGACTCAGTGACGTAAAGACTCAGTGATGTATTTCACCGCCACTTGTCAGATCAAGGTTAAGGAATTCAAACCACTGATAAAAAGGAGTTTTTCGAGCACCACTTCTTGCAGACAGAGCAAGCTTGTTCTGGCCCTCGGGCAGAGCTCAGCCCAACCAGCAGACCCAGGCGAGGGCAGAGCAGGCTGGCTGCACCAGATCGCTGGTTCTACCTGATACCAACAGTCCATTTTGCATCAACAGAAGTTGCAGGATCTGGTTAAAGAAAAGACCTGCGCTCCCTATTCTTGTAAGCGAAAAGTAGAGATGTGTGGTCTGCCCTTCGAAAGTGTGTGGCACCTTCCAGTGCCACTGACTGCACCAGGAACTCTTGAATGTTCAGCAGTTCTGAAAGTCTTAAGCCTCCACAAATGCCAACAAAGCTAAACCATAAGAGTAAACCCCTGGAGAAAATAAAACATTAAAATCTCTTTATTTGCAAAAGAGGGAAATTATCGAATGCATCTCTAGTAGAACATTCCCTTTAGCATTAACCTTTATTATTAAGCAAAACAATAAAACTGCTCCTATTTCCACTAAAAATACAGAGCAGGCAATTAATATTACACCTCTTCATGTCCATATATAGAAAGTAATATTTTTTCCATTTTGGAAAAACTAGACAATATATGTAATGGTTAGCACCAAGTCATGATGACTGAAGGGATCAGAATGAAAGTAACTCTACCTACAGTGCCTTCCCTCCCAGTCCAACTCTCCCACGTACAGCCTATAAACAGGTCTCTGATAATTAACTCACATTCCTCTTCTACACAGTTGTACAGAGAAAAATCATTTAGCTATATTTCCATTTTAGTTTACAATGTCTAGATCATTTCTCATTCATACTGAATATTAATGAACTACCAAGAAATAATTAGATAGATCATCCTATATAACATACATCTAACCTTCAACACCTTTCACCTAAACGCAAATTTTAATGTCTGCAGATTTTCATAATCTCTCTTAATACAATCTGTTCTTAATGCCAATTTCTGAACCTGTAATTTTCTTATACAGAAGATACAAACATAAGCAGCACTTGTTTCCATTTAATGAGTGTGGCTGAAATGAACATCTAGCCTGATGGTCGCTACACATTCAACAACATTTGCCAGGACTGTGAAAAGGTTACAAAAGAGATCAACTCTCTCAGGTATCACTTGATACCAGTAGAGCTACAGTCCTTTAATTCTTGGGCTTGAAATTAGCACTATGAAGTAACTACGGAAAGTCACGAATGATTCTGCTATATGGAAAGTCTGTGAGAATTACCGTGTCACCAAGGTGGGACATGGTTATCTCAACTTTTCCTTTATTATTTTGTTGACCTGACGCCAGCAAAGAGCTGGGCTCGTAACACTAATTTTTTTTCATTCAATCTGCATACAAACCTCCACCTGTACCTATTTTGTTGAACAGCAGACCAAGGCACATGTCTGAAACTCTCCACACCATCAGAACATTGGAATGGACACACTGGCCATTACAACCAGAGGTGCACCTGCCCTGGTATCCCATCTTTAGCAACAGTCAAGAACTCCAGAGAAGAGCCATGAACACAGGCAGCATTACTGAACGCTCATAGCATTTCACATATTTAAACTGTATTATGGCTCTGTACCATTTTCCACATAGTTTTGTAAATATCCAACTTTAGTGCTTTAGCTACCTAGAGGTGGATATAGAGGGAAGAAAGGGAAAAAAAAAAAACAGTAGCTAATTAAAAATTATAAACCTAGGAATGACCCAGTCTAGGTTTTTTTAGGCGAATTAATGCTTTACATTCTGATACCTATGTAAGTCACACAACTAGGAGGCAAATAACATGTTTCTCCTTGGAGGTATGGAAATCTCCTGCTCTGCATACTGCAGAGCACTGATGCTTGATAGGGAGCAGTGAGTGAGCAGATACAAATCACCTGGGGGTCCAGCCATCTGCCTCTCACCCTACCAGATCAGAGGATCTCAGCTTTAAAACTATTTTCTACTTCAGCAAAAAAATGTGCTTTACCCTTGGCAAATGTATGTCTGCATAGGACACTCTTCATTTTCTGGGTAAAAAAGCAGCCTTCCTATCCTGGGCTGGGTTGTTGTGGGTTTTTTTTTTTTTTGCCTTCAGGAAAATGGCAGCTGCCTGAAGCTGTTCAAGAAGGCTGAAATGGTTAAAGTAATCTTGAGGGAGAATTAGAAAGCAAAGTGCAAGTAAGGTGGTCAAAAGTGGGGAATAAATGCTGTTTAACCTCTGACTGTCATTCATCATGGACCTCACTGAACATGTGTGGCATATACAAAAACATTATTAAATTTCAAAAGGACTTTCCCACATGGCTTTTTTTGCTTCTAAATTTTAGGTTCAGTCTGGGTTAAGCTTTATTTTTTTTTTAATTACATTGCATTATTTGGCTTAGAAGGAACAAAAGAATATTTTACAAACTTTATTTCAGTGTTGATAAAGCATAATACAAACTCAGCAATTGCTTACCAAATCTCTTCCCTCAAGACCACCCTGAAACTCTAAACAAGTCAAAAGGGCCACACTGAGAATAAATATCAAAGACATTGCCAACTTCATCTTTCTATTTAATTAGCAGACAAGCTCATTAGCAGAGAGTATGCCTGCAGCCCTTGCTCACATCAAGGATCGTGGAGAAGTAGGTTGCAGTCACACATGAAGAAAGCCATGCAGCGCTGGCAGCAATAGCAGTATATGGCAGAACTGGGGACAGGGAAGTCTGTCCTCCTAGCGAAGGCAACACTCTGCAGCACACTGTGCCATAAAGTGAAATTTGGTATCTTTGGGGGGAAGCCAAACAATAGGTTCAACAGCACAGAGCACGACCGGCAGAGCACATCCTTGCTCCGTTAATCAGGTATATTTTCTGCAGGAGGGAGGAGCGGGTGGGAAAGACAACCCATGTCCTCAGCATCCAAACGCTGTTTCGTCCCACAGAGCACCACACTGTGAATAAACCAACACAGACACAGGTGGTAAACAAACACTATCATCAGAAAACATATGCCATATACGTGTGTGTGGAAGGGGGTGACTGTCTGCATCTAGTCTGCACGGGGTGTGGGGGGGACAATTCACAATGCAGCCATGGCAGCCTGCTTCTGGGTTCAAACAGCCTGTCACCGAGCAGGCTGGTTAAGTATAACTTAGTTAGATTTTAGTACTTGTTCAGCACACAGCAGCTAATACTCACAAAGTGCTCCAGAAACTGAAAGGACTGTTTGTCTGAACTAAAGGCAGTTCACTACAGTCTCTCTAAGCAGGAGCGTGTCCACCTAATTATTGCTAGGACGTTGTCAAGCACATTTTAGCTTAAAGTACAAACAAAATCTTCATTTACAAAAATTTGAGGATTTCTTCAACTCTTTTCTATGGAGAAAATAAAATTGGGGGGGGCTTGAGGAATCACAGCTGTTACTAATCAAATTTATTTAAGAGAGTAACATGAAACAGCATGTTTGTGAAAGCTCATAATCACAGCAGAATTAAATCATTTTTACAGAGCATTTATTTGAAAAGTTCTGTACACAAACTTTGAATATGGCAGAGAATATTTCCCTCGCAGTTTAGGTTTGATTTCATTCCTGGAAACCGCTATAAAACTCCTGCTCGCTTGCAGCAGGGTTCTTTATTTACACTCGGGTTTAGTTTTAAAACCTGTGACAAACACCAGATTGCTCACGTTCATCATGACGCAGGCAGAGCCACCACACATATTGCCCTGCCTCCTGGTGCTACCCGTCTGGCCAGCACGCTGCACTCCTGGCTTGCTCCGGCGCAGCCAGCTCGGCCAGTTTTGACTCTGCAGACATCCAGGTCTGGAGATGGAAAAGAATTTCATACGCCTCCTGGCACATCAGCAGTTACAGTCACAGTGTGACAATCACACCTTAAAATGATGATCCTTGCGCTGATGTTATTCTTCCCCTACTACAAAGACCAACCCTATACTTGTAGCCTGTACAAAGACAAGTCCTGCTCGTCTTGGCAAGAGTTTTGGCCTCCTGCCTTCAGAGCCACCAGCTTCTCCATTTCCCTTCCCCCCTCCCCCGAAAAACCCTACCTTCAAAAACACAGGCTGCCATTTTTTTAAAAAAGTATAACATATAAAAGTCTAACTTTTAGGGATTTTAACCTCCGTGTTGAGCCAGGCTTTTGCTTCCCCGCTGAGGCTACCAACAATTTTCCAAAACAGTGCCAGGTGCAGGGATTTTTTTTAAAGGAAGTTTTACTAGTTTGGTGGAAACTGGCCAAAAGCCATGAACTTGTTTCTGACAGCTGACCAGCCAGCTGCAAAGGGTAATACCAATGCCCTTCCCTCATGACTGCAAACACGTCAACTCACAGTTGGCCTGGCAGCAAGAAGATCATACAGCCATGAACAGCTTCCCTCAAAATGCACATATTGCAAAGCTTCCTTCCACCTCTTTTCCCAAGATTTATTACAACAAAATTGGTTACTGTACTTCTTTTCTGTGCTTCTTCTCTCTGCACTGCTACGTGTCAATCTCTCTTCCCCATGGAAAAAAACACCTTTCCAATTCAATCACTCAAGATGCTTGGCAATGATGGAAAACCCTCTTCTTTTCCTTACCAACAGCTCGTGAGAGAAGTCGAAGGAGTCTCGTGAGATTTCTCAGGGACAAGGGGGAGGGTGTAGGGACAGACCAGAGTCCCATCTGGGCTTTTTTCCTCCCCCACCTACCGAATTCTGTATGAAGGGTAAAGAAATCAGGCAGACATACAAACGATGTCACTTGCATCTCCCCTGTGCCATCTGTTTTTTTCCACTCCAAGCTTCCTATATACTTTAGGCAGTGACAGCTCATCAGAAAGGAATCGTCCCACGGCATACTGTCGGTTTGTAAGGTAGAGAGCGCGATGAAATACAGCACATTCATCCTGCCCTCCCCTCTACCTCAGCGCTTTGGTATCCCTCTGTACCAGTATAGACATATACCTACAGCTATTCCCTTAATTCCTCTGTTTCTAGAAGCCTTCCACCCCTCAGCCTCAACCTTACAGCTACTTTCCTTGCTCCCTATAACCATTTTTTCCTTAAAAGTTACTCTACATATCTGTGTTTGTCCCCACCACTTGTGGGGGTAGTTGGGATCCAGCAAGAGCTGTATCGACTCATAATGTCAAGGTTTATGGGTTTCTTGTTGACCTACTCAGTCATGATGTCATCTTCTCAAAGATAATGTTTTTGAGATACCAAAAGCACTGATACACCTCCATAAATTTAACTCAACCTAATTAACTGGGGAGCACCTATTAAAAACATTTTTCTCTTCATTAAACCTAACATCCATTAACCTAACATACAAACTTTCTGAAATATTATTAACACTTCAAAGACAACACAAAAATGAAGTAGATAGATAAATTCTCTATTACTAATTCTCCTCCAATGTATCCTTCAGCAGGACAACACAGCTTCCCATTTTGTGCCTGCTGAGTTAGTACTGAAAATACGCATTAGGTATGAAGCACTGGGTTCAAGAAGAGGGTTTCATTTAAAGTGATAAAAAGTAAGGATTTTTCCTGCAGTTAAGGGAGACATCTTGTCCTTAATTTTCCATTTAGTCTTGCAGCTTCCAGAAAAATGTTTCATCTTTTTATATCTCACACTACAACATAGAGTTGCAATGGAGTTTAAAGCAGAGAATGACAGCACTGACTTTAAGACATCCTAGTGTTTTCCAAGCCAAATCCATGGCCAAAGACAGTGTCCTTGTTTCACACCTGTTGATGTCAATGGAAATACTGCATATGTTCCCAGGAGATCACAGGTTCTGTCACAAGAGTGTAACATAATATTTTATGGAGTATCCCACCTACTTCTTAAAAGATAATCTGTCTAGTTAGTATGAGCCGCCTTGTCACTCAGTGACACCTCTGTTTCATCGTAACTTGTTTCACCACAGAGTTGCAGAAATCATCTTTACTTGTCCACATCGTCGAGACCTGAGCTGGAGCTGGTAGCGTGTCTCCCGAGCCAGGGCTGCTGAGACACCGCTCTTGGCAAGACAACTTCATGCTACAACGCATTCTCCATCGCCTTGCACCTTGTGCTGGTTGTGCTGAAAGTCCAACGCCCTCTCTGATGTACAACCTCCCCAATTTCCAGGCTATTCAGTAAGTATTGAGATGGGCTTGGGACAGATACCTACAGAGTCTGTGGTTTGTAGTGAGAAGAACTGGAGGCTTCCGATCTTAACTTCTCTAAACCTGAACTCACTAGCTTGCACAAAGTAGAAATCTACATAAACAAATGCCTGGTCTGAAAAGTCTGGTTTACCGGCAGGTAATAGGTGCGAGTGAAGCAATCAGGCAACATTTTTATTTGCAGATGAATTTCCATGCATCACCAATGTATTTCCAGAGCATCACCTTCACAATGTACCCAGGAAGGGAAAGCTTGGAGTCTTTCCTAATTCTTTTGGCATGTCTGATTTATTGAGTTGTTTCTGTTCTAAGTCTCCAGACATTTTAGCCACAACACATCGTACACACGCACAACTCCCTAATTTTTTTAAAAAAGCGAGACTTGATCAGATGAGACTGAAGAACCAAATGGTTTCTTTGTGAACACATCACCCTTCTTCTATACACAGTGCCAGCTGCTTGGCAGCAGCTTTCTACCCAAGGCTCTGCCTAAAACCACCTGCAGGCTTGCAGATCTAAGACTGAGGTGTGGATTGAGCAGAGGGCAAAGGTGTGAACTGGGGCCAGAAGCAAGCATCTGTCCATAGAACAATCCCAGGATGCAAATACAAACACGACGCCTTTTCGGAAAGGTCTTCCCCAGATGGGAGTCCGCTGTACCCTAGCAAAATGGATTTGGGAGAGGCACAAATTTACAGCCACAAGGGAAGAGGCCCAAAAGCAGCACATGAGCATAGGCATCTTGACCAGCCAGCTGTGCCTTTCTGCTGATTTCTCAGCCTGTGTAGATCTCAAGAGATCAGCAGAAATGTGAGCAGAATTACTCCAAAACATATAAAACTCTCTCTGTGGGCATCTTCCTTTGCAGTAAAACACACACACACACAAAAACTCCAAACAAAACCAGAACCAAACCCAAAACCCAAACAAAAAAACCCCAAACATGCTAACCCCAGTAAATTCTTTTTTTAAGACTTGGACTTGAGTCCTTAATGCAAAAGTAACTTTTGGACAGCTAAAAGAACCACTTCCAGAATCTGTATTTTATCTGTTTTGGATGCATAATATGAATATTGTTAAGAAAATGAAGGCTGAAAATTGCTGTATCTCAAGCAAAACACAAATGAAATGGTGTAAAATAAGCACTGAGTTCACATGGGACTGATCTGAGGAAAAATCCAAATCCAAATGCACACTATTTCTCAAGAAGTTAAAAAAATGATTGGAAAATTGAAAATTAAAATGGCCTTAGATTTGTGGGTCAAACCCATTTCTAGTTGACTTCTAAGTCACTTTTAAAATAAAGAATTACTTGAATTACTATTTCTTTATTCTTCTAAACGCTGGGACAACATACAGCTGCTGTAGTCTATTTTTCTGCATCTTGCAAAAACCTTATATAATTCTAAGTTCTGGAAGTTCTTTAAACATAAGAGAGTATTTAAATACTCTTTTGATCTACAAAAAATATACTTCATACAGGCAAGGGGAAATACTAGAACTACTGCCAGAAACTATTTAATAGCTTGAAGCAATTTCTACCCTCTTGTTTGAACAGGAGAAAAAAAATATTGTTTAAAGGACATGGAATCTCTTTCTATCTTTCCTTCTCTCTAAAATATCCAACTAATTTGCCTTAACTTAATCTGTGCTTTTAGCCTCCCTTCCCTATGAGTATTAAAGAACTAAGCAGTAAGGAGCTCAAGATAGATCAAGCGAACGTTAACCTGGGACACGGTTTCGCTAAATATGCACAGCCACGGTTTCTGCTCAGTGCAAATTGTATTATTTTGTGTTCAACTGGTTGCACTTGTATAGTTTGATTGTCTTATCTATCCTGTAGGGCTGAGCAAAACGGTGCAACCACTGAAACTAAACATGAATTTATTTTCTGTAAAAGCAAGGCTGAGACATGAAAGCTGTGAAAGAATCTTGTTAGCAATTCCTTGTGTAGGCAGCATGTCTCACTTTAATCATATGCATTACGGCCTTTACCCATTGCTGCAAATTTACTCTCAGAGCTTTTCTGCACATCAGTTTGGCTAACCCACTTTCTAATGTCTCTGTCTCTGCATAAGAAAGCTGAAAACTATATTCCTTCTTATACTGCAAACAGCAAGACAACACATGCACGCACAAAACCAGTGCCTTTGAAGACCATGGCTTGTGTCCATCATTTCCTGTTGTTGTTGCATGTTTATCATTACTTTTGTTATCATCTGGATGCCTGAAGCGTCTGCACTGAGATTCGGAAACACAAGAGGGCAGGCTACATGCAAAGGAAAACGCACAGTGCATTTTCCTACTAGGTTTCACCATGTAAATAGCCCAGTTGAACAGGCTGTCAGAAAACTTTAAAAGAGGTGATTTTCTCACTTTCAGCACAAAAATATGTGACCAAGCTCTTCTTCTGTTTCTCGGGACAGTATACTATTAGTTACAGCTGTACTCCTGCATTTAGAAACTGTATCAAAAGGTGAAAGGTCTTTTTCTCTTGAAATCTGTGGTAATTTCTAAGGCCGCTATGTAACGGCAAGAAAAGTTACTTGCCCTCTTGCAGGCTTTGACATGCAACGTAATGAAAATGCGATGGATTCTCTCTCAGTAAATTCCATCTGTTGAAAACTTAAAGGCCCTCCTCCCATAAATGTATTTTGGTAAAGGTGTGTGCTCATTATTACACAACCGTTTTTAAGCATGGGTAGTTGTAAGAGCATGCTGTCATGTGAAGGTTGCCTAGAGAAGCAGGCAGCGTAGCTGTGACGTAGCACTCCAGGCCTCTACTAACATGTTCTCTGCTGGTTTACTGTTGAAAAATTTCCAGTACTAGACTCTTCGAAACTAAAATATCAATTCAGTTTACAGATGACATAACAGTACAATGCCTTCTTGATGGTTTTGGTACTAATTTGCTCATGAATTAATTTCCTCCAAAATTTTTTTATTTCAGTAATTAATGACTCCTGCTGAAGTTAGTGAGATTTATGTCACTGTTATGAACGAGTCTGAGGTCAGCTTTTCTAGACAAATCCCATGCCTTGTGAAATAAATACAGACATGCAATCTGAAGCAAAACGGTGTCCTCATTTTTCTGTTTGATGTTAACAGATCAAAAGTTAGATCCTGCCAACCCACACTCTTGTGCCTCGGCCCAGCGCCTCTGCACTTACCTATGTGAGCAATGTAATTGGTTCTGATGACAGATTCATGTAAGCTAAGGCTACCTGTTTGAATAGAGGTTTACAGCTGGGAATCCAGATATTTGGATCTTCAGAGCCTGGCACAAAGAAGTAGGTCAGGATTAGTCCTTCTAAAAAAACAGTGGTGTAAGCATCTATATAGGTGCTTCAGGTCTTGAAAAGTTCTTTAAGTTCTTTAACTGTGACAACAATGAATTCTTTCATCTGTTTCAAACTAAAACAGATTACTGACCATTTATGGGAAAAAAAAAAAGGAAGTCTAAAGAACTGATTTGCTATTCAAGGTAAATCAATGCAAGGATTCTTACAGACGTCTTCTCTGACATTAGCAGTCATTGTACGGTCTACATTTTCCACCCTTCTGCAGCACAGCACCAGCATTTAGTTGCACAAACATATACCAGAAAGGGCCTGGCTGAAATGCCTCTCTCACATAAACAACACTTGAGTTGGGTGTTACTTGGGGGTTTTTTGCAAATGATGTTACCTCCAGGATTTCAGCTACACAAGAGAGCTTATGACATAAAAACAGGTAAACACAAAACCAGCTGGTCAAAAACGTAAAGGGTGCACCAAAAAGGCATGAGAATTTGTGTGTCAGAGAACTTAGTTATTCCACACTTTGCCTTTTATTTTCAAAGTTTTTCTCTGATAGATACTTTAGCACATGTATGTAGTAGTCTAAGAAAAGTATTCTGACAAATCAAAACTGCATTATTCTCACAGTCAGCCAGTCAGTCACCAGCCTTCATCTCACACCTTCAGGCTATTAGCTCCAGGTTGGGTAAATTTGCCTTTTGGACTATACATGCTGTTGAACAAGAACAGGATCTTTTTTTTTTTTTTTTTTTTTCCTTGGGAAAGGAAGTGTTCTGGCAGTATCTCGAGGTCTTATGCTTAGAACAGGATAAAGCAAAAGAGACGACACCACCCTACAATATACGCATCTCGTGACGGAATTAATCAGTGTATCTGAACACGCTGAACTTCCCTACAACAGAATTAAAAGGAAACACCTTGCAGATAATAATGAAAAAGTGTAGTAGCTTATGCAAAAATCTTTCCTCTTCCCACAACAGCTCTTTAAGGATTCAGTTCTTAATTTCTTTTTAAAAATAAATAAATTCCTATTCAAATTCAAGAATAATTTCACCGGATGAGGAAAAAAGCATCCCAAAGAATCACTAGAAAAAAGTTTGTCTTACTTCTTCGCAAAACCTGAAAACACTCTCCTCTTTAATTCCTTTCCAAGAACGAAAAAAAATAAAAATTCTGCACATTTTATTTCTGTAAAAGAAAGTCTTACTGCATGGACACAATTCTTAAAAAATACGTAATACAATCACTTTCCTATAACAGACTACAGCAAATTAAAAAATCAATTTAACTGTGGTCATTTCTGATCAATATGGCTAGGATGAGTAAGTTGTAATTGCAAAAGCTGCGCATTCGTAATTAATAAGTACAAATTATTTAGAAGCGGAATGGGTTGAATGCTATTAGAAGTTTATACACATAGTACCAAATTCTGTTCATACAGAAAACTAAATTCAAAAGTTGATCTTAATACATGATGCCCTTCTTTCATTAGAGAGCTATGATGAAAAGCCAGTACTATAAAGACTATGACCTGAGTTAAACCGCCTGTGATTCTCTCTATGTAATAAAAAAGGCATTTTGAATCAAATAGCAGACTGCATTTAGCCGTGCTCATGGAGCGAAGTACTACTCAAGAAAGATAATCCCATGGGACTTAACGTCTACTTTGCCATCAGGCAACAGACACCAGGCTGTACCCTGCGTGTAGGACAAGTGGTGGAAAAGCAGCTCCAGATAGCACAAAAGCATTGTGTCCCATCTTTTTCCTTGCTGTGGTGTTTTCGGCCAGGATGCAGCAGTATCCTCCTGGCCCTGCACTTCCCATGCAGACCCAGGCACGGGGGCCAGGGCTCCGGTTGCCCTCCCGTCACTCCTGCCCATCCACCCACTCCAAAGGACCAGCGGGCAGGGATGTACTCTGCCCACACGCGGGGACCGGCTGCAGGCACCGGGCAGCTCTGCGGCTGAACAGGGGACAGCTTTCCACTCTCTCAGGTCCCTTCACGAGCATGCAGCCCAAGCTGTTTCAGCCTTCCAGGAATATTCAGGCAGTAAGATGACATTCAAAATGTGCAAGATTTGCAAAGCAAACTTCATAACTTTGCTACAAGGACACAAATACAACAATTACTTTCCCTGAAATGATCGTTTTCTTTCCTTGATGAGAGTAGTACATTTGATGCTAAAATTCAGCTGCTTGGGGATGCAGAACTCTTTTGACCAACCATAAATAAACTGAAAGATCGATATTTGACTATAAATGGAGTAAGGTCTAGCTGCTGAGGTGTTCAGTAGAAACTCTTCTTTATTCTCCAAGATACTCCAGGATTCTCCAGGAACAAGACTTGGCCTCTATACTGACTATACTATTACTTATCACTCACTTCTCTCTATCTTAGAGGTAAAAAATAAATAATAAGCAATAAAAGTCATCAATTAATGCTAAAGAAAGTACTAAAGATACCTTACAGAACTACTTAAATTAATTTATATACAGAGCGATTCTATACCTAACCTGAAACTAAACAGAGTACAATAAATTCTGAGAAGAAAAACACAACTGAATTTGCACCTCTACAGCTTTTGACCTAAGTTATTTTTCCACTGTAACAATTTTCTTATGCAATCACCAGCTCCTTTCTAAAGGGAACTACAAAATAATCAGGGCAAATTATTTTGTTCTATCAGACTGTCAATCTGCTAGATACATGCATATTGTGAATTTAACAGGAAAAAGGCTGGGATTAATTTCATGTAAAATATGCGTATACAACAGAGTACGCAAAAGCTAGACTATAAACCAGAAACTTCCACACTATATGAGAGTATAAAATTACAAATACAGATTTTCTGTGCATCTACCAGCAAACAAAGCTTTGTCATCTTTAAAATTCATGTGAAATTTTTGGACTTTAATTTGTTGAGTTGGTAGGGCTCCTGAGGGTGGATTACAAACAGCAGGCACGTGTTCTCAATCTGTTGTTGATCTCACTTGAAAAATTGACAAGATTGAGTGGTAAAGTCCCAAGCTGAAGATCTGAAACTCATCTTTGAACGCAAGCTAACCATCTGAAAGTAAAAAAGTGGCTAATTTTCCACATTAGTTCCAATTATACAGAATTTTTTAATCTAAACTGCACAGTTGGAATTTTTTAATCTAAACTGCACAGTTTTTAACATGATTCTTTGCTTCATCTGAATATTCAAGGCTTTTTTTTGTGATGAGAAGATACGTTACAAGCTTATCTGTGCAAGAATCAAATTGCTTTATTAGAACTGGAGGGAAATCACTTAATTCTGGAGACATTGTAAAGTGCAAAAGAAATGAGATTTAAATATCTGCTAAAGTGTGTGGCGTATTCCTGCTCACTCAGAAGCGATGAAAATTTTTTCTCAATGGGGAAGGAAAAAGGAGACCATGAATTGCTTAGTGAAAGGTGTTTGTGCATTATTTCATATTATGCATAACTGACAAAACAATTAATATTCTGTACTACACTGACATGTCAGTCTTCCAGCTACTTTCCTGTTAGACCTATTTACTACTTTATCATTTTTCTCATTTGTCAAAAACCGTATTTGACTACTCACAGCTCCGCATTCCTGAAAGTATGTATGTTTTAATGCTGAATTTGTGAACAGATATTGAAACTTTATTAAAAAAATACTGCCAATGACAACGCAGTGTTGAAAGAGCACTAGTTCTGTCTGAAAAAAAGGTCTACTTCCCCTTTTCTACTTTGCAATTCAAGCTGCTCTGCAGCTAACAAAAGGGTACTTATTGTCATTTTATTAAATTTAAGGTAACAATAAACATTAACTCAGTCTCAAACATGATGTCATGCTGTATGTAGCTAGGTTAAAAGAGAATGTAAAACAAATTACCTGGATTGCTTAGGAAACCCTAAATGCCCTAATTTGCCCAACCATTTATCAGCAGAACTAATGAAAAGCCTTTCTTGCTCTTGCAATGGGTAAAGGTAGCCATTAGTCTCTGAAGTGTACAATTTTACCAGCAAGACAAAACAAAAAGCAAATCTTGGGAGTAAATATCAGCTGGACGTTCACATAACAAGGTCCAGAGAGACATATCCAGGAGTTTCCTCTTTTAATCCAGCTCTGAATAATGTTGGATGCTGTTCTCTGTTCCTTCAGAGCTCTACTACTGCCAAAATAACTGCAAGGCTTGCAAGTCCGAGTATATCTCAAGCCTTTCCCAAGGCACCCCAACACTATCTGAGGCACTGAAACTATGGCAACCGAATAAGAAAGCAGCTTCCATGATTAATAGATGAAGATCCCAGCGACAGTGCCTAGCTAGGCCATAATTCAGGAATGCAGGAGGAATTAGCATAGAATCCATCTCAATCTACCAATAAAAAGTAGATTTTGGAAGGCATCAACAAAACAGCAATTTTTTTTCAGCTAAAAAAAAATTTTCTGTAGAACTATAAACTGTTCAAATTCTCATTAACATTTCAATGCATGGCTGCCTTGAGTGCAAGTAATGGGTAAATGTTCATGAACAATGGTGCAGGAACCAACACAGCAAATTTCCCATCTGACTATCAAAGCCATATGTAGGAATACTCAATATATAGAACATCTGAGTGAAGCTGAGCAGGCGCAGATAAGAAAGTAGACATAGTGTTTGCTGCAGTCAGGAATATATTTGGACACGTTTTTTCCCATTGTGCTGGGGATTCATATAAGAGAGTACTTTTTCCATCCACTAAACTGGAACACCCAACCATATCTATTATATACTCTACATATTTTCATTACTACAAGGTCCTGTGAGTCTGTCAGGCTAACTGCAAAATTGATGAGGGTTAGGAATACCTTTTTTTTTTTTTTTTTAAAGCACAAAATCAAACTTCTGCTATTATCTCCAGTAAAAATACTGGTATTACAGTCCTCATTCACTAGACGGACTCAGATTAAGGTGAAAGGGCATAGTAAAAATACTCTTTATTTTTTTCCACTTTCATAAACATTAAGTTTTCACTAAAGATCATAAAAGCATAGGAATGCTTTTTTTGCCCGTATTACACAAAGGGTATAACCCTGCAGTCAAGGCACAACTTTACCCAGGGAGGGTGACGAAGAAGGAGCCAAAGGCTTCCCATACCAAGGACAACACATGTTGGTATGGGTATGTGCTGCAATGCTGTGCATCTGCCCCCAGAAACTCTTTAATTTCAGCATTGCGTGAATGTTGTAAAACTATATTTCTGTAGAAAGTTCCCCAGTAGCAGTTTTGATGGTAGCTAAAAAAAAAACCTCTGAAAAAATTGGCATGGTGTAGTCCATGATATGTGAATTTCAAGTGTCTAGTATAAATACTCTATATAGAAATGCCTATTATTAACAATACTTTTAGAGGAAAGGTCATCGCTGAATGTAGTGAATTACCATATGTCTTCACTCTAGAGATACAGCAACTGGCAGTTCCGTTAATAGCTGGTTTATCTACTTCATTTTACATCTCTATTTCAGCCACTAAAGAAACACTTTGGGGCTTGGGGAAAAATTCCTTTCTACAAAAATGACTCTGTATTCACACAGAGCAAAGTATGTCCCTCCTTTTAGCTGATAAATAACTAGAGTTCTATAGTGGGAAAGACTTCCAAGAGGTTTTGCTGCAAATTACGGAATAATTCATGTTGGGTTTTTCTTGGTTTCTTCTTCCTTTTTGAAAGCTGGTTTTTTGGTGGTTTTTTTTTTTTTTAAAAAAAAGGTGATATCTACTTCCTTTTTTATTAAACTATAGCTAGAGCTAAACTTTAGATTTCAGAGGGCATCAGTCTGGCAGCCTCATTTATGTTCATCTGGTGCATGAAAGCTGAGAATATGATTATTTTATGTGGGGAGGCACAGATCTCTCATCCACTTCCCTATTTCCAGTGGCCCTACTACTAACTGTTAGCAGCCTTTTTAAGTCTGAAGCGACAAAAGCTGTAAATGCCTCTATACCTGACTTTCAATGAATCCCTCCTAAGACTTCCAGATACCCTGATGTTGTAGGCACATACCTCTTTTCTTCTTTTTTTTTTGTTTTTTTTTGTCCCTCAGTTCCGATATCACATTTAATTTTGAATCCCTCCACATCTCCCCGCTGCTAAAATAGGATAGGGAAACAAACAGCTTGGGAACTCCAGAAGACACGCGGGACGCGCAATATGTATAATTATAACACAGTAGGTGGCACTCTTCCCTTTAAATCCTGAAGCAGTCCCTTGGAGCTGTGCTGCCATGCTTGCCATGTTGCAACCGAGACTCAAAACCAAAGCATCGTTCACCATGGACAATTAAGATCCCTAAACACTGTATAAATGTGAACATTCAGTTATTTCCATGGCCATAGGTAATGGTTTAGTTGTCTCACAAGACAGCATATAAAGAAAACAAAGATATGCAAACTCCGGTCTGCCAGGTTTGCAGGAACTGAGGAAGTCCAGTTCTGCCTTCATAGACCCTACACACACCTTAGCTGTTCCTCACTCAAAAGACTGATGCAACAGACCAAAAATTAAAATATTCCTATAGAGAGGTGGCAGGTTCAGGCCCAGGCTTTCCCTCGGCTGCAGGTTTCTGACTTTGAACACTGTTCATAGTTGCTGTATGCTCTTGATCAGCAGCCAGACTCCATGCCACTACTGGCTTTATCTTACTGCCAAAATGATCTCCGTGGACACCTAACCCACCTCAGAGTAATCCTGATACACAGAATTAATGAGTATAAAATGCTTAAAAGCTCACCAGTAAAAAGCATTGCTTATTCCTCTTATTTTTCCGTTGCCCTGTCAACACAAACCTTGTCACAATTTGTTGGATGTTGCTCCACAGCACACAGACCTAGGTCTGACTTAACACTGAAGGTTGATGCAGAGCAAATGTACCTGCAACGTAGCTTCAGGTCCTTACCAAGTATTGATTCCCAACAGACAATTTCAGATTGGGGCCTAAACATGAAAAAAAGTCCCTATTTGAGTAGTATTTCAGCAACTGCCTTTACTCTTAGAAAATTACTCTGGCAAGCAAGGCTTCGCTTACTCAGGTGAATGAGACTGGGAAGGACAAGGGCTCAAGATTTACCTCCTCAAAAAATTAATAGTTGGACGTAAAATACTGCAGCATCTGTATCAAATTAGGGTAGTGAAAACTTCTGCTTTAGCATGGTTCTCTAGCATACGCTGCTTCTCATAGAGCTAAATGTTATTTTCCAGAATTTACCCGGTTGGTTGTTTTCAGCACTCTGCTATAGTGTATGGGAATCAGGTACTATACACAAAACATTTGTTTGGGTAGTATAACAATGTGTTCTTGCAAACAAGCTGGATGCGAGGCATGTATTAGCTCAGGTCAATTTAATCCTAAAACATTTTATGTCTCTCCTGCTGTAAACCATGTGAACTCCTTTCATGTGTATTTATGTATGGCTCTTCAAAACAAGATGACAAATTTCCCCTTCCCTTCACAAAACATGCACAAGCAAGTTCACAATCGCCTACTTCCTTTTTAATGCAAACAATTCCAGTCTGGATTTACACAGGTCATTAATTCGATCTCTCTCCTTTTCTTTTTTTTTTCTTCTTTTCAAAAATTCAATGAAGGCAACTCCTCATCCTTAGTCCAACCTATCTCCTTCAGTCTTAAACTCCAATAACTGTGATCCTCTATTTACCAACATTAAGAGAGGACTATGGCTAATATTCACTTTCATCTTCAAGTAGCTAGCGATGTTAGCTAGTTGTGTTTCTCATAGATGTTAGTGTCCAATTGTTTTATGGTTCAAGTAGTATGATTTCAGTTGATAAGGCTGGTTTTGCCATTAAGTAAGAATGTAGAGTTTTAATGTAGACTAATTGAGAATACACAGAACATCGGTGACAGTATCATTCATCTTCCCTGAAAGTATTCACCCATGCTACAAGCATTTGACTCCTACTACATGAAAAGCAAACGTTGCAAATATACTTTACAGTATTACTTACTATTTTAAAATTCATGTAGCATTCAGACAGAAACATTATCGGGGCATTCCGCCCCTGAACTAAACTTCCATGAAAGCCAGAGATTTTCTCCAGTAAGAGTGGCGGAGAACGGAAATCAACATTTTTATGCATAGGAAATTGTTTGGTTTTAAAGAGAGTTAGTATATTCTCTTTGTCTTGTACCTTATGAGAAGCTACCATATTAAAAACACATTCCTTTTAGATAAAATTATACCCTAGACAGTGTAACGCCTTGGCAACTGTACTTTTTTAAGAGTGACAGACCTTCCTGATCTTACTGAAGCTAGTATTTGCTTTCCACCACATATGAGGCAATTCCACAAAGAAAGGGATTTGCTGGAGCAGACTCAAATTTCCTCACAATACACTAAATTAGTCTTATTTAACCCCCTCCCCCAAAAAAAAACCCTAACAAAAAAAAATAACAAAAAAACCCCACCAAACCAAGAAAAACCCCAGAAGTTAACCAGAGCAAGATCAGTTTGCTTTCCTGGTCTGAAAACAAATGGCAAAGGAAGCCATGAACATGATAACAGCTGCATAAATCTTACTCTGCGAAATGCCACAGACTCCTCAAAATCTGTGATAAAAAGAGCCAGACTCCGCTGGACTTTATCACGTTCATGCCAAAGGATTTACCCACCAAGTAAAGATCACTTGCATGAGAATGGTTCACTGGATGACACTTGGATTTAATGAATGCAAACCAAAACCAGTCACTTAACTAATTTTTGCAAAGGCAGTGGGAAAATGATGCCTCTAGCTACTATCTTTGAGGTTAACTTAATAATTAATATCATTGCTGGATGATACTAAACAAAAGTTAGCAGAATCTATGCCAAATAATAAGCCACCGCTTGCAGCCCTGTGACAGAAAACGGTTGTGGAGATTTAGCTCTTCGTTACTTGGAACACCTGCAAGCCGTGTGTGCCCCTTCGGTAGATCAAGCATTCACCTTGCAGAGTCAGGAATTTGCGTCTTTTACAATTTATCACAGAGCTGACAAAAGCCTTTGTTTTTGCAATTCTATTAGTAAAATAATTTTCCATCTGCAGCAGCTAGAGATCCGCGCTGCACAGACGCTGGCACAAACGCGCGTGTTTACAAACTTCAAAAGCAGCAATTAGCTCGGGAGAGGAACAGGAGAACAAATTTCCCTCTGAACAAGCGGTCAAGGTTAGAAAAAGACAGAGCTATTTGCCTACGGAAAACCCAACAGTTACCGTCTTGCGACTCACCCTGGGAAGAGCCAGGCAGGACAGAGGCAGTGGCGGCGGGCAGAAGGGCATCTCCGCTGCGACTGACCGGGCTCCAGCCTCAGCCCCGCTTCCCCCGCCAGCCCCCCACCCGCACGCCGGCCGGAGCCACCCCCGGGAAACGCCTCCCTCGGGCGGGAAGGAAGGAGGGAAGGAAGGAAGGAAAGAAGGGTCGGTGGGACGGCTGAGCCCTTGCAAGAAGCAGGTACTTTCTCCACGCGTGATGAAGGAGACACAAACTTTTCGCCGCCCTCCCCGTCGGCAGAGCGCGGGGCGGTGCTGACCCCCAGCCGGCCCCAGGGGCTGCCCGAGCCTCCCTTCCCTCCCCCCCGCGCCTCGGCTCCGCGTCCCCGGCGCACCACCGGCAGGAGCACAGCCCGGGTGGGCGTGCGGGCTCCCGGTCATGCGGAGCCGCAGCCGCGGCTCCTAACGCACCTTGCCCTCAGCTGGGACCCTTCCCTGCCCGTGCGTACGTGGGGACGGGGTGTGCATGTGTGTCCGGGGAAATCCCTCCACTGCTCAGCATCCGTTCCCCTCAGCAGCATCCTGTCCCCTTCTCAGCATCCCTCCCCACCTCAGCATCAGCGGCACGAAGGCGCCCCGCCACCGGCCTCGGGGCTCCCCGGTGGCGCGGGGCGTGTGTGGGGCGCCGCCAGTCCGCAGCCCCTCTGGGAGAGCTGGTCGAACAGGAACTCCATTGTGCCGACGGGCCCTGTTACTGCCCTTTAGAAAAACTTTATCTTTTCCGCCGTTTCGCCCGGCTCCCCCCGGCGCCGGAGAGAGGAGAGGGGCTGAAGGAGCTGCAGGGCGAGGGCGCGGGCGGAGGAAGAGGAGCTGGGCTGCGCCGCGATGCTCCCCGCCCGCCGGGGCCAGCCCGTCTGCCTGCGCTCACCAGCCGGGGAGAAGGGGCTGGCAGAGCCACCGGCCCGCGGGGCAGAGGCTGGCAGCGTCCGGCAGAAAGGGGCGGGGAGCAGCCCTGCCCGAGAGCCACCCTTCTCCCCGGGGCTGCGGGAGGGCAGCGCGCACTCCCCTTCGCCAGGGCCGGGGCGGAGGGGAAGGCGGCCGCTGTCCGCGGGGAGCGGGCGGGGAGGGGAGCCCACGGCCCCAGCCCACGATCGCAAACAAAGCCCGCGGCACCGCCGGGGGCTGCTCTGCGGAAGAAGTTTCCTCGGTTCCCGGCCCCTTCCCCGAAAACGCAACCCCAGCCTTGGGGGAAAAAAAAAATAACCCTAAAAAAATAAAATTTAAAAAAAAAATCAACCGCACCCCACTACCCCTCACGGAAGAGAGGAGACCGCGGGGTTACGCCTCTGCACGGAGCGCCCACATTGTCCCTGTAACAAAGACACCCCTCCCCGACCCAGCCCCACACGATGCCCGGCAGTCCCAGCGTGAGCGGGCGGCGTCCCCGGCCCTAGCCCCGCCGGCGGCGTCCCGCGGCCGCCCAGCTCCCTGCGGCGCCCCGCGGCCGAGACCCCCTGCCGCCGGCCCGCTGCGAGCAGGGCTCGGGGCCGGGGGAGGCGGAGAGGAGCCCCAGCGCCGCGCATGCAAGCCGTGCCAAGGGGCTAGGGGGGAAGGCTAACACGTTCAGCAGTTGCGGGAGGAGGTAAAGAAAAGGAAAAAAGAAGAGAAAGGCGAAGCCGCGAGATGCCTGGAAAGTGGCAACAGCAAGCGCAGAGTGTGCACTTGCAGGCGGCTCTTCTCCTCCTCCTTAGGCGCTGCAAACGCTGTCGAGACAGAAAGCAGCAGCCGACCTTAAACCACACACCATCCTCGCTCCTCCCGAGCCTGCCGGGGCGACCCGGGAGCCTTCCTTTCCGAACAACCCCAAAACATCAGGTAGGGATACGGACGGGGAAGTACTGTACCTTTTCGGTGCATGTATCTAGGCAGCTAGAGGACAGAACTAGCTGATGTAGTGTCCCATTTAGTAATCCATTTAAGGGGATCTCTCTGGGAAACTGGAGCCACTCTCTCCTTTGCAATCCTTTGTCATTACTACATGTGTGCTTCCCGGGGGACGGAATATTTAATATTTCTACTTTCTGAATTGCAAATGCAATTTGTTCATTTCCAATGACGGGCGAAAAGAGGGGAGGGAACAGAGAGAAGAAGAGGGGGGAAAAAAAAAAAAAAAAGCGTGAGCAACTCCTCTCCGGACTCAAATTCCACTACGGTTCCACTCCAGTAAGTCCCCTTCAGTCGCGCCTCGGGAGGAAAGTCATTTCGGGGGGGGGTGTCTCCTCCTGCTCCCTCTCTACCAAAAGTGCTCCCGGTGTGACGGCTGCTTCAGGAAAACTCCTAGGCTGCAGACACTCGCCGTGCCACGGCAGGAAAGCGCAGTCGCTCCTCGACCCGGGCTGCCGGGCATCGGACTGTGCGCGGTGAGGACTGGGGAGCCGCTGCTTGCCGCTGCCTGCTGCCCTGCCTCCCGCTGCCCTGGCTCCCCTCGGCGCCCGCCGCCCGCCCCCCTACCCCTGGGACTCGGCTCCGCCGGCGGAGGCGGAGACAAAGCCCGGACTGGACCGCGGCGGACGGGTGCGCCCCGTTCCCCGCCCCTCTTCTCGCCCCGCTCCGCCCCGCCCGCCACGACAGGCGGAGCACGTGCCCGGCAGCCCCGCCCCGCCGGGCGGTGGGCGGTGCCTCCGAGGGGGCGGTGCCTCGGCGGCGCCGGGCGCGGCGCGGGGCGGGGGCGGCCGGTAACACCGAACCGCCGCGTGTCGAGGCGGCCGGGGGTGGTGGTTCCGGTGCTCTGTACCGGCGACGCTGCTGCCAGCGACACCGCCCCGCCGGTGCGGGGCCGGTGCTGAGCGTTACCGGGCTTACGTCGAGCAGGTGCAAGCGGAGGGAGCCCGCTGCCCCCAGCCCCCGCCTTTGTCGCGTCCCCCCCACCCCCCCACCCAGGAGCTGCCGCCGCTTCCAGCCATCACGGTCGTTCCGCAGGGCTCGGAGAGGCGGCCGGGGGGCGCTAAGGTGGGGGTGCCGAGACGCCCACGAGCGACCAGAGGAGCCCGGACCGCCCGTGGCGGCGGGGGCGCGGTACTGGGCAGCCGCCCGCAGCCCCCCCGGGGGTTGCGCGGCTCCTCCGCGGGCTGCGGGCGCGGCAGCAGGGGCCGCCACGGAGCCCCGCGCACGCTGCCGCCGGGCAGGGGGCGCGGAGCCGGGCCAGGCCGTATCCCCCGTATCCCCGAGGGGAGCGGGGGCTGGGGCCGCAGCTGGCGGCTGGCGCAGGTCTCGGCCGTCCGTTTGTGTTCTTTTCCCTTGTCCCTCCGCCCAAATCCCGCCTCGGTGGTCGCTCGCTGCGCTAATCCCTGTCTCGGAGCCGATCCAGCCAGGAGCAAGAGCAAGCGGCCCTAATACATTAATCCCCCTCTCCCCGGCCCCGCGTCGGGGCCCGCCGCCGGCGGTAATCCCCCCGGCCCGGCCCTGGTGCGGCGGGGCGATGAGGGGGCTGTGCCCGGGACCGCTCCCCACCCTCCGCGCACGGAGACTGAGCCGCTCGTCCCGGCTCCCGCGCCTCCCCCCTCCCCGCCGCCCCGGGACGGCGGCCCCGGGAGCGGGAGGTGCTGCGGGACCGCCGGGCTCACAGACCCCCGCCGCGGCCGGGCGGACCTCAGCCGCTGCCCGCGGGCGCGTCCGCCGTGGGGTCCGACCCGACCGCCCGTGGGTCCGCCCCTTCGCGCCCGTGGGGCGCCCCCCGCGCCCCGCTGACCTCTCAGAGCAACGAGGCTCGGACGGACAAGCTGCGGGAGCGGAGAACGATATAAAGCCGACAAAATAGCCCAAAGTCAGTGAGCTGGAAATCCGCGTGCACGTTTCTTTGGCGGCGGCGGCATGCAATCCCGCAAGAGTTTTAGCACTAATTTCCACCCTCTAGATCTCGCCGGAGTAACGCTGCAAGGAGAGAGCCTCTAGTTACTTCAGCGCGAAGGTATCTAGTTTCCAGCGGATTCATTTACACGTGCAATTGCTTTAACTTTTTTTTTTTTTTTTCCCCCCAAACCAGATAAGTGAAAGGACTGACTGCAACTAGGGGATTTACTGTCAGGCCACGAAGTGTGGCATTAACATTAAAATAATTACTTGTTTATGACAGCTGGGTTTTTGCCTTTTATTTTCAGATAATGAAAGGACTCTGAGAAATTGGTTTTGATTTGGTATTTGATTTGGGATCTAAAATTACACATACATTCATTCAATTTCTAGTTGTTAGATTACAAGGGAAAACATTCATATGTATCAAGGAGAAGTTTCTTCTTTCCTTACAGACAGTTTAAACTGAATGTATACTTAGGGTAATTTTCTAACCTAAGGAACTGAGACTTATATATTTTCTTTCTTTCCTTGAAAATCTAAACCAGAAGTGGCTTCTGCACCAAATGGAGTAATTGCTGGGGACAGATAAATTTTACTGAAACAAACTTACCCTAGATCTGAAAGCAATTAAAGAAGCTGAGCTGGTACAAATAATTTCTGGGTACCCAAGCGTGTATCAGGGGGGTAAACCAGATGAATGTACCTTGATTTGCCAAGACCCCTAACCTCATTTCCACAAAGAGGCCCCTGATCATCTCATGCTACTTCTCCGTCTGTCAGGAAGCAAGAACAGAGACTGAACACAGTCAGGATTTGCGGGAAATACCCATTCGACACTACCAAAGGCTGACATTCAATCATTACATTATGCTCAATCACTACATACGTTTTGAGGTGTTCAGAACTTCCACTGACTTTCTTGTGGGTTTGAACTGTAAGCAGATCTAGATTGGGCCCTTACTGTGTGTTTCAGATACTTCACAAATATTTCCGCAGTACTGAATGGTTTATTTTACACGTGCATTTCTTCATTAAGCAAAAAAGGCTCTCTGACAGAGAACATTTCCCCCTCCCCTATATTTAGGGGTTTTAAAAATACAGACCAGATTTTTATATTATGAAAGTTCTGCAAGAAGCAGAAAGCACTACAAAATCCTATTTTCCAGACACTGATACTAGCCAAGGCAGCAGTTGTTAGAAGTTTTATATTCAGGTTCTTTTACAAAAGTGTTTTCCATTCATCCACTTCCTTTCCCTTTCTTTAATTTCCAAACCTGCACTACCTAATTTCTTCACTTCAATCACAGTAGCCCTTTTTCATTTAGCCTTCTGTCAAAATGAAAGTCACCTCTTCTGTCCTTCATTCCTGTACTGCTCCTTCTGCTCTTAACATACTAGAGTCCATCTGCAAAATCAGGTGTGTCTTCATGGCTTAACAAAACACCTCTTTGCTTTTACCTGACTCCCTGTTCCCTTTCTCTCTCTGTACCCAAGCCAGTAAACTACTTTCCTCATCTTTTCTCTCCCACCAAGTTTTTTTAGGCTATTTTTGTGGAACTTTAATATCAATCTCAATTCTCCATGCCGTCAGATTTCCTGAAAACAGAGACACAACCTTATTTGCTTTGCCTAGACTAGTTAACAACTGTGGGCTACTCACACTGGCTTGGGGAAGGGAATTATTACCCTTATTCATGGGAAAAGGCATATTTTTTCACTGGCTGCTTTTTGGCAGCTGCAGAGGTAGAGTGCAGTGGGTTTTCCAGTCAGGAATTCTTGGTGAGGTCTCTACGGAGCTGTGCATTTTAAAAGCCTTACCTGAACAATTCACACAAGCCGCAGAGAAGTTCTCCAACTCACTCTGACCCCTCTTCTAGAGTAGGTCTCTACCAAAGATTTGACTTGAGTTCATATGAAAATGTTACCTCTACCCCCTCCTTCCTAATCATATATGAAATACGTTGACTTGAAGTTCATGGGACACCTGGCCTGTATGGGAGAAAGGCGCTTCCCTGCAGCAGTTGGACTCTTTCAGTTGGGTTGTGTGAAGTTTGATGCCAATTGGCATGCTGAGCCCCATGCTGTATACATATGTATTTTCTACTCTACCAACTTGGCAGAGCCATGTGATTGCAGGAGCAGCACCCCGTTAGATACAGTTCTGAGGAGCTGGGATACTGCAGGGGTGCAACGGCACCTTGTCATTGAGCACATCCCCACTCATTCCCACATCAGAATAACCTGTGCAACCTTCCCCAATTTCTGTATCAGGTGTTATTAGATTCAATCCAGTTCATTCTTGCCCCTATTTGAAAGGTTCAAAGTGCAGCAGAGCTTTATGTTGACAAGAAACAACACACAAGAGTGTCAGAGCTGAGGATTTTGACAGCTGTCTGAGAAACACAAGGGGGTTTTGCCTGAAGGAAGGTACGAGATGGTTTTGATGTCCAGGAGGCACTCAAAGCCTGTAATTTTAGGAGGGGCTGTAACTCTTTTTTCCCATCTCCCATTCTGGCATAAGAGGAGATGCCTTTACCTGTGGAGATCTATCTCACCACAAATAAAAGCAAAATGTTGGGTGCAGGGACATCTTAATATAAAGAAGTGTTGACTTCTTTAATCTTACAGCAATAGTGAAAGCTCATCAAACTGTAAATATGATTTTTGTCAAGACAACGTTATTGAATGCCTGGCAAAGTAATCACTCCTACACAGAGAAAAAATAAGATATTTCTTTTAATCACTTCAGAGGAACTCACCAAACTCAGCTGTACTCTGAAAAATGTGGTTGAAAGTGGACAGGTTTTTTAATCAACACATATCTGTTCTTGGGCACGCTGCAGCTAAAGGAAAGAAGACTTATAAAACCCAACACGGACCCAATGCTCAATCTCTTAACGTAAAATGGCAACAGGTCTTTTGCCCAATTAACTCCGGTAGAGTCAGACTCATAGTTTAAAATAAGCATTAGACATTTTACAGACTGCTGTAAACATGTAAAATGAGATTAGACTAAGAACAGGTAAGCCATGAATTTCCTCCATGGATGTGATTTTTAATGCTTGGTGAATCCCTGCAAAATTCCTTCTATAACTAAGGACCTCACTAGAAATGCCACATTTTTAGTTTGCTGGATGGCATATATGGATTTGCTTTTCTTTATCATTTTGTTCAGATATCTTCCAAATGGATACCCAGATGTCTGTAGGCTGACCTGGGATGTGTTCAGCAGGGGTACCCAAAGCATTCGAAATTCAGGAAAGTAGTTTGAAATATTCACTAGAAATACCAAGGACTCCAGTGAAGGATTTGCCTCTGCCTGGGAACCCAAAGGGAGTCTCTCTGTGCCAATTCTGTGCAGGTTGGTCTTTACAGCTATGGAGGATTTTGGAAGGCAAACAAGGCTGCAGAGCAGATGTTTTATGCAGGAGGCTGCCCTGGTCAGCCCCTGCTGTACTGTGCCAGAAAAATCAGCAGAAATTCATGTTGCACTGTGAGCAACATTCACATGTCACTGTGTCATCTAAGTTCCCAGAAGAGGAGAGTGTTACATGATGGTGAAATAAGCAGAGAATACTGTGGATAGCGGCTGGACCATATGGTGAAGGGAGTGGTTCCCCGTTAAAAAAACCAAAACAACAGAGCATAGAAGATCAATAGGGGAAAGTGATGTAGAATTTAACAGTTGTTAAAACCAACAGAAATTTGCAGAGATTCATTATCAAATTACTCTAAATATACATAAGCCAGATCACCCTCTAGTGTAAATTAACATAATCTTATTAATGTTAGTGCACCCATACCAGTTTCACCTGCTGATCATCTGGTTTGTAAAATTTCACCAGGAAGGGAGTGTATGGTAATTTTTAACTAGCTTATAGAGCTCTACAACAGGAATACAACTGATCTGATGTATTCCATACACAGTTAAGTCACTAGAAAAATTATTTGCTATTGAACTCTATCGGATTTTCCATAAAGGGAAGCTTACTTTCTTCACATATTGGATGTTGATGATCTCACATTAGTCTCATCTAGTTAGAGTCTCTGAGAGGAAAACTAATCAGAAACTGTAGAGAGCGCATCTGAAAAGAGTTTTGAGGGTTTCTTTTGCATCAGTTTTATTATGGGAGAAGACTGTGTGCTCCTCAGTTACTTCATGGTGATTTAGTTTGAAGTATTGTGCTCTACATTTTTAGTTCACTATTTCAGAAATTCCACCCCCGCAGCTTTTCCAGCATTGTGCTTAGATGTTGCATCCTTTTTGAGCACAGTGAGGAACTGAACAGATTAAAACATGTCTTTCGGCTGCTGTTTCTCTTTATATAATTAAGATTTGACACTAACTACTGTGTTGCTTGCACAACAAGCAAAGAGGTGTAGAAGGGCACTCTGAAAACATGCAAAATGTATTTTGATTGGAAAGTTAAGTCAAATTCATACAGTTTTCTTGGGATATACCCTTTGTTCTCATCAGGACTGTGTAAAGTGAGGGGCTTGATCAAGAGGTTAAGGAAAACAGTGAGAAAAGAGATTTATTTTGGCTTTGCCTGTGTTCTTGCAGTGGATAAATATGGTTTAAAGTGAACCATCATGGTGGCTGCCAAAAAAGCAACGAACGTTTCAGATCTAGATGGGGAGACTGAGTGTAAAATTATCAGAAGTGAAAAGACAGTACTGAAAGAAGTCAATACTATAATAAAAATGTTTTAAATACAATTACAGCATCAAACTGAGAGAAAATCCAATTTAAAATAATAAGAAGTGGATATTTTAATAAGTCAAAATCATTGCTTTCAGTGTCCCTTCAGCTGAACTGAGCCCATAGGAACACTCAGTAAATGGAATTGCCAGGCAATACAATATTACCAAAGAGAAACCTTTAATGGTTTCAGTATCTGAAAGAAAGAGGCTTTATTCCATCTTCCTCCCCAACACACACACTTTAATTCATAACATTAAATCTCATCCAGCTGACTACTTTTTTTTTTTTTAACCCTTAAATTGATGGCAGTGGGAAGAAAAAAGGGTCTGCAAGTGACAGAGAAAAAAAAAAGAGAAAGAAGAAGAAGGAGAAAAACAGAGGGAAAAAGAGTAGCCAGGACAAAATGGAAGAGTAGAGGAGAGCACTCCAGCTGAGAAAATTTGTGAAGTAGAGTGTGCAGTTTGGGAGAGGGAGGGAAATCAGAGAGAAGAGATGGGGAGGAAGGAGAAAGGCAGAAAGAGGACCAAAGAGAGAGGAAAGCAAATAGCCTCTGTGTGAAGCAAAAGATTAGTGACATACAGTAAAGCAATGTAGGAAAAATGGGATTGGTTAAACCTTGACAAATGAGCAGCTGATGGAAAATGATCTTTTAGTCAGGTTTCATCCTTTGATCCTGTGAGATTACTGAATTAAAACAAGAAGAAATGAGAGACTGAGTTGCTCTAGGTTTACACTTGCTTTTAAACAATATGAATATTTTTACATACTAAAGGAGAAATTAATGTCAAACACGTTGTGGCCTGCCAAGATACAGAAGAGTGACTGAAAACGTGTTGAAAGACATGACATTGTATTTGGGAAGAAAAGAGCATGTCCTGCTTTTGGCAAAGCAGTTTTCATCAGTGTCAGTCACCTCCCCACACAGCCTGATGAGCTATTTGGATGTAATTCTGTGTGGAAAAAAGTGACATAGGATAGCCAGGAAATATCAGTGCTCCAGGACACAGGTCGGATGGTGGATCAGTCTATAAAGGCACCAGGGTGACCAGTGGCCATCATCCCCAGGTGGGCTGGCTGGAGCTCTTGTGACTCCTCTTGGCTCACACCTGTGAGCAAGGCAAAAGCAGGAGGTGAGTGGAAACACATCTCTCTCATGCTCCCTGTGCACCTGCCCTCACCAGGGGCAAGTTAATATCCCTGGGGTCTCATGGGGAAGAGCAGGAAATGATTCCTCTCCAAGGGCGGACCTGGGATGAGCCATCAGTTTGTAGCGCAGTGTGGCTTTTATGGGACATGGCGGGGAATTGGCAGTAGGGAGTTGATGGGGTCTTTTCAGTGATTTCTGAGTATGCTTTATCTAGCAAAGCCGCTATTCAGGAAAAAGAGCTGAAATCGATAGTTTCCCTTGTCTGCTTGTCTGTAATCCTTTTCCTAAGAAGAAAACTGACAGGAAGGTGTTTCTAGCGCTAGTTCAATTAACTGGCGTAGAAAGGGCTCGCTTTTGCTTTTCTCTGTATTGCGTTAGGCCAGGAAAAGTAATAAGAAGAATGCTGGAGATGCAAATTAGGTCATCTAGATTTTTCCAGATAACTATCTGTACTCTGCCAATGATACTTAAAAGGGTTTTACTCCACAAAAAGTTGCACTGAAGCTAGTACAGGTAGCTGTGGATTTAGGTGTTTTTTACTGTGTGCAGAGGTGATAGCTTCTGGCCCATCTGAGGATGATGACAGCAGCATTACTGCTACGTACAACCCCTCCCTCCCTCTGGGCTGGTTGTAGTCTGGAGTTTCCTGGTGATTATTAGAGCTGAAAAGCATTTGCTAATGAAGCCTGCACTATTAGCAGGGAATGAGGGAAGGGGAGCGGAGACTTCCAGTGTTTGCTCATTCCTGGCAATCATTAGCTAGTCTGTGCTCCCAGGTGTGACTGTCCCAGGTAAATCACAGCCTAGACATTCCAGCCCTGCCTAAGTGAGTTTCACTCACTCCGCTGCACCTGATACCAGTGCAGCAAAATTGAGAGGAAGTGAGTGAAAGCTGGTTGGAAGATGTGTCACTGATCCAACAGAAAGGGCAAGAGACCATGCAGAAACTGACTGCTACGAGAAGCCTGCTTGACTCACCGTGAAAGGAGGGTTTGCATTGCTTGGAGACACATATTTGATTTCTGAGTCAAACTATTGTCCTTTCCTTCATCCATCCTACCAAACATAGTGTATTAGCGTGTAGTTACCATGGCATGTGTGGAAGTATAGTAGATAAAGAAGGATACCTCATAGGTGCGGAAGTGACAAGACTATGCATAAAGAAGAAGAAATGTGGAGGAAAACATCAACTTGCATGAAATAAACCACAGGCATCCTCATTTATGTGCTGTCAGTAATGAAACTCCCACTAGCTGAAAAATAAATTCATGTATTATTGCCAAGGGTATCATTTATAGCAATATTCTTGGTGGCTAACTCTTTATTTGGGCTATCCTGAAGACAACATTATTCCCCACTTTTGGCAGGGACTTCCTGTGGATGTTGCTTGGATTGTACATTCAGCCCTGTGTGGAGTATGCATTAGTGTTCACAGAAAATCAGCAGAAAACATATGTGCTTTTTAATATCTGCTTACATCCTATGTCAAAGACATAAATAAAACTTGATTTAAGAGTATTAAGTTTTTGCTTGGGCCTGTACTCTATTCAAATCTTTAATTTCGGTGTTCAGTTGAATAAAAACCAAAGTGGATTTATAAAGAGCTATGTTTGATGTGGGCTAAAGTGCTTGGGGTGAAGGGGTGGCCTCACAGAAGTCTTTGGGAGTTTTGTCACTGACTTTCTTGGGCCTAAAACGTCACCTGAAATGCAAAATCCGTAACATTAACCAGTTTGTAACCATGCCTTCTAACACAGTGAAAACAGAAAATTCAGAAGACCGTAACTGTAATATAAAACAGGCATTAGACTCGAAAGTCTGGTTAAATTCTTGGTCTCACTGGAGTCAGTGACAAAACTGTAGCTGACCTCAGCGTGGTAAGACACTGATTTTCAAGTCCAAATACAGATTTTGGCATGGTCTTTGTGGATGACAGATAAGACGTATGCAAGCTATCTTTTCCCACAGTCTAATTCATGCTAATGAAATTAATATCCCATTCCTGCCTCTTGGAAACTGGTTTCACAGTGACTTTACCTGTACTATTTGCTCTCAAAGCAGTGTCTGACACCAACAGATAGGTGTTTTGCTTTGTTTTGCTTTGTTTTGAATGGTGTTCATGTTATTCTTTTTTGTTTTGGCCTGTCCAGAATTTAAAAATGAACAAGACTACTGCAAAAAGTACTCTGTGGTTATCCTTAAATTTTCCATCAGAGTTATAAAACCTTGTAAGTAGTGGGCTTATAATGAAAACTCTACAGTGCCCTTAATGATGGTGGCAGATTATAATATGCAGGTTGCTGAAATGTCTAGTTAATGAATGTCTGTAGGATTAGAAAATGATGAGGGCACTTTTTAAGGTCTCCATGCTGTGATAGATTTATATCACTAATAACAATGAAAGGTGCACAGGAATCTATGGACACTGCCTCTTTCCTCCAGAAATCAGCACCGTCTCTTATTAATTAAATTGAATACAGAACAATATAAATCTCCCAGTGCTTATTCCACTCATTTCATACATACTAATGAGGATGAGCTTCTGAAGCTGGTGGTTGGGATCATTTATTCAGTGGTGGGAAAAATAACATCAGGATTCAGACCCCCTGCTGACTTTGCACACTGTTGTGCTAGATTTATATTGGCCTACTAATAAGTAACTGAATACATTAAATGAGGCGCTCGTCACTGCAAGGGTTACAAGGGACTCCTTGTTTTTTTTCCTTGTGTATTCTTTGGTGAGGAGATTAGGGGAGATGGGCCCATTATGTAAGTCTCTCCTCTTCTATTTCATCCACCAGTTCAAAGCTCTCTTTTCCAAACAGAAACTATGCCAAAGCTCTCATCAATCATTAACAGTCCCAGCAGTTACAAACTCGCTGATTTTGATGTGAAGTGCAACCGTCCTGTGTTTTTTTTTTTTTTTCCACATAAGAAAGTGAATCACGCTATGCTTAGCAGTTCAAACTCTACATCGCACAGTATGCATGATTAGTGAAGAGAGAAAATACAGGGCATTCAGCAGCCAAAGAAATGTCCCTTTAGAGCTCCTCTTTGGAGGAAATACAATGGAACAAGCAAGCTGGGTATTCCAGTGCTGCATATGTGGCTGCAAAAAAGGTGGGGGAGTCCTGTAGATCACATTTGATTGTGAACTGATAGACTCAGCTTCTCAGCCGTCTAGATTTAGGATGATGAAACAGTATGCACTGTGCTGCCAGAGAAATGGCTGGTGTTACAAACCCAAAATACAACACTATTACCACACTCTATTGTGAATGCCCTGTGCCCATGTGTGTAAGTTTAGCAGGGAAGCATTGAAAACAGTACTATATGGCAACTGGAAATAAATGAGGACTTTTAAAAATCTGTGACTGCTGTATTTTCTCTGTCCACCCATTGTTAGAAGACAGGCAAAAAGCACCAGCTATTTAGATCAGCAGACTGATCTCCTCTACAGATGAGTTTACAGTGTGACATGGGAAACTCAATTAGCCTTATTAGCTCAGCTTGTATAACTGCACAGGTAATTAAGTAAGGGTGGCCACCTCTTTGAAAAGCCCCAGCTACACTATTTGGCTGTACAGAAGAACGGGATATGCTTTTAACATGTTTTCCAAGCAAACTGTTGGAAAGAAGATAACAATTTCTGAAGAACGGGTAACATACTGGATGCAGATTTGTGCAAGTTGGGCTCCTATGTAACCATTGTCTCCAAACTGGCTCAAAAATTCACTTTTTTTTTTTTTTTTTTTTTTTGGATGAGTTGAAGAGGGGGTTCCAGTACACAACTAATTGCCCTCGAGTTGTGTGACTGGAAGACCAGGACTGGATGAATTCAGTGGTGAATGAGGAAATAAAAAAATAGTGGAGATTAAATACAATCCATTCCTTATTTTTATTGTATGCGACAAAATATAGGTGAAGCTTTCTAAGAGATTTTATTATATGTTCCAGTTGACTTCACACTGTGCATAACACTGTGGAAAAAAAAAAGTTCTGTAGTATTTACATGGCTTTTTTTGGGGGGGGGGGAGGGGGGGTGTGTGTTACTGAAGCTTCTGTATCCAGTGTTAGAAAAGCAAGGCTATAAAACTCTCCAGAGTTAATAAGAACAGGTGGAGGTTCTCCTTTGTATATCATGAAGGAGATCTGAGTAAATTTACTTTCCATTTTTCCATGCTTCTTGCTTGCTATGTTTCTTTCCATCCGACAGCTCTTGGTGACCTGTTTTTGCGAATGGAGCTACTCTTGCCTTTGAAGTTGTAACTTGTCTTGGAAGAAATACCTGGGAAGCACTCTTTTATTGTTAGGACTTGAAGCAGGGCGGGGATTGCTAGTCACCTCTGAGCATGGGGGCAAGTCACAAATAGTATCTTTTACTTTAGGAACTTAGTTTTACATTGTAACTTTTTCGTTGAGAAGTGATGCTCTTGCACAGACTTTCTTGTTTATGGAACTTCACATTCTGACAGCAGGGCTAAATATGATTTATCTATAATATATAGCATGTCAAATGCTAGTGTGCGTAAATAGTAACTGTGAAGTAAAAAAGCATTTGGAAGAATTAGGTGAAATATACACAACAGTCAAAATAATTTTGCTACGCTGATAGGAGAAAGACGTAGAGTTTTTTATATAGAGCAGATCTTACCTCACTGAACTTACCTCCCTTATCTCACTGCTGTGGGTTTGTTTTTTTTTTTAATTTTTTTATTGCTACCTCTTAGAATCCCAGGTTTTATGTGTGTTTAACTATATAGAGGAGGCATTTGGTAATAAACGACTTTTCAAAACCGTGACCTCTTTGTTCTGGCTCCAGTAGCTGTAGGACAAAGTTTTTATAATGCATCAATTATATGCCCATGAGAAAAGAAATAAAAGCAACTCAAGAAACCTCTGTTACTTAAAGCGTGTATACTGAATATGGAAATAGAGCCTTAATATCTTTTAGTTCACCAATCCTTTCTTTGCAGTCTTCAGAGTCAGTTGCCCTATATATTTACTGAAATTATCTATGAGTGCATCCCCAAAGTATGGGGCAGAAGGAAGGCTGTCAGTTGTATGGATGAGGCAGAGATGGAAGTTGCTATGGTGAGTCTGTAAGAAGTTGTACGAGCCTGAAGATCTTCTCTGGATGATATCCAACCCTGGGATGCAAATTTTCCTGGCTGCAGTTTACAGCATTGAGAGGCTAAAATTATGACAGATACTTAGTACTTTAAGCTACTTCCTACTTGAATGTCTGATTCCTAGACTTTTGGACCACATCTAAAATTACACCATAGCATGCTGAAGATTATAATCCATTCTCCGTTAAAAGAAGGTCCATTAAAACTCCATATGTTATCATTAATCACTTATACTTGCAAGTCTTTTTCATCTGTGCACTATTTACCTTTTGCATTACAAATATAATAAGAAAAATTATGTGTAGGGATGTGCTTGACAAAATATCCTATGTAAATGGCACATAATATACATAGGGCAGTCAGGTGGAGTCAGATCCAGAAAGGGATATAGGTATCTAGTATGCAATTAAGATACCATATCCACGCTGTAACCTGTATTTGTGACTCAACTTCTAAAACAAGGGACTGACTTACTTACCTAACCGTAATGATACTGACTATCACTAGCTGCCTCTACATTGTGGAAGCTGGGATTTAGTTCAGTGTTTCCCTGGACAAACAAATCATGCAAGAGAGGAGTCATACCTAAACATGTAGACTTATAAATGCTGAAATTCTGTGTTTTAGATCATGACCACTATAAAAAAAGGACTGAGCAGCAAAGCTGGACCTGGATCCAATGCAAATTTCCATAAAAGAATAAACCTATCCAGATAAACAGCTTAGAACAATTTCTGCAAATCAAATATGTTGTAATTATTACTGGACCTGGTTTTATATGGATATGAATCCATTAAACTCCTTGGCGTTATTCCTGATTTCCACCTTTAGTAATATACATTATATTATTAGTATCTCATATTGGATAAATCCTCAGTTCTCTCTGCCTCCTTCTATTTTATGTATACGCATATATTAAGTGACATCCAGGAGATGTCTTCTTATCTGTGGCTGATATAAATTCTTAATGCATTACCTTGTGACTGAATTCACCTGTTTATTCAAGCAGTGCACAAATGTCACTTTACTGGTTTAGGTCTCCTCCCTTGGCTGCTGTTTTCTGCCCTTGCAATGCTCATACACCTCAGGGAAGGATGAGATAGGCAGCTCCTCTCATCTTATTTCTCCTTTTATCAGGAAATAGTAAGGTAAGAATGCGCCTGTGCGCGTGATCAATCAGCCTTGCGGGAGGTGAGGTGTTTAATCTCTGTGATGTGTGTCGTCTCAAGCAGCCCTAGGAGCTGGGATGATGCGGCTGTTCCTAACACAGGTCATTTAGATACGACCACAAGGTACGCAGCCTGGACTGACCTCCAGAAAATAATTTTTAACTGCAACTAGTGACAAAACACTGTCAAATTTTCAAAGATTTAGCAACATTTCTGTAGGAAACATTTAAAGGGTCTTGTTAAATCAAACATTCCCGTCTAGCTCCAGAGACATCCATGTCCCAGGTCTGCAATGTTTGGTTACACTTCTATTGTTTGATGTAGAGCCTTAGATCTTCAATTAATATGCAATTCGGTGTTCACTGAGACAATGGCAAGATCTACTCAGCATTTTGGCAGCTTGTGAAATTCAGATAAACTCTAACCTTTGCCAAATACAAAGGATGATAAAAGCAGAAGTTGCTCTTTCCAGCTGAATTAAAATAAACTGCCAATGACTTTGTAGTCCTCATCTTTTTTGCTGCTTTACTGTGGTAACCTTCAGCTGGCATTGCATGGCGCCTATAAAATACCCACTGCAGAATTAATAAATAGAGCTGCAGCAGCAAGTGGGAAGCCAGAGACATGAGTCTGCCCTTAACCACTTTTCATCCATTAGATTCAAAGCAAAACATATGTTGCTAGATTTCTCTGGACTGTCCATGGAAATAGGTAAGGTGTCCAATGGTACAGCAAATCTCCCTTTAATGCCTTTGTGTTCAGTGGGGCAGGATTTCACTGAGGCTGTTACTGGGAGCAGTTTGAGATAGTATCATGAAGATCTGTTCTTGTGCATATCTCAGGGCTCAGATGTTGAGAAAGCCAAATACAAAAACTGTATGAAAACCTGTATTACTGTGAAATTAATTGAAAGTTAGGAGTTCGCTATTTTCTGCAAAGAAGATAAAATGTAAGGTTATTCTTTACTTACGAGTCAGTAGACAGTACAGAGGCAGAAAAAACACCAACAGCAAAACAAAAACCGTAAAATATGGTTGAGGGTTTTTGTTTTGCATCTTATGAAAACCTGTGTGTGTGATTTGACAGCTTATGACTATATCTCAGGGCTGAGATCTAGTCCTGTGTAAAACAGCTCAGCATATTTATGATTACTTTTGTCTCATTTTATCAGACACGGGGAAAAAAGAAGGTCCCATGACGTGTTATTTTTAGTCACTCACAAAATCACAACAGTTCTACATTTCTCCTGCTTAGTGCAAGGCCTGTTTTGTCTCTGAAATATTTTCAGGGAGAATAGGTGTGAAAGGCCCTTGTGTGCCACTTTAAACAGTGTTTTATCTGACTTAAACAATTCAAGCGGTAGGGTTTTGCCAGCCTGACACATCCAGATTGAAATGTATTAAGGAGAGAATGACACCAACAGCTCCCGCGGCAGATCGAAGAGGGTGATAATCCAGGCGAGCTGCAGAACGCTGACCTCAGAGAGCAGGGGTGGGCGCTGGGCGCTGGGGTTTTTAAAAGAGCAAGGGGTTAACCACGCTTGTACAGGGCTGTGCATCCAAAGGTTAGCACAACATGGGTTACAGCCTCGGGTAAGCAAACCAGGAGGCTGAGGGGTGAAGGGAGGAAAACTTCACACGCTCTGCTTGAAGTTGAGCAGAGTCTCCTTTTGTTGGGAGAGTTTTTAGTAGCGATACTTTGGCATCAACGTAGTTGCGGCGGCAGCTTCAGCCATCCCGTAGCCTGAGGACTGGTCTGTTTAACGGCTCGGGCAAGGTTTGGGTTCAACCCTCTCCTCTGCATGAGAAGACTCGGAGCTCAGAGGACCCAGGGGAGTGCTGCTGCTGCCGCCGTGATACCGGGCGTGCGAGGCCGAATTACTCCCAGCCTCGTTTATGACGCTGTTCCACTTCACGTGACCCATCCAAAGAGCCGTCGCGCCAAGACAGCAGTGAGACTGACAAGATATGAACAGGGAGATTGATCATCCTGGAATAAATTTTGGCATGTTGATAGAGGCAGCGTGCTGCAAGAGATGTCAGCTGCAATCCCCATCGGGGGGATGAGGGAGCTGATCTCTGGCGAGTACACATATCACTAGCCCGTGAGATGAAAAGGGGCATAGGTAGCATCGATGTCTCTTCCTCAGTTTTCTGAAGCCTACTTTGAAGATTGCTTTCTTTTTTTTTTTTTTTAAGTCAAAATGATTTAGCAAGTTTGTAACTAGTTTTAGGACCGCTAAGCCGGGGTTATGGCTTAAATAAATGGGCTTGTTACTGGTTTCAGAAGAAAATATACATCTGGACATAGTTCCATTATTGTCTAATTCCTGTGAAGTGATCGCATCAGAAATCATGCTACATGGAAACCAGTTTAGACATATAGCTTATACTGAGTTATTTCACTTCAGGGATATGAAGTCAAATGGAGGCATTTATGGAAAAAAAAAAAAAAGATTATTTTTACTCATAGTATGTGCATTAAGTAGCTATTGCACCCCTAGTGATCTTAAAGAAGTACCAGCAGGAAAGGGGGTGAAGTTCATATAACGTATCCATAATCAGAGGAGATGATACCAGTTAAATCACGAGCCATTTAATTCTGTTCACCTTCCCTCTGTTGATTTGCTGCTTTAATTTCCTAAATTAGATTTCTTCAGTGATTTAAAATTACCTCCTCTTCAACTTAAAAAAATAATAAAAAAAGAGCTAGATTGTCAAGCTTTCAAGTGAGTTTGCTGACCAGAAGAATCTCTTAAGAGGCTCACAGTAAATCCAGTGGAACAGTGCATTTTGTTTAAGTGCTTGTCGTTAAAGGTTGGAGTGCACAGTAGACTTGAAAAGAGTTTGGAAGACTGATTCAAGTAGGAGCATTATTTTTCACATGAGTGCATCAAGAAAGAGCATAAAGGGTTATAAGAAAAAATTGCAACCCTGGGAAACAATCGATACACATTCTCATCTCTTTTTAATTAACTTGATTTTTTTTTAGTCTTTGTCATTTACACATAGATAGTAAGGCATACCTTGGGTCCCACTGTTTTGACACTAGAACAAGGAATTCATTTAGAGCAGTGATTCTGCCTATATAATAATTATATCACTGAAACAGGAAAAAAAATCTATGAACACTTGAACAACAAGGAAAATAATTCATCTAGAATAAACAAGAAGATGTTGCTGGTTGACTGATATGAATGTTTTTGACATCACTGAATATCTTTTCCCTTTCTCTTGGTTTCCAGTGTCTGAAATTAGTCACTGAGCACTGTCTTTTCAGCTTGCTCCTTAAGAAATCTTTATGATGAAGCTGTGAAGTCTCCAGTATAAAGCTTTACTCACAGAACTAGCACAAATCCTCCCATCCAAAATCACGCACTTTCACTGACGCTGATGATTTCTGGCACAAACCTGTGTACCCGAGAGACCATAACTCCCAGCACAGCACAGCACAGCATTACTGCTGGGGTGATTGGAGGAGCTTAAGCTGCTGTTGCTCTGTTGATTTAAATATGGGGTTGCTAGTGGGACAGGCTCGACATATCCTTACAGGCAAGAATTTCCTTCCCCCTCTCAGTCCACTGGCTCTCTGACTATTTTTTTACACCTATCCGATGGTACCGCAAAGCCTGCCTTCTCCTTCAGGCTTGTGGGAGTGATAGATGTGAGCAGCGCGAGAAACCACGGTAGCAGCTAGAGACAGAACCACGTCAAAACTGACACCACAGCCAATGGTTTTCACACCAATGCCTTCAAGCTGCACTTTCTGCCTCCCCAGTGGAGCTCCTCACAGCTGACTGCTGTTAATAAGTTGCTTTCCACACCCCCACCCCCACCCCACTCCTCCTATGCTTTGAAAAACCGTCATCTCCTTTTCTCCCTCCTGTCCCTCTTACTCGCAGTCCTCTGCTCTCTCTTTCTCCTGCTTACCTTCTCTCTCTCTCTAGAGCTACATGGTGTCTGAAGGGGATAAATTTTGCATAGCATACCAGCAGGTAGTGTATGGTACACCTCTGGCTGCGCAAATACACAACCTTCCATTGCAGATCCTCTTATCTGCCTTTCTCTCATGGTCTGTTACTGCTGATTCTAGCCTTCAGCTTGGTAGTAACCACAGGGATTAAAAGAAAGGCATTCTCTTTCTTTAATATGAAAGCCATTAAATATTTCCCTATTAGTACAGTAGCTAGCTCAGTGGGACCCTACACTTGATGGGAAACACCAAAGCAATTGGTGACTGATGCTATATATTTGTGTATCTATTTATATAGTGGCTATTATGGAATTAAAAGATAGTTGGCTCATATCTAGATACATACACTGATTGATGCTTCAGATTATGAACCTTTACTACATGACAAAATGTGCAGAACTTAAAGACTGCAAAATGGGTGGATGTGTAAATCAAATGAAATAAAAATAAATTTACCTCAACAGGTTCACAATCCTTCTGCTTTCTGCATAAAGCAATACAGGATAATATACCAGTCTCTATTTCAGTTTTTAACTGAATTATTTTTCACCATTTTTATCTGACATAATTCCTGCTTTGCAGCATTTGGTTCATCCAGTGAATCAGTCAGTAAAACACAAATGATTCAGTGGGACAGACCCTCAACCAAAACAATGGGCTACTTTTGCCATGATGCCCCATCCTTTCTTGCTATCCAATGTAGATATATGACATACTGTATGTGTCTGTCTAATGGGTACTTTGTGAAACCTAAAACAATTTTCAAAAGCCAATTTATCTGTGTGTTGTAGAGCGGTACAGTAACAGCAGTGGTGATAAAGATAAAGCTTGATGTACTAGGAGCCCTTATCAGAGATTTTGTCATCATAAAAGAGTCTTAAAAAGAGAGTTACACTGTTATGGGAGACTAATAATGTCTAGGTGTGGGAAGTGTTTATGGAGGGTAAGCTACATCTGGGCACTTACTGAACAGGTGCAGATTTTCAAAAGCTGAATATCTGGAGCTGGTTTTATGGACAATGGCACGCCTATCATAAATCTTTTGAAACAGGAGCCTATATACAGCTAAAGCAAGTGTATAAGGTGTTGCATAGGAGTCAAGAATAAACCTTGCACAAATAGCTCCAATAATGAAGAAGAATATCTGCTGCAGCTTAATCTTTGATTTCTGGATATTATATCTTATCTCTGAAAATTAATTACAGAATCTGCTATTATGATCTTCAATTCACAGATCTAAAGTGTAATTTTGTCAGAATGTAGTTATCGTCAGGGGCAATTGGCTAAAAGAGAAAACCAGAATGGAGATACATCTGCAACAAAATGGATTATGAAGAGAGAAGGTACTCGGAAACCATACACTTCTACATTGTGCTTCAAAAAATCCCTCATAACATGATAACCCTATGATTCAGAATCCAGAAATCAATCATTCGTATTCTGTTCTTCATGAACAAGCGTTATCTAAAAGATCTAAATGTATCTTAAGAAAAGCATTTTTAGCTTCAGTTATATTTAAAAGGTAGAGATATTTGTATTAAGAACTCATTGCTTTTTCATAGATACAGATGTTTGGGTATTCTGAGGACTAGTAAAAAATACCATAAAAGAACTCATAAATGAACTCTCTTTTATCTCTGAGGAGTTTTGTGAGCTCTGAATTTTAATAATCGCCATCACGATTTTAGTTTGCTGAATACCAATCATATGCGTTTCCCTATCCAAGATCGTTATTCAGTTTTACTTACAAACTTGTAAATCAGAGTCTGAATGATTTGCTTTTTTTTTCCTCCTTGGGCTGAGACCAAAAACTGGCTTGGCTGTCAACTGTGAAAGGAAAAAATAAGGGACAGGCACTGTGGGAACAGGTATTAACACAGCAGTGAGGTGGAATGGCTCACCCAGAACTTATGAAGTGTCATGAAATGCTGTAAACTTATGCTGTGGGTTTCACAGGATGAACACCTGCAATTAGCTAAGACACTTGGTGGTTATAGCTCTGACCCCTGTACTTCAATTCCCTCTGCTAAAAATGCGGGAGATGCACAAATGTTTGTGTAGAAATTAGGTACAACAATGCGTGTGTGGCAGAAAACATGTATTTCCCAGTCAAATGACATAAAGAGGCTGCTGTTGCTGTGCCATACATCCCAGTGCCAGCGGACCTAACAGAAATATTAGGCTGCAAATATGAGGCTATGTCAGCGTAACTCATATGAGCCCATCCCCAGAGTCTGTCCAGGCCCCCATACAGGTGTTTGTTTCCCTGCTAGCTGCTCTCTTTGTGAGCCTGTGAGTGCTGAGGACCAGGGAGAGCAACACAGAACAAGTCTTTGCAACAGAGACCTTCACAGAGCACAGGAGAAGGCTTGCTGAAGCGTCTTTCCTATTTCTAGGGGAGGATGCAAACCTATTAGCAAACCCTGACTGCATTCTCATAGTGCATGTACAACACAAAACCTCTGTCGCAACAGTTCTTTTTAAAGATGATTACTGTGGAAACTAGGAGAAGGACAATTTATTGGATCATTAGGAACTAGAAGGAATATAGATCTTAAAACCCAGAGTAATATGAAGGAGGCGGTCTTGCATTCACACCTCTGCAGACCACAGCCACGGTATCAGCAAATTTAATAAGGCAGGCAGTCCATAAGGCAGTTTTTACAGTCAGGCAAAACTCCTGACAAGAGATGCTGCACTAAAATTACATAAATACACGCACGTCATGCCCCAAACTATATATGAATGTGTGACTTTCAATTGCTTTTTTGTGAAGACGTTGAGTGTAAGTTTAAATTCTGATAGCTACTGTTATTTTCAAAATGATCTATTTATTTTAAAACCAGTTATTTCACAAGTGAGGTCAAAATTATAGGGTTCAGAATCCTCAGGTTTAAAAAGATTAGAAATCTCCTAATTCCCCTGACAGTTCCAGAAAGCATTCTCACTCTCTGCCTAACACTACAGATGGTCTTACCTCTTTATAAGCCTTCCACTGATTCAGCCAGAGAGCTGAACAATGCCACGTGAGTAAGCAGATTGTTTCAACAATGAACAAGGAGAAAGGTATTCTGTCAACATTTTCAGCAGGATACAGAAGCAAAATGTCGAGATATCTTGCAAAAAACTTTGTGCTTCATGCAAAATATCTGAAAACATCAGTACTTCCAGTTGTATAAGTCAGCTAGCCTGACATTTTGAAGTTATCATCACCATAATATCTATGTATCTTTTTTTTTTTTTTCTTTAGAAGGGTAGGGTGGTGGGGAGGAGGAAGGTAGAAAATATCTCTTTTAAATTTGAGGCATGAGACAGTCTGCGTGATATACTGTGAAACATAAGGGTGAAGTGGTAGGTATTCCTTTAGGCAAATAAATAGATTAGATGCAGCCACCCAACACAATATATATTGCCAATTAACACCAGAGTTAGATTGTGCCAAAGAAAATCATTGATTTCTCTTTAATTTGCGGCATTACTCTGGTGTACTTATTGTGTAGGAGACTGTGAGGCCCATAAATTTCCACACATATGGCATTATGCTATTCAATCCAATGCATATAAAGTAAAATATAAACCCAAAACACTTAAATCAGTAGGCAAAGAGATTTCACTAAGAGAAAGTGGGGTTTTTTTTAGCAATGAGTTTGTTCGAAGTTAGCAGACAAAGCCTGTGTGATTTGATATCTGCAGCACTAGTGAAGCTAATGACAGGAAATGACCAGGTGCTTGACAGTTTCTGTTGGCTGCATCAGGTTGTCTTCCTGTAGGATGCAGCTGTTCACCTATTCTTTAGCGAAAGCAGATGGAAAATTCATGTAGCTAATTGGTACTACTGACACAGGAGTCAAAGAAATGTTGTTACTTTTTTTTTTTCGACTTTGACTTCCTTTTCTTCATGCCGAGTATTAACATTCCAGATGGGGCACATTAAATTATGTAGAATTTCAAACAGAAAATGTCTGAAAGTTGATGAAAAACGTCCATAAAATAAATAAAGGCTGCTGAAGTGAAGACACATGTTATCTATTTCTTCAATTAGCAATAAAATCCTTGTGGTATTTTTAAGGAACTGTGGGAGTTCTGACTGAAACATTCATTATTTTTGAGGATACCACTGTTGGATAAAGGGAAAATAAAATCCCTAAACTGAGCTGAGGAAAGATGCTGCTTTGTAGATGCAGAGATGCTGGTAGTGAAGCTTTATATAAATATGCTTAATGAAGTATTTGTAAAATTCTTTCTCGGTAGGACCCTAAGAGATTATTTTAATCTGTTGAGTTGAAAGTAAGACAGATCACTCAATTTCACTTTGAGAGAAAATATGAATTTATAAAAAATTAATTTTCATAAGTGTACAGCATCCAGGGCTTATTTATAATGCCTTCCTCAGCTGAAACATGTAGAATCATTAAGAAGAGTTCTAGAAGTAGAATGATGTGACTTGTCTACCTTTCCATAAGATTTAAATACCTAAAAATATTAATATATTTTGTTTTGTCACAATGCCTAGAGTTTTGACTGCCTATATATTCCTACAAATAGAAACAGAAGTTTGTGGAAAGCTTAAGACCCAACAAAGGCTGCTGACAACTGAACAATGAAGATAACAAATTTCAGTGTAAATGCTGCCTTAGCTAAAAATGCTGGAAATTGATAGACATATGAGATTTTCTTCCTTTAACAACCATTTTTAGCACCATAATTTTTCACTCAAAAGCAAAATATTTCAGTCTACTGGTTGAACTGATAAGACTGGGTTTTCTAGGGCCCCTATGGCTCTCTTCTCTGTTGAATGGGATTCAAACAGAAAAAAAAATCCTTATTTTTTCTTGTATTTTTCCTTTTACTAAAGCCCAGAGAGAAAAATCACACAGCCTCATTTTTCAACAAAGAGCCTGATAAAATTGTTAGCTTTACTTACATGCTGTATATTTCTTCCAATTACTTGGAATCACCATCCAAAACGCTGAGGTATCTTAGAAACCATAATTCATTTACAATGAGGGTCTGGACTTTTCCCCTGAGAAACCTATAATGAAGAGACGTTTCATGTGGATGTGTTCTTTGGTGTTGTTTTTTTTAACCTTGGTGAAGGGGGATCTTAATTACCCCCCCCGCCTTCGCCCACCAAATCTGTTGGAGGTCTCTCTACAAGAGAGGAGTGTAATAACAAGTCAGGACAAGGCAGTGAATGGGAATGACAGCATTTTTTTTTTCTAGAGTTTTCTTGGACTGCATCTGTTCCTCAAAAAGTATTGTACAACCTAGGTTTATATTACTTTGATATGTTTCCAAAAATAAAGGAGTAATTCCAGTTACACTTCTGAGGAATGAATGAATGGGGGCAATAAATAGCTGGGACACCTCTAGGCAAACGTACATCTTATTGTGGTTCTACACGGATCTTGGAGAGGGGTTTAGTGACCACTTTCTGCAGGCGGGCAAGCCATGTGGTGTGAAAGCCTTGGTGAAGGCAGGCCGGCAAAACCACAGTGGTGATCAGCTGGTATAAAGTCAGGGTGAACTTTTCAGGCATGTTAGTGCAATAGTGACAGTATTGCAAGTGGTAATGGCTTGGCACAGAGCTTTAGTAGACCTGTACTGCCTAAAAGTCTTTGGATGAGAAACGGGCCCGTAAATTTCTGGAACTGTAACTCCACTGAAGATTTTTATCTTTTGCAATAATTTTCTGCGTGCTTTGGCTGAAATTAGAAAAAAACAGTGCAAAAAGAGAGGAAAAGAAAAAAAAAAGTAACTAAAGCAGGGAGTCCTGCAACAAAAACATACTTTTGTAGAAACAGAGAGACTGAACTGAGTCCAGCAAAACCAGATGCACTCCCACCCCCTTACAATGGATGGACTTCTAATGAAAGACAGGAATCATAGGCCATCAAACTATGACTACTTTTTAGCTAAACATTCATTCAGCTCCATTAAAAAGTGAAAGTCGTCAGGGAAGATGGTCCAAGGGTACAAAACACCTGTGCTACAAGCGCAGTAGTAGGTCTGCTAGCCTGTCCAATGTCACAGTAATGCTCTGAGGGTGTAACTGAGATCTGACATTTTCACAAAGTAAAGATGAGTAGCATTACAAAACATGGCAAAAAAGATAGTTTTTTCTTTTCTTTTCTTTCTTTCTTTCTTTCTTTCTTTCTTTCTTTCTTTCTTTCTTTCTTTCTTTCTCTCTTTCTCTCTTTCTTTCTTTCTTTCTTTCTTTCTTTCTTTCTTTCTTTCTTTCTTTCTTTCTTTTCCTTCCTTCCTTCCTTCCTTCCTTCCTTCCTTCCTTCCTTCCTTCCTTCCTTCCTCTCTTTCTCTTTCTCTCTCTCCCTCTCCCTCTCCCTCTCCCTCTCCCTCTCCCTCTCCCTCTCCCTCTCCCTTTCTCCCTTTCTCCCTTTCTCCCTTTCTCCCTTTCTTAGAAAAAGGAAGGAGCAGCTTGGAAATGCTATACCTCACTGACTGCCTCATTGACTGTCATCCTGGAAGGCAATGTATGGCACCAAACAGACTTCCTGCAGTGCAGTTTTAGACCGATGTAACTGAATGAGCACTCTGAATATAGGTCACTGTAATAAAATTCCTTTAAGTTATTCATACCTTGCAAATATGCCAGCAGGAATTTAGAGCAGACAGTCTGCCTTATTCTTCCTACTTGTATTTTACATTAAACAGTCATTTGATAAACTATCTGATGTCAGTACAGCAGGGACTAGAGCCTTAGTATGACAGATGGACACACTCGCGCCCACTATCTGTCCCCACTTTACTTTGGCATATTCAACAGCAAGTGGATCAACAACAGGAAAAACTGAAAATAAAGGAGTCCATCTCTTACTGTGGCAGGTGACAGGAGGACAGATATGTAGTTTGGGATCTTCTCAGGTAGGGAAGAGAACCAAAATATATCTTCCATAAGCAGCAGGACCAGTGGTGCACCCTGTCCATCATCTGACACATTTGGGGGCAATGCAATGTCCATGCCTTCTGCAGGACCCCGTCTGGAAGCTGCACTCTCACAGTGCGGATGGTATTGAGACACTCAGCAGACAACAGATCTGGACTTGCACATGAGGCAGAAAGTGCTGTGTGGTACTGTCAGGGCTTCCCAGTCATTTCGAGAATGACCCTAAGCCGAGGTTTAAGTTAGTGTAATGCTGAAAACTTGAGCACTTTCCAGAATTAGGAAACAGCTGACTGACGTTTCTGAGGACTGCAATTTGTATTTACGCCGCTAAAGCCTATCTTAGATCCCTAAAGGCTTTTCTGGATCCTGGCATATGGTCTGTGAGACAGGAAGCATTTCATACAATAGGGCTTTACACAGCAGAACCCTAATCCGACTGGGATAGCAGGAGGGACTTAGGCAAATGCACAGAATTTCCTCAGTGTCCGCAGCCAACAGCATCACTTGCAGTCTATTTTTTATTTATTCTTTTTTCAAAGAGAAATAGATCATTTCATATTGTTATTAGATCTGAAGGAGAAGGAAGACTACAGGGAACATCTAAAGAGTGAAGCTTTGGAATATCACACCCATTTTCAGGGCAGTAATGCTTTAATTGTTGGAGAGTTTCTATGGACTAGTTATAAATGAAGCTCAGCCTGTCATAAAACTTAATATGCTCATGCTCAAAGCATGTTACACTCAGACACACCTCTGAGATGATTTTCATCCAGTTTACTTTTAGCCCTAGGGGAAGGTATTAGAGAGTGGTTTACTATTGTAATAAGGTTTTCTTATGGGGATTTAGAAATAAATGTGCATTATTAAAATATTTTTAATGGTTTTCTTACACTAAATGCTGCGTATCATGTTAATAATTTTATTTTTATGCTACATATATATTTTGAAAACTTAAAAGGAAGGAACTTAAACCTTGAGGAACACTCAACTTCAGAGGCCAGTTTAAACTGAAACTGAATTTTCAGAACCAGCTCTCTATGCCACTCATTACTGCTGAATAACATGGGATTAGTGTGAAAAATTAAGATCTCTCTTCCTGTGCATCAGTGACGTTTGAAGGACTCATCTCACAGTGACAACAACTAACAATTTAGCAAGCATGAGCACACTATGGCAAAGGGGAACTTCCAAATAGTTAAGGGATGAATAATTTCACCCAATACCTTGCATTGCCTATGCACTTCCTGGAATGATTCAGAAGCAACTTCAAGGTTGTTTAAGGAGAATCTTCCAAGGGCATTAGTTTGAAGTAGGTAGGTGAACATGAAGTAGTTTCTGTTTCATACATCTTTGTAAGATGTAATGCATGCACATGGTATTATGAAGGGAAAAACAATTACATAATTGCTGGTAGTAATTTCAAAAGCTGTAAGATCAATTGTCCATTAGCTATGATATTTTTAGCATGTTCCCGTGCACATTGTGGGTAGACATACAAGGACCTCCATATTTGATGGACTACTGGGGGCTTTTCTTTGAAAAACATTTTCAATGTCCTCCATCTCTTAATTAAGGAGTTATCATCAGGAAAGATGCTGAAGTTTCCTGCCTTGTAGTTTTTTCTATTTAAGAATTCTTCAACATTTATTCTGAACTTAGGGACAGAAAGTGTGTTTGCTAAGATGGCTGTTCTTGAACCTTCCTAAACACATATGCTGCTGAGCAAGTGGTGTTTTACGGATTTTGGAGAAGCTTATAGTGGCAACACTGTGGATATCTCAAGCTCCCTTCCTGTAGTTCAACCTCATTTTTCATCTCTTGTGCTGAAGGACCTCCATTTATTTTAACATGATAGAAATTTTTCTTTGGCATGTGTTATGCAAGGATATGTGAAGTAGGGATCTTGTCGGTCTACGTGATTTAAAAATCTCTTGCATGCTTGTCTATATTTGAGGACCAAAACAGTCCTTTCTAGGTTCTATGTTTCTAGGCAAAGAAGATGTGGGCATCTTCTTTGATATGCTAAGATGGTAAATCCTAGCAGGTCCCTTCATGCTCACATAACAAGGTCTGCATCCACTGTTTGAAATGCTTGTTTGTAGTGGGTTGACCCTGGCTGGAGGCCAGGTGCCCACCGGAGCCGCTCTATCACTGCCCTCATTCACCAAACAGGGGAGAAAAGGCATAACGAAATGCTTGCAGGTCGAGATAAGGACAGGGAGAGATCACTCACTAATTATCGTCACGAGCAAAACAGACCAAACTTAGAGAGGGAAATTCATCTAATTTATTACTAGGCAAAACAGAGTAGAGGAATGAGAAAATAAAATCAACTCTTAAAACACCTCCCCCCACCCCTCCCATCTTCCCGGGCTCAACTTCACTCCCAGCTTCAACCTTCCCCCCCCTCAGCGGCACAGGGGGACGGAGAATGGGGGTTACGGTCAGTTCATCTCACGGTGTTTCTGCCGCTTCTTCATCCTCAGGGGGAGGACTCCTCTCATCGTTCCCCTGCTCCAGCATGGAGTCCCTCTCACGGGGTGCAGACCTTCAGGAGCAAACTGCTCCAGCGTGGGGTCCCCCACGGAGTCACAAGTCCTGCCAGCAAACCTGCCCTGGCATGGGCTCCCCTCTTCATGGGTCCACCGGTCCGGCCTGGAACTTGCTCCAGTGTGGGCTTCCCACGGGCCGCAGCCTCCTTCAGGTGCCTCCACCTGCTCTGGCGTGGGGTCCTCCACGGGCTGCAGGTGGAATCTCTACACCCCCTCTTCCTTCCTCCATGGGCTGCAGGGGGACAGCCTGCTTCACCATGGCCTTCACCACGGGCTGCAGGGGGATCTCTGCTCCGGCGCCTGGAGCACCTCCTCCCCCTCCATCTGCACTGACCTTGGTGTCTGCAGAGTTTCTCACATCTTCTCACTCCTCTCTCCGGCTGCAAAAGCTCTCTCTCTAAGTGTTTTTCTACTTCTTAAATATGTTATCACAGAGGCGCTGATTGGCTTGGCCTTGGCCAGCGGTGGGTCCGTCTTGGAGCCGGCTGGCATTGGCTCTATCAGACACAGGGGGAGCTTCTAGCAGCTTCTCACAGAAGCCACCCCTGTAGCCCCCCGCTACCAAAACCCTGCCACGCAAACCCAACACATTGTTATACAGCCATCATTCATCTGGGACAAGACAGAGCTGCCTGAAAGCTTAAATGCAACTAAACTAGCACAGACTAGATGCTTTTCTGTTTATCAGCTGTCACTTGTATCTCTTACCTTCAAACCTTCGTCCAATCTCGATCTGAACTCGTGAATAGAACATTTCTTTTAAGCTTCTGAAGATGTTCAGGTTTTATGCTCCTCTCCCATCCCCATCTTTGGCCTAATTCATGAAGACCTTATTTGTTTTTCTCATGTCAAAACAGGCCTAACCTACAAGGAAAGATGAAATACACAGATATCACACAATGCTGCCCTTTTTCTTGTATTTTCAGTCAGATTTGGGTTGTTGGGGTATTTTTTGGTGTTTGTTTGCTTTTTTCCCATTTAGTATTTGAATTTTACAAAGGGGATAAGAAGAGAATATACCAAACAACAATAACTAATACTAAGTCCCATGACAATGTATTTCAGCTCTATTCAGCCGAATAACCAAACTTGCAAATGCTGTCCTAACACAAATCTTCAGTAAGAAGTTCTCATGTAATATTTTACTCCACTGTTGCAAGCTCATCTGCAAAGAGAAAGCTCAAAGCTTACTGGAGATCTGTTGGTCTAAGAGACCCCTTAGACCTGCTTGCCAAGCCACAGCCCCACTTAGAAATTAAACTGTTTCAGAGAGAAAATTATATTCCATGTCATTATATCATCTTTAGTTACTAACACAGAAAGTCTGCATCTGGCATTTATGAAAAAATCCAAATTTACTGTTTCCACTTTTAGAATTACAACCTATATTTAAAACTAGAAAGTGATTTGTCATCAGAAAGAATATGCCAATACCTAGTCTGATTTGCTCTTTTCAAATGATTGGCAGTTCTTCCTAAAAGCCTTTCAAATTGATCATCCTTTTCATTCTGGAAAAACACAGCTGCTTTCCCACCTTTGAACACACCAGTATTTGACAGGCAGTGGGAATCCACATTTTTTAAGAGACTTTTACAATACCTGTACAAGCCAAAGGTAAATGTTAATTCCTCTGCAGGTTTGTTCCTTATCCTAGTTGATTTTGCACTTTTTTTCCAAGGGTGGCTTGCAGTTGCCTACTGTATGTACCTTTACTTAAAACCACCTACAGAGAGGATGTACATGGGCCTGTCCCTGAGAACTGTCAGTATTACTGATGTATTAGCATATGCTGATGACCCAGCTGTCTTCCTACTCATCCATAGCAGGCTGTTGCTTGCCTGACTACAAATTGGTAACTTCCCTTCTAGTCCAGGTTTCACGAGAGATAACACTAAAAATCAACTCTGCTGCTTTTAAAGACAGCCTCTCTTCTGAAGGCTATCATCATGTGCTGCCATTGATGCCAGCAAAGCAAAGAATAAGATTCTAAAATAAGTTCAGCTGTTTGCAAGATCCAGTTATATCTGTAGATCAAAATATAGGCAGCTTTTTATACTTGAACGTCAGTCTGTCAAAGAGATTAAAATTGGAGTCCATGAACAGGGAGACAGACAGTCGCACCTGGGCATGCAGCTTCTCTTGCGTCTCTGTTTTCCTTGGCTCAAGCTAAGCAGATTTTACTTGACAGTGAAACTGAACCCTGAAAATGCTGTTTATTTGTTTTCAAGCAGCGGAGAAGGCACCTTCATAGAACTGGCACAAAGTACAGAGCTGCTGTTTCATTTTGGGGTAATACATTCCCTATTATACTTATTGTTCTGCATTTATTCTATTGCCTGGTACTGTAATACACTGCTCTCAGTATGCTAATGGGATTTCATGGGGCTGCCATCACCAGCTTGATTTGTATCTGGAAGCCAGGACAATAAAGGCTTTGAGAAGATTAATGTGAGAAATGCATGCCTCTGTAGAGGGGCATCAATGCAAAATGAAAAACAACACTGTCTTCCATTGCTTGTTACTGCCATCTCATTTTCACCAGTAAATAACTAGTGCATTTCTCTCCACAATGAACACCAACAAAAGGAAGACAGCCTTTATCAACAATGGGCATATTATAGGAGGGGACAGAGAGGGCAGCATTCCTTTCGGGTGTTTCATATAGTCACCTGTCATTCCTCACCTCCCCCAAGACTGCTGTGTTTAATAAGCTCCCTCAAATTTTACCTCACTGAGCATCTCCTGACAGCCTGCAACTTTCTATGAGAAAATTCACTTTGGGTTAACAAAGGCTCTGGCAGTTTAGGAATAGGTTTTGATGATCTGCTCATGAACATACTCTAGTGAAACTATTTTGTCTACTACCATAGCTTAGATGATAAACTGCACTTGGTAGCACAGAGTGCATAACTGTGATGTTGACTTAAAAACAGCCAGCCAGCAGAAAAGTAAGGTGGCCTCAGGAAATGCCTTCTTAATTTTCACTGGACATATGTTATCATTACACAAGCCGATCAAAAGTCACTGGCTGTTTTCTGAGTCACACAGTGTTCTTGCATTAATTTGGAAATTCAAAGAACTAAAAGATAGATTTTTTTTTTTAATTTCTGTTTTACCTATTTGCATTTCAATTATGTTGATATTTCAGGGCAAAGACTATAGCAAGGGATGATGGGGGGAAAAAAAAAAGGAAGAATGATTAATATGGGGTTATGTCCCTTGCTGAAGGCCAGATTAATCTTTCAGGAGCCTTTGGCAGGCCACACATCAGGTGTCATCTGAAAACATGAAAACAGAACGAGCTGGTATGGCAGACATGCAGGGGCAGTGCAGAACGTCTATGGCCCACAGGCTGCCAGGAAAAGGTTGCATCAATGTACAGAAATCAACATAATCCCGGACCAGTTACTCAACAGTGTAGATAGTCCTCGAGTCTTTTACTCTACCTTCCCCCTTGGAGTCCCACAACTTTGGGGTGGTCCAAGAAATGGCCATGGTGCAAATCGATTGACCCAGACCACAACCGCTCCTCCTTACATCCCTCCACAGCTACCCTCACACTCTGTTACCTCCAGGTGGTGTGTTATTCACTGCTTCCAAAGGCATTTTTACAGCGCTATTTCTGTGTTAAGTCTACTTCTATTTAGCTTGGGAATTTCTTAGCTCATGTATCTTCTATGCCATTTATCTAATTCTGTCCACATGCGCTGACTTTGGGAAGCTCAAAGAGCCGTGCGTTAGCAGGAGGCAGCAGTTGTGTCTGGTTCAGTTCCTTCTAGTTTCCATATGTCCGGCAGTGTCAGAATTTATTGACCCAAGACACACAGCTCACAAGCTAGCTCAAGTTTGCTAGAAGGAGGGCTTGACTGTGATAAATACAACAGCATCTTTGAACAGTGCCTGTCTGTTAATAAATTAACATGTAAATAAATAAAAAAGTAATGAGGAATTGGGAGAACATTTCTGCCTCCTGTCACAATAAAGCACGCTGGAAGACTGTTGTGGGTCCATTTGCTATTTCTGGTAACAATGCAGTGTGTTGAGGTGTCACATTTCTCATGCACCCTGGACAAATATGCATGGTAGCAACATCTGTAATCTACTATAGTAGCTCTTGCTATGAAAGTAATAACAAACAGGCTACTTTGTGATATATTTCTCCCCTTAAGTCTGCCAGAGGGGTTCTAAATTGATTTAAGTGTGACTTAGTTAAACTGGATTAAAGTCTACACTGCTTTAAAATATAGTCAACTGATGTGCCTTGCAGGAATTTTACTTTATGAACAGGACTATGCTTTAGAGATGACTTTTTCCAAAAGATTGATTTTGTCTCATTTTTTCCTCATCAGCCTCCTGCAATCTAGATTCAAATGAATGCATGAGCAAATAATTCAAACCTGTGGCTGTTTTGCTGTTCTCCTCCATAGCTCTGATATCTCTGTAGCTTTTCTCCCTTTACTGCATGGGTGTGCAGATGTGCATGACAATTGACTGCCACGGACCTAGGAAACTTTTTTGATTCGATGAGGGTGAATAGAGAGGTGACAAAGTTTGCTGACATAAGTTGCTGAGGGTCATAATGATGGAGCTACCTGTGCAGAGCTGCAGAAGAACTTCATGGGACTTTGTACTTGGGGATTAAAATGGCAGATGAAATTTAATGAGATAAACACAGACTGGTGCACACAGGACCTCATCTTGCTCTCCCTTTCCCCATGAGTTCGTGGGGAAAATAAAAAATATATGTTCTGTGAGCTGACTGTAATGAGTTAGTAATGAGATCTTGAGTTTATAACAGACAGTTTCATGACAATGTCAGCTTAGTGGTCAAAAAAGCACACTCACTGTTGGGAATTATTGGAAAGAAGTAGGAAAGAATACATAGAATAGAATTTTGACACTGTATAAATCTATGGTGGGTCCTATATCTTTTTTTCTATCAAAAAGGCTGTCGTAGATTTAGAAGATATCCAGAGAAGGACAAGTCAGGACAATCAGAGGAGGAGGATTTTACATAGACAATAAGTAATTACATGGTGGAAATTCTTCACCGCAGGATGCTGTGAAACTTAACATTTCACACAGGGTCAAATTAAAATTGAACTAGCTACTGGAAAATGAATACTTGAAGCCTTCTAAAGATGTGAAAAATCACCTCTGACTCAGAAAGTTCCAAATTCTGGGAAGCTAGAGAGAATTTAGGAGAAGTCTAACTATATCCTTGCTTTGGTCTGAAGGGACTTCTCTAGGAAATCAGAGAAAATATATTAGGTTGGAAGTTCTGACCCACTGAGGCAATTCTTATAATCAGATGATATCAAATGCCCTAATAATCCTGTAAATGCCCTCCAGAGAGGGATGACACAAAATTAACAGAAAGGCTCAGGCTCATACATCTCTGGCTGTGATAAGGTTCTGAAAATATATAGGAGCACACAAAAAGACTGAAATTCAAACTGCTCATAAACCACTGATAATATCTGAGGTTCTTTAGACAAGAATTTCTCTGAGTGACCAAAGTTGCTTGAATATTGCAGTTTAGTATGGAGTCGTGGATCTTCTGTGTAATCTAAATGTTTATCTTTGAAAATATTAAGTCACCCCAGAAGATCAAGCTGACAAGGATTTGTCAAATGCTTGTCTTTAAGTGGGGGGAAAAAGTACATGATGAAGAAAGAAAGAGGTGTTTGAGTTTTTTGCTTTGGATTTTTTTTTTTAAACTATACACAGTTAAAATGAACTCAAGGTTGTGTTATTTTCATTGTTTCATACTTGTACTTGCAGGGAGCTTTGGTTTTCTGCCAATTTGTTTCCAACTGTTATTTGACATATGCATGGCCAAGAAGTATTAACAAATAGAGCTCCAGTGATTGTGTGTTGCTTTTTTTTAACCATGTATTCATGGGAAAGTTATTTTTAATCTACTAATAATTATTCATGTAGTTTCTATTTTCCTCTGTATATAACATTTTGCTCCAAGATTGCAAAATTTATAATACTGAGGTCTAAGAAAGAAAGAAAGAAAGAAAGAAAGAAAGAAAGAAGAAAGAAAGAGGAAGAGAAAGAAAGAAAATGTTTCCCTATATGTGCCTATTTTGACATAGACACTTTCTTCAGTGAATATCCATCAATGAACATCTCACTATTTTGGAATGACAATGGCTACAATATCACCAAGACATCAAAGGTTACTTTTGTACTAGAGTTCCTGGTAGGTTTGAGTATGCATATAAAATGTAAATCTAATATAAACTTGTCATATTCTCATCTTAGCTTTTTTTAATCTTACTTTTAAAAGATCAAACATGTGGAAACACAGTGAACATCTGGAAAAATCAGTGATTCAACCATAGTTCATCCTAATTTGAAGAGCCAGTTATTTGTGTCAAGATGAAAGAATAAACTATACCCAATAGAGGGCTTTGATAGCTAAACTAGAACCCAGGTGGAACTGTGGCATGCAAGTGTAAAACTGAGGTCCATATATACCCTCTTCCAATTGCTGCTTAGCCCTGGGCATGTCCTTCTTTGATTTCAGAGTCCCTGGTGCGCCCAGAGCTCTGCTTCAGAGACCCTTCTGCAGCTCTCAGTGCAGCTGAGCTCCTTGTTTCTGCCTAATATGACACAGGACTCCACCCAGTTGCTATCCTCCAAATATATGTGACTGCTTATTGGCAGGGTCAGATTCTCATCCAAATGCTGATGCGATTGGTTTGTTTGTCTCAGGAGAGAAAGGAGCAGTCACCGCTCATTAGATAACAAAAGCAGTCAGCCAACTCGTGGGAGACTTCGATTCAGTCCTTGTCACAGCCTGAGAAAGCTTGCATGTCATTTCCCACTCCTGTGCATCCAAAGCAAGAAGGAAAAATGCTGATCGTTCTCGTCGTCCTCCAGTTTTTTAGTCATGAGAGAGGAGGCTGCAACAGCAGAGCGCTGCGCTTGATGAAAGAAAGCACAGGGTCCTTGTCTCTGCACAGCCCCATGTTATCTCTTTGATAGCTGAGGCATTCAGCACTGGAACAAAACTGTGGCACCATGGTGAGAAAGTTTCCATATTTTTATAAAGAGTAGCAAAAGACTGAGGCCTGTACCTAGCGGTGTGCCCTAAAGGTCAGTGCTTTGTCCAGTCTTACTCAACATATTCATCAATAACCTGGACGAGGGGACAGAGTGTACCCTCAGTACATTCACTGATGGTACAGAACTGGGAGGAGTGGCCGACACACCAGAAGGCTGTGCTGCCATTCAGCGAGATCTGGACAGACTAGAGAATTGGGCAAAGAGGAACCATATGAAATTCAACACGGGCAAGTGTAGGGTCCTGCACCTAGGGAAGAACAACCCCAGGCACCAGCACAGGTTAGGGGTTGACCTGCTGGGAAGCAGCACTGCGGAGAAGGACCTGGGAGTCCTGGTGGACAAGGTCTCCATGAGCCAGCAATGTGCCCTCGTGGCCAAGAAGGCCAATGGTATCCTGGGGAGGATTAAGAAGAGCATGGCCAGCAGATCGAGGAAGGTTATCCTCCCCCTCTACTCTGCCCTGGTGAGGCCACCTCTGGAATCTTGTGTCCAGTTCTGGGCTCCCCAGTTCAAGACAGACAGGGAACTACTGGAGAGAGTCCAGCGGAGGGCTACGAGGATGATGAGGGGACTGGAACATCTCTCATATGAGGAAAGGCTGAGAGAGCTGGATCTGTTTAGCCTGGAGAAGAGAAGACTGTGAGGGGATCTTACCAATCCTTATAAACATCTGAAGGGTGGATGTCTAGAGGAAGGGGCCAGACTCTTCTCAATGGTGCCCAGCAACAGGACAAGGGGCAATGGGCACAAACTGGAACACAGGAAGTTCCATCTGAACATGAGAAACAACTTCTTTACTCAAGGGTGACTGAGCACTGGAACAGGCTCCCAGAGAGGCTGTGGAGTCTCCTTCTCTGGAGACATTCAAAACCCACCTGGATGCCGTCCTGTGCAACCTGCTCTAGGTGATCCTGCTCTAGCAGGGGCGTTGGACTAGATGATCTCTAGAGGTCCGTTCCAACTCCTACCAATCTGTGAATCTGTGAAGCAAGAAGTTACAGTGAGAGGCAGAGTTTGTTCATCCCTCTCGCTTCACTTTGCCTCTTAGGAAAACAGAAGAATACTTTCACCCACTCACTAAAGCCAGCCTCTGAGCTGGAGCATGTAGAGGGGCACGCCTGCAGCCCTGACTCTGGCATCTGCATCTGGATTGCGTGAAGTTTCAGGTACGCCGATTTCCTAATCGCTTTCTCAATTTACAAGATGCTCAGATTGTCCTCCTGAGGAGATTCTGTCTCCCTTGGTGGTATATGATGAGCAGAAAACACCTAATTCAGAGTTCTGGATCCCACTCCAGAGGCCTGCATGTTTCATATAATTTATTACATCTAGTTGTACATGGCCTTATTTGGTTATTCATCACTCTACATATTGTATAAATTTGTGTTTATGAAATGCAAGTGTACAGCAGAAGCACCCTGCTCTGCTATGCGGACAGTGTGTTATCATTGTTGGACAGGCATCACAAACACATGAATTATTATTTTTTTATTAAAACTACATGACATAGCAGTTGTAATGAAAATGAACCAGAAATAGAAAGAGACAACTACTAGCCAGTGGTCATCTTGTGTGCCACAATGTAGCAACAGTGTCTCTAATCTACCGAAGGGATTTAAGCAAAAGTGGTTAACCTGTGGTTAACCTGTACTTTTAAAGTCTACAGGTTATTCATATCTACGGAGTTGGCTCTTCTTTCACTTATGTTAGCAAGAATTGAACTCAGTTGACATACATAGATGTAAAACCTGTAAAAGAGGAAATAAAATAAAGCTCATATACATCTGCAGATACTGACAAATATATTAAATCTAAGACGTGGTTCAGATACAAGTCTGAGTTACTGTGTCTACTATGCACCACTGAGTTGTGATTGGTAATTATATGTATTGTTATTTAAGTGACGTAATATGTGCTCTCCCTCATGAAAGCTGAAACTCTTTATGCTATTACATTTTATTGCATATTTGAGACAGGGTAAGAATTTGTATGTGATCAGTTTTCCTAATATGAATTATACTTGGTTCAATGTGTTAAGTGAGGGTAACACAGGCTACAGGCCATCTAGGACCTCATTCGCACCAGGTGCTGGGATAGCTTTCAGGGAAGCTGGATTCATTTTGCAGAAACCTCGGACACCTTTCTCTTCTTTGCCACTTAGTGCAAGAGTGATGTCCAGTGTAGCCATCATCTACACCTCCTTCTCTACAGTTCTTCTTACAGGGCAAATACTGAGGGCATATTAAAGACAGAGGTAACTAAAGGGGATGACTGGAAAATCATTTTCACTTGCTGAAGATAACTCCATATCCTGAGTAGCTATGACTCCAGACAGTGTCCCAGGCTACAGGCAAAAGGAAAGGCCAGGCTACCTCTGGTGCTAAGCAGGGGTTTAGAGGCTGCATCTAGTTAATAGACAGTCTTTGATACACCTAAAGTAAGCTGAAATTAGAGAAACCTCAAACTCTGCAGATATGTAAAATATTAGTTCATTCTTAATTTCAGAGATATGAGGAGTATCACTGTAAGAGGTAAAGCCCAGTAATGGAACAGCCTTCCCAATATTTCTCTCTTTAAGTGATGAAAGGCCTGAAGTGGGACTGCCTGCTCCACACTAGTGTAACAATCAGATGCTGTTTTCTGTTGTAGCTGCTTTCATCCTTGTGGAATGCCCAGCAAATTACTATTTCTGGGTGTTATGCCTCTTTCTGGAAAATCTGCACTCCATTCATTCACTTCATGTGTGCAGCTGAACAATCAGCACAAAGCCCTCGTGCATCCACTGCTCCAGGAACAGCCTCCCACAGTGTGTCCTGACGCTGCCGTACCTTATGTTACCTGTTTTTTGGCATTGTTCTGGTTTCAGCTGAGATAGAGTTAATTTCCTTTGTAGTAGCTAGTATGGGCCTATGTTTTGGATTTGTGCTGAAAACAGTTTTGATAACACAGGGATGTTATTGTTACATAGAGGTGTTTTTTGTTATTGCTGAGCAGTGCTTACACAAAGTCAAGATCTTTTCTGCTTCTCACAGAAAGGTGCACAAGGAGTTGGGAGGGGACACAGCTGGGACAGCTGACCCCAACTCACCAAAGGGATATTCCATGCCATATGACGTCATATTCAGCTTATAAGGGACTTGGGGAAGGGCGGCGCGCAGTGGCATTTGGAATGATGGCATTTGTCTTCCCAAGTCACCGTTACACGTGCTGGAGCCCTGCTTTCCTGGAGATGGCTGAACACCTGCCTGCCCATGGGAAGTGGGGAATGAACTCCTTGTTTAGTTTTGCTTGCACATGTGGCTTTTGCTTTACTTATTAAAATGTCTTTATCTTAGCCCATGACTTTTCTCACTTTTTCTCTTCTGATTCTCTCCCCCATCCCGCCAGGAAGGAATGAGCAAGTGGCTGCGTGGGGCTGAGTTGCCAGCTGGGGCTAAACCATGACAAGAGTGTAATCTGCATTCTTCTAGTAGTGCTGGATACATCAGTACAGAAGAATTAGAGGGCATTTTGTGATTATGAAATCTAATGACAAAACTAAATCAGCACTTTGGCGCTTGTGCTTTGAAAAAACCTGGTACTAAAAGGTTAGCAATTCTTTGACAGAGGAAGGTTCTTCTTTACAGAGCTAGTTGTGTAGGGCCAGAGTCTGCTACTTCTGTTATGCTGAGTGGCATTTTATTGTTCGTAATGGCTGTTTAGTTGTTTCTGACTAGTCTAATACAAGAGAAGACAAAGTCATGTGAGAATCTGTTCTTTAACACTACTCTCTCTACGTTGGGTTGACCTTGGCTGGCCACCAGGTGCCCATCAAGCTGCTCTATCGCTCCTCTCCATCAACAGGACAGGGAGAAAATAATAAAGGCTCGTGGGTCAAGATGAGGACAGAGATGTCACTCACCAATTACCATGACAGGCAAAACAGACTTAATTTGGGAAACTAGTTTAATTATTGCCAATTAATTGTAACAGAGTTGGATAGTGAGAGAAAAGAACAAACCTAAAAAACCTTCCCCTACCCCTTCCTTCTTCCCAGGCTCAGCTTCACTCCCACTTCTTCTACCTCTTCCCCCCGAGTGGTGCAGGGGGACGGGGAATGGGGGTTACGGTCAGTTCATAATGCTGTGTCTCTGCTGCTCCTTCCTCCTCACACTCTTCCCTGTGGGGTCCCTGCCATGGGTTACAGTCCTTCACAAACTGCTCCAGAGTGGGTCCTTCCCACAGGTTGCAGTTCTTCACGAACTGCTGAAGCATGGGTCCCTTCTACATGGTCACAGCTCCTGCCAGAAAACCTGATCCTGCGTGGGCTCCTCTCCATGGGCTGCAGCTTCCTTGAGGGCACATCCTCCTCCTCCCACCTGGGGTTCTCCACAGGCTGCAGGGGGACAGCCTGCCTCACCATGGTCTTTTCCAGGCGCTGCAGAGGAATCTCTGCTCTGGTGCCTGGAGCACCTCCTCCCCTCCTTCAGCACTGACCTTGGTCTGCAGGGCTGTTTCTCTCACATCTTCTCACTGCTCTCTCCCAGCTGCTGTTGTGCAGCTTTTTTTACGCTTCCTTAAATATGTTATCGCAGAGGTGCTACCAGCGTCGCTGACAGGCTCAGCTTTGGCCAGTGGTGGGTTTGTCTTCGAGGCAGCTGGAACTGGCTGTGTCCAGCATGGGGACAGCTTCTGGTGTCTTCTCACAGAAGCTACCCCTACAGCCCTCCTGCTACCAAAACCTTGCCATGTAAACCCAATAGACTCTAACATATAAATGCACCATGGAGGTTAAAAGGAAATGCAACAGCATAAAGTCATGCGTTATAAATGAATGATGGCCATTTCTCCTATAACAGTGGCTGTCATTTTGCATTTGACAGTGACAACCCAACCTCTGCAGAAACCTCTCCTGCACTGAAGTTCAGACCTTACATTTTCCTCACAGGACAAAAAGAGTGTGCCCTACACATTTTACCAACTCATTTCACACAGCAGATGATGTTATGATGGATATTGGCAATACTTCTAAATCATGTAAAAATAAATGGTCTATAATCTATTATCCATTCCAGGAGGCATCCTGTCCCTCCACCATGAAGAATTTCCTCGCAGACCTCATTCTGTGCATATATGCAGCATATAATGTATATTCCATATTATATTTTAGCTCTGTCTATCCAATACATCTGCAATGCTCATGTTTTCTTGCTTCTCTGTAAAACAGTGAATACGTTATAGATGAGTCCCAAGTCTCAAATCAAGCTCCTACAAGAATTCCAGCAAAACTTGTTTGCTGACTACCGTGTTACTGTCTTACTTTCCACCTTTCTAAAGTCACCTAATTGTCATGAATTACCAAATGAACATGTAATGTAGAAAGCTTAGCAATTCAATGTGACCCTTGGTTCAGATTCCTTCCTGCTCTTCAGTTCCTGAATTTTTAATACACCGTTTCTTGCTTGAACAGAAAGGTTTAATCTGTCTCATACAAGACTCTTGTGACATTTTACAATTTGTGTGTTTCCCTCCCACCTCACACACTTTTCCTGTGTATAATCTGGGTGAAATATTTTTTTCCGTGCTGAATGGCACACACTTCAGAACTGGAAGGATTTGAAATATGTGTTCAGTTGTAATTTTAACAACAGTAAGGGTAACGTATTATTACATGCCTGCTTTCTGCCCAGTATTTGCACTAGTTTAATTGCACAGAGTGGTGATCTGCTGGCTTATTCTCCTACAGATAATGTTATAGTGAGGTATAAAGGTACTGTATGTACCTTTAGCTTTCTACTATTCTCTTACAAGACTAAGTTACATGGCTTTACATACTTTTATATCAAGCTGACTGCATCTGTCCTTGGGGGCAATGTTGTGCTTTAATGGTATGGTTAAACACTACAACTTTTGTGTGTAGACAAACCCTCAGGGCTCAGACAGGCGCTAAAGTCACTGCAGCTCAACAAGTTACTGCACATCAGCAGAGCCTCAGTAACCGATCATACACATGTGCTTTGTCCCAAATGTGAGGTAAAATATAAGTGCTTAAACTCCTCTTGCTGAGTTTTTTACTTAGCCAGTACTAAGAGTATGATTAACTTCTGTACAAGCGAGAAACAAATCGGACTGAATCTGTCACATAAAGTAGATCACTATTTAAAAAGCTGAAGGGGACAGAAGTTCCATGGGACAGAGCTGTTCCATTTAAAAGGACATACTGCAGGAAAATAGCTAGAATGGAAGTAGCCTTTAAAATTAGCTTACTGACCTTTCCCTCCTGACTGTAATTGACTTTAAACTCTGGGTCTGGGATGCACAGCAGTTACAGCATGAGGATGCTATGACTCTAACCTATACTTTTGGGAAGGGTGTAGACCTCTCATGTGGTGCCTAGGCTTACCTGGAGAGACAAATACTTTTTCCCCAATTTGTTCCCCAACTATGTAAGTCATCAAAGCAATTTTAAAATCAAGTCAAACTCTGAAAATGAGCCAATGCCATTTGCTCAAGATTAGTGTGACATGCTGAGACTGCTCACTCTAAGACTCTGACAGCAGCACTTTGCACACATTAGAGTTTAGGCAGCATAATGTAGAAAGCCGTGAAGTAAAGCAGTGCAATAGTCCCTCTTACAGATCATGACTGCATGTACACCGTCCGTTTGTGATAATAGCTTTGGCTAAACTCCATCTGCTGGGAGTGACACTTCAGACAGACAGGCTGAGTGTAAACTTGCCCACTCCTTGCAGACAGAAGGGGTACTCCACTCACATGCGACACATTCAGGAAGGGCCTCCGTACAGCGATTTCAAGCAGGGAGCAGGAAAAAATAGCAGCATTTGAAGCACTGATTGTCTCTGAAACTTAGAATGGTCCTAATGGACCAGTGATTTGGGTAAATAAACACCCGTGCTGATAGCAACCTGTTCTTAGGCTGATATCAGACCAATTCTGCTGCTGCAGAGCACAAATATCCCTCTAACTGGCCCAACTGCTACACTAGCCTTTCTTAAAGTGAACCAGGAATGTGCTTAGGAAAAAAGACACTTCCACAAAATTATTGTTTTTACACTGTCTTCCTCTGCTTCATGTTCAGTTTTCTGCTTAAAGCCTTCTCAAGCCCCTACTGTCCTGCCCCATGATCGAGCTTAAAGGAAGCAGTACAGATTATTACTATCACTTGCAGTGAAGCCAAAACTGTGGGCTGCAGTTTTTTGTTGCGTTGTTTTTTTTTTTATTTTTTTTTAATCTACTCACCAAGCCTGTTCTTCATATTCTAGGAGTATTCTTTAATAAGGTACATTAAGAGCTGCTGACAGTCTCAAACTGATATGGGGCAAAAAATAATGGCACATCTTCAACATACTGGGCTCACTGCTACTGTGCATTCTCAGTATACAGTGCAGAAACTGCTAGCCAGAGTTTTCAATCAGTTGAGATTATTTTTAAAACACTTTAATTTTTCTTCTGTGTTCTTTTTCATATTTATATACTCAGACATTCTCAGGTACTAAAGCTTTATAATACATATTCTTATGACAACTCCAAACATTATAATGGCTTGTTTAGAAATTGAAAAATGCAGTTTTGAGACTGAATGATCAGTATTATTCAGAAAATGACTTGAAGATGTTATTTGAAGCTGGCACAGCATAGTTGTTATTCTTGCAGAGACATAAGTCTGCTTAATAGCAACATTCAGTACTTCTAATTTTTCTTAAATATCAGGGAACAGTTTCTTGCAATGTAACTGAGCATGAGTACAGACAGTAGGGTAAATACAGTAGGATGAAAACATGATGGAGATATTTATTGACTATGTGTACAAGTCTGCACAGTTGGAACCAACTATCAAAATCGTTTCAAGACTATCAGGCATGTATTCTGCGATGGAGAATAAAGAAAATGTCACATGAAGTTAGGCCCTTCCACAGACCATGCGAAATATCTTGACAATTAATTTGTGTCAGCATCAGTGTGGAAGCTGAAATGCATGGGTTTCAAAAGAATAGGAGACTCTATAAGTTGCATATGGATAAAATCTGATCATTCTCATATGAGCCTAAATGACTTCAGGCAGGATTGTCACGGATATGGGAATAGGAATGAATTAATATTCAAAATTACACAGGGGCATGTGGGGATTATTTTACAATAAAAATAATTTCAATTTATTAAAAAATTATAGGTCTGAGAAACATACGAGGCTAACGATGATCATTACCAGAAAAAATTTAGCTGTTGATTTAGAGTGAAATCATTTACGTGTAGTATGTATTTGCTCAGTCTTAATCAACATCAGAGTAATCTAAATCGTGATTAAATATTAAGATGAAAGCTTGAGGTCACGGAGGGCTCTCTCATATTGTCCTTCGAGAACTCAAGGGACAAACAGAGAAAATTATGGCAGATAAACTGATGTGCTGCTTGCCTTCTCCCCTCCCCTTCTCCCATGTCAATATTCCCCTTGGGGACTCTTCCCACGGAAAAACAGCATGGCAGGTGCTCTGCACATCGCTCCTTCAATTGCTGTGATCTCCGAGGCAGCGAACATCAGGCAGGCCAGGTGGCAGCACCGGATCGAGCACCCCCTGCCCCAGCTCAGGTGCCTCTTGCCTCTGGGGGTGTGAGAGAAAGTGGAGCTCATCTGAGGCTCAGGAGGAGAAGAAACAATTGCTGTTAGCAAAAGGAGAAACCAGAAAGCATTTCCCTGATTTTAAAGGCAGGGGAAGCCTTTCTTGCTAGCTGGGTCTTTCAGTGATAATAGAAAGCACAAGCCTAAGGATGGCAGGAGGAACGAAACATCTCCCTGTGGAATTACGTAGGATAAAAATAAGGGCTTGAATCAAACCATGGCTCTTTTTGCCTCTTTTCCTACCTCCCACAGAGAAGTGGGTAAAGCGCAATGAGGAGAGCGAGTGTGTCAGCCATTGCCACCAGAGAGCTGCCAGATGTCTGCTTTGCAATTGGAAAACAAGGAGAAAAAAACAAACAACAAACCATCCCAGAGACACGGGGGTGGCGGAATTTGATAGTTGGTATCAGAACCCAAGGAAAATTAGCTAATATGTGTGTCGGAACAAGAAATCCTCCATTCGTTGCAATTACTCAAAATCTTGGCTTGCCATTGAGAATGCATTTTAGAGCCTGGCGTAATTAAATGGAGAGCAGGAGCCAAAAGGGAAATTGCAAACCCCTGAAAAGGAGAGCTAAGAGACTAAAATCATACCTCATTTACATATTTTGCCATAATTTCATCAAGTTTAGCCAAATTTTATCAGGCCAAATTGATACTGATGTTAAGCAGCAGCAACTCTACTGGCTTAAAAAGTTACTCTGGATTTGTTTTGTAAAACTGAGATCAGAACATGGCCCAGTTTTCGAAGAGTGCTTTGGTCATACGTAAGTTTCTTGGTATTATAGAAACTTGAATTTGCTGAGGAGCTTGTGACTGAGCCACCTTTCAGACTGCCGTCCCTGCAGGGAGAAGCTCTTTGTTCAACAAGCATAGCTTGACTTCGCCCCTCTCTTCCACCTGCCTGGTGGCTATCATACCAGCCTCAGGAGTAAAGAGCGACCTTACTTCAGGTCTGCATTGCACGGAGTTTTAATTTTCTCTCACTGACTCTTAAGCTAGTGCAAGCACTTGGAAGGCGGTGCAGTGCATCTGCATCCAGTCCTGACACTTTGGCTGGGAGAGAGAAGGAGGCGGCTGGGATCTCCTGTCTACTGGCCAAGGGCTCCCCAGGGCTGCAAGGAGCCTTTGTTGCGCTTTGTGTTCTGCATTTAGCAAAGAGGTCTTGGTGGAGAGGAAACCCAGAGAAACTACAGGTTTGGGTAACTCTGACCCCAGCTTTGGTTTAATAAATCTGATGCCAAAGTTAGCCAGACAGCGGTTACTTTACCAGTGCTTAGCCATGAGATTTGGGGATTCCTCTGAAACTCCCACAAACATAAACAAATGTGCCTACCAACTCCTGCAAGCTAAAACCCTAGCATTTCACATAACCGTATTTAAAAATCACACTGAAGGACCAAATTGCAGGGTTGCTACAAAGAACAGCATTCTTTATATTCTTGTGCTGAAAAGGTTAAGAGAAAAAAATCTTGACCAGGTTCTTTGCAATACAAAAGAGTCAGTCTTCACCCACTGATGGTTATAGCAGCTGAGAGTTAAAGTTTACTACTGGCATTTTTTCAGAGCTGTTTTCAGTGGCAGGATTTGATTTCTTTCTGGCTTAGCAGCCTTTCATATTTGTTTATAGAACTGGGAAGGGAAGTAACTTTCTAAATATTATAAGTGGTTAACTTATTACATAATGTACATTTTCCAGATATGCTGCTTGTTGTTGAGAATTGAAGAGACACTACAACTGACAGAGCTGCCTCTTCTTCCAGCAACAAAAAGAGTTAGTAAAAGCGAGATAAAAATGGCCCATTTTGTGAGCATCTTATAAGGAGAGGGGAAGGGATAGACAAAGTGGTCTCACCAATGACTGAGTGTAAGCAGAAAGAATAAGATGCATTTTTATATCACACAATGACAGCTCTCCAGTCCCACACAGTATTTATTGTTTGTGGTACTATTAGTTAAATGGACTGCTAATTTTTCCTTCTTCTGGTATGTATCCACTGGATTGTTATTTTTGTTCAGCTGCATCTTCAGAGCATTTAGTGATTAAATCTCCCCTAAGGATTTGTTTTTGCAAAGCTTAGCAGTCTAGGCAGTCTGTCTTTATAGATTTGGTATACTTTGGCTGTGGCTAGACTAATGGGAGGGATGCTTTTCTATTATTACTGTGCACATTAAAGAACATGTATATGATATCCAGGACAGGGAATTAGTAGGTGGACTGTTTTAGTCAAGGTGCAACTATTGTAATAAAATCTTTTGAGCCTGAGGCCTAACCCTGTAGCATTTAGTCTGCAGTCATGAGACAATCCTCTGTAGCAAAAGGAGTTACAATGGGGGAAAGCTGGGGAAAAAAAACAGGTTGGAATGTAGTCCAGCATGCATCAGAGCCAACACCCACATGCAGAGAGCCTTCATCCCAACACACGAAAAGCATCACCAGGCTTACACCCTCACAGGCAGAGGAGAAGGCAACCATGCCTGGTGTTTGAAGGTCCCATAATTATCCCTTCATTGCAGGGCACTCCAGCTAATTACAGGCAGATCTGGGGAGTAGGCGGGCGAAGGCAAAAAACCAGAAATACGGCAAAGCACCATCTGCACTGTCATTCATAAAAGTAATTTATAAATATTCAGAGTACACAACTGCCTGGTATTTGCTGCATACTCAGGGGCCCTGACAGTCCCTCTGCCTGGAGAGACTGCCACAGCTGGGCAGCCAGCCTCCTTCCTTAAAGTTTCTCCTTGTGCTCCGTCACAAATGTCACCTGGTGCTTATTAAGACAAGAAGCTCTGCGAAGTACATCCCTGCATCTTCATCTCCCATTAACACACTCACCTATGAGAAAGGGAAAGGGCTGCAGCATCATTCAGATAATTACAAAAAGCTTCTCTCTAATTCAGTTATAATACAATGTGCAAAGATGTAAGTAAAATTATACTATTTCATTTTAATGTGTAAAATTTGTCAAGTAATAGCTGGGATGAAACAGAATCAACTCTATATTAGTAACTTAAATCTGTATTAACTACAGCATTTTTCATGGTTCCTTGAACTGATGCTTGTAATACCCAGTGCTGTTCAGGAGACAGGGTGCCTGAGTACAGAGCAGAATCCCTGCACAGCTTTCTGTACCATCCCTCTTTCTCAGAATGGTTGTGCAGATATGCCTCTTACTATCAGATTTTCTACAGAAGCTGTAACTGTGGCATATAAGATCCTTTTTATTCCAATTACATGGAAACAAAAATATTAAGAAGATACACTACGCAGGACCAGATCTTTATGGATATAAGTTGTGATAAGTCTTTTGCAGGATCTGTCCCAAACTCTGTGGGATTCACAGCAGTTTAGGCAACTCAAGTAATATAAACTCCTTGGCTTGGCTTCAGAATGACTGTGAGGAACCTCTTCTCTTTGAGCTTATTGATTGGTTGAGTTTGCTGTGACTCCCATCTAAACTTTAGGCCTGGGTTTCTCTTCTGTAGAAGCATAGCCAGAGGTTTTGGGGACTGAGATAACATACACTTGGGATAAGCATTTGGATGTTGTAGCTTTTAAGTTCCCCCGGACTCCAGAGTTAGACCTAGCCTTGCCTTCTCTCAAGTGAGAGGCAGACCTTTCCATGTCTGAATAGTGCTCTGAATTGCTCTCTGGAAGAGCTGTGTCTCTACGGAAAAACTCAAACCTCTTTGGTGAATGTGTAAAACCAGGGGCTACTTGGTCATTTCCACCTTCAGCACTGACAGATTTCAGGCCACGCAGAGTCAGGCAACAAGGACCACTTGACTTGACGCCTGGTGAAGGAAAATGACACAAGGAGAAGTACGACGAGCAGAGCAGTTCAGGTCCGCCACCGTGCTCAGCAGACACCCACCCGTACCTGCCAAAGGCTTTGGTATGCTTCTAGAGGAATGTGACTGAGCAGGATGGTCAGAAACAGCGGGTGCGTGCCAGGTCAGACTAGAAGCTGTTGCATTACCTCAGCAACTAGGGAAAGGGGTACCTGTGTTGGAAGGAGACATCCTTCCATACTAGCATCTTTTAATTGCTGCCCCAGCTCTGTGGTCAAAAGCAGCTAAACCTGGCTCCAGTGGAATGGGCTACCACAAGGCTGGTGCTGGCCATGGGCAGACTGTGCAGGTGGTGTGAACAGGACAGCTCTGGGGACAGAGACTGCCACACCGAGGAGTGGCAATGGCCTTGGTGCTGGTGCAATGACTGCTCCCTACCGCTGAACGTGCTTCTTTCCCCACCAGCCATTCTCCTCCCCTCTCAGGGTGGCATTGAGCAATGGCAGGACTGAGCTGCTGCCACAGGATGGAGTCAAGCAGCAGGCTGCTGAGCCCTCTCTTGAAACACAGGGTCCGTGGAGGAGGCGAAAGTTGGTGATGATTTTGCCAGCTGTCTCTCTCAAGTTCACAGCTCAGGGAAAGGCAAAGTCCATCCATTCTGGTAGAGGGCTTGTCTCAGTTCCCTCAGAGGAATAAGGACTCCATTAAATCTGGACAAACTGAGGATGTCTCCAGGGAAGTGATTTTCTTTCCGTGTGCCAGCAAAATTTGTTTAGCCTATACTGCCGAGAAGACTTGATAAACTAACCTTTTCATGCCTCAGTGCGTGGGCTGGGAGAAATGCAGACTGTGGACCAAGTCCCCAGCCATTCCTGATGGGTTCTGGATCCATCTGGAAGGTACAAAGCACCAAAGGGGATGGTGGCAGCTCCTCAAACTTGTAGCTGGGATTGCTTCTGCTCTTTCCAGGCCAACAGGCTCAAAACTGGAAAGTTGGGTATGGGTTACTGGAAAGCCATGGTACCCCAATAGCACAACTTCCCTCTTAATTGTGCCCCAATGCCTCTTATGCACCATAGGCTTTGTGTCACCGGGGGTTAGTATGAGCTGCTTGGCTGTGGTGGCTGGTGTTGTGACATCCTGGTGTCCCTAGGTGTGGTGAAAGGGGCTGGATCATGGCTGGTGGATCAGCAAGTCTGTGCAGAATAATGTCTCTTCAGAGGTGGCACAACTGGAATCACTTTAAAGTGTGATGTGGAACTGTGATCAAAACCATCTGTGGCAATTAAAAACCTCTTGGTATACACTTGTGCTGTGTTTAGGATATGCTGATGGAATCACTACGAATTTTTACTAAATTGGAGTTGGTGTCACGGGCAGCATGCATTAGTCTGTGGAAGGTCTGGTCTAAACCCAGTTCATGCCAGTGGTTTTGGATAAGGCTAAAAGAAACACCCAACCTCTGTATGCAAGAAGTGAAGAACATCATATTGCATTAATTTTCCACAAATTGCTCAATATGGAATTTGTCTACAGTAGGACAAAAGTCCTTCCTTTTGTGGAAAAAGCTACAGGACCACCAACGAACTCTATTTTACCACTCATGAAAAAATTTCGCACTGCTGTGCCAACCATAGTAGTACAGCTGCCCTAGGCAAACAAGCACATCCATGTTTACAACCGGCCAGCCTTCTCCCACAGGCTTTAACACTGCTCTGGTGATTCTGAGAATCAGCATCTCACATCCACAGCTCCCATATGAGGAGGAAAAGTCATGGCTCAGTTTAAGTCTGTATGCCACATCTCTATGGATACCTCCAAAAGCTCCCGGGAGGAAGAAAATAAAGATCAAGTATTTCTAACAGAAGAAAGCAACAAAAATGTTTAGTGTTCTAAGAAAAACAAAAACCCCACACATCCTTTGCAACTGTAAAGTACACCATAAAGAAATAGTACCAAGAGACTGAACAAACTGTAAAGTTATTGTTAAAGTTATTGTTAGATTCCCAGTAATTTGCACAGTGTCATGGAAGATGATGATGGAAGTTTTTACTGCATGAGGTATCTGGTCCCTAAGTTGTTAAGGGTGCCAAGGTGAATCACGTACTGTCACTGCCATGAAAAGGTGCTCGTCCAAAGAGCTTGAAAATGAAGCCTTCTGTGGTCTACAGTCCATGGGTGAGACTGCATGCAGCTGCACTGTTGTAACTGGGATACTGAATGGGCACACTGGTCTTCTAATATGGATGAAGTTGTGGAACTGGGATCCAAGCAGACAGGAAAGGTCATGAGAAGAAAAATACAATGAACAGCTGCCTGCATGTTTTATTAGCCTGGCTTCCTAAGACTTGCATAACAGTACTGCTTGCCCATTTGTTTTTCTGTCCTGCCCTCAAATAACTTCTGATTCTGTTGGCTTATTTCAACTAAATTTAACAGAGAGGTATCAGCCTTAGATATATTACGTTCCTCCAGGTTTCATGAAAACTGGCAGCTAGACAGGGAAAAAAAAGCTAAATTAGTAGTCCCAATGAGGGGAGGGTTTCAGTGTGAATTAAACAATTACCTGCTCTGTTTTGCCTGCCAGCTGGCCAGCCAACATGGCCAAACAACTTCAAGCCCATCAGGGAATAATGAATCAGGCTTCTTTTCACTTGGTGTAGAAGAGGAATGGAAAGGAGGCAAGAGGTAGGTGTATGGTGCCTGAGGGGAGGTGTGGAAGAAGCAGGAAATATTAAGGAGGGAATGGGGCAGAGGATACGCAAGGAGGGAGCACAGACTGGAGCAGCTCTAGGAACAGAGCAGGGGGACCTGAGGTTACGGAGGTGAGAGAGGGCCATGGTGGAAGGACTGGGAGTTATTGCAGGGCAGGCAAGTACAAACACAGTCTTCCTGAAATCAGGCCTAATTAGTGCTGCCGCTCACAGGATAGCTCGTATATACAAAGCCTGTCATGAATACATTACTAGTCTACTTTCAGAAGTGATGAGCACCCTTAGCTTCTATGGATTTCAGCGGGAGTTGTGGGTGCTCAGCATCAATAACTCTCAGGTCCTGTCTATATAACTTTAGTTAAATAAATTTGCAGCAGCTATACCTGACTGCCCTGCAGCATGAGAATTATTAGATCATTACAGTTTCTTATATCCATCACAGTAAAAGCAAAACTGCAGAGGCTATTAATTTACATACACCAGTAGAAAAAAAAAGAAAAAGAAATATACCATATAAACTGTCATCCTGATTACGCAGACTACATTGTACTGTTAGATACTCAATTCTTATTGCCTTAATTGCTGTAAAATATATATATATAGTTCAAATCAATTAAAAAGAAATGTTTGGGCAAAATCAGTAGTGAGTCAGCCGCAGCAAGATTTAGCAGCCACAGCTGAATTGAAAGCATTATGGAATCATAAGAGCTGATTCACACCTAACTCGAGTTTTATGTTGGAGTAACTTCACTGACTGAAGCATAAACTAGAGCAAAAGTGAGGTAAATAAAGCCAACAGAACAAATGAGCCTGGCAAGACACCTCCAGAAAGGACTTTATCCTCTGTGTTATTGCTAAAATCTATTATCCCTTAAGGTAGCTGATCAGGCATCCGTACCATGGCTTCCATACTTAACTATTTTGCAACCTCTTTTGGAGATGTAGGATCCTGTAACTAACTCCACAGTTCTAAAATGAAGATGTGCTGGAAAAAAAATCGCTCAGGGCTTGGAGATCCTTGTTACAATTTTGTCATCAAATAACTTTGGACTTTCCCTTAGCTATTTCTCTCCCTCTCCCAGCGTTCATCTCTCTCTGGTTAGAGCTAAACGATTCTTGCCAGAGAAGACTTCTCCCAGGGGCTTGGGTTCTTGCTGTCAGGAAAGACTGACTTTCCCCAAATGTCACATGCATTACCACATATTTCACAGGTACAATATTTCTGTCTTAGAAGACTGACACTCAAACCTGCCTTTACCTTACAGGCTGAATGCAAGGCAGTATAGCTTAGTATATCTTAAGGAACAATATTTCATCATTTTCAGAAAGTCCTGCTAGGGCTACATTTTTCAAAGGGCTTTGAGGGATGAAAAAATGAGTTATGAACAGCTCTCCGTACACCTCTTTCTCTAATGATTTTAATTGTCCCTGCAATTAAACACACAGAGGAGCAATTTTTTTGATTTACTCTTATATTTAAATTGCAGGTGCAAATTCTTCCCATGGCTGAATTTTCAAAACGATCTAGGGCTGAAATTAGATGTGCCTATCTTGCTTTATATGCTTGTATTGCTCTAACAAGAAAGAAGCCTCTGCCTTCAGAAATTTTACTCATTTGACAAGCTGTGGTGCCTGCTTTTTGATTGAGAGAAAGCATTTTTTGTTTCCACTGAGTAAGTTTCCCAGTGATGCAGCTCGACACATAGGATATGGAGCCAGCTAAGCATGGAAATGCATAGGAGATTTTGTCAAAATATTCACCAACACACATCACTATTTCAAAGTTTCTCCTATCAAGACATGTATGTTACTAGATACCAAATACAGAACCGTAACTTATACTGGAGATTGTTTTGCAGGTAACATAAGGATGCACTATTTTGTCAATATTTTAAGCAACTTAATTGAAATGCTTTGTGCCACAATTTTTATCAGCATGCCAGTTTGATAACTTTTTACTATATAAACTCTTAATATGCTGAAGCAACAGCAGTGATACTGGATTCTTCTTTGCTGGTTCTTATGGGTCTCAGAGTTTGAGAAGGCTGAGTCATACAGGACTTCTCAAGGGAGATAAATATTAATATATACATTATACAGATGAGTAAGCTCTAAAAGGTGAAGCAGCATCCCCCACATGGCAGAGCAGCTGATGGACAAGTACGGTAAGAGAACCAGTGACTCAGTCTACACTATCTTGTGTGACCTGCACTAGTGTGCTGCCTCCATTAAAGGAAAGAAAAACAGACTGAAGTGCAGCTGACTAAAGTTGCATTATCATAATTTTCAAACTGACTAATGCCCTGGCAGAGCACAGGCCAATCTGGATCTCTACTAAGTTTTCAAAGAAGAGATTGTGATCTTTATTTACCCCCAATTTAAACTTCTGAAACTGTGATATTTTCTTAGCCGTTCCTGCTTGAGTGTAAGCAAAATCAGAATCAGGTGTGGAGGGTGCAGCAGCACCAGTCTCTTTTAGGTAATTAGGTAGCTGATCAAGAGGCAGTGAGGTGTATCATGGTGTGGATGCCCCACATAGTATCCTTAAAAAAATAAATCGTGTCTGCCCTAAAGCAGTGCTCTTCTCAGTCCTAGAAACTGGCAAGAGCTGGGCTAAGAGCTAGGACTAAGATATCTAGGAATAACTTTAATTATTAGCTTAATACTTTACTGGGAAGACTGCCACAGAGATACACGTGGATCTACTTGCTGTGCTGCACACTGCCCACCAACCATGAAAACCTGCAATGCACTCCTTAGAGCACTTTGAGGAAGATGCAAATAGAAGCTGATTCACTTTTACTGAAAAGTGGATTTAAACATACGGGCCAGATTCTCAGCTCTCAACAGAGGTACTCTGATTTACACCAGCCCAAGAGCTGGTGCTGAGGGCATGTGCGTACGCATACACAGGCCCGTTACTGGAATAACACACACATAACTCACAGCAAGTTTCTAATTGCATCTGTAATTCAAAATGACAAATTTTACACTCAAATTGCAATTTGAGAATCTTCCTGTTGCTGCTTAGTTATCCAAGTCACTCATTCGGGCAAAAAGAAACAGTATCACGTAATTTATCTAACTAAATGACACATCTTCATTTCTGAATATTTGCAATGAACTATTCCTGAATGGGCTCTAGATTAAAAAATTATTCATGCAACACATCAGGAAATACCTTTGCCTGCTTTTAAGAACATAACTCCTTCTAGATAACACCTGAACAGAAAAGAACAATATTAGTGAATTAGTTAAAAGTTTTTAATTATTCACCCTTGTCTACCAAATACATACTTGTGGAAGATTAAAAAAAAAAGTACCTACAATGGGTCAAAAATGCTTTAGAACCACACCTTAAAATTGCTTTAAACTTCTAAACAGCCTGCAGATAAGGGGCCTGTTTCTGTTTTCAAACACATCTACATTCCTATTTTCTATAGAAGTTGGATGCTTATGTGTGTTTGAAGATGTCTTGTGATTTTTATGTGCAGTTTTTAATCAGTCAATGAAGGGATTACTGAGGTGCTTGTGCTATCCTAAATGCTTTCTCAGTCAATATTGAATAATAGCACCTTAAGTTGGCTTGGGCGAGAAAGAGCTAACAGTGCACATGCAGACAATTTCTTATGCTGCAAAGTCTTGATTTATTTATTTACAGCAACTTGTTTGTGTGTCTGAGATCATGAAACAATGTCTTAGGCACTTCTGAAAACTTTACCTCATGTCCAGGATTTTCAAATTAACTTGGCACTCACAAATGTTTTTCTCATCACATCAAATACTAAGCTCTTTTGAAAACATGGCTACATATACCACGCAGGGATAGTGTTAAGCACTGAATGCTTTTGGAAAACTCAGCTTTCATTTTGATGTCTGAGAATGCTGGTCTTATTGGGGAAGCTGCAAATGTAATCATGTTAAGACATGTGTCTTAAAATTAATGGGAGATATCACAACAATTTTGTTTCTGGTTAACAAAAACGTAATCTTTGTAATGTCATGAGGTCATACTGTTCATGATACAATTAACTGTATGTGTGTGGTTATGCTAGTCTAAAAGAGATGGATGTTGGTCTTATCACTTTCCTACTGTTTAATTATTTGTGTAATTGAACCGAAGAGCATCTTCTGTTTAATCTGAGGGCCTATTGTTGAGTTACTCATGAATAGTTTTTACACGGATCTCAATAGGATGACTCATACAGTAAGTTACTCCCAGCTGTTGTAGCACAAGATGTTGGAAGAATTATACCTAGGGGGATTATATGGTTAATTGTGGCCTGTATCAGATATAATACCCACCTTCTGCAAACTACAGATTGCATGGAATTTACATAGAATTAAACTGATCCCAAGCAAATTGACGATTAATTTCATAGGACTTGCAGATATGACAGGTCCTGTCTAATTAAAGAGTTAGGGCATCTGCATATTGCACTATACTGCCATATCACATTTTTATTGAAGTTCAATGATATGCTGTTGGACTTGTTTTCCACACTACCATCTTCCTCTTTTTGAATCTTTTTGGAAAGCTTTTTAGTAAATTTTTACTGTCAGCAGATTTCCAGCATATGAGGGAGGGAAGAAGAAAGGCTTTGATGTCATGAGGGAGATTCCCATGCACATACCTAAGAACCAATCTGATTGTTCAGGCAGTTTAAAACCAAATAAAAATATTTTTCTTATAAATTCATCTCCTACTTTGTGTGGTTTACAAAAGCAAAAGAGACAGAGGGGAAAAACTTATATCTAATCAGGACTTAAATAGTTAATGGCTGCTGTGTGTATTTTGTGTTGCTCTTTTTACCTCTGCGGACTCTTACTAATTGTTGAGCGTTTGAGATACCGTAAGGCGAATGATCCATCGACTTCTGTCTTCAAAAAGACTGGCACAAAATACAGAAAAAAATACTTTCTCCTTGAGCTATTTGCTTACATTGAATAGAGAGGCATTAATAGGCACAGCATACTCACTGTCAGTCCCTGATATGAGAGGCGTGGTTCTGTGCTGCAGGCAGAGAAAGCAATAGAAAATGAAATAATCCTCCTGATTTACATTGTTAAAGTGGCCAGATGACTTTTAGAGAGTTGCAGAGGAAATAAAAATCTCAGTGATTTTCTTTAATTAGAAAATTAGAGGGGTTAGTAAAACACTCCACAGCACTGATGTCGAACATACATAACAGTATATGCCCTCCTCATGGCCAGCACTTAACTGCAAGCACTGTTGCAAAAATACAAACCCAGGTTTCTTAATCAATGTCGCAATCTTCACCCTGTTCACTGGGGCTCGAACGATGGCTTTGACTCTCCACGCAGCTTGTGCCATGTGCTCCGGCTGCAGCGGGCACTTCAGGCTGGACCGCACGGGGTGTGCAGCAAGCAGAGGAGTTTACAATGCACGAGTGGTGGAATATGTCTCGCTTGCCAAGAAGGCTGTCTTTGTCTGAGACTGCCAAAGGATACTATCGGCTGAAGAGTCGCTCTCTGAGCCAGAGGCAAATATTCACTTGAACAATAAAATAAACAAATGATCATAAAATGTATTGTCTGTTACAGTGAAGTGTGTTGTAACGTTTCACAGTCTAATTTGCTATTGCATGCCAGTAATTTATGGTGTATTACCTCATACTCATGTCATTTCATGAGGTACATTACTACAGTGGTACAGGAGGGAAACTGGGGAGAAAAAAAGGCATGCCCTAAACTGATGAGATGCTGAAAGGTCTGCGTTGCTTATGCTCCAAACAGCATCCCCTTTCTTTCCATAACATTACATGTCTTGGCACATAATTAGTCTGTGTTTAATTATTTTTTTCAAATGGAAATAAGTATCATTAATATTGATATTCCATAAAATAAAATATATTATAAAAATAATACAGAATTACTGAGCTCTAGAACAACTTGGTGGCAATCAAACTAGCCCCCATATACACAGCAAAATACTCTGATGTTTGCTAGGGAATGTCTGAAGAAAGCCCCTGAAATCACTAGGAATCTTTCCAGTACTGTGGCTTTTGATTCAAGGCAAAAATTTACAGCAAAATGCAGTTTTACATTGTCAAGTAGATGTCATACTGACATGATCCCCTGAATACTTTCAAAATCTAGTACTACAGTGTTAAGATGAAATATTAAAAGGAGAGGGAAATGCAGAGATACAGACACAGTAAGATGAAAACATTTTTTTGTCTAAGTTTTGAACTTAAACCTCTTTAAAATGCAAGCCCGTAAAAGGCATGTTGTCTCATGTGTGCCTGATGTGAGTTCCAGTGAGAAACACCATGGACCTCAAGCTATGTTAAATTAAACTGCTCCTAAGTTCAAGCGAAAAAGGTATTCCTAGCAAGCACTAGCTAAGTTGTACAGTGCAGCTCCTCCTAACAAGAACTGTCTTTTTGGTAAGCATTTGTGCAGAGGACAGCACATAATTTATGAGTGAGCCCTCAGGCTCAATAATTTGCAGAGCAACATCAGTAATAGAAATGCTTTCTAGGCCAAAGGAGATGCAGAAGTGAAGGCTCTTTTGCTGCTGGAAACTGGTGGACACATTATATGTTAAAAAAAGGGAAATGTGATAATAAATATGTTATGAGAGCTGGAAGTGGTAAGGTTTTAAGAAGGTTTGGTTTTTGTTGTGGGGTGGTTTTTTGTGTGTTTTTCTTGTTGTTTGGTGGGTTGTGGGGGTTTTTTTCTTGGTGGGTTTTTTTTTTTTCTTTTCCCCCAAAATGAGAAAGGCCTCTTTTACATAGGATTTGAAATCAGCAAAGATGCAGCAAAAACTTGGGTAGGATATTGGTTTGCTGGTTTGCTAATTTGAAAAGTCCACTCGCAGCGATTCTGATGTTGGAGCTGGATCAGTGGAAACAACAGAGAAAAGTACGATAAAAGATTTTAAGTAACTAAGTTTTTATACTAGACGTAAAATATTAAATCTTAGTTTCTTGCCTCAACTACTTAGTCTGTAAAATGGAGATAATATGGCTTGCTCCCATCTCACAGGCAGTGCTTGTAAGGTGTTTTCAGAATGAAAAAGTGGTAATATTATATAAGTGCTGGGGATTATTATTATTATTATTATAATACCCAGTTTTACTAGGTATTATTTTCTAGCTTAAAAAAAAATAAAAGGGAGTCTTTCTATGAGCTGTGGCTTTCATAAGCTTGAAATCTCTACATTAATAAAGCAAAGTTAATGGAATCAGCTTGAATGAATAGTAGTTATATATGCAAAATTCTACCTGGATAAAAATCCTTTGTTCCAAAATTAAAACTTATGCAAGACTGAATCTTCAGATACATGTATTATAAAGGGGGACGGCTGCAAAGCCATGTGCTCTTGCCTTCATATGTTGAAATCCATTTCCGACTCAAGCCATGCCACAGTTAAACAAAACAAAACGTACATTGGCTTTTACTTGTGTGCAGCTCATTAAAAACCCTTTTCCAGCTTTGCAACCTATGTTGCCCAGAAGCCTTCACAGTTCCCATGAATGCAGAAAAGTCTGGTTTGCTGCATGCTGTCCCAGTGTGCTGACTGGCATAAATATCACCTTTGGCCCAAAAAATACCTGGTGCCTTTTTAACACCTGAATGTTTTACAACCCTGAAACAGCTTTGATGCAAAATAACTAGACAAGAGCCACTGGAGCAAGTGGTTTCAACAGTTCAGTGGGGAATATGATTTCCCCTCCCCCTGCTTCATCTCCTTAACTTTTGCAACTGGGTCTTTTATTATCCTATGACATCTCACACAGAGATATGAAACTGTTGTGAAAGCTCCTATGTTTGTGTATAAAAACTTAACCAGAATTAAATAACTAATTATATGAGAAAAAGCTGCAAATTTGTTTGCTTCTCTGAGGCCAGGGCTCATAATTTTTTTTAATTTTTTTTCTTCCCTGCAGTGAAGGAAAGAAAACCAGGATTGCATTTAATTATCCTGTGACCCCAGGTGGCCTACACTTCTTCATGCCTGTTAGCCACTGAATGCTATCAGAACTGCTTAGCTGAAAGCTGCCTTTTGCATGTTGATGGGCATTGCAAATCCTCCTGCAGAGTTGTCTTTCATGTCAAGACAATATCAAGCACAGCAAAACATCACCATATGTCCTTCCCTCCACTTCTCCCTGTGCTTTGCAGGTTGTATTCTCTCTCAGCCACGCGATCCGTTTGCTTTCTTAGTGATGTGTGTGTGCGCGCGCGCGTGTGTGTGAGTATGCGTGTGTTCGCAGTGTCATATCATGATGGGGAGGGGAAGCACACTGCCTTCACTCAAGATCCTCCTTTTTAGCTAAAAAGAATAGCCACATCTGCTGCTTTGTCCACAGAGTGCCTACTCCAATTGCCAATTCTAGTTCTGATTTATTAATATTTAGATCCTTAGATACAGAAATCCTTCTTTCAGAGCAGATGAGTGACTATTTCCCACCTTTTTTCCCTGCTGATTAGCAAGTGTCATAGCATTCTTGTTTCCTGACAGCAAGAATTAATCGTGCCACAGAGCCTGATTCTTTGGGGGGAGGAAGTTCCTAAAAGCACCAAGGAAAAATGAAGGGAAACAACCTTGGATTGCTTTAGAATCCTATTCTTATTAACCTGATCTAATTTTGGACATGAAAATTTTCTTCAAACTCTAATTTAGTGTTAGTACTGGAATTACAAAGATTAGAAGGAGGAGAAAAGAAATCCCACTTGAGAGCCTTTAAATGCTTCTATTGGAATTGTGCTGAATTATTCATTTCTGTCCATTTGATTGAAAATTTAAATCATTTTGCATTTCATGATGTTGGTCACCTCATAAGATACAGAATTTGACAGTTTATGGCCTCAATCCACGCTGTCTTTAAAGGAAAGGTAGTAAAAATGAAATTAAGGAAAACAGATAAATGCCAAAATCCTATGATGGTGCATCTTGTAATTATCACATCTGCTGCAAAGCATCTGAAAAATAGCTTTGGAAGCCTGCCATGCTGCAAACAACTCACACAATGAAGGGGAGCAGGACAGTAAAGGACAATTGATAATGAGATTTTTAAATGGACTTTTAACCTTGTGGCAGGAGCTCTTACCCATTCTATCTTTTGTTGTGGCTCCTTTCTGATTTTCATCTAAAAAAATATTTTCCCCTTTCATGATGCCCTCTGATGTCATGTTTGGAAATGTGGCATGGTAACAATTTCATCAGTGACAAGAAGAATGGAGGAAGGGGGTAAGGACTAAAGAGGAAACTAAATCTTGAAGTTCCTGCCTTGGAAAAGCATCAGCTACTCCTACTGGTGGCCTTTGTCTTTTCATTCATCCTTTTCCTAAGGGTTATAAACTCATCTGCTAGGTTTCTTAGCATAAGGCAATGTGCCTCTGGGAGCAACTTCGTTTGCCTTTTGTTACATGATGTTTAGAGTCTGAGTTGCTGTTAGTAGTGCTATTTTGTGACTTAGGAACCTGTAACAGTTTTGTGCTGAAAAGCATATTGGGATCACTAGTTGAACAGAGCTAGAGCTGGATGTGAACTTGAAGGAAATTTGTGATCTCAACCCTTGATCCTCAGATTAATTATCTGTGAGAAAGCATGTATATTTGCACATAATTGCATGTTCAGACCATCACTGTAAAGCGTCTTTGTTCACAAATGATTCATCAGTGATTTATAAGCATGATCATCATGCTTATAAGTCCTTTCAAAGGAAAAAAATTGACAAGATATAGTAAAAATAATAATTAACATTCCCCAAATAATAAGTTGTTTTCAGTAAATTTTTCGACACAGGACCTTTACTTTGTCTTTCCTACTGCCACCATTTTGGCATCATTAATACATGGGGAAGTAAAGTACTACTTCTTTTTGAGTAAGACTAGAAAGGTGAAGGCCTTGTGGGGGGATGAGAAGGAAAAAAGGTATAGAAGATACCAGGTGAAGGGCTACCAAGGCTTATCAGCAATAGTTTCAATGTCTTCCATTGTGAAAATTTGTTTACTGACCTCCCTGTGCTCTGACATGTTTAATTCATTTATTATGGTCTGGGAAGAGTATGCCCCTCTGCCAACTCAGAGAAAACTTGGAAGCCTTCTGGGACAATACATTTGTTCTCCTGGGTAGAGAAGAAACAGACTGTACATGTTCCCCTTCTAGTCCTAATGCTCCCAATAAAAGATTAGGAGCAGCACCTCCTTCTTCTCTTCTTTTACTGGCTGCACACTGCTCCTTTCCCCAAAGTGAGAGGAAGGTGTCACGAGCCCTGGAAGATGTGGGTCTGAGTATAGGGAGACATGGCCTGCTCGTATTGTCTAGTGCATTACAAGCCCCACAGAGAAGAAGGATGTCCTTTTCTGCTCATTGTTTAAACTTATGTACCTCCTTGTTCATGAGGTGGATGCTGCATCTCTGTATTTGTCCTTGTAGATCGCCTCTTCTAATGCCTACCTCCAGCCACATGTTATTCAGGGGACCTAGCCAACCAGCCCAGCATTTGGCAGGGCAGGCACAAAATCTTTTGAGGCCAAAACACAAAATCCATTTATCTTTGGTTCCGGCACTAAATTTTGATAAGCACCTAGAAAAGCCCATGAAGAAGTAAGCAACCTTAAGAACAGAGCAAGGCTTTTGCACTGCAAGCACCCAATAGGGCCTGGGCCCAGCCATGGAGCAAAGAGAGGAGAATATGGAAAAGCTGTTCATCAGCTGAGAACTAATCTGTTCATGGATGAGACAGGGACCAAGTGGAAAGCACTGTAAGATCATACCATTAACAAATTTATGATAGTGACCACACAGGTGGGAGACTGACAGCTGAACTTTGGATCCTTAACTGTCCAGCACTGAATTCTCCCTCAAAGTAATCATGGTGTGGTTTTGCATGCACAGCAGTTGCATATACGGCCATCCCCCTGCCTTTGGAAATGGAATGGGGAAAGGCAGTGTTTAGAGAAAGAGAGAAAACCAAATCCAGGTGTACCATATGAGCTACGGTTCTGGATATTCTTTCCTCATCCATCCCAGGACACCGTTCAGCCAAGGAATACCACAGTTCCTGTGATACCCTGTCTGGGATGACTGCAAAGGTAACGGGTTCATACACATTCATGCAGGCACTGGCATTTTTCTTTGGAAACATCTGTAAGGACCTGTTACATTTCTGACCCAAATCTTTTAATATACATTTGTACTGTAGACTTCATCTAAGACATCTGAAGCTATTACTGTTTCATATGTTGCTTCAATAATCTGCAGTCTGTAGCAGATTTCTGGGAAGGAGATTTGGAAAACAACCTACTTCTATGTTGCATTGGTCTCTTTCTATTAATATCTTGGATCATTTTGGCAGTATTTCTAAATATGAATAAAATATTAATCTGCAGATTAAATACTAAGACCTACTTTGAGATCAGTTGTGCTACAATAAATCAGGTAGGCTGAAGAACTGAAGAACCATGTAATTCAGATCAGAATTTGTCCAGCTCTGATACTCTTCTGTTGGAACTAAAGCTACTGTATTTTCTCTGACAGGATAACAATGATGTTCATGATAAGCTGTCATATGCAATTTCAAAGACTTTTTTTTTTTTTAAAGCCTTTGCTCTTGTCACAAATGAAATAAGAATAAAGACCAGACTTTGCTGGTCTTACAATGTAAATATCTGAGGTGTACATGCTCTTCAGCACATGCAGCAGGATCAGAAGTCAACCCAGAAACAAATCAATGTAAGAGGCTCCAGAGATCTTGGGACGCAAGGTTCACATTTTTTTCTTGTCCATCATACAGATGTGCTATGGGAGCCCGTGAACACCCTCTCTTCTTGCAGGCTCACAGGTAAGTGCATGTCAGGGTACCATAGCTGCAATGGTGTGAGTGCAGAAGAGCTTTAACTGTGAACGAACTGGTTTTGTGGAGAGTTAAAGCTGACACAACAGAGCCGCAGCAGTTTCCCCTTATTTAATTATTATTTACTATTTAACTATTATATAGACTACAGGTATGACTATGTAAGGAGCAGATCTCAATACAAGCGGGAAAAGGGGTATTTGATCAAACTCTGCATCTATTAAGTTCTAGAGGTCGGGGCTGTCTTTATACTTTGTACTTATGCAATGTTCAGTACAAAAGAACTTCAGTCACTGACTGGGGCCTCCAGGCAGAACAGCAACATAAATAATAAATTATAACAGCAGTTAAGCAGTGTAGGGGTTAATTCCTAGCTGCAACTACCAGGGTAAAGGTTGCAAAGTAAAATGAGGAAGTTCCATAGCTGTTGGTGCAGGAGGATTATTTTCTGCAGTAATTGTTGTGGTAATTTTTATTTTTTCTTTCCTTCAGCTTTTTTATGGGAAATCCTAAAAGCTAATTCTTTGAAGCTGGAGACTTGGCAGAAAGACAGCAGAAAATGTTGCCCCATTCCCATCCAAGCGGTTTCTCAGGAAACAGCCATAGGAGTCTTTTGTGCTCAAGAAATGACTGAACTTACTACATTAAATCAGAAAGTAAAAATCCTGGAATGAAATAAAGACAAGTCCCTTGTTGCTTGACTGCTGGGAACACTGAGCACCTGTCTGCTGATGATTATGAATTTATACTGCTAGACTAAAGAGGAGAGGTGAAAGCATGGTCAGCTCATCAATATGATATGAGAGCCATCCTTCCACTTGTCAGGCCGACATCTTTTCTTAATTCTGAGGGTGAAACTGTAGGAGATTTTCAGCAACTGCTCTCTCATCTTCTTTTTCCACAAGAGAGGCTTCTTGTAATCACACAGTGACATGTAACTGCTCTGAGGAAAACTGGCAAAGGTGCAGCACTGAAAAAGTGCTTGAAGTTATTTGCTGATAGGAGTGCTCAGGTTTCCTAATCTCAACTCCTGCTCTAACATTAATTACTGCAATGTTCTCTTTAATGGGCTCAACAAATAATGAGAAACAGATGGGAAGTAAAACTGATACTGTGTTTGGTTTTGGAAAACAATCATCATCATCATCATCAGGAAAAACAGTTCAAACTAGTCAGGTGAACCAAAAATTCAAATAAAGTCAAGTCTTCCTAAAACAAAGGAGCACAGGTGAAGCTGACAAGTTTTGTAGAGCTGATGTTTTACATTGAAGTTATCTGTTCAATGTGGTTAGCCCCTTTTGCCCATCTAGGATGCAAATCACAGAAGCAGGCATCTAAGTATTTTTGAAAACAAGATAATCTGCCAGAGACGTGTCAGTGAAAAACTGCACCTAAGATTGCTTCTGTGACTTAGCTGGGTACTTCATAATCCCTACCAACTGCCCCCAGAGCAATTCAGTTCTGCTGGCCACCACCTTGTCTCTGCCTTTCCCTTGGTCTCAAAGAGCAGGAAACAGCACTGTTTCTTCCCACTGAAGCACACCTCCTGCTAAGTACCTCCCCACCTTCACCTATGTTCTCATACCTACTGTTTCTACTGCCTGAGTATTCCCAAAGAGCTAGTGACAGCTAACAGGAATATGGATGGTGAGTTAAGATAATTTACTCTTGGCTTATATCTCTGAATATGAACTGGCCTGCCATGCTTGCCATCCTCTGCAAGAGGGAAGGGCTGGAGATAACACACTTTCTCTCTGTGTTGCCGCCCATGATACGAGCTGTTGCTCAGGGAGTAAGGTAGTGCCCTGTACCTCTGCACACCAGGTGGGGCTGGTATCTCCCCCAGCCTCCTGCCCATCCATGGTAGGTGGGGACAGCTGGCTGGGAAGTGGGGAGCAGATGGGCAGGAGAGCCTGCAGGGTAGCATCGGCACAGACCAGTTAACAGCAAGCAAGTATTGCCATTTCTTAACCTTTATGAAAATGATGCTGGTGGGCCGTATGCAGTATCCTAAGGACTAAATATGGGCTCTGCTCTACCTAAGGGGAGTTCATGGGCACTTCAAGACCTGAATAGCCCAAGTAAGTTCACGTTGTGTTCCCTAATGTGATTGTCTAAACGTTAGTAACAGGATAAAGATCTGATGATCTCATCAGGAATTTAAGGGGGTAGGATGTCTTCAGGAAGCCAAAGGACAGGTTAAACACTGCAGACTTAAGGAAGCTGTAAATCCTTGTCCATTTTTCCCACCATAAAACCATTAGATGTTAATGAAACAAAATTTTTAGAATAGTTGCATTGCATCCTTACCCAAAGGAAAGCAAGCAATCTAAACTTTATTGTCCGGCTAGCAGACAGAGTTTTGGTAGCATTTTTTCTTTAAGCCCGGTAAATGTGCATCTATCTGTGTTTTCTGTGCACCCACACACGATTTCACAATCCTATTTGAAAGGTGTTCTAGATCACTGTCCAAGCTGAAATACCACCCCAGGTGGTATTACCTCAGGGGTATTACCCCAGGCCTCTTCCTAGGGGGTAAATCTGATGTTAAATATCTTCTCTCTACTCTAAACCAAGACATTAGTTCTGCTAAGTGAAGAGGCTGAATGACTGATCTCCAGTTCCTATGACCTACCATCACATCACATCAATCACATGTATCACATATACACATATGTGATTATGAGATTGTACTTGTTTAGTCTCAATTTCAGAAGATCTGATATGGGATCAGGAGAAGGCAAAGGTTTAATTTTAAATTTTTTTTTTATAATTATTGAAGAATTTGCCCATCTTTATCAAAAGAGGTAATAGGCAGTAAGAAAATAAAGCTGACAGTTATTTACATGTAAAAAAAATCCCATTATGCCATAGCACATTTTCCACACCTAAGATCATCAAACCATCTTGCCTGTTAGCATCAGTTATGGAAACTCTCATATACATGGATATTTAAGTGCCAACTGCTATTGAAATATAGTTGGAGGTATGAGCCCAAGTTTATTTTCTTTGCACCTATGAAAAAATATGTCTCCTCCAGTCTCATGTCATTGCTTAAGTATTTGTTGAGTCTCTAAATCTTCCTTCTTACAGCTTTTACTAAAACCTTTTGGACATGTGTATTGGGTTTTTGTGGCGAGGTTTGGGGGGGGCCTACAGGGGTGGCTTCTGTGAGAAGCTGCTAGAAGCTTCCCCCATGTCCGATAAAGCCAATGCCAGCCGGCTCCAAGACGGACCCGCCAAGGCCAAGCCCATCAGTGACGGTGGTAGTGCCTCTGGGATAACAGAGTTCAGAAGGGGGAAGAATACACCGGGAGCAATTACAGCCAGAGAGAGGAGTGAGAAGATGTAAGAGGAACAACTTTGCAGGCACCAAGGTCAGTGCAGAAGGAGGGGCAGGAGGTGCTCCAGGCACGACAGCAGAGATTCCCCTGCAGCCCCTGGAGAAGACCATGGTGAGGCAGGCTGTCCCCTGCACCTCATGGAGGAAGGATGAGGGGGTGCAGAGATTCCACCTGCAGCCTGTGGAGGACCCCATGCCGGAGCAGGTGGAGGCACCTGAAGGAGGCTGCGGCCCGTGGGAAGCCCACGCTGGAGCAAGTTCCTGGCAGGACCTGTGGCCCCATGGAAAGAGGAGCCCAGGCCAGAGCAGGTTTGCTGGCAGGACTTGTGACCCCGTGGGGGACCCATGCTGGAGCAGTCTGTTCCTGAAGGTCTGCACCCCGTGGGGGACCCATGCTGGAGCAGTTGGTGAAGAGCTGCAGCCCGTGGGAAGGACTCACGTTGGAGCAGTTGGTGGAGGACTGTCTCCCGTGGGAGGGCCCCCAGGCTGGAGCAGGGGAACGATGAGAGGAGTCCTCCCCCTGAGGAGGAAGGAGCGGCAGAGACACCGTGTGAGGAACTGACCATAACCCCCATTCCCCATCCCCCTGTGCCGCTGGGGGGAGGAGGGAGAGAAATGGGGAGTGAAGTTGGGCCTGGGAAGAAGGGCGGGGTGGGGGGAGGTGTTTTAAGATTTGGTTCTATTTCTCATTACTCTGTTTTGCTTGGTAATAAATTAGATGAATTTTCCCAAGTTGAGTCTGTTTTGCCCATGACGGTAACTGGTGAGTGATTTCTCCCTGTCCTTATCTCGACTCAGGAGCCTTTGGTTATATTTTCTCTCCCCTGCCCAGCTGAGGAGGGCAGTGATAGGGCAGCTTTGGTGGGCACCTGGACTGTAGCTACAGTCAAGTCACCACAAGATGTGATGGCAGAGCAGAGGAACTGCTGATCTAGGATGAAAAACTTTTGTATTTTTAGCACCCAACAGTCTCAACACAGAAGGTAAAATCCAGAGCTGTTTTCTCATTCATAGAGGGTCCCCTCCCAGTGCAGACATGAATCATGTTGGCAGAGGATCACTCAAGGGCTCCCTGAGTGGGTCCTAACTCGATTTGTGTAAATGACTTTCACAGCCTTACACCACGACTGAAGTTACACCACTGGGAGGAGTCTTAAAATCTGGGAAACACTGAATATGGTACCATGAGTGAATAGTCTTGTTGGAGAACAGACAGACCCCAAAATCTTGGCTGCTCTGAGACATACCCTTCCTATGGAAATGAGACCTCTCTGCAATAGGAGTCTTAAGTTATGCAGCTATGAGAGAGAAAAACACCAAAATCCCTGGTCCCCTCGGACAACTTGGTCTTCATTTGTTTGTATCCCTCTGAACTTCTTCAGCTACCTCAGTACCGAAGTTCCCTCGCAAAGCAGCTGATTTCAAGAGCATAAGCAGCTGGGGCGCTGCACTCCATGCTGCCTCTCCTGCACTTTCATCAAAAGCCTAACGAGCTGGGTGGCTGGAGAGGACACCCTCATGGCCACCTGTGCGGGTCTGCAAATATTAATGGAATCAGGCGAGGCAGCAAAAGTGTCACAACCAAACCTTATGCTTTTACTACTCAGCACTGTGTCATTTAGCCGCAGAAAACGTAAATATAGGAGAGACACAGAGAGGAAGGAAAGAAATTAGCCAGTGAATAATCCCTTCTGTTTTAAGGACAATAAAGTCTTTCCCCTTCACCTCATTTAATAGGATAGGTTTGGTCCAAATCTTTTTTAAGAATCAGAATAAATTTTTCATGATCATTTTATTTCATCCTAGCAAAGCAGAAATGTTTCCTTGCTCATTTTTATTTATATAATGTCTTCTCCAAATTTATTTATATCAAGAGATGCACTTCACACATACGCCAGGCACCTAGACATGCATCAAGTTCTCATGCCTTTCAAGGCACATATTTTGACATAAAAATGGATTACATAGCAGGTTAAGCCTGTGATGTGAAATCGCTTGAGCCTGCAGATCCTAATTTTGAGATCCATTTATTAAAAAACTACCTTATTTCATACAATACCCTTTTTCCTGAAAATGCTCCCCTAGTATTGTCCCTTAGTGTAGGACTGTTCAACTTGTCTTATTTTTAGACATTGAATAGCTCTTTATTAAAGCAAATTATTCAGTAATATAAGGCAGCAAACAACAGATTAAATGGAAGTATGAATAATCTAAAGTGGATGTGGGGAAAGGCTTGAAAAATGACCCTATTCCTTATGCCAGCTTGGTCTGTGTGTGGTCTCTCTGCTCTATTTCTTTCCTCCTGTTGGTGAGAGGCTCTGACAACCCTTTTAGTGATAAACATCCGCATAAACCAGTGTGTCATCATCATGCATAGGCTCCCATTCCTTTCCCATATTGCTGTACTGTGCACCCTGTACGGCAATTTCATTTTATCATTTTGCACTGTATCTGATACATAATCCCTTTTTATGGAAGTTTATCAGCCTTTGCAGGCTGATTCCAGGAGCCTTTTGGCAAGTTTTGGTTCTGTGCTAGCTCTGATGATATGGCAACACTGTACAAAGCATTTTTCTGGTATCTTCTGACCAACCATAGCTAATTAGCTACAAGCTGGAAAAGCATTTCAGTAATGAAATGGCTATTCAGAATGAAATAGAAGCCCCCTCTTTCTTATAACATCCATCATTGTCACATTTCTTCCAATAACTTGTTCAATGATTTATGTTTTCATATGTATTATTTCTGTCTATTTTACCCTAAACATAGAAAGTTTTTGCTTGTATTTTTTCACTGGCCATGTCTGTTCCCAGGTATGTCTCTATTTATACACAAAAAACGATCAGTAGGTGTTCCACTGGCTATGCTCTCATTTTCATGTAAATGTAGCTCCCAACTGCCTAAATACATTAATTAAGCTGAGAGCAAACTCAGAAACCAAAAGCTAGTTAATGAACGTCAGCTTCATTCAATACATGGGAATATTGGAAAAGCACTTACAGATATCACAGGCTGTCAAAACAGTGACAAAATAAACCTTGGAATCTGGATACATAATCTTTTCCTGAGGAAGAGACCTGTTGTTAATGGCTACTATCCCCTCAATTTACACCATCAGGAAAAGACTCTTTTCAAAGCATTTCCCAGTGTCAAATGAGTACCTTTTCCTTCTCACTCTTCACATAATTGTCTCAGGCAGCGTTTTCTGCAGGCTTTCAGCTTGCCATGTCTAGCAGCGATGGAAGTTAGAAAGTCTTAACTTTTCTGACTTTGCTCCCATGCCTCACTCACAAACCTTTGAATAAAAGAAAACCTGAAAGGTCTCCTTACAGAGAATTGATCAACTACAGCTTTATCAAATGGCAACACGCGGACTGTTCTGGGGAGGACGGGGCTAGCACAATGAGACAGTTACAATAAAAACTGAGTAATGAGGAAACCCTTCTGAGCTTCATAGTACCCAGAGCAAAAAAAGGCAAGCAAAAAAGCAGACCGCAGCGTACCTGAAGAAAGAATAATCCCGTTAGGGTGATCTACTGTGACCATTCAGTGACTGTCCCCAGCAAAAAAATTTTGCTTATTGTGAGAAAATATTAAAAAAGTGGTTATGTTCCCTTGAAAGTTCATACAGTGGGTAAGTGTTTTGTAACTGTCCTCATTAATAGTTTTCTTTCTCTCACCTTTGTTTAGCACTGACATACAAAGAGAAAGCTTTCTGCAAATTAGCAAATGGTGTATTTTGCTAGAACATTTCAGGGATGATAAATTATGTATTTGAGAGTTTACAAGAGTCATGTAGCAGGGAACCAATCTGTGCGACTGATTTTGGGTTTGTAAGTTCTTGTGCTATAAAAAAACCTTTGTTCCATGGACTAGGTGTACAGCTACCTTATGCTCCAGCAAACTAATGAGTTTCCTGTTAAAAACAAGATGAATTTTAATGAAGGAATTACCTGTGCATTTGTAACCGTCTATAGCAGTGAATGATCAGCCATAGGCCTGGAAGCTAGGAATTCCTCTGTCCTAAGCTTGCCACTGATTTCACAGACAAGCCACAGAAGTTCATAATTTTAAAAACAGAGGCTCACTGGTCTGCATATTTTCAAAACCAGCCTGTGCAGCTCTTGATTTGTGGAAACTAGATACATACTGAAGTTGATGATAATTATGGGTTCTCAACAACTTTGATGATTAAGCTATTTGTTTATGTACCATAAATCTGATTACAGAACTTTAAATATAGGCCTTCAGGTCCAGAAACTCTGGACTCAGTTTTCTTCTAAAGAATAGTTTTGAAAAGGAAAAAAAAAAGAAATTAAAAAAAGCAAACACACAAAATCTAGCCGAAATAAAGAAGAAAGCATAAAAAAAAATAGTTGAAATGGAAATAAGCATGTTACCAATGCTGCAAAGAGCAGTAACTTTCCAGCAGGAAATGGAATAGGAGACAGAGATCACAGGTAAACACACCCTGTATGTGAGATTCATCAGGTAATGATGATACACATAATTGGAAGAACAATAACATCAGTCTGATTCAAAATTCCCTGGCCCAGCAGTTTAGTGACATTCCAGACATCTTTCAGTGCTGATCACAGCTCTGTATGTTTGCATATGTAATTACTGAATTTGCATTTACATATTACTAAGTACATATGTAATAACATGCAGAACTATGGGTTATACTTGCAAGTGTATTTTAAAGGGGTTCTTGATCATGTAATTCTTAGTGTGAAAATATAATGGTGGTAGCTATGTAGATTTCAAATATTCAGGGAGTTTTGGCCTTTACAGCCTCTAAGTAAGATAACCGCAAACAAAAGATAATGACATTGTTGCACATGTTGCTGAAACAGATTGTGAATCCCTGACCAAAGTCCCTGACAAACCAGAGGGTTCGTTTTAGGAACTGCATTCACCTGGCGAGAGTAACTGGTACATGCTCTGCCCTACAGTGTAAATTAATTACATACAAGGTGTTGCGAAGACATGCTGTCCCCCGTAAGTGCTTTCTGACTGATGATGACATACCTTCCCATCTCTCTGGATCAGCTAGGCAGTAAATTGTGTGCATACTCTTATGATCCTGTCTGCTTAGCTCTTATGGCTGCTCAGGTACCAAAGAACAAGCCTATCGCTCTTTCTAAATGGACCGATGGCAGCACCAGAATCTTGGCCAACTTCTCTTTTCTCAGTAAAGACAATTTCTACTGCCTGCACGCGGTAGAGATGTAATTATAGTGTACACAGTGAGCACTCAACTCCCTGGCGTGGTTGCACCAACTGCATTTGCACACCCAGATCTGACCTTCTGTCCTGTGTCACAGCATCATGTGTGTTGGTGGTGTGTCTCCGTGGTGTGTCTGCTCTCTTACGCTGAGCAAAGCAAGAACAGAATCAGGTCTCTGCTGCCTGATGCAACAGTGTGGAAAGCACTGCAGTATACAATATCAAGCCTCTCTTTTTTAGTCTTTCTACCATACCACTATATGTGCTTAGTATATTAAATGAGATGAACATTCAGAGGTCAGAAGACTGCAGATGGCATTACCTGGGTTGGTACTGATGGATTAATGGCTTTACATGTCTGTATAACAGCCTGACTGAAAAATTAAATGAAAACTGATACATTTTTACCAGGGAATTTTTAAAGTTGACTTGTGGAGATTTTCTTGGCAGTCCATAATCAGCTCCACTAGATTTTTTTTTTTTTTTAATGAGAACATGAACATTTTGATAAGACTGAAACTTGTCCATTTCCCAGTTTTCTCAAGAAAACTGGATTCTCCTGGGGAGCACCAAAAGATTACCAAGCCAGTCTTTGAGCAAAGTCTGTGTAACCTCACATGATGCCTACACAAATTCAGGAAGGTAGTCCTTAGCAAACTCACATCCCATGACAAACTTGCTTCTGAGGCCAATCAGGTAGAGGGGAGTTTTACCAAAGGCCATAAAATAATTAACAGTGGTCATCAGGCAACTATTACAAAAGCGATGATAGATTAACAGCTCAAACTTTTGCAACCCTTACGGGGGCTGGTACATGCCATGCATAGTCTCCTCTCTGGCTGCTGAACTGAGCTCAGTACTCTTGCAGGGAGACACAAACTGTGGGTGGTTTGGGCTGAATTAACAGAAAACAAATAATGGGGATAAGTAACAATAAACCAGTGTTGTCAGTTTTTAGAACAATTTGCCTAGAGGTGTGGTGGAGTCGAGAGCAGATGCCTTAGCTCAAAAAGGAGCTACAGACTTGATGAAGAATGACTGGATGCTGTAAAACAGTTTATGTCATAGAGACGCAGTGGTGTCAGGAGAAGCCTGACTAGGTAATCATTTTGCTTCATGTCACCTTGAATTTGATTGATCTCTCAATTCCAATTGAAGTTAGGTAAATTAGGAAGGAATTGGAACCTCTTTAAATATCACAGAAGTGAAGCTAATCCCTAATTGCTCTAATTGCAATTCTTAAGTTTTTCTTGTAAGTTGCTTGGGAATTGCCCACATATATCTCATGAGAAAATCAGTCATAAGATCTATAGTCCCCCAAATACATCCAGAACTATGTTCTGCTGTTCACAGGATCTTGACAAACATTCCTCTCCTCTTTGCTCCTAAATATAACTGAAAAGAGGATGGAAACAGGTGGAAACAGCTGCAGGAGACAGTCCCCTGAGCTAAAGATGCTGGTAAATACCCACCCTGCCCTTTTCCCTCTTCCCTCTGTGTTAAATTTTGCTCTCTGGGTTCTGAGGATCAGTGCCAGAGTATACATTAGCAGCATGCTTGTCCTTCTATCCTCTTCTCAGATTTATAAACTGAAGCCACCACGGAGAAAATGCTTGGATGTTGGCATTTTTGGACTAACCCTGGCACACATCCTGCTTAAAAGGTGATTTGTATTTTACTAATTAATTCATCAGTGGTAAATGTGCTTTAATGACAAATTTTTTGGATGAAATTCAGAGTCTCATTAGCCTTAATCATATTAACCTAATACAGTTATTTATATCAGGCAGAACAAAGTGCGACACTTCACCACAGGATGTTCTTCTTTAAAGATAATACCTGTGTGAGAATTAAAGGAACCTGTGATGATACTTCTTGCTGGTTGAGCCATATGGAATGATAACATCAGACTAAGATGAATTCCCCATCCCTGTTCTGTAAGGGTTTCCATGAAAAAAATCCACATGCTGGTGAAGTGGTTTGTCCTTACAATTTCTTAAAGTCCGAGAACATGGGCATTATATTCTTATATAAAAATTTGTGCAAGTCCTTACAGATGGATGAAGATACCAAGTAGACAATGCATCTCATAATGTTTAGTTTGCTTGAGTTTGGATCAGACGATCTCCCAGATGTCTACATGATACTATGATTTTGGTTTCCCAGATATTAAAAGAAGGCTGGGTTGAGGATAAAATGATAAGCAGCAGCTCATTCTAGACAAAAAACAAGCAAAGATGGCAGGAAACACCCAAGAGCAAACTAAGCTAAGGATTAAGTTTTGTAAAAGACTGTCTCTCATTAGTAATGGATTCATTGCAATTTGTTCACTCAAACATATGATAGGCATAAACATATCATTTGTTCTTCATCTGTAATTTGTTCAGAAGCTGTTTCTCAGTTAAACAAGGCTTCCTTAATTATTAACCCTTAAATATCAAAGCTAGGGTACAATTAAGCACTTTAATAAGGACTACTCTTAAGAAGTAAATGGAAGCTTCAAGTAACTGAGATTGCAGCAGCTCAGTACTGATGTATTGCGCAGCGCTGTTTGCCACCAAACCTCATTTTCAAGCCATTAAATCTATGAAGTCCAAAAGATCTATAACACAAGCATCTTTTAATCGTCCATCGTAGTGGTCTCATTCTGTTGGGTGCTGCCAGTAAGCCAATAAGCTCAAAGTGATTACTCCACTCCCTGAGATGTTTGCAGCTCTTTTAGGTTTGGCAAGCTCAAGGAGTGAGGGCTGTCTTTGTGGCCTGCCTTTTATTTAGCAGCTGCCATTACACCAAAGCTTGTGTGTGTATGACATACTGGTAATAAGAACAAAGCATTCTTATTGGGAACCTCAGTTACAGACTCAAATCCATCTTTAACCTTCTAAATAAAATCCTAAAGCATGAAAAGAAAAATGCAAATCAGTAAGCTTAACACTGCAGTCACCATTACAATGGAATTTAACATAGCATGGGTATCTGGCTTTAAACACTTAGGATAGGTCTTTTAATACCAGCAGGGCTTGAAGTAACCAAAATAAGCATTAGGCATTTATATAATGGGGTTACAGCATTGGTGGATAAGGGAAGGGCAACTAACGTCATCTACCCGGACTTGTGCAAGGCATTTGACACTGTCCCGCATGACGTCCTTGTCTCTAAATTGGAGAGACATGGATTCGATGGATGGACGACTCGGTGGATAAGGAATTGGCTGGATGGTCGCACTCAAACAGCTGTGGTCAACGGCTCAATGTCCAAGTGGAGAACGGTGATGAGTGGTGTTCCTCAGGGGTCGGTACTGGGACCGGCACTGTTCAACATCTTTGTCGGTGACATGGACAGTGGGATCGAGTGCACCCTCAGCAAGTTTGCCGACAACACCAAGCTGTGTGGTGTGGTTGACACGCTGGAGGGAAGGGATGCCATCCAGAGGGACCTTGACAGGCTGGAGAGGTGGGCCCCTGCGAACCGCATGAAGTTCAACAAGGCCAAGTGCAAGGTCCTGCATGTGGGTCGGCGCAATCCCAAGCATGACTATAGGCTGGGCGAGGAATGGATTGAAAGCAGCCCTGAGGAGAAGGACGTGGGGGTGTTGATTGATGAGAAGCTCAACATGAGCCGGCAGTGTGTGCTTGCAGCCCAGAAAGCCAACCATGTCCTGGGCTGCATCAAAAGAGGCGTGACCAGCAGGTCGAGGAAGGTGATCCTGCCCCTCTACTCCGCTCTTGTGAGACCCCACCTGGAGTACTGTGTCCAGCTCTGGGGGCCCCAGTACAGGAGAGACATGGAGGTATTGGAGAGAGTCCAGGGGAGGGCCACGAAGCTGATCAGAGGGCTGGAGCATCTCTGCTATGAGGACAGGCTGAGAGAGTTGGGGTTGTTCAGCCTGGAGAAGAAAAGCCTCCGGGGAGATCTAATTGCAGCCTACCAGTACCTGAAGGGGCCTACAGGAAAGGTGGTGAGGGACTGTTTATCAGGGAGTGTAGTGACAGGACAAGGGGTAATGGGTTTCAGCTGAAGGAGGGTCAGTTTAGATTAGATGTTAGAAAGAAATTCTTTACTGTGAGGGTGGTGAGGCACTGGCACAGGTTTCCCAGAGAGGTTGGGGAGGCCCCATCCCTGGAAGTGTTTAAGACCAGGTTGGATGAGGCTTTGGGCAATGTGGTCTAGTGGAGGGTGTCCCTGCCCACGGCAGGGGGGTTGGAACTAGATGATCTTTAAGGTCCCTTCCAACCCAAACCATTCTATGATTCTATATTCTTCCTGCAGCTTTGAAAATCTCATCGCTAAGTGTGTAAGCCCTAGTCTAACAGTTGTGAGACATCCGGCTGCCCAGAGAACAAATACCATTTAAAAGTTTTGAAGTTCTAAAAATTAATTAATCAATTAGGAATAACACAAAGGTGAACTGAAAATAACCTTCATGTGGTACAGCCTTCCTGGTTAGTCTTTCCTTGTTATAGATGCATAATTTTTTCATTTTTCCAGTTAGAAAAAAAAAAGCCTCTAAAGCAATCCACTTTCTCAACCAAAATTTATATTCTTTTCTCAATTTTTGGAAAAAGGAAGAAGAAAGAGGCTGATTTTTCATAAGGAATACTGAGGTTTGTAGTTGTTTGACTCTGTAGTACAGAAAGTGTTTAATATAGTTTTGAATGTGTTGAATGACATTTTATGAAAGTTTTCCCCATTAAATCTTCAGCAATACCTAATGTCTCACCATTTCATTTTTTTTAATATGTTACTAGTGTTCTGTGTTTCATTTTAGCAGGCCAAGAGACAGAGGGGTAAATGACAAGGTAGAACTGACACAAACCTTCAGGCAAGATGATTAAAAAACAGCAAAATAATGGGCTAGTAAAACTGCATTCAAGACTAATAAAACAATTCTGTTCTTCCACCCATCACAATTGTCAGAGGTCTAATTATCATCAGAGTCTTTGCTCTTTAGCTAGATCCTCAAACAGGGAGAGTGCTTCTGAGTCTTGAACAAGAGAAGATTTTGAGTAAGTTAGTTCATCACCGACTCCTGAAGTGTGACTCATCTTGTCCAAGGCTGCACTCATTCTCATGATAAAATGCCATGGGAACAAAGTCACGGTGCCTACTGTGCCAGTTGCTAATTTAAAATGATGAAAGATTCATTAATGAGGTAAGCTGGAGACCGTGGTCTTCTGCTGCTTTTGTCTTGACCTCCAGAGTTCCCCTCACTCTGAAGGGCACCAGCACCCTGGTCAGACTCCCCACGTTCTCTAAGGTTTTTCATTTTTGGAAGGCAGTGGCCTGTGTGAAACAGAAGCAAATCCAACTGCTGTGTGTCGAGTGGAGGGGAAGGAGAAGTGAGCTTCCCACCCCAAGGACACACATTGCATACAGCCCAGAGCCGCAGGCCAGTGTGCTCACTAAAGGACAGGAAAAGGTTGAAAGCTCAGTTCAGTGGCAAACTTTCGGGAGACCAAGCAGAAGACATACAGAGTCACGGCTGGCTTTCCTCCCCCAGCTCCCGCAGGGATCCTCAGCACATTTAAGTAACCTGTTTCTCCCTGTTCCTCTCCCACAGCCCTTGCTGGGATGTGATACTTCCAGCTGGACCATCCCCAGATAAGGACGGTGGCTGATTGCAGTACTGTCTCCTGCAATGTAGTGTATGCTGCAGCTCTCTGCAACGTGCGCACCACGTGGCCGTGCACGCTCGGGGGGAGCAGCCCTCTGCTTTGCAAAGGGAACTATTCACTGGTTCAGGCAGCGAGCCCCAAAAGTGAGCGGTCTATTTCTGTAGAAATGACAATGCACAGGCAGAGTGAACCTGAACATTAATCTACAGAGTTAGCAGCCCCCAACTGGTGACCTTTTATACCCAGACCTTCATTCCCTTGAGTGCAAGAACTGGGCTTGTTTTTTGTGCTTGTTGTGCAAGAATTTGAAGTGAAACAAATGTACTATTGGCCTGCACTAAGGCTTAGGAAAACAGCAGGAGACTTAGAAACAATGGCAAGCAGCAGCTAAAGCAAGCTGCCCCCAAAGCCAAGCTCTCCTGCAATAACATTCAGGGCAATGGCTGTCCAAGTGCTTGAAAAGGATAGTTAGTTATGAGAAGATAAAGGTATTTCACAAAAATATCTGTTCACAGTGCTAATGCTTATCTCTCACAAGCTTTTTCTCACCTACTATTGTAATTTGTTTTGGTCAGAAAGTGAGGGAAATGTAATTGCTGCTTTTTATGTAACAGAGTTTCTTGAAATTCTGGCTTACGGGAGAGCACAGCAAGGAAGCTAGAAGGCAGCTCAGACACAGGCATTCAAGCACGATTTGCTTTCTTTCTGTCTAAAGCTTTATGTGACCTGCCATGCCATGCTACGAATGTGGTTTTAATCATTGGACTGCTGGTAGAGAGAAGTGTAATGAGAATCGGTCCTAGGAGGGCAGCTGTGTTGCTGCCTGCTTGGTGAGCTCGTACCCACCTGGCAAGTTCCAGCATCTCAAAACTAAAAGGCAGACAGCTGTAACAAGCCCTAGCCCCAGATGACCTGAGTCTGTTTCATGATATCCACTTCTCTGAATCCACACTTTGGTGGACAGTCATCAACTGGATGATGACAGTATTTCTAAAAGCACATCTGCTTTTTTCCCTCTCTTGCTGATCTGGATGGGTCGGTGCAAGGGATAGCAATTGTAACAGCCCCCTGTGTATCGCTCCACCAGGTTGAATTGCACAGAGCGCTCTGATCCAGCCCTGCACCACTTGCTCCAGGCAAACCTGGGCCACCTTGAATGGGTCAGGCAGCAGGGACCTCCTGAGGGCAGCAACGCCAGCTTTCCGCAGTCTGGGAGTCCTCCAGTGCTGCTGCTGCAGGAGTCCTGTTGACCGTCAGGGTAGCTTCTATGTCCCTTTGGTCGTAACAACTGTGCAATGTGGCATTAGTCAAGCAAAGACTATAGCCATCCTTTGTGCTTTAGATTGTTTCTTTTTAATTTTGCAAACATCCCACTCATCTGTGCTTTATATCTGGACATCATCTCACCTTTTCCCAACAGGAGGCAGCCAAAGTGGCTCTGACCAAGGAATCCAGGAACTCCTTTTCACCCCTACTCCTTTAGAAGGGAAAACAAAAACCATACCCTTTCTCACACAATAAACCCTAACAATAGAAAACCTTTTAAAAACAGAACAACTTGACAGTGCCCACTATTTACAGAAATTGTGGTAGATAAGGCTCCATGGTTAAAAGATCCAGAAGGATTGCAAAGCAATCATCTCTGGTAGTAAAAAATTAAATTTCCTGCTGGCTCACTAGCAGAGTTACTTGGTGCTGGGTGGCACTCTCGCCCAGAGTGTTCCCTGCTGCTATCTAATTGCAACTTGTAACCTTTGTGAATCATTGCCACCAGTCTCACTGAAGCCCGCGGCTTAGTACCATTCAAAAAGTAATTAAAGATTTATGTAGATAATTAGACCATCCACAGCTACATTAGATAGGTTAAAATTGTAATTAGGGATAACTCTTCATGCTTTCAGGCACGTTAAGGCCAGCTTCTAGCCTCGATCCATCTGATGGTTGATCTGAGTGTTTATGCAGGCAAACAGGTGGGATGGTTGAGGCCCTGGTTTGAAAACCAGTCCTTAATGACTGTGCTGCTGTGTTTCACTCAGGCACTCTCAGCTCAGTTTTCATGATGCGTTTCACAGCTTCTGGCTCCAAGATTGTTATCAATAGTCCAGATGCTGCCTCGAAGCTGAGAGGGAAAAGTAATGAGTCTTTCAGACAGACCGTCCACAATAGGCCAGGTTCTGATCTCAGGCTCACTGATGCAAATTGAAACAACTCAACAGGCTTTAAAATTCAGAATTATTTGGCTTCATAGCCAGAGACCTGACTCTGGCTAAAAGGATACAGTCCTTGGGAGCGCTGAGGATGCCGAGCTTGCAGCCGAGAGGACCCTGCTCCACCACAGGACCGCAGAATCCCTCTCCCACAGCTGCCAGCAAAAAGTTTTCTCTTTAGACCCACAGTCCATTGCCATCCTAATGGGCACATTCAGGCTGCATGATAAAGAGTTTTTCTTCATGGGAAAACAGCATTCTGTTTGTGAACTTAGAGAGAATTGTTTGCTGCATTTACTGTGGAGGTGAACAGTTCACTGGAGCTTTCATGCTCACCCAAATTCACCCACATGGTATTACACGGATTACTAACAGCAATTCTTATTTTTTTAATTGTCTATGCACAACCCAGGCATTAGACGTTCTACTATAAATCTGAGACTGAGCAGAGAGGCGACATTTTTTAAATTCATGGTGGGAAAGGTCAGAAAAAGTGGAGCATTTTTCACGAAGAGGATTCAGACCGACTGTAAAACAGAAAAGAAATAAAACTGTTTCCTTTTTTCCTCCCTCATCTCTGTGTGCTATAAACCTAAGGAAATGCTAAGTCTTATTCATTTTTTTTATGGCTTTACAGTTCAAGAAGTAGGAACCCATTTGACTCTCAAATATGGGGGAAAAAATAATTTCTAAACTTGTCACCGTTCTTTCCTGTCCTTTGTGTTTGCAGCTAAGGCACACTGCCAGCTTTGTGCCCATGGCTTTCAGCACTTTATCAAGAAAGATAAATATGCAGATTTCTATAGAAAGCAAACATGGCTTTTGGTTGCATCTGTGTAAATTCAGTTACAACTCCAGAAAGGTAAATAGCGTAACTCCAGCTTTTCACCACTGTAAATGACACCAGAAACCGAGTCGTGCGAACCTACTTTAGAGAGAAGTGATTTATATAGAAGATTGTTTGATGTCACCTTTCTTTTCCTCCCCACAACCTACACGTGTGCCTGTGAATTTATAAAGCCCTGACGGAAGGAGCAGAGACTGCATGACATCTTGCGAGGAGACCCTCTGCAGAGACACATCCAGCTCGGCCAGTGAAATCTATCTGTGTGGCACCTGTTAGTTACGCACAGTGGGACTGTCCATCATCCCTTGTAGTAGCTCTGCATTTCCATAGCACACTGCGGTGCAAGCAGAGGAGAAATTACTCTCTAACTATGAGACAGTGAATGAGAAATTTCTGTCCCTGTTTATGCTGTCAGACCACCATCCGGGATGCTATACATCAGCCGGAGAGGGGGAAGGGAATGCAGTTCATTTCACAGGCAGCTGCCAAATCTTACTCCTCAAAACATGCTCTCAAGCATTTATCTTTGCTTTCTGCCTTGTAAGATTCTGTATAAATATTGTTACTGAGTAGACAAATGTTTAAAGAGGAATGTAGAGCACCTCTTGCCATTTAACAGGGAAAATCATGTGTTGTAAAGAGAGATTGTGGCAAAACAAAGAGTGTACAGTGTCTATCCGTTTTGTGATCTGATGCCCAGATCACAAATGGATAGACAGAAATTTCCACTGCTGAACTGCAGCAAAACATCCTTGGGAAAGCTTGGATTGGCTGCTCTAGCATCAGCAACAGAAGGAAAAAAAGAATGTCGAACACATGGAAATATAACAGAAGAAAACAGACCCAGGTGCCTGTGACTTGGACAACTTTAGCTTAGTATCATAATAACCACAAGGAAATTTGGAAGTGAGACTGCATACGTTTTTATCAGGTTTTTCAGGTGGGAGAGGGAAGGCAGAATTTCTCTTAAAGACCTCCACCATGCCTCACCTACATGACCATCCAAACAAACCCAAAATTTTGTCCATCCCACTGAACCATTGTCTCTTCCATCTTACATTGATCTTCACTGGCCTCTATAGGTGAGATCTTCTGTACTGCCTTACACTTCTCCCTGATCATAACGGACTGTGGTTGAAGCTCCTGGGACAAGCAGAGGCTCATTGTGCTACTGTGTCATCTCCAAAAAAGGACATCAGCTGTGTTTTCTCTGTGTGATCTGACCAAAGAAACATGAAGAACTGATGACTTCTTGCTCTGTTTTCTGTGTCGAGTCATAGTTTCAGTGTCACTTAGATACCCCACTGTAACTAAGTGATTACTCCATCCAAAAATTAAGCCATTAAGCCAGCACTTGTTACTGCTATGTATACTCTGAGATTTATGTGAGCACTGCACTATAAGGCTAGACCCCTCTTTTGGGTTTGCGTGGCAAGGTTTTGGTAGTGGGGGACTATAGGGGTGGCTTCTGTGAGAAGCTGCTAGAAGCTTCCGCCATGTCCAACAGAGCCAATGCCAGCCAGCTCTAAGATAGACCCACTGCTGGCCAAGGCTGAGCCCATCAGCCACGGTGGTAGCGCCTCTGGGATAACAGAGTTAGGAAGGAAAAAAACAAAACAAAACCCAGCAGTTTTTGCAGCCAGAGAGAGGAGTGAGAAGATGTGAGAGGAACAACTTTGCAGGCACCAAGGTCAGTGCAGAAGGAGGGGCAGGAGGTGCTCCAGGCACCGGAGCAGAGATTCCCCTGCAGCCCCTGGAGAAGACCATGGTGAGGCAGGCTGTCCCCCTGCAGCCCATGGAGGAAGGATGAGGGGGTGCAGAGATTCCACCTGCAGCCTGTGGAGGACCCCATGCCGGAGCAGGTGGAGGCATGTGAAGGAGGCTGTGACCCAATGGGAAGCCCACGCTGGAGCAAGTTCCTGGCAGGACCTGTGGCCCCATGGAAAGAGGAGCCCAGGCCAGAGCAGGTTTGCTGGCAGGACTTGTGACCCTGTGGGGGACCCATGCTGGAGCAGTCTGTTCCTGAAGGTCTGCACCCCATGGAAGGGACCCACGCTGGAGCAGTTGGTGAAGAACTGCAGCCCGTGGGAAGGACTCACGTTGGAGCAGTTGGTGGAGGACTGTCTCCCGTGGGAGGGACCCCACGCTGGAGCAGGGGCAGAGTGTGAGGAGTCCTCCCCCTGAGGAGGAAGGAGCGGCAGAGACACCGTGTGAGGAACTGACCACAACCCCCATTCCCCGTCCCCCTGTGCCGCTGGCGGGGAGGAGGGAGAGAAATGGGGAGTGAAGTTGGGCCTGGGAAGAAGGGCGGGGTGGGGGGAGGTGTTTTAAGATTTGGTTCTATTTCTCATTACTCTGTTTTGCTTGGTAATAAATTAGATGAATTTTCCCAAGTTGAGTCTGTTTTTCCCATGATGGTAATTGGTGAGTGATCTCTCCCTGTCCTTATCTTGACCCAGGAGCCTTTCGTTATATTTTCTCTCCCCTGCCCAGCTGAGGAGGGCAGTGATAGGGCAGCTTTGGGGGGCACCTGGCCTCCAGCCAGGGTCAACACACCACAACCCCTATTTAAGACTTTAATATGGTTGCACATCCTGAAGAAAGAAACTGAGGTATGGGAAGTAATTTAGGATGGTCATTATTTAGGGGAGAAGAGTAATCTGTCCTGAATTCAAGACAAAGCACCTGTATTTTGAGGCACTGTAGTTATCTGTCTTTCATTCACTCTCATGACATCTTTGTTAGGTTGCAGTGCATTACTAATATGGGAAATAAAAATAGACTTATCAAGGCAGGACAATATTCCCATTTTGCATTGGGAACTGAAGCCCAGAACAACTTAGGAAGCTAAGCAATGTATATGCCCTTCTGTAGTCTTTTCTTTTGACCTGAAATGGTGGTCAGAAGGTGGTCTAGAATAAAATTCTAAAAGCTGTGGAGGACATTACTGAGAAGGAGAACCTAACATCAAAGAAGTCTTTCTACTTTTAGCTCTTAGCTAATCCATATCTCATGAGCCAATGCAAACTCAGTTTGTTCAGTTATTTGAAGGAGACTGCATCTGTGTCACTGGGAATGTTAACTTCAGTGAAATCTCTGATTTTCTAATAGATAATCAAATAAACAAAATGACTAAAAAGAAATGGATTACAGAAGTGATCTTGCTACTGCTAACTGGTAATTGCTAATTGAAGTGTAGCAATTCTATTAATAGCACATATAAAAGGTAGCAAAAAGTAGCGAAATACAAAAAGCTCATATGGAAAAATTAAATTTTATGATCTTCTAAGCTATTTATTCTGTGACTGCTAAGCAGGAAGATATGAAGCTTTCAAGTATAAAAGGAAGCATGCAGCAGGAGCTAAAATGCTATAAATATCCACTCTGTTTGATTCTGATAGGAACTATCAAGTTTTAACCAAAATTTTGAGAAAAGCTACTCAAATTTGCAAGTTTCCTTACATGTTCAAAGCATTGCTGGGGGGTTTCAGCTACATGATACCACAAAGGAAGAAGGCACGTGATGTAACTCACATGATGTTTTCCAAGTGTAAATGTTTGTGTCTGCTGATTTTGTTTTTCCTTCATATCTTCTCTAAGCTGTATAAACAGACTACACCTAGAGTGCATCATTAGAATGTGTGTTTGGTGGTTTTTTTCATATTTACCTGTGGATTTTAGTACCAGCTTTGTTCTTGTGGCTTCTACTGTCACTAAAATCTCTTGATCAAAATCCAAATTCTTATTACGTTGTTGGTCATGGTTTGTTAGAGAAAGCTGAGAACTACACAAGTGACACCCTCGTGAAAAAAACACTTGACCACTGTGGATTAAAAACCCTGACTTATGCATTAAGGAGGGATGGCTGTTCTCACCGACTTTGTCCAAAGCTCTTACTTTTATGCTATATACAGGTTTGAGGATAGGTTCGAAATCAAGACAGTAAACTTGCTTAAATTATAGGAAAAATATTTGTGCAATCAAAGTGAAAAAATACTCAGAAGTTCAAAAGCTTTTAGTTTTGCAAATGTTTCTCTGTAGAATTTTATTACTATGATTACCGACTCTTCTCAAATGTGCACTAGGCACTTCGCAGTGCAATGAAGACATGGTCTTTCTCTCAAGGGACTATAATCTAAAATCCACAAAGATCAGTTAATATGATCACTGAGGGCAGTGAGGCAGGTGTCAGGCATTTGGGCTGAAGCTGCAGAATTGGGACCAATTTGGAACACACCAGAAGCAACAGAGAGTAAAACAAAAGAACAGAAATCCCTTTCTCCTCCCCTGTCTTCTCCATACATACAGAATGGGAAGAAGCTAGGAGCAGCAGAGCTTAAGTGAAAACAGAAGCAAGATTACATGGTCACTAAGGAGAGGCTAGTGTCACGGAACAAAAAACAGTGTTGGTAAAATGGTGTCTTTGTAAGCATTACAACAAACAAGCGGTAATTTAAAAGATGTATTTGTATGTATTTTGAAAAAGCAACAGTGAGAGAATATTGAGTCAAATTGATAGGTAACATTTTTTCACTCATACTGGACCATGAAATGCATTAATGCATTAGGATGCATGAATGAAGAATCACAATCTACTTATCAGGGATTTTTTTAAAGCAATTACTATTTAAAATTTTTTAAGATATTTAACAGGATTTTCACACTAGGAAAACATTTGCCTCATGAAAATGATCTGCCATATTAGTGTTTACTATATACATGTTAACCAGGAGCAGAAGGGACATCTTTTACTTTACAGTATCTGTCCAATAATGAAATTAATGCCTAATTGCATATGATTGATTTTATTGTCCCAAGCTGCACAAGGCACTAAGGACAGGCACGACACGCTGATCTTTATCAGTCTCCTCTGTGACTCTGGGCACTCCCATAATGATGCATGGATAGCCAGCTGTAGCTGAGTTACAGCTCAATTAGGCGTCACCATTAATCTAAACTCGGAAAACAGGTTATCAGCTGTAGCAATTTTTAATGGTGAGATTTAATACAAAATACTTTAATTGTATTGTGTTCTGTCATATAAACTAATTAGCAACCACACGCAGATACACACACACGTAGACAGCATAGAAAACACAAGAGAATTCACACTGTGTCATTCATGCATATGAAAATAATACATTTCTGTCCTTGGTTTGAGTGTATTTCCCTGTTTTCAGTAGAAGTCACTTACTTCCCTTTTTCCTCTTGGTTACCAAACCTGCTCTCTGCAAGACGGGCAGTTCTATACCCCTTTGCCTTAGCTATGCTCTTTGTCTCAGATGCTCCTTCTCAGGGCTGAGAGAAACGGTGCATCAGGTCTATGCCTGTACCTACACTCTTTGCAGCTACCATGATTCTGACCCAAAGAAGAACAAGCATTTGACATCTAAGGAGCATGTAATATCACCTATGCTTTTGATAAATTGCTGTCTTGGGTATGTGGGGCTTCCTCTCTCCTGCATTGCTCTGTGGTACGCTGCCAGATTCCCCAGTTGTACTCACAGATGCATCAGCCACCTAGGGCGTGTTTCCCTGGTGCTGCCAAGGCGAGCGGGCTGGAGAACTCCGTATGCCACTGGGGTTTGAGAAAGTTTAGCTGGAGACACTGGGAAACATTAGGGCTCTGTTAAAAAAAACCGAGATGTGAATGTCACTCAGCCATGCTGGTGTGCCTCAGCTGAAAAGAAGTTGAAAAGTCCCTCTTCTGGGAGCTTAATTAAATACGCGTAACATTAAAGAACTCACCACATGCCTACAGTGAATGTATACATACACAAGCATATGTAGATAAATATATGTATTTGCTCCACAGTAACAGTGTTACAAAATATTTTTGAAACAGTGAAAAAACATATCAAGCTCAACATCCTATTAATGTCATCTCTGACAAATATTTACTATTAATTTCAATAAAGAGATAAATGAGAGAAATTTCCTGTCCTCTGTCTTGGTAGAGGTCAAATTACATAATGTAGAAGTACCGTTTGGTTTTAAAATCTATGACTTGACTTCAGTAGGATTAGGGTGATTTACATCACCTGAGGATCTGGCCCTTTGCCTTTGTTAGAACTAAGTAAATAATTTGCCATAGGGTAATTTTTTAATTTCAGCTTCCCTCCCCTCATGCTTGTGACAAGTCAGAAGACAGCTTGCTGCTTGCTGTGATTTATTCTGTACTCAGAGATATTCATCCTGTGAGTAAATCCTGGGCTGGCCACGGCACGCTGCATGGTAAGCATTTGCTAATCAGAAGTGGATCGGAGTAGCTGGTCATTTAAATCACATGGTGAGCATAGGTTACAAGCCCTCGGGAGAAGACAGCTCACACGTGCTCTGCAGAGACTTTTTAGGGCAGGACAGCCACTTCTCAGAAGAACTCCTCTGTGCGGTGTGTGCCACAGCCCACGGCTACAGCCCGAAGTGGTTGAATTTTCTGCACCCTTCCTGGGTCTGTCCCCGAGGAGCCACGGTGGTAGCAGCAGGAGGTGACCGGACATAGGGAGGGACTGGCTGGCTGGGGGCCGGGAGCCTGGGAGGAAGACAGGCAGTGGCCTGGGGTGAGAGATGGTTTTAAACTGATCCCTTCTTAAAGCAACTGAGGTGGCCTTAGTGCAAACTTGTTACCCTATATCAAAGTGAGAATGGAGGGCGTGATACCGAAGCAACCTGGTGCACATCTCTGGGAAGGTGGATTCTGTATGGGTGCTGCCACAGAATCAGCAGAAATTAAAGGGAAAGCATTAACGCAGGGGCAAAAGGAAGAAAGTTGTTTGCCAGACGTGTACTCTGCACAGGTGTAAATGACCATGTAACAGTTCACAACAGCAAGGAACTGACTCAGAAAGGTCATCAATAGATTAGGAGACCATGTAATTTCCTGTTAAAGTGAATTATGTCAATGTGTTTTTCTTGCATGTGTCAGTAAAGACCAGGGATTTTTTCTTAATCTACATTCTGCCCAAACACTTTTTTTTCTGGTTTCTTGTCTTGACTTTAGTTCAATGTTTGTATTCTGCTTACTGTTTCAGCTGGAAGTCTTGATGAAAGAGGTTTGCTCTCTCTGTATGCACCCGTACATGCACCCACAGAGACTTCCACGCAAACACGCCCTGGGACACAATAGTTTTACGCACAGGATGCTCTGCCTGCGGAGGGCAGGTCACACAGCCCTGGGCTTGGCAGCATCAGCTTCAGGGGACATTTTAAGGAATAGGTTAGCTGCTATCAGTCAAAGTCAAGTATCCTGGAAAAGGAAATCATAGTCCCTAGTTTTGCATCAGGAAGGAATCTCCCATACTGAGGAAGAAAGATTAGCTTAACTGTGTGTGCAATTGCTTAGGAACAACTTCCCAAATTACAATGCATGAAAAGATCCCAATTTAGTACATTATGGGAGTAAGAGGACAGGGCTGCATGCAGATTAAAGCTCACATTCATTATTGTTATTAAGTAGTCTAATTTTAGAAAAAAACTATTTTACATGAATCAAAAGCACAGTGATGTTAAAATACATTAAGCAGAAATTTGAATAATAAAGGTCATATCTGCGTATGTCTCAGAAATAATAATACAGTGTAACGACAATACGTGATTAAATACGAAAGTGTTCTGTGTTGACAGAGCTGGCAACTGAGTACATTTTCTTAATACCTTAATCAGATAAACACATATAGACACACACACATATAATGACAAACCATATGTACCTGACCCATTTTACAAGAAAATCTGATGACACTTTCACTCTTGCAGTAATAGGTGATCCTGGTAGATAAGAATCATGTACCCAACCTCTGTCAATATGGAAAATCTTAATAAGTTGGAAAATCTTGGGAATATTGACCTGGAAAAAAATTAAAAAGAAGAAAACAGAAGCAGTGGATAATATGGAAGCAAGTGCAATGCATAAGGAAATTCTTGCTCAGCAAAAATAGGAACACTGCACAGCAAAAGAGGACACGATACTTCTTTATATTTTAGTCCAGAAATATATTGTCTTATCTTTATAAGAACAATTATTAGACTGTGCTTCCCCACCACCAAATCTCTCTTCATTCAAAGATGATAATTAATTTAGGTTAACTAGAAATGAGCTGACTGAAAAAAACCTAAAGGCATAAACTGTACCCCACATACAACCTGTGCAGCAGGATTTCCACCAGCTCATGCTCCCTTCCCGCGAGGTGTAATTCTTCAGAGAGGAGCTGGAAGTGGTCAGGCTAATGTGAATGGGCACACACCATTGTCAAAGGGTGAGGACGTTTCCTCACTAGCCCTCCTTTTATTCTTTTTCCTATCAAGCCTTGTTTTCAGCTGATCCCGCCTGAGTTAGGAGAGTCCAGAGAGGCCATTGTAGTTCCAGTGCAGCCAGACTGGTAAGGACTGGCACAACCAGGCACAACCATGCACAAGTAGCACCATGGCACCTACCGTACCCAGGCCTGGGGGCGGACAAGCTCTTTAGTGAAATCTTTTGGGAAAGAGCTCACTAGCCTGTATTCAAAGATTTCACATTGCCATTACCTCCCGGAAAAGCAAGAAGCAGCATAAACGATGGATTTATAGTTCTGCCTACAGTGCATGTTTTCTGAAGAACCAGTGTCCTTATTTCAGCAGTGAATTTGCAGGTTCCTGGGGCTATCCTTAAGGGTAATGGGCACTTGTCACAGAAGCAGGGAACCGGGCCACTCGCCTGACAGCTTACTCTGTTCCCAGTGTGATTATTAAACTGCAAAGGGTCAGCACAGCCCTCCTTGGGTGCCAGTCCCTTGTGTGTAAAACAAGCAATAATCATAATGTGTCCTTCTTCCCACACTTTCCCTGCACTGCCTATTCAGGTAGTCATCCCTGCCAAGCAGACTTTTTCATATATTTTTAGAGAAACCAGCACAAAGGGTACCTGATCTTGGCCACAACTGTCTTCACATAAATAAAAATATTAGACTTGTAAAGATGCTCCCTCAGGTCTATTCAGATAAACAGTATGAAAGCAACTCGCAAAGGTATCCAAGGTCAGGAATATTCTCTCTTTCTACTGGATAAGTTACTTTTTTTTCAATGTGAGTTCAAAATCTCTCATATAGTCTCCCTTTCATTACAGAAATTGTCTTTTCTTTCTGCCTAATTAGAGAATGTTAAGACAAGCACTTTAAGATGGAAGGTATATACCTAATGCTTGTAACAGAGCCAATGGCTATTAGAGTTGGCTGATTAAAGAAGCCATAGTTCTCGATGATAAATGGCTTCTAGTCTGAGATAAGGCAAAGGCATTTCCAAAGAAATCTTTCATGTCATTGAAGAGGAAGCAAATTTGCGAGTGGACATTAAGGATTGTTATTGGATGCTCTTTATAACCAATAGTACAGGAAATTCATTAGTTGTTTTTCGTCTGTACTCAGTAAGTTGAATCAGCTGGATCTGATAGGAAATAGATGCATGGGAGTTGGGCTCAAAATACTAAAACAAAAAAAGGAAGTATTGTTTCTACAGACAATGATGTCACATTATGCTACCTGCAATGACTGTGTGAAAGCAAAAAGAGAAAACTGAATGCAGTGGCCAAACTCTGCACCCGTATTTCATGTAGTCATTGAAAATGTTCTTTCTGTTACATTACCTCTGGAAGGAACATACATTTTACATTAAAAAACCAACCAACCAACCAAAAAACCCCAGAAATTGGATTTAAGCTAGCCTGTAATTTCAGATGTAAAGAAGGGACAGTCTAATGGTCATGACAATGCTACAAGTTGTAAGAAATTAAAACCCCTGTTCCTATCATAAAAAGTAAAAATTCTGAGTCTGTGCTGGACTGGAACAGAAATCCTTCAGAGAGATGAATGAGAAGGGGTAGAAAAGGGCTTAGTTCAGAGACTATTTCTTCTGACTTCATGCATCATTCATTTTCTCAAGAGAAATAGGTAGGAAATACAGACCTTTCTGTGAATAACTATATAGGGAGTTAGCTTCTACTCTACCTTGCATAATCATTTATACCTTGATAAATTGTGTCCATGGCTGTGCACAAGACAGAAAAATGTGAGATCTCTGTTCATGCTAATGGGAGCATTTTATATGTGCTTTGGAAAGGCCCAAACAAAGCGAGGCAAGAGATACCCAGGTTCTTGCCATGAAAACTTCACTTCAAGTAACAAAAGTCATGTAAACATATTTAATTTCGACTGTGCAGAGTAAAAAGTTACAGAAATACTATTTATCCTACTAGTCTGGGTGTTGTGCCTTCTGCCAGCTGCTGTCGGTGTTTGGGAGTGAGAAGGGCAGGTTTAACCAATCTGTTTCTCAGAGCTGCCTCTTCCATAAGAGAAAAAATCCTGTTCCGCCAAATTCATCACCAACTGTAGGCACCGGGTTATCAGCTTTCCTTCAAACACCCTGTGAAAGAACAAATTTGAGGTGTATCTACCATTTGGGAGATTTTCTCAGATGATGAAAGCAATGTTTATTTGAGTCATTTCAAAGAGGGGTGCCCTACTAGTGCCATCGGTGGGGTGGCCTCTTGCAGGGCTTGGGGGCTGCTAGGTCTCTTCTTCAGCTGGTGCTGGGCCCCCCCGGCTTGAGCAGTCCCTGCCCTGGCCCAGAGCAGAGGGACCTGCCGTCTCCTCCAGCCCCCTGTTGGGATCTGGGGACATGGGTGGCAGGGGAAGCTGAGACCCCCATGAATGGCCACGGTGCCTCCAGAGGAGCTCCTCCATGGTCTGGCTTGCAGGGCTGCTGCAACGGGGGGGCAGGTCAGGAGCAGGAGTCCCCTCCAGGAAGGCAGCACGGTAGGGGTTCAGATGGGGTAGCAGAAGATGGAGTTGAGGAGATCCTCTATAGCCACCACCTTCCACCGTCAGGCCCCAGAGCACACCCACAGCTCCAGCTGCTGCCAGGGCAGCGAGGGCTCACGGATCCCTGGAAAAGGGGATCTACTCCCAGAAAAGGGCCACACAGACCCCCTGTCAGGTCACTCTGGCTGTGGCACCACACTCTAGCAGAGCTTTCTGAGAGGGCTGTTTAACTTTGAGGTCTCACTGACTGGAACTATTTCCAGCCCCACAATAACTCTTTCCAGAAAGTGACATATGCCTCAATATATAAAAGATCACTTGTTTTTTATCCCTCCCACAAAAAAATAACACACCACATGTCAGCCATCATGAAAATGAAAGAACTTAAAATGTTTATTTCTGGCTGAAGCTTCCTGTTCGTAATTGGTGAGTTAAAAGGAGACTTGGTTGAAGGAAAGCTTTGGCATGACCAGTGAAGAGGTGCTAATACCAGCACCTCCCCATTACTTGGTAGAGTGCTGGTGGAGACACTGTCTCCCAATGTGAAAGAAAGCATCTACAAAAGCATCAGTTGTCAGCAGTGCATCTTGCACCCCACGCCCTCTTCAGAACTTGTACCTGCTAACATGTGCCTGCCCTGAAGTCAGCTGTCATGCTTTAGGAATATGTGCTTAGTACTGTCATCCATCATTAGCCCAGTAATCGGACAGAGAAGTTATTTCTATTCTTTTTCTATTCCTACATATACATTTGGTTGGTATTTAAAAAAAAAAAAAACCAAAACAAACAACTTAAAGAACCATATGATATAGATCAGAAGGGACTTTTGGAGGACCCACTGCCCACTGAAATCAGGGTCAACTTAGATAAGGTTCCTCAAAGCCTTGTACAGGTGAATTCTGAATGTCTTCATACAGTGCATTGGGTGAAACAAAGAAACAATGAATTAATATTTGCAGGTAGAAAAGAAGACAGCAGTAGAAAATAAATATTTTCTTAGTTCATAGTCAGATAGCGCATCTATGTTAGTATATATTTTGACCAGGTCCACAGATAATTTTTTTTGGTTGTAAATGAAACATCTAAGTATGTAGTCAGGTACTTCCCTAAACTGGCATGCTATTTACCTCAGTGTGTCCGCATCTTCTATAACCAACTGTGGTGGGTTGACCCTGGCTGGAGGCCAGGTGCCCACCAGAGCCGCTCTCTCACTCCCCTCATTCACTAAACAGGGGAGAAAAGGCATAACGAAATGCTTGTAGGTCGAGATAAGGACAGGGAGAGATCACTCACTAATTATCATCACGAGCAAAACAGACCGAACTTAGAGAGGGAATTCATCTAATTTATTACTAGGCAAAACAGAGTAGAGGAATGAGAAAATAAAATCAACTCTTAAAACACTTCCCCCCACCCCTCCCATCTTCCCGGGCTCAACTTCACTCCCGGCTTCAACCTTCCCCCCCTCAGCAGCACAGGGGGACGGGGAATGGGGGTTACGGTCAGTTCATCTCACGGTGTTTCTGCCGCTTCTTCATCCTCAGGGGGAGGACTCCTCTCATCGTTCCCCTGCTCCAGCATGGAGTCCCTCTCACGGGGTGCAGACCTTCAGGAGCAAACTGCTCCAGCATGGGTCCCCCACGGGGTCACAAGTCCTGCCAGCAAACCTGCCCTGGCGTGGGCTCCCCTCTTCACGGGTCCACCGGTCCGGCCTGGAACTTGCTCCAGCGTGGGCTTCCCACGGGCCGCAGCCTCCTTCAGGTGCCTCCACCTGCTCCGGCGTGGGGTCCTCCACAGGCTGCAGGTGGAATCTCTACACCCCCTCATCCTTCCTCCATGGGCTGCAGGGGGACAGCCTGCTTCACCATGGCCTTCACCACGGGCTGCAGGGGGATCTCTGCTCTGGCACCTGGAGCTCCTCCTCCCCCTCCATCTGCACTGACCTTGGTGTCTGCAGAGTTTCTTACATCTTCTCACTCCTCTCTCCAGCTGCAAAAGCTCTCTCTCTAAGTGTTTTTCTTCTTCTTAAATATGTTATCACAGAGGCGCTGATTGGCTTGGCCTTGGCCAGCGGCGGGCCCGTCTTGGAGCCAGCTGGCATTGGCTCTGTCAGACACAGGGGGAGCTTCTAGCAGCTTCTCACAGAAGCCACCCCTGTAGCCCCCCCGCCGCCAAAACCCTGCCATGCAAACCCAACACACCAACTTACTATCTTTGATGTGTTTGAGGCTGGTGTTTAACTAGCATTTTCATAGGAAAAAAAAAAAAAAACAAACCAAAACAACAAAACAATGCCCATCTGGAGTATCTCCTTCAAGTAGCTCATTGTTATAAGAGACAAGCCCTGGTAAAGACTTTCACTAATAAAAATGGAATGCATTTTGAAGAATTTCAGTCTTGTTTCCCTGGAAAGCTGCCTAGAGAAATGCAGCCGCAATACGTCCCAAACAAATTAAAGCGATGCATTTTCTGCAAAATTCAACTGATTTATGAGTACATCAGTGAATTTTTAATGTTGTTAAAGATTCCAAATAAAAGAAGTCATTCAATAAATCAGAAAAACAAAATATTTCGAATGGGAACATTTTGGCTCAGAAATGGCTTTGTATTTGATGAGATTAAGGAGCTTAAAGTTTTGTTTTTCACTCCAGCTGACACTACATTTGATTCATCAAACCCAAAATACATTCCATTTGGACAATGTCTAAGCAGTAATATTTAAGAACAGCACAGTACTTCTTTATCAGAACTCCTGTAATAAAATACGTTATTGATCTTCAGCATTACATCTCTGCTAACATAACATAGCTGCAAGAATTAATTTTCCAGGTTGTTGCGTTTTTTAAGCTTATTCTGTCTTTGAGAAAACTATCTTCGTCTCCAAGTAATCATCTAATGATGATTGCTAGGTGGATCTGGCACACCCTGTTAAGACGCGTTGTTCAGCCAACCCTATCCTTTCAGTGTCAATTAGAAATAGACCAAAGCAGCAGCAGGCATCCCAACATCATCAGGCTCTATGAAAACTGATTTCTGTATCTCCATTTTGTTCTTACTTCTAGTGACAAGTGAAGGATGTCCTGTGTGTTCAACCTGTTACCAAGCATTGCTCAATTAGAATGAAATGCTTGCCTAAGCAGAGAGCACAGACTATAAAAATCCACCCCTCTTGAGTTGTACTCACTCCTCAAATAAAATTATGTGGGATGTAGATGGCACATGGGCTTTGTAACCAGCAATGGACTGTATTTCTAAAGTAGCTGGAAAGGGCCAGAGTTTTCCAGGGAAAAATCTCCATGACTACTTTTTTTTTTTTTTTTAGTTTTTAGTTTAAAGCTGTTTTGTTCCCTGTTGCTTTCACCAAGGAAACGAGACCTGTGTAACCACACTGCCTTTTCTGCTTGCCTGGCATCCTCTCCCTCCCCACTGGCAGCTCTGAACCCATTAGCCAATTTCTATCAAACAGTCAGGCATTTCAGAGTTATCACATGTAAATTACCACAAAATTCCAGAAAGTCCGTGACTGGATTTTCTCAGTTTGTGCTTGCTTGCTCACTCCTCTCTCTGCCTCTTTCTCATCTTCTTGCACTCTCAATTAGTGAAACAGCCAGTCAACATGCTTAATAGGACAAGTCAGCAAATGCAGATACCTGTAAATTAAGTGTGAGACTTCCTGTCGATTTGGCAAGCAAACAGGCAGGAGAGTCCTAGCTGGGTGTAATGTGATTTACATCGGGAAAGGGCACAGTAGGACCACTCTGCAGTGAAGTGCAGCTCCGGTGGTTCAGAAAGAACAAGCAAAGATTGAATGAGGAAATTTTCACATTAAACTACTGCATCTCCTACAGGAATTGACCGCACTGTAATATGTATTCAGTAAACAGGTTCTTGTTATTGTGTGGGGATTTGGGGCACTTCTACAGGATCTGCTGTAATAACAGTAGCGATCCGTGACAGCAGAGTTATGGTACTGGCCTCAGGATGGATCCTACTTTCTGTCCCTCTCTGAGCATGCTGACCTACAGGCTGCTCCCAGATTGCAGCTGGGGCTAAGGTTTCCGGTGCTGGGCTGCTGCCAGCCACTGTCCCCATACGTTTAATAACCATGAGACAGTGAGAAGCTGAGGATGAGTCACCGCAGCAGCAGTGTTGTCATCAGTAAACAGTTGAAGGGCATTCTGGTGATGATGCAGTTTTTGCTCTGCATTCTCAAGTGTAAAGAATAAGCAATGAATTCACCATAATGCTTGCTTGTGGGTTTTCACTCCTCATAGTCCTTTATCAGATGATCCTCCCCTTTTTCCTCAATTTTTTCCATCCTTAATGGAGAATTTGATCTGACTTTTATGGAAGAAGCTAGGTAGACTCCAAGCAGAGCCTCCTGCTCTTGCTCTGGAGATGACCATAAATGTGTCCTTTTCCTGAGTGTGAATTCAACACTGTTGCTTTAATATTCTAAAGCAGAAGCAGAGCGAAATGAAGCTAAGCTAAACTCTGATTTCCTCATGAGCACATGACTTTGCAGAAAAAAAAAAAAACAAACATATGTGAACAACCTGTATTTTTGTGATAAAGGTAACCAATCTTCTTCATATCAGCTGTATCAGAAAACACAGTGGATCTCACTGTTTCGGCTTAATGTTCCATTGTGCACCAACAAACCTATACTGATGATGAATACCAACTGTATAAACCCTACAAGAATGAGTATGTTCCATAATTTTCCTTGTAGCTTGATTAAAACTGCTAAAAATATTTCTATACCTCACCTACCCTAAAGCACTTTGCAGAATTACTTCCTTTTTTTTCCGTTTTCATCCATACATTTTTACTGTACTTTGCACCTTTGACAACTCAGTTGCCCACAAAACCAAAATGTAATATTATGTAGAACTTTTTCAGCAGGTGATGGTTTTGGTATTTCATTTCACTCTGTGTTGGGTTTGCGTGGCAAGGTTTTGGTAGCGGGGGGGGCTACAGGGGTGGCTTCTGTGAGAAGCTGCTAGAAGCTTCCCCTGTGTCTGATGGAGCCAATGCCAGCCGGCTCCAAGACGGACCCGCCGCTGGCCAAGGCCAAGCCCATCAGTGACGGTGGTAGCGCCTCTGGGATAATGTATTTAAGAAGGGGGAAAAAAAAACCCCTAGTGGTAGTTTTTGCAGCCAGAGAGAGGAATGAGAAGATGTGAGAAACTTTGCAGACACCAAGGTCAGTGCAGAAGGAGGAGGGAGAGGTGCTCCAGGCACCAGAGCAGCCCCTGGAGAAGGGCATGGTGAGGCAGGCTGTCCCCCTGCAGCCCATGGAGGTCCATAGTGGAGCAGATAACCACCTGCAGCCCATGGAAGAAGGATGAGAGGGTGTAGAGATTCCACCAGCAGCCTGTGGAGGACCCCATGCCAGAGCAGGTGGAGGCACCTGAAGGAGGCTGTGACCCCTTGGGAAGCCCATGCTGGAGCAAGTTCCTGGCAGCACCTGTGGCCCCGTGGAGAGAGGAGCCCAGGCCAGGGCAGGTTTGCTGGCAGGACTTGTGATCCTGTGGGGGACCTACGCTGGAGCAGTTTGCTCCTGAAGGTCTGCACCCCGTGGAAGAGACCACGCTGGAGAAGTTCATGAAGGACTGTCTCCCATGGGAGGGACCCCATGCTGGAGCAGGGGAACGATGAGAGGAGTCCTCCCCCTGAGGATGAAGAAGCGGCAGAAACAACGTGTGCTGAACTGACCGTAACTCCCATTCCCCGTTCCCCTGTGCCGCTGAGGGGGGGAAGGTTGAAGCCAGGAGTGAAGTTGAGCCCGGGAAGATGGGAGGGGTGGGGGGAGGTGTTTTAAGATTTGATTTTATTTCTCATTCCTCTACTCTGTTTTGCGTAATAATAAATTAGATGAATTCCCTCTCTAAGTGCGGTCTGTTTTGCTCGTGATGATAATTAGCGAGTGATCTCTCCCTGTCCTTATCTCGACCTACAAGCATTTCGTTATGCCTTTTCTCCCCTGTTTAGTGAATGAGGGCAGTGATAGAGCGGCTCTGGTGGACACCTGGCCTCCAGCCAGGGTCAACCCACCACACACTCATAGCTGCACTTTAAGCACAAGCATATAGGGCCTTATAGACCGCCAAATTTCAACCTGCAGGAGCTGAAAGTTGACAGATTAGCTACCTACACAAAGATTTGGGCATTGTTTGTGCCCTAGATACCAGTATGCCCCCATATAGTTCTTTCATCACATGAGAACTGTATAAAGAGTAGGATGAGACAAAGAAATCTGGTCCACAAGAACAGGAAAGCTTCAACACATTTCAAAGACAGGTGGAAATTCTGATCCAGCAAGTCTAAAAATATCCTCCACTCAGCACAACAGCAGAGCTTCCTTTCTCTGATATTAAAGAAAAGGTTTTAAGTTGCTCAGGTAAAAAGAACTATAGTGATGCTTTCCTAATCAGAGATAAATATCAGCTACTTCTGGTCTGCTACATTGTCAGCTAAGTAATGACTCATTTTCTGCATTGTTCTCAGTATGTGAAGGACAACAGGAGAGCAAACCTTATCCACAGGCTCCTGTTACGCTCAGGCATTTCCTTCAATCAGAGGCAGGCATTATGAAACACAGTTAGTGCATTCACAAATTAAAAGCAGAAACGCAGTCAGCAATTACAAAGGCTGTTGATACACTTAACTGATTGTCCCGTAGCATTTCAAGACTGTATGGCCTTGATTGGCTAAGATAGGAGAGAGATGTAACAAGTGGATCTGCAGGTCAGTTTAGTGCCTGAAAACTAGTTCTTCTTTTAACGTGGCTTCTTATTCCCTTTATTTATACACATAATTTGCAAGGTAGACAGGATAGACTTTTTCAGCAACCTTTTGTTAACCCATGCCTCACCTGCTCTCAACTGGACTGTCAGCTCTTTCCCACTGCTAGTGCACACATGCATCCCAGCTCCTACTCATTGAACTCAGAAAAAGAAGCAACTCAGGGTGTCTTTGCTGTCTGGGAACAGGGACAACCGGAGGGCCTGCCACTACTGTTCACTTTGAGACTTGGAAAAGTCAAGAAAAGAGATTTATTGGGCAGCTGCTATGAGACAGGTTACTTATGAAGCTGTGCTACCCATAAAATGCCTTTATGCAGCACTTCTGGCACCTGAACAGGAGATTAGATTTAGGGTTGAAATCCAGGGCAAATCTCTCCATTGCATAAGAATGAAACAGTAGATATTCCTTGTGGAGATTCTCAAAAAGCTGTCCGTATCAGGTTCCTACCTATCCTAGGAGTGCTTCTTCTAAATGGCATGAGCTAAACCTATGAGGACTATCTAGTATTTCCTGGCAAATGCCAAGAGTTTAAACAATACTTTCATGTGCCTCAGATGGTCTGGTTCCACTCCTTCTCACCTAGGTCACTGTCTGGCAGATTATGTTCTTGACTGATACTTTTCCTACCTGGGAAGAGAACAGCCTTCACAGACCTACCTGATCCTCTCACCTTTTGCTTTTGAAATCAGGATGGATGTCATGTTGCCTCCTGAATTACAGTATTTTATTTCAAGTTTCCCACTGTTTTGCTTCATTTAAACACCTTGCACTGCGAACTACATATTGCACAGATTTTAGTAATCTGGTATGTGCACTGTCATTCTCCTGTCATATTGCATTATACCCCCTGGTTGTAATGCATACCCTGTATAAGATGAATTTATGCCATGGTGTGATCTATTTCAGATTCACAGCAAACTAAGCATATTGCTGAATCCTGTCCTGCAGAAGTATGGAGGGTTTAAAACTGTAACTTCCAGCTCTTGCTATGCTGCTAGAAACTGTTTTATCCTGTAGAGTAGACCATTTTAAAAACACACAATTTTTGAGCCACCAAGTAACTGAAGGTTTATATACCACCAATTGGAATATGTATGGGTTATGATTATTTGTATGCAAACAGCCATTTGTTTTCATTTAGAACAGCAAACAATTATTCAGATAACCAATAGTGAGAGCAAGTAAATTTCCACCCCAATAGCTTTTGTTTTTACCTGAGAAGAACCACAAAGCAATTTTGATAACATATGATGTGTCTACTGAAGTAATGTGCCTGTTCCTGGCTTTCAATGAGGATTTGCAATTAAATGACTTCAGAGGAAGGTCTTAGAAGAAAAAAGTAGCCAACATAGTTGCACATTCATTTACTTTGGGAATGCCCAGAATGGTCACACAGGAAATAATGGCTTTATCCTGAAAGGCTCTGAGTGCTCTTGCTAAGACTTTTGCTACCCCAGGACTGACCACTGAGAAAATACCTGAAGATGACCTTTCCAGGCAGAAATAATAGTCCTCCATAGGTCTAGATAATCTGTTATTCCCCCTTCCTCCTGAAGGGCCAAGTTTGACTACTCATGACCTTGGAAGCTGTGCATGCAGTTTGGTTGGATGACCGGATCAGACTGTCAATCAGGGCTGTTGGACATTATTTATAAAGGCAATAAATAATACGTATTTATGCAATTCGAAGTGGTGTTTGTTCCATGAGGACAAGTCACTTTGTGGAGGGCTAGTACAGGCCTTATGCAATAGTGAAGGACGTCATTTGAGCTTAACCTGTGTTGGGAGATGAAATTTCATGCAATACTGCTGTCTTCCTGTGCAAGGCTGCAGAGTTGATATCTGCCACCCTTCTAATATACCAGCTTACATCCAAGAAAAGCTGTGAATGACTGTATTTAGAAGGAGAAGAAAAATAAAACTTCACCTGCTTTTGAAATTTGGTATTCTCTTATTATTCAATGAAAGAACCCTATCGATATCAATTCAGCATCATATCAACATCTGGGAAAAAATGTATCTAAACCTGCCTTCCTTCTAACCCTGTTTGCATATATATTTGAGAATAGCAAAGGCTAGGTATGGACGGGAGATTCATTAGTAATGAAATATGATCAAAACCAAGATTTATTGCAAATGATGCAAAACTTCAGGAAGCCATCTTTAGTGTGAGCAAATTAAGGTCTGCTGTTCTGATGAACTGACAGGACTGTACCATGAGCAGAAAGGCAGAGGCAGAACCCCAAATAGTATGTTCCACTGCTCATTCTTACCCTCATTATAACATGGCCCGAGGCCTGGAGCACGACTTTTTTTCCTTTTTCTTTTTTTTTTTTCTTCCCAGACCGTAACGAGCTTTGTAGATTTGTTCTGTAGTGAAAGTGTTTGAAATTGATTTGACTGCTACTGTTATAAAAGTTCCAGATCAAAGAATTCAGCATCCACCCAAAATGGGGTTAAAATGTCTTTTCAAAATGGCTTTGAGTAAGAAATATAACCCCCATCAGGCCCATTGATCCCATCATGTTTATTGTGGCTAACTGTAAATCATTCACAAACTACCAGATGGTGCTGGATGAGTTTGAGAATCATTATTTTGAGGAATATTCTGAGTTCTGATTCAATTTCAATCTCATTCCACAATGTTTTTACATATCTCCTATCACAGTCATGGGCACCCTCCCATGCTAATTTGTAAAATGAATTTTACTGAATACCATCTAATCTTATTGCCATAGTTACAACCAAGAAACCGAAGATTGCTACGCTGGGCTGAAAATAGCTGACTTGATACAAGGAAGGGGACTAATTCTTATGCAAATCTCTGTACTCAAATACAATCTCTTATTCAAAGAACAATGGGAAGTTTGATCTCTGGAAACACGGCCTTCTACTGTCTTTTCATTCTAACAACAATCTGAAAAAAAGGCTGAATGAAATGCATAAAAATGATGGGAGAAACACAGCACCGGGGCAGAATGTTTGCCATACACGTTATTTGCTGATAGGAAAAAGAAAATGAGTTAAAGTAGCAGAAGTACTTATTTTCTTAAAGTCCCCAGTTGTTAACAACTGAGTTCCTGCTGGCTGTTACAGCAGTCACACAGCCTTCCCCCCTCAAGTCCCCTCTGCAGGATACTTTAAACAAGTAGCAGGAAGGGTCTGACTGAAGCCAGGACTTTCAGCATTTGAGCTGTTGCTGATTTATATGCCATCTCTTTATGCTATCTCTAGATTGCACAGGGGTTTTTTTTGTATTATGAAAAGAGGATGCAAAAGCTAGATCACGTATTACTCCAAATGCCTTTGAATCAAGCGGGGGAGTTCCAAGAGATATATGGCGAAAATGCCATATATCCATGGCGTTTGTCCTCTGTGCAAGGGCTTTCTCAGGAGATTCTCTGTGGTGATCCCAGGGTATGGAGAAAAGGTCCTGTACCTAGGCTGCGTGCAGGAAGGAGCTGGGGCAGCAGGAATCCACCATAGAGCCTCTCACCCCAACCCTGGAAGACATGGCAACTGTGGATGACCCTCATTACTTTCCTCTGTGCTAGTAAAGCAAACACGTATGGAGGAAGAATATATATAATGAAAGGAGACAGAGGAGTGTTGAAGAGAAAGGAAAATGCAGAGAGGAAAATCAAATCTATCTCAGAGAGAAAAGAGAGAGGAAGGGGGAGAAGTCCTAAGGAGATACTGAAGTGACACAGAAAACCAAATAATAACAAACAGCTGAAGGCAATCAGAGTTTTCAGAGAAAGAGGGGGAGGGTGTAGTAAGCATATGAGACAGACAGAATAATAATGAATAAAAATCCCAACCAAAAATCCAACAGTTGGAAGAAGGAAAGTAGACTTTAAATTGTCCCTACAGAGTTAGAATTTAAAATCTATTTGCATACTGTTCTATGTAGGACACTATGCATTTATTCTGGATGAAAGAAATCTCATTCTATTGAATGGAATAATCTGACATGCTAAAAAGTGTTACAAGTTCTAATATGCTGCTTTACTGGTGAACAGCTAGGATAGGAAATGTTACATTTAGTCCTGCAAACAGGTAGGCTTGGTGGACTGCAAACCTTCCAAGAGGACATTGCCTTACAAAATCAAGCCCCATCTTGAAGTCTTTGGTCTTCCATAATGCTCTCTGGCCTCTCCATTGCTCATTTGTTCCACTCCTTTCTATTTTTGTTGAGACTAGCACCAATCCTCTCCATGACTTCACAAACATGGAAGCTGAAAAAGAAAAAAACATTTAAGCTGTTCATTTTAAGCTAGCTTGGTGCCACCTAAAATAGCAGAGTCTGCACAGTTTAACTTAAATCAGATCAGAAAGAGTTCCTCCGGGAGCAGCTCTCCCATGCAGAAATTTCTAAGACACCTCTCCCTACTGTTTCCTGCAACATGAAATGTTAGACCACCCGCTGTCCTGAGAATATGAACAGTAATCACAACTGCAGAGGGTAGTTCCCAGGGCAGAAGGACAGAGTACAACCAAATGTTGACCTCAATTACCCCCATCCATCCCTTCAAGAGACATTTAAAGTAAAGGTTTTCCTTTTGTTAGAAAGCTTGTTTTATTTTGTGCACAGGTAGTGACACTCATTCTTGCTCACACAGAAAAGGATCACAGTGTTTTGAGCATACATTAAGAACTGGGAAAGCAAATATCTCCTAAAAAACTTTTCTGGAGGATAACCCTATGTAATCCTTATTTCAGCTGCTGCTGTCTGGTACTACTCAAACCATTGCAGATAACACTAGCACAGAGGAGAAGAAGTGCTACTTAAGACCTTCTCTGCAGTGTGGGCAAAAGGTATCTTCTGCTGCTCTGCAGGAAGGACAAAATAGATTTCACTTTGTTCCCCTCTTAGCTGTTCCAACCTGGACTGTCCACTGCCATTAGGGCCCTGCAGGGACCAAGCAAATCCCCTGTCCCTCACCAGTGTCAGCCTTTCTCCTCTGGGAGCGTTAGCCCTGGAAAGCTGCAGCCTGCAGCGCCAGTGGAGTCAGAAGCCCTCTCGTCCTGGCTCACGGGGAGCCATCCCAGCAGTGCCCTGCTCCCCGCACGCTGGCTTGCTCCTGTCAAGCTGCTCTCCTGCCTCTTGTTCCCCAGACTAGCGGGGGAAAGATGGAAGATATGGCTGCGCAGGGAATAAATGCCTCTTGCTGGAGCAATGTGCTACCCTGAACAACACCCCAAGGCTAAAACTGGCTCTGGCTACTCCTCTCTTGCCATTTCTCTCAACAGCCATGAGACTTAGGAAAAAGGATGAATTTTACCCAGGGGACAGTAGCAGAGACCACTAAATAAAAGATGCTTAGAAATGTTGTAGTATTTGGTGTATGCATTGGAAATTGACTAAGACCACTTTAGTTTAATGCGAAATTAGCTAAAACATTGAGTTTGTGGATATTTACTTTAACTGCAGCTAAAACAAACTATAACATGACAGTGAAAGTATATCTGGAGAGAGACATCAGCTGTGTTTCCTTAGAGGTTTGTTGGCCAAAACAAAAATTGCAAAAAAAATATTTTGAAGGTTGCTATCAAATATATCAACTTATACAGAACAACTGACTAGCACAGTATAGTTTGGAAAAAGCTACAACAGCCAGAAAGAGAAAGGAGGTGGAAGTTTTTACAATGCTAGGGATCTATGGAGGCCACAGATTAAGGGAGTTTGCAACCAGTATTAGATAACATGCTATATTATTGGTTTTTATTGCACTGTAGTCATTCCAATCAGCATTGAAAGTGTGCACTGAGAAAGAAATAAAGGGCATTCTATTCTTGTTAAGGGCAGGTTATAAAAAATTATTCCAATATTGCATCCTAACTTGTGCAGTTGAAATGAAATCCCTCCTCTGTCTCTCTTCCCTTCTTTTTTCTTTCTTTTTTTTTTTGTTAAAGAAAAGTAGAAAAGCTAAGAAGAATCTCTATTTTAATATATTTTATTTTCTAGTTATTGAATGTTTGTAATTAAAAAGTGGTGCATAGTTACTTGTATCTAGCATTTTGGCAATAATTTAGTTCTATAAATATTTACTTATTTGCTTAACCTCTTACAGCCAGCATTCTCTTATTGCAGTAAATGGGACTATTCACATACTTGGAAGATAGGCATTTGGGGAAATGTGTGGAGCCTCAGGTTAAATGTTGATACTTCTAAATAACTTAATCCAGGGAGGCTGTTTCATTTAAGAGGCTTGTTTACCAAGTTAACTGTGGGTGGACTGTCATTTGGAGGCTTCTTTTGCATTTGGCATCTCCTGAAAACACTGGGACATTCTGATCTAGGTAGAGTCAAGCTTTTCAGACTCCTAATATCTGTGGTTGTGAAAACAGAGCTTTGATATATGGTCATCAGCTCTTCTAGTTGTTACCTGCATAGATAACAAACCTGTATAGCAAACAACGACTCTTCAATGGTTTAGAAATGAGATGTCTGGTTTCATACCCAAAATCCCTTGCTCAAAGCAACAGATATGCAATATCATAGACCAGCTTGGGTTAGGGGGGGGCCTCTGGAGGTCCAGTTCTTCCTCAAAGTATGACCAACTTCAAAGTTGCATTAGATTGTTCTATGCTTCAGTTGTTTCCATGAAATGTTTGGAACCTCCCGTAATTGCATTGTTCAGACTTTGTTCAAATGTTTGGTCAAGTGTTTTGTTCAAGTGTTTGTTTGATTGAAAATTCTTTAGAATACAGGATTACAGAATCCAATGCCTGCCTGTTTTATGCTGTTCCTACCGTTGTGTTTGCTCAAAGGAAAATCAGTTCAGTGACTCTTCGTCTTTGTGGCTTCCTGTGTAAAACAGCTGGATATTTTTGATTGGACAATACTTAATGTAAGTGGAAGCACTTGGTAGTCTTTGAGGAATGGCTGATATTTTTAATAGAGGCATTTAAGCCCCTTTTGAAATTTTCTGTACATGTATTGCTGTGTAGGACTTTTAGGCATGCTGACAATAAAAACAGTTAAAAAGCATTGTGCACTAAATAACTCAAGGCAACTACAATTGCAAATTTTGTTTAGGGAGATTTACTCAGCTGAGATGGTTTCATGGTACAAAGTGAACAAATGATGATCATTTCACTGTTTCAGTAGCAATACTTGTCCTCCATCTAGTTTATCTTGAGATTCTATCTTCATTATTGCTAAGGCTGAACACAAATATTCATGTAAGGATGTCATAATGAGAAGAAGCTTCAAGAGGATCCTGAGAGTAGCTGCTATGTCACACTCCTCCTTTTTTGTGTTTAGTTGACCTGGAGAATTTCTGAGTTCAGTTCTAGCATCAGTCCACTAACACTGGCTAATCTGCCATGGCGCTACCTTACCTGTTAACACTGCCAGGATAGCTGTCATTTTCTGTAAATAGATTTTGCATCCAGTCATTGTTCTTACTCATTTCAGGGAAGCACTAGAGAAACTGGCATTGGGCTGTAACAACCTTCTTTTATTTTGCTTTTTATATAATCAGGTGTCAACTTGCTTTCAGCTCAGAAATTGTCATGGGTTCTAAGTATGTCAAAGATATTTTGTGTTACATAACAAACACAGAAGCTTCTTGGTGAATTTTGCAATAGGTAAGTTATTTGCTTTCTGAAATTGTCATTATTAAATGAGAAGAAAATATCACAGGCCAGCAATCTGGCAAATTTATGATTAATTTCTGGCTGAATTTCAATATGACATAACAGTCAAGGAAAAAAAAAAAAAGATAACAGTAATAAGAACTACAAAACCAGACAAGTACTTATCTCCAGAAATATTCAGAAAACACTGAACAAGAGCTTTTAGGAGATAGATGTGGGTCCATAAATACTTGGTGTTTATAGAGTTTCTTTAAAAACGGGGAAGTTCTTATGGCATTTCAGAAAGGCAGGGGAAAGACAAGACTCAGGGGACCTTTTCTCTGATTATGGGACACCTGACCTGGGGTTACTTGCTTTACTGTCTAGCTTTTGTGGATCCCTTCAAAGTACCCAGGCTGTCATGGGTTCACCAACCACATCATGAAAACACTTCAATTATGTTGAGAGGTTTTTACATCTAATCTTGTTTTTCTGAAGATTTCTTCCTTAAGTGTTCACTAAATTTTGTATTAAAAAGAAAAAAAAGCTACTTCTAGTATGAAAAAAGTGTCTGTGGAAGGTTTCTATATTCTAGTAGCATAGCTTTTCAAGCAGGCAAAGCTAAGGGAAGTCTCAAACACAAAATTTTCTAAAGACATGATATAATTTGCTTTCACTCAGTTTTTAATAATTTTGTTCATACTACATTTTTGTGCCATCATGATCTGAACAGACAGTTGATGCTTACTATTTTAAAGATGTTGATTAGTTGCCACTAGTCAAACATAGTAATCTTTTCCATCTTCTGTCAAGTAAAAGTTCCCAAATACTTTTCTTGTTGTGACTTATTTGTATATATAACTATTTTAAAGATTCAGCTTCTTTGAATCTGCAACAAAGAATCATGTCAATAAGACTGTTTGAATGTCTCCAGATCATAAATGCTAAAGAACCTTGAGTAAGGTTGATGCAGCTTTTTTTGGGGTGTGGTCTGGTTTGTTTTTTTTTTTTTTTTTAATGTGAATATGAATATTTGTTGTGTAATATGGTATCATCTAAAGCTTGCTGAACATGTTCTGTATCATCCATTATGTTTAAGCCATGTCAAGTACACCATGGCGCTGTAGATATTAATAGTGTAGCACTGTAAACAACATCACTAAGTGCTTTCAGTTCTCTGTGATATATTAATTAACAATTTTGAGAAAAGATGAACAGCTGTGTTGGGGACTAACCCAAATGCTTATTGATATCCAAAGAAGGAAAAATTGCTGCTGATTTGTATGCGTATTGGATGGGACCTTTAATAAATGCCAATAGAAACTGCTAAGTCTGTTAAGATTTGCTTTGCTTTCTTTATATGATCAAAAGGAGATTTTCTCTGCCAGCAATATAAATCCAGGCTTATGCGCAGAGTTAGGCACAGGCAGCCTAGATACTGCTATGCTGCCACATGTTTAGGGACTTCAATAGATGAATATAGTGTTGCCAAAAACGTACATCTGCCCAAACTGAGAAAGCATGCAAAAAAGGAGATACACCCACATCAGTGAAATGCTGATGAGCAGGAATCTAACTGTGTTGAAACACTGTTTCACAGGGCAGTGGAATGTGAGAAGTAATTTTATGAAGCCGCTTATATTTACAGTAACATATTTCTGCTCCGCTGTTGTATTACCTACTTCTTGTAAATATATGTTCACTGCAGTCATTCTACAGCGAAGGAGAAAGGCCACACAATGCATGCAACACTTTTTATCCTATTAGTTCTTCTATGGAGGTGCAACAGAGTTAAAAAATGAAAGGTACACGAGCGTGAGTGTTTGAAGGGTGTTCAGTGAACTTAGGAGAGAGCAGGTGTTGGTTGCAGTGATATGGCAAGCACATCAGAAACATTTTGTTTATGCAATTACCTTGACACCTCCCTGTAGCATGAAATATGGACAGTTTTTCAGGATTTTGTATTGCTTTACTTTCAAGAAGTGATAAATTATTTGAACAGTAGAGTCATTCACTGAACTTCAAAGTGGCAACAAAATTTTGAAAGGGATATTATTTTTGGTCCTCAAGATTTTAGTCAGTCTCTATTAGCAGAGATCAAGGGACAGTTTATTCTGCTTTGGCCTAACACTTTCTGTGGAGTATCTGACATTTATCACCGCCAACAGGAGACATACACTGCTAGATGGTCCTCAGTGCTGATTTGATATGACAAATGGTGTTTTTCTGTGTGTCTGTATTGAACAGGAATAACTGGAAAAAAAGGAAGATACTTCCATGTCTGTAAGAGCTAAATGAATATTGCAAAATAAAAGGTTCTTTAAAGATCCCCTTTCATTTTCAAAGGAATTTAACTCAACCATGCTTATAGTTTTGTGTATCTTACACACATACTGAAGAATGTTTGTGAGAAATCTACATATATTAATTAAAAAAAAATGGTTAAATTTCATCTCCGTTTCTTCATAGATGAAAAATCTGATGCAGGAAGACTGGTCATAGAGCTGTTTCAATGCTGACACAGCAAAGTGCATGCACTTTGACCTACTGGGTAAATAAGAATGCTGCAATTCATTTGTGACCAGTTAAAAATTATAAAGACTATTTTTCATCAAAAACAGCATCAAGTTTGTCTGATTCCTTCATTAATTCTAATTTCAGCTAATTCTAATTCACATGTACTGAAGTGAGAGCTGTATTTTAGACTATGCTTGTCCACTGGATAGAGATAATAAAATCACATGTTTTATACAGGACTCAAACTAATTTCTGACAGAGAAATAAACAAGCTGAGAAGGTATTCACTGGGGTAAATACTGAAATTATATAGATTTATTGAAGCAATTAAATTGATAAATGCTGAAATTTACTGCCAGTAAAGGCTTTTTTTCAACAATTTTAAATAGAAGAACTTTTGGCTTGAAAATATACTTTCCAGCTGGCTGTGCTGTTTAATAAAGACATAAGACACTAAAGCTTGAAGTGTTCACATACATATTCCCTGTATCAGATAAAAGCAATAGTGTTGACAGTCACCTGTTCTACCAGTCTACTAGGAGTAACACAGAAATATGAAGGTATAAACTCACAACTGTTAGAAATGCAGAATCAGTAGACTTTGCTTTTGGTGACTGTATACACATTTTGAGCATTGTAAGAGCAAATAATGCATCTGGAGAACTGCACTGTTTGGAAGATGATGTCACTAAGAGACTATCACTAACAGATGAAGGAAGCCAAAGTTTCCTACAATACTAGGACAGTAATTAAAACAATCATTTGCTGTTTCTGTGATGACTGGATGGTAATGCTGAAGAAATGAAAGAAGTTGTGTCCCACTTGGATACCTGATGTCCTGGCAGGTAGTTCACCCAAAGGAAAAAAAAACCCAACACTTTGCTGTCAGCCTAGGGAAATGCTTCTCTGACCAGTGCAGGTGCAAGTAGCCTATTGATGGCACCAGTGAGGTGCTTCTCAAAAGAGTTTGAGGGACAGGTAGTACAATGTGTTTTTCCTGTCACCATATGGTTTGGGAGTTTGTCTCATTAGGAAGAAACTGGCTTAAGCTTCATAACAATTGTCTTTCAGAAATCCTTCTGACTGATCCAAAAGTCGGGGCGTATCTATCCCTCTTAGGCATTACAATACTTTTGTAGAATAGAGATTAAGAAATTGAGCCCTTGCAGTTTCTCTAGCGTGGGTAATATGTTCTGTATTTCTTAATCCCTGTCTTTTTTTTTTTTTTTTTCCCCCCACTGTGCTTTTTACAATAAAGAATTTGCTGCTCCATGATGTGAAGAATGACTCCTTTGTCTCTTTCCCTCTGTTTTGTTCTTGGGCTGAGTTGCTTAAATGTGTTTTCATATGTTGACGAGCTCCTGGGTTTGATGCCTTAAATAAGGGAAAAAAGAGGAATGGGCTGATGAACTTGATTACACTGAAAAATCAAGAGAGACAATTTAATTTAAAGGTTCCATCATTACAGATTCATTGGAAATACTGCTGATCATAATGAATTTGTTTAGTATTCATGGGATGCTACATACATTTCCATAGATTATACTCTTGTGAGATATAGCCTCACTTAACCATTGGCTATTCCTACTGAGTGAATTAAACAGCTTTATCAAATGGTGAATTCCATCTATTGCCAAGTGTTGAGGGTACAATTGTTATGCTTGACTAGCCAGATATTTAGCTTCTCTCTGCTACAGAAGTGACTGACCTCCTGCATAAACATGTGTAATTTACCTCAGGATTACAGCTAATCAGGAGGTTTCTGCATGCTGCTTCTTTTTTTCCCTATGATGTTTTTCTTAGTCATTTTTTCTGCATTAAAAATATGGAGGAACCTTGCACAAATGTTTAGGGAGTCTTTGTAAGCATCAGTAAGTTGTATGCTTACTGAAGTGCATTCTCTCTTGTTTCCACCCAATGGCACCAGGAATCTGCAGTACATTGCTGGCCCATTGCACATTCCTTAAAAACTCAACATAGCATCTCATAGGAAGTCACACTCAGATGATTCTAACTCCTTCTGCCTCAGGTCATGTGCTTTTCCTTCCTCTCCCCTCGCCCCCTTCCCTTCCCCCCCCCCCCCAGGCATATGTTCATAGGTGGCTCATATTCTACAATTTAGTAGTAGAAGCACACTCTTTCAGGAGTCAAAAGTCACAGCATTTTTCTCCACTGATATGTTTTTTCTTATCTAAAAGCTGTAAGCTCCCACAAATTCTCCAAGACTATTGCAGTGAGAAATGGAGGTACAGAAGAAGACTAATAGCAGAAAATGGAGAGGGTAACTATAAATGGTCTAACTGCTGACTGGACTGCTTTTGCAGTCCTGGGGCTGGGGAATATTTACTTCCAAGAGCAACCCACCACTTTTTTGCAATGTACTCGTATTTACAGACAGCAAAAGTTGAATGTATAACTTTAAGTCTTTATTCTCTGAGTGTTGTCATTCAAGAACTATTATAAAAGAACTCTTCTGTGAATTAACTATATGCACTATAACGGTCACAATGCTTGTGTCAAGAACATACTTACTTGTCTATATACTTAAAATACACATTGTATCTATGTCTATGCTCTGCCGCCCACTGCTGAAGAGTGCTCTGCACAGGAGCTGCGGAGAGAGCAGGAATTCTGCTGCTCACTGTCCTGGTGCTGCCAGCAACAATGCTACCATTACCAAAGCATAAGTTAAAATAAGACCACTATTCCAGCTGCCAGTGTCAGCCTGGCTGAAACTTATTTCATCAGTGTCCCAACAAGTTAGCTAGATTTCAAATGATTGAGTGGAGAAGACTGGGGCAGATAAACCCCACCTCTTAGAAATGGATAGTGAGAATAGCCCAGCTGCTAAAATAGAACTGTTGCAGGGACATGGGCTATTAAAACCCTGAAACCACATTAATGTCAGTTCTGTGGCGCCTTTCCTCATGTGTCAAGACCCAACTACCATGGCCTAATTTCTTCATGGTATATGTAAATGAGAAGGACCAGCAGCTCTCCCTGATGCGCTGCAAAGCACAGCAACTAATTTGGCTTTATTTGGATCTTCCACTGAGTCTCTCTTCCCTTTTTCTACATATCATTGCAGAGTGGTATCATACACACAAAGCATTTCACTAAGCTTGCTCAGTCAGTCAGCAAACGTGGATGACTGAGGATGGATGTTCTCCTAGAATGGCTGGAACGAACCTGCATCACAAAGGTAGCATCCTATCACTCTCTCCTTCAGGGAGTTAGCAGAGTGAGACAGCGAGTGTTTATTACTCATTGGCCCCAATTTGCACAATGTGAACTGCTTAACATGGTTGCGCATCGCTGCTGTAGATGATCCTGCTGTGAAGGTCAAATTCTCTGGTTAAACATGTGGCTATACAATGAAATACCAGAGAGGCTGCTTGAGATTAGTAGTCACCAGCATACACTGAGCTTTAACACATATCTGTCTCATCACAGTTATGATTGATCTCAGCTAAAGAGTGGGTTTCATGAATACAGCTAGGCAAGATGATACTTGATGGAGAATCTGGTATTTGCTGACTAGAGGACATGGCTTCATAGTCCAAATCAGCATTGCTCCAGCCATCCATAGCACTTTAATTTTTCCCAGGCAGATTTCATTTGGTAAGAAACAGGGGTTTTTTTTCTTTTTTTTTTTTTTGAGTGACATCACAGATAACCATTAAAAAACTGGATATTAAGAAAGCTCAAGGCAATTTTTTTTATTAGTGTAAGTTCACCTTGAACCACTGGGTGACTTCAGTTACATGTGCCAGGAATCTCACATCTAGAAAACAAAATAGTTAGGGTAAGCAATTCAGATTCCCGAAGACACATGCTGAAGATATACGTAGAAATGGGATGTGGGTAAATGATCCAAATAGAATAGAGTCATATATCAACACACAGTTTGTCAGGAGCAGAAATCCTTATATCTTTAAGGGAAAACTTGGGAAAGTGAAATAGCACATTATCCACACAGGAAAAAACCCAAACAAACCTCTGCGACAAAACCCTTCACAGAGTAAAAATGTGTTGGTCTTACAGAACTCACATAAACAAGCCAGGATATACATGGACGTACACCCTTTTCTAGGCCTTAAATATTGTCTGACATTCCAGGGAAAATTCATATTCAGATGTGAACTTTAATGCCAAGCTCTTAAATATTAGTCCCTTGATGGGCTTGCAGAGGCCCAATCACTCCCATATTCCAAAGTCACTTTATTAGTGCCATCTTTCTGCATATATTTATGGATTAGGTATTAAAGAAGTATGTAACTCATTTGTAGATCAGTTTTTTCTGATAAAATAAAACAGTAGATTAGCTTAACTTTTTATTACATTTTGTTTACATATAGAGTTATGAAGTAAAGAGTCAATTTTGTTTGCAGTCAGCATTTACAGCTGACTTTTAATTAACTTCCCTCCATAATTTTCAATATAGTTCTTTTGCTGAATAATATTTCTATTCCACAATTGCTGCAAGTACAGCAAATACAGCGCAGAGGGAAAAAAATGGCCCTACATTACCAAACCATTATATTTGCAGCAGCTCACTGCCAAGAGACTTTTCAAAGCAGTTAAACAATAAATTCATAAGAATGCCAAAATAGGGCATCAGGGGCCAAACCTTGATCCCATTGAAATCAGTAGCTGATGTACTGAATGGTGCTAGTATTTGGTCCTTAAAACTATTCAAATATCTTTGGTTCAAGCAAAATAACAGACTATTACTGCAAATCTAACCTTCATTAAATTTTCCATGTGCTTAGATCTTTGTATGAAATGGGGAATAGGTTTTGTTTGAACTGAATACTACTTATGTTTGATTTTTAAAATTATTTTTAATGTTGTATTCTCTCCAGATTTCTATTATTCTCAGGGAACAAAAATGCAGCTAGTGAACTCCCATATATATATATATATATATATATATACACACACTCCCATGGAGACCAGGTAGCCAAGTGGATAACAGCCCTACTTCTTATTTCAAAGGTTGCACATTCAACATAACTGAAGCTCTGTGTTAATTAACTTTCTATTTGCTTCTCCACAATCTATGACATATAAAAGTCAACCTTGGTTAAAAAAAATGGTTATTTACACTTACAGTTAGATGGAGTCCATTCCTTTGTGCATAACACAGAACAGAAAAAGATTAGCAACAGTTAGCACAGACATGTCTTTATATCCAGGCACAAAATCACAAAATTGTTCAACAAAAACTGGGCAACTTTCTGGTTCCTAAACTCTGTATTTATTGGAAAAGAAGAGTCTCAACATGGGCTCTGTATTTCTGCTTCCCTACACTGGTTTAAAGCATCTACAGGCCAGGAATGTTGAAAACAGCACAATAGGTAAAGAAATAATTAATTCATATCTACCTGCAAGCCCTGCGATACTGAAGATTGAAACTGCTGAGAGCACCATCACAAGGAGGCAGAGTAATTGGGAATTTCTAGTGCACAACATCTTTGAGAGCAATTTCAAATTACTCATGTTTAATGGGACGTTGGAAAAATCACTACGTTTGGTCAGAGGTGGATACCTGAAACTCCGTGCATCTTACAGTTTTTGGGAAGGGATGAGGTCTGTGGCAGGTGACAGCAGACAAACAGTGCTATTTGGTCCTGTGCTTAACCTGTTCCAGTAGAGAAAGAGCGGTGCCAAACACAGACCTTTAGATATGTGCAACTTCTATGTATCTTGTCAGGGATACCCAAAATTCAGGCCAACCTTTCAAGCTATTTGTTTGCCCTTACTTGGTGGGATGGTATATAGGACAAAAAGTAGTGCAGCTTAATGTATTTTCTACCTGTGTATTATTTTAGGAGTACAGGTGGACAGGGGAAGTAATTACTCATGGAAATAAAAACTATTGGCTTTCACAGATTAATTTCTATGGGCCAAGAGAATAGACTTCATTTTATAAGTAAAGATATAGAGAAAGAAATTTTCCGCAGAACAGAATGCTCTGTATCAACAAAGACCAGAAATTACAAGGCACACACATACCTGCTTGCAGAGTATTCAACAGACAGATGTTTTCTGTGGTCTGAGACATGCTCTCAGTGGAGAAAGCAGCCTGTCAAAAATGATAAAGATGCAATGTATTTTCAACTGCACAGGAAAGTGATGTGTCTCTATGTGGACTGGAGGTGAAGCAAAATGAATATTACCCCCTTCACTGAGAGAATGAGGACTGATACAGAGTACAATTAACCTACGTTAACATTCAGACAGAGTCTGCCTAGTATACCTACTGCTTCTCAAAAGAAAACAATGTGACCCAGAACTTATCATATGCAAAAAAGACTGAAATGATCAGTCAATCAATTTGGCCATCTAATGAGCTCTCTTTAAAAAGGTGGCTAGTTAAACGGTGAAATCAAATATGCAAAGTTAAAAATAAGAAACTTAAGCCATTGATTGATCTAAAGCCCGCAGAATGCAACTGCAGTTTTGAGGAGACTTGGATAGGGTTTGCATGGCCAATTTGCCACGTTTCTGAAGGTCAAGGCCATTTTGTTGATTTTTGTAAGGGAGTTTTATGAGATGCAAAATTGATTAAACCAGTACCTGTGAGTATATTGGATTATGATTGCTTTTATTGCTTATTACATAGAATATCTATATGCTATGCAAGCCTGTACATTTTTAAACCACTTGATTGTTTTTTAAGTTTTGGAAGTAGTGGTGTTTTAAAATATAGCTGATTTAAGAAGTAGCCAAGTCTTACAGTTTATATTTAGCTTATCAGCTTGAATACAGTACTTTATTTTAGTGATGTATATATCTTGCAACTATGTGAAAGATTTTTTTACATGTTAGATGCTTAATGCCCGTTCCTCTTTCACACTTTGTAAAATGAGGTCCAGAGCTAAAATATTGTAATCACTAAATATGTTGGGATAGTTTAGAAGGAATTAGTCATAGTCTTGTTTCTTTCTCTATTATTACCCTAATGAAAATTTTCAGAGGGAAGCTCAGATTTGTTTTTTCTGACCTGGTTGGCTAAGTCACTCTCTAGGATATGAGGCATTTTAGTAATATGGAATAATCTAAATTTACCATTTATAATCCAGAGACACATGCACTGAAATAGGCTGTAGCAAGGTATAGCTTTGCATTGTTAGGTCTCACTTAGGTTTGAGAACTATAATGTTTTAAATCAACTGTGCCTGTTCATTTTAAGACAAGCTGGTTACATGGCTTGCTCCAGAAGCAGGGAGCAGGATGAAACTTGACCTCCTGAAAAAGTGAAGAGGACTAGTAAATGCTCAGTAGGTCTTGCATGTGAAGGAGGCACTGGGTGCATGCTGACCATCTGATCAGTGTAGAAGCACAAGTTCTTGTCAACTCTACTTGTGTTCAAGTAGGGCGAATACCAGGAGCAGTTGAAAAGCTACAGGAGTGGGGTATTGCCAACAAGACATAGATTTACATGAAAGGCTCATCTCTTCTAACCACATACAACACAGCAATTTGTATATCATATGAATCTTGAAATTTTTATTAGCTAATTATCTCTACTTGTGGGATCATAAAATTTTACTCTTACAAGGAGTTTAATTTTGGCAGTTTGTCTGATGCCTATTAAAGTCAGGACAAGCACATCCCACCTGTTTGAGTTTTTGCTTGTTTTTAGAGTAATTTTGGCTCTTAGAGATTAATCCTGAACTCCTACCCTTTCTTTACTTTTTCCAGAATTAAATTAGGAACAGAGATATTTTAAAGTGTTTTGAATAGTGGAGATTTCAGCTGCTTTAGAGAACTTCTCTAGCCACACCCATCCTAGGCAGCCACGAAGAAAAGGGCATTTCAAAATGCAGGAGCAACTTCTACCCCAGATGCTGGATTCTGCAGTGTTTTATTTTTGTTCCTACCCTCTTCATTTATTGCTTTTTAAGGTCTTGATGCTCTTTCTCAATAAGAAGTGGATTACTCACCAGTTTCCCAAGTCAGACTCTCATATTAATAACGTGCTAAATGTGTGCATCAGGTGCAACTCATGCATGCCGGAACCTGTCAGGTCTGGAGGCAGTTCAGAATAGTTTGTCCACTTGTTCAGGCCACCCATAAGTCGAAAGATAACGGGTTAGGCTAAGGCATGGTACAAACCAGGAGAATAAAAATTGCCAGCACTGGCCCTGCCAATCACAGTAGTTTAGGGTTTAATGCTACAAAAAGCAGGCGACTTTGAAGGGACATTTTTTTCCCTATGTGTGGGCTCTCATGTTAATCTGAAACATGTGGAGTATATATTTGTAGTGGTTTTGGCTTCAGACCACTGGACCAAAAGCCAAGGATTTATTGTTTGTTTCTTTGTTTAAACAAAAATCTCCTACCTCTTTTTCCAGCATACAAACCCAAACCAGTGATAGATAACTATGCTGGACAGTGAGTGTATGTATGCATGCATGGGATGACAGGAAAAAAGATTAAATTTACTTGACAGCATGTATCAGCATCTGCATTTGCTACAGTGTTTATTGACTCACACAGTGAATAATTCTAAACCTAGCTTTGAACGTATTCCTTTAAGATACTAGCTTGTTCGTGCTTTAGAAACATCAAGGTTTCCCCCAGCCCAGTTAAACAATAATGAGTTATGAATGAGGTGCTCATAGACATGTGTGAAAGAAAAAAAAAAAAAAAAAAAAAAGATTAAAAAAGGATTTGCCTGATGTTCAGGTCTGATCCAGACTGTCTGGGTTTCACAAAGGTTACACAGTGTTTGCCAGGTTACTGGGTTGGAAAGCAACTCATCAAATGTCTGCTGCTAGAGAGGCAGCAGCAGCTGCAGGGTGATTCACGCTGGGGGCCTGGGGGCGGCTGGGTCTCACATCCTGCAGCTCCCCAGACCCTTCCCTTCCAGACCAGCAGAAGGACCTTTCTCCTGGCACTTCCTTGACACAGACTTGGCAGGAGCTGGGTGCCTCACCAGTGGTCTGGAGAGGGCAGAACTGTGCTGGCACGGTTTGGGACCAGACACATCTTTAAGATGAAATCACACTTGCTTTTGTGCTTCGGGACCAAATGTTTGTGAGGGGCAGGAAGCACTAAAGTGGTTTTCACCTCCCTCAGATATCCCTGTTGTCTTTTAACTTAATAAACTGACGTGGCTGACACAATGACACATAAAATGTTTTGAAGTTGCTTTGGAGAATGGACTCCAGCCCTGTAATGGGTCTTCGGCTGGAAATGAGAAAGTTTTGCTGTTAAGGACAGCCAGTGCTCAGTTGCTTTTCCTGACTCTATTGCAAGCACTTGGGAGACAAATGATGTGCTTTACATGAGCATAGCCATGGATTATTTTGTTCATTTCCTGAATGGAAGGGAAATTTAAACCACATTTGGCTTAAAAGCATAAAACTATTGGTACATCTGGAAACAAAAATGAAGACCACCTCAAAGAGCTCCAAAAAAAGTGTGAAGGAAATGAACTTTATCCTGTGATGATCAGAAAGGATATCACAGGACATACTGAAGAATTAATGAAACACACTTCAAGAACCAAGGCTGCGTGACAGGAGGCTGGTTATAACCAGGTTTACTCAGTAAAATATTAAAGGCCATTTCTCCCTGCCCATTTACTTTGACTTACTACAGAGCACTTTAGGAAGGGTAAGAGACTAATAGGTACTGAGAAGGCTATGACTTCAGAGTGCAATAGAGGGTAATAGCACGAAAGTTCTGCAGAGAAAATCTGGTCAGAAAGTGTAAATCAAACAAGGTTGCCCCGGAAACAGGCATTTCAGTAAAGTTGACATCTTTCAAACAGCATTTCATAGATCAGCATTTGTTGTAGAAATGGAATTGTTTTAAAAATATCAAAATGGCATATTGCACCGTTTTATTTATTTTTACTTTGAAAAGGCTTGCAGTAATGTTAAAATATTGCAATGTTTATACAAATATTTTGAGTATTGGAATGTGACCACAGCTTTTTTACCAAAACAGTTTTCCCTCTCAAATGAAACTCATGGATCATTTCTGAATGCTGACTTTTTCTTCCCACTCTGTATAAAGAATTTAAAAAAAATAAAAATTTTGGGTGGAAATTGAATCTCTAACAAGTTCTTCTATGTGATTTAGTTGCTGGTCTTAAACATATACTCTGTTGCATTTTGTAAATATATCCAGATTGTACCCTGCTGCTCACCAACCACTCAGATAAAATCAGGGCACAGAAAAAGTTCCCAGATCAGCAGCAAGGTTTAGTCAAGCTCCTCCAGGTCTTAGGTGACCTTGAAGTGGGGCTGAGTCATCAAAACACTCAACTGAAAGCACTCGAGTACATAGTGAGGGCACTGCTTCATTCTTTGGCTGGAGTTGAGCATGGGCAGCTTTCTCGCTGCTCAGAAGATCAAAGGAGAATTCTGCCTCTCCTTCAGGCGTGGTCGTTCCCAAAGATCACCTGAGACAAGCCAGGCAATCACCAGACCTGCCAGAGGGCTGTGCATGGCCCATGAAAGCGGAACACTCAAAAATTAATATTAGGTTTGCCTGAATAACTTGTCCCAAAGCTCTCATTATTGTGAATACTAACCATTTCTTCCTAGCCTATGTTATAAGGATCTGTATATAATGTTGAAATAGATGGATGATAAATCAGAGCCTTAAATGTGGTGAAATCTCCTGGAAATGTAAAATAGATTTTTAAAAAGGTAGTAAAAATCATCCAGCACAGAACCTGTGGGTTTCACTTTTATAGCTCAGAAACAAGAATTTTTTTTACAATAATCCTTTGAAAACACCCTAGATTAAGGCTGGGAAAGAAGTGGGTGTTCACACACAGGATTGTGGTATGATTTTTTTTTTTCTAAAGCGTACTTATTGTTTTGAGAACCACCGAACTAGAGAATAATACACAAATCACTGAATGTCTCAGCCACTCCGCCTGGAACAAATTCTTAATTATCCATTCCAGGCAGTAGATCTCCAGATTTTTCTAAGTCCTGAGCTGTACAGAAATGTTGGAAGACACTTTTGCTAATCTTTGCCATATCAAGGTTTGTTGAGCTACCTCAGGGTTTGTTAGGTTATCTTTTAATTGGTGATGGGTGAACCGTGCTAGATTTAGAGATATGAGTGACTCACAAGAGTTCTGAAGGGGTTAAGGTGCTTTCTGAGCAACTTTGTTGACTGCAAGATATGTAAAGGAACATTCAATAGGGTGAATTCATTGTGGTGGCATTGCTCACAAAAAGCAACACCGTGGAACTGCCATAAAGGTAAATCCTATGTATTATTGCTTAATTCCATTATATATTATGACACTTTGGTCATTTTTAATTTAGTTTCAGTAAATATATGAGATTCTAGTCCTTCACTGGTAATTCAGTGGTATAAGAGAAGCATAGAAGAGAGAAAAAATACATAGATCATTCTAGGAATATTCTTGCATAAAAAAGCTAGCCATAAGACCGATGTACTTTAAAATCAACTATTTTATGCTTGACCTGAACTAGAAACTAATCTTCCTAAACTTGGAGTTTCAGCTCCCCAATGGAATAATTAAATGGATGGTTCTAGCTAGAATGTTTTACATTATATCACAACAGTTTAACAGTTCACTATGTCTAGGATTGACTCTGACTGTTCCTAATTTGGCTTGAAGGAGGAAATTGCTCTGTTGGGTTTTTCTTTGTTGGTTGGTGGTTTTTTTTTTTTAAATCAGCACAGGCAGGACTGTTTGAAGCCACCCAGGAGGTGTAGGACTTTAGAAGCAGTCCTCCTATCAACACATGGGCAAGTGAGGACAAAAATGCTGTGAAACAGTGCAGTACGTGAAAGTGATCACGGTGCTCACCGAGTGTACGAGTGTATCGAGTGTATCGTACCACAAGCCCAGAGGGGTGGGCTGGGTGCAGAAGAGATCCCCAGCCTCCCCTCCCATCAGCTGCTCCAGGGGGCAGGTCCTGCTCCTGATCTCACAAGCGCCAGTGATAAATATGTTGAGACATGGCAAAGGACAGCAAGCAAGATTTGGGTCTGGGAACCGAAGCCTCCTGAACTGCCTTGATGCTGTGGTACAGGCTTGCTGCTATCCAGACACAGCGTCCCTTCTGCATTTCAGATCCTGCATCTTCCACGGCAACTGGAAGGAACTACCCAGCTGAAACTCCCAGCCTTCTATCAGGGGCTCCTGTTATCGCTTGCTGCTTTTACTGACGTAGTCTCTACACCCCTGATACTCTTCTTCTGGCAGCCCTTGCCGATGACATCTTTAAAAGAGAATCCTTTAAAGAACTGCCTTTTACATTCTCTGCTCCCACTCTCAGCTCTCAGCGCTTCCAACATCAGCTAGCAGTTATTATTTCTTCCATAAATCTACAATTTACTCCTACACTACTGCTACAGTCTTGCAGTTTTTGCAACTGCCCAATGCCCCACAGCTCTGAGCAGTGCCACACAGACCATTCCTTGTGCAGGATGCAAAGCCCACCGCAAAGGCCCACGACCTTAGAAGTGAATTATTTTCATTTTAGTACAGCCTTTCATTAGTGGGTTAAGAGTCTAATGGGTAAACAGAGGTCCTGGCCCTGGAGATGTTTTTTAAGATCTTTGAGAAGCTTGCTTATCAGAGCTTGAAAGGAATCTCATGGTGGCCTTACAGTAAATCAAATGATCCCTCTCCCTGTGCTCTCATTTGTGGTTTGAATCATTTACAATAAGCCTGTTTTCAGAGGCAGAAACAGGTGGTTGGGTTGGTGGTGGATGAAACTCAAAGCTCTTTTATGAATGAAACTTCAGATAAAATATGGTAAAAGGGCTATGACTGACCTGCAAACAAAAATATGAGATAAAACCGGAAAGTGCAGCCCTAGCTGGCTTGTAATCAGCTCAGTCAGATAGTGAGCACAGTCTTCATTGGAAAAGGTGCAAAAAGGCACAAAAAGCCACAAATAGTGCCCCAGAATATTGTCTGTGTTGCAGCAGCTTCCTGCTGACAGACCAGCATGTGGGAACCATAAATCCAAACCCGGAGAGCTCTGTCTGCAAAATCAAATCCTCAGGTGATGCTGGCCTCACACACCGCCTTGCAGAACATCTTTCTTCCAGCTGCTGGGAGAGCCAAGGAAAAGACAAATCTGGATTGCTTCGGTGGGCTTTAGGGGCCTCTGGGCACTGACACAAAGCAAAGACGCTGTGTGTCTTCTCTGCCCTGCTCAGGGCTGTGAGCGAGCAGCCAGGTGGTGACACTGCCGAGGGAAGGCGAGCACAGGCTGGACTCTGCCCAGAATCAATTCCACAAAGTGAATTTTTTTGTTCAGTACAAAGAATTTGCAATCATTCGGTACTATCAACTTAGGAATGCGAGAATACAAACAACTGGCTGTGTCCCAGCACTATAGCAGAGTTATCTCTAGGAAACTAGCAACAACAATAGTGCTCTATCTTCTGCGGCCCAGAAAAGGGAGCACACCTCGTTCAGTGCCGGGTATCTATATGAGATGCCAGATCAATCGGTTTACTAAGGACTTCACTCGCATCTTTGATAGCCTTAAAAAATTATCTCAGCCTTTCCAAAGCCATATTTTATGCTAGCCCTTGCTTTCCAAATCTTCCCTGTGCTTCCCTGAACGGCCTTTCCTTTCACACCATAAGCTCTACAGAAGAAGCAATGCTTATTATTGCACTGGCCTTACTACTAAGCACCCTGACTTTAGCAAAGTTGGAACATATAAGCAATGTGCCTTTTAGTAGGCTCAGACTTCTGAGATGCTTTAAGTTTGGAGCTACGTGACAGAGGTTGCCAACAAATCATCCAGCAAAAAGAAGCAGTGCAGAAGATGAAAAAAGCATTCATAATGCCTGAAGACTTCTACAAGTTTAATGCAGCATTTTTTGTAAAAGTAGTTAATCATCAGGAACAAACTGCAAGAAAACATGAAATAATATATTATCCATTAAGCAGTACTCTCACATGTACGGTACAGTACTTTACAAGAAAAATCTGCACAGAAAAGTCAGAGGAATATTTTCTTTTCCAGAGACACATTAAGTTGCTGATAAAGAAGTTTGAACTTCAAAGCTGGGTTGGACTTGGTCTAGAGAAGCATGCACAAACCCTCTGGTGAGTCCCAGCCTAGGCTAGCTGCACCTCAGGCCTGGGTGTGCAGGATAAGAACATGCCATGTAACTGCAGACTCCCTCCCAAAGCAAGCAGATGGTTGCCACAGACGGAGAACAAATGGAAAGTCAGTTCAGTTGACCTCCAATAGCAACTGTGGCAAATCTCTTTAATGCTGATGCTGGTGGTATTGCACATATTTGTCCCAAGCAACAAGCAGGACTCTTGTTTTGACTCGAGTGTTAGGGCCAGATGTCTCCCTTCAAATATTCATTGCCAAAGTCTCAGTCCATCCCTGAAAACTGATGCAAAGAGGACAGGCAATGCCTAACTGGGAGAAACGCTGAGTCTGCACCAGAGGGGCCACTGGGCATGGACTGGATCCTGAGAACTGCAGGAGCCAAGTGGCACAGTGCTACACAAAGCACAAAGTTTACGACACTACATCCCTGCCCCACGTGGCAAATGTCACAGAGCCTCCGGTGTTTTAGGACATTTACAACCAAAGTTACTAAAAGCTTCTGGTTAGTATTTTGCACATTTTGAAATAAAGTGTTCAGCAGAGCTGAAATTTATTAATTTTGAAAACTGAGCCATCTGGAGCATTAGCTGCTTAATTACAGCAGAAAGAGTCATGAATGAACAATGTGAAACACTTTCTATTTTCCATTCCAGGATTCAGAGTTTGTTTGAGCCTTTTTATTCCTTGATAAAAAAAGGTAAATATGAAAGCAGTCATGTTATGCTATTCTGTCAGCTTTGTTTTCTTCTTTTCACAAAGTGAAAAAAACCCAGAAAACCAAAGAACAAACTCTTCCACCCAAAACTCAAACCCTAAACCCTAACTACGTAGTGATAAAATTCAGTCTCTCTTTACAAAGCAGTGATGACAACAACCACCACATGTAGATGAGTATGGAAGAAAAATAATCAAAGAAAGATGTTTTGTTTCTCTGTTTATTATTGCATTTAATGTTATTTTTCCCCACCGGGTTGTAAATCACTTGTCTTTTTGTGCTTTCACTCATTCTAACCATTTCTGATCCCAGGGTAAAACCCAACTTGAAACAATGTGGACTTGATGAGTGTACTCTGCTTGAAACAAGGAAGCCTTTGTCCTGTATGCCCTAGGCAACTTAAAACACAATGCCCCTATCCTCCTTTGCCATGAGACCTTCAGTCAACATTCCCCATGGTTTATGACAACTGAACCAACAATTAGGCCCGAGGCATTCAAACATGACATTTGAAATAGAGGGTGCATTGACGTGTATGAACCCTGCAGTGTACTGCAGTTGTCTCCTGCAATATAGGTACAAAGGTAAATTTAGAAGTTGCTGCTACAGCCACTCATTTTTCATGGCTGCTTTCTCACTATTGCTGCTTTGCGAAAATGAAATAGAGCAGTTGTTCTATATAGCATAAGTTTTCCTGCATTTTTTGAGAGGGGAATTTTACGAAACATTTTCACAAACGTCTCTCTTCCCCACATATGATGCCACAGCTCCAGCTAAAGCTCTCTTCCACAGTGTCCCAGGGCATGTCTCAGCCCTGAAGCTGTTCCCTGTTGCATGCTGATAAAGAACGAATGCTGCCTAACAGGTTTGTCCTGAAGAGAAACTGTCTGATACTGCAGATTCCCACAGCCTGCAATGCCTGCTCCACTGAAATCCAGAAGCCCCAGGTGCTGGTGTGACTAGTCAGGGGTGTTCAAAGTGGAACCTGAGATGTTCTGCGTTTGTGCCACTCCTCAATGCACAAGGGTACCAGAGGGAGGAAAGACTGAATTCAGGTACAACCAGCTAAAGAGGAGGTCACAAAGCAGGATGAAACATTATTTCTGCACATAGGGATCTCTGGGCATACTTGAAGGTCACTTAACAGACCCTGAGGGAAGGAGGTGGTGATGCCGTTGCCATGTTCTCCATGCTAGCTTTGCCATGGTCATTTCTGCCATGTAGCAGTGAGGACTGCCAGCAGATGAAACAGCTCTCCTAACTGGGAAGGCCACACCTTGGATGAATGGGTGCTTGTAGATTATCAGCAGTATCATTTGGGTGGTTACCTTTAGAAACAATAGCTTTCAGAGTGCCAAAAATACATATTGTGAGATTCCAAGACCGGATGGACCACTAATAATGAGTATTAACAGAGGATGGGAAAAAAACAACAGCAGCCTGCAGTTTTTATCAACTGACAGATTGACAAGAGATGATGATTGCCCAATATCATAGGGGAAACTGAGGCAAAGAAAAAAAGCAATAAAAGTTATTACAGTGCAGACAGCTAATCAGTGATAGAGTACAACTAAACTCCACTTTCCTTATGTTCACACTGCTAGGTCACAGTGCATTGTATCCTCTTAGGTAATAAATGCCTTGGAGATCTTTGCTTCCTGCCCATCTGGTAATAGGCCCTGACTAGTTTTGAAACCTGTATAATGTGACATGCATTATGTATCATTCTTCAAAGGGTCAATTTCACATCAGTCTAGTAGAGTGGCTGAAATTCCCTGACATTTGATAATGGTGAAAAATGCTTTTAATATATTTGTGCATTGCTCAAATAGGCAAAAATTTCTATATTTTTCATATTGCAATCAGCCTAAACACTCGGATACCAATTGTGTGCTAAATGTTTTGAGTAAGTTAGTGCAAAATGTAATTTGCACTCACCCATCTGATTCAAGGGGAGTGTAAAATATACTTGTCGCACCACTTTCATATGTTACAGTAATTTGCTCAGCACGACTTCCTGGAGTTGAACCAAATGGCTGAAAACAGCTAGCACTCAGGACTCCTACCACAACAGACTAACAAAAAAACCCCCAAGTCCCCCAAAAAACCCTCCCTAGAAACACTGGAAAGAAATAAAACACAATGAAAAACAGACTGAATAGAAGACAAGCATTTCTTAACTCTTCCATTAGCTCTTCTTTAACATATAACTGAAACAAAGCAACACCTGAGATGCAGGGAGCTGTATTGCAGAAACATTTGACAGACAAAATGCTTCAGCATCCAGATATCCTGCAATGATTTGAGTTTTGTCATGGTTTGCCATGGGGTGTTCCAAGACATACTCAGCAAACTGGCTGACTGCTACACAATGAACTTCATAAGCTTTTACTCTCATTGTGCTCCAGTTTATTCTTCCATTTACTAAAGCTGTGTCTTACTCAAATGATGTATCATTTTAATCAGTGTAAATGGGATAACTGAGAATGCAATGCATTGCTTAAACACACCTCATGCAGCAAAGCATACAGGCATATGCTTATTTTTAAGAAGGGGAATCATTCCAGTAAATTAAGCAATGCTGAAAATGAGTGTATAAAGTCAAGCTCATGCTTTTGTACTTGTATGGACCAAGTTGCCACTTACGTATTTTTCCCTTTTTGCTCTCATGTGAGGTTTCTGCTTAAATCACCTGTGCTGTTTGCATACCAATCTTGTATAGGTGAAACATGCAGCTGCTGCACTGTAGTCACTGACAGCACCTTAGTTCTCCAGAGTACTGAAACAAGCCTTGGTCTTTTCAAATCATTGATTCTCCAGGAGATGACAAAGAAAGGCAAAACAATCCCTTTGTAATGCTCAAGAGTCTCTTCAGTTGCTTAGGCTGGCAAACAACTGCTGCTAAGCTTTTTTTCAGCATGTGTCATTTTGCTGGACCGTTCCCAAATGTGAGTGGAAATAGCAGTAACAGCAGTTGAGGTTTATCTGCAATAGGATTACCAGATTTCCTGTTACAGTTCTTGGAGGCAGATCGCTCCATTGTGCTCCAGTGCAAGAGATCAGTGAGCTGCTCAAGAGAGGGAAGTCTCCACTGCAGCTTCTATTCGACACGCTGCTGCCTTTGCCTTCTTACCTACTCTGCCCTCACATGCCTCTCTTCCGTTATTCTGGCACTGGCAAGGGAGCTGCTTAATCTCCTGCACGGCTGTGCCAAGATGCTCCACACTTGCTGCTTCCCTCCCACAGGCCTGTGGCCATGCACTTACAGTTTTCTGCCTGTAACACCTGGAAAGCCATTTCTTATACCCTCCTGCCTTTTCTGGTTCCCCATCTTCTTAACCCATGAATTCAATGGATTTTTCCCCATGTGGAAATACCCTCTCTTCATTGTTAGAGTTTATAAAGGAAAAGTATGGCAGAGCAAAATTGATATTGTAATAAAAAAAGAAGGGATGGAGAAGTGTTTGCAGAGAGCATAATGTCCCTGTAGCCCTTGTGCTCACTCCCATCTCCGCTTTTCCATGGCTTGCATGAGATGGTCACTGCAGTAATTTGGGCATCCTTAATGCTCATTGTAGCACACAGACCTCCCTTCACATGGCCGTCCCTTCCTCCACCTTGGCATGTCAACAAAATGAGGGGTAGCACTGGTTATGGCTAGATCCTGCTACAAGTAGTCATTCCGGCCAGAAGGCAGCTGCCAAACAAAATGGATGTGGCAGTTTTCCCTACTTTTCTCCCTAAAACTGATGGTGCCAGTATTAGGGTTACAATTTATTCCTTAACTGTCAAAGGTATTAAATATATGGGAGCTTCGTTTCCTTAAGATATCTTCAGTCTGTCAAATTAATTTAAAACTGACTAAAAAGGAATGTTATTGTGAATAGTGGGGATGATGAGAAGCAAAGGACTCACATGGGCCGTCTTTTTTCAGATAACACACACACACACATGCGTGCGTACACATACACTCTTATCTAAACTCCAAACTAATTTGACCTCCTAGGGGTTATTTTTGCTCTTGCTCCATAGCACCCTCTTCTGTAATGCAAAGTCACAGTCCCTGCTGTCTGAGTATCAGAGGTGACATTTTATATATAAACATAATTTAACCCTTTGACATCTGGAAGGAAAAAGTTACATGCAATATTCAATTATGAAGGAAATAACTGATGCGCAAGTGATCTTTGACTCAACTAATAACCCTTGCAGTGTAATTTTATCTAATAGCCGACTGCATTTTGGCATTTTAAATCTAAAATTGAATGTTGCAAGGATGAGGAGGTCAACTGTACTTTATTCTCCTAGCAAAACCAATCACTACAGCATAATGATATCAATTTTTGTAAGGTACAACAGAAGGACTGAACCCTGCATTGTATTTAGCTTAACTGACCTTTGGCCTACAACTGAACATTCCCACTCCACTCACCATAGCCATTTATTCAGATTTTTTTTTTTTTAAAGTTACTACTTTTGCAAACAGTCTCTGCATGATTGCCTCAAGAGGTTACTCAATTATTTATAATGCTGATGCAGAAAAAGCAATATATTCTGAGGAAGACATACCATTAATTAACATGTCTTCTTCTTTATCACTGCCTTTTTCACATTTTAATCTCATCATCAAAGATGTTGTCATTCATTAATAACTTGAGCAAGTGAGTTTTTGCCACACTCCAAAACACAACATTTGTTTACTGGAATGTAAAAAGGACTTGTGCGTTATCTCTGCTTGAACAAAAAAACCTCATTCTAATATGATGTAACATACCTTAATAGTTATTTTTAAGTTTATTTTGAAATACAGCAGTCATCTACCCTTTATTAGTGTTTTTCCTGCCATTGTATAGGCCAGTAAAGTAAGTCTAGGATAAATTCACTGCCTTTGTGTTAACTTATTTTTTGCTGTAGGGAATTGCATTATTGATATTGCTCCCTCTCCCTAAGTCACAAATCACTTATTTCATTCAAATCTGCAACCGGATTGCTCAGACAAATCAGTCCCAAACCACCAATTCCATCGCTGATGCTGAGATAAAGTCATTGCCCTCACATGCTGAGCCAAACAATTTGCCAGCTTGCACTTGATAGACAGTTCCCTAAAATGTTTATAAAGTTGAAAATGTAACATTTTAATTTTCTGTATTATAAACTAACACAATATCAAATGGACATTCTAACTCCTTAATTCATTTACGCTGAGTTCAATGAGGGTACCCTAGAAAACACTTGGGCTCAGGTGGATAGCGTCTTCCTCATGCTCTGTAAATACTGCACAACAGGCTCAAGCCAAATGAAACGTTATCCAGGATGCTCTGATGAGCAGGTGTGGAGAACTTGTTCTTTCCAGCATCTTCCTGCCCTTCTCCCTGTCTCTGAATGCCTGTGCAGTGTGGCCAGGCAGGACAAATGCTCTGTGTCCCAGTCATTTACTGTGGGGAAGAGGTCAGTTGTGCTCCCTCCTTTCCTGTGCAACCATTTCCCTGATGGAGAGGCTTCATTCCCATATGGAACCAGTCAAAATCCTTTTGAGAGAGTGGTGGTAAAGGTACCCTTTGAAGTAAGGTATGAACACAGGGCTTCTATGCATATATGCAAAGGAACCAATTCTCTCTTCCTTTGGTACTGATGAAGGCTTCGATATCTGGGGGAGTAATCTAGAGGAAACTTATGAAAGAAACCGTTTTGGCATATTCTGTCAATAATGTTTTGATATTCCACAGGGAGATTAGTATTTCTAAAAGTAGGTTCCAAATAGGTATAAACATTTTGATTACAAGCAGGACAATAAATGCATTTTAAGCCTATGTTAAGTGATGGCAGAAAAGTGAAAACAAAGGAGCCTGGGTAAAAAAAACCCCATGCAATGTTAAGTGAGAAGTGATGAATTTCACTAATTAATACCTTAAATTTATCTAGGACATCTTATTACAGGCTCTGAATTCTCTCACTAAGCATTTCCTATGTCTCAAGGCACCGGGATAATGTCCAATGATGTCCACTGGCACATGAAGATACAACAGTACTAATGAAGCATTTAGGAGGAAGAATATTGCCAGGATCATTTTAAAGCACTAATAACAGAAAACTGCACTGATTTTTATGAATTCATTAGGATCGACTGTGTCAGAAATGACCTGTTAAAAGGCCATGACTCAGTTCAAGGAACCTTCAATAGTTCCATACCTAATATAAAAAAAGAAATAAAATTTAAAGAATGAATGATATCTGCTTTATAAATGATGGAACTCAATCTAGTTTTATGTATTTTCCAAATGGGGAAAACTAACTATTTTCCATTTGGGAACAATCAACTGTAAATATTATTTAAAAAAATTACAGCTGGTTTTGAGTTCTCTAAGTAGAAAAAGTACTCGAAACCGTAAAATTTACTTTAAATGGTTCAAAAATAAGCCAGACAGACTGAATTCAATTAACGAAAAAATATTTCATCCATATATCAAAACCTTGGTGTCTATTGTCTCCTCTGTATATTTGTGAAGCTCTCAGCAGCATTACTTGGACGTAAATGATTAACCATATGCCCTTTCCAGTTTGTGTCTTAATGACAATGGTGCTTCCTAGAATGTACAGAGCTAATTGATTCCCAAGGTTGAGGTTGGAAACATATTTTTTTCTGGGTGTATGAGCTAAAGTTTTCCTCTCCCTCTCCCTCTCCCTTTCCTTCTCCCTCTCCCTATCTCCCTTCTTTTTTCTCCATATTCTCCATAGTTTTATTTATCATATTTCCATTTGAGTATGTTGGTTTGTCCCACACAGACATATTTGCACATAGAGAAGGCAAACATGGACACCCTCATGCTTTGGTCTTTACTGTTTTTCTTCTCCTTTTACTTCAAGTAGGCTTTGTATGTGTGTATCAAAGGACTTGCACTTTAAAGGACTCCTCCAAAGGACAAATCTCAGCCTCAGAAACACATGAGCAGTTAGAGTCTTTGAAATAATAGATTCAGAAATCTGAAAGGCTTGTGGCATCATGACTTGGTGAGGAAAATGGCAATATTGGTAGCATGACCCTTGAAAAATGAATTACACTCTATCTCCTGCAATCACTGCTGCTCTTCTGCCTCTACTTCCATCCCGGGGAAAGTAGTATGTAAACACCTCGTCCTGTATGGGAAGTACTGCAGTCTGGAATACAACTGGAGAATTGCAGAGGAGCTGTTCACTGCATATATTTCTGTGAAAGATCAGGAGGGTAATCTGTGAACTGCAGAAGGGACGACAAAAAGCCTTTGTGAATGAATGTCCCTATGGAAGATGATGACAAAAAACCCCTATTTTAATACAAGTTCAGTACCCTGAGCACCAAAGCCTACTCCTCTCCCCTGAGCTCAATAAGGCCAGGTTGGATGGGGCTTTGATCAGCCTGGTCTAGTGGGGAGTGTCCCTGCGCATGGCAGGGTGTTGGAACTAGATGGTCTGTAAGCTGCCTTCCAACCCAAACCATTCTATGATTCTATGGTTCTATGATAAATCTATGCCCTCTGTAAATATCATGATGTATTGGGTTTGCATGGCAAGATTTGGCAGGAGGAAGGTACAGGAATGGCTTCTGTGGGAAGCTGCTAGAAGTTTGCCCTAGGTCCAATACAGCCAATGCCACCTGCCTCCAAGATGGTCCTGCTGCTGGCCAAGGCCAAGCCCATCAGCGACAGTGGTAGTGCCTCTGGGATAATGTATTTAAGAAGGAAAAAAAACCTGCTGGGACAGAACAACAGCAGCCAGAGAGAGGAATGAGATGTGAGAGGAACAACTTTGCAGACACCAAGGTCAGTGCAGAAGAAAGGGGAGGAGGTGCTGCAGGTGCTAGAGCAGATATTCCCCTGCAGTCCCTGGAGAAGACCATGGTGAGGCAGGCTGTCCCCCTGCAGCCCACAGAGGTCCATGGTGGAGCAGAGATTCCACCTGCAGCCCATGGAGGACCCCATGCTGGAGCAGGTGGAGGCACCTGATAGGAGGTTGTGACCCCATGGGAAGCCTGTGCTGGAGCAGGCTCCTGGCAGGCCCTGTGGCCCCATGGAGAGAGGAGCCCACGCCAGGACAGGTTTGCTGGCAGGACTTGTGACCCCGTGGGGGACCCACGCTGGAGCAGTTGGTGAAGAACTGCAGCCCGTGGGAAGGACTCATGTTGGAGAAGTTGGTGGAGGACTGTCTCCCGTGGGAGGGACCCCAAGCTGGAGCAGGGGCAGAGTGTGAGGAGTCCTCCCCCTGAGGAGGAAGGAGCGGCAGAGACACCGTGTGAGGAACTGACCACAACCCCCATTCCCCGTCCCCCTGTGCCACTGCGGGGGAGGAGGGAGAGAAATGGGGAGTGAAGTTGGGCCTGGGAAGCAGGGAGGGGTGGGGGGAGGTGTTTTAAGATTTGGGTTTGTTTCTCATTACTCTACTCTGATTTGATTGGTAATAAATTAGATGAATTTTTTTCTAAGTTGAGTCTGTTTTTCCCATGATGGTAATTGGTGAGTGATCTCTCCCTGTCCTTATCTCGACCCAGGAGCCTTTCGTTATATTTTCTCTCCCCTGCCCAGCTGAGGAGGGCAGTGATAGAGCAGCTTTGGGGGGCACCTGGCCTCCAGCCAGGATTAACCCACCACACTTGCTATTTCCACTATGTAGGAAACACACCTGACTCCTCTATACCAACAAATATATTTTTGGAATATTTCATTTCTATTTAAAACTTTTACTTGATCCTTCATTCTGACTAAAATTTGCAGCATGACGTTTATACCAGAGTTTTAATTAGCTCTATTTTATTTTTGGGACTTATTAAATGAATCTTTTTACGCATCACAGTGCTATGGGGCTACTGCAGCTTCTCCCCAGCATGTGATAAAATATGCATCACTAAAGGCTGTAAATTACTTTTTCCACCTACCCTAACAAAATTGCAGCTTGACTTTTTTTGCTGCTGATACTCAAAAAGGCAACTCTGTTGACTTCTGCTGATGTCAGGAGGAAGAGCTGATGCAGGCATGGCATTCTGTCTTGTTTGCCTCCCCTCACTGCTGTTTCAAAAGCTTTTTGTTGTAGGTTTACATACAAACAAACAATTTATATGTGCTTTCATTTCTAAACTATTGCTGACATTTAAGGATGAATCTTAATAAACAGGAAGGGCTATTTTTTCCTTCTCCAGTCTTTGGACATAATCTTCTCCTCTTTTTAATGAGTGCAACACAAGTCATTAAATTCATCCCAAAGACTCCCAAAATTTCCCAATTAAATTTCAACTTCATGATCCATTTGCAGTGGTCATATTTACATACACAACCCATCCAGATATCTCCACCAAATGACAAAAGCTTGAATTTTCCCTGTGAGGTCAAGGTTTCTGCACTATTTTCCATGCAGAGTGACACAGCAGTGGATGAGTCCTCCAGTGACACCACATGTTGCCATCTTACTTGGATAAGCTCATTTGGGATCCCCGGCTTGACCTGCCAGTCTGAAGCCAGCGGTTCTTGAAATCTGAAGGAACTGTTTCGTACTGATCGCAGTAAGGTTTCAACAGGATAAAAGGACAATCACTCTGCCTTCATGTAGTTTTTGACCATACAATCCTATACAGTCTCCCTCCTTGTAACCCTATCTTCTTCAGTTCACAGATTGAACTGCAATCCCTGAATTCGTAGTCACCAACCTTGGTTTTTATTATATGCCAGACAATTCTTGCGCTCAGTGCAGAATCATTATTTTCCTCATAGATTTTTCTATAATTCTTCTCACTACATTATCCGAGAGCTTTGTAAGCTCTGCCTTTATCCTTATAATCTCCATCAGATGAAGTGTTGTTATTTTCCTCATCTTAGATGGGGAGAGATAGGTCATGGTGAAATCAAAGTGCTCAGAAGAGTGCATTAATTGTAGGTGTCCATTTTAAATGAGGGAGGAGCTGACTTTCTCAAAAGGATTAGCTTTGCTAGAGCATGTTACAAGGTGCACAACACAAATCTCATTGATTTTCCTAGCAGCAGGGAGGGCTCAACATTTCCTTAGCTCCTGGTGGCAAAAATATCTGTGAGTACTTACTACCTCTGCAAGTTATCCCATACTTGATGGCCGGTGGTCACTAGGGCACCTGTGGCTGAATTTCTCTAGAAAGCCTTTGGAGAAGGTGAGATTTAGCCATTTCATGGCAAATGTGGATGATCTAGTTCTTTTTCTCTGTTCCTCCCTCCACTGAAACAACACGTCCACCAGGAGATAAATGAGGGGTCTGTCCCTGCTGATCATATCCTCTTAGGAAATGTTAATGGAAATTTCAGTGTAGAATTTCTACAAGTGCCCTTGAAAACCTCCTAATCTATTACCAGAGGAACAAGCAGAAAACAGCAGCTAAATTCCATAATTAATAGATATTTCTATTATTTAGTACTGCAGGGATATACATGAATAAGAAAGCACCCCATTCCAAAAACTTCTGCAGGGATTTTCTTGCCTCCAGTAAAGTAAGAATGAGGCTTAGTAAAGCCTCCACTTGAGTTTTTCTCCCTCTTCAGTAGAATAGAAATTTTTATATTTTCTTTGAATGCACAACAGGTTCCTGAGGCTAGTACAGTCCTGGTGGAGCATAAAACATGATCATGGAAAAGTATTTAGATCCAGTTCTTAGCGCTTCCCGTGTTGGCATCTTAAACAGTGAAATCCCTGAGTCAACTTTTCTACAGCAAAATAAAAGCTATGCAGAAAATGTTATTATTGTCTGTGCTTGCTAAGTGCTGTTGCCTGCCTTCTCCTCAATGTGGCAGGAGCTTTGTTTGAACTATCAAATGCTCAAAGACTCCATTCTTATCCCACAGGAAGAATATGTGGGAGCCCTGCCTAAAAAAAAAAAACCAAACCACACCTAAACAAACAAACCCAGAATCCCCCAAAAGTTTCACTACATCTCTGAAGTGCTGAAGTACTCTTAAAAACCAGTACTAACATCCTAAGGTTGCACACTGGATTAGCATTTGTATTTGCTTTTCCTTGTGGTGGTATTAGTCTAGTGGCTATAGCAATACATTTAATGATTACAAGGCAGTCCCAAGAAGTTCTCACAATGAATTGCAAAAGATGAATGGAAAATCTGAGATAGATGAACACTAAAACCAAACAACTAACTCCCAGAAAGAGAAAAATATTTGCATAAATTTGTGGCTCTAAAGAAAGTCTGTGGAACCTGAATTTGCATAATCTAAATGATGAGAAAAGTTAAGGAAACTAAAGAGTGTTTAGACATGTTGGTGCCAGGGCTAGCTCTTAACTTGCACAAATCACTTTGTGAGAAAAAATCCCATGTGCCCTGATCTTGGAGCCAGAAAAAGCACTGACGGATTTCCCAGAAGAAAGGGACAAAAGGCTGTAGTCTGCTGGGAAACAGCAGCATAAAAAAGACTTTCGAGATCTGTGTAACAGTATCTAGTGGAGTCACTGGACAATGTTCCATATCAAGGAATGGAAATACAAGCCTTGGTAGCCTCAATCCTTATTGCATGTTTAGGGATCAATATGTGAAGACGAACCTGTTATAGTCAGCCCTCTCATAACTTTATTGCAACTGAAATGCTCCGGAACTGCTGAACCCTTAAGCTCACAGCAAAACTTGGACAAAGAGATGGAGTTGCACATCTGCCAGAAGCAGGAAGGCAGACAAGATCTGCAACCATGGCAATGTGGGCTTAGATACCCTGACACTCCTCCGGTGGCTCTCTGTCCACTGCCTTCTGCTGAATGCCAAAAACTGAACTGCAGTCTCCCTAGCAGCACTCTGAAAATGATAGCTGTGCAAGGGAAGGAAGGAAGGAAGGAAGGAAGGAAGGAAGGAAGGAAGGAAGGAAGGAAGGAAGGAAGGAAGGAAGGAAGGAAGGAAGAAAGGAAGGAAAGAAGTAAGGGTCTCTTGAAGGAGAAACAGGAGATGTTTCAGAACTGCAGATATCCCCCTCTCCCCTTTGTTCTTCACTCTTTAATTTCAGGAGTTATCTAGATATATGAAAAAAGGGCAGCACTGGTGGTACTTAGTAAAGAGTATCATAGGCTTAAAGATCCAGAGGGTTCTGGGGCCTCTTATTCTCTATTCTGTTTAAAAATAATTTAATAGTATTGCAATTCAAACATATGAAAGAGTATATCCTGTCAAGTTTACTCTGTCTGTGAAGCATGTAAATGCCTAAAACACCTTACAAATAAAACAGTTTGTGTTTTCAAGGTCTGCTCTGTGTTGAAACATATGAACAGAGAGCATAATTCAGCAAACAACATGCTGAGTTGCTTTTTAAGATTTAGAGCCTACCCAAGGAATGCTGATACTGTCTTTAAACAGAATCCCCATTTCTGTCAGTATTTCATGTATGGGGTCATGTTATGAAATATATACTGAGGCTCTTTGCCAAGGCTGGTAAGTGGAAGGACTCTGCTTAAGAAAAGTCTTCTGCTTAACTGTAGTATGCGGTTTGTTTTCTTTGGTTTGCAGTTACTTGTGTCACATACTAAGTAGTGTCAGGAGAGGACTCTATGTCTGCAAAAATAAAACCAACCACACCCAAGCAGTCTATTAAGAGAGCAATTTACAGATATGGTGGCATGGCAGCTACCATTCAAACGTGCATGCCACCTTCTTTCCTGGTCCCATTCACGCTCCGAGCACTTGTCACCTGAGTGCTCCTGTTTTCACTGCTCTCAGCAATGCTTAAATTTCTCCTTTAATGGCTCTTATGGCTACTTATTTTATGCATTTGATACTTGTTTGTTCCCCGCTCACTAACGAGACCCTGGAAGAAGCCATGCTCCAGGCATCTCTACAGTCTTAATGCAAGTAGGGATATGTTGTAATGTATTACGTGAAAAGTGGCAGGTCACAATTTATATTAATTGATGACAGCATGTTTCTAAGAGAAAGTCTACACTGTGTGAAGGAAAGAAACTCATCTGGCAAACAGGAACTACTATCCCTTTTCAGAGCAAGGTTCAAAGTTACAAAAACATAGAACCAAATAGTTTTAATCAGGTTTTCAATAGGGAAAAAGTAAGGTACCACTTACTAATACATTAAAACTCTTACTATTTTTATAATCGAGTCTTTTTCATAAGGAAAATAATAGAATGAGAGAGTAGATTGTCTCTCAAATAATTATAGTTTCCAACCCTAAATGCTTTAAGAAAAATGGTTAACAAGATAGATACCTTAGAGGGACAAAAGGTTACAGGGTTACATCACCCACCTGTTTGAAACCAGAAAGGAATCAGGCTGAAACTAAATTATTTTAGCATACATTAAAAGCTTTGTCTATTTTACACCTTTAAAATCAGTTAATTTGCCTGTGCTAGGAACACATTTATTTTGTGCAAGCCAAGGCCACAGTATCTTCCACAATATCTTCAATCAGAGGACTTCGAAGTACCTTACAAGCAACTAATGTTTTTATTTCACAATGCCACTGTGAGCAAATCTATTACTTTTCCTCATTTGACAGGTGGAGAAATGAGATGACTCGGATAAAGCTCACCTTTTTTGCATGGGCCACCACCATCCACTTGCACCCTTTATGTGGGCTCCCTGAGCAGTAGCCTGCTGCACCCTCCTGCCCCAAGGCTAATGAGCACTCAGGATTTGTATGTAGTTCTCATATAACCCAGTCCAATGCTTTCATCTCCATCATGGTCTTTTTACCAGGTGGCAAATTTTAGACTCCAGAGACCTGTTGGATGTGGATTGACTGCTACATGCACAAAATGCAATGTTTATAGTCACCATCACTATGTAATGAGACAAATGTCATAGTTATCAAGTGTGATTTTGGTGTCTGTAATTATGTAGCTTAGTCCAGGCAGAAGTTGTAATTTTGGCTCTCAGTTCGAAGAATGTTGCAGAATAGCACACATGGTTCAGTGAGCAATCACAAAAATTACATTCAAGTACATCTGAACACTAGGCAGCTTCAAATTTACTCTTTGGGAACTGAAACCTTTGAGAAAATATTTACTTTGCAAATACAGTTCATTTACAATGTCAGACAAGGTGACTCTTTAACATCATGGCAAACACTAGAAATTCCAGTATAATCACAGCACCTCGTTAAACATGAAAAATAACCTTCACACAGAGGCATGTTTTCGGGTTGCCAGTAGTAGCAAAGGAAATGTTACAGCATCTGATGGGCTCAGTGAGTAGCCCTGGGGATGTAGGGATGTAAAGTGGCAAGTAGCATCAGGCCTTGAGAAGGGTTGTGAAGAAAGCCATGAAGCTGGGAAAGATAGCAAGATGCAGAAGACAGAAATAATTCACTGAGAAGCTTTGATCTAGGTGAGCCTTTATAACATTCCTGAATGGAAAGAACTGAAGTGCTTTCTTACAGACCATGACTTTGTTTCAATGGCTTTGTATTGATGTTGACAGCATGGGAATTACTTCCATGTTATTGATATTTAGTTAAGAGAAATATTAATACATATATAATATAAATATACACTTTTTTTTGACATTACAAAATCCATACAGTAGCACAGAAAAAAAAAGAAAAAAAAGACATCATGAGTAGCTTCAATTTGCACTATTTAAAGATTGTAATTTTTCCATTTCAGAAATTTACAAAGTACTGTTTAAGTAGCATTAATGACACAATGTTCTACCAGGATCAAGATACATCCCTCATCATCAGCCTAAAAAGAAATATTTTGATATGACTGTCTTTTCCCAAAGATTCACTGGACCTCCATAGCAATCCTGTCCTCACAGGAACAAAATATCAAATCCAAGCCTTCAGAAACACTGCAGATTGTGCCAGGATGAATAAGGAGAGAACACAATTTTGCCCACAAATGGATAGAAAAAGATAGTCTTGCAAAATGTATATATAGGTTGCACCAGTGAGTTAGTATTCAGAGCCTGTCTGAGCCTGCAAAACATATCCATCCTCCCCCACAAAAATGTAACCTATTCTTGTCCACAAAGCAAAGATCCAGCCTACAGATTTGGAGAAGTAACCAGGAAGATTACTTTAGGTTAACTGCAAATGTAACTGGTTTCGGGCTAAAGAGTTTGTGTGCATTCATTTGTACATATTTGCGTATAAGTCATTTACTGGCCTATTCCCCTGCTCTCCAGCCGTCTGTAAGAAAAATGCAGTAACAGAAATAGCCTGCTGTGTATTGGTTTACATTTTCAAGCCCTGTTTTGACAGGGCAGTCAGCTAAAACTACTCTTTCAAGAAAAGTGGAGATTCTCACTTATTTTTCTAGAACCCTGTCATGAAGAGGAAATCAAAGGGAATCCTCTGCAGCACGAGTCCAAATGCACAAGATAAAGTCCATCATCATTAAAGAGTTCATGCAGCATTAAATATTAATCAGTGATCGTGCTGTGTATATAAAATAACAGATAAAACTATTTCCTGGTAAAAAGGAAACAAAGTTAGAGCTCAGATTATATATAAACTGTAACAGTAGATGTTTTCCTGCATGAAAGCTTCCTGGTTAATCGTTTCATTTACAGTTATGCACATTCGAAGCCATGCAACATCATATGACACTTTCTCCTCATCATTCTTGAGAGTGGTCTGTCTCTTTCACATTGCTTTGAACTTTGTTTTCAAGGAGGTTATTCAGACACCAGAATTGTCTATGGTCCATACACTGATCTTTGTTGTCTGCACAGCCATGAAAATCACTTCTCTGAGCTATGTTGTTTAGCTGCATATTTATTTTTCATTCTTTAATAAAAAAGTTGCAATTAGAAGAGATAAGAAGCATTTTTTCCTAAAAGTATTAAAATGGTCTCCTAGAAGCCTGTTTCATATTGCTTCTTCTCTCCTTTTTTTTGTATTTTATTACTAAATTTCATTTTTTTGTTTGTTGTGAAATTCCATTAAACATGCTCAATAACTTTTTATCTCATAAAAACAAAGTAGTTTACCCAAGGTGATAAAGAATCTATCAGAGTGCTTACTAGGCTGTAAAATTTTAAAAACTTGAAAATACTCATTGTGGAACTTTAGGTTAGCGCAGCACTACCAAGGAGAAAAGGATTAGGGTTTTTAATGGTAAATCCCAGAAATAATCTTACACTTCAGAGTTGTCTGGGATCTTTATTAGCAATATTGCTTTGTATGGTCAAATCTAACAAGCACAAGCACTCTTAACCTCTTTGCAACCTCTGAGCAGTGTAACAGCAAAAGAAATGACGAGCATGAAGAAGAAACCATAAGGGCAATGTTTCTAATGTGAATCATTCGAACTCAGAAAGTAAGAGACCAGCTTGAGAAAAAGCATGTGAGAGCATGGGTGGCTTATTTTCATCAAAACTTGAAATTAATCTTGCAGCAAACTGTCTAGGGATATCGAGTGTGCCACTGGAGTCTTCCCTTTTCCACCCAGTCAGTATTCTGGATGACAATGGGTATTGCCTGCCATCTCTGTTGGACTTGCTGGCAGCTGACAGACTGCAGACCTGGCTTGGAGATACTCAGCACCTTGCTGGATTCTGCTGTACACACCAAATCAAAAACTGTACTCTTTGTGTGCAACAGAGTTTTCTGATTTACTTTCCATTTTAAGTACATAGTAACTAAGCAATTGTGGAGTAGAATTACACCTTTGAATGAGAACCTGAGCAGAATTTGGTTCTGGATCTAAATATAATACATGGCACTGTTCACATCCTGCTCACCTTATTCATGTTGAAGAGTACCGGTACGAGGTGGAACAAGTAGATTTTGCCCCAGTGTTTTCACAGTCATAGTTAAGAAAGTGATAAATCAAATTAAAACCAGGATTAGGAGCTCTGTCACTGTAGATTGGTCTTTTCCCTATAGATCTGGATCAGGAACTTTGTTTAAACAACTCCTTCTTCTCCCCCAAAGAGATTAAGGCTCTTTCCCTCTCCATGGCCTACCACAAAAAATATTTTCTGGCATTCATGCTGCTAAATACTTCTGAAGAGGATGTTTCTGGGGTAGTATCACATCTCACTGATTTAAACACTGCTGTTCTCAGTGGAGTACCTAGCAAAAGACATAATAAAGGTCTAGCTTTGCATTTATGGTTAATTTCTGGTTTCAGGTTCAGTCAACGGGGATCGAACTTCCTCGTCACCTCCAAGCTCCACAGTCTAAAACACAGACCTCTCTTGCCACTCCAAGTAGTCAAGGTTTTAGAGAACAAAGTTTTAACTCTAACAGGTGCCATTTGATGTATGTGCTTGTGAAATTGTACTGCTGCTGTCTGGGGGTTGACACAGGGAATTTCTTCGCATATGAATAGATTTCCCAGCCATGCATTAACTTTGTCAGAGTCTTAGGGGAAAAAGAGGAGGAGGAGAAACATTTGCTAAAATATTTGCAATACATCCCCTGATCAGATGGCAACAGCTGCTTGCAATCAAGATGTACCTCTCTCTATTGGGTGTTCATGTTGTGAATACAGAAATGGGTTCTACATATAAAATTGAAGACAATTTCCTCTGAAAACAAAAGCCACAGAGAAACTGACCCCTTTGATTGCACCATGAGTGGCACAGAGAAGGTCACCGTTCCTGTTTGTATTAGAAATAGTGAGTTTGCTTCTCTAGGACCCCAAACCTAGCATTGTTATTACAGGATGCAGTTCAGCCTTAGGGTACAAAAAAGGCTTGTTCCTCCACACCAGATCCTATATTTCTTGGGTCTCCCTCTTGCTCCTTGGCAGAGAATATCGGTGGATTAACCATGGTACTTTCCATGCAACTCCTGTGTCTGCATCTGGCAGTAACACGCCAAAGGAAACTGTTTCAGAAGAAATGCTGATCTTGGATATGGCTCAAAGACTGGGGCTCTTTCTTTCTTTTCCATGTGCACCTCCGAATTTGATGAAAACGTGCAACTTCCCCTTGCACCACAAATGCAGAAGGCAGGAGCTACCCATGAATGGTACTGTTTGCACTGGGTTCCTGGGGGGAATGATTTCCCTCTGCACATAAAAACTGCTTGTTTAAAGGAGCACTTATATCAGACTGCTAGGGATACTTTTAGGTTTGGTGAGTGAAAGATAAATGTACTATAAAGGCAAATCATTTAGTCTCTGGTTCATAGCCAGCTTCATCATGGTGGGACTGCTTCTCTGGCCAACTAAAGTTCTGAATGTAAGTGCTAGGGAAAGGTCTTTAGTAACAGTAAACACCAAGACAAGAAAAAGGCAATAAACAGGGGTTAAGAAGACACAGGCACATGCATATTTTATGTAAGAATTGGAATTTGTTTTAGAAATGATCACATAATTAACACAATCAAGCACAGAGCTTGCGCTATTGTGCTGTTTGTAACACTGCAAAAATCTGTTCTATTTAAAAATAGAATTATTATGCTGTGTTTTTTTCTTATAAAGATATACCAGCCATGGAGAATTTGGTACAATAAGTAAGAGCACTTGTGAGGCTGCTGTTGGAGAAAACCAGACTGGCACATTTTGCCAAGATGCAAGAGAGAAAAGCAAATGAGCAAAGTGAAATGGCAAGTTTTTATGTTTGCACTGACTATTCATAAGTACCTGTGATTGCTCAAGTGCTGAAGAAAATCAGTTTACCTTTAAAAATCTGAGAAATGTCTTGAGTCAAATAAGCTCTTGGGGAGAAAAGGCTAATTTTCAACTGTGCTTAACCTATTCATCAAGACTAAGCTTCCATAAGTGAGCCCAGCCATGCAGAAAGTTAAAAGAAACACATCTCATTGTTATTATTTCAATTTCCAGGTCCAAAGGAGAAGTACAAGACATGCTGCCTTTGATGTTTTTGAAATATAACTGAAAACTGCTATAGCCACACAGCATGTACTTTACAGTTTCACTGCATCAGTTTGAAACAACCTAGGACAACAGATTTCTGAACAAAGTCTAATATTCATCCCCTTTCAGTTTTTATGTTTTTAACTCCACTGATAACTGGGGGCAAGCTAATGTATGGTAAAATAAACATCCTAATACAGTGAGGATCTCCTTTTCATTACAAAGGAAGGCAAAGCTCACATTATTATGCTTTTCACCTTATATGACCATAGTACCCAAAAGCCTCATTCCAGATTGGAGTTCTGCTGAGGAAAGCCAGAATTACACTTACCACAGTCCATGTTCCAAAGAACTCACTGTGCAGTAGGAACTTTTATGAACTGGCCTTACGAACTGCATCTGCAGCAGGAGAACATGCCATTTGTAGTTTTATGTGCCCTACCATTTTCTGGATCGTTGGCTTAGGATTTCTGGAGCAGGCTCCCATTTAAACACCAGCACAATAGTAAGTAGTGAAACACAAATCCTTCACTTTCTGAAAAGTAAGGATTCTCGTTTTACTGAAAATGAATGGAAAATTCTTACTGGTAAAGCTGCTGCTTCTGTTGTAATCATACACCAAAGCTACTCTAAACCCACAAAAACAAACAGCTTCCAAACGTTAAATTAAGAAGATTAAGTCCATATTGCATGCACATCAAAGCCCAGGTAATCATATGGATATATTGCACATACATGTACATGTTTAAGAAAACCTTAGGATCTGTCGCCTTTTTTAATTGAAAAGTCTAAAATAGAGCAGCAAGTGTTTCTGAAAGATAGAAGTATGTTGTATCAATCCTGCAGCAAAGATGGATTTACAATCTCCAGTGGATATTGCATTCCACTTTCTTTTTCAAAAGGAAAGATGCTGATTATAATTTAGGACTTTAAGAGAGAAGTGAGTAAAAATAGTGTAGAAAGCAGTACCTCAGTGAAGAAGAGTAAATCCAGAAATGAGGAAAGGGAAAGGTCTGTTGAATGCAAATGTTTTGATAAGGTTTCTTTGTACTCATGTGCTTCCTGCTCCTCACAGATAGCAGCCATCTTCCTGGAACTAGGACTATCAGTTTATCAGTTATATGGACAGTGTACACCATGGGGAGGGCCTTGGTCTCCAGATGAAGTACTAAGGTGCAGAAATGTTGCACGGGAAGAACAGCTGTAATAGCAGTTTTATTATCTGGACTACTACCTCGATCTCTTCAGAAGACTATCTGACTTAAAATCTAAGTGGAAGGATAAGACAATGTTCTTTTTAAATTAAATCGTGGCACCGAAATTTCACCACCGCTATAGCTGGTCTTTTAGGCCTCCCCAAAAGATAAGACTTTTTATTTCCTCTCAAACTATTCTGTTGATGGATTTTGCTTTAATGCACAATGTACCAAAATAACAATTGCACAGTATTTGGCAGGTGCAAACCAATTTGTTCAGCTTGGAATGCTTGATGACTTTTTATGGTGGCTGTGACACTACATTTGTTTGACTAGTGCACTGAATGTACAGTAAGAAAGATGCCAAAAGGCAAATTCATGATGAAAGAACTGACCTGAAAAGAAAATCATCAAAGAGGGTTGTTTGTATTGGTATTCTTTACTGATTGAGCAGTTTGAAAGACTCTGTAACAACCATAGGCATGAGGCTACCCAGGCTGTTACAGACTTGTATAGAAGGTTTGCAATATATTGTGTATCTCTGCTCCTCTCTACAAGTTTTTTACAAAACTGTAACATAAGAAGTATTTTTAAAAATCTTAACAATCTTACAACTATTTAAAAATATATATTTTTTAAACTAGTTGGTTGTCTGACAAAATTTTACACTTTTATAAGGCGAACTTTATACGTCCATAGGCACTTATCAAGTTATTTATATTTGCAGAGAACTTCCTTACTTCTCACTTCACATACTGCTCCAAGACAGAATTTGTGAGAATAGTGTATATATATATCAAGAAAGATTAAAATACTGTACAAAAACCTTTGAGAATTCTTGGCCAGCTAGAATAAACAGGTATAAATTTAAATCAGCGACATGTGCCAGTTTGCACATATGAGTCTTTTTGTTCTCAGCTGAAGGTCTGTCATTCTATTTCTCAAAGTGACTTTACACAAATTTTCCTAATACTGTGTTTAAATTTCCAGACACATTCACTTGCACATTATTTTAGTACTGCAGTATTTTTCCAAGCTTGTTTTTGATATCCTAGTATCCTATATTCTATTAAGATTTAAATCCAATTTTGGTATTCTGCATCTAAAGATTAATGTCTCACAGCCTCCAACGGGTCCCTCTTTCCTGTAGGCACAAAGAGCCAAAGATTGCTTCTTGTAACAACTGCCTAAATGCATTCACTTGCATGGCAGCAGGTCCTGACAACAGATGTGGCAACAGCTGGAGAAATCTTTTTTTTGTATTTGAAATTGATGCTTGAGTCTATGTTCAGCCAAATAAATCTCTGGCATTGCAAACATGTAAATTCTTGAGGATGCCTTTGACTGCACTGAAGATATATTTCTGTTTCTCTAACGATGCCTATTTTCTCTAAGGATTGATAGGCATCAGAGCCTATCCATCTAGCACAAAACACACAGTTGTAAGAACTTTATAAAAATGAAATCTCATGTTTAATATGGAATGTCTTCACTCAGGGGTCAGATCCCTATAGGGAATTGGCTACCTGGGTCTTCCTTTAGTAAAAGTGGAATACTCTACCATTTAAATGACTTCGGGTAATTCTCAGGAAAAGCGAGAGCACAGAAAGCCACGCAAATCTCTGAATACCCAAAGGACTTGCCCCTGTTTGCCGGCTGGTTAGGAACTGGATGCTATCTCAGGACTTCTCTGAAGCAACCCTAAAGTTTCTCAAGGTTGAAACACCTCTGGGATATGCAGCAAAGTGTGAGTGGTCCGGGATCCAGGCAAGGGAGAGTAAGAAATTATCATACATTTTTTATTTCTCCTCTTTTTCTTCATTAAAAAACCTGAGCTTCTTATAAACCTACAGTGCTTAGTCTTTTAATGAAAGTTCAAACTGATTAAAAAGTATTCAGAAAATCCTCACTTACAATTGTATAAAACTTACACTTAGCTGTTTCTGCTGATGTCATCCCCATTCCAACTCTTTCTTTCAACCATACCCTCAAACTTCTGGTTAACTTTAGCTGGTCAAATTCTAGTTTCAGGTTCTTGTTGCACACTACTAAGGCTAAAGTATCTAAAGATCAACACGTTCTGAGGAAACAGGCTCCATTGTTATGGTTTTTAGTGCCTAAATCTATACCAGGGCACAGACTAGGAATGTGTGCTGCTGGAACACTACCAGGAGCCAAACAGAAATCTACTTGTTTCTTAAAATTATCTGTCCCTTCACTTCTACAATACATATGAAAGGAATACCCCTCAACAACAGCAGTCCTGATGCTCCTGTTAGAATCAGAATGGAGCAAATTCTGACCAGCCTCTGGTTTCTGCAGGGCCCTGATTTCCTGCAATAACTCCTCTGATGCCCAAACGTTTGTGGTCAAGCCCACGCCCTTCCTGCTGTTATCTTGGTGCTACTTTGCAGCAGACTGATACTTCATATGTGATCCAGAACCGAGTCTCTAGCAGAAAATGAGAATTCCCTTTGACCAGGTAGTCCCCAAAATCAGTGACCTTCTGGCAGCATAAAGCTTAACCACAGGAAAGATATCTTCAATGGCTTAAAGTCTATGAAGAAACTCATGCTGTTTCCCTTCTGCCTGCCACTCTCCTTATTTTACGTGCCCTCCAGGGAATCAGGCACCTGGAATCAATTACGTGAGCCCATATTCTGAAAGGCTCTCCCAATAACCATTAAACACAAATGTGGGATTTCAGGTAGCAGTTGCAGATGTTCTGGCTAAGGATAAAAGGAGTTTAACTCTTTGCCTTCTATTTACCAAGCTGGAGAAATTCAGCCCTTTATGAGGTTAACATAAGTATATAGACTTGTATGTAAGTAAATGGATGACTCTCTACATAATGTATAACAAGTCATTTCACCCAGAAGTGTTGAGAGCACGTCTTGTGCTTACTTTTCCAATGCATTTTGACATCCAAGAGTGAAAAGAGATATGAAAGAACTACAGTTGAAGCATAGCCCTGCTTGGGTCAACAGGGATTTGAATTAGGCAAGGTTTTCTCTGCAGTCGGTGCTTTATTGCAATACATAACTTACCATTATATATTAGGCAGTGTTAGTGAAATGCATATGTGAACTCATAGTTGGGGTGAGTCCAATCAAAATAATTAGATAAAACATGATTTCTGAGATTAACCAGTTACTTTTGGTTTTTAGTTCCTGAGACACAAAGGCATATGACATATGCTGAAGCAGCGTACAAGGTGATCTAGTATTTAAAGGACAGCTTTCCATTTTGCTTATGATTTTTTTTTTTTTGTATTTTCATGATAAACATAAAGCAGGTAAAATTCTGAGGTTTTAAACTCTTGTTTCACTCTCACCTTCTCTTCTACCTTCTGAATCCTGAAAGATTCACTTTGTTTTAAGCAAGCATGTGCCCAGTTTTTGGGAAATCTTGGATTAATTTCCCATGAACTGGAAACTCATTTCAGTGTATTGGAGGTACAGAATCAGATTCTTTTTCCACAACTTTGAAGCCACACTGGACAAAACACAAGGTCAGGCTTATTTTTGGATTACTGGTTTGAGCTTCTGTAAAAGTAGGCCCTTCAACACTCTTATGAGGCATATAGAAATTCTTTTCTTTGACTTTTTCACTACCGATCAAGAAACTGAAGAACACACATGCTACGACTCCTTTACAGACCACAAATATGGGCTCCTTATTATAAATGCAATAGCTGTAAGCTGAGTTTAACATTTTAACTATTTGATCATGCTTCTCTGAAATTAATTATTTAAACTGAGCAAAGTTCATACAGGGCCTGTGACATCAGAGACTTCATAAAAAATCTGTATTTCTACAAATAAATATTGTTTTCAGGAATAACAGCTACCTCTTACATAACCTATTGTTCTCTGAAATACAACAGAAAGTGTCCTTTGATCAAGAAGTACAGAATTTTAATCCTGAAGCAAATAAAAAGGGCAACTGCCACTAAAATTCCATTGTATTTGAAAAATCAAAGACCATATAATTAGACTGAGAGTTGTGAAAACTGTAATAGCCATTGTGTGACATTCTACAGTGAATGGGCAGTAGTAGTAATCAAAGCACTCAATGGGTTACTGCAATGTTGAGATTCATTATCACCTTCTCCAACAGCAGATTTGTTTCCCAGATTCATGTTTTCAATTTCACAAATGAAAATCAGGGGCAAACGCCATGGCTTGGTCAGAAGGGAAGTAAGAAAAATCTATGAGACGAAATGTATAAGGCGTCATAGATAAAAGAACTTGGGTAACCCTGTGTGCGAAGTTCAATGAGAACCCCACTTCAGCTCCCTAAACTCATTTGTTATGTAGCAATGGGTATTTGCATTCTTAGAAAGTGATCCTCATATGTTCTCACATAATGCATGAGTGATTAAGCTGCAAAATATTTAGTATATTAAAAAAAAAGTCTCGACAAGTCATAGGCTACATAAATTCTCCATGTATAGAGACACTAACTAACTCTGTAACATTTTTCTCATAGCTGTTACTATAATCATTTAAAATACTAGAACTGCTGTAAGGAAAAGTAAATAAAAGAGTCATCTTCAGGCATGTTTGTGGTATGTTCTTAACCACTTATGCAGCAAATAAAACAAGTTCACACACAAAATGCAAATATCCTGGTTCATGTCTCACTGATGTAATTTTTCTGGCTTTTCTAGAGGTATGTCTAACTGGAATGAGACAAAACACATATCCAGGGTCGTCTGTTCACCAAATGAGAAGAAACACTCAAAGGAAAATGAAGGACTCACAGTCCAGTTAGTGCTGTGATGTCTTGATCCAGGGACTTCTGGGAAATTAGTATGAATTATGGAAGTGTAATGGTAGTTCTAATGTACAACATTAGACATTACACCAGAAGGCTGCGCTGCCATTCAGCGAGACCTGGACAGGCTGGAGAGTTGGGTGGAGAGGAACCTAGTCAAGTTCAACAAAGACAAGTGTAGGATCCTGCACCTAGGAAGCAATAACCCCAAGCACAGGTTAGAGGTTGACCTGCTGGGAAGCAGCTCTGCAGAGAAGGACCTGGGAGTCCTTGTGGACAAGAAGCTCTCCATGAACCAGCAATGTGCCCTCGTGGCCAAGGCGGCCAATGGTATCCTGGGCTGCATTCAGAAGACCGTGGCCAGCACATCAAGGGAGGTTATCCTCCCCCTCTACTCTGCCCTGGTGAGGCCACATCTGGAGTGCTGTGTCCAGTTCTGGGCTCCCCAGTTCAAACAGACAGGGAACTACTGGAGAGAGCCCAGTGGAGGGCTACGAGGATGATGAGGGGACTGGAACATCTCTCATATGAGGAAAGGCTGAGAGAGCTGGATCTGTTTAGCCTGGAGAAGATAAGACTGTGAGGGGATCTTACCAATCCTTATAAACATCTGAAGGGTGGATGTCTAGAGGATGGGGCCAGACTCTTCTCAGTGGTGCCCAGCGACAGGACAAGGGGCAATGTGCACAAACTGGAACACAGGAAGTTCCATCTGAATATGAGGAAAAACTTCTTTACTCTAAGGGTGAGCGCTGGAACAGGCTGCCCAGAGAGGTTGTGGAGTCTCCTTCTCTGGAGACATTAAAAATCTATCTGGACACCATCCTGTGCATCCTGCTTTAGGTGAACCTGCTTTAGCAGGGGCGTTGGACTAGATGATCTCCAGAGGTCCCTTCCAACCCCTACCATTCTGTGATTCTGTGACATCAGCAATTAACCTTGCTGCACCCATACAACACGCTGGGATTGCCAGGAATAGATTTTTTTTTTTCCAGAAATGGCTCAGGACACAGAAGGCAGAAACTACTACTTGGGTGATTTAGACCTCCCTGGTGAATACCTCCTACTCATGGTCGAGTCCTCTCCTGGCTAGCAGTGACGGCTTTGGAGACAGAGGGCAATGTAAAGCTTCGTTGTTGTAGATAAGAACTCAGACCAAACTCCTTAACCTTTTCTTTCTTGGAAGGAATTTCTCCTAGAAAGACAACCCTCATTGTTGATAAAACTAAGTCAGAGATGCTCTACACAGCTTACAGAGCAGTGTGCAGGGCTAGCTGAGATCTGGGGGATAACATACTTCTGACTTTTTCTCCTTTTAATGAAATCCAGCAGGTTTCTTATAAGTACATAAGAAAAGTAATTTTACCTTTTTTAAAAACAACTCTTAAAAATGTTTTGCCATTTCTAAATGGAAGGTCTTATCTATGTGGTCATGTAGGGGAGGTGAAGTGTTGACAAGACAACTTGTATTAAAAGATGGTCTATATCTTAAAAGAGTCTGAGAGTCCAAATACAAACATGACAGGCCTGCATTTCATAAAATGGGACTGCCTTGGGAAGCAACAGCTATGAAGTTAGGCACGTGTTTCAGGTTTTTTAACAACTCCTGGTATTTAAGGTGGCCATAGCAACCTTTATGGAGTTTGAATGAAGATGCACAGGTTGCAGAAGTGCTGAGAGAAGCTGCATGAAGTCAATCCATGCACACATAGCTAAATCACAGGCGTAGCACTGCTAAGTCCAGCTAATACACAATCACTTTAACTTTACAAGTACTGGATCCCTTCATCTTGTTATCTAAAGCATGGCAATTGAAACAGCAAAAATATTATTATAGTTTTTATAGGCATCACATATTTCTATGACATACATGCCATATTAAATGTTAATATGCACTGGCACCAGTCTCTTGGAGACATGCGATCTCCAAAGCTACCTGCTGAGCGTGTTTAAGCCAGAACCCTTCAGGCTGCAGAGCTGGAGACAGCTTGGGGTCCTACCCTGGGATTCACAGGCAAGTCCAAGCATCATGTGGCTTTCCAGATGAAAAAGCACAGAAAGAGGACGGGGGAACTGAGGAAGCCAGTGGGAAGAAGGAAAGAATTGGGGTGGAAATGTGCAAAGGCAAGGAGCTGACAAAGTGATGAAACTGGAACCTTTTAAAAACAACAGAAGCATTACTCAGACCTTTTGTTTGTGTACCACTTCTGTTGTTACTGTTTTCTCCTGCTACATGTTCACCCACAAACCTCTGTACTGAGTATTTAATTCCACTCCTGCAGATTTAGCTGATGAGACACTTTATGGTGTCTTCTGATGTCCCCATCAGCTTCTTTTTAGGCAGCATGTCCTCTCCAAATGGTTGGCAGGAAGATCCATTTCTAGGAGAATACAAACACAGTATTTGATTGCCTTTTTCTAAAGTATTAAAACAGTCCTATGGAAGGTGATCTTCATCCAAACACTGAAAAAAGTTTCAAAAGGGTAGGCTGTCTAGGTGACAACAGCCATGTGGCCTTGAGAGTCCTGCTGTGAATCACTCTCAGCAGAAACTGTTTATTCATCCTTTAGTTGTTACTACAATCAGGAGACCTGTCCTTGTTTAGCTGTCATTGGCACAGAAAATAGGTAGGGGAGAAGGGAAGAAAGTTTTAGCCAACCTCACAATTTTCTTTTTTTCTGGACTTAGGGATACATTAACTTTTATCTGTTCCCCAGAGTTCCCAAGGGACCATGCGGAGGTGTGTGGTCCTTCAGCTCCTGACACGCCTGCCCCTCTGTACCTCCAGTGGGAAGGAGCCAGCACAGCCCTGTCACCCACCTTCAGGCCCAACCTCTGACGCCTGCTCCAGCAAAGATGCTCCTAGGTCACTGCTCTGCAAGGAGCTATGTGAAATGGCATTTACATGCTATGCAGGGATGGAAGAAAAAGAATGAGAAATCCAGGATCAAACTAAAACTGCCACCAGCTACTCCCTGAAGCTCTAGGACTTTATTCTCCCCTCTGTGGAGCAGGCACATAAACCACTGATGGTAATAGCAATTAACAGACAGGTCAAGCAACTACTGCAGTTGCTTTGCATTTTGTTCAACATTTTTACTTTTTATTATATTTTTTAATTACTGTTTTAATTACAGATGAGCAGTCTAAAGCAATAATAACCTTCCTTCCTTTTTTTTTTTAATTCTGTCTATTTACATACATTTATATTCCCAAAAGTTATCAAGTGGCAGATGATAGTTCTAATTACCTCTTCAATGCACCATGCTTGTCACATTGTGGTTAATTTTTTTTTTTTCTTTTGATGGTTCTGACGTTTTAATCAATTGATCAAGAAAATAAGATGATCCGGGGTGCTTTGGCATCATCTCAGTAACTGCTCTGAAATAGTTTGGGTGACTGCAAGGGTAATTAGAAATATAGTGACAATAACTGCAGAACTCATGAAAAAAAATACAGGTCAGTGCTGCTTCTGTAATGCCATTTCCACAGCGATAAAATAAATTACTGTTAATTACCAGGTTATTACCATACTTAGTTCTGATAATTCTAGGCTATCCAAACAATGTAGAGAAACACAAATCACATTATTTTGTTCCTCCAGCAAGGTGGCAGTACTGTTCTTGTATCATTCATTCTAGGGCTGCTTTGTTTTTGTTAATGAATTAGATTTGCCGCCTTATATCTGGTACACAGAGGTTAAAAAATTTACTTTGAGACATCAACTGTTCTCATTCAGGGTGATTTACATGCATACATACACACATGGTGTCTTGAAAACATTACTTCTAGTGTTGTGGCACAGTTCTTTTTTTCAATCTTTAGGACAAATCTGACAAAGCAGGAGGTTGTGCCAAGCAGAAATAGGCTTTACTGACTACAGAACCTTATAGCTCAAAAAATCCAGGCACACAATCTCACCCAGACTACAGTTGGGAGGAAAATATAAAAAATGTGACTCTAGGGGAATACTGGGAAGTAAACCAAATTTAATTCATTTTCATTATGACTAATTTAAGAAAATGTCTTTCTCCTGGAAAGTGTTTAGGCACATGCCCCTTTGATTTCAATGGGAGTTGAGGGAACCTTACAAGAACTGAGTTGGCAAATTTTCATCCCAGGGTGTATTTTAATGTTTAGAAAGTATACATGTATTATTCTTCTCTTTAGAAACTATATAGATGTCTTTTAAAATACTGATTTGAATCAAATCACAAGGTTAAATCTTATCTGTGTTTATATATATAATGGTTTCTCACTAGTTTTTGATCATTTTGTAGAAACTGAGAAAAATAAGATTCTTCAAAAAAATTGTATATCTGCTCTGCAAAATCTAAAGGATGATTCTGAAACCAACTGAAGTGAAACCATACTTACCGAAATCCTCAGTTGTTACAGAATCATGGAACATTTTCCTGGAAAAGAACTGGTTTTATTCCTCCAAAAGTCATTGGAATTTTCCTAGAATAAATATGAACAAGATGTGATCCTCAGCATTTTTTTCTGTAAAATCAATAACAAATGCCCTTTATGTTTCTCAGTACCAAAGCAGGCATTTCAGCTATTGTCTTCTACACTTTCTATTACCTTTCCTAGAACACTTTCTAGTCGGCAGTTTTCCTGTCGTCTTGGTAGTTTTCTTCACCAAAGGCTGCTGAAAGTCTGGTCTGCCCCTGCTCAGCTAAATTTTCTTACTATTCCAATGCAAATGAAAAAGCGAGACCTATTTCAGTCTGTGCTATTCTCCTCCTGCTGCTCTTTCTGCACGTACAGGCTGAACAATTCCTGAAGCAAGTACGGCAAGGAGCAGGCAGGAGGTGACTGTCAGGATCTGCTCATTTGTAGTGCTGGGTGATACAAACATCTGAGGCATGACGGACTTCCAAGCATCCTGATGCTCTCACTGTTTTTCACTCTGTTTCACATTCGTGAGCAATTGAATCAAAGGTGCTTTTCATAGTGACTTACACAGAAAAAAGCCTTGGGTAGAGTCAGGATCAGTCTAGAGCCCATACTGCACCTCTTGCAGCTCCGTGCTTTGACTAACTCAAGTCAAAGAAATCTTTCCATTCAGTGGAGTGGATTTCAAATTGGGTCCTACAAGATTCTGCGGCCTCAGGTGGCCAAAGCGTTACAATCTTCTTCAGAAAGCTGTCATCGGGTTGTAAAGGGAACTAGAGCACTAAGGTTATATTTCTATGATGTAATATAAGGAAAATAAAAGCTAAAATTTGTGTGAAGAACTAAGTCTTAATATTGAAAAAATTATCTGTAGCATAGAGTAATTCCTCTAGTCCTTTACTGCTATTGTTGACCAATGTTTTGTTCTACAGGGGCACTCTTTTTCACTATAAAGCTCAGTAATGATTAAAATGAGACAAACTGAATTACGAATATCTGTTTTGGCACTAGAATGCGATGACTCTTTGATAGGTAGGATTCTGGATCGCAGAAAAAAATCCCAAACCTAAAGCTGTGATACTACAAAAGACTTGAATTCTCCCTCCCAGTTTAGTACTGTGAACTAAACAGTTTGAACTTTTCCCTGCATTCCATTTTAGAAAATATTAAATAAAGAACTAGTCTTAAAATATCTGAAAAATATGATTAAAATATATTAGCCTGAAAAATAACAACAACAACAACAAAAACTTAGAGAAATAATTGATCCCTGAGAAATTTTGTGGAAGTGTTTTTGGGAACAGCAGAAAAGTTAAAAGCTTAGCTGACATATGGTGTAAATTCATTAGATCAAAAATTTCATTATTACAGACTAGAGTTTTGTACACTTCTTGCATTTTATCTAAAGATGGTGTCAGACATCTGAACTATCCCTTGGGCAAAATACTGTATCTTCTCTTTTCTAGTGATTTTTAAATAGGTCTTTAAAATTCTTTGTTATTATTTGGAAAAAGTAATAGATAACAAGCAAAGCATCCTTGCTTATATTCCCTCTCTCAGCTAATACCACTGCAGATTAACAAAGATTGCACTAAACCAAATTATCCTCACTCTAAGCTGCCACTTGCTGAATAGGTGAGTTGGTGCATGTGTCTGCATGCAATTAATTCATAAGCAGGCTAAAAATACCTACACAGACCTTTGAGGTGCGATATGTGGAAAGCATCATAAGACACCATAAGAGAGTGTATTTCAGTCATGAATGACTGAAATCAGTCCGGTACGCCTTAAACACACAACCTTAATGTCCATTGCTTCAGTGTGCCAGGTGTACAGGCTGTAGTGCAAAGATGTGACAGTTACACTTCTGCAGGAGAATGATGAGTTGACTTGGAAGATGATAGTTTCTTCAAGTGTTAGTGCTTCAGTAAATCATGCAGTTATTTTTCATCAATGAGTTGGTAGTTTAAATGAGTTGGTATCTTAAATGAACTGAATAATCACTTAGTTGCTAGTTTAACTTTAAATTCAGTTCAAAGGTTTAGTTCAAAATACAGTAAGCTTTGAGTAAAATATGGGTACTGTTGAAGTTGGCTGCAAACACTCATCTTCAGTATGATCAGAAGTGAATGCTATCCTTTGATTAAAAAATAGCCCTTTTTCTCTCAAATCCAGTGAACTGTATGGGCCTGACCCAGGCAGCTTGTGCTAATTATTCTACATCTTACCTAACTAGCATCAGTCATTCTGTCTAAATCACTGAGATAACTTACATGGAGAAAAAAGGCATAATTTAGCTTTTTTCCTAAAGATCTTTTGCCAACTAAGTGAAAGAGAAGCTATTAAAAATATAAAATTTGAAAATCTGGTTAAAAAACCAAAATGGTTTTATATTTCCTTTCCTGGAAATGTCTAGAAAAATACAGCCAGTGTTTTATGATTCCATTATCTGGCTAACAGTCCATTTTATTGCACAGCAAATGACCAGAATTTACCTTTCAATACATTCGCAGGTTCTTTTTCACAGTTTATGTCTGATTTATAATCACTCCCATGTGCTTCAATGAAGTTAGATTATTTTTCTAGCTTTAACCAATTTTCAAAACTCTATGTTCATGTATAAACAGTTTTGCACTTCGATGGAGATTTTTCTTTTTTTTTGAGAAGGCAGAGTCTGTGATTAATGGCTGTCAATGAGCGTGTATAATTACATCCTTCCTTATAGCTGAAATGTTTTCAGAGCTGGCATAGGATATTTTGAAAAGTGTACCTTTTGCTCATTAAAATGGTAAATTTTATCTGGGCATAGGAGCCCGGATTTCTGTGAGAGGAAGCAGGGCCAGTCCTGAATGGCATTACTCATTTAGGAAACCAAATAGGCTTTGGGGGCTATTTGCATGAGAAAGGACTGCTCCTTACATGGGGAAAGAAGTCTACACAATCTCAACTCCTGACACGTCTGACATGTTGATTAAGGTCTTTTATGAGCAGAGAATTTGGTTTCAGTCTCCCACTAAAATGTTAAGCATTATTAGCTGCTCTGCAGTTCTACAAGCAATTTGTTGGGAAAAAGAGGGAATATATTCTTTTCTCAGTGTCTTTTCACAGAGAAAAAACATGAGGACTATGTAAAAAACAGTCTGCAAGCTCCACTTCTAATTAAGAGAGTCCTCCAGTAAAAACAGCGTATAAAGAAACTGCCAAACCATGACCTGCAGATCCCTTTGGACTGGCATCAGAGTGACTTTGCCTTGCCCATGCTGCAGTGCTGGAGACTGAGCGGCGCTGCGCTGGGTATAGCAGGACGTGCTGTCCTTTCAGTATCGTGAAATAATGCTCCCTCAGTTGCGAGGTGGGCAAGAGAAGTGTGGAAGCAAGGCAGGGATGTCTGAGCCCAAGTAAGGACTTCTGTGTCCAAGGTAAAGTGGGCTTAACATTTTGCTGGGGAGGAGTCTTCTGCTGATCCAAGTGTGGGCAATGTGGCCCCAGAGGCACAAACACCAGCAGAACAGGGCTTGCTGGAGGCTCCAGCAGGCTAGGAGACAGTTGTGATTTCAACAGATGGTTTGACTTGATCTGCCTGAACCACCTCCAACACAGCCATGAAAAAGGACCCACTTGGCAGACTTCTGTAACCTAGACTGGTCCCTCAGGGTTTTTTGGTTATGCCATGAGCCATGCAGCAGCGCCGAAAGGGAAGCTGTAGAAGTGGCTAGCATCCATCCTCACTCATCTTCTCTTGTGGGGCTACGAGTTGTGTGTTGTGCAGGTGACAGCTCCCACACAGAGTTTCACCATCCTGAGCAGGCATCCTGAAAAACACAGGCACTCCGGTATGGGAGATAATGTTAAATAAACTTATCTTACAGCTAGAAAATACACCCGGGCAGTTTCCCCAGAATGCTTCATCCTAATGAGGAAAGGGAGACCTAAATTCGCAGGAAGACTCTTAGGGAAGAGGAGACAGGATAACAAAGACTATATGCTAAAATTCTTCTACCTCAAGAAGTCTGGTGAAAAGAGAGATGTTGTAATGTTCAAGGGGTCTGACACGACTAAGCTGGTGCCTTGGGCAGATGGGCAAGAGCAGTCATATTGAAGAATCCCTTGCTACGGCTCACTGGTTAGTACACAGCCAAGCTAGTTGTATACGCAGACTTATGGCAGCCTTTCCTATCCGAGCAAATGACAATCCTAATGAAAAAGGAACTGTAACATACCATACTGTAACATACTATACTGTAGTGTAACATACTATACATAGGCAAACTGGAGTTTCAGTGGCCCATTATTCAGTGACATCAAAACCAATGTCTATTGGAATAATGAAAGGCTTTTCTTGTAAATGAAGGATAATTTCTGACCTTCAACCTAAAGCCAAGAACCAGTCTCAGCAACTGATTGAAAATATGAACTTCTCTACAATTTTTGCTAGAAGCAGAAATAAAGAGGTGATGGCATGACAGTTCAAAGCCACCAGTTTCTAAAGAAAGACCTGTTTTGTTGGCCTGATTTGAGTTTGTGATCTTGTCAGCAAATATTGAAAAGGGGATTCAGGACATAAGTTTAAATGAAAAGTTGCAAATGGCTGGGTGTCACTGCAGCTTAACATAAAAATTGTGTGCTCAAATACCAAAGACTCCTAAATATTGAGCTCTACTGTGAATACCATACATGTTTTGGAGCATTGCTTATTTAGAAAAAAATAGCAATAGACCAGAGGGACTTGAGGAAAGAGAAAATGAATCAAGTGGTCAGAAGGAAAAAGGAAGGAATTAAAAGAGCTATATACATAGAATAATGAAGTGATGATTAATAAGAGTAGGAAGCCAGAGAGCATGATACGCATACCTGAATTGTGTGACTTTGCTTTGTTTTCCTCCTTGAGTCTTTATGTAGAAAAAGCAACTTCACAATGGGATCAAGAACTGAAACTTTAGAATAAATTTTAACTGGGCAGTGGTGCTACAGCCATTGCTATGCCTCTTTAGATCCTGCCAACAGGCCTTTGCTAACTCGTTTGCCTGTGAAGTTACTCTGCAGTATGATTCTAATTAACAGTTATCATATTATGAAAAGCATCAGGGTGTCATTATGTAACACGGTTAGCCAACATCACTGACAGAAGCAACCCTACCTCTTTTCCATCACTGGCTGTTATTGCCTCCACACTGTCCTCTCCTCCCAGGGTCACAAACATTTGGTGTGGTCGGATGGTAAATGAGATCTAAGGGATGATCCAGACCACAATGAGATGCCAGCAGAGTAACTGGAGTCATGCCCCATCATTAGCATCCTTACCCACTGTTTCTCTCAATCCTTCACAGTGTCTAAAGAGCAATGTACCTGTGGTTAATACACCTAGAATCAAATTACATTTGAAATTTGCTTCTCATGCAAACTCAGTAGGATGAAAAGCAATATGCAATGAAGCAAGCTGCAGTAGGACAAAAGGATAAAGTGATAATGATGTGGTGCCTTGTAAGAAGAATAGGAGACTACTAGGCTTATTGCAACAGTAAAATTAAACAAAATTCTGGATATGAAAATAAGAAGGTTCACAGCCCTATCAAAGCACATAAAAATATGCCAAGATAAGAAATAACAAGTTTTTACCCAGAATATACAGGGAACACTTTTGAGCCAGAGAAGACACTGTGAGTTGGCATCATGGGTTCTGCTAAATTAGAGCCTGAACTCTGTTTTCACTGGAACTGGAACATGAGCAGGCCTTCTTTGACCAGTGACCTTCATCTGGCTGTGGCCACCCAAATGCACATGTTGATTTGGACTGAGCAGTATTTAAGAGGAATGTTCACTTGGAAATACTTGAATGTTATCCATTAGGAGGAGAGCATTGTGAAGATGCTTCATATGCTGGAATATTCTTGTTCCAAACAAAACCCTTGTTCTCGGAAACCTTCCAGATGGAGTGAGAGTGATACGTTCAGGCAACTCTGCACTCTGCATGCACATCACTAGGCCTGAGAAAAACCCCCTCTATTCCTTCTGCTGTTCCTTCACAAAACCCTCTACATTCATGGTGCTGTTTCCCTGCCATGTATGAAAGGACAAAGGCAGGAGAGTTCTGATAATGCTGCTGACTTGAGCATCAGCCTGCTATCCTCTAAAGCAGGCTGTGGTGTGGGGGAGTCATGAATCCATGCTCAGGACTGCCAGAGACAGAGTTTTCTCCTTAAATGAAGAATATTGAGACCCCAAGTCGTTCTCAGTATGTAAAACTATTGATCAGACTGGTTTTATAAGCCTCTAGGATGTATACAATGACTTTGACACGAACTGTCTTTCTGAGCCTATGTGCTTCCGTGAGAGATATGAACAAATCATAATACTTCAGCTCAAGCTCTGAAATTATTCATAGCTTTTAGACTTGCAATACCTGTAGCCAAATGAATGAACCAAACTCTGAGGACCTGATTCTGATCTGCTGCTCACCACTGCAAACCCTAAGTCATTTATGGAGTCACTTGGGAATATAGCAATCTTAAGGGAAGAATTTGGATACAAATATTTGTAGCTAGTGGCTTGGGATTTAAACCACAAAGTTACAGCTAACTTTTTTGATAAATCCTCTCACACTTTCCTATTTTTTCCTCCTCATTTGAAAGCTAAGGAACAGCTGCATGTGTCCCTGAAAAGTGCGATACTGACAATTTGCTTCTTTCTTTTTTTGAATTGTTATGATCATTGCTAACTATCATGAGACATTTAATCAAGTACAAATACGGTAACAGTGACATCTTAACAGGTACAAATCTTTTTACATTTGAGCAAAACACTGTCTATGCAGATGTGAAGAAACACATAGCATAAGTAAAGCCACATACGCGTTGCAATTCTACTTTACCTCTGGGTCTTGAAATTATCCTTCTGAGTGAATATAAATTTCTAAAGCAATCGGTGGTAGTCTGTGGTTCATGTAAAGCCAAGGAGGCAAAGAACAAGGGGTTACAGCAAAGCTAATAGCAAACTTCAATATTTCTGAAAGACTTAGCCCCCTGGCATTTCCTATGGAGATTTAATTTTGACATTCCATTGACATGTTTTTCTTTTAAGGTGTTCTACATCTAAGTAAAGCTCACATGAACATCTGTTCACCACTATAAAAGTTTATAGTGACCTGTGAATTTGAAATTTAAATCAGGTAACATTTCAGGTTATAACTTTTAGATTAAAAAGAAACAGCTCGGCATTGTAAATGAACTAACATTGGCAGAATGGTTGGAGCATAACCACCTTTTTTTTTACCTTAAAACAAAAAGCATATGGGATTGATGTTAGCCAATGCCATTTTCTCAGGGTACAATTATATACATCTGTTATTGCAATAAAGAAAACAGTTCTTTAGCAAGATGCATCTGCTGGCAAAAAATTTTCCAAAATTAATATTAGCATATAAACCTGCTTTTTTACAGATACTAATTCTTTCTATTCCAAATGTCCCTCATATTTTTCAGCTACCTCCTGCTATTTTGCTCCATTCTGCTTATGGCTTCTCTGATTGAGAGCCATACGGAACCAAATCCTATTCGCTTGCACAGTTAGCCCCATCTGTCTTACTACGTAAACTTAGGCTATGTCTTCACTGTCAAAAAAACATTTTTTTTTTTTTTTTACAATGAGATAACTGGATGCATTAGCTAGCTTTCTGTCAAATCCTAATGGAAATGAAATTTTTGACCATGATGTACCTTAGTTATTTGGCTGTAAGATAACCACCTGTTTTTGGAAAAGAATTGGAAAAAAATTGTAAAAGCATTTTTTTTTTTAATATAATTGCAAATTCATTGGTATCATACAGTTCTTAATCTTGGTATCTGCCAAGTTATGAGATTCAATATATTGAAAGTGCTTTCCAGCTACTGCTTCCAACCATGTATTTCAACTGTGTTTTGACTTCATGTTGGCACAGAAGAAATGCACAAGAAAGGAAGTTCTCATAAGTGTAGGCCATTGGTACAGAGTACGATGTGGGGCATACCACTGGAGAGAATTACGAAGCATTTTGTGGTTTTGTGTATATATTTTTCTATATCCCTTATTTAGCATCTTTCTCATGCATTTCAGTCTCAAGAAGCTGAGCTGCAAAGAGTCTCTGTCATATGAAAATTACTGTAGGATTTTCCCTGGCTTGACTGCTTTGTAGACATATGTGAAAATGTTTATAATGATTTCACATGGGCTGCTGACTGAACGTGGGGAATAATTCCTCTAACAAACTAGATGGAATTAAGATGACACCACATGATCTAGAGAATTATTATATCACCATTTATTAAATGCTTGTTAGTCCTAAAAAATTTCTTGCTGCTACTCACCCATTGCTCCAGCTCAGGCTAGGACCTAGTTAGGTAGTAATGTTTTTAAAAGACAAATTTTTCAGCTTCAGATGCATTGTTGTTAAATTATATGTTATAGGAAGAAACAGCTGGACAATAGGTAAAATTATTCTGTAATTACTTCAGTCAACAGGTCTAACTGCCATTTTTAGCCAACTTTCTAACTTATCACACTCCTTCAAAGCTTTCCAAAATATTTTAGATATGTCACAGTAATATAGATGAAAATTTTGTGTGACTTCTGCCTTTTGAAAATACACGATCAAATTAAAAAAAAAAATAGTGTATTTTTTCCATGCCAGACTCTACTTTTTTCTGGAAAGTTGTGCAATGCAGCCAGGAGTTGTACTGTGAGCTGGATCCTCTTTCTGATCACTGTGTTCTCTGGAAAGTGACATGCCCTCAAAATAATGCAAATTTGTCCCTTTTCCTTGCTTTGTGGTTCTCAGCCACAACTTGCCCAAATCAATCTTCTAACTTCACTTTCAGATTTTCTCCATCCCTTTCTCAAGCTCTTCCCCTATACCTGTCTTTCATTTCCACACTTGCTCAAGCCTACTTCTGTCACATACTCAAAAAGGAGGAACAAAGTACACAGACTTCATCTGCTTTCAAGCTTTTCCAAAACAGAACAGTCAGGGTTCAGGTGAAGAACAGCAGCTTACTGCTCCAGCAGAGAGGTCTAATGAACAAGACCGTAAAAACAGGAGGTTCACTGCACCCACAGATGGAGGCAAAGAGATGCTATTCAATACCTGTATGCCCCCAACAAACTCTGAGAGTACAGTATGAAGAGTAGCAGGGCTAAAAGAAAAAGATTAATCTTTCATGATTTTTGCAGATGAACTGCTTAAAATGATTAGTAATATTGATGGTGTACAAGACAACTGGATATATTTTTATGTATTTCTACATGGTAGTGGAAGTGGTCATTCAGGCTTAGCACACACAGCACACTGCATGTTAACCTAAATGACCCAGAATTATTGCTGCAGCTGGAATAATACAAAAGCAACTGTCATGATAAGCTATAAAATAACAACACAAATTTAGCCCAGTCAAAAAATGAAAGTGAATTCGAAAACTGGATGGTATGTTTGCATAGACATGAGCTCCATGAAGCTTGGGTTCATGTGCATCAACTGCCATATTCTTTGAAGGGAAGAAATTTGAACTGAAGTACTTTCAAGGCTGGTGCTGTGGAAAAAGGTATGCTTAAGTAACAGAACAGCCTGTGAAAAACTGATGCCAGTTGCAAGACCTGACAACTGTTCTCAGTTGTTTAAGTGTTAAAAAGAGAAATCCATGCAACGAGAGGAATCCCGGAAAGCTAGCAGCACGGGTAATGGGTGGGCTTCAACTGGCTGGACTCCAGAACTCATGAAGACATACAAGTTCAGCAGGGCAGCTCGGTAGGCATCCGAGAGCTGGGGACAGGGGAGGCTTGACCAGGGTTGTGTTATCCGTACATCGTGTATTATTTTTTATGATGATAAGCTACTTATGTAGGCTATATGGCTGTAAAGACTTTAATTCCCTTTAATTTGCATACAGTAGGGCGTTAATTTTATGCAATGCGTAGTTGCAGAATAGGATTTTACTCTACCTAGGCCTCTCACATTACCTCTATGCAAGCATACTGCAATTAGTCTTGAATAACTGAAAGTACCTTTCAAGAACCCTGTATTTCAGTAACAAACTAGGAAATACCACCAAATAACTAATACTTAGTTTTCCTAATGCTCATTCTGCTAACTTTACTTTCCCACTTTCTGAACAGAGATCAAACAAATATCCCTGCACAGAAAATTGCAGCACAGCTTCCTATAGATCACAAAAAGATATAAAAGACTGCTCAGCACTTTTTCCATTTGCTAATTGTCATACCGTCAGAAGTCTGCAGGTTGTGTATCCCTAATTACATGTTTCTCAAATCTATGTAACTTGAAAAAAATTAGAATGAATGTTAAGGTGGAATAGTAAGTGATACTGCCTTTCGATAATTAAAGTATTTGATCTAAAAGCTGGGACTGACTCAGAGGTCTTAAGAAAATGTGGATTGGCTTTTTCAAATACAGGATATATAAAATGTTTCAATATTTATCTTAGTCTTAAGATCCTTCTAGTTCCTCATCAGAAAAAAAACCATTATATCACTTGCAGCTGGGAAGAGAGGGGAAGATGGAAAAGGGAGGTTTATGTATATGATTGGAGAGACCTGATACATAATTACCACAGGAGCACTTTGAAGTCATCTAATCTTGTTTAAAGATTTTTTTTTTTGACCTTGCTTAGTCTCTGCATTAATTCTGTTTACGTTTACTTCTAGCATTAGCAGCCTAATCCTCCACTTACACCTGCATGTAGCATTGAAAGGCGCTTAGTTGTACCTAGACAACATGTTGGAATAAGAGCTTCCTGCCATGCTACATTTTGACACAGAAAAATATTGTCTGTTGTCCTAAGCCTAGTGTTAGAGTCTGATAAAAAATAATTGCAATAAAGGAGTGAGATAGCTGATAGAAAAATCAACTTTTTTTTTTTCTTTCTTAATAATGTAGTTTTAATGCAGATGGAGAAGCTTAGTGTGAAATGGAAGGAAGTATGAAATAAAGTTCAGTGACAACTGGCCGTGCAGGCATGTGACAAAAAGTGACACCACCCCCCCCCCCCAAAAAAAAAGTAGGAAGTGTGGACAACTATTTTTGACTACATGAGCTATTTCTTAGCTCAAAATAGGAGGGTAATTAATATTCTTGTAAATCTCTGCTAGAAATGGTAACATTTTTGGATGCTTTTCAGAAAGAGTATACTAGTCTGAAAATAAAAGGAGCAGCCAACAAAGCATTCTGTACATCACCAGGTTTTCAGCACAGATAAATCAGGCATCCCACCAACATTCAAAATTCTCCAATTTTATTCTAGATGTTAACAGTCTTGTGATTCTGATGAATCTGTTTGTAGTGATCATCAGTGATTCTGCACCAACTCACAAACACATGCATGGTCACTTAGTCTATGGCAATTCTGCACACCATATATATATATATATATATATGTAACTATATATATATATATAACAATTAATTTGTTTCACAGTATCAAAACATAAACAAATGTAAAATTTACTCTAGATGTTATGGCAGCTCCCAGAAGTTGGTGGACTGTAAAGCTTCATGACAGCGAAATATAAATGACAGAAAATATATTCACAGCCTTAGAGACAAAACAGTGGCGAAATGCCTTCACTGAAGATTGTGTTTGAATCAGTGAATACTTTGTACATTTCACAGTTGAGGCAACAGACCTACAAAAGCCTTACTTACTCCCACGAGCGGGAAATGTCCCTCTCTGGTGCTCTGCATGCAACTTCAACCTGATCTACAGGAAACACAATGCTTCCAGTCAACCTCTGTTCTCAGTATTTGCCATGAAAAATCTATTCTTGCTAAACCGTGCAACTCTGTAAGGAGCACACAAAGCACTGCGTGTAGGCCAGAGACTTCTCATGTTGAAACTGGTGTCTATCCTAAGGCAGCAGATCAGCTGCCTACACGGGTTTCTAGCACCATTTTAAAGTTGCCAGAGTACTCCACTTGGACTTCTGCTGCTGCTCCAGACAGATGGGGGGCTCCTGGTAGCCCCGTGTCATACTGCATTACCCTGCAGATATCTTAGATACCTGAAGGCATCTAAATTGGCACTAACTGCCTACGTTTTGTTTAGGCATGTGAATGACTCTATAACTAACTTGAAAACAGAATGCTTCCAAAAAGTTTTTTCCATTTTGAGATACAGGACCCCTGGCAAAGAAAAAAAAAAAATCAGTCTCATTCCTGGTGTAATTTCATCCCTTTCCAGCTTGAATTGTAAAAACTTTGAAAAGGGAAAAAATAAGTGAACTAGGGAGGAAGTTATTCCTATGATAAAATAAAGATACAAACCCATATACAAATACAGTATGAGAAAAAAAAGGAACTTTGCTGCTTTAAGCGCTCTTAGTGAGATTCTAGTGGAGCTAAGTGGAGCTTGATGGCTCCAGACTCAAGTTCTGGTTTCCATGTGGACGTATGGGTTTTTGCCAGTCTGGTTCAGCTGTCCCAGCTGTGTCCCCTCCCAACTCCTTGTGCACTCCCAGCCCACTCACTGGTGGGGTGGTGTGAGGAGCAGAAAAGGCCTTGGCTCTGTGCAAGCACTGCTCAGCAGGAACGAAAACATCCCTGTGTTACCAACACTGGTGTCAGCACAAATCCGAAACATAGCCACATACCAGCTACTATGAAGCAAATTAACTCTATCGCAGCCAAAACCAGCACATAAGGTAAAAAGCTAAAAGGTGGAGAACTAAGTTCAACAGAAAAAAAAATTAGGCGGATGGGGTTATCTCTGCCTCCTAAAGCAGAGGTCACTGAGAGACTGCTTTGGGTGGGGATAAGAAGATACCTGGGTTTTAGTCCAAGGAACACTTGATACAAAATATTTGAACATGCAGTCACATCATAAAGCTATAGATTTCAGTAGATGTACTTTTAATGTTTTTTTAGCAAAACAAGGCAAATAATAGAGCTTTGACACTTAAAAATGGAGAAGCCGCGTATATTGATGATTTTCAGGGACAGTTCCTTTCACAGAACAACACAAAAGCTGCTACAACAGCGTTTTTATAGAAGCATGTGTCTGTAAGACAAAATCTTTAGACAAAAGGCTATGTGATTATAGGCAGCTAGACAAAACTGAGTAGTGAATCATTCACAAGATAAGCTGAACACATGGGAAATGTTTGTTTTACCCTGAAGTATGCTGAATAACTAGATGATAGAATTGCGGAATACCATAGGATTGGACATGCTAACATGAATGAAAAGGAAAAAAAAAGGAAATAAATTTATGACAAATATCAAAAGAAACAGAAATAAATTTATGTAAGAAAATAAAGATATTTAAGCCAGAAAGTAAAAAGAATGACTAAAAATGCCAGAAAAAGGAATTCAGAAGAAAACAATTTTGTATTCCTATCCCAAAGGCTGTACTATCAAACAGCACTAGTAATTTTTACTGAAGATTCAGCAGAGCACCAGCTCATATTTATGGAACTGAGGACAAACACATGAAGATCATTCTACCTCAAAACAAACCCAAAAGTCTCCATAGAGAGTATTTTTTTAAAAAAAGTGCTTCAAGATGTGAGTGCAAAACTAAAAATGTTGGTATGTACAAAAGTGTCTCAGATTGGTACTGAACTATGTCAATTTGTGTCAGCATTACAATGCCATGTTATCTTTGCTCCTTCACTAGCCCCTTAGACCCATTTTCTGTCTTCTGAAGTTCCATTAGCAGAAGGTTAAACCTGAATAAAAGCAATATTCCTACTCTTACATAATGGGGGAAAGACATGACCTTGGTGGTTTCAAAATTTTACACGGAGCTTTGGCAAGGCTATCATAATGCTAAAATATGAACAGAAGAGACGTCACAGGTGCATACCATCTACATAATATGAGACAGATAAAGACAAAAGTGGGGTGTCGTGATAACATGATTTCAGGATGCAGAGATGACTGGCACAGAAAACAGTTAGCAAGTGATGTGCAAACAGTACATCAAAAGGCAGTTTTACAGAGGAAAATTAAGAAAACTATCACAGGAAAAACCACAAAGGTGCTTATTTCTATGTAACTACCAACTGCTGGTGAAAGTGTGAAAAGGAACGATTGAAAGATAACTGCTGATTTCCCATGACAAGCTCTGAAACCAAAGACCAGACTCCTCATGTTAGACAAAGAGGAAAGCAGAAAATAATGCGCAGGAAAACATCCCCTGTAGCTGCATTCAAGATAGGCACTTATGGGTAAAGACAGCATTTGTCAAGAGTAATGAAAAGCTGGAATAATTGATCCAGGGCTGCAAAGACCCTGAGATTTTTACTTTCACATTCACCATGGAAGTGAGAATTTAGTGATATTTCTAAGAAGAAAATAATTGTTTGCAATAATGTGTCTGACTGATAAATTGCTTTACAGAAGCACCGAGAAAGAAAACCAAGACAATAGGAGTGAATGTGAGAGCTGTTTATGCCATGCTGCGCCCAAGGTGAGTGCAGGTTACCATTGTGGAAACATCAGAAAGATTGCCTGAGCTTTTGGTTTGAAGGTAAAGCAGCAGGCTGTGAATGGAGGGAGAGGCCAGTTGGTACAGAGATTGGTGGCTGTGTTTGTGCATCAGGTAAGATCAGGAAGGAGAACTAAAGGGTGGCAGTGAAGATTTTTGTGGAAGAAGAAAGTAATGATGAAGACCAGTAAAATACTCACTGAATTCATACTACAGAGGTACATAAACATGGAAAGGGCAGAAAGAGGGAAGCACAGGGCTGGCAGATACTTGACACGTTGAGGAAAGAAGATAAAAATATTGCCTCTGGGATTTAAGTAGAGAAAAATGCTGAAAAAGAATACATTGCAGGCAGGGAAGAATTACAGATGGTAGAGGTTTAGAGACAAGGAGAGAAGGAAAATCAGATAAAGCATCCATGTTTTCTGGGTGCTTTGAAGATGCTTAACATTGAAGCATCTATAGTTCATTTTATACTGTGAGTTGAAAGAAAGAGAGCAAAAACCTGAAGAGGACACTAAGGGAGAAATGAAACAGTCAAATCATAGCTGATGAAAGATAATGGAACTAGCAGGAAAGAGGGTTAGATGCTAAAACGGGCAAGGCGTGGCTTGAAGCAAGAAATCTTTAGCAGGAAAGTGGTAAAAAAAATGGAAGCACAATAAGGGCTATATGTCATATTACTCTGCATTCTTAAGTTACTCAAAACCATATAGTATGCAAAACCAAACAGGAACAATAGGATTCAGGTTATTCTGGAGACAAGAAGCTAGTCAGAGCTGACTACTCAACTGGTAGTACTCCAAACTATGGTCATCCATAACGATAAGTATAAATGAAAGACCTTGCCTTTGTATTGAACAGCCAGCTTTGAGCTGTTTGTGTGTTCCATACAAATGGTGATCCCTTAAAGCCTTTCTGCTACGCTATATATCACATCAATTAATCTTTTAATTTTTCATTCATTATTATATCACCATAAGCACTTGTGTCACTATGAGGGTCTGCCATATGGTGTAGCTTTGGCACCAGATGTTTTTCCAGTTATTAATAGATAAGGATCTGAAAAGTCTTCCAGTAAGATGCATACAGATGATTTAATGGCTGCTGAAGTAGGGCGAACAAACTCATTCAAAATTTGATGCAGTTCTAAAATATTTGGATGAGTATGAAAAGGTCATTTAAAGGAGGTGGTTTGTGGGGGGTTTTTTTTGTTTGTTTGTTTGTTTGGGTTTTTTTAGAAAACTGATTAATATTATTGTTAGATCTGCAAAAAAAATGGAAGCAATCCACTTGCGTCTGCCCTCCATGATGCTCTAAGAAAACCTAAAAAGGGAACAAGACAAAAGGCCGAGAGAGGCAATTCTAACTGTGTATTGGGACATCTTGGTAATTGTGACCAACAGAGTTAGATGATCCAAAGGGAGGTCTGGAAAGAGCATTTTATGGATCACTGTCCTGCTACATGTGATAGTTCAATGCTGTACCATTAGTAAACTTTAAATACAGAGTTCAGGCCAATTTGGAGCACTCTGCAAAATTCCAGACTCCTCTCCCCCATCTCTTTTATTAGTGTGTGTATATGTGTGTGAGACAGTCACACAACAAAACCAAAATGCATTTTGACACTTCAGAAAGTAAAAAATGGAGAGGAAGAGGTTAAGAGTTAGAAAAATCAGCAGCTATTTTGGTGCTGCAAGTTGACTTAGATAAAAGCAAACAGTTAAATAGAATTCAATTCAATTCAAACAGACAGTTTTGACATTTAAATGAAATTTCCAAAGCATGTACTGTGGTTAAACAACGAGTATGGCTAGCTTCCAGATACATATGGTAATTGTGAGGAAGCAGTTTTATTGATGACAATCAAAGCTGGCAAAAGAATTTTGGGCCCATGAACACAAGAAAAAGCCAGGGCGCTTTGCATAAGCTATATCATCTTCCCTCTTCATTTAATAACTTTTCCTTTTCCCTACTTTCCATCTATGTCTTTCTGTAACACTCCCTAACTTTCCTTCTAAATGCTCCTCTCCTTGATTGCATCCTCTCTTTGATTGATTGTTTCAATCTCCCCTTTCCACATCATTCTCTTTCCATCATGCTTCCACTCTAACCTTAATCATTCGGTGATATGCAGATAGACTAGAAAAATACTGCGATAACAATCTTGCAAAGATCAGCTGAATCTCCTTGTAATCTCTGTACTGGATGGAGTTACAAATACAAATTTAACAACTGCAATCAATAGGGCAGCTGTCAAAAAGAGGGCACCGATTTTTATTTACACCTGAAGAATTTAGTCTGGTTTTAAGTATTGACTGTTCACAAACCATATGTGACAAATGCTTAACGATTGCTAGAATATGAATTTTGCATCATGCCTTTACCAATGTTACAAATAAGTCTCCAAGTGCAGCATAACTAAACAGAAGTCCTGCAAAGTATTTCTTCTCTTCCTGTTCCTTTCTGTGACGGCTGTCACCAGTTTCAAATTACACACAGAAGTCAAGTTCACTATGAGCCCCTATAGTGTAGCAGCTCATTTTAAAAATGGAACAAAACGAGGCAATGTCCATAACAGTGTTGCTAGGAGCAGTCTGCAATCCAAGTTGGGGAAAGCCAGAACAAAGAGATGAGCCTTTTATCCTACCCTAAAGGAGTCCAGACTCGCTCAGATGGATCTCCAGCTGCAGTGAATACCACGTTCAAGGGCTTTCTCACTGCAGTGCATCTTGTTCCTGCTAATTCTGCCCACTGAACTGAAAGCCAAATCCTCTTTTCACTGGAAAGAGAGAGGTATTACCAGAAAGAGCTGTGGGGATGGGGATCAGAAACTTGAACTAAATCCCAAACTGACTTAGCAGCAACTAGAGAGTTGGGCACAAGAAAAAAAATTCTCTTTGGTCTGCCTTGGCTTTGAAGCCCTAAGAGTTTCTAGGTGTCCTGGTTCTGGCAAGGATAGAGTTAATTTCACAAGGAGCCAGGACAGGTGAGCCAAGCTGGCCGGGGGCTATTCCGTACCCTGTGACATCATGCTCACCATAAAAGGGGGCTAGTCGGGCAAGGGCGGGTGCGGTGTGGCTCCAGGACGGGCTGAGCGTCCGGTCGGTCGGTCGTGGGATCGGTAAATTGTTCTTTGTTATCACCCATTGTGAATATCTGTTATCAGTACTGTTGTTGATTGTTTCCCTCTCCCTTGCTCTCCCAGTAACCTCCCCTTATCCCAACCCTCGAGGCTTTGCCGTTGTTTTTCCATTCTCCTCCCCAGCCCGCCGGGGGAGGGGGGAGTGAGTAGTGCGTGGCACCCAGCTACCGGCTGGGGCTAAACCACGTCACTAGGCAACTCTACGGCAGTAATAGGTGGAGGGGTTTTTAACTGTCTGCTCTGGAAGGGATTAAAACACAATTTTCACTAGTTAGATCTGGAAGAAGGAATCAAGTCTTAGAATCACCTGGCAATACAGAAAAAACAAATGAGTCAAAAGAAATCCATAATGCTTTGAGATTACTGTCCTACTTCACAGAGAAACAAATATGCCCTCATACAAAAGGAAAGTCAATATCTATGTAATTTCATCCACTTGCTGGCCAATATCACCTCATTCAATTTTAGACTGAACACAAGGCAATCAGTTGTGGCCATGCACTCCTCCTCACTCAAATCGGCAGTAAATGTTTTGACCTTACTCAACAAAGATCGAAGTGCAATATGAATGTTAACAGGAAACACTCTTTTACCAAATTCTGACATTTTCCTGGATGTTTTATAACCTATAAAGTGATGCCAGTTGAATTTCAAGAAAGAAGTCTCTTTCTGGAAGTGTTGAATTAGTTTTGATGAAGGGTAACATATAACTTCAACGAAATGAAAGGAGATTTAACTAAGAGAACACACTATAAATAAAAACAGGCAGAAATAGTTTCCAGTATGTCAGTGAATTTAAGGTATTTTGTATAACAGACCCTGAAGTTGGCACTGGAGGGACTGTTTAAGAGAAATATTTACCTACCATAACTGACACTTTGAAGAAGATGGCCCAATAAAGCATATACTGCTTATTCTAAAGATGACCTTATGTTTCTCTCAGTCTTTTCATTATGACATCCTGGCACTGTAGTTAAGTGTTTTTCCTCACAAAATCAGAGAATGATACCATATTGATGCTGTGCAATGTGCATGTAGCTTCTCATGCAAATCCATTCTCAAGCCTCTCTACTGAAGAACAACATTTTAAAATTGAAGATACTGTCTTCTGAATCGAATCAGCCTTTTGAGACTCCAGTTCAGTCTGTGATTTTGTCTGTACACAATAGCTCTCTCTCACAAGTTATGTTCAGATATTCATCTCCTTTCCCAATTGCTATTAGAAAATAGTTTCAAAGTAAAATTTTCTTCACATTTAATTCACAGAGAACTGTAATTTCTAGGTGGGCTGCCAAGGTACAATAGGCATGTACTTAACCTGTGATCAGCCAAATAATAGCACACAGATTATATGAATACATTATAGCTGTTTCAGTTAAAATCAGATCCTTTAGTTGTCCAGCATCACCAACAATTTCATAAAGGGCTATTTGAGCATGTTCTCATGTTCTGCTTGTCAGTGTAAAAACTCAAGTGATCCTTTAATGACTATCAAGGCTTCAGAAGATGGGAAACACCAATATACTCCATTAAAATATCCAGAGAAAGCTGGAGCTTTATTACAGAGTGGTCAGTTTAAAAGATAACTGGATTAAATATATAATAAAGAAAAATGATAGAAAATGTGCAACAGTCTAGGGAAACATTTACACACGTGTACCTATATGAATGATAGAACATACAGAAGAACAACCTAAGTGCTGAGACAGGCCTATATTTAAAATCTGAAAATCCATAGGGTAATTTTAGGAGAAAATAAAATTATTAAGTCTGTTAATACCTAAGTATTAAAATAAGACGTTGAAAACCTCTGAATACCAAGACATAAAAAGTGAATTTTAAGAATCTTTCTGAAGAGTAAGGAAATGCTTCAGAGAGAGAGAGAGAGAGAGAGCAAGGTATGTATGAATGCATTTTTCCACTCAACTGAAATTCCAATGATTTAATGGTTACTCGAGAAATTATTTACGCAAGGGTGGGAGTTGCAAGGTAGGTGAGCCAGCCAGGCTATGTCCAGCCGAAGAAAGGAAGTGTAGTTGCTTCTAATTTGTTCACAGTGCTTATCTACCAGTGCCCCAGCACAACAAAAAGATGCTTGCTTGCTTCATTTTCTGGGCTGGGTGCTGAGGAATATGAGAACCATGGTATACATTTAATAATTCAATACACATATAAGAAATGCCTAGTTAACCACCAACTCTATTCACATGAAAACATTTTAATTTATAAAATGTAGATAATCTTTTCAATCATGTAACATTTTCCCTGGTCATGACTTCCACCTTCCTGAAACTGATACATGCTTTACCCTGTGGATAACTGAACACTGCATCGCTACTGCCCAGGAAGTTTCCATATAGCCTACAGCCTTCCTATTTTTTTCTTATTTTCCTTTTTTATTAGCAGTTGCTTGATTCTAACAAATCAATTTTGCACTTTTTTTTTTTTTAATTCAATCCATGTCTAGTAAAAAATGTATGGCTACTTTCAGACCCATGAGGGTTGATATGGTTAGAATGCACACAATGCCTTGAGTAAAACAAAGCAAGGTATTACCTTTTTATTGTGTCAAGATGCTGGAAAGATACACACAGAACATAGCTCTTTTTCAGTCATCTAAATTTTCGATAGATTGTTTCAGTGCATGTTACCAAAAGCTCTTATCTTATCATACAAATTGTTTTTATTTCTATCCCTAGACTGTCACAACTACAACAATCTGCCACTCAAGATGAAACCTGAAAATTCATGTTGTTCAACTCCTTTGCAGTAAGACTGAAGGTATCTTTGCTCTTTAAAGCATTTCTAATGCAGTGCTGCACCACTTTCATTTTTTATAGGAGAAGCGTAAGTGGATTTGAAGCCTTTCAATTGGTAGTGAAAGTTTGTACCTGCTTTCATTTTTATATACATAAAATAATGATCTCATTCATTCTGTGGATGTTACACGTAAATCATGTAAAATATTACCCTTTCTTTTTGGCAGTTATGCTGAAAATTCAAGTGAAATATTAAGTTTTATCTACTCTCCTCCTCTTGTTGCAGAAAAATATTCTAAGTTGGAGTAGTGCTGGCTAGTATTCTGCAAAATAACTTCCTCTTCTTCTGAAGGAGAGATTATATCTCCAGCTGTTATACTGATTCCATATTGCCTACTTTCTTTGACTTTAAAACTTGTTTTATGAACAGATTATCCTTAATTTCTAACATTTCTCATAAAGATTGCTTTGCAACATGTTAGAAAACAAAAACAACCGAAACTGTAAACCAATTTAATCTGAATGGTTGTAACATAATCTGGCCGCAATACAGAAAAGCAATGCATTAACATCTTTAGCAGAATTTATATTTGCTAGATAGGATGCCCACTTTAGAGTTAGTGACTCACATCCTAGCCAAAAATTATGATCTTACTATTGCATTCATTTAGAAATACGCAGCAAATCTTTGAGAAAATAACTTCTCATCATGCTCTATTTCTGAACATAAGTAAACCACATGCTACTATTTCATGTCTCAAATCTGATAAATTCTAAGAAGCAATGTATCATTTCTGCTTTGAATTTTGATCAATCAGTAACTACTTAATGCTAACTGAACACAAAAGCTGGAAAATATATAGACACCTGATTGCTAGTAGGGGCTTCATAAATAATGAATGATGTAACAAAACAAAATATAATGAAACACACTATTTGGTATATAGCAATTAATGAATTTTGCTCCTTAAAGAGCTCTAGCAAAAGGGTTGTTTTTACTAGCACAAACAGATCTTTAGTTAGCCTTCGTGATTATTATTAAACGTATGTTAATTTCGTCTGGATCCAAACCAAAACCACAGACTGAAACATTTCTAAATTTGGAAAAGTATAGATCTAAAGCATGATCTGGCTGTGGATTTTTCTCCTTTGGACCATTTCTACCATTTACAGAACTGTTGGTTAATAATATGACAAACAACTTAAAATATAGGACACTAATGTCTTTTCTAGCTAGTGTCCTGTTTCCTTTGGGTTGAATTCCAAACAGATGGCCGAGGCAACTGGGAAGTTGGCCAGTGAGTACCCTGCAGCTACATTTCCAATAGCTTATGGTCATTTCAGTGGAAAAGGGTGCATGGGAGCTAGGTTTGATGATTAGCTGACCGTCATGGGTTTAAAAAAAGCTCTCAGAACATTCTGCTCTGCAAAATACAAACTGTACTGGCAGGGATGGCAGCCCTATCCCTCATGCTCTCTTTCATATACACAGAATATTTCAATGTCCACACTTTTTTTTAAACCACCTACTGCTCTCCTTAAGGAAGAGATCATAGAATCATAGAATCATAGAATGGTTTGGGTTGGAAGGCACCTCAAAGATCATCTAATTCCAACCCCCCTGCTGCAGGCAGGGACACCCTCCACTAGACCACATTGCCCAAAGCCCCATCCAACCTGGCCTTGAACACTTCCAGGGATGGGGCATCCACAACCTCTCTGGGCAACCTGTGCCAGTGCCTCACCACCCTCACAGGAAAGAATTTCTTTCTAACATCTAATCTAAACCTACCCTCCTTCAGCTGAAACCCATTACCCCTTGTCCTGTCACTACACTCCCTGATAAACAGTCCCTCACCAGCTTTCCTGTAGGCCCCTTCAGGTACTGGAAAGCTGCAATTAGATCTCCCCGGAGGCTTTTCTTCTCCAGGCTGAACAACCCCAACTCTCTCAGCCTGTCCTCATAGGAGAGGTGCTCCAGCCCTCTGATCAGCTTCGTGGCCCTCCTCTGGACTCTCTCCAACAGCTCCATGTCTCTCCTGTACTGGGGCCCCCAGAGCTGGGTGCAGTACTGCCAGGGGTCTGGTCTCACCAGAGTGGAGTAGAGGGGCAGGATCACCTCCCTCAACCTGCTGGTCATGCCTCTTTTCATGCAGCCCAGGACACGGTTGGCTTTCTGGGCTGCAAGCGCACACTGCCGGCTCATGTTGAGCTTCTCATCAATCAATACCCCCAAGTCCTTCTCCTCAGGGCTGCTCTCAATCAATTCCTCACCCAGCCTATAGTCGTGCTTGGGATTGCGCCGACCCACGTGCAGGACCTTGCACTTGGCCTTGTTGAACTTCATGCGGTTCTCACAGGCCCACCTCTCCAACCTGTCAAGGTCCCTCTGGATGGCTTCCCTTCCCTCCAGTGTTTCAACCACACCACACAGCTTGGTGTCGTCGGCAAACTTGCTGAGGGTGCACTCGATCCCACTGTCCATGTCACCGACAAAGATGTTGAACAGTGCCAGTCCCAGTACTGACCCCTGAGGAACACCACTCATCACCGTTCTCCACTTGGACATTGAGCCGTTGACCACAAGTCTTTGAGTGTGACCATCCAGCCAATTCCTTGTCTACTGAGTGGTCCATCCATCAAATCCATGTCTGTCCAATTTAGAGAAAAGGATGTTGTGCGGGACAGTGTCAAATGCCTTGCACAAGTCCAGGTAGATGACATCAGCTGCCCTTCCCTTATCCACCGACGTTGTAACCCCATTATAGAAGGCCACCAGATTTGTCAGGCATGATTTGCCCTTAGGGAAGCCCTGTTGGCTGTCACCAATCACCTCCTTATTTTCCATGTGCCTGAGCACAGTCTCCAGGAGGGTCTGCTCCATAATCTTGCCAGGCACGGAGGTGAGACTGACCGGCCTGTAGTTCCCTGGGTCTTCCTTTTTACCCTTCTTAAAAATGGGGGTTATGTTCCCCCTCTTCCAGTCAGCGGGAACTTTGCCAGACTGCCAGGACTTCTCAAATATGATGGAGTTCAAATATGATGGAGATGTTGCTGACCACACAATCAGTGGACCTCAAACATGACAAAGTTGAACAGTCTTCTCTATGCAGTCTTGTGAAGTTCCCATTTTTTATCAATTAACTAATCCAGTCATTCAGATTTTGAGTTCCTTTCTCAGGTAAGCTTTACTGTACTTCCAGGGTAATCTTGTTGAACCACTGTTTGGAAGCAGCAAAATTGCTCTTTCCAGGTAAGGGAAACTATTTTATTTTAGACAAAATGATGGCATTGTGATTGCAGAGGGGTTTTTTTGTTGTTTGGGGTTTTTTTTAAGAAAAATTTAATATATTAACAAAGACTATATAAAAAACCCAACTCAAACAAGTAGAAGAAGCACCCAACCAGTTCCTTCCTCCAAAATCTCAGAAAAGATTGAATAAAATCTCACCTGCAGTACCTAATAATGTACTTAATCTAACAGGCTGTGGATAATTAACTTATAAAGACATCCACATGGATACTTGTGTAAATGATATAAACTAATCACCAAGGCATTTATTAACTCTGTAATCCTGATGGAATTTCTGAGAACTGGTATAAATGAAGAAATATAATCAAGACATTCAGTGTAAATAATACTTGAGATGGCAAGAATGAAAGTGTGGAGAGAAAGAAGTGTCTGTTACAGATCTGAAATCATATTTACATCTTCATGAATGGAAAGTGTGTGTATAGATAGATAGATATGACCACGTGTGTATTTGTATGCACATGTGCGTGCATGTGTAGCTAGTAAAGAGTAGAAGGCAGTTTGTGTTCACTTCCTTGAAAGATTTGGATTTAAGCTCAGATAAATTCTACAGAGTTAGCTCAGAACCAACAGGGACAAACTAGTTGGAGGTAGGACTACTATGACAAACCACGTAAGTCTACTTTTGTGCAGGGGTAATACCACACTACACATTTTTTGAAAGTATTATTCCACTGTGGCCAAGAGTTTCTATGCCTAACACCTGCTGTTCCCAGCTTCTCCCATCTACCTTCTCTGCTGCCTTTGCTAAAAACATTTCTTGCCAATACTGTCACTAAGCTGGTTCTTCATTTCCCCATCCTCCTTCACACAATACTCAGCCATTAAAGCTAACCCTAGGTAGCCTGAATATTGAGCCAAAGATAACATTTATCACAGATATCTCACTGATGTTACAAGCAAATACAGTCTGCAGACTACAAGCGAAATATTTATGGTATAGGTGAGTAGCATCTACCCCAGCTTCTGCACAGCACTGCACCATATATGCTGACTGAGCCAAATCTGGCTCCAGCCTCCAGTGCCCATGGGTGCTGGTTCCCTCATGTCATGTGCTCAGATGCCACTGTTGATAGGCAGTTTTTCAGGAGAGAAATCTGCCCCATGAATGATTCCTTGAAGTGAAATGAAATTTCATCAAGGTCACCAACTAGATACTGTTTCAGCTTAATAATGCAAGTTTAAGTCAGCACAGATCTTGGACTGGCTTAAGCGGACTGACTGGGATGTAAGAGGTTTTGATCTCATTAGCAATTTTTTCCTGAAAGTTTGAGTAAACCTACCAGCTTGAGAAAACATTACATTATATGTAACACTAAATGTGTTCCCTTTTTTTTTTTTTTTGGAGAGCACATAGATGATATTACTTAGGCTTGTTTGTGTGTTTTTTCTTAGGCAATTACTTCATCCTAGAGTGCAGAATTTATCACCACAACTCAGTGCAGAGGAAAAATTAATGTACAGTTACAGAAAAGATTTTAGCACTTTTTTCTCTCTCTCTTTTTCTCTGTAATAAAAAGAGCACTTAGACTAAACAGAAGACAATGGAGGAGACACTTTGAAAAAAGTCATCATACAGAAATATCTTTTTCCCCTCTGCTACCAGTTCCTCCTTGAGAAAAGAAAGTATTAAACTGTGAAGATCCTGGAGTGCATTTTTAAACAACCCACAGAATTTATGGACAGATTGTTTTAAAAATCACCCAGAGAACAAACTAAAAAGGAAAACTTAATGTCCTTAACACGGAAGCAAAATATAACTATTAATGTAACTTGTGTTAAAACAAAAACCCGATACTGAAGCAAAGTAACATTAAACAACATAGGAATAATCGACTAGCTATTGACTAAGTGCAGCCTATTACACAGGCAGCAAAGTTCACTATGTTAGCTATGTTCTATTGTCACCTTTTCCCCTAAGCCTACAAACAAATATTCTTAGTTTCTTTCAGTTTGTTTTGAGAAGCATTGCTCCCATCCATGAAATAAAAATATTTTATATTTTTGATGCTGTTATATTTTCATGAGGAAATAGAGAAACTAATAATTAGAGTTTTGGTGCAGGAATTACTTCACCTCTGTCTTTTTCAGGATGGATTAAAGACTAATAGCTCACAAATAAAGAGCAAGGAAAAAAAAAAAGAAATTAACTTGAACTTTGTGGGTTTTTTTTCCCCTGAAAGCATTTACAAGTGAAAGTTTCCAAACTGATACTGATTTTCAATTGCCCCAGCATTTAAAAAGTACAAACATCACACAACCAATGTACATTTCTAATAATAATGGATCTAATTCCACACTATGTGTAGATAATTTTGCAATTTCACCAGTAAACATAACTCTTCTACAGCTATTAAGGAACAAGGAACATCTGTTCCTGGCTATAAATCTGTCATGTCACCAGTAAATCCCACCAAGAAGACATTACTAGCATATTACTCCAAAAGCCACAGTTACATACATAAAAACATTGTGTCCTGCAGAACAGCTGCCGTGTCATCTCAAGTTTGTCTAAAATAGAACAGTGTTCTAAAGCATACTTACCTTTCTCACTTGGAAGGGCTATATCCTTACACACCTATATGTTTCAAGGTAAGAACTCCTATATGGAAGTATTAATCTTCAGACATCATAGAATACTACAAGAAGGTGAATTTTGCTGCCTGTGTAACTCCACTCCAATATTCCTATGCTGTTTAATATTACGCTGTTTTAATATCAGGTTTTGGTCTAACATGGGTTACATTAATATCTATGTTCTGCTTCCATTTTGAGGACATTAAGTTTTCCTTTTTAGTTTGTTCTCTGGGAAATTTTTAAGGCAATGTATCTATAAATTCTGAAGATTGTATGAAAGTGCACTCCAGGATCTTTACATTATTCTCTTCCAAAAATTAAATGCAATGGAACAAAAATCAGATATTCATCTAGGCAATTCATTATATTTCCTCAAGAAAAAGGGGGCTAAGAGAAATTTTTGTCTGTTGGGAAGGAAAAAAAAAACAGATTATGTATTACAAAGCCTTATTTCCTGAATTATATTCTTGTGTCACACAACACACTACATCTGAATAGTTTTTTTCTCAATCACTGATTAGCTCGGGGAACGCATTAAAAAAGTGTTTCTGCCTGCAATACTTGCTTCATGTGAAAATTTAAAGTGGGTTATGTTTAATGCTATATTTAGAGTGGTGTTATTATGGAGGTTGAACAACTAGTAATCAGCTTAATTGGTAGCAAAGACTGAGGTTAGATATTAGAAAAAACTTTATAACTGTAGGATAATTAATGACACAAAAGACTACCTAAGACAGCTGTGTTAAAACACATTTCATGTTTTCAAAAACAGATTAGGCAAGAACCTGCGCATGTGTATCTCATTCTACCTCAGAGCACAGAGGTGAGCTATATGACCTCTTCAAGTTCTCTTCTGTCGTACATTTCAGTTTCTTACTATTGCTGAAAAATGAGAAACATTCGTAGGCCAACAGAGGCTTCTTGTTTACAATACCTTCTGTACATTTGTTTTCCTTTGATTCTGCATAGCAGGGAATGATCTAAAATGTTTCCTTTCCTGCACTCTAGTTTGCAGGTTTTGCAACTGAAATTCAGGAAACCTGCATGTGTCTTGCCCTGCTGAAAAGAGTGTATCTCACTGATTCCAAGACTGATGTTAGTACATGACTGCTAAACTGCCAGAAGATCATGGAAGTATGTTCTAGCATCCATGGTCTGGATACATCTGTGTCATATTTTAAATTACATTTATTTCCAGCTATGGCAATTAGATCTGTGGCTGATTGACTACTTCTGAAGATGTTTCTGATGTTAGCAGTCATAGAAGTCTGCAACATTGGAATGGGCTGTCTCTGGAAACTATTTATCTTAGAAACGTTATTCATAGTTGAGAATGTCTTCTGCGTTCCATATGCAAAAATAAAGCACTACACGATGACTCAATGAGATCGTAAATACAGCCTTTAGCCCGAGTTTTTGCATTGCAAAATGCTACAAATGCAATTTTATAGACTCACAAACCAACTGTGTTTTGATATATAAGATAATGGTGAAGCTTCTTTTCTACCCATATCCCTTTTCTTGGTGGTGTGCATTTGTGAAGGACCCATATAGATTCTGAAGATTCTCAGAAAAAGAGAAGTGGCAGTATTCAAAAGTTACAGCGAAGTAGCAAGATAACATGTACTTAGTTGATGAATTCAAGGTATCTGAGGCCTGTTGGAGATCATGCATGTACAATTTCAATTAACTGCATGTAGACTGACAATCTACTTAGCACTGGCAAAGTAGTTGCAACCTGTGTCTGCCATGAGATTCACCATGTACGTGCAAGGCAGAATGACAGCTAAAACCACATACTCCTGCAACATGGAGATCACAGATCAACACCCATTTGTGGTTCAATATCTTGGAAATAGTTAATAAATATTAATAAAACAACAGTAGTTCCCTGACATTTTCTCTTCCTTTTTCATATTCAAGGTTCCAAGAAGCTGAACTGACAAAAGGGTCATGTCTTAGAGCACAGGAATGTTTAGCTTTAAGGCACTTTGCACCATTTCAGAAGCAGATATTGTGCATTCGGATGCCTTATGAATCCTTTAGAATGCGTAGGTAGTGTTATAAACCAGAGAAGACAGACTGCCTTAAAGCCAGTGTACTGAGCAGTGAGCTCTTGGAGCTATCCACTAGGAATTGCCACCAGGAGGGCTAGCTCTTAAATATCACTTCTCTGGGGGTTTTGCGCCTTAAATTGAAAGACAACGGTCAAGTTCCTCCAATCATGAGGCATAGTTCTCCAGCTTTTTTTGAATTCTTTCTTTTTCTTTTAAAACCTGAAGAGCATTTCTCAGAGGCAGCTATAGGTAGATGAAGTTGCCTCTCTGATCCATTTCCTGAAGCCAATATCTCTGTTGCTTTCCCCTATCATTCCCATACAAGGCCCACTCTCAAGAGCATTTAGTCAGAAGATCTGAATCTTGCTATCTCCTCAACTGGAATGGTTTCAAAATCTTGTCCCTAAAAGTCCCAGCCTGAGTGGGCTGTCAGTCTCTTCATTCTGGGTGAATTAGTAAGCATTAATTGGGTAGTTACCATGACCTTACAGCACTGGGGTGTGGTGCATTGACCCTGGCTGGAGGCCAGGTGCCCCCCAAAGCTGCTCTATCACTGACCACCTCAGCTGGACAGGGGAGAGAAAATATAACAAAAGGCTCCTGGGTCGAGACAGGGACAGGGAGAGATCACTCACCAATTACCGTCACGGGAAAAACAGACTCTATTTGGAAAGAATTAATCTATTACCAAGCAAAACAGAGTAGAGAAATAAGAAATAAAACCAAGTCTTAAAACATCTCAATCCACCCCTGCCTTCTTCCCAGGCCCAACTTCACTCCCCATTTCTCTCCCTCCTCCCCCGCAGTGGCACGGGGGACGGGGAATGGGGGTTGTGGTCAATTCCTCACACGGTGTCTCTGCCGCTCCTTCCTCCTCAGGGGGAGGACTCCTCACACTCTGCCCCTGCTCCAGCATGGGGTCCCTCCCACAGGAGACAGTCCTCCACCAACTGCTCCAACATGAGTCCTTCCCACGGGCTGCAGTTCTTCACCAACTGCTCCAGCGTGGGTCCCCCACAGGGTCACAAGTCCTGCCAGCAAACCTGCTCTGGCCTGGGCTCCTCTCTCCACAGGACCACAGGTCCTGCCAGGAGCCTGCTCCAGCGCGGGCTTCCCATTGGGTCACAGCCTCCTTCACATGCCTCCACCTGCTCTGGCATGGGGTCCTCCACAGGCTGCAGGTGGATATCTGCTCCACTGTGGACCTCTGTGGGCTGCAGGGGGACAGCCTGCCTCACCATGGTCTTCTCCAGGGGCTGCAGGGGAATCTCTGCTGTAGCGCCTGGAGCACCTCCTCCCCTTTCTTCTGCACTGACCTTGGTGCCTGCAGAGTTTCTTACATCTTCTCACTCCTCTCTCTGGCCGCAAAAAAAATGGTTCTAAGTTTTGGGGTTGTCTTTACTTCTTAACTCTGTTATCACAGAGGTGCTATGACCATCGCTAATGGGCTCGGTGTTGGCCAGCAGCGGGTCCATCTTGGAGCTGGCTGGCATTGGCTCTATCAGACACAGGGGAAGCTTCTAGCAGCTTCTCACAGAAACCACCCCTGTAGACATCCTGCTACCAAAACCTTGCCACGCAAACCCAAAACATGAGGCTGTCACTGGAAAGAGGCTGGGTTCCCAGTCTCACTGCTGGGAGGTTTCTGACAACTGCTTAAGATATATTTCATTGCCTGTATTCTCTTTTCCCCATTCTTGTTGACAAGGTTTCAGGGGAGAGGAACACAGCCCAGTGCTGGATCAGCTGCAGTGTGTCATGAGATTGAACAACTGAAGGAAAGATGACAACCCTCAACAAGTAGGTTATTATAAATTCTTGTCAGCTGCCAATATACATCATGATCACAGATCAATTAGGCTTGGACAGAGCTTCAAGATGATAGCCAACAACTCATCATGAGTTTTTTCTTACTTCAAATAATTGGCATAACAGGCACACCAGTTTCAAATGAAATAGGTCACAGCCAGACAATCTGGCGTATGGTATGATCAATTTTAGTACGGTCCTTGTAAGCACCAAGTGTTCCCCTCCTGGAGCCACTGCACATGCCAAAGCAGTAAGTGCCTAACACTGTTGAGAGGGAGATATTAATGTCCCTCATTTAATCAGTCATTGATTTCTTCATGAAATGCCTCAATTCTTCCAGTCTTTCCAGCTTAACTTTGCTTTTGCAGTTTTTGCTTCTCAAACCAGAAACGATCTTTTTTGTAATGCAAGATCTACCGTTTGGCAGCGTACGAAGCACAGGCCTCTGCACCTGTTTAAATAAAGGATTTGCAGAGTGGAAAAATAACATTCACACCCTTGTGTCTGGGTCACCGACTGCCATCAGGAACAAAACTGGTTCTGTTCTCTATGCTAAGTGTAGTAAAAACTGAGCTGCAATATACTGTTTTAATATATACATTGAAGGTGTGAAGATTCCTGTTCTCATTCATGACAGAAATCCTTTTAAGATTTCCCTGTTCCCTTCTCTCCCTCTCTTTTTTGAAGTAAAGAACTACTCTTACTTACACCAAGGTTAAAAACACTTAACACATCTTCAAAACTTTTTTCCGACGCATTTTTCAGAGTTTTTTGCAATTATTAAAGTTTTTAAGCTTTTTCTAGAAATAAGGAAAACTACTTGAGCTGGGGAAGGAAGAGAAATATCTTCAGTGAATTGTGCCAAAATCAGAGCTTCAAATTCCATTTACATTTTACTTCCTTCAAAATCAGTAGTTTGACAGCTTTTGGTTTGACTCTCTCTTTCCTCCTTTACATGTACATCCTCAGAGATGTTTATAGATACATACTGCAGGACGGCGTACTGGGCACCCAACCAACCACTGAGATAAACATGGCCAGCTCATCTCAAAGCGGAATATCCTATTGTGCTAGAAAAGGATGGGAATAATTTCCAGATTCTCTTCAAAGGAGAGCAGATAATGAATTAGGGAAATGGAGAGAAAGTGTTTCAAAGATCAGTGCAAAAGCTCACTGAATCAGTCTTAAATATATAAGCTGACCAGAGGCTTCATTTACCAGCTACAGAAAGACTGGCAGCACGCCTCTTCTTTCAGCAGATGGACAAAAAAAGTAACACTACTCATCTGCAATTGTTATGCCTGAGTCTGAGGTTCATCAGAGTGAGATGTTCACTGCCATGATGATCTTACATGATCATCACTGCTATGGTGAGCTTACATAAGCTTACTATGTATAGAAGAACCTAAAATCAATTAGGGTATCTGTGAGACTGATTCAAACAAAGAAGAAAGTGAAAACCAACCAAACAAAAAATGATCAAGACAGAAGAATTACCCTGGGAGGAAAGGTTAAGAAAATTAAAATGGCTACCCTGCCTAACAATTAGCTAGAGAGACCATAATGCTCGTGTACAAATATTTGAAAAGTATTACATGTAGAGATTTGGGGGAATAGAGAGAATAAATAAAACGTATTGCATAAATATGAAGAACATATTTGGGCAGGGTATTAGCTTTCTTCATTAAAGCTTAGTCATTTGATGGTTTTTTGTCAGTAGAGGACAGATAAGAGTGGTGGTTACAAATCCCTAGGATGAAGCGTATACAATCTGTAAGTGGATCGAAACTCTGGAATAAATCAGCTGCATTGGGGTGGAGAGCAGAGAGACCTTGAATGATGGTCTCTGCAGTCTGACCCCCTAATGAAGCAGGTTTTTGCCAGTTAGGTAAATAGCTGGCCATCTTGCTTTATCACAGTTCCACAAACAGCAGTTGAAAATGTGTTTTGGATTAAACAAAAAAATTCACTTTGTTGCAAGTTTTTATTTTTTAAAACTTCTATTTCAAATTACTTAAAACAGATGAATTGTAAAAAGACGCTTTGTTTTTCAACTGAGATGATACCATTTTGTTTTGAAAAGATTGAAAAGAAGCATGGAGAAGTTTTTTTAGGCTTCCTTCCCTTGCTGACATAGCTTGACAGAACTGACATGCACTTAATGTTTCCATGAACTTGAATCTGCATTTTTTCAGTAAAGGTAGTTTTAGCTGAAAAAATGTTGGGGCTTATAAAAAGAAAAACAAAGCAAGTTTTTGATCCATTGGAGAACATGTTTTTTCTCACTGACATCTTACACTGAACTTCCTCTCTATCAGTATCTGGCAGTTTTCTGGCTGCTCTTACAGTGCAGGCCCTGCTGCTTACCTGCAGTTCTGGCCTGCAGTTCCACCAAGCCCACTTCCCTAAGGTTTTTACACACACTGCTGTTCCTGTGCTGGATGGTGGTTGTTTCACCGTAAGGCAAAGTAGAGTCTCCTATGTACTGCAGAAAGCAATCCCATTCTGGCGAAATGGAAAGAAGGGAATGACCTAATAGGCTTTTCTACCTCTAATTTCTGTTGCTAGCTTCCCACCTGAAAATAAAAGTAAATCATACTGGAAGTAGCCGTGATCAAATAATCTGATAGCAAAAAGATGTCCACAGGAAGCAATGTTTTCTAAAAGGTAGCATACATTGTGGTCCCCCAAGTAAAGCCAGATCAAATGAGTAAATCCGAATCAACAAGGAAAGGTCAAAAGCACGTTGAACTGCACCTTAGAAATTGCTATTTCCACATAAATGTCGAGTCATTTCTAAACAAAAAACATCAGGTTGCTTTATTAAGATTTTCCAAGTTTTATATGTTACAATGGCTTCAATCTCTTAAGATCCCAAACAGTTTACCTCTTAAAGTTTTCTTTTTCAGTGTACAGTTAAAGACTTTTGAAGTAACACTGAGCTAAAGGAGAAGATTTCAGTAAATTCAATCACCATAGCTGATGATCATCCACCTTTAAAGAACACGCACGCATCTCAATGCACTGCGTGCATCTTATTAATAGAAACAAGAAAGTGACTTATACATGACAATTAGAGAACAAAACATTGTTTATGACTGAATAGATCGTATGAACCAAGACCAATGCTAAAAATCATATTAGTGCAATTTACCAGGACATTTGTTCCTGTCAGACATAGTGCATGTGCAAGGTGTTAGCTCTTCAGTGATACACATTTTATCAGTAGAAGCAGAAGTAAGATTTGCTTACAGAAATGATTAAATGATTAGTTAATAAACTTAGAAAAATTAAATTGTAAACTACAGAACTGGATGTCCAAACAAAAACTTGGTAACTGAGGAGCTATTATTTAAGGGTTTTCACATGCAATAGCCAAGAAGAGAATGGTTTAAATGACTTTTCCAGCAGATTTCAAAATGTTAAAAACATTAAAGTATGAAGATGTAGTGAGGTAGAATAAATAGATCAGTCCTCTTCTCTGTAACTCTTAATTGCTTTCATATTGTCCATCATTTCTATTGTGTTCATTTAACAATGCTATAAGGTTTAACTCGGGGTGGAGAATCTGACTGTTGGAAAGTGACAATAAAAATAAAAAACAGATGGAGACTCAAGTTTCAATGAAAAATTAAACACATTTGGAAAGATTGAGCATCTTCCTTCACCTGTAGTACCTTGTCCTCAGTAAAAAGGCAAACGTATGTTAGTAGTCATCCAGAATGAGACTCAGTTCCCAGATATGTTCCTTGTCTGCATGCACCACAGTAGTAGCAATTAGCAGGAGGAGGGGAGAAAGGATTGATGAAAATTTGGTGTTAATTAAGGAATTCTCAGAGGAACATGTCCCAAAGCCAAAGAAATGTTAAGCCAAATCTGTGGTTGTGGCAACTCGATATAGATCTATTGAAGTCAGAGGCACAATATTAATTGATACCAGTTGAACAGTTGCCTTATGAAGTTAAAGAAAATATCACTAACAATCATAACTGTAAAATATCTGAGTCCAAAATAAACTTTATAGCAGTAGATGTGCAAGGGCAAATTTCAAATGTGAAGCAATTACCCCAGAAGTGAGACCTAGAGGGAACATCTCCAGCAAGCTGTGTCAGTGTTAAGGACTGAAAGGAATGAAGCAGGGAACAAATGTGCATACCTCATCACCACGCATCCCCAGATGAAAATTAGCACCAGTAGTGTGGATTTTTTTGTCCTTTAGACACTGTTGTCACTACAACAGCAATGCAATGTCTTCATTTCTATGTGGAAAGGGTCAGTAAAGTGGACGGGGAAGAAGGGATGCAGGAATTGGCACATACATGAGAATATCTGTTTGATAAAGTCATCTGACACTCCCCTGTCCATCCAGTCCCCCACCCCCCACAAATAAAACCAAATCACATCAAACCAGAAAAACCACCCACAAAAACCCCAAACAAAAGCCCCCAAAACCAAGGATGTTTACCTGAGAAAATAATTTCTGCTGAACAGATCATTCTAAGCAAGATAGATGGAGGGCAAAGAAGGGTGAAAATGAGAATAAAATGCATCAGGAGTGAAAAACATCTTATATATCTTTATATTCATTCTACCAAATTTCATTTTTCCATCAAAAATAGATCAAAGTCTGCACAACCCATCCAAGTGATAGTATTTCATAAGTTTGCATGAGTGTGCATGCAGGACCATTCCTTTCAGAGGTCTGAGGACACTCAGGATACTGCCTCACAGAAGATGAAATAACATCACTCAGCTGTTCATGTGAGTTAAATAGTAAAAGGCAATGATAACACTTTTAGGTGTAACATATAATGGTAACATTTTAGGTATACGGGAAGGAATTTTGGATTGCACCTTTCATAACATTCAGCAGTCAGATGACAGAAGTGACCTTTTTTCTACGCATCAGATCTACTCACAATGAAACAGACAGAAGGTAGGTAACAAGAAAAAACAGTTGTATTTGTGCCAGCAGCTTTCTCTCAGTGTAAAAATGGATCGAGGAAGAAATCGGAGGAAATAACAGACTAAGATTGCAGAGGCAGTCCGACATTCGGAGAAATGAGAGGCTGCAGAAAGCCACTTGCCTGCGCTCTGTCTCCCAGTTAAGTTCAGCTGCGATTGCCACTTCAATGTATTTCCACACTGCTGCGTCATTCTATTTAATTAGTAATTTCAGAGTCTGTTACAAAGTACAAAGAGACTAATGACTTCTGGCCACCTAAAGTGGAAAGGTGGTATTTCTAGACATTTTGAACTAGATGTTAAGTTGCATATTGATTTGGTTATCTCCATCTGAGAGACTAAAAAGACAGGAAAATTTTTCCTCCCATCCAAGTCTTCACCTGTTTGACCAGCTCCGGAGTAACTTACAACTGAGTCAGATCTTGGTGACTAGCATTTTAGCAGAATGCTTAAAAGTGCCATTCTGAATAGTTCTGAGAGGAGGACAGATTTCATAGTTTGGAAATGGCAAAAGAAAATTAAGCAAGTCTCTGCAATGACCACGTGTGTACCTGGGGAGGAGGCTGTGAGGACTGTGGGATTGTTACAGCAATGCTAATGAATAACTGACATGCTGGTGTGGAAAACCTGACAACTGTCCCACACCAGCAGGCAGCCTTCTGGGAACCTGCTTATTTTCTGGGATACAGGTTTTCTTTTTGTTAAGGAGTAAAGAAAAAAAATTCAGAAAGGGTCATATGACCTACAGCCAGTCCTAACTACTGCACACAATATTCAGCAGTCAGAGGACAGAAGTGACCTTTTTTTTTATTTTCTTTGGATGAGTAGAAAAAAACCATTCATTTGAGTGTATCCAAACAATTATAAATACATGTGCTGCTCTAGGAAAAGGCCGAAACATGGTTCGTATCTTCTGAGGCTTCATGTAGTTGTACAGTAAGCAGAAATCATCACAAAAAATCAGACCCATGGAAAATTTGCCACTCTTTTGTAATTAGGATTAACATAGGGCAAAACACTGTTTGGGGGTTTTTTTTAAATTAATTTATCAAAATATATCAATATATTCTTAGCATTTCCCAGTTGCAATGAAATGAAACTGAGTTTAAAATATTTGCCACAGAAATTTAACTGAGACTGAGCTGCCTCCCATTTAGATTTACCCCACAATGTTTTGATGATTTTACTACATCATTAACTTTGCTTGGTCTTTTCCTTTTACCCCTAGAGCTATATATACTTTTGAAACAAAGTAGGAATTTTGCAATGAAAAATCTAAATATTTTATTATGAAAAAATGTACCTCAAACCCTATCTTTTTTTGTTGTTGTTTTTAACAAATTCAACACAGATTTGATACAAAATTTTACAAAGTCCTTTAATTTGCATGTCTATATCACATTTTAAATCACATTTAAAAACCAAGTTGCAATTACAGCCAATCAGAGAGTTTTGGATCTCTTACTTAAGAGATGAGACCAGATGTCTATTGTTTATAGTCACTCCAATGTCCCACCCTCACAGGCATATGTGCTCTGAGCAGAATCTTAAGAAAACTTTAGTCCCAACTGTTTCTTTTCTCCCATATCCCTCCCTTCCCCACAATTTTGGGATTTTATGCATTCACACTCTCCAATCATTTCTTGTTTGTCTTCCAATTCTTTAAAACGACATCTGTGATGGTTTCTGCTGGCTTGTATCTTCAACTCATCCTCATGTCCTTTGAGTCTGAGGGAGGATATGCCTCCCTCGACTTCACCATCACTTTTTCCAACAGATGCATCTAATGATATGTCCTAAATTGATTCTTGTCTTCATCAGGGGATTCTAGTACCACTGCCTCACTGGTATTTCCACAGGGACTGAATATGACCTGTGAGTCATCAGGCTGAGAGGTAGTGTTCCTGTTTCCCTTCAGAATTTCGGAAATAAATAAGCTGCATGCCTGAAGAACTACCTGCTTGATTTCCTTTCCAGATTTCCTAAAAGGTTGTTATCGTGACATGTCTTCCATGGAGGACATCTCTCCATGAACTTTGTTATACAGAAATCTAATTGTTTTAAGTTACAAATCTTAAAAAACCCCATCAAGACTATATGTAACTTTTTTTTTTCCTTTTAAATGCATTTAGTATTTAATAAAATGGCATCATTCGTTGTAACACTTTCCAAAGCATGGCTCATCTCTGCAATCATTTATGCTGGTTCTCTCTTTTCAGTGTCAGCTGCCAAATTTGCTTATATAGGCATTAATTTGCTTCCAAGTCAATCAAATTTCTCTACACGTGTTCAGTCCTCTTTACGAATGCAGTATCACGATGCTATTTCCCTCATATTCTTTAAAAATGCAGTGTTGATGCTCATTATTTTTTACTAAATATTCTTTATTATTTTCTCCTTTTAACTTTTAAAGCCATGGCATGCTCTCCTTTAGTGATAAAGATGTTTCTTCTGCTGACAATTTCAGCATCTCCTTTTGCATTTTTGGTCACCTTAGGTCTTCTTTTGCCTTTTTGGCCACAGAATACTCCAGCTGGTGATCTTATTTTTGCTGATCTCACTTCAATGTTCTCTATGCCCTACATCAAGGCAAGTATGTTCTCTAGGTGTCTGTAAGTCATTATTACTATTTAACAGTTTTTTCCATATTGGTAACCAGAAATCAATCAGACTTTGCATCATTTATGCCTGGCACAGTATTAAACACACAAGAGCTTCATATATGCAACATCTTCTGTAGTTAGTATCTATAATAATTGCAACACAAGTACTTTTGCATTCATGTTAATTATATGCATACACAAATCACTTTGTATTGAATAGATCTGCATATATATAACTGTTTTGTGTATCTACTCGTGCCAATTTCATGATATATCTGCATTTCATTATTAATGCTATGTATTCTATGTTAATATGAATATAATTTCCATATGGTATCTGCAATTTCCCAGCCCAAGCTATTTGGCTAACTTAATCTTAAACATTTCTCAGCTGACACAGAATGGTTCTTCACCAAAATAACTAGAAATTCTGAGCAGCTGGCTAGTGTGCAGAGAAAAACATTGACTGCTGAGATTCTGTATGAAGTGCTGCCTTGGAAACATGTGAAAGAGATGAAGTTTTAATCCTTTGGCTAATACACAGCCATAGTGGGTGTCAATGCTAATCTCAGTCTCAAATTTGAAAATAGTTTTACAGGAAAATTTTTTACACATGTACCATTTTTCAGCCACATTCAGAAATTCATTAAATATTCCATGAATTCCTTTAAGCCTTTCAGAGAAATTTAGAATATTCCATGAAGAAAAGTTATGTCGCAGACACATAATTCTTATCTGACAAAGGCTAGACATCCATAGCTGGTTTCTTCTGTCAGATCTTTATAGACTTCTTGCTAGTTCTTATATGACTAAGTAAGTATGCACTAGGATCACAGGTCAGAACAGCCCTATGATATGGGGAGGCTGACACCCCAAAAGTATCATTTGATTGTGTTAATATAAAGGACAAAGAGCAGCCTGTTCTGTCTACAAATAGAGTGAAGCCACATTCAACAACTCAGATTTACAGACTTTTAAAGGGTTCTAGAAGTTGCTAACAAATTCCAATAGAGTAAAAAACTAGAGAGTTATTCTTTACACAATTAGAAAACTCAATGACTTAGTATCAAAGACTCAAAGCTGAGAGTAATTCAAAATAGTTTAGACTCCTACTATGTTTACATGGCAAAACATACTTTTTAATCTTATCAGGACAATACACACGTGCTTACGTGGTACGAGTCTTGGATTAATCAGAAACACGCTATTTCCTAATGCCCCAAGGCAGTATCTAGGACCTACAATGGGCAAGATTATAATTCATCTATTCTGTATATTAATATTAACAATTCATATTTTAATACCTTACAGTGTCTTAGCAAGTTTCTTTGCCATTGTATTAGCTTAGCACATTGCTGTGTGAGACAGGACTCTTCCCATCAATACTTCTATTATACTGCTGCACTACACAGATACAGGAGTAAGCTGCTTATACAGTATGCAGTCATATCAAGCTAATATTTTGATAGTAAGTTAGTCAAGCATTGTGCAAATATGATTCACTGTGTTGAAAACAAATGGTAACACAGTAAATGGTTCACTTGAACAGAACCACCCACTGTACTAAAGTTAGTGTAGGGGTTGCTCCTGGAAGGGCTGTTGGAAGAAGTCTGGAGGAAGCCTGGCTTTATTATTTTGAAAAAGAAGACAGATTTTTCCCATTACAGTTTCCACTGTTAGGAACTACCACCGCCTGAAGGGTACACACTGGCTATATATACTGGCTATATATTTGTATACTACTTTAGGAGGCCCAGCCCAATTCTGTCATCGCACTTCTTCACATCCCAGGAACATCTGCCAATTTTCAACAATGGGTAGGCTTTTCTAGGTGTCTAGACTAGGATAAACACTGAGAGTCTGTGAAGAATCACTTACTATACCACAAGTTGTTCACTGCCAAGACATTGATACTGATAAGGTGATTTTGGACATAGTACCAGATCATACCTACCAATCCTTTCAATGCCACTGAAAGAACATAGTGAATCTAGAGAGTAATAAACATAGCTTGCAAACTACTGCAACACTTCATGAAAATGTGTACATATAAGAATTATTATGCAAGCTAATTGAGTAGTTAAATATGTTCTTTTTCCTGTTACACTAGCAGTTTCCATACTGTGCTGATAAATCATTAAATGTACATTCTCCATTTCACAAATAAGTTTTAGAAAAGCAGAGATTTAGGCTTCTTCAAAAATACTTCTCTTTCCTCTCCCCCCATTTTTAAGGTATCTAAAGATGCAGCTAAGTGCTTGGCTTACTTATAACCAGAAGTACTGAGCTTTACCCGACCACGTCTACTAATGCTGCATGTATAAAATGAGCATAAATAGATAAAAAGACTCCTACACTCTTCCCATAGCGATACCATCACAGCAGTCCCACAGCAGACAAGCTTTTTCTGTAGCTGCAGAGGAAGTAGAAGGATATGCTTCACAGGAAACAGAGCCAGAAAACACCCATTTGGTCACACTAGATTTTCCACGACAATGCCACTGGCAGATCCCAACAGTCTTATCTTTTTCCTTAGAATTTTTAGTTCCCCATCCTCCCCTCTGCCAGCTCTCTTTGTTGCTCAGTTGCCTTGCTTGAATACTTGGAGTCCAAAATTGCATTGCTTGCTCTTTCTTGTTTCGGCCTAAGAAATATTCTTTTATTTGTACTATTACTTTGAAGACATTTTATAAGCTATCATCATACCATTCCCCAAACCCCCTTCACCATGAGACTTCTCTCTTCTAGGCTATAAAGTTTTATGATCTCTGATTCTTCAAGAACTGTAAAATCTTTGTTGTCCTTCTGTATATTTTTCATGTTGATCATATAAATACAGAGAAGAATGAGGATTTTTTGCCTAGTGTTTATTCCAGTCACCACTTAGGTGACAGGCATGCAGAAAATAGCACAGATACTCTGCACCCTTACTTAATAGTACAGGGAACCATGCCAACTGTTCCCTGGGTGCTGTGCAGTACAACACTTCTTGAGAGAAAAAGTGTGTTCTTAAAAACAGATTGCTGATACACATAGATTGGTAGTGTTACATTAAAAAAAAAATCTACTGAAGAAGCAGTTTTTAATAGTTATTTTAGCTGATCTTATAGTCACTTATACACTTTACAGTTATAGCTTATTCCATTAAGCAAACTGATTGAAAGTATATTTACAAAAGGCTTTTTTTGGATGGTACATATGCCCACACAAGGATTTCTTTAAGCACCTCACCCACTGGTGGCTGTAGTTTTTATAGCTGTGTCATCCAAATGTTAGACCTTTAAAACTAAAGGACCAACTTTGTCCGAGCTTATACTTACGTCCCTTTGCTATTTTAAGAAACTTGCTCTAGAGATACTGCCTTTCACAATACTGGGACATTTCAGTGAGCATAGGCTTTCTTTTTCCACTGCTTTTGCTTCAAATAACTCCACATGCTTCCACCTCCATTAATTGATGCCTTCCCTATGTTACTTTCTAGGACATCTGTGCATAACTTCAGATTTTTAGCCAGAAAAGCAGAAGAAAGAAACATGATGAAACCTTGTACGTTTTCAATCGTACGCACCAAAAAGGAAGGGTGGGTGAAAATTTTCCCCTGATACCCTGACACAACGTAAGAACTTTTGTAGAATAACATTCAACTTGGCTTCCATCCCAAGAGGGACTTAATCTGTTTCCTTCCAGTGACTTTGGTTCTACTTTCCCAAAGCTCAACAGCAACAGCATGTCTTCCAGACAGAATTTGAACAGCTGATACTGGGGTGTCTCATTACACTTGTAGAATTTCACTGCTTTCAATTTTATTCTGTGGGTTGAGCTGTATGAGTGAAAGACGACTTACCACAGCAGATACCATTATCTTTCATTATCTTCTTATTATGAAAGTAGTATTTTGTAAATTATTTCCTCATATTTATTAATAGAAACTCCTATTAATAGTTCTGAGAATAGCAGTGACCTTTCTTCATCTTATCTGTTAAAAATGTACTTTGAACAATGCCTCCATGTCATAATAACTGTACATAATAACTGCATATAACACATATAACTGGTACTAGAAGCCTCAAGTCCAACCCCCTTTTCTCCTGCCTAATAAGCTTTCTTGCATTGCTCAACTCACTGATACATGGATGAGGTTTTGAGTTATTCCTTCTTCTAACACCAAAATACACATCCCTGAGTGTGGGCTTTCCAAGCACCCAGCACCTGAGGCCACAGCACAGCTCTGGATGGTGAACTGGTGCTGCCAAACAAGCTGATGCAGTTCCAGCCTTAGCTTCAGGATGCAGAAAGACAATTTATTCCCACCGGTGTTGTCCCGACCCCCCTGCAAGTACCTTCTAAAGACAGCTTGGCAGTCTTAGTAGTATTTTTAAATTGCTAAAACCAGGTTAAGTCTGTCTAAACATACGCTATTCACCAGCTCTCATCAAAGCAATTCTGCTTTTTCTACATGACAGTCCAGCATCCTGCTGTGCAAACTATTTATTTTACTCCAAATCTAGACCCTCAAGCTATGATCAAGCCCATCTGAGCGGCGGTCACAATAAATACTGTTTTGCTCTCTCATACAGTAACAGACCTTCTCTTTCAGGGGGAATTTGTGAGCTATGTCAGCAAATGCAACTTGGTAAGGAGGCATAGTACTGCCTATAAAACACCCTGGGACAGATCTCTGACTGCACCTGAGGAGCTCCAAGATAACCACCGAGAGATGGCATATGAAAGCCCTCTGCCTTCATCTGTACCCTGCCAAAATCCCAGTGCAAGGCATAGCATCCACAAGGAGCTGGTGTTCAAAACAGCATAAACCAGAAGTAGATACAGCTACTTATTTTACTTTATCCGCTTAGCGAAGCAAAACAAAAAGGCACTGAGGGGAGCAAAAATTGAGCTTACTCACAAAAATAAAACAAAAGCTGCCAAAGGAACAGAAGTTGCAAATAAAGCACAACTGTTTTAGTGCTGATCAGCAGGGTCTGACGCAGCTCACCAGGGAGTGGGGTCGTGATGGTGGTGCATGTTGTCACACATGCCGTGTGTAGGGTAACACACCAGCCATTGCCCAAGGAGAGAATTCAGTCATGCTCTGCCTTATGGTTTCTTCCTGGCTATGTGCGAGTGATATAGGGCATGCCACTGCTCTTGCTGGCACCAGGTAGCTGCTAGCACCACTGGAAGGAACCCAATGCTCATGCATGTTCACATAGGTCCCCCATACCCCCACCATGTCAGATCAGGAGCAGCATTCTTCAACCACTCTATTGCTCTGGGCAACCTGGACATATGGCCCAGGATGGGAAGGGAGAGGCTCGTTGTCCTATAAGTGGACATGCACAGGCTGTTGTGTGATCCTGTGCAAGTATCTGAACTCACACCATAGATTGACAGGCAAGTAAGTATGCCAACAAAGGGCTTTATGAAGGGTTTCTCTTGTCTGACACTATTTTCTTAAAATAGCTTTTTCATATAGAGCAATATAAGTGAAGAGATAAATCTTAGAAATGAGCATAAGTAAATATATCAAGCAGCCAAATCCTCTCCTTTCCATCTGAATGGCAAAAACCTTCTTAGTGTATATACATCAAACACTATTGAATCTACTGCTTTGCAGAAGAGATCAGACTCCAGGGGCTAAATTCAGTTGCCAGAAACAGGTATCCCAGTGCCATTTCAGAGGTTGTATTTGGACAGATCTGCAAGGTTGGCAGACATGACACAGGACATCTAAGAGACCTGCATTGCTCTGCAGTGGCTGTTGGAAGACAGGATGAATTAAAGCTTCTCAGATGACTATAGGCTCCTATGTTTAGGCAACTGGATCCCATCTTAGAGTACTTTGTCAGATAAGTGCAGAGGTAATTATCATATTATTAGGAACAAAAGCAAAACCTGGCACTCCAGTTTGCTATTCCTCTCATTAAAAGTTCACACAGATACACATCTGTGTAAACATATCTATAAACACATACACACATGCATATACATACGCTGTAACTGTCTGAAAATGACCACAGAAGATTCTGCCCTAGTAATTGGAGCAGAATTGCTTTATTGGTCCTTGACTCTTACCATCTGTCAAGTGACTTTATTTGTTGAAGGAAAAATCTAGGCAGACCTCCAACCTTGAGTGGAAAGTGAGAAGAAGCTTCATTCTCTTTTCTAGAGTCTATGAGAAAGAGTCAAAGAGATTTAAAGAGTACCAGAAGCCAGAGAAAACTCAGAAGGATTTTTGATTCCCTCCTTCCCCTCCATGGAAAACCAGAGTTGGTAGGTAAAACACAGTGAGAAACAGGGACAAAAAACCCCAGGGACACAATAAATAGGGTGTAATAGAATACTGATTTTCTACTGTACATACAAAATACAGTGTGTATTTTCTATTACTATTACATGATTAGCAAAGAAAAAAGAAAACTTCTTCATATTTTAATTATTTCGGGTAGTTTTTGTTACACAGGAGATGTTTAAAATGAGTTGAGCCTGCTGGCCCTCTCTACAAAACTATTTCTTTACAATGGCACTTTATAATGGGTACTGGTAGCTGTAAATAAAGTAGACTCAACCCTTATATCCAAACAAATGTCAACACTGATGGCAACTGAGCATTTCTTTATGCAAATAACTTTAGACCCTTAGGAAAACACTTCCCAGTTTCAAAAGGAATTGTACTCATTGTTTTGTTCTACCCCCCCCAAAGCTGTAGTGTCAAATGGCAATAGGTTATTGGAATGGCAATCTCACTTGTGGGATACCTATTACTAGGTCCAGAGACCACTGAAACAGGGTAGGATAGTCAGAAGGAACAAGTAAAACAAAGCAAAACATTATTTATAGAGAGAATCTTAGCTTTCAGCAACTAGCTTTGTACTTTAAGACCTTAAGACAAAGAAATCCCATTGATTTCAGCTGACATTCTGCGTGTGTATACATTGAGAAACCGATTTCAGTGGTTATTATGGCAATATTGCATGTCCAAACAATCCAGACAATTTTAATGAAGAAAGCTGGCAATGAGGAATTGAACCTGCCTTGGACTGCTTTATCACGGTAAATTTCTATACCTAACCTGAAGGGTAATCAGATGGCTTTAGCCTTCCATAATAGCTCACTAACATCAGTTTATTAATCTAAATGAGTGACAACAGGTAGTGTAGTTTTTCTTTGGCATATTTTAACCTCAGAAAAGCTTTTTGCATCACTAAGAGAAATATACTTGGCTATATGTACACACTTGAATAGAATAGCAAGTGGCCACATATTGTCAAATGTGTTAAATAATATTCTTTCCATAAAGTGGAGCAAAATAAAAAAAAAACCCTTTGTGTTCTTTTCCATATTTATATGATCTGAAATTTTTATATATATTAAAATATATATAGAATATATATAGATATATGTAGATAGCAAGCATGCTTTAAGAAATGCAAAAACGTCGATGCACCAACTATCATTAGTATATTTTCGTAAATGGTGTTTCATGATGGGACAGATGCATACTAAGATAAAACATGTAAAAATCTCACATAGAAAAAAAGGAAGAAATGGTACAAATCCACAAAAGTTTCTCTTCTTTATAAATAAATAACTTTTTGTCTTTCAGGAGATCAAGTATGTCATATTTTGAAATGGCTTACTATCATGTAAAATTTGATGTCTCTGCAGGCAATACAGCAAGTGCTTAGCCAATTCTTTGTAACTAAACCATTCTAAATAGTTCCAGTATTTGTTCTAAGTGTGCTTTTGTTCTACGCAGGATTTTATAATATAAATTAACAAAAGATGTGCAAAAGTTGCTTCCAAACATGCTACAGTACATGAAACTTTGGATTCCTTTTTTTTAAAAAAAAAAAAATTACAGTCTATCACTAGTACAGAAATGATAAAACAGATTGCTCTTTTGTGTTTAATTAGAGTTAAGCCTGATCTTAAAACATAATAGTTTATACCTAACTAAAGTGACAGTTGGAATGAAGTCTCAATTGTTACCACTGCCCTAATAATGAAAAGGAAGGTGTCAGTAGGAGGCAGAATCTCTGCTACATGAAGAATCACTTACACCAAAAAAGGTAAAATAGATGAGAAGTTAGAGAGTACACAAAATAAGCAAAGTGGCAAGATTAAAAATATCAGTAGAGAAATGTGTTAATTCTGACCAGGATTTCCCAAAGCTTCTGAAGGAATTATACATCTGCTACCACTACAAAAAAGGGCAAGTTTAGTGACTAACATTTATAGACAAATAAGTTCTGCTTAGTTTTCATACTGGTACATCTTTCAACTTACATCTAGTGTATTAAACATCTAGTGGTGTCTACAAGTGGCCAGAGTATTTTTTACAAAATGACTACCATGATTCCTGCCTATTTCTCAGGAAATTTGAACCAGAGCTGCCATGTCTTGATCTGTTAATTCCAAAAGGGTACAAAGTCCACTGGAAAATGTTTCCAGTTTGGTAGGAATCAGATATAACTAAAATGCAGGTCCAAAATGTGAAAATATAGCCAAAATTTTGGATCACATCCAGCAAGAAAGAGAAGGTTATCATCAAAGAAATGAAAGGAAGATGACATTAAGAGAGCTGAGTATACAATAATTTCTTGCTTCACTGAGAAGACAATTTGTATCCTAATGATAAAAAACAGTTTCTTTGGAAAGCAAAATAGTATTGTGGAGGCCAAAATGGGGCAAAAGTTCAAACACAGCATTTCATTTGGTCTGAAATTTAAGGTGAAATCAATAAAAGGCCTTAAGCCTCTAAGCATTCAAAGTTTTAATCCAAAAAAGCTAGACTGTAAAAGGAAATAAAAATTTTAAAAAGGCCTAAACTTTAAAAAAAATCCTTGTGATATCAAAACATTTCAGTTTCTTAAAAGGTTTGAATGAACTTTCCACAAAACAAATAATTGCTTATACTGACAAAAACAGTAAAGCTGAACATCAGAATGTATTTCACAAATTGCTTTGCTGCCATCAGAGCTTACCTGAGTATAAATAGTATTTTACACATTGCTATCACTAAAAGGTCATTATCAATGTTTAGTGTTCCTCACCAAATGGACAAAATCTTGAAGCTTTTTCTTAATTTTAATCCCAATTGTTCTCTAAGTTACAGTCATCTGCCTGACTAAGACTTGAACAAAATCAGAGACGGAGCCCCAGGCTCACTCACAAATCAGTGTTTAAAAACCATAGCAATCTATTTACTAGCAGCAACAAGCCATACTTGGTCCTTCCAAACGCATCATGAAGGGACTGATTTTTTTTAGAAATGCAGCATTTCGTGTTACCATAATGCTTTCTCACCTTACATCCGAGTCAGATTTTAATTACATGTGCCATGTAGGTTTTCCCAAGTTGTCATAGCTGTGATGATGGTTTTCATCCATCCATAAGACAAATCAATACTAGCTTTTTGTAGCATCTGGGAAAATAGAATATTTGGATAAAAGTTTGTTCATAGTTTGACAAAATCGAAGGGATCATATTCCTGTTACAAGTATACAGTATTGCATGTATAAGTATTAAGTTTAATTCATAACACTTCCCCTGCCTTTTTTTGCTGGTAATACTAGTATTCCCAAATAGATTGTTTTACCCTCACAGAAAAAACTCTGTCAGGAAATAATTTAAGATTAATATTAATTATGTACATTATAAAGAATATTTGATCAACCCCCATATGCATTTACATTTGGATAAGCAATTGGAATACTGAATTCACTTCTGCTGAACAAAATTAATTAACAAGTTCTTTCTTTTCAGTATTTTATATCTAGTCTGTGTATATTAAAATATTAATAAAGAATGTCATCTTTTTCTACTATTGACGTTCAAACCTTATTCATTTTGAAGCAATGGAAATTAAATGCAAATGTAGACTGATATGTCAGAAACTGAACTTCCCTTATGCAAGACCCTTCTTCTGTTCCCTTTTTCATGAGTGCAGTGGACTACTTTAATGTTTCACACTGCTTTTGTACACCCCTTTTGTGACATTTTGCATCACGCTGCATAGGCAGGATCTCTCTTAGAAAGCTCAGAAGACTTGTTCCTTAGCAAGGCAAGGCTCCCTTCCCATACTGCTTCTACTTGCTACAGCACTGGACTGCACCACAACTGCCAAGAGACAAGTTGACTAATGTGATACTGACCATGACGCTAATCAGAGCTGTTGAAGATAATTTGGATTCATCAGTGTGAGAGTCAACATAAGCACATGTGGTTTTACCACAATTTGCTTATGTTATGTGCTCTCACAGTATGGTATGTGATTTGTCCTTGTCTGCTGTCCTGCAGCAGATTTGTCTCTTCACAGATATGCTGCATCTGCATTGTACATTCTATACTGTAATTCCTATCAAAAGAAAAGCAACAGACTGATTATCTTTCTTGTCTGAGTATCACGGTTTCTAAACTCAGAAACAAGAGTTGAATCCTCAGAAAATCCCTAGGATGTGTCAAGCACGTTCTCAGTGATTCAACAGCAGTAAAAGCTTTACTGGATCTCATTTTTATAATAGTTTAGAACTCTTTGAGTACAGTTACTAGATTAACAGAATGAAGCTGAGAGATTGGTTTTATTTTCTGAGTCTGAAGAGAGAGGATTACTTGAGCAACTGCCTTCTAAAATACTTTTGCATCGTTTGGATGTCCTAGGCTGTACTCCGCCCCCCCCCCCCCCGCCATTTGCTAGTTAAATTTGCAAAAATAGCTATCCAAATAAGGAAAGTATAGGCAGCTCCTCTAGGACTTATGAAGCCACCTATATCATGAAGCAGAACCCCAATAATCAAGTAGTTCTCAAGGGATACTCAAGAACTAGCTTGTTGATCAGCTCTCAATTCTTTGTCGTTGCTCAGAATAAGCAGTTAATGATGCAGGAACTTTACTAAATAAATCTCGGCAGAGTTCCTTTCTACTCCCAGCTTCCCCGAGACGATTCCTAGCAGACAATTAGGAAGAAGGCTGATAGCATTTCCTGCTTACCCAGACTTAATATTTCATTCACAGCCCCTGTTCACAAAAGCTGGATCTTGTTGCCAGCCAAAGGAAGAGCACAGGACTGCCTGATAAAACAAGAGTGTTTCCTCTGCATGACTTCTATAACCAAATTTCTAAAATGAAATGTCTGCTTCTGAGTTTGTTGGTAAGACCAGAAAACAGTATCAACTTTCTGCTTCTGCTGCAGCCTTAATTTCTCCACCCCATAATTAACAATTTTAGTACTTCCTGTAAATTTAGATTCTAACATGAACTAATATCAACTACATGTTTACAGAGCCAAATGGATTTGAATCCATTCCCAACAGATGGAAATACAAATCCTGATAGAATAAAATCTGTTCCCAAACCAGTTGTTCTTCTGCATACTGCATCCGTATATACTACTTGGTCAATCTGGTTGTAGCAAGCTTGGACAAGCTTGGCTTTTGAGGTATTGAAACAAACATTTTTGTGATAAACTGAATTTGGTAGTGTTTGACTATGCTGGTGTATTAATATAAAGTTGCTAAATTTCATTTCCAGATTTTGAATTAAGTGTTTTTTATAGGAATTTATTTTGAATTATGTAATTATATTTGGAGTAACACCTCCTCCCTCTTCCCTTGGAAAAACTACAACTGCAGTTTCTCCATCACATATTTAATTTACACACTTCATTTTTTATTCATTTTGGCTAACCAGTGAATATCTGCCATTCCAAGCTACTACCTATAACAAATGGAGCATACATTTAATATCCCATTTTGTATTACAGATATGCAATATGCAGTAATATACTAGTAAGCGATTACACCATAAACTTGAAACACATGAAATATTTACTGCTTTCTTTAAAATTATATGTTTGCTCTCAATAGCAAATTAAGTTTGGGTTTGTCTAATTAGAGATCTAATCTATCTGAAGATTTTTAGAACTGTGGGAGTTTCAGGTTACATGAGGATTTGACTGCACAATATGAAACCCATTGCAGGTTTCATAGTAACACACCCTACACATCTCTTATCTCTTCAAAGACCCATTCATTAATATGAAAATAGAAATTAGTATTTCCATAAGAAATTGTAGAAGAACTGCCACTTAGCCTGTACCACAGTACCCTTCAATGAGCACCATTCCACAGTTCCCTAAACCCCCCAAATCATTTGGTCTACATATCAATTTTCTACCCAACATGTTATTCCATTCTGAAGAATACCCAAAGCATATCTGCATCTGAATGATAACCCAATGATGTTTCCAAATGTTCAGGCTGATGTGTAAACCCCATGAAAGAGGCAATACTTTTTCCTTAAGAGAACTAGTACTTTTCTTTCCTGCACTCTTGTACTACAGTGGGACAGAAGCTGGACTTTCTTTATCATCCATTTTAGCTTCTGACTTGGGTTGTGTTCACAAAATCATCACAAATGAGATACAGTACCCTGGATAACATTGTATGTATTTTTGACCTTTCTGAAAGGTAAAAAGGAATTTGGACTCAAGCCCTTCTATGTGAAACGATCAGTACTAGAACTACTAGAGAAACATCTGGAGCCATTACACTGCTTATTTTAACTGTAATTAGTTATAAACTTGGATATGTTAAGCATCATAAAATAAGAATCCTCTCATCTGTTCAGCTAATATTTAAAAGTCATGTTAATTCTAGTTCATGGATTTTGATATGTGTTTATGAAGTAATTCTGGATGTACCTGGTGATATCACTTGATCAGGTCCAAGTCCCTCAGGCAGAGCAAGACTGACTGCTAACATTTTATTTGTTGTTTTCTCCTTCCTGTTAACTTATAATAATAAAGATGAAGGCATATCAGACTCCTGAAGGATTATTACCTCATAATATTTACAGTCATCCTACAAATGTTTAAGTGTTTTGTAAACATTCATTTTTGTTAGAATAGATTTTGTAGTAGAGTAATTAAAAACAAAACAAAACCCCCACCCATTTCTTAAAAGAAATCACAGTCAATCTTTCCATTTATGTTTAAAGAACATTCATTTAGAACCAGATTCATATTCACAGATTGCTCTTTAATTCAGTATCTTCAAAGACATAGACTTGGAAAACATATTATTAAAAATCTATTATTCAAGAAATACACCGCTATAAAGCCATTTTATTTTTTTTTACTATAAGCAATGAGAGAGCCTTTTTATTGATTTCAAGCAACTTTGGGTCCAAAATGAGTTTTCAACTGATGAAAACATACCTGAATATAAGGTGGGAAATTGCTGCACTTGATCTTTCGAGACTACGTCTTCCCTACCCTGTCTTCCCTCACAGTGTCAGCTCTGGTCCAGGAGAGTCAGATACACTTTGTCACCATACACAATGGGCGTAATGATATTACACTCACATACACTGCCCCAGACATTTTCCACATCAGCAGGAGTAGCTGTTAGAGTGAACTTCGTCAAAGAAGGAAGGAAGGAAGGAAGGAAGGAAGGAAGGAAGGAAGGAAGGAAGGAAGGAAGGAAGGAAGGAGACAAAAAAGGACTGAATTTTGATAAACAATAATTTCGATAAATCTACAATTCCTTTTGTGCAGTGATGTTTTAGAAATGTCTTTGGAAGTCTGCATGAGCCCTCAACAGCATTAGGTTTCCTGGACAAGTGGCAAGAAACATTGGTCTCTGGAGTGGGTAATGATCTCACCTTTTCTAACAACAGCTCTGTCAGCTTGCTACATTCTCAAGGAAAAGTCTTGCATCCTGCTTCTGGCGTGGAGGACACAGTGCCACAACATCAGACATGAAAACTTACAATCCTGGAGTCGGTACAGGTGACTACTGCTTAATTGTTCAGGACCTTTATAAGACCTGTAGCAATTTAATAAATAGTAGAATTCAAGTGAGAATGTTCTTAATGGCCTCAAAATTTGAAGGTAATCAATAAGTGCATCTGAAAATATGATGTATGGTATGACACAGAAGTTATGGACAAACTCTAGCCCTATATTCTTAAACAAATAAGGCTTAGGAGTTCAGGAAAGACAGATTCTGTTTTAAGAAAGGACAGTCAAAAGTGAATGATTGAAGGAATTACTACCTTTAAAACAAAATGACCTCTTTCAAAAGCTGAGAGGCATTTCGGGACAGCACAGAAAGCATTGAACACCTGTAAAAATCCATACTTGCTGAATGAATGCATTTGTTTTCCTTCTGAATGCTGCTGGTCTGTTTTCACACTTCAATTGTAACAATTCATATGATCATAACATTGAACATGAATTACCAGCTCTTTGGATAGAGGGGACTTATTAAGGATCCTTTGAAAGCTGAGTTAAGTACGGCTCACACGGCTTGGCAGGCACGGCTGACACCTTAACCTAACAAATCCCTCAAGTACTAACCAGGCTGCCACATGGTTTAACCAGCCCAAATGCAAGGTGCAGTTTTGGCAAGGCTCTCCTACTTTTTTTCTAGCTGAGCTTCACTAAAAAAAATGACAGATTTCTGTGTGGATCCAGATCCACATCATCTCACTCTCTTGCCATGTCCACAGGACTGCTTTTACTGCCTACCGCTGTCATCTCTCCCAGGAACAGCATGGGCTCAGCAGAGCTTGTCAGACTGAAATTTAACTTTCAGTGTATTCAAGTGAATGAACCCCAAAGAACCATTTCTGAGTCACGGGTGTTTTACTTTGTGACTGTATAAAGCTGAGGACATCTCCATGGTTGACAGTTTCTTCAGTTGCTTCCTCAGGCTACTCGTTAGGGCGTAACTAGGGTAACACACCTCAAAGCCCTCATCACACTGAAGCAGGACACCTTAACAGAACTTGTATGAGTGATCACCATGTTGGATTACTTTGATCACCTCCAGCAAACATATATGCCCCAGACCACAGGAGTGTCCCCTTTGGGAGCAATGCCCCACGCCCCGACAGGAAACATTGCCACATGGTGTCCACTGAAGGAGGGGCGATAGCTACAGTCAGAAAAGAATGCTCTAGGGCCTCACAGGTCTTGCACGGGTGTCAGACACAGGCTAGGTGTGCAACAGCCTGAATCTTTGGAAGCCAGGAATAAACAAAACACCTTTCAATTGACATGTATGCAGCAAGCAGTGTCAACCCCATTGGCAGGGACCATATCGTTGTCTCCAGACAGGCTGGGTAAGGGGTCTCCCACTTGCTTCATACTGGCAATCATGATGAACCCCATAAAGGCAGGGTTGAAAAGTGCAGGTGCCTTCTGCCTTCCACTCTGTGGGAAACGAGATGTTTCTTCTTTTCCTCTCACTCCTGTGGATATGGCCATAAGCTGCACAGGAACCTCCTTATGAAGAAAGCTCACAGGGGTCTCCTGGGCCACTTTGAACAGAGGGAGAAGTATCTCAATTTCCCTCATATTAAAAGAGCTGTCCTTGACTTAGTTAAAGATCATTTTGGCCAACTGGATAAGAACAGTGTTGCATGAGCTTGCAAAATTCACCTATTCAATGGCCTTAAAATAGGATGTGACTGTCAAGAGCTATCACCAAGCATTAGGATCAGTGTGTGTGCCAGCACAAAACACATCTCTCCAAAGCAATGGTCTACAGGCTGCTGGTACGTAGAGTGGCAACATCGTACAGCAAGTGAGAAACTGTATGACTTGCCTGTGCCGCAGAAGGACAGGTGACACAGTAGCAGGAGTGAGTGGTGATGCCACTAGCTCTAAGAACAATTTGCTTGCAAATTCAAGGAGTGCTTCGCAAGGCTTCTTCACAGCACAGCTTCTCCAGCCTGATTGCAAGGGTACTTTGTGTGTTGGTATAAATCTGTAAAGGTCAGGCACTCCTAGATATTTCCCATAGAGCTTTTGCTGGCACTCAAGGCAGGGAGGGGTGGGGAATCATGGAATTTGCCCTGAAATGCACAGCAGACTTTCTATTATAGACAGTCCTCTAAGAAATTACACTTGCCAGCTGAGACTGCTTATATTTCCCTCTTCCAGGGCTGTTAGAATATAAACAAAGTACTCTGGTACAGCCCTGCCAGCACAGTACTGCCTGGCTCATCATGAGCTTAATCAAGGCCCTCAAGTTCTCAAGTCTTTGCAGAGGTGCTCTGATGACCTTGTTCAGCATCAGGCCTTTCCCCCACCTCCCTTTTGCTGAAAGACAGACATAGGTTGACAAGGAGCTCCCTTAAACACTCTCCTCAAGTGCACCCTCAGCAAGTTTGCCAACAACACCAAGCTGTGTGGTGGGGTCGACACGCTGGAGGGAAGGGATGCCATCCAGAGGGACCTTGACAGGCTGGAGAGGTGGGCCCGTGCAAACCGCATGAAGTTCAACAAGGCCAAGTGCCAGGTCCTGCACGTGGGTCGGCGCAATCCCAAGCATGACTATAGGCTGGGCGGGGAATGGATTGAGAGCAGCCCTGAGGAGAAGGACGTGGGGATGTTGACTGATGAGAAGCTCAACATGAGCCGGCAGTGTGCGCTTGCAGCCCAGAAAGCCAACCGTGTCCTGGGCTGCATCAAAAACAGCGTGACCAGCAGGTCGAGGGAGGTGATCCTGCCCCTCTACTCCACTCTGCTGAGACCCCACCTGGAGTACTGCATCCAGCTCTGGGGGCCCCAGTACAGGAGAGACATGGAGCTGTTGGAGAGAGTCCAGAGGAGGGCCACGAAGCTGATCAGAAGGCTGGAGCACCTCTCCTATGAGGACAGGCTGAGAGAGTTGGGGTTGTTCAGCCTGGAGAAAAGAAGGCTCCGGGGAGATCTAATTGTGGCCTTCCAATATCTGAAGGGGCCTACAGGAAAGGTGGAGAGGGACTGTTTATCAGGGAGTGTAGTGACAGGACAAGGGGTAATGGGTTCAAGCTGAAGGAGGGTCGATTTAGATTAGGTGTTAGAAAGAAATTCTTTACTGTGAGGGTGGTGAGGCACTGGAACAGGTTTCCCAGAGAGGTTGTGGATGCCCCCTCCCTGGAAGTGTTCAAGGCCAGGTTGGATGAGGCTTTGGGCAACTTGGTCTAGTGGAGGGTGTCCCTGCCTGCAGCAGGGGGGGTTGGAACTAGATGATCTTTGAGGTCCCTTCCAACCCAAACCATTCTATGATTCTATGATTCCTCTACTGCTACTAAACCCAGGGAATTTTAAACCCTTCCTTCAAGTTGGAAATGTCTTACAGGTAATGCTGAAAGGAGCTAATGGTGATCATTAACACTTCAAGGATGACACTGTTACATGGGGTGAAGTCACTCAGCACTAGTTGAGGGGTAAGATGTAAACTAAAGAGTGAGTTGTAACTTAATGTCTCATAGTGAGCAATTCCTCAATAACTTACCCTGTGCATAAACAGCCCGGCAAAGAGATACCAGAAGTTTTCTACTGAGCAGCCTATTTCAGATACTGAATCAGTGAGTGGACAGTCAGAACAGGGGCATTAAGGAAGATAATTTACAAAGGATTTTATGGCACCAGAGGCAAAAAACTACATTCCTATAAATTATGTGGTTCTCAGTGTATAATACAGAATACCAGTCTAATTTAAGGCAAATTGAGTGTTCTTGTCTAGGAAAGGGAAAGCACACAGGGAGAATAATATGCAGTTTGGGAGAAGGAAACACAAAGCTTCCAACGTTCTGATACCCAGGACTGGAGCAGATGACTTTTTTCCTTTCGTCAAAACAAGAGAAATGGGCATGTGTAGAGATGGAATTCTTACATTGTACACCTGCATTAAAGTTGCATGTTCTTAACAGATGTGTAGATAATGAAGCTAAATGGGATCACCATTACCATCTTTTCTGGCCTCCTCTCCTACCTAACAGGACTCAGCTGAATTAATGCCTCTTTTAACCAGAAGGAGCCTTTTAGAAAAGCTGCCAATCTCCATTTCTATTTTCCACTGATAGAAAATTTGCTACTGCCATGACAAAATTCCATTTAGAGTCACTATTGAAAGTGTGCTTTCCATTTGGGGCTGATGTTCCCTAGCTTTAGCTCTTAGCTGGTGAATCCTATTTCTCCTTGTCTGCTTTATTGAAAAGCCTCTATTCTGAAGTTCCTCTTTCCCATATTGATACTTCTAGATTATGAACAAGTCATTTCCTTTTAACTTTCAGTTTCAGTTCAAGGAGTCTTCCATTATAAGGTATACTGTTTAACCTTTAATTATTTTAATCTCTCAGACACATTTACATTTTTTCCACATCTTTCTTCAATTGGAACATCAAGGAATTCTCTTGTACTCTAGAAATAGATAGTTTGTGTAGAAACAGATAGCAAAACTGACATAGTTAATACTCCTATTATTCAAACCCCCACTGTTTCTGCATTCTCAAATTATCAGTCCTCTGTGCTACCCATTAAGAGCTCAAGATTAGCAGTTTATACCACAGTCCCCATTTTTTTTTTCATAATCCCAAACTGAAATCCTTTAAGATCTACAGATTTTTCCTCTTAGATGACTTTACACTCGCTCACACAGAAACACAGCCTACTTGGAATTTGAAATGACAACCTAGATCATTGTGTACAAGGAACTCTTTACTTACTTTCCCCTATACCTTTTCTTCTGGGAACTGGATTAGGGATAGGATTTTATTCCACATTGCTGTTGAAAATGTAAGATAACGTGAGGTCAAGAAGAAAACCTTATTTTGCAGAAAATTCTAACAGTACTGCTGTCTTTAACAACCAACTAAATACAAACTGACAAAAAAATTCAAGATTGCTTGAGAGGCACAATTTCCATAGTCATTGTTCATTGGAATTAATTATGTATGTAATTCTTTATTAATTGAATCCCATCTAAGTCATTCCATTATTTTGCCTAGATCAATGTCACACTGACAGGCCAGTAATTATCAGGTCATCCCATTTACCTTTTTAAGTTATTGATAGATTAGCCTTTCTCCAGTCCTTTAGAATTCTCAGTTTTCTGGAAGACTTTTTTAAAATTAAAATTAACAGTACAGGAAGATACTTGACCAGATCTTTAAAAAATTCAAGGATGCAAAGTATTAAGGGCGTACTGATTTTAAACACTGAACTTTAGCAATTATTTTTTCACAGCATCCTGAACTGGCCTTTATATGTTAAATAATTCCTTCTTCCTTATTCCGCAATAAAAGTACATAATCTGAATGTTCCCCAAACGATTTATTGAACACGGTATTAATACCATAATGGACATGCTGTGAAAAGGAATGATATTTTGTGCACATGCATGAAACACTAGGGGATAGAAACCAACAGGTAATCTTTAATTGCAGAAGCCAGCTATTTTGACATGGTGAAAATGACCACCACCTTACTAAACTAACACAATGCAAAATATTTTTCCAGTGCTGCTAGCACTTTATTGTGTGGCATGCTCTCACTGCACTCAAAATTATACACACATTCTACTGAACCTGCAACCTGGAATGAAATTTTGAGTTTTTTAAAATGTCTGTTACAGCTGGAGTTACCAGTCTTAACCTTGATAGTCAACTTTTGCATACCCCAGAACTTAAAAGCAGTCAAGAAGAATGTAATCGTTCTTTCAGAATAATCGGTGTGTTGCTGTCGGGAATTTGGTTTTGTCATTTAAGGTTATATGGAAAATAGTTGTGATCTGTTATGTCATTCAACACAATCCAGTCACAGAAAATAGGGTATACTTTGAGGCATTTATTACTCAGTTAAAACGATTATGCACAAAAATATAAAAATTAGTAGTACGTAGAGGTGATCATAAAAGGGAAAAATAAATTTACATCCAAGTATCTTATGGAACTGTTCTTGTTTAATTCTTTCCTGGTTCAAGGAAAACAAATTACTTCATCAATAAGGAATTCTTTATCAATGAATCAATTTTTAGATTGTATGATACTGCAAAATTATATGGTATATATTCATCACTTTTGTCTGCATCCAGACATCACAAATTCTTCTCCAATTCTTCTCCACACTAACTGGAAAGTTTTAATTCCACAGCTATACCCGTCTAGCCAAAACGACTCAGCAATGATTGAATGAAGTGTCTGTCACAGAGTAAGACTGCTGCTGGTCCAGCACTAAAAGATTTTCTTATGTGGTTCCTCAGGAAAGAATTAAGAACTATGAGGGAAGACTGAGACAAAGAGAGGACATATCATGAAACATAAATATGCGATAGGCATCACAAACCACCTACCCCTTCCTCCTTTTGTTTTCGATTTGTTAAGAGACGTAGGTGTGGAAAAAAAATTTGATAAGCTAAGAACCAGAGAGATTTTCAAGGTTCTAAAGAGAAAGAATTTATTTAATTAAGTATGAGTCATGCTGAGACTCAGGCATTGTTTGTTAGCCAGAGTGAGAATTAATGCATATTAACTGGGAAACCTATACTAATGTTTACACTAATGCTCTTTCTAAAGTAGAATGCAAAAGAAACGCTTAACTGAAGAAAGTGTTATGGGAAGACTATATGGGAAAGTCTCTAGATCTGAGCGGGAACTTGAGACAGAAAATAAGAAATTTTATACATCCTACATTAAAATTGAAATATTTTGGAATATGATGTCTAGTCTCTAAATACAGTTGTCTGTGTACATCTTCCATTATAGTTTTAATGGAAAGAAGACAATTTCCTACAGTGATAGACTTTAGTGAACAAAGAATGCAAGGCCTGACACAGCTATGTTTTGTGATCTATTCTCTGTTATTACCTAGAAACAAGGCCAGAGACTCAGTGAATTTGAGCCTTGAAATTAATAAGAAAACCATGTGGAGAAAGGATGGTTTGCTAGTTAGACCACTGGACCATCACTTCGTCTTCCAAAAGTTGCCAATGTTTGTTCAGTAAGGATAATATTCTCCTACCTCTTTAGGAACTTGAATCAAAGTCCAGTCAGGATTTTGATAAGATTAAATAACAATGTGAGCTACACATGCATAAAACCCCACCACGAACAGGATTTCCAACACTGTAATTTCAAAAAAGTTTTGGCTCATTGTGTAGATGAAGATGTATTTTAAAACAGATATTTTCCTGGGCATTCTAAGCCTTGTTCATTCTTTAATTCAGCCAAAAGCATGAAGTTTGAAAGAGCTCTGGAAATGATTCCATCAACTCATGGAAAAGATAGGTGATTTTAAGCACAGGAATCAAGAAAAGTGTTAATAAAAGGTAGTGGTAACACATACATATGGAACACCAGAAGGAGTAGATAAATACTTCTTTTATTTTATTTGCTACCCAGTTTCCTCAAAACTCTATATTGAAAATAAAAGAAGTGGGAAGCCTCCAAAGAACCTGAAATTTAGGAAAGAGGAAATTTTAGAAGTAATTGTAGATTATTTCTCTATAACCACCAGCCTTAAAAATAAAGAAATAGGCAACACACGCAGAAAAAAATGGCTGTGCTCCAAGAAAAATGTTTTCTGCTGGTAGATACAGCTGAAAACTTTCAAAACTAAGTAAAATATTTAGTTAATGTTTGTATCATCTCATAGGATGTCTTACGTATCTAAATATTGTATTCAATGTTAACTGTATTGCAGAATATATTAGGACACAATTCTTAATGCTCATTCATGAGGAAAGTGTAACTATATGTCGTAAAACAAGTGAGATCAACAGGACTGCATGCAATTTAGGAGTTTAGGAGTGAACATAAATCAAAGTTAGAAAATTGGTGTGTGACTGGCTTTAGCTTATACTCATTGCTATTTATTATAAAACCTTGATTAAGCTCCCTGTATTTAACAAAGATTTATTTTTTTTTTTTAAATAAAACCCAGGTTTTTGCAAATCAAGGAGTCTGTGGGAAAGCATATTGTCAAATTGCTTTCTGTTGTGAAACTTGTTTTCTCCTATTAAGTCTATCCACCTCAACAGATTTCAGTCTGGATGCTTTGAATTCATTTTCCTTTTTTGTAAGCAGCTTTAGAGCCTCATTAAAGTAGTACAGTATGGGTACTTCACACTGCTTCAGCTTGGCTAGACTATATTTCTCATGATATATCACAGCAAGTTTATCCACAGAGGAATACTCCCAGCTAAAGTACATTTCCCTGGCAGTTGAGAAGTCCAATTTTTAAAGCATGAGACAGCTGTGTTGCTTTTCCTGCAAGCCACAATACTGGTTTAGGTGGATGCAAAATAATTCTGAGCCCATTCAAAATGAAATATGCCTTCACTGGTGAATCGACCTTTCCTGAAAATGTTTGTTTTCTGGAAAGTTTTGCAACTTAGATTTTCCTTGTGAAATAAAATAAAACATCAAAGTATCAGATGTATCACAGAGCTAAAATCTCATTTTCAGTTCTACCGGATAGCATATCATTGACTTAAGATAAAATGAAACTTCCTAAGTTTGTTTTATTTGATCACTGAGAAGTCTTTCTTTGGGATAACTGCCATAGTTCTAGTTTCACCACTATGTACTGCAGAGTGTGTGAAGGTCCTTTTGTTCACTGTATAAGGGTGTTGGAACATAGCTTTAATTACAATAGTTGTCTGAAGCAGTAATGATTGCACCTATTGAAAACAATTATTTATTCTCCAGTTTCAAATACCAGCTTGCTTTGCTAGTGTAACTATGCAAGTCAGAATGGCTAGAATAGAAAAAAGCAGACAAAAAAGTTGAATTCCATTTATCTGCTGAAATTACATGCTCTTGTGCTATCTATTTGACACATTGAGGCTTCCAATAGGTAAAAAAACAGCTTAAATGGAGAGAAGTTAAATGAAATGGTGTCAATACTCATGGGGGTCTGTGTCATATACAATAAGCCTTGAGCTGCTGTGATGTTCTATGCAGAGGCTGGTGATAATCAGTACCATCTTTATGTTCAGACCTGGAAAAAAGAGGAAATCTGTGTTCTCACCCCATTCAATACCAGCAAACCAACCCTCGCCTCTGTAAAAAAAAGCTTCAGTAGCCTTTGATATTGCAGCAGTTCACCGAGGGGCAATGTCTTCAAAAGTTCCTTATTTGTGAGAACAGCTTCACATTACGAGCTCCTGCTGGCACCATCTGGCCCAAAGTTAAAGGGAAAATCCAAAGAACACACATAGAATGAGTGCATTTTAGATGAAACTACAATTGTTGAGAGTTATGTCTGCTTATATTGGGAAGTGCTGTATGTCTTGCAGCGATCTTGGGGGACGACGTGTGTGTGCATGTGTGTGTGTGCATGTGTGCACACATGTGTGTGTGTGCGTTTGTGCGTGCGTGTCTATATGTTTGTGTGTGAGGGGGATGTTTTTAGACAAAGATGGCAAATACAGGTCCACAGTCCCATAAGGACCTTTAACTACTTTAGGGACAGACAACTTGACAGATAAGCTGTTAAAATCTGTAAAAAGTTTTGCTATTACTACATCGCATTGTCTATTTTCTTTTTTCGGAGAGAGACAATTCAAGTATTTCAGAGTCTAAAAGAGGCAAGTCAAATAAAACCACCGCTTCTATAAATACTCTGTTTAACATAAATGATTTATTGATTTCGGTACTGTAATGGATATAGTAAAGTGCAATAGGAAAATGCATTTCTGTTCTCCTTCCCCCCATAAAATCTACTAAACTGGGTAACATTCCAAGATATGTTAAATAAAAGTGGCAAAATGCATTTCTGCACTGAAAGTCCATCTTTTGCATATACATATACACACAGAGAGTGTAAATATATGATTTAATAACCTGACTGAGTGAGACCAAAGTTTAGCCTTGACCACAATGTCATCTCAGAGTGCAAGCAATAGAGCACATGCTCTGTGTATATCTCCACAGCTAGCAACTATGACTCAGGGTTTTCTGAGTTACAACTCTTGCTTTTGACTTCAGACTTTTCTTAATTTGTTCAGATTCTTTTTAAGCCTACATGAAGTTTGAGCACATACAACATCCTGAGGAGCTGTGTGAAGCAGTATCTCCTTTTATTTTTTCAGCTTACTTATTTCTTTTCATGACCCTTAGCCCTTCTACTGGAAAAGAGAGGAAATAATCATTCCTTATTCTCTTTTCATTCTACTCATGAATTTATAGACTTTTATTCTATCCCTCCTCACTTGTTTCTTTCCCAATCTGAAGAGTCCTAGTCTATTTAGTTATTCCTTATACAGATATTATTCTTTAACTTTGATCATCCCTGATACCCTTCTCTACACTTTCCTTGATTCTTGTTCTCACATCTCAAAAATAATATAACAGAAATGGAAGCATTCAAAATGTAGCTGAATGATGAATTTATGCAGTGGCATAATAATGCTTTCCCTTCTGTATTCCTTTTTGAATAACTTCCAGCACTCTATTTGCTTCTTTCACTGCTCCTGATCTGGTGCTTTCATAAAACTACATTATAACATCAGCATCTCTATTCTGTGCCTACTGCTCAGCTCGGATGCAGACTGAATTTTTACTTGCCATGTATAAAATTATGTTTCGGAGAGAGAAATTCAGTGCCAGGTTTGCTTAAGTGTAGGCTTTGTCTGCAAAAGAAGTTTGTGAACATCAACAAATCTTAAAGAGAACATAGTTTGAAATTTTCTACTTACAAAACTCTGTAGAACAAATGAGAGGGGTTTGTTTTCTACAGGAGGTTTGAGTAAGTCTTGTATATAGCCTGTGGGAGTCTGCTAGTATTGTGACTGAAAGGTTAATGTTAAGAAGAGTTTGGGATTTTTTTCCCCTCATAACAACAGAATTTATGGTTAAAATTTGAAGACTCCTAGGTATGCTTTCAGGAATCTTCCACTATAATTTTTGGATTATAATAAGCATAATTTACAAGTTCTGATGCTGAAATACTGTTAAATTTTTTAAGTTTGAAGAGTATCTACATGTTTGGATCTTGAGCCTTCTGCTCTGCTAAAAACTAATGGGGAAAAATAATCTTTTGCAACAGTGGATCAATGAATTTAAATAAGAGAAATAGGCACATTCTATTCATCCCACCTTTTGAAAAAAATAAGAATAATTTTTTACCCAATTTGTCTAAATGTTGGAAAACTCAACAGGAATCCAAAGGCTTAATGTGAATAGAAATGAGGAAATGGTGATAAAATCAAAAGTTTCTTACAAAATAAAATAAAAGATGAAACCTCAAAGGGAGATTGCATGAGAAAAGTTTTCATTATTGCCTTTTTCCTCACTGTTAGACAGACTGGATGAAAATAGTTTCTGTGGTGGTTTACTTTCATTCATCTTGTCAGTAGGAGTTGGACCTTCTGCTCTAATCAGGCTGCCTAGCATTCCCAGGCACTTCCAGCTCTTCTGCTACTATTTTATTTACATCTACTAAACTAAAGGCCTGTGGAACTAAAAGCCATGGAAGCCTGTGGCTGTTTGGATCTCTCTAATGAAGTCAGAGTCCTGTAATATGAAGCATTAAATAAAGCTCACAAAACATCTAAATGTCTGTGGAGAATGAAGTGCTGGGTCTAGTAAATTATGTCAATAACAGTACTCTCATTCATTCCTGCCCAAGATTGCAGCTCATATTAAAGAAATATTTGCAAGACCTTAATTTTTCATGTTAAAGCCTACTACTGCTGTTTTCAGCAGTGGTGTAGTCCTTCAGCAATTTCAGAAAACTTAAGTAAAACTAATCTCTTTATACCACCGCTTAGCTTACAATAGTTTTCAGAATATAATATGAAATACAATTCTGCAAAATACATATGAAAGATTAAGATATTTTTGTGTCTAGGGACATGGGCAATCTCTTTCTAGCTTTGCTTTCACAATTTATGGTAGCAGTCAAACCCTTTCCTAGTACCAGATCTTCATGAGGAACTTGTGCAGCTGAGCATGTGTTAGTAGTCTGTAGATTAATTTTGTGACTATAGCACACAGTACCCTTCAGATTTTTAGAATAAGGAAAACTGAGACAAGCAAACAATCAAATCTCCTCTCTTGCAACTACGTCTTGAAAAGAAATACACATTTCAAATGTATCTTATCATCCAAGTTCTCCTTCTTATACACTCAAAATACTAAGAAGGAAGAAATTAAGAGTCACCTGTTTCATATAAAGAATCTGCTTCCTTGCAAGTTTTGTTGGTTTCCAGTAAAAAATCTATCATCAAACAGTAGCCCAGACCCTTGAGTTTGGTGTAGCCCTTTTGCCCTATGCTGAGAACAGTTACTGGGAGGCTAGCAAAGCAGGTCAGCATGAGGCCAGGATGAAGGAAACCTGGGCTTCGGTTTCCTTGTGTTGCCCCTTACATTCCCCAGCTCTGCTGGCACAATGGTTGGCGGCTGCAAACTGGAGCACTTTTAAGGAAATATCCTACATAATGCCAGCAACAGTCAAAGGAGTATGTCAAAGTGCTGATGCCAATTGTTAACCACCCCCCCCCCCCAAAAAAAAAAACCAACAAACAAACAAACAAACAAAAAAACCAACCCACAACAAAGCAACTTTTTTAAAAATTACCTTTTTGTAGGTGTCATTTTGCGATACACGTGTGGAGACCAAGGCCAGTTTTGCCACTCTGTTACAATGAATGCAACAACGCAACATTTCTGATCCCACAGTAATGGCTCCATTTGAAGATATATGCTACTGAAAGCAGTAGAGCAGAGGCCAAAATGAATGAATATCAGATAAGGTACGAATTGGTAATTTCTAGAAAATTTTAATTTAATCTGATGGAATACACTTTTATTAATAAAGCTTTGCTGCTGCACATTGTAGGTTTATCTGTATTTTAAGCTTTCCCATAGCTACTTATTTACAGAAATATTAACCTTGCTGCAATACCCAAGTTCCCTTTGCAGAGACTGTGAAATCACCAGGACAGATGTTACACAGAAAGAGAAAAGATGCTCCCTCACACAAGTTATCTTATAGATTAAGTAAAAGACAAAGATAACATATGGACATAGAATAGACGGGAGAGAACAAGGAAACAGGGAAAGTAAACCTGGTCAGCCTGACTGCCCTTGTAGTAGCAGCCTGCTGTCAAATTTTACATAAACACCATGGAGAAGAAGAAACGACTTCAGAGGCTGAAAATCTTGCAGCTTTGTGAAGGTTTCAGTGGAGTTCTTCCCAAGCAGAATGGAATAAAAAAGACATAAACACCTCTTTAAATTTAACAAGATGTTGACATCATGATGGGTCAGACCTGGATTTTGCAGTAAATGAGAAGAGTGGCAGGGTAGAGAGGACTGAACAGGGTTTTTAAAAGAAAGGATACAGTTTACATCTCATGAAACAGAGGAAACAGCTAGTAAAAGGACAGGTGAAGAGGCATTTCTCTGTCAAAGAATTCAGCGAGATAAATTAACTTTCCAATAGCATTTCAGGCGAATAAAAACCAAATGTGACTACCTTTGTTTGAGAATATAGTTTAAGGAACTTCCAAACAAAAAGGTGAACATCACAGCTAAAAATATAAAAGTACAAATCAAAGAAATGTGAGTAAACTTGTTCATTTGTAACCAACAAGTATGGTTTACAATATTCCTGATACATATTTCAGGTGATTGAGGCAGTCCAACAGTAAGGTGACTGGTGCTTAATACAGGAAGTGAATTCATAAAATAATGGTTTGGTCTCTTGTGAGAACACGTCCCATGGGATCACACTGTCTGTCATTTCTACCAAAAACTCTAAGTTTGCTGGCCATTTTCAGCCAAAGTTAAAAGACTTCTCAGTGATAAGTTCCTACAAGTTTTACGAAACGTCAACAGAAAGACAGAAGAGACAGTCTTGAATTAGGGTCCCACAAGACATTTAGACAAAACACAACCACTATACAGATTGTTTGGGAGCAGCCAGCTGATCATGTAACTTGTTGTACATTACAAATGCACTGACTGGTCAACCAACACATAGGTTGCTTGCTAGTCACTAGATCTCCTATGAGTGCCTACAAGAGAAAGGATGGAGAACAGCAATAGGACTTACTGAAGTATTAAGGGACAAAGGAAGCAAATCCATAAGGAAGAAAGCCTCATGAGCACTGCTCAGGAAACAAGCTTTTTTAGTGTCTTAAGTTCAAACAATTCAGAATTTGAAAAGATAACCCTATACTTGAATAGTCATATCCTGGCATTGTTAAAAGCATCACAGTGTCTTACTCCGGTTATACTATAGTTTAGACGCTTACTAAAAATTATTATTTTAAATATTTTTAAGTATTGTAATTGCAGTGCCATAAAGCCATTCCTCCACCCATACTGTTTGTGGTGGGTTGACCCTGGCTGGGGGCCAGGTGCCCACCAGAGCCGCTCTATCACTGCACTCGTTCATTAGACAGGGGAGAAAAAGTACAACAAAAAGCTTATGGGTTGAGGTAAGGACAGGGAGAGATCACTCACTAATTACCATCATGAGCAAAACAGATTGAACTTAGAGAGGGAATTCATCTAAGTTATTACTAAGCAAAACAGAGTAGAGGAATGAGAAAATAAAATCAAATCTTAAAACACCTCCCCCCACCCCTCCCATCTTCCCGGGCTCAACTTCACTCCCGGTTTCAGCCTACTCCCTCCTCAGTGGCACAGGGGGACAGGGAATGGGGGTTACGGTCAGTTCATCTCAGGGTGTTTCTGCCGCTTCTTCATCCTCAGGGGGAAGACTTCTCTTAATTGTTCCCCTGCTCCAGCATGGAGTCCCTCTCACGGGAGACAGTCCTTCACGAACTTCTCCAATGTGAGCCCTTCCCACGGGCTACAGTCCTTCACCAACTGCTCCAGCGTGGGTCCCTCCCACGGGGTGCAGACCTTCAGGAGCAAACTGCTCCAGCGTGGGTCCCCCACAGGGTCACAAGTCCTGCCAGCTAAACCTGCTCTGGCGTGGGGTCCTCCCTCCATGGGGCCACAGGTCCTGCCAGGAGCTTGCTCCAGCATGGGCTTCCCACAGGGTCACAGCCTCCTTCAGGTGCCTCCACCTGCTCTGGCCTGGGGTCCTCCATGGGCTGCAGGTGGAATCTCTGCACCCCCTCATCCTTCCTCCATGAGCTGCAGGTAGAATCTCTACACCCCCTCATCCTTCCTCCATGGGCTGCAGGGGAACAGCCTGCTTCACCATGGCCTTCACCACGGGCTGCAGGGGGATCTCTGCTCCGGCGCCTGGAGCACCTCCTCCCCCTCCTTCTGCACTGACCTTGGTGTCTGCAGAGTTTCTTACATCTTCTCACTCCTCTCTCCAGCTGCAAAAGCTCTCTCTAGCTTCTTTTTTCCCTCCTTAAAAATGTTATCACAGAGGCGCTGATGGGCTTGGCCTTGGCCAGCGGTGGGTCTGTCTTGGAGCCGGCTGGCACTGGCTCTGTCAGACACAGGGGAAGCTTCTAGCAGCTTCTCACAGAAGCCACCTCTGTAGCCCCCTCCACCCCTGCCACTACCAAAACCTTGCCATGCAAACCCAACACACTGTTATAAGACTGAAGTTAATGGATCATACATGGTAAATATTGATGTTTTTGGCAAAAATAACATAACCCCTACATACATACAGATACACATAGACAGCAGCCAGTAACTAAGTTGATGCGTGCATGGAGCTGCCTCCCTACACACAATGAATCTGGCTTCTTGTCCCCAGCTCACCAGGGCTGCTGCCAGGTTCTCCAGGCTCCTAGGCACTGCTCCTCTTCCCTCTCCCCTCTTTCATGAACGCTTGAGGCTTGGACAATGGGATGAAAGCAAGGTGGCAAATGTCAGAGGAGACTGGTATGCCTTTCTGGTTCCACAGTTAGACGCTACCAATTTTGCTGATGATAACTAAGACCAGATTAAAAGCTAGATAACTTTCTCAGGTGAGAGCACCTCTTCAGAGGAGTAAAAACTGGGGTTTTTTCTGTCACTTAAGTAAAGCAGTGTGATTTGCAATGTGGATAAGAACATCTAAGCAACAAAGTTATTGTGACACACCTACTTCAAGAATGAAGTGGCGTGTTAAAATTCATGTGAAACTGAAGTTAGTAAGGAGAGTGAAGAGCAGAATGTAGTAGTTTTCTTCTGAATTGGATAACTTGAATGGAATTTCAAGTTACAATTAAGACTTGACTTCAGAATAGCAGGATAAGAACTGCAAGTCCTAGATCTTAAGATGTGCAAAGCTGCCTACTAAAAGCATCTTAGAGTACATTTAGTCCAAGCCAAAGAGTATTTCTGAGGTTCTAAAGTGGTATCTTGGCAATAGTTGTTAATGTCATGCCAATCTTAAGAGTAACACATATTGAGTATCTTTGATTTATATTCCATTTTCCAGAAATATAATCAAACGCACTGAAGAAAAAAGTGTCACACAAATTCACAGGATCTAATCCCACCTATAGACTCCTTTTGACAGGAAAACCAGAGACAATACATACTACCTTATGAGGAGACATTTTCATATTCTTTGCCTGGAAGTGGTTATGACCTGCCCCTCCTCTTTTACATAATTTAAAAATAGAAGTATTATTAAAAATGTATGGTACCCATCATATTCCAGTCTAAAGCTTCCAATCAAAATGGGAATGATACTGCTTTATGATATATTTTTTGTAAGGATTATCCTTAGCTACTCTGATTTGGTGAAGTAAATGTATGAAATCCATCTTCCTCATGAAATTTAGTATTTTACAATTGTTTTATTCTTGAATTTGAGTTACTCCTGCAAAGTCATCATAAATAAAGGACTCTGTATCAATGCTAGTGCCTTAGCCATTAGAAAGGCACACATAGGCTCAGGGCTCAATAGAGTAAAGGAGAGGCTAGTGAGCAATTTGACTCCTTGATACAAGCCCTGGCTCAAAATATATACTAACTGAATTGAATTAAGCAGTCTATATTCTGGATGGAATTCAGAATTTATTCTGAATGTTGATTATTGAGTTTCACCACCAGTCTCTTGTAACAAAAAGTCACGGAGTTGAGTAAGACAAGTTACATTAGTGAGACATCACACTTGACAACATATTTTACTGTTAGTATGTCAGAAAGTTCCATTCAAGCAATAACAAAGTCCTCATCTGTGGAAGGAAAGAGAAGCAACAAAAGCCACAAGTATCTGTGTTGTTGAGAAGATCTGAGAAAGAGGTTAGCAGTGACGTAGACACCAGTCAGACAGCTGCTCTTTTAGCTTCAATATCTGAGCGGACGGTTTTTATATCTGTTATCCCTACTGTTTTTTCTTCTGGTGTTTTTACATCAGAAACATTTCCATTCCTACCAGCCTCACTGTTTTTGTCACCTCTTTCATCAAGCTACAGTAATTTTGACTTATAAATAACCCAAAATAGTCCAAAACTTTGAGGTCAGCTGCAATTTCAGTGGGGAGTTGAACTTGGTGACATCTAGGTGTCCCTTCTAACATAATTTTTTCTCTGATTCTATGATAATAATTCCTTCAGTGGAAGAAAAATCAAATTACCATGGAGTTTCTTAACCTGAATAGTGCTTGTACTTTCTGTTGTGACTAGGATATTATCTAGTTATTACAATGGATATACCATAAACTCCTCATTTATTCAAGCTTTCTGCTAAATTCTTTTCTACAGATCTGCAGAACCCATCACATAGTGGTTGCTCACAATGTCTGGGCCTTGTCACCTAACCAGTTACTCTGTGAAGAACAGATAGCCATTTTAGTACAGGGTCACCAGGTTGCCAAAGAAGCTGCATGCTGAACTCAACAGCAATTGGGAAGCAGTCAGGCAGGCTGAGCATCCCCCAGGTTACCTGGCAAACACAGCTGGTCTGGATTCCATGTTACCCCTGCTTTTAGCATTTTCCAGCCATTTTTCCAAAAGGAAAATAAAAAAAAACCACACTGACCTTTGCTTTGCAAAAAGTGCTGTGGAATTTCAGTGTTTTGATCAAGATATAAACATGTCCTTTAGGACAGTCTGGAATAAGTTATGTTTGTCTGTGCTGCCCCACGTGAGCTGCAGCTCAGGTAGATCTGGAATTGCAGTTCCCTGTAAGGATATCATTTCCCATCGGAGTGTGCATTCTCTGTCTTGATGGTGCGTCATGGAAACGTGCAGTGGTGCCTTCTGGATTTTTTCCCTGCAACTGATTTTACAAACTCACCTACTATTACACACCAGCGGCTCCACATAGAAAAAACCCATGTAGCAAGTGGTGCGAATTCTTCGGTGTCAGGTAGAACTGAGTGCTTGGGGGTATTTGTGCTATGGCTTTTGCTGTGCATGCTCTGATAGTTGATGTGAAACTCGATATGTGTTATCTTTGAGATCTCTACCCCAGTATGGGTTGACAGAAACAGATGAACAGACACAAATCATGTCAGTCAGTTTACGTTAACGTAATTTAGTGTATCTGTAGTTATTGCAGATGTGAATAAATGGCATGTTGCGCTACTGAAGCAATTGTGCATAAGCTGTGTTGAACTTTGAAGGCTGTTTACAGGTTTAAAACTCTGAAATCTCTGACATTTTGTTAACTTTATAAGGTTCTTGAAAAGACCAAAAGAGTCTAAATGCTTAACCACACCTAATAAAAGTCAATTTCCCTGTCTCCTTTAGATAAGACTTAAGCCACAGTTGGTTTTGTTTAATATATTGAAGTTTAGCCAGACCAATGTTCTAATGATAAAAGCACACATTAGTCAAAGGTCTGCTGCACTCATGAAAGTGACATATAGCCCAGACAGGACGCTTGAAAAGCATTGCACTTAATGGTTCAACAATGCACACAAACTCAAAACTGATGGACTTATTAATTAATTTCCATTACAATGATAGTATATACAAACACTGGCTGGAGTATTTTAGCTGTTTATGCAATTAGAATTAAACAAAAATAATTTTTTAGTGCTTTGTGTCACATGCATAAAACTCCCAAATTTGTAAGGTTAATTAGCACTATAAGCAGATATGCTTATATGGAGAAACTGGTATCTCAATCTTTATGATACTTAGCTGTCAAGTCTTTGCCTGAATGTTGAGCCAATTTTTTCCTTTCTATAATTGCTTAATTAGGTTTACTGCAATACCAGCTATTGCTTTCATTTGCATCTATGTTTTTTACTGGCACTGTTTGACCAATCACAAGTGTGGAATGAAAGGCTTTCATCACAGTGTATTCAACCCAAGCAGAAGGTAGAAGTAATGGCTTTAAATACAATAAGAACTTTAAAAAAAGAGGAAAATATTATTTTCAATTCATGTCAAGACCTTTTTTGCCAGCTGAATAAGTTTTTGATTAAAGAGACCACAATACAGTGCAAATATACATTACCTTCATACTCATTTATTTAAACCTCATTATACCAGGTAGCATCTCTACCACAAAATACATGAGCTTAGAATATAACTCTTCCAATTGCTCTTCTAGAAAACAAACAAACAAACAAACAAATCTACAAACCAATCAAATACTAATAGTGTAAAAATCTTACAACAGTGAAATAATGGAGAAGAAGAAAACTAAGATCAGAGTCAACAAGTGCTTTTCATTTTGTTCTTTCATATCATTGTTGGAAGTTAAATCACATAAGATACATTTATCCATTTAATAGATCATCTGCCCCACACCAAGAAAGTGAAAATTTAATACCTATGCCAGCATTACATGCTGAGGCACATTTGCAATGATTTGTAAACAGATAATGTCCACACTGTGCTAGAGTTCAGGAGACTCATCATTAACCAATATTCCTTTGTGCATACATATACAAACAAGTTCTCTTTCTACGTAGTTTTTAAGAAGTGGATGGAGTGAGGTAAACAAAAGGTTTTGTGACTTTGTGACGGAGGTCAAATATGGTCTGTATTGGCAAAAATCACTCATTCCATTCAATCTATAGTCTTAAAAAACAACTACAAATATTTCTTCTTATCAACAAGGTGGACTGTATTTTCTTGGCACAGGACTTAATGTTTTTCTTCTGTGTCATGTAAGAAACTAAAATAAAAGCAACCCTTCTGAAGCACAATAAAGGAAGCAGAGGGCACTTCTAATCTCCAACATAGTTGTACACAGTCTTACTCACTGGATAGCAATAAATTTTCCTGCAGCTTTCCAATTTATTTGAATGGGAAATAGCAGGGTGTCTCTAAGCTGCAGTCCACACAATCAACAATGATGTTAATGGCTATTACCATATTTCTGTAACTCTATTAAGTGAATGAACTGATGGTCTCTGTGATATACAGTGCATGTCCTGATGTTGTCTTTACTGTTATTGTGAAATAGCACTGACTTTCTGTTTAAAATTATTGTGTAGTATGTTGGTTCATTGAGGTTGTACGATCAATCACATCTTACCCCACTAAGTTCTAATATTATCAACTAATCCTATGACATAGATAACAATAGGGTTTTCAGGTCCATGGACAATGAAGAAGAAGGGTTATCTCTTATTGCCTTTTAAGAAGAACCCTGGGTACAGAAGACATCTCTTTGGAAACACCTGTTTGCACTACTATTGGTTATACTCTGAATGACAGTCTGTAAGATTCGATATTAAACCCACATAGTATGTGAGTCTGAGGAAAAGGAAGAATTACATTTCTCTACTGTTTGGTGAAAAAATACATTCTGCTAAACCTTTGCAACCCTTTCAGAAAATGTCTGTTTCCAAAGATTTAAATACAAGATGAAAACTTGAGCGAAACTAGAGGAGGTATGAAGTTCAGGCAAAGGAGAAAAGGTATGCTGTCGTCGCAAATGCCACAAAGGGACGGAAGGATGAGAAAGGCAAAGCTGGGCATACTGCAGCTACTGGGAGGACAATCATCTTGTGACTGCAAACTGCTGAAGAGGGAGGTGGGGGAGGAAAAGCAAGCTAGCAAAAAGGAGAAAATGTTTTTTGTGTTCTGTGTGGAACTATTTAGCACTTTGTCTCCCTGCAAGTCATCGATTAGCTGTCTGAGCAACACAGTGCCCTGAGCTCAGCAGAGTGAGGGAAAAAGAGACAGAAGGGGAAGAAAGAGAAAATTTTGCCATTAGAACAAAATGCATTAGGAAAAAAAAACCCACCAAACCTTCTTATATATCCTCTTCAATGTAAAGGTGTGAAAGTCAGATACTTACAAGGAGGAGTAATCATAGAGAATAAAAAAAACCCCAAACCAGCAACAACAACAACAAAAACCCCAAACCCCCAAAACAGAAGGAAAGACAGCAAATAAGTGGGAGAAAAAGGTAGGGAAAAGCAGAGTGATGTTTTAGATACAAAAGATAAAGACAAGAATTTGAAGGAAGAATAAATGTGTCATGATGGCTGAAGAAACAACTCAATGAACAAAAAACGTTAAGGTAGACTCACGCAACAGCAAGTAGAATATGGAAGTTAGACTGAAATAAGAGGCACAGATGGACACACAGTGAGCAGAGGTGTGGCAGGGGAATTATTTTCATATTTTGATATTTACAGAGAAAAATCTATTTTTAATGGAAACATTTATTTTTTTATTTTTATGTTTTGGTCACATTTCAGTGCAGAGAAAAGGAAAAGACATTTTTTCTTTTTATGCCCTTCTCCCACCAGTGAAAATATTCTCACCTATGATGTTTTCCAAAATAATGATTAATTTCTTTCCAGAAATGTTACATTACTAACTGCAACTAAAAGAGCTGATAATTAGTGACACCATTATCCAAAAGAAGATACTGAGAGTAAAGAAAGACTACCTGGTAAGTCATTGCTCAAGCCAACATTGCAACATACAAAATAAGCATCAATAACAATGTTTCCTTTCAGCAACCTGTTATTTCAGGTGGGAATGCAGAAGAGTAAATGTGTTCCTTTATTTCCAAAAATCAGATTCCTAGGTAGCAAATATCATAATACATCCAAAAGATCTATCTGCTTTCAGCAGTTAAATAGTGAGTATGAGTTACTTAAGTATGGAATTGGGGAAACTAATTTAAAATGTATTCATGCTATCTTTTTAAAATTAAATTAAACTTAATGCGAAGGATTCTTGATTTTGATTTGAAGCCAAATCTTCTGAATAAATTACAAATACTCAAGCTTGGTCCCTAAAATACATTTGAAGGAGACATTTGTAGAATTGCGTTATAGCAGGAAGATAGTACAGAAGTAGATTAACCTGCATCATCTGTAATCTAGGCATCTTATATCTTTCACAAAAGGAAGAAAAAATTGAACCAACCCTGCCAAGAACATGAAAGCTGGGGTTTTATTTTTTTTTATTTATTAACAAATGCAGATATGTGTACATGTGTATGCATGCATGAACAAATATGTACACATGTGTGAGCACTGGATAAAAGATTTCTGTGTCCTTTCTACACCATGAATGCTGACTTAATTTTTTTTAGGACTTAGAAAATTCAACCTTTTGTTAATCATAAGGTAATGAAACCCATTCATCTAATTGCTCACTCTCTCAGCTGTGTAACGTATGAGTCAGTAACTGAAGCAATAGCCTACACCGAGATGAGAAAGGTCAACAAAGCAGCGCTGTATTTAATTTGCCAGAAATTACAAATCAGAAATTAAAGAAAACCAAATAAACTTTAAATGAAAATGACAGGTTAGTCTTTCAAGGCAGTGTAAAACATGCATATCAGAAGTTTTTATTTTCCAAGGGTTTTCTGTAAATGCTGCTTCATACTTTCTCCTAAACGCTCACACTACAGGAAAATCCAAACAAAATAAAGCAGACAATGGAAAATGTGAAGACATGTTCTTCATAGGTCTCCATTACATTTTTCTTTCTGCCTCCTTCTTTAAAGACACAATGGAAATGAACAATATATGAAGCAAAATATTGAAAACGAAAGCTGCCATTCAGAAAACTTTTCAGATATGACCTACAAAAAATGCAAGAAAAATTTAAATAGTACTGTAGTTAATTCTAAGTCTACTTTGAAACTCCATTTGATATTTAAGAATTTTCCCCCTTTATTAACACATTTCCCCCTTTACTGTTTTGATTGATTAAATTTAATCTGTTAAAATGATGTTGGTTTATTTTTTATTTAAAAAAAATTTACATTATGAGCCAAATTTTTAGAAATCCTTGACATTCAATAACCTAAATTATTAGGACTTTAATTTTCACCATATTGCTGCAGGTAGAAAACACATAATCTGACAGTTAAGTGTGGCAAATAATATCAGATACATTCCCACAATTTCGGCCCATGTGCAAAGCAAAGCAGTGTGGTAGGTGAGAACTCTGCCTGTCATAACAAAGGCCGCTGCTCTGAAAGGTGTGTCAAGATCTGTTTTTCTGGACTGTAAGATAATTTTTCAACTGGATATCTGCCACTTCACTGAGAACAAAAACATCTCATCTTATCCACAGTAACCTGACCCTGGACTGTAGACAAGTGCATTTCTGTAAACAAAAGGAAATTGCCTGAAAATAAGTATAGATAATGCAGCAAACTCTTATTTTCCACTCGTAAATGAATACCTGCTTATATTAGGAATTCATCCTCCAGTGATGATTTCTCTGGCTTACTCATTTACTTTTTCAGGATGGTTTTGTTTTTAGGGCAGTGGAAACAAAGGAGAAATAAATACACAATAAAGATGAGATAGTTATTATTCTAGCCACAGTAAGTTCCTGACATTTCTACAACCGTTCTGCATGATAATTTTGTTGTAGTACTGCACACTGTTTTGGGTTGCACTTGGATCACCACTTTTTCCACCAGGAAGAGTTAGGAAAAAACAGCCTAAGCAAAGGAAGTCAAGTAGAGAGTAACCTAGCTTTAGAATTCCTCCCAAAGTAGGATTTTGGTCAGAACTATACAAAGATGCTCCAAATAAGGTCTATATTATTCTGATTTGAAGTGGTCCTATCTGTACCCAGGAACCTGAATAAAACCCCCCAACAAACATTTGGTGATAGCTACACGGATTTTGTCCAGCAGCTTTTCTTAGAGCTGACATTAGATGAATTAGACCAAGGCTGACTGTATCAAAAAGTATTTTATTAGAAGAAAATTAGGAATGCAAAAGATGGTGAAACTGTTCCTAGCATATTACTGTGACTTTTAGTTACTGAGGAAAATCACTGGTCCCAAAGATGGGGTGCACTTACATTGTTGCAGGAGTCACAATTTATACAGTTTTATTTCTGTAGCAAAATGGAAATATGGGTGTGTGTGTGTGTCTGTGTGTGGTGTGTGTGTAGGGAATCAATTCCATTTAAATGCAACAACATCTTGTTTAAAAATAAAATATTTTTAGTCCACTGGACACTTTTAAAAACATATTAAGAAGTTTCAATATAATTTCAGGTTGCACAACTCTTAAAAACTATTTCTTATGTTCACTTTAACATTAAGATGCAATTTTCATTGCACATGAAGAATTTGTTCTCCATCTGCTGAAATCTAAGCATTAGCTGTTGCAAAATATTGAGGAAAATATTAATAAAAAACTTTTGATATTTTCAGAATTCTGTCCTTCAAGCCCTCTCTTCTAAGAAGCTAGGTCAATTTTCAGAATAGTAATTCTGGTCTGTCTGCAAACTTACCTACTATTCATGGAGGCTTTACTTCGATCTTTTGTATTTCCAGTGTGATGGGTATTGAAGAAAATCCCATGGAAAGCACTGCCTTTTACAGCAATGTGGAAACAGGCATAACAACAATAAGAACGTGATTACTTTTTTAAAGTATTAGCCTAAATGTGTCTGAGTAACATTGTAGTCATTTAAAATAGAATTCATCCACATTTTGGAACATTTTTCTGGTCTTCTTGATGAATAATAGAAACAGAAAACAAATTAACATTTTTTTTCTTCTGTCAGAACTAAATTAGAAAAACCCTGGAGAAAAAAAGTGCTTTGTTAAAAATATGGGAAAAGGAAATGGAAAAGGAAACAAAAATAATTCAGTTATGCAGTCCTAGATTCTCTGGATATTCTCTTGTAAGATCAACAAGGGACATATGGAACTATACATTTTATGTATTTACAAATTGTAGGAGGACATTTTTTTTTTTCCTTGCAAGTACTGACAAAAAAGCAGAGCAATACAATAACAAAAAATAGGAAGAGAGTCACGTGGTCTGCTGCCCATTTATTTGATAAGCATTGCAGTGCCTTATGTTTATGGTCTAACTTCTGATTTGCATTCCCTTTTTGCTCATTACACAAGGAGATACTGTATCATTCAGCCAAATAAATCAGTGAAGAAAAATACAGTTAAGAGCTGGTCTGACTTATGGACTCGTTCAATTCAACATTCCGGAGACCATGATTGCTTTAAGTCTGAAATTGAACAACATCTTAGTAAAAATTAAAAACAAAGGAATGGACTCTGGTAATTGCTTATTAAATTTTCAAACCCCAGTGACAATAACAAGTTTAAATTGATTGCTCAATATGTTTAAAATAGATGATACTGAATGCACAACAAAACCACACTGGCATAGCTTATAACTAGACTTTCTTGAATAGATAAGTACCTCAGTACTTTCTTAATTCTGAGGAGTTTAAGGGAATTCAATAAGGCTGACTGGAATGGATCCAACGAAAATGCTCTGCAGCAAGCACAACCAGTCCTGGGTTGTACCAACCGCTGCCTTGGCTTAGTGCTTCGGCAGAGCAAACTACGCTCTCTCCACATGCACATTCTGGCTTTCAGCTGTCAGCACTCAGCCCTTCTGCAAAAGCCCTCCACCTCCTTACTTCTGTCTTAGAGCCACACTGTGTTTGTTTGCCTGGCGCAAACACCAAGTTTCCTCGTGCTCTCTTAAGTTTTCACAGGAAATTTAATTTCATCATGGCAAGGTCCAGGAGTTAAACACCAGAAACCAACCAACCAACCAAAAACCTCCAAAAATACTTTAACACTTTAATACATGGGAGACGGGAGGGAAAGGGTCTTGTCAGAGCATATGGAAGCAGAAAAGGAAGAAGAGAAGGGAACAGGAGAAAAAAAAAAAAAGGCCAGAATTAAAAAAGCAGCTTTAGGACAAAAGTCCGCTGGCCTATAAATCTCACTTCTTATCTTCAGAGAGCTTTTCAAAATACTAAAGGAACTTAAAGATGTGAGTTTAAATGGTTTTCTGAAAAACTTTTGCTGCAAAAGCTGTAAGGTACTCTGAAAAAGTCACATAAGCTGAAAGGGGACTGGGAATAGGGGAAGAGAAGGGAAGGGAAAAAATGATTAAAGTACTTGCACAAAAGGGGTAAGCTAGAGTTCTCACTTTCACCCTGCCTTTCACAATAATGTATCAACACTAATCAAATATAGTGTTTGCATGTTAGTAGTGAAAAGACTATTTCCTCAAACCTATGAAGTGATACATTTTTTACTTCTCTTCCAGAGAGAACACACAGTGAAAAAGTCTGTCAAATAAATACTGAAAGATACAGGCAAAGAAGCACGAAGTCTGCCAACTAAACCGATCATCGGCAATAAGACGAGAGCCCAGTACCTGTGTTGTTACAGCAGCAGCAATTCCACCCCTTGGAGCGCGCCGCTGGACTGCTTTAGATTTGAATGCAGATTTACAGCACTTAAAGTTTATAGTTTAAACACAGGTTCAAGGATCACTTCAAAGGTATCCAACCTGTGAAGTTAAGTGGATGAAAACAAAATTACAAGTCGTTAGCAAGAGCCTGAATGTCCCAAAATTGTCTTGAACTTGTGGCACACAGAGAGTTGTAAGCGTTTACTTCAGAGTATATATAGCTCCTGACAGACAAACAATATAAGTGGAGAAATAGAAAAGATTATAAGGATTTTCTCAGTCTTTCTCTCTCTCCCTCTTTTTTTTTTTTTTTTTTTTTTGGTAATACCTTTTATTCTTTAGTAAGTGAGGAGTAACACATACTGTGGAATAAAAGTAGAGTATCTGTCAAATAAAAATAAATAAATAAAAACTGTCTGCAAAGGGAATATGAGGTGATAGGTTTCTATTTCTTTTACTTTCATCTGATAGGTGAGATTGTGCTTATTGATCCCAGCTTTTCACAGCTGACACCAAGTGAATGTCAAGCCTATTTAAGACTAACATATATTGCTTTCAACATCAGCACTTGAAAAGGAGGGCTATGTGGAAATCAAATCAAACTTTTATGATTTAACATTAAAAAAACAATGTTAATGTTCTTTCAATGATTAAAATTAAAACAATGTTGTTTTAAACATAAAAGTGAATCCTTGCCATCAGCACCAACATTTCATCTTTCTGTCTTACATAAATTCTGCATTTTATTTCATTCTGGTCCAGAGAACCAGAATTTTTCTAAATTTTCCATGTAATTTATTTTTATCCTCTTACTAAATATCCCAGAACTAAGGTTTATTACAAAATTTTATCTCTTGTGAATCCTGCACAATTCAGACATTTCCTCCTAATTTTAAGATTCTACAAACTACCTGCAATTCTTTCCACATTTACATAGTCTCAGTCACCCTCAAAGGGCTGGAGATTTTACTTCAAGTCCTGAGTCCCTGAGATCATGTTAAGAAGTGATACTCTCAGCATTCATTGGGGGGATGGGGAGTAAAAAATATCAAAAGGAAAAAACCCACCTAATTTCTAGCTGTTTTGATACCTTCAACATGTGATCTGAATGCTGCTTTACAATTAAAAAAAAACAAAAAACCCCAAAAAACTATTAACATAACTATTACTTAAGCCTCTAAAGAAAGTGCTGGCAACAATACACGATGCATGTTTCTTCCATGTAGTTCAAATCACTGTCATTGCCTGAGTCTGTTCACTTCATTGTTGAGTAAGATATCCACCTCTCAGCCGTATAATTCCTCTTCCATTCCTCCTTGCCAAGATGCACTGCTTCTCCCCTTTCATCTTGAGACAAGGTGTAAGTCTCAAATCTTTTGATATTTCCTTTAAGAGGGAAGTGTGCTTCAAAATTCTGAGTTCTGAACCTCTCTTCAAATTCCAGGGAATTTTGGATATGAACCTTAATTTTGGGACATACAGTCTCCTCTACTTTCTTTAGTGGGCAATGGTTTTGATCAGTATACCTCCTAGAACATGAAGAAGTCTCCTGTTCTTCCTCACACACACTTGCTAAGTACAAGGGTAAGTGAAATGGTGCGCCTCATCTTTATAGATGAGAATATGAGGTTCAGAAGTAGATGATAAGGTTCAGAAGAGCTCTTCATCCCCAAATTAGAAAATACTTTTAGAATTAGAAAAATAAACAAACAAACAAACAAAATTAGTCACATCATTGCTAACACATGGCTGGACAATGCATTGGAAATGACAGCTGGGTGCATGCCATCAGCCATCATTTCAAGGCAAACAAGAATCATGAATGCCTAGAATTAGAGGCCATTTAGTAGTCTGTCCAAGAATTAAAAGATGCGTTCTATTTGCCTTTCAAATCAGAGAAAACTAGTACACCTTTAGAAATCACTTTATTTTGCTAGAATGCTTTCCTGGAGCACCATCATCAGCTACAGTTAGCCTGGGTATTATTATATTATTTCTTGTTTTTATTGCTCAGTTTGTTAAGACACTTCAAACTCAGAACCCACTTGGGATTTGCTGAATAAGAAGTGAGGTATGAATTAGAGAACATGACAGTGCAATGCTTCCCAGCTGCTTAACGGGCAAGAGAAAGCATCCTCTTTTCTTTCCTTATTTGTGGGTGATATTTCTTCACAGAATGAGGAGAAAAAGGTATCAAGCAAAGCTAATTATACTTTTAGAAATTTCTCATCTACAATTCAAACAAGGATTTCCCTGAGAGGGATTCAGATTTTACATACCGTATGTGCTAACCTTCATCATACCAAATGGCTGCATAAGCTGAAATGTTTTCCATATCAAGTATATTTCATACACAAAGTTCAAACCACCCATGCATTTATGCTAAAATGAGTTATCTAATTTAAACATATGAAATCAGGCAGATTTACAAATGAGGGTTCATTTTGAATTCATACCTTCTTGTCCCTATTTCAAAAGGGAAAGGAAAGTTTACAAAACAGTGAGAAATGACTAACTTTCATGTAAAGTATCTCAGCACCATCAGGGGAAGCAAGATGATTTTAAAACCTGGGTTGCTGATATAACAGACAGTAACAACTCTAGTCTTTTCTGGCTCTCATAGTTTCTTAGATGTTTTCCTTAGCAGCTCATGGATTAGAAATGTTAGAGGAGCAACTGTTTCTGCTCACTGGGTCAGTCTTTACAAAACACAGGCTGGAGGCAAATAGCCAGACACGGAAAGAAGACAGGACAACAGCCAGTCAACCTGGCTGTCCTGGTTTCACCTGAGACAGAGTTAATTTTCTTTCTAGTAGCCAGTATAGTGCTGTGTTTTGATTTAGGATGAGAACAATGTTGGTAACACACTGATGTTTTCAGTTGTTGCCAGGTAGTTGTAGTGTCTACACAAAGCCCAGGACTTTTCAGCTTCCCACCCCCTGCCAGGTGCACAAGAAGCTGGGAGAGCACAGCCAGGGCAGCTGACCCAGGCTGGCCAGAGGGATATTCCCTGCCATATAACCTCATGCTTCAGGTATAACTGGGGAAGGGAGCTGGGAGGTAGATTCGCTGCTCAGAAACAGACTGGGCATTGGGTTTGGGTTCTTTTTGGCATGTGGTGAGCAATTGTATTTGTACAGCAAAGGGGCATGAAGAACCTGTGCCCATGAAGCTGGTAAATTGTTGGATTATTATTATTATTGTTAATTTTGTTATTATTGTTATTACTATTATTGTTCTCTTCCTTTGCTATCTATTAAACTGTGCTTATTTCAACCCAGGAGGTTTTTTTTCCATTCTCCTCCCCATCCTTTTGGCAGGGGAAGGGGTGAGCGAGTGGCTGCGTGTGCTCAGTTATTGTCTGGGGTTAAAACATGACATTGGCCCTTCAATGAGTGGCACCTTGTTCCACAGTGAATTTGGCACACAGTCTTTATTTTGTCACTAGCACTACTTGTAAAAGAATAATTTCTCAGCAAAAGATAGTGCAGTAGAAACTGCTGGCTTCTCAGACTTTCTTCCATTTTAGCAAAATGTTTCTTTTAACATGCAGTTAATATATATTCATGCAATATGCAAAAACATAACAGCAGAAAAAAATATTAATTTGAACGCAGGTTCTCCCATAAACAAATGTGCTCAGAAAATGCAGCATGCTTACTTTTTCTGTCATGCTTCATTGTCTATATTTTCCTAACTACTTTCCTCTAGCTAACAGGGGAAAAAATTAGTTCTGCTCCCCAGTATGGGCAATTAAATATTAATTCTTGATTTTTTGGTGATAAACCCATATGCTAGAGTAAAGGGCACATTATAAATGATTCATTAAATATGTAAATAACAAGCAGTATGCAAAATGTCATTGTTAAGCAGAAACATTGATATCTGAAAATAAATACAGCTTAGAGATAAAAACTTCATATAACAGTGCCATCCAGGAGTCAAACCCTAGCTATTCCCCTGTGCCATTTGCAGCTTAACAGGGGAACGTAGATGCCTCTGCATCAGTATTGTATTATGAATCAGAAGAGAGCTATTGAAACAAATCCTCCCTGCTTACAATACTTGGGCCCCCATCACAGAGTGGTCTCAGACTATATAAGCTGGAGTCTTTTTAGGGGAACTGAACCTAAAGATGCACCTCAACCAGTACATGGAGCCCAACTTGAGCTGGCCCGAAGTTGCAGTTTGCAAGAGCGTGTGGGGGGATGGTTGGTCCATCCATACATATTATTTCCATTGCCTACTGATGCAGACATGAAGCAATATATCTTGAGCAAACTTTACAATGCGTACATAACTTTTTGTAGGCTTTTACTTTAATGTGGGTGATGAGGTAGCCAAAGTTGATTTATGACCTAAAAATGAACAATATTTAAGCAAAAGTTTTGTTCTGAAATAACACAAAGAGACTCAAATCCATGTTTCAAATCAAAGCAAGAAATCAATTCATGAAAAAAAAATATTCTAATGCAAGTTTTGTTTGTCCTGTCATCCTCATTACATATACCAAAAGCATTAAAATGCCACTAACCTCCAACCCTGCTTTTTAACACAGAAAAGAGAAGAAATGACTGTTCCAGACTGCCACAGAAGTGTGTAAAAGAGTTGGGGAAAGAGCCCCAGCTCCTGAGTGGCAGCTGTACTTGCCTTACGTGTTACCTCCAAGAGGGTTTGAATCAGTTGGACTTTGGACTGCCTTCCAAAAGGGTCCAAAACATTTTATCAATAAATCTTTTATCAGTTTTCAGTAACAAAATAATCTATATTCCAGTCAAGTACATTCAGGGAGTTCTCAAACGTACCAGGTTCGAGAGGCCTTCCTGCTATACAGAGTGGTTTTGTCAATAGAAATATGAATCCTACTTAATAATGTGATCTGTAAATGCTGAATAGCTTTAAATCATGAGGCTTTTTAGGGGAGCTGAAGACTTTTAATGTATTTGAAAATACAGGATTCAGAAGACCCACTTCTGCCCTCTTCTCTGGTACAAAAAGATTGTAAAGTCTAAGCCTAAAGTAAAACAAAAGATGCTGAATTTTTAAAGATCTGGATACACCTATGCTATTCAGGCACGTAAGGTCTCTACCTGGAATTTAACTGTGAGATTTCAACTACAATTGCCTCACAAGCATTTTGCCAAAAGAATTTTCCCTTCAAAACTGTAAATTTTTTAAACACTTTCTGTGGATATTAGGATTTTTCTTTAAGAATAAAAATAAACATGAAAAACATTCATAGTTTGGTTTAATTATACCTTTTTCAAGGAAAACCTTTAACAGGAAGCCATTTATTTTTTATGAGCTGTATTAGCAATAGAAATTTATTTCATTTACACAATTAAGTTTTAAACTAAATGTCTGGAAAGGACTTTGTTTCTATTGTCAAACAGCAATATAGCCATCTTTTTGAATTTCCTACCCATAACTTTTACCTTAGCTGCCCCACTAAGAGCCCAGTACTTTATCCAGTCACTGTTTTACTCGATGTTATATCACCAAACAAATCACATTTAAAGTGATACTATCTTCCCAACGTTTTAATTCAGTTTAGTGGGTCTGGATATAAGCTCCTTCTATCTCTTATAAGAGATAAGCAGATGCTATCTGCCCTTATTTAATGCTCTTTCTGACTTCAAAGAGCAGTAAAATGGGACTTGCAAGCTGCTGGAAGATCCCACTGGAAGCATATTCATGGGTCACGATCCAAGTCAGCTTCTACTGTGAACTTGAGAAATTATGCCACCAGGATATTGCAATGACTTATTGCAAACTAGTAGGCTGTAGTTTATTTTCCACTGACCCACTACAGAAGATGCAGGATAGCTATTTATATAACACATATTGGATCATGCAAAACCTCAGATGCTGCATTGCACATTCTCAAATAGCTTCATGCTTACCATTGCCTCCCAGCTCAATCCTGTCTCTATTAGTTTTTTCCCCTCTCAAAGCATATTAGAATCTTCAAAGGTAACCACAACTTCCTGGCATTCACAATCTTTAAAATAAATAATACTGATCCATGTTATAAATTGTGTGTGTACCCTTATGTCTTGACCACCTTTGGAAAGGGTGACAATTATGTTTGTATCTGAGGTTAAATACAAGGAAGTACATTTCATATTCCATATGGAATCCTATGATGCATACAGTTGGAAGAAGAACAGAGATACATCTGGCTGCAACTACTGATTTTCAGATACCCCGAGTACAACTGTTAAGCTGTTTAACTCTCTAGCTAAAAGTGCTCTATTAGAAACAAACGGGAAGTGATTAAACAAACAAACAAACCCCTTTACTTTCAAGTATACTCGATTCATGTAATTTGCTGTTTAAGTACACAGAATTCCCCACTCGAAACTATCACTAGTCATGCTTTCTGTGGAAAGCCCTCTTTTACATCATATATATGCAAGAGTCTATTACAAGCTTTTGATAATCTTGCTATGAACGGCATTATCTTCTTTACAAGAAACAGGTACAAATAGATGACTTTTTGAAACAATGAGAGAATAAGACAACATAACAAGAAGGCTGTCTCTGCTCACCACCTATCATGCAAGAAGTAACCCTTGAGAGAAAGACGGCTGTCCTTAACAGTGTTAGCTCAGATTCTGGTCTAAAGCATCCCTAGTCCCCCAGGGATGAAACGTGACATGGCACCTTTCATTGAAAGTACCGAAGTAATCAAGTCGATTATGGTCACAATTGTTATGCTAATTTAGCCGGTCCTTCTGCTAAGATACATAAAATTAACGTTAAAAAAAGCATGGAAGGTTGGAAGTCCATCTCTTTACTAATGTGATTGTATTTAACTGGCAATGCGCTCTGCTGCAATTGAGATAGTGTCAAAATGTAACATAGCTTTGAATCTCAGGCAGGCATAATATGACTATAGTCTAATAAACTCACTGAAATTTAGGTCCACTTTTCTAATCTAAATTGTGTATGACTTTTCTATAGATTGAAGGGAAATATGAGGGGGGAAAGCTTTTAAAATTGTATACATTAATGAATAAGTGGGAGTACACTTTTCCTCTTTGCTTTTTGTGTCATAAGTAGTTGTAACAATAATAATGGCCATGTTAGTCTGTGTATTACAACACAAGCAATATCTAATTCAGCATTTAAGTGGCTTGTTGAAATTACAGGTTTTATTTAATTATCCTCAGAAAATAGTGCCTAAATTCTAGAGTGAAATTAAAACCACCTTATACCACTGGTGACCCCTTGGACAAATCAATTTCAGGCTTGACATAATAGCTTGCACTGCAGACAGCAAAAAACCCCATATCCTGTGGGACTGCTCAGATCGTACTTTGAAACTGAAAAGACTCATCTCTGGTTCATAATGGTGTTATATAAATACAAAGGAAATGTGCAGCATGCACAGTGACATCACAGAGTATAGGAGGAAAGGGTGATCACAACATTAAATTAAATCATGGCAAGTATAACAAACAAGCTGTTGAAACCTATAAAAATATCCTTATTACACTACATAAAACAGATGCTACTTGTACTTTTAAAAAGCAATAAGATAATCTAAAGACAACATTACAAGGAAAAATACTATAGTAAATACATTGGCCTTTGTGACATGATTAGAAATATAAATTATTTTTTTCCTGGTGACTTCTTTAATAGTAATTCTATGTTTGTGGTACATAGTGACTGCAGATCTGACCACAGCCCACAGATGCTGCTGGTTTTCAAAATGGCCATCCTTGAAATGATTTTTTTTTCATTAATATTCATTAAATTCTATTGCATAAAATCACCATACCTCTTGATGTGACACAAACACATGACCTTAAAATTTAAACTTTGTTATGCTGTTCTTGAACTTACAGTACTTCAGTAAAAAATTAAAATTCTCATGTTCCCAAGTTGAGGAAATGGATGTCCAAACTCAGGAATTGTAATACTGTATTTTCTTTTCTAGAACTGTTAATTACTATACATAACAAGATTATTCAGAAGGCCCAACTCTGTTTACTGTAAGGAGGGTTTTTATTGGCTGTTTTTTAATAGCCTTCATTTCTGTTTAGCACAGTGATACAAAACAGTCATCTGCCTACCACCGACTACAGTCTAGGGCATTTTCCAATTAGCAGCGTTACTTTGACACAGCCACAAGATCATACCTATTACAGCATAGGCAACAGAAATGAGAGGTCCATGTATGAGCCCCTCCTTCCCCAGACAAAATAAATTATTTTAAAAATATTCAAATGTTTTACTGAAATTACTGGTTTATAGTATAGGATTTTAAAAACCCCGATGCCTTCATAATTTTTTTGAATCATTAATACTATTATATTGAAGATAATGTACAACTCCCCTCTGTGCTCTTACTGGTGACTATCATGATAATATATTGTTAATAAAGCTACTGAAAAGTATTTTGAAAGATTCTGAATGTAGAGAGCAGCTTGTAGAGTAAGAGTTCGTACAATAACACATCATTTCAGTGCATGTTTTCCTGAGCATTAGCATTTGAGAATAAAACCACCACATTCTTCAGTTTGTTTTGTATTCAACTGGTGAGGATAGGTTCTAACAAATAATTCGAAGTCTGCGGATTATGCATGAAATTGCTACTGAGAGTATTTGCATATCATGTTATTCTAATTGCATGATACTATTGATTTAATTATCTAGGACTGTGTTAATTATTACTTTCACAAATCAACTAGACAAGTCATAATTGATTTCAGTGAATACAAACTCCAAAGTCCATGGAAGTCACCTAGTATCTTTGGAGATTTTCATGAGCCTCTGAAGCAGTTCTCAGTAAGCGTATTAAATCATATAATTTCACTTACCAAATGTTTCCATTATAGTGAACTCCAAGTGCTTCAAAGTCCTTGAGAAAGAAATGCTCCAAGTTGCAAAAGAAGAAATAAGAAAATTCACTATAGAGTTTAAAAATGAGCATAAACTGAAGAGATGATTCTCATGATTATTATACAGGTACCTTTAGTACAAACAAAAAGCCTTATATCTTGACCTTCCCCCCTTCCTCAATTGAATCATGTGATAATTTCAATATGGAATGTATTTGAAACTTTCATTAACTTTTTGGAGTTTATTGCTGGATCAAATACTGTAACTACTGATGAACATACTCTCAATGGCAAGGTGAGTGGAATTATACTGCAAATTTTTCACCTGAAAGCTCTGATAGTTGATTACAAAAGTTACTATTAACTTAATGGAACAGGTGTCAGTGAGGAACACTTAAGCTTGGATGTCAAAGGTGTAGGCTGGTGACAAAGAACAATGTTCTCTAATGTTCTCAGGCTAGTATGTGGCTGTGTTTTCGATTTGTGCTGACAACAGAGTTGATAACACAGGGATGTTTTCGTTCCTGCTGAGCAGTGCTTACACAGAGCCAAGGCCTTTTCTGCTCCTCACACCACCCCACCAGCGAGGAGGCTGGGGGTGCACAAGGAGTTGGGAGGGGACACAGCCGGGACAGCTGACCCCAACTGACCACAGGGACATTCCATACCATATGATGTCCTGGTCAGCATATAAAGCTGGGGGAAGAAGAAGGAAGGCAGGGACGTTCAGAGCGATGGCGTTTGTCTTCCCAAGTCACCGTTACACGTGCTGGAGCCCTGCTTTCCTGGAGATGGCTGAACACCTGCCTGCCCATGGGAAGTGGGGAATGAACTCCTTGTCTTGCTTTGCTTGTGTGTGGCTTTTGCTTTACCTGTTAAACTGTCTTTAGCTCAACCCAGGAGTTTTCTCACTTCTACTCTTCCAATTCTCTCCCCCATCCTGCTGGGGGTGGGAGGGGGACAAATGAGTGATCTGTTGTGTGAGGCTTGGCTGCCGGTTGGAGTTAAACTGTAACGCTCTGCACATCTGTTTGAGGAAGGTAAATACCTCAAATGGGGATGTCCCCAGAATGGCACCAGATCCAGAAAGACAAGATCATAATCATCTCTGTGGTGTTTCTTAGTCAGCTAAGTTTGTATGCTTCTTCACCCTGCTGGCCTCTCTTGACCTATTTCTTAGCTGTAAAGCTCTCCTCATGGGTAGTACAAAACAAGAAGGTGCATAATACAGGCACGTGGCTTCCACTGGGTGACCAAGTAACCAACCAGACAAGAGCTTGCAAGGCTGAGCACTGTGGCACTCCAGGTCATATTTGAATCTAGACATGAAAGAAGCACTGTGGGATTCTCTAACTTAAGGTTTCTGGTGGTATATGAGTATCTGTACAGCAAGGATTTTCTGATAACTTTGCAAAGTAAATCTTTGCTCCTTACATAACCGTGTCAGAAGATCTAGGCTTTTTATGACACAGTGGTCAGATAAGACAGAAAAAATGGACCATCAATTCCCTGCCTATCAACCATCCCCTACAAGTTTTCAGAAATCACTGATAAACCAGTGCTTAAGAAAAGCGTATGCTTACATACCCACTTCATTTATAATTAAAGTAATTATGCAGTCCCCATATCTACTGATGGTACAGAACCTAGTAGAACAACATCTTTCAGAAACTCTGATAGCAGATTCTTACCATAAACCTTCAAAAAAATCATATTTCACAGTACTGTAAACAAATACGTAATCAGTTCCAACCCCTTTGATTCTTGTCAGTTTCATGTCCATTGTGCCTCTCTTTTGTTACTGAAGTCATTGGCTGTGAGCTAATAAAACAGATACTAAACACACATGATTGCCTTTAGGTTTGGGGAATTTTTATTTATCTGCATGGGATGGTAACCAAAATCTTGTATTTAAAAAGGGTAGACTTTGGAAAAAGGAATGATTTTGTACAGGAACTGAACTTTGCTATACATTTAATGGATGACTGAATCTTTTAGGGGTTTTGGGGGGGTTTTGGGGTTTTTTTGGCCTTTGTCAAGGGCCAAAAGGGTCTTTTTCACTCACCTTCCAAACCATCACCATTTTCATACTTTGTTATGCTATACAATCTACTATTTTTATTTGACATCAAAAAAGTCCAAATCATCAAACCTACATTTTTTTCAGCTGATATGTCCTACATTACATGTGTTCCATGTTTTTAAATCCCTGGTCTTCTTTTGGCTGTAAAACTGCTCAAGACATATTCATCACTTCTTTAAAAGATAATGCATGAACATGGGAAGCACTGTCAGGGGCATCACTTCTCACAATTGTATGTAGATTTTTAAGTGCAACCAAATCAGGTCAGTTTAAATACAGCTAAAAGAAGGTACAAAACAATGGAGTAAGAGATAGCACACCTCTTGCCAAAATATAGCATTTCCTAATTTTTTAAAAAAGTCAGTTGTTTTGTGATGTCTTTTGATATGTGGGGACAACACAGCTAACTAAAAAGGCAATACAAAAATTTGTTGTAGAGGATTCATCTTGCTTTTGTCTTCTAGTGTGTTTTAAGCCATTCTCCTGGATGGTACTTTGCGGTGCTGGAAATTGATTCTGACTTTGTAAGATAATGTGATAGTCTGTTTTGGATTGGATTACACGGTCAAATAGATAGTTTAATGGTATAATGCCACTTAATCCATAAAAAGGATAGGCCAAGTCAAAACAATACTATGGATATTTCAGAAACCAGAAATGAGGATCCCTGCAAAGCACTATAACAGCACTAACAAGCCACACAATACAAATGTTAAAGTTCATACACAAACACAAAGCAATTGAATCCTGAACTACATTATTACCTCATTCAAAACTCAGATGGATTGATTAGACAACAGCTTATTACTTGAGAAGAATTAGTGCAACAATGTGGGAAAAACACCCAAACAGCCCAACCTCTGCCACTTTACTGCAGATGTTCTGAAAGCCAAGCAGTACATATATCACTTGCTAAGAAAAACAAGTGCATATCAATTAGATCAGTGGTATATCTCATTTCTAGCTTGGCAATATCTTACCAATTCTTATGCACTTGTGCTATCTGATACTTGTGCCCAAGGACAAGGCAACCGTAAACTTTTTGCCCTTGACTACCTATGATACCCTTCTTTTCTTTCATCTCCCTTTAAGTCAGACATCGTACTCTCCTCCTCTGAAGAACCTACTCAAACACACTTAACAACCACATTTAATTACCTGAGATATAAATGAAAGTAGAAGACACAGAACGACAACAGAAAGGACCCTCCCAAGAAACAGATGGCTCTATGTCAATACTATAGTGTTGCAAGAGCAGAGCAAGGTCTGGTGTGCAAAGTGCAATTACCATGAGCACACTTCAACAAAGCTTTATCACTCTTCTAAGGCTACTGGGGCACCACTGAGGCAATCTCAGATTTTGGTCTATAGTTCAATTAGACTAAAGATATTTCACAATCTGCTAAAATTTTGTATTTTTTGTTTCCTCTCTGGCGATGGTCTGTTTCAAATACTTTGGGAAGCCAGAGCTAAATTGTCACTAATTCTTGGGATGGGTCTGGTGAAAAGACAGGAGTCATTTTTGCCTGAGCTTGTGGAAAACTTGGAGTCTTTGAATACAAAGAAGGTGGGATTGTGCATTGCGGTGTCCTACCACGGCAATGCATACCCAATGTAATAGTCTTTATCTCAAACCCAGTTAAGTGACTCACCGTCCAGGGTCTTGTCATAAAAATATCATTTAAAATTCATTTACCCAGACAATTTCACTGATGCTTCTCATGTTAACTTTAGATAGTTCTCTGCAATATGTTTCTGCTGTCAGACTTTCAATAATATTGTTTCAAATTGAATAATAATCTACTGCCAACAAGATTATTTTAAAATAAAAAAGAATGTCCAGCAGTTGGTTCACATAAAATCTCATTAGTCTCTTCTGATTGTTTTGACATGTCTTGGAAAAGAACTGTTCATTACCATGCAAATGGAGATAACCTCTCTTTCTAGGCTAATTGTCATACAGCATTCTGCATTTGAAATTGACTTGGTGATTTTCAAGCCAAAACAATCATCCAAGCCTAAATTATAGGGAAACTGAAAACAGGACTTCAAATGTAAACTGGTTGAAATAGTGACTATGAAATGGCTATGGCCCTTATATAATGCCAGAGAGAGAAGGTATTCATACATTCTACAATACCACAGAGAAGGGGAAAAAAAATTACAGGTCCCTGCCACCATGGAGATATTAGCTGAGGGACCAGATTCTGATTGATTGTTTCATGTTGAGTAACACATGCAAAGATTTTTATTGACATTGGTAAGACTTGATGTAGATAGAACACTGTGAGTAAAGGTGGCAGACTTTAGCAAAAAATTAGCAAATATGCAAGAAAATTTTCACAACAGGCATACCCAGAAAAGATTAAAATGACAGTAATATATTAAAGAAAAGTTTGTGTAATGCTTAAATTTCCTAAATCCTGTTGGAGCTCATTAAAAAAAAAAATACACTCTAGTACATTACCATCTGTGGAACGGGTTTGCAGTAGAAGCTAGGCCAATGCTCTCAACTCTTAGAGGTGAGTAGTAAGAAAATACCTTTCCTTATTGGAGAAGACATAGGAATGCAATTAACTGAGAAGGAGTAAATGATGTAGCCAAGTCTCACTGCTAAAGATGGATAAAAAGCTGCTGCCTTTTAAAGAAATGGCTCTGTAAACTCTGATAAACATCATTCACTGATTCTTAATATATCACCACCTCCAGCCATCACTGTGCCCTTCTGCTGGAGGCTGTCAACATTTGTAGTCAAAGTAGCCAAGGGATGAAGCATCCCTTTTCAATGGTGGTTGCCCTGGAAGGGCCATGTTTTAAACTACTGCAACAGGATCTGCCAGAAGAGACTGACAAAATCTCTGCTTTTTAGTATAGCTGTATTTTGAATTCTGCTACTCCATGCAACCATATATGTTCCCACTTACTCTGTCTGCTTTTCAATCTGAGAAACCATGTCTGAGCACTTTGGCTACTTGCTCAATAGTCTGTGAAATAAAGAATCCAATAAAGAACACAACTGTACCTAGAGCAACCCACTGTCAAAGAAAATTTATATTTGCAAGGGGAAAAAAATCTCATTAATGATATTTAGATCTCAGATAACTTTAAAATGTTATTGACCTTCACCAAAGAACTCCAAAATAAACACTTGTGTGGTGTGACCTTCCCTGAAGCTTGGCAGATTTATTCAAGCTCTCTGTTATGAAAACAACTCCTTCCTATGATATGCAAAAGTGTTTTCTTAGCTGAATAAAAACTCAACCCTCTCCTACCCCCCATAATACACTACCTTGTAAGATTTCAAAACTAGAATGCTGCATTAATAACACACCATATGGTGTTGTGTTTTGCTTGTTGTCATATATTGTTTCTTTTGAATTGAAGAGGTTTGTGCAAGACTGGGATATTTATTTATTTCTTCTTATATTCTACCCCTGTCTGTCCAACGACATCTTTTGGAATTTTTCTCCACACCTTCTAGATCTCTAATGTAGAATTATTTCATTATAGGCAAAAAAATTTGAGAATTTTGGAAAAAAAATTACTTGTTACTGGAGTTTATTGTGCTCTTCAACAGCTATTCTACAGATACATTAAAGCTTAAAGATGTCATGAAAGAATGGAATTCTTCCATTAAATATTGCTAAAGAATCTTTAAAATACTTGATTTTTCAGAGACTCATTTCAAACCATTTTCAGTGCAACTTTCCAACGCAAAAGCATAGTTATTTGTCCTCCATAACATTACTTCCTTTTGCTTTTTGAATAAATATTGATTTTCTTTAAAACAGTATTATTAAAAATTCTGAGAAGATATCATGTATACAACAGCAATATCACCTGTGTGATATCTTAGAAAGAATTAGTTGTTTGCCTGAGAGCTCAGTAATAATGTCATTTCCCTGATCTCTCCCTTTTTTCTGACATAAGGATAACTGATGATATTTTGCCTCTGGTCAAATAAATCATGTATTATAATATCATAAAGAAAATATGGCTATATGCCATCTGCCCTATATTGGATGACATCACAACTGTACTACCACATGGTACAACCAAATTCAGAAGTTATAAAGCAGACATCTTTCAACTAGTAAGTCAACTGCCCTTCCCAGCACATCTGGAAGAATAATTTCCATTTTACTCCACATTCTTTGATTGAGATTTCAAGTACTGACCTTATACTTGTCCACAGTGAACCCACAATTCTGTTATTAATGTAGTTCAGTAGCAGTTGGTGACTACTTTTCTGATGGAAAACAAAACAAACAAAAAAAAACCAGCCTGAAGTGTACTCACAATGATTCAAATGCCCCACCCCCCCCCCCAGTTAAAATCTATCCTTCAAGCAGTTTGATGCCAAATAAATAAATAAAAAAAGTTAAAGTAATTGATAAGTAAATAAGTGGTAATTCAAACCGCATAAGAGGGATGATAGTTTCCTGACAACGCCTGTATGGAACAAGGAATGATTCAGAAATATCGTATACAACCACTGGCTTCTCTAGTAACCTTATTTATGTGTAATAAGAACTTGAGACAGGGGAAGAACGAGAAGTCCTTTCACCAGTCAGATGAGAAGTCAAAAAAATAATTCAAGAAGTAAATCAGAGCAGCAACTATATCCTACTGGAAATGAAAAGTCATGATTTTGCTCAAAAAATATAGCTAAGAAAATAGCAAGGCTAATAAATCAAGGGAAAAGTCTAAAGATTGCCAGACTGATGAGAATAGAAACTAGTGCAGCTGACAAAGAGCCTCACAATGACTGCATCGTTCAAAGCTCACATTTCATTCAATTTTAGTGTCATGAAAGGTATAAAAAGCAAAGGTATTTACAACTACCTTATCTAAAGACACCAGATTCACCCAATGTTAAAGAACAAAAAAAAAACATTTTGGGTACTGTGTTCTAAAGAGCAAAGTAAGCGTATATGCGAAGGTAGAAATGATGCAAAACAGATGAATGCATAGGTCAATACGGGGGTGTCATAAAGCTGTGTACCATATTGCTCCTGCAGCATTTGAAGGATGATCAAAAGCAGAGAGGGGAAGATGGAGAGTGTAGGGCTAGGTGCTGGAGGAGGAGGAAGGATTAATATCTCTGAAACTACTGTGGTACAGCTGGGTTGGCACATGGATACCATTCTTTTGTGCCTTTCCCCCCCCCCCCCCTTTTTAATAAACCTAACCACCCACTGAGGTTTAAAATCTACAGGAAAGAGCATACCAGAGAAAACCTGGTCATGTGAGCTACAGAAATAGAAGGTAATTATGTCTCAGTCAAAACATTTTGTCTTTTCTTCCTTACTCTTCTCTGCTTTCCCTCTTTCTTTATTTTTCAAATTCAACAAAAGTCAGGTTGCATTTTGATTTTGTATCAGGCTGTTTGAATTGTTCGTTACTGCCAAACTTAGTGCTAGAATTGCGTTCCACTTCCTCCCCGCCCTCTGTCCCTGGCCCCATGCTTCATCCTATTGTGTTACATTTACAATGAGCCCACTGGAGTATAAAGCCACTTGGGGCCTCTCTGAGGGTGGTCTTCAGGCACAGGCTACTGTACCAGTAAAAATCAAATTGCGCCTTGTGTAATAAGTTTGTGATGCCTGAGCACTCTGAAACAGAATTATTACAACACTCAAATGTGCAGGAGGGATCCTATAAAAATTTTTGATAGCATGGCACATTTGTCAGTTAATTAATTTCAGATATCACACAAACTGACAGAGAACAAAAATCAGGAAACACTATTTTGAGTGCCTGCTGTAGAGCTTCTGTTGAAGTGCTGTAGGAAAGGTAGAAAATAGCAGTAGCACTGCTTTTAAAAGGAGGTATGTAGCAGGGCCAGATTTTTTGCCATTGTTAAAAGGTTTTACAAATACAGAAAAATCTGTCTCTGGAAACAGTAAAAATAAAGCAGTCAAATCATAGTTTGAGTGCAAAGCTGAGTTTAGCCAGGTTCAGATGCTTTACGATACTGGTGCTAAGAGGTTCTTAGCTGGGCAAGAAAAAGACAAGTGAAGCCCATTGTCTACTCAAAGACTTAACTAATTTATGGGATCTTAATCTTCTGCAAACTTATACAAGTAGTTGGTCAGTAACGTTACAGTGCTAAATCACTGTTTATTTTGTAAGATCTTTCCCCCAAAAGACTTCAGGATTCAGTTTCAGGATAAATCCAATTGAAGACATGGACAAACAGTACAAATACTGAAAAAAAAAAATCAATACATCAAAATTGTTTTCTCTTCCCTTGTGCAAGCCTTTGATTGGTTTCTTAGCTATGACAACTTAGTTCTTGCTTACTCTGCCTTCAGAGGAGATTACCAAGCACTTTTAAGGATATCTGTGAAATGTCACAACTATTGGCTAGAAAAGACACAAGGAAATTGCAAGTGCATTAAATATAAAACATTAAAAAATATAGGTTTATTCTTTCTAGGTTTTCAATAGACAGATGTTAGCTTTAATCCACATAATTCACTGACATAATAATTCAATTAAGAGCTCAGTAAATTAATAACAATGATAAAAAGAATTACCTTTTTAAGGATGATGGCATCTCCAGGCAAAAGCGTGAGCTTTTATAAAGTCCGTGTACTGTTAACTTTCAGCAAAATGGCAGTCGGGTTAAGTCTCTAGATTAGTTCTAATAATGTCTGCTTTCTATTGCCAAGCTCTCTTCCACTAATTTCTTCTGTGCTCTTGGGTGAGTCATTCAGGATATGAGCACCAACTGCTGATTTAGGCCCTTCAATTCAGTTTTTAGGCACCAATGAATGTAGAATTCATCTCACATAAGTTAGGTCTCTAAAAATTCTGTCAGACTTGCAAGCTCCTTCTACTGACAAAGGAGTGAGTCAGAAATTTCCAGAGTCAGTTGCAGCATTTGAGGGTAGGTGTCTATTATTGGTGATTACCAGTCATCCCCCGGAGTTGACTACAGTTTATAAGTATGGATTTTCTGTATTTACATGACATCTGAACAAGCTGCAGGAAACAAAAGAAAGGTATTCAAGTCCAGAAATGGCAGAATCACAACAGTCAAAACTCTGATTTCGATTCCACAGATAACTTCCCCTGCTTACAGAGTGAGCCTGCAGGCCTGCCTGAGGCTAGATGTGCAACATCAAGTGAAATGAGCTATCTGCTTCTTGATCCCGTAGCAAAATGTCCAGAGCAATGCAGCCACTGCATGCATATGAAAAGCCATGGGATGTCAACAGCATTCTGGTATCTTACCAAATCTCGGAGCTGGTGTCAATCTTGTTTATGAAGCTTTATAGGGTATTAGTCTTAGATCATGCCCAATTCTTAAGCACTTAAGACTGCTTAGACCTGGAGTTGGCACACCTCTTAGGTCAGCCTCATTCAACCACATCTAGAAGAAACTAAGCCTTTGAATTCTCAAAGATAGCAAGCTAACTACCACAGTATTTTCAAGTGAGGCTGTCTTTATCTCTTTGTTGATACTGTTCCATTTTGTGGCCACAGAGTACCAGACAGAGGGAATAGAGTGCGGAATAGGGTCATGATTTTCACGTGTGATGTACTGGAAATTAGATCCAAATTCAACCCTCTTTTGAGGAGAGATCTGAATCAAAGTCTAAGGCATGTCATAGTCATCTATCGCATAACACTATAAAATGAATGAACTTGTATTACTGGACCAGAAAAAGGACTCTTCTACCTTTTGTTTCATGACTTTAGTCACTTTTTACCTGTTCCCAATACATGCAAAAATGGATTACTTGCCTCCAACTCTGGAGATATATGATGGCATAAAACCCTCAGCTTTCTTTTCTAAACAATGATTCTGTGCCTTAGAGTAAAAAAGAAAAATGTGAAATATTACTTGAGAGTCCAAATCCTCAGATGCTTATCTGAATACACCAGCATTCTGTAACAACAAATCTAGGTAATAAGAACTGTCCAGCTCTATCTAGCCTGTTCTGCAAACAACAATTCAACTTGCCGTGATGATACAGTCTAACACTGGCCCTAGCAAAACACACACTAACATGAGGAACACTGACATCAGCTAACCGCTATTGTTCTTCTGGAATGATATAACCTGACAAGAAAGCCAGAGACAAATCCCATACTGCAGGGATAGATCAGATGCTCCCTGATGCCAGGACACATACATAGGGCAACAGAGGGACTCTAACCCTACATGACACCTCTGTGCATACCTTGGTTGTGCCCCTGCCCTATCTCCAGGGATCAATGGCTTTAGCACACAGAATATATCCATGGAGTGCTGCCATGACACGTGGCGCACAGATTTCTTGATAAGGTCTCCAGGTTATCTTAACAATTCCCAACTTTTCTATAGTTGAGACTTAGCATTTCTACCTCTTCCTTGTCTTCTGTAGATCCAGACTCTTCCTTTGGGTCTTCGCTTCCTTTGGAGGCACTGTGTGCATCCCAAAGTAAAACCCACAAAACTTCCCCATTAGCCTTGGCTCTATCATTCTGTGGATACTTGGATGGCTGATAACTGGGCCTCCAATGAAGAAGGTGTATTTCACTTGGGCTCAGTATTATTACAATAACAACTCAAATGCATTTCTTTGTACAATTACTGCACATACATGTACTCAACAATCAGAAGCATGAGACTTCTAAGCAACCATTTCGCTAATGCAGTTTAACACTGTTAAAATATGCCCAAGAAACTAGTTCACAGACTGTTTCTTTTATTAAAAATCAAGCCACAGAAAATCTGTTCGCTAACATTTTTAGGAATGATATCTAAGTATTATGCTAATTATATTGAATTAGTCATAACAAATAATTGTAGTACAGATAGTTATGTAGGAAGAAGGAGGGTCTATCCTTCAACTGTTTACTGATTTGTTTCCCATATGCCTTGGTTACCAGTGCTCTGCAGCAAAGGTAACTGTCATTTTACATTTCATTTAGGATGCTGAACATTACAGAATAAAATCCCAGTATTCTTTCCTGACAGAGTGGTTTATAAAAATGTTTTCTGTGGCAAGTGTCCAACTCAGAAAGGATTCCCAGCTACTGCACTTCTTCAGTGGAAGGAAAATTCCACTGGCACATGAAATACCTCTCCTTTCATGCATTTCTGCATTTGTTCTCTGGAGGGTTGCCAGAATAGACTTAACTTGTGGTAGCTAACACCATTGTAAACTAGTAATTGTGAAGGCGAGATTAAACACTCCAGGGAAGAAAAACACTTTAAGTAGCAAGGAGCACTGAGTGGAGCCATACTCCCATCTCCTCTTTGCAGTGCTGCTACACGGTTATCTCAGAAAGCACAGAAGTGGAAGTATATTGCCACTTCTAAAGGGTTGCTTCCATGCTCACCCATACTCTCTGCAAGGTCTCAGCACTTGCCATCTGAGCAGCCATCTTTCAAGGCACTGAGGTAGCAAGGCAACCCTTCTCACTTGGCCTCTTCCAGTGTCATCCTGGTGCCTGTGAAAGGACCTTGGCTACAAATTTACCATTTTCCTTTATCTAAGTGAAGTGCCCTTTGACCACAATGCACGTTTTTGTGCTTAGGAAAGAACGGTGGCTCCTTCAGCTGCATTGTAAACTGAAGACTATGTCAATGTACTTATTTCAGTGGTATATTCACCCCTAGAATCCATATACTCAATCTCTCTCCTGAAAAACAGTATTCAGCAAATGACTTGAACATGTGTATCTGGTTTTCATTTTCAGCTTACAGAACACAAAGTTATTGTCTCTCGTTTTACTGAAATAATCTACAGTATACAAAAAGACTGCAGTTAGCAATATCCCATTGTATATCAAGGCAAACATTTTAAATTTTCAAGAATTACTAGCTTAAATCATTGCTCACAGAGGGATTTTTTCTCAGTGACTAATTGACTGTGCTCTGTCTCAATTTGGTATTTTATTGTTATGACCTTAAGTTGTTTCACAGATATAGCCTGTTGAGATGTCACTTTTTCCAAACATGCAGATTTTTCCTCATGAAGAGACATTTGACCATTCCAAAACAGTACATAGAATGCTAAGACTGTAATAGGATGTGTTTTTCTGTGCTTCCTTCTCAATGCCTCACAATCAATTTGGCACATGCAGTGTCTGATACAATTCCAATCTGTTCATGCCAGTAAGAGGCATGATCAAGGGCAGATCTCCAGTCCTGAATCTTCTAGAATTCTCATGTTAGGATTTGAATCCGTGCATCTGATCCTAACCCTTTTGCTTCCTGATGCGGTTTGGTCCTAAAAGAGATTTTAATTTATCATCTCCTCAGTGACATTTTCTCCACTGTAGATATTATTGTTCAGCTCAGATACACTAAAAAGGCAGAAGTCACAAGAGAGAATTACATTCACATTGTCATGTGTGTTGACATTTGGGATGTAAACCTCAGTCTAACAGCAGTCCATGTTAAAATGTCTGATATGACCCTAAATTACATTTCAGTCTTGGCACAGATTCAGTGATACGTCTGAATTACAAACATTACCCATAAGTGCAAACTTGTTACCTGTGGTTGACAGCTACATGGATAAAGGGAGAATAAAAAGGCATCAGTGGTGCTCTGTTTGTCTTAAAAGAAATGCATTGCACCTAACACTTCTATTTTTCTTAAACTGAGCTGGCAAGAATATTTCTATAACTGAAATATGGGGTGGGATTCATCTCCTCTAACTTCAGATGTATGATTTTCTTCTGCAGTAGAAGTTTAGATGTTACAGACACCTATCTCTAGGTTAATAATCCAGATACTATTTACAGTCAATGGAGAAAAATTGGTATCTCTACAATGCAATTTATCTCATCCTAAGGTACATGTCTGAAATACATAAGATGAATCATACTTTAGAAAGGTCTAAGTCTCTCCATTTGCTGTCAAGGGAATCCAAACAAATGGTTTAAATATGGATGTCAGAAGTTAAGGGAGATGATCCCATCCATACAGGATCTCATTAGAATATTTTTAAAACTTTATTTTCCTATATTTCTAGCTAACATGTGGAAAGGTAAACTGCTTAGGAAAAAAAAAAAAAGGAATCAAAGAAAGCTTCCTTCCCTTTTCTACTTTATAGTTCAAACTACTGAAGCCAACAATCAGTACAATGGATACCTTTCTTTCTCACTTGCAGCTTGCTATTGCAAAAATTCCTGTGTAGCCTCCATAGTACTTGTAAATTAGAGGGAAACTTTTTCAGTAAAATCCCAAGGCAGAGTTGATATTCTCATGGATATGACACTTCAATCCAGAATTTGCTTTTTAACAGGCAGTCTGGGAAATCAACATAATATTAAGTCCATATGCAAGAATTGCTACTTCACAAGAATATTGAGAACCTTTTTTTAAAACAAAACAAAACAAAAAAACCCAACCCAACCCAAACCAAACCAAAACGCCCCCAAAACTATAGTAGCACGGTTAGGTTAATAGAGAAGAAACAGAATACATAGCATCTGGATTTTTATGACTGTGTTCAAATTACTGTTCAAAGAAGTAGCTTTGATATGATATGATATGATAACTTATTTTGATATGATACAGAAGTGCTAACTTTCTGCCTTCGTCCACTCCATGAAAGTTATTAAGTAAAATTTTGATCTGATTTCAGAGAAAGTACGGACTGCAAAATGTGAAAGGCATCGTTCATCTCTTTTGGCTGGCTAATGGATTTTGCTTGGTTGTTTCCCCCCTCTCCCCCCTCCCCTGCCCCAGGTCTGGTGCAACAATATCACACTAACTTTGTGAACTGAAATGGAATGCTGTTATCCTCAGAGGAACTGCTGAAAAGTGCTGTTTTGATAAATACTGTAGGAATAGAACCCAAAGGAATTCAACTAAAGAAAAATACATGGTGCTATTTCATTTCTCATCTTTGCCAGAGCTTTGATATGACTAGGCCCATCAGGAATAGAAACCCTGGTGATGTTGCTACTGATGATAGTTTTAGATGTAGGTCTTATTATGGTTTCTTCAATACTTAGTTCACGTAAACAAAATTTGCACTTCAAAATCGCTTTGTACGGTCTTTTGTTTTTGCTAGCTTTGAGTCTGTAACCTTTAAAGAATTCAGGGAACATATGCAGGTGCCTCTTTGTCAGCTGTTATTAGATACCAGGATATAAGATGTCAGTAAGAATCATGACCATCACCCTCACATTTTCTTATTGCTGCCACAGATGGCAAAGTAACTGCACCATCCAGCTTTTTTCAAAGTGTAACCAGTGCCTGAAAAGATGGGTCAATAAATTCTGTTGTCCAAACAATATAACTCACTGAAATTGTTTTTGCAGCTTAACAGAGCTCTCAGCAGCAGGGTACCAAACACAGCATACTGCTGCGTATGAAATATATATGTATGTGAAATAAGGGTTATATCTAAAATAACAGGGTTTATTCAGTGTGCACAGTGCTGCTATTAGTGCAAACAAGCACTAATCCCACCCCAGGACTCTGACTGTGGATTACTACCTACGACACATTAAGTTTGACTTGTGTGATAAGCATTTCACAAGCAGATGAAGACTTTTGCAGAGGTTCTTCTTCCCTGTAAAGATTGATGATTTTTCTATATTGGTGATCTGAAATTCTTTGATGTATATTGGTTGCTTATTATTTATTTAACATCTGAAGGGTCAATTACAGCATATTCATAGGACCAGTTAAATGGACTGTGGTTGTCCTGGAAGCATGTGTAGTTATTGAAAAAAGGACTCAGAAAGGATAAGACAAGCAGACAACAGTACACAATGTCATGACACTGTCAGAACAGAATGGGGGAAAAAACCCAAACAAAAAACCAAGAACAATCCCCCAAAACCACAAACAAAAGTCAGGGAATGACTATTTTACCAGTGTATATCTCTGGAATATGAAAACAGTGTGAGATACTATATACATGTGCTTATATGCACCCAGGTACAACACAGAACACAGCATGTGTTAAAACCTCATCCTTGACAGGCCGAGAGCCCATAAAGGATTGCTTATCAATGGTATAGCTTCATGCTTTAAGTAGTACTGAATCAAGAGCCAGACTTCATCATGGGACAGTCAGAGGAGTAGATTTTCGTACTAGAACCAGACTGTTTTCACTCTAGGACAAGAGCTACAAGCCCAAGCTTGTGATACTGTAGACTTTGTCTTGTAACCAGAAATCACCACTGATTAGAACGGATGTGCCCAAATAATTTCAATTCTTTATCTCAATAGTAATAATTAAGTATTTATATACTAGGTATTATACCATACATTACTCCTGTATTCTTTTTCCTTTATCCCAGAAGAAAATGTAAAAGTCTGAACTATCAGAAAGAGTAACAGTGCAGATGATCTTTACTGGTGAAACATTTCTTAGCCAAACACTAATATAAGTCCAACAGTGCAGCTGTTGTAGGAGTCTTAAAGATGTCCTCTCACATGGCACCACTTACAGAAGCACCAATGGAAACCCGCTGAACTCTGCTTATTTATCACTTTTGTAGTTGCATGGATTTCTGTTCTGGTTTAAGGGCTTCCATTAATTTCAGTAACCATACTGCCATTCACTGTATGGATGTAGCTTGAGTCAGTCTCTAAACATTTGGGCACCAACTTCATACTTTATTAGTCCACAGCTTCTAAGACTCCTGCAGAAATTCCATTTACTGTTGAAAGTTTTGAATGGCAAATCATTGGAAACTTCCCTTCCGAATGAAAAAAAATACTGAATTAGCCATGTTTAGACATTTCAAGGCCACTCTTAACAAAATACATACACACAGATTTTTTTTTTTCCCAGAAAATCCATTCTCCCTTGAAATATGATCTCTCTTCACAAATATTAAAAAAACCCCGCAGGATATTTCATGTTTTAGAATCCCCCCTATGCTGCTGCTTCTTCAATCCTTTTTGCATGTGACATGATAGGAAAGAGGCAGATTATTTATATTCTGTGAGGAAATATGAAATAAGAATCAGATCCTTGCTGAGTCCTGCAAACATTCCCAAAATTTTCCACAAGTGTTCATTGAGTATTTGGCTCTAGCCATGTTAACAACCATCATAATGCATTAGGTGTATCGGCCCTAAAACAAAGCAAGCAGTCTGAATACAAGCAGATGATTTCTAAAAACTATCAAGCATTTAGTGGAAGCAGGAAACATATCGTTAGCCTTTAGGACATTTACAGAAACTGCACATACGGACAAATCAGCAGATTTCTTATAGTAAAACAGTGGGATAAATTAAATCTTTATATTGTATAACAAAATGTTGGCAAACTCTGTATGTTTATTGGCTCTAGAGTTAAGCACACTTTTTTTGTGCACATTCAGACAATAGTTAAGTGACTCTTAACCACTTAAGTATTCACTTCAATAATGATGCTTTCTTAGGTCAGGGACAGAATATAGATGATCAGAAAAACCCGTACAGTTTGCAGACATTTGGCAAGCCTCAAAGACAGGCTCACATGTTTTATTATTGCCTCCTAAATTCTTATGTCTAACACTATGCACTTCTACACTTGCACTATAAGATTACAGAAATTATAGGAGAGTCCCTCCTAAAACCATGGACCATAAGGTAGAAAAAATGGTTTCTGTTCCTGAAAAGTGTTATTATTACTATTATAAAAGAAAGCATGCTAAACTGATACCATGAGATGCATTATGTATACATTCCCTGTAGTAGTATTGTAGTGAAAATACAGAATTAAGACATGAAGAAAGGGTTTCTAATCGCAAAGCAAGCATGTACATGTCTACGGAACACGTACATAAGAATGCAGCATACACCAAGCTCTACAAAATTCTAGTCCAGATGTTCTGAAGGCCCTGTGCTTCTGAAAAGCAAAGTGCTGTAGAAGAGGTAGTTGCTGTTATTAACATGCACATGGATATAAGGGGTTAGTTGCCTTACAAGGCAACATATAGCTGTAATACTTTGCTTGAGGCATATCCCTCCTGCTACGTAACTTACTCCAGATTTAAGAGGTTAGTAGAAAAAGGATAAATTAGTGCTTCTATGCACATCAGTAATTTAACATCCTTCATTACTAAGAGATCATAAATATAACACTATACTGTCTGTATCTTTCACATAACCTAGTTATTAAAAACAATGATAGGAAATAACATGCAATATTTTTTTTTTTTTCAGTGTTCTGGAAATCTGTATTGCCTCTGATGGTTCTCTGCAGAGAGAAAGAGTTCTACGCTGTGTTTACCCAAGGGCATTCACCATCCTCTTTTAAATTGTGATCTTCAGGGCCAATTATTCTGGTTGGATACACTTCTCATCACTCAATTTGCTATTGTGTTTGAAGTGCCTTCTTGATGTATAGTTTAGGGTACAAGTATGTGTACCAGTGCCCTCTGGAATTGTTGAATTGTTTCTGAATATAGTAAAATAGTTTTATTACCCACTTTGTGCTAAAAAAGGCAAAACGGGTGTGCTCTATAAAAACACTAGACAGCAGTATTTTCCAGGAACAAATTACTCCAAATTCCAACACACAGAACTGCTCACATTTCCCTTAAAGTCTATACTTATGGATCTGATCCCTACACTGGTTCTTCCTCTGCTCCTATGCAGTTATCCAAATGATTCTCCACTCTCTATGCCTAATAGGTATCCTTAATACCTATTGGTTATTAAAAATACTGCACGCCTGAGATCTGTGCTCGTAAGCATATGAGAAATATTATTTCAGTCATTTTATTAGTTATGTACACACCAGCTGGGAATCATAAAGCTCATGAAAAGGAATACTCAACATTTCATTCCATGGCCCCTGGTCATTAAGGATGGCTTTTGTCCTTTACCACGTGTAAGATATTACAGAATTGACTGTGTTGGCTGTAAGAAGAGCCACGCCACTCTTTTTACTGCATGTGAGACTCTGCATGCTGGCAGTGCATTTAGCTGGCTTCTCTTAAGGTTGAACAAATTCTGGTTGGACTTTTAATCTAAGAAGAGTGTAAATATGCCTAATAAGAGAAAGCATCTTTTAAACCTCAGTAATATTTCCAAATTTTTGGCAGTGAAAATTCAGTTTTGGCAATACTGGAAGAACTTGAAATTGAAATTAGAATAAATTGGCTGTTTGGAATAGTCATATGATGGAAGATTCTTACATTTACTGTATTTTAAAATGATTCACTTCAGAATTATATTTTCTGATTTATAAAGAACACACACACAAAAGTATTTTTAAATAGTCAGCAAAACAGTTCAGTGTTGAAAAATTATCACTACTGCTGCAAACCCCGAAATTTTAAAAACATTTTTTCTGAGATGAACTTATATTTTATTTTGTCCTTTAAAATTGACAAATAACTTCAGAAGACTAACTCTTTCCATAGTTTCTTCCACAAATCTGTGATCAGATTTCACCTTCTTAATCTAGAAAAAAAGCAGAAAAAGTAGTCTCCAGGAGTATTAGAAAGCTATGCCTATTTCTTCCAGGATTTTTCTCTATAAACTCTCTGCCAAAATGAAGAGGTGATATAACGTAGTTGGCATCTCAGTTCTGTGTTTCAGGTGCTGTTTCTACCCTATCTGAATATTCTTTTTTTACCCTTCTCCTCTTATCTCCTCTCAGTCACAATACTTTCTGCCTTATCCTGAAGGTGACATAGGAGGGAAATAAGACCTTGGTTAATTGGTCTATTTTTCCACTTTCATGACAAGTAAATAATATTTTAAATAGATTTGTTAAAAAACACTGAACAAAGCCGTATTCTGCTCAGTGTTTTTTTAGAACAGAAATCCAGACATTCTCAAGCTTTGGTAACAACTGGCAAAAGTGAAGTTGTGGCTTTACAAAGAAATAAAAGAACACAAACTCTCAAAAAGGGAAGCGTTTTCTTTTTAAAAAGAAATTTAAAAGCCATTTTTGTTGTGTAAAATTCCAATCTTTAATGCCAATCTATGAGAACAAGAGCTCAGGATACCATATTCTGTTCCACAGGCCACGTAAGAAACAGAACACTAAAAGCTTGCCCATATACCTTTCTGCAGACCTGCAGTGAATTTGATGTATCTTTCTTGACACTATAGACAAATAGAGTTCAAAAAGAAAATACACTTTTTAAGATGCAAAGGATAAAATAAGCTTTCTGAGCCTCTGTGAAAATTGTTTTAGGAAAACTGCTATAAATGGAGAGGTCATACTAAGCTCTGGAGTCAAATACCCTTGCATTTGAAAGACGTGATATGTTACTGCTTGGCTTTGTGTCTAATTAACTTAAAATAATGGACTGATCTTGATGGATTCAGGCCACAATTCAAAATGTCATACATGGGAAGCATGAGAAAAGCTTTGCTAAACATAAGTCAGATCACTGATTAATGGATTTTGGCCATAGCACTGTTACATGGGACTTAAGAGATAAGATAACAACTGACCTGAGAAGATACTTGAACAATTATGTACTACCTCCTCTCAGCTGTGTGGTGTTTCTTTTTATTTTCTCGCTTATAGTTAACCCGCCAGGTAGTCTGAGCCATACTTAATGATTATCCCGCAGTCAGTAAGACTGGAGAATGCATCTTTCCCCACAAACCTTTTCTCTATAACTTCCAGACCTACAAAAGCAGTTGCTTTTGGGAAAGGAGGAGAACAGATTGCTGAATTGTACAACTCCTGCAGTGTTTACACACCTAAAGACAATAGACTCAAGTACAGCGAGTAGGAATTCAGTCTACTGGAAATCTCTATCCTTGCTAATGTCTCCATAGCCAAATAACTCCAAGATCTGCTTCCAAGCCACACACAATTCCTGGTGTCAACTGAACAGAGCCCACTTAGCAGAAGGAGCCCCTTATTGGCATTGACACAGAGACAGCTTCATTCCTTGCAGTCAGGCCTAACAGCTTGATGGTTAATGAGTATTGGAATTCACAGAATTTTCAGCAGTTTTGAGTGCTGTGCACTACAGAACATTTGATTTTTTTCTGACTTTCCTTCCATTACTGCAGTGAACTTCTGTAGGGTTCCACCACCCCTATTTGATTTTTTTCTTTTTTTCAAAGAAAAGGGAAAGTTGTGGCTGGCTGTTCATTTGAATAAACACATATTGAGATTCAAATAAGTATTCTTCGGGTAACCCTTTGAAAGTTCTCACAAGTACATGACAGCAGCTGCTATAGAACATGTAGAGAGTATTGCTTGTATCTGGAGCTCTACACCTCTGCATATTGTTAAAAATTAGTGGAAAATCACATACTGTGCATTTGCATATGTTATTTCAATAGCTTTTTTATTTGGCAACCAAATGCCATCAAACGCCCAAAGCATTTGCACTCATCAAAGATAAAGTCCTTGGCAAGTGTGAAGACTTTCAAATGAGTTGAGCTAAAATTATTGTCTGTTTTAAAGCTCTTTTAACATATGATATGGTTTTTCTTTCGCGGTTAGATAACTTAGTAATATACCAAGAATATATTGCTAAATTGCAGAATAATAGTCCTGAGAAATGTCATTAAAAACAAATCTTTCCACAAAGTTTTAAGGGTATAAGCACTTTAGAAAAGTTCCTTCCTCCTTTTGAAGTAACTCATAATACCTAATGTAACTCCAGCCATGTTCTGCCTCATTGAGATTCTACCATGGCTGCTCATTAGGTGCAGATATAAAACAAAACTATATTTCACAGAAGTTTTTAGAAGCTGAAGAGAATACCAGTAGCTCAGGCTTGCTGCATCCATTCTAGCAATCCTCTGATTATTCATTCATTCACTTACTCATTCATTCATTACTGCTAAATCAATGGGAGAACTTATTCACATGGTACAACTGCTACACTGACAGATCAACTAGGAATGATTTTACATCTTATGGAGATGAATACCTATGAGCAAGTGACGTAGTGCAATTAAGACAACAAATTCCAAGCAAATAAGTTACTTCAGAAATTTCAAAAGACTAATCATTTTGATTATTTTTTAATAGCAATGTGAAGTTCTGCATTTATCGCCTGATGGAACGCCTGAAATGCATTGTGTACATTCAAAAGCAGTCTAGGCTTCTGAATAGGACACTATAAACCTGATTTCAACAGATTGAAAACAAGATGTGACAAGCAGTTTGACACTGGCCTTCTACTAATTTCCGCTATTTGTAAAGAGACACATCTGAATGGAAATAGCTCAGCAGAATGGGTCAGTATGGTTGAGGCCGTGTCAGTCCACACATAAAAAAACCCAGTACTGTGGAAAATAAGAAGCCATTGATTTCTTCTGAAAGCCCCCCAGAGTCTGGGGAAAGCAGCCAAAACGAGGCACCAGCTGCTCTCTGCTGGAAATCTTTTGTGGAAGAGTGAGGAAAGTGAGAGAAAGCTGGTGGGTTTGAAAGGGGAAACAAGGCAGAAATTGGGAAAGAAGAGGTGCTGCTGACTGCCTCAGCAATGCTTCATTCCCCACACTCAGCATTCTCTGAAAAATGGAGGAGGGGAAACACACCCCAAAACTTCTCTATCTTTTATTTATGCAATGCAATGTAATGGGAATGGTTCCAATGGGAATTTCTCATGCTCTTTCACATTCCCTGAATTCAGCTGTATGGCTTTGTGTGGTGGGTTGGTTTTTTGGTTGGGTTTTTTTTTTTTTGGTTTTTGGTTTGGTTTGGTTTTTTGGTTTTGTTTTTTTTTGTTTTACTTTTTTAAATACTGCTGCAATCCAGTAAGCATATGCGTCAAAAATGGAACAAATACTCAGTGTGATTGCGGATCCTCATTTGCATAATTGTATTATGACAACAATTTTAAGAAGATAATAAATGGGAGGATATTATGTTTGAAGTTTTTTGCCTATAAGACAAAAATCTTCCCTATCTGCTTTTTAAGCACCTTCATAATGATTTCATGCTACAAATTGTAGTGAAACTCTTTAGCACTGAGTAATAACTCTCTTGCTTCTATCCCAGACACTGCAGGCAGCACATCCTGCAACAGAATACAATATTCATGAAGGGGTTCCAAGTGAGCAGTTTCAGATGGTCTGCAAGTCTGAAATGGTTCCTACTCTTAACTCCCTCCCTGGGCCAACATGCACAAGAAGGGGGGCAAGGGGAACAGTTCCAGGCCAACACTCTGACTTAATGCCGGGCCCAAAATCTAAACATTGCAAAACTGTGTAAGCGTTATCCAGAAAGGAGCTCTTCTGAGTAAAAGCAATTACTTCAAAAGAATTATTAGCACAGTTGGCCAAAGCTAAGCAATATTCAATCAGCAAATGGTCTTTGAAGTTTGTACAGAACTTTAAATAAGAAACTTCATGTGCCTTTAGTTGTAAACAGCTTTAGAGTAGAGACACCCCATCAGTGCTGATGACATGAAAAATGTGACAGCTTCTCAGTTATGGAAAGTCCCCACAGCAGTTACAGATGCTTTTTTCCATCTTGGTTTTCATAACTTTGCTTTTTACCAATGGTGGGACTTACTAGAAGGTCAATGTTACACTGCTGGTCATATCCTGTTTTCATTATATTGAAATCAGGTTTAGAGGGCCCTACTGCTAAGAAGCTTAGGCTTCTTGTGAAGGAATGTTTGTGCATAACTCTAGGTATTGGGTTACACCTCAACGTAAAAAAACTCTGGACTGCTCATCTAACAGTGCTTTCAGTGGGGTGACAAGGTAAGCAGGTTCTATCTCTTATCAACTCTGCAATTGCAAGTATAATTTAGCTTTCTCTGAGTGTCTTGAATCCTGGCCAATTTTCTTCTCTCCACTTTTTCATATCATCTGGTGTACCTCTAGGAACAACTCGCTCCTCTGTTTAAATGGGCCCGCCCCCTACTTTTTCTTATCTAATTACTGCTCATTAGCCCCAACTCTAGTATTCACTTCTAATCTTTAACAGAACCCATGTTTACTTGTTTCAAAGTTTGCAAAAACCTGCCAGGCTACCAACAAATTTTATGCTCACTTCTGCTTCACTGAAGATTATGTAAAAAGTAACTAATATAAATAAGAAAACATTTTAAACATGTACATGATGATTTGTGTTTTGCATTGACACCTGTACCTTCATGCTGCAATATCCTTCCAATTTCATTGGTTTTGTATCCCATCCTCTCTACATTACAGAGAAAAGCTTTAACTGTCTGCTGTGTTCTTTCTTTTTTAAACTCTGTCACAGAACTACTACACCTCAGAAAAGGAAGCACTGCAAGGGATTACAGGGATGCTAGGCTGAAAAGATCTGCAGTTATTTACTGTAAGTTGGACCACTACAGGCAAGGGATATGTGTGCATATGTTTGTGATTATAAAATTGGGACAAAATTTCATTTTGGATTCCCATCACACTAGTATTTTTGGCCCTGATCTTCACAGCTAAGGTTATGAACCTTCCAAAGCTCTGCATATTTGCAAAAAGCAGTCTGGGTATGTCAGTGTTGTAGGATTGGCGCCTATGGAAAGCTAAATATCATAGAATCTAAAATAATTTGATGATCCTGAACGGCATCAGATCATCTTCATTGAAGCAACAAAACACTCTGACCAAATGCCAGGACTGCACACTTCCTTCATTTTCATTCATGCTTCAAGAACCTGGACTATTCTAGTAAAAAGTTTAAAAACAGCCAATGTGAAGGCGATGTTTAAAAAATCCCTAGGCATATATATCTGCAAGAAAGTACATTCTTTCGCAGTGCATTGTTGGCTGTATCATTTCTGCGTTTTAGGTAGATGGGCAGAAAATCAAGCTGAAGAAATTTTCTTAAATAAACTAAAGCAGAAGAGAAAAAATAGAATACAAGAAGAACAAGGTGTTCTGGGAGTACTGTGTATGCTTATTAGATGGTACTGAGCTAAATAACAGAACAACAGTAAAAGCATATTATTTTAATTGAAAAAATATGACATTCCCTCTTGCACCCTGTTCAGACAGCCTGGGATATCTTTGTATTATAGTATGTCTGAATACATCCATTTATGAAATTCATTAAATTCATCCAGAATAATCTATTTCCCTACTGCATTGTTATGCAGATTTATTGGAAGATGCATTAGAAAAGTTTGCAGTTGTTTAGCAATTATCATCCATTTCATAAATTTCCCCTATTTCAAAATCTTGTAGTACAATTTATAATATGCCCTAGTAGTGCCCTGGATACAATTCATCACATTAGTTTCTTCATTTCCAGCAAGCACACATTTTATCTATATTATTTCCCCAATCAATTACTTTTTTTTTAAACCCAGTGACTAGTTTAAAACACATGCCACCATTAGATCTCTAGCACGCTCATCATACACCATACATCATACCTATCTATGGGACACCCAGCTAACTACAATGGTTTGCATCCTCAGCTTGTGTAGATAGACGAGGTAATTTAATATGGCCATTACAGTTTACATCTGCTAAAAATACAGCCCAACAGCAGTATGATACATTATTATGTATTAGAAAATATAATTTAATTGGAGGAGGGCAAATTAGGGTCACCTTTTAATACAAGGCTTCCCATATCAGAGAGTGGAAGTGTGCATGTGTGTGCATAAATAGACACATATTTATAGATAGAGAAAATATATATTTAGATGGAAATGGAAATACTGGCAAGTCATGACTGAGATTGTTTTGAAAAGGATGAAGTCAGAATTTATGTCTCTTAGAAAGCCTACAGTGCAGAAGTCTATACCTCTGTTATTAAAATGTTTATCATTCCAATTGCATTTCTAAGAATAAAATATCTTATGTAGTTCAACTGGCCTTCACTTTGAGATTTTTCCTTATAGAAAATTCCTAAAGGCATAGTCAAGAACCATAAATGTTAGGTCAGAATAGTTATAATAAGATCAGTAATATCTAATGGGAAACATTTACCTGAAAATCGTCACATGAAGTTCAGAAGTATTGCTTTTTCAAAGAAATTGAATAAAATGTTGAACATACAGCAGTGTGGAAAAATTCCACACCATGTTCCATAGTCATTCACAAGTGCAGAAAAAATATTTGCTATTTCAGTATTTCTTTAGAGTTTCATGAGGAATTCAGTAGAAAGGATCATCTTAAATAGCAGCCAGCAGCTGAATGAGAACAACAGAACTTGGGTGAGGGCTATTTCACTGGCTGATAGTCTTACAACTGCTCTTGGCAACAGCTTCAGACTGCTGAGTGACACAGATGCTTTGCTTCTTTCAAAAGCATCTGGAACATAGTGATTTTAGGAGAATCAAAGGCTGCGGAGGTCTGCAGGGCCCACTGTGTCACAGTCACCAACACTGAACTCTGTATGTCTGCTGCTATAAGATAAAGTCTGTTTTCAAAGAAAACAAACTTTAGTGACATTTTTCTTAGAGCTGAGAGCAGCTCTTCAAAGGCAAAATTACACCATGTAATTATCTTGGCCTCAATCCCAAAAGTCTTTGTGCTGCATCAGGAGCACTTTACGTGGTCCAGCTCAATCAAGAGTAGACACTAAGGTTACATTTTTGTGCTGTCTTTCCAGGACGTGCAGTACAAAAGGCTCTACCCAAACAGCAGAGAAGATTTTACTATTCACATTTGAGACTGCCACATGAGCTAGTATTTTCAAGTAGACTGAAGCTCAGCTAATGCCAACTGGTTTCTTAGAGTTTTCTGTGAGTATCTCCAAAACTTAGAACCCCTTATCAAGTTCTGTCCCCACAACTTTCCACCATACTTAGATTTAAATAAGGATAGCACTTGAGCACTACGTGAACCTACATAAAAGGAACACTTTCCTGAAAAACAAAAGGTCCAGCCTTTCATTACTGATGCAATAATACACAGAGACTGAGGTGAGGTGAAAACCTCTTTTAATGGTCAAGAACAAGGTCAATGTTGGTTATGTCAATGAAACTTGAACCACTGGTGAGCCTTGCTTTTTCCTCCTCAGAAAGAGTAAGTATAATGGTGGGCAAAGACAGGTGTTTGAGAAAATAGCATCCTATATCTCTCTCCAGGAACTCAATGATGATCCAGCTCTCATCACTGCAGACTCAAGTATCCCCACAATGTGCTGCTGGCATATTTTCTTATACTCTTTGGGCAGACCCTCAATCCCACCGCTTCTTATGCACAGAGAAAAGCAGCTGACACCAAAAGTACATTGTCAGCTTGAAATTCTGAAGTGCTTTCTCTATGCAAAGAAAACGCTCAAGCTGCAGGCATCCTCTTAAGTAGTGGCTGATGAGAACTCCACGTCAGAGCTTATAGTAATCATAAGCCTACCCTGTAAGAACAGGTTAACTAACTAATGTTTTGGAGGAAAAAAAAGGTAATCTTTTTAAAAAAAAGAAAAAATTATTGGGGTGTATACTGTAGGCTGTTCACAGATGCCTGAAAGAATTTTGAGCAAAGTGTTTCCAGCATAAGCTTACATTTCAGGCTAAGCTTTGGTGTCACAACAATTACTCCTCTCTGGATCAACTCAAAGGGAAAAAACCCCCACTTTTTAAGTGTTAAGGCACTAGACCACATTTTTGCACTCCCTTCTCTATAGGGGCCAATAATGGGATTTGGGCAGAATTCATGTAGGTAGTTGATAAGACATTCCAGTATTTTCCTCTTTATTTCTGCAAAGCAATTCTCATGATAAATTATCAAGGACACGAGAAAAATTAAGTCAAATCCGTCTCTATGTACAATTGATGGGCTTTCGCTACCTTTCGTTGTCTATACAGTTCAGAATTTGTAAAGAAGGTCAGAATGTGAAGATTTCACACCATTTATTTATTTATATATATTGAGTGATCAAGAAAAGACTGCCAATTAAAACTTCTTTTAACATTGCATGCAGTCTTTTTAGGTCTTCCTTCATCAACAGTGTTTCTCATCAAGACGATTAATAAAAGTAGAAGAGAAGAATGTCAGCTCTGCTACTGGAACTGAGTTAAAGACAGCCGTGACAAGAAGATCAGAATGGGCAGTAGTGTGAGGAGTCAGAAGCACCATGTGGCATGGAAAACAAGGATCTGAATCTGGTGAGAAATCACGCTTAACCAGTTTTCTCACCTATGGTTTGACACAAAATGACTGGCAAAAACAGCTTAGGGAAACAGTCTTCCAAATACATTTTCCTTCTCTGTAGATACTGTACCTATCACTTTCTAGAATGTTGCCTCATGTGACTTGCTGCCACATGTTTTTAAACTGCTGAACATTGACATCACACAAGAATATGAAAGAGCATTCATCAATGGAACTCTGTACAAGATCTTTACAGAGTGATATCTCTGTTAGATTATACAGGAGTACTAACTGAGCACAGCAAAATTATATGGAAGTCCAAATACAGTTATTTACCACTTTTCTAAGTTAGACATTGCAAGAGAAACTATTGGGAGAAAAATCTCTTTTTTTAAGTACTAGTTTTTCATGCTCCTGCACACAAACATTCCACTTTACAGTTTAGATCCCCATTCTTTTATATTTACCAGAGCTAAAAATGTAGCACTTGAACCAATTCAACCTTATTCAGACAAAGCTTGTAATAAGGGCATCAGAGTTTTGGCCAAATAAGAAAATTTGGGATCAGGCCCTACTGAATTAGAAATCAAGATGAAGAACTGCAGAGAAAACATATGTTTTTCATAGGTATTCTGCTAATATTAAACATCCTGCAAGTATATTTTGAAATCTGTCTGAAAATCTCCTAAAGCTGTAGCCAGAGGTCCCACGTTATTCAAGCCATTCAGCCTGCAATACACATAATGCCTCTCTTTTCTTATATATGCATTTGTTCACCCACAACTTTGAAAGATGCCAACACCACAACACATTCTGCAGTCCTTTTTTCCCAATGCCAGATCTGAACATACACAAAAACTACTGTGTTGCATGACCAAAAACTAAAGCAAGAGACCCCCTCCCCAGTGAGCTTGTGCTTTGTGATGTATAAAATCAGTCATCCTGAAACCTGGCACTCTCCATAGCCTAACTGTGAGCTTTTCATTTTGGTACCATCTCTTCTCTCCCCCTTTGCCCTCCAACACCAAGCAACCCACAGGCACCTGCAAGCCTGGAGAGCTGTTTTCTGCTCACCTGTCCCTCTGCTACAGGGGTCATACAGCCCTTCCCTACCTAAAACTGCTGATGCAAGGCGCTGGCTTGGCAGCCCTGCTTGGGACTGCCATGGGATGTGCCAGTGCAGCCCCTCAGCTCCACCACTTCAGGCAGGAGTGGGGTACCCCATGGGCTGAGCCAAGTGCTGCAGCCCAGGGCTTGGGGGCCATTGCCCTGGCACTGTTAGAGAGGTTATTTGTGGAAAATGTGATCACCATGACAAATGGGCCAATCACTTCAAACTTTCTATGTCATCTCTAGTTTTGAGAGTTGAAAGATAGCACTTTGTTCACCAAAGTGGTGGCACTTTAATTTTTTTTTAATTTTTTTTTTCACTGTGGGATTTGCTCCTCATCAGAGATCCTTCTCCTCCCTTCTGCTCTCTAACCATGGAGTTTAACAGATTATCATTCATTTAATCTAATGCCCTGCTGTACAAAATCACTCTTAAATTCTTCAGTGTAATTAAATTAATACACAGATGGGAATGACCTCCTCCACGGCTCTTTCCCTTCTCATCATATCTCCAGTAATAACTGCCAATTTTCCTTTTCTCTGCAATTAGCGTCCTGGATCTGCATGTGTGTGATGAGGGAGCACAAGACCTGAGGAGATATCCTGGATGGTGGAGGCCGCCTGCCTCCTGCACCACACAGAGGTACCACCACACTGTTCCCCTGATGAACTACATCAGCTTCCCATTTTCTCCCTGCAATTACTGCTTTCAAAGCTTTCTAGACTTTATTGCTGTGATGGTTCAAAGCCTCCACGTTCTCAGCCAAAATATGTTCATAATCAGCTTAAACCCATTAGATCTCATTCCAGCTGCATGCTTTGGCTTAAATTATGTTTTATGCTCACATGTCTCTCTGATGGCCCAATATTCATATGCATTTGGTCTGTGTTTTACTAGTCTGAAACATACTATGCTTGTTTTATCTCAATTTGTAGGACAATCTCTATTTGTATGATGTATTGCCGCTTGCACACCAACAAGGTTGAATTCACCTTTCTTTCTACTGAATTTTGTAAAGTTTGATATCTGAGGTCTAACCAGGGCCTTCCACAGTGCTTCTAGTAATACAGTTAAACGTCACTTTTCACTTTTTTTTAAAATTGTCATCAGTTTGGTTATGCATATTCATTACCTCTGTATACACTGCTTCAGCTGATGGTGAAATATTCCCATTTCTAATGCATGGAATTATGCTTTCTTCTCTTCCAAAACATAAGGAGGAGCAAGTTGATTTTGATTTTGAGAAAACAGTTGCATTGACTGTCCTGCCAGGTCACAGAGTGAGCATGCTAGAGCTCACCAAGACTTAGGACAATGAAAGGAAATTAATGCATGTGCCAAGCAAGGCAGCAAAACACTAATGTAGCAACTTAAACTATATTCCTAAGGAAAGTTCGGTGGGAAAGGATAAAAATGTCATCATACCTTAGCAACTAACTTCAATAAAAATTCTGCTAATAATATCAATTAGAAAGTTCATAAAAATTTGGCAGAAAAATGAGAGATATAAAGGTCATCTGCTTTACTCAGCAAAGTCGTGTCTTGATCAGCTTCAGCAGACATTATGAATTTTCTGAATGCTAGCCTAAGAAACAGAAAAGAAATCAAGATGTACTCCCTGAAAACAACTTCATAGTAAAAAAGTCATATTATTGTCTTTAAACAGTGATTTCTGGGAATGTGCTTCAGTATCGTTGCATAGATTCAGGGTACTTAAGTTACTTGTTTCTCACCTTTAATTTGGAGGATAAGTACAAAATTAACCCATAAAGCACTTCAGACTCTGGACTAAGTGTTTGTGGCTTGTGTAAGCTTGCTAAAAATACACCTCTTTTAAGGCAAAGTACCAACGCTTTTCTCCATATTTCCTGTCTGCTCTGGAAGAAGCAAGTCATATTGAAATGTAATGCTTCTTACACCTTTCATCCAAAAAAGTACACTTCTCTGTAGCGAGGTATCTAGTGTTTACTTCTCACCACAAACTGTATATTCCATTCATCCTCTAGTAATTAAATGGGAAAAAAACCCAACAAAAAAATAACCCACTGAATTTTTTGAAGTGTATTAGGAAACAAGTATAGTGCTGACCATCACCTGTGATATCTTGCACATGCTCTAAATCTAGTCAAAATATCTCTAATTTAAAGCTGAATAGTTGGAGTTGTGGGTTGTTTTTTTCTCTCCCCACCCCCGCCCCCAATAATCTTCAGATAAAAAGTATGGAACACAATAGTTCAACAACTTAATTACCTGCCCAATTTTTCTGCTAGAAGGAATAAAAATTCTGTCATGATAAAAGGAAGCTTTGAAAGCCAGGCTGTAACTGACTCCCAGCTTTGGGCATGATAACAAGAAAAACAGCGTAACAGTAGAAAAAACACAAGATAGAGTTCATTGTCACACCCAGCTACATCATTCTGTGCAAGCTTAAAAGTAAAGTTGCTATGTATTTTAAATATACAAAATACCTGCAGAGTCTTCCAGTTTTATCGTCTTTCTTGTAGTATTTTTCAGTTTAGAAAATGAGAAAAGTAAGGAAGTAATTTTACAGTTCTGCTTCTTAGGCTTCCCACCCTGCTGTACTACTTCTTGTCATTTGTCTTAGGTTATATGCAATATTGCCATAACTATGACTCAGACGGAGGTATACATTCTGCCCTTGAAGTGAGTCTGAGATATTTATTTATTGATTTATTTCTGAAATGCACTTATCCAACAAATTCTGAGAGAACGGTTAGAGAATAAAATATAAATAGATACTTGTGATCAGACATATCCCAGTATCACTTTGGCAATCACTTGAGTTAGTAGATAAATCTTGCTCTACGGTCCAAAGGTCAACAAATTCAAGCTGCGATGATGGATGGTATAGTGCAGGTTATACAGTTGCAGACTGTCTTCAGATACAGCCTTCTTAGTTCTTGACTACTCAAGTTTTACCCAGTTTGAGGCTTGGTATTGGTTTTCAGTAAGAATCACCTGTGGTTTTGGGGTAAGGTGGGTAAGAATAAATATTTTGTATGGGCCTGTTGCTTTTGTAGCTGCATGCATGAGCATGCTAGGTATCTTATGCCTTAGTCAGTCATAGAAACACAAGAAAGGGAAATCAGGGCTTTTAGGGGGACAGTATTCCTGAAAGATGTTCCATGATGCAGTAGGGCAGTGAGCAGGGATGAAGAAATAAGAAATACTGAGCTATGAGAAGGTGATATAATTGACTGCAGCTGAACCAATGGGGAAAAAAAGGTCATTCAACATCTTCCAGACTTTTCTTCAGCATGGAACATTAATGTTTAGAATTTTGTTTTTAACAGGAAAACTTATCTCAGCTCATACTAACTCGACAACTGATGCAAATCAGCAGTAAGGGCAACAGTCCAGGCTTGATGCATTCTCCATCTGGTTCAGTTGAATCTGGCCACCACCTTATAAAGGCTATCTAAGATATGGGGGGCTTAAACATTCATGATCTTGAAAACAGCTGGATGAGTTAAGATTTGAGAGTAGCCTTTACCTTGAGCTCCATTTGTTTTCATTAGTCTGTATTAGATGCTCTGCTGCAGATTTACAGATTCTGACGGCTTCCCTCCCATGGTGTGATAAATGAGCCTCACAGCTTATAACTTAGCTGTTGAGCCCAGATGGCAGAATATCCACTGGAAAAAAGCAAAACAAACCAAAACAAACCAAAACAAAAAACCCCAACCAAAACCAAAACACCAAAAAGACCCAGGGAATCAGCAGGTCAGGGAACAAAAAGAGTGGGGAATAAAATGAGTCAAGACACCCCTAAAGCATGTTCCCCTTGGCTCATTCATAGTCTGAAGCTGCCCTTCTATGGTGGAGGGTGCCTGCTAGCACTGCCCATAGGAAATACAGTCCCATATGAATGTCTCCTTCCAAGTTCCCTGTAGTTTGAAGGTTCAAAGTGCATCCTGAAGACAAGACTGTGCATATAAAATGAATTCATATCACTATTTTTAGGGTCTAATTAGGAACATATGCTTATTCATAAACTAGAGGCATAAAGTGTATTCATCACAAACTTCACACAGTAAAAAAAAAAAACAACATAAAAATCTTAGATTGGCACAGAAAATTTTGTCTATAAGCAAGACAGCACTGACTTCCATGGGATTAATAATTCATATATTTTATCTCATTCAGGGCATTTCAGAAAGTCCATTATACTATATTTTCTGTATAGTCAGTAAATTTTGTAGCTCTTAAAACCCGTGAAATGAAAAATAGGCTTGAAAAGCCATAACACTATCAATACATTAATATTTATGTAGCTCTTTTCATGACAAACATTCCGAAGTGCTCTCCAGTAAAAGAAAATGAAATAAGGCATGAACAGAATGCAGATGACTGTAAGTCAAAAGGTCAGTGAAAAAGACAAATCAAATGAATCTGGCCGAGGAACTGACCAAGTTCATCCAGTTAACTCTTGGAAATCCTGTAGTCTTTTCTAAATCCCTGGCTAGCCAAGTTTTAGGAATAGTCTGTCAAGAATCAGAAAAGAATTAAAACAATAATAACAAATGAGGGGGACAGGTTGAGGCCATTTCAGTATAGACAGATAAGAAGGTGTTGTTCTAAATAAGTACTGAGCATATGGAATACTTCTTTTCCCTGGCCATTTATATAACTGATATAGCTGATAAAAATGTAGTTATAGAAATTCAGAAAAAATATTAAGTTAAGTAACATTTTATTTACACACCACAGCAGCAAATCATTGATATAAACTATGTTAATTCCTTTAACATGATGTGGTCATCCATGAGTGAAAAATAAATGTAGAGGACAAATGCTCTCTAAGCATAACTACTGATTCGCTAATCATAGCTTGTCTTCAGCTAATTTTCATCCTTCGTTTTTTTAAAAAGGATTGTATTTCATTGTAAAAATATCCTTCAGATTTGATGAGTTTCTTCACTGCCTGATAAAGCTTATGATTAAAGAAAAGAAACAAACTTGGGACCATAAGTGAACACAAGAAAATGGAACGTGTTTCATTAGGTGAGATTAGAAGAATGAGCTGGTTTTCCCAGCCTGGCAATACCGCATGACAGAGGGTTATGTGTGATGCTGAATCTTTTCATTATATAAAAAATTCCAGAGTAGAATCTGGGGTTTCTGTGGCTGCGGGATGGTTGTAGATGGCTTTTAGAAGCTAGTTGCAGCAAAGATCATTAAAAAAAGAGGTGCACCTATGAAATAATTGGGTGTGTTATTTGTACTCATTAGATATCAAAGAAAGCTCTGTTTTCTAATGGAATTAGCATAGTAGCAAGAGAGAGAAAATCAGGTTAACGTCTATGGCTTTATGTGCTTGTTTTTTCTAAAAAGAAAAAAAGAAAAAGAAAACCTATGGACTTGTCTACTTGTATTCAGTTACTGGCAGGCATCATGTTTTCTGCTTTTAATTGGACCATGAACATTCTATTTTTCTAGGTATCTGTTTTTCATATTCAACTCTTTTAGTAATATAACTCCATTTTCTTTGAGTGGTTGGTAGATGTATTCAGTAAGTTCACAAAATCCCACTGAAATTCACAGGGGAACAGGAGTAATTCACTTTAATTGAGAATATTTTAATGATTCTTTAGCTACACATGAGCTCACACTAGTTTTCAAGTCTGCATGCTGTGCCAATATTGACTTTATAACTATCACAAGACAGTCAGAACTAAAACTAAATGTAATCTCATTTGAGCTACAGACTCATCTTTGACAGCCATAGTCATCTTTTTCCAGCCACCTGTGCCAATGTCTTTTTCTATCATGTAGAGTTTGTTAAAGCACCCAGAAAGTTACCCAGACTATAGAATTTATTCCTGAAGCATTTTAGAAACACATTGATTCTGATAAAAGTAATAAGTATTTTCACTCAGTGTTACCAGGACGTCTTTTTTTCACAAATAATATCCACAGAAGATGTGGAATCTAAAGGACTATTTGGTGTACTAGAATTTTAGTATCAGTCCCAGCAGTGCTATAGAACATATGCTGAAAATTTGTTGTACTATACATTGTTTACTGAAGTAACCCTCAAATCTGATGGGATTCAAGAGACCAAAGGCTTTGGTTAACCAAGGTGACCGCCCACCGTAGGAGAAGACCAGGTGCAGACCTAAAGGTGCACAAGTCCATGGGACCTGATGAGTTGCATCTGCGGGTCTTGAGGGAACTGGGGGATGAAGTGGCCAGGCCACTTGCCATCATATTTGAGAAGTCCTGGCAGTCTGGCAAAGTTTCTGCCAATTGGAAGAGGGGGACCATAACCCCCATTTTTAAGAAGAGTAAAAAGGAAGACCCAGGGAACTACAGGCTGGTCAGTCTCACCTCCGTGCCTGGCAAGATCATGGAGCAGACCCTCCTGGAACTATGCTCAGGCACATGGAAAACAAGGAGGTGATTGGTGACAGCCAACAGGGCTTCCCTAAGGGCAAATCATGCCTGACAAACCTGGTGATCTTCTATGATGGGGTTACAGTGTCTGTGGATAAGGGAAGGGCGACTGATGTCATCTACCTGGACTTGTGCAAGGCATTTGACACTGTCCTGCATGACATCCTTGTCTCTAAATTGGAGAGACATGGATTTGATGGATGGACGACTCGGTGGATAAGGAATTGGCTGGATGGTCGCAATCAAAGAATTGTGATCAATGGCTCAATGTCCAAGTGGAGAATGGTGATGAGTGGTGTTCCTCAGGGGTCGGTACTGGGACCGGCACTGTTTAACATCTTTGTCGGTGACATGGACAGTGGGATCGAGTGTACCCTCAGCAAGTTTGCTGACAACACCAAGCTGGACGGAAGGGATGCCATCCAGAGGGACCTTGACAGGCTGGAGAGGTGGGCCCGTGAGAACCACATGAAGTTCAAGAAGGCCAAGTGCAAGGTCCTGCACATGGGTCGGCGCAATCCCAAGCATGACTATAGGCTGGGTGAGGAATAGATTGAGAGCAGCCCTGAGGAGAAGGACTTGGGGGTATTGATTGATGAGAAGCTCAACATGAGCTGGCAGTGTGCGCTTGCAGCCCAGAAAGCCAACTGTGCCCTGGGCTGCATCAAAAACAGCGTGACCAGCAGGTCAAAGGAGGTGATCCTGCCCCTCTACTCCACTCTGCTGAGACCGCACCTAGACTACTGCGTCCAGCTCTGGGGTCCCCAGTACAGGAGAGACATGGAGCTGTTGGAGAGAGTCCAGAGGAGGGCCATGAAGCTGATCAGAGGGCTGGAGCACCTCTCCTATGAGGACAGGCTGAGAGAGTTGGGGTTGTTCAGCCTGGAAAAGAGAAGGCTCCGGGGAGATCTAATTGCGGCTTACCAGTACCTGAAGGGGCCTACAGGAAAGCTGGTGAGGGACTGTTTATCAGGGAGTGTAGTGACAGGACAAGGGGTAATGGGTTTCAGCTGAAGGAGGGTCGATTTAGATTAGGTGTTAGAAAGAAATTCTTTCCTGTGAGGGTGGTGAGGCACTGGCACAGGTTGCCCAGAGAGGTTGTGGATGCCCCCTCCCTGGAAGTGTTCAAGGCCAGATTGGATGAGGCTTTGGGCAACCTGGTCTGGTGGGGTGTGTCCCTGCTTGCAGCAGGGGGGTTGGAACTAAATGATCTTTGAGGTCCCTTCTAACCCTAACCATTCTATGATTCTATATGATTCTATGACTCAGGCAGGAAACAACTAGAGACAGAATCTGCTTTTTCCATAAACAAAAAAAGTCATCTCTTTTAGAGGTCATTAATTACAAAAAATTGTCTGCATATATGCTATACAAAAGGCAAGTAATGTTTTCTAAATAATTTTTAAATTCTCTGTGTTCTTTGCAGTTCAAAAGCTCCATTTGAGGAGTTTGCTTTCATGCTCTGTTTAGCAAAAACTATGAAAGCTAAGAGTCAAAAAATTAGAAATACTAATGAAAAATAAGATATCATCTCAGATCTGAATCATGGTGAATGGTAGTTATTGTGCTATACACTGTGCAACAGCAACTACATAGGGGAACAGGTCCTATCAATACTAAAGTCTCTAGGTGCAAGAGGAGAGCACGGAAAAAAATTAGGAAATTACGTCATTTTAGCACCTCAGAAAGATCTGTATCCCTATTCAGCATCCATGGCTTTTAGTCATACATTATGAGTATGTGATGATTCCTAATGCAACATATGACTTTTTGTTTGTTTGTTTTGTTTTGTTTTGTTTTGTTTTTTTTAAGTTAGGAATCAAAAGTATGAAAATTGCACCCTCTAAAATTGAGAGAAAGACAAAATAAAAATCAAACTCCATTGGCACAAGGCATTTGCCAAGATTTAGACTCCTCAATGCTTGTTCTTATATGAAATGCATCTACACATGTGAAAACAGCTGCATCTTTAGAAAAGTTTTGCTTAGGAGTGCCAATTTTAAAAGTGCCTCAGTTTTTTAAAGGTAATATGTCTGAGAAGAGGAGAAAAGGCATATGCAGTTTCTGAGCCCCAGAGTAGAATGAGGCAGTGATGTGACCTCTGTCAACTCACCCTAGCATCCACAAAATGAAGCAGGCACCTCAGAGTGGTTTCCCTACGTGCTGAATGGGAAAATGCAACCGCCTAGCTAATAAGAAAACTAAAGATAAAGATGTGTTGATAATTCCACCGATTTTTCAAGCTCTAGGTACCTGCCAAGAGATTGCAAGTAACTCCTCCATCTGTTCAGGATCCAGAATTTCCATGATTTTTCACTTGGGAGGGAGAATTTATTTTTCGAATAATGATTGCTAAAGGAGGTGTGGTTCTCACCTTTCAGGGCCAGAAGATGTATCCAGGTAGTAGTTTTAATCTGAGGCTGATGGAGTTCAAACCCACATCCTTTTGAAAGAATCCCTTACCCACCACTTCTAGACCAGGTAGGAAGGAAGGTAGAGAAAATGTCCTCCAGTTATGTGCAAGTTATCTAGCAAGGAATGTAAATTTAATTCAGCCAGAATGGAAGCACAAGAACAAATAGCTGCGCAACCAGAGTTTAGAGCGTGCTCTGGAAAAAAAGGAGTATGACTTAACCAATGTCTGCTCCTGAGGTGGTTTGTGGAGTTTTTAACTCAATGATTTTCTAACTTTAAAATATAGTCCTGGAGCAGGTACTACAATGTAATGAAAATTTTATCTCAACTCTTGAAACAAGTACTACAATATATGGATAGTCTTTTATTTGTTCCTTATTTACCCAACTACCTTGCAATTTCTCTCCTGTAACGAGATTCTTAGAAGTGTTATTCCAGAAGACCAAAAGCAATATGGCAGAATCTGGGAAGATCTACTTAGCATGTGTTTTAATGCAAAATTCATACTCTGAACCTGAATTGGGCTAAATGAGAATGTGAATTTAGGAGATGGGATGCTCCCACTTGGAAAACACTAGCACATATCATTTACTTAGCAAGCATTTCTTCAGATTAACTGAGCCCCTGTGCTGTGCCATCTTTCTGTAGGGACATTGATCTGCCAATTAATCTAGGCTATGTACATTATTCTGTATTTCAATAAGCACATACTGTTTTTCAAGAGCAGACTCAAACACATCCTTGAGGCCAAAATGGGTTACCTGCCATATTGTTTAGTCATATCCTCTAGTGGTGTGAGGATATGTGTGATCATCTTGAAAGTGCATTGGTTAATGGTTAGCGGAAACAAGACTCACTTTGTGGTGAGGAATGCATCCAGGCATATTCAAATGGTGTGCAAGTATTTAAAATTATATGCAAATCGAAGAAGGGTTCACTCATTCCTCTTACTCCTCAGCTTATCAAAGCTGAACTGTCTGACAGTTAAGAATCACAGGCTCCAGCTCTTCGTGAAAGTTTTGCCATATTTGCTATGGTAGTAGATTCATCTAGGAGGAAACTGAACGGCTTTGCAGAAATTAAAGAAGACAAAGCAAGATGGTATTTCTTTTGGTAAATGGTGCTTCTCGTAAATATTGAAAAAAGTCTCCTTAATTTACCAAGAAACAAGCTGGGAAACCCCTTCCCTCTTTGGAAATACCTGCATAGTTTTACAACATCATCTGGAATTTATCTTTTACTCACTAAAATTCTGAATATATTGAGAACACGAACAGCTTTTAATATTGTATATATCAATTCCATGTGGGAAATAAAGAAGAAAAAGAGATACAACCTGTATAATGCATATAAAAATATCCAGGATATCCAACCAGTGTTCCAAGTGGTGGGGTATGAATTGCAGAATTATTAAAAGTTTGCATGGAGAGACTTGGTAGAATAATATAAGCTTTAGGATATGGAGACTCCCTGCTTACTAATTAGTAAGTTATACTGTAATGATTGCTCCACCAGCATCAGACCATACTCAGTGAGACACTGACCTATTTAATTTGTCTCTTAGCATGAAGCCTGAGCACACTTGCAAGCATTAGATGAGAACAGAGCCTTAGTTGCTTCTATTAGTCAGAGCTGTTCACTCCCAATTTAATGTCTATATCCTACATTTCTCATTCCAAATCTGAATGCATAAGGAGAGAATGTCTTCTGCTCCAGTAGTATGAATGTCTGCATATTAGAGGAAATAACCTGATGCAAAAGGCATATGTTAATAGTGTGACATGGACAGCTTACACGTGGACAGATTTTGAGGAGGTCAGGCTATCTGATTTGATCGTCTCCAGCTTTCCACTCTGTAAACCAGACATAAACTCTTAAGTTGAAAGAATGAGCATTTTAAGTTCCTAAGCTTGCGTGTTTCTGCTCTGAAGTTAATTTCCAAACTCCATTACATTCAGTGGATGCTGGACTGGGACCTTAACATTTATTTTTGATGGTTAAACCAGCTGCTTCGAAATGAACACTTGCTTTCTTATCTGCTAAAAATTATAAAGTTCTCCATAAAGGAACAGGAATATGCTCCTTTTATGATTAGGCAGATTCATGAAGATCCTTATGAAAGGAGGACCTTTTTTCACAGGAAAAAGCAGAGAAGTCCACTCTACTATGTATATATTTTAGATAAAGCCATTTAAACTCATTTTTAGACTAAACATTTTGTGCCGCCGTCCAGCTAACTGCTCTAGAGATGAAAGGCACCATTATAATCTAGTCCTCTTTGTCTTTGAAAGTACAAGTTTCCACCCTCTTTGCTCGTAGACTTAAACCAAAACAAAGAATAGAAACCAAAACACAGGACTGTACAAACCCCACATATTTTTCAACATGCTGCAACCCTTATACTGGCTTCCTTTTAAATTTTTTTCAAAACAAAAGGCCCTCTTCTTGTATTGCAGGTAGCTGTTGTGAAATGAGTCCAAAGCTCCAGAGAAACCTTTTTCAAAAGTCCTTGAAAAAGCCTTTATAATTTTCCTTGACTATTGATCTACATTATTCTACTGACTTAAGACTAATACATATTAGCAGAATATGAAAGAGATTTTTGAAAGTGCAGGTGCAAAATGTTTAACATAACCTTGAGTTTCATTGTACAAGGCTCCTAGTTCTGGGGCAAAACATGTTTTCATGTATAAGTGATCCCAAAGCCCCCCTTTTTCCACTTACCATATTTTCCTCAGACCCTTTAGTCATAAAAAATGCAGGGGGAAAGAACGTTTTCAAAACTCCCTGTGGCAGAATAAACTGGAGCTGAACCTTCACGTGATTATTCCAGAGTGAGTCATTTAAGCATGGGACTGCTTCATAAACTTCAGGGACTTCATTTGCATGTGAATATTGATTCCTCTCACATAAACAGTTCATCCTTTTATGTTGCTTTTGCATGAATTTACCCTCCAGAGAATTGTTTGGTGTTTTTCATGCTCCAGTCGGGTGTTTCTGCTGCCCCAGTCAAAAACGCTTCTCCTCAATGAATCAAATGGAGCAATGAGAACGTGTAGATTACCCCCAGTTCTGCCTCTCAAGCATAAACAATTCACATTTCCTTCCAAGGAAAGAGTGAACATTTGACCTCTCTTTTAAATCATCAGATAAGCAAAAGTGGTTGTATGTGTGTGAGGGTAGAGTTATCCATCAAACAATCTAAATTACCAAAAGTAGTTAAGTGCAGTATTTCCTAAGTAAATCAGATCTCAAAGTACTCCTTGATCATTCAACCAAGGGTTATATTTTGGTTCTCATAATTCATGCTGAGGCTGTGCTTACCAGCTGCAAATAAAACTACAGTGTATGAGTTTGACCCTGTAGCCTCTACTTACATGAGCAAGTGCTATGAATTTCCCACAGAAGTCCCCAGAAGAGACAGTTTGTCACAGGCACTGGGATTTCAGCAGCAGATCCTATTTGCGTAGGAGTGCTGCATGTGTGGTAGAACAATCTCATGGCCTCAAAAGTCTGGGAGCGAGCAGACAGCCTGGGATCATCCCATCAGAAGAAAGTACACCTTTTTTTCCCCCTTCGCCAAAGCTGATATTACAGTATTCCATGAACTATAGACTGGTTGTCATAGAAACACTATGCTTTCACATATCTCCACAACTCTGATGATATGCTAGTTTCTGTTTTAATATCATAGGAGAACATAAAAATGCCTTCCCTATTCTATCACACACTTTTTTTTACTGCAGTGATATTGCCTGTGTTAGATTATAGTGGTACGGGATGCTGCAATAACACAATAATAAGGGGCATCATATTACCATGACTAAATCATATCTGAAAAAGAAATATGGAAAAGTTCAGCTGATTACCAAATAGTTCTTTTAACAAAGGACTGTAATATGGCTGCTGCATATCATAACTGAGATATATCAATTAAGTTATATATAGGATGCAGGGAAAAATAATGATGTCTATCCTAAGTTATCCATTTATTGTTAATTGCTCACCTGCACATTTTACAGGAAACCCAAAGTTCACAATGTTTAGAGTAAAGTAGTAACATTGTTGATACCTGTATCTATAAAATAAATAAGAACAGCCTGGAGAAAGACTTGTCCTCAGCTTCAAAATCAGCTGATAGTGAACAATAGTTTGGCATAATAACAAACACTCTCAGATTCAGATTTCTAGAGGAAAATATAGCTGACATCCTATGGAAAGTTCTCAGACTGTTCATAGCATATTTATTTTGCAAACCAGATAAAGAGTTGTACAACTGTAAAATGTATGATGAAGAATAACTATTAATAGGTACCAGTTGACAGGAAAAGACATTTTCTTACACTGTTTCTGACCTTTAGCAAACACCTAAATAACCTGTGTTTGACTTTAAGTTTTGCTAAAAAAAGTGTTTCTTATGCATGAATGAAGATTAGGAAGAAAATACCTCTCTTTGCCCTGTATAGGATGTGTTCATAGTTAAATTGCCAAGAAATCCCATCATATGATAAGGATATAGTAAATTACCCTGACTTCTCTGTTATTGAACTGCTTTCTATAGTGAGGTTACTTACCTTTTCATTTCAGCTCATATGGGCATTTCTTTTGATTGGAAGATAAGGTTATGTGTGATATGCTGGCTCTTCAGTGACATACAGAACATACATGTGTGTGACTGAATACGTACGGGCATCAGGTTCAGTTCAAGCAGCAATGTTGCCTGAATAAATGCTAATAAAATAGCATTTACAATGAGTATATTCAACAGTCCTTTCTACCTGTTAAGCCCAATGTAATGAATGCATTCTTTTTTTTGGCAGATTTAACGTTTACAGTATCATAGATTGGCATTTACCTGACAACTTCTGTATCTCTTCCAAATGACTTTATTTTCTACTGACATTTCAACTATTGATTTGAAATTCTATCACAATATTAAATGACTAATTGCTTCAAAATTTCCAGTAAATCTTAAGCTTAACTGAAAGATATAGCCATGCTTTTTCAAGAATAGTTTTTTTAAAAAAATATTACTGGCTTTCCTAATTAAGCAGACAGGAATGGGCCCAGTAAAAACCTGTCTTTCTATTGCAATATCTCAGTAGTGCCAACCTTTCATTAAAAGAAAGAAAGAAAAAAAAAAACCCAGCCCAACCCTCTATATAGTCCAAATTATCTGGGTTGCAATTTTAATTGTGCTTCTTATTGCCTGGGGATTAAGAAACTTCAGACTAAGCCCTCAAGAGGTTGTGCACAGTTTCACAGCTTGAAAACTGCCATCCTGAGTGGTGCATAAATTCACTTTTATCAGCCAAACGTTTCCCACTTTCTGTAAAGGGTAATTTGGAGTCTATAAACCTGGGGCTATTACGGACATCAGTAAGGTTTAGGAGAAGTAATTCTTACTCATGCATACAGGACGAAAGTAAAATCTGGAGGATATTTTGGTCTGAACAGTGTGCAATGAGGGAGGAGCAGAAGAATTTCCATGATAAGTCAAATAAATGGTCCAACCAGTCTTATGATACTGGTTGTGGTCAGAAGCAGCAAAACTTTCTGCTTCCTAGAGAGTTTATTAGTACAGCAAGCAGTACAGGCATCTTCCACCACTCACGCTGGTCAAAGAAATCCAACCATTTCTATACTCTCTCATTAACCATAACCTATCTATCATTTGATTTGCTCCATGTCGTATCTCCGGCTGATTGAGCATAGACCAGGCAAAGGGGGTGAGAAGACAAGAAGCCAGAGCTGCCGGAGCAGTACCAGCACAATTTTCAGCTTGGCTAACATAACACCTGCTGTGCCACTGGCATTTCAGTGGTGAAGGTGAATGAGCACCCTGGCTGTGAGGGTGAGTGGACTTTTATTTGTGTACTCTGGGTGTGACACACATATGAACCTTACTAATATACTGGCATGGTTATCCTTAAGTCTAAATATTCACACACAACTGTTGAGGTCACAGTTTGCCCCAGTTTGGAGAAAGGTATTTGGCTATAAATTATCTTCTTTCTCCCCTTTTTCATTAGTGTCAGTCTGTAGATTTCAAAGTGTATTTCAGTTACAAAAGAGTTCCCAGACCTGTTACTGGAGATAACATGCCCATTCCTAAAAGCATTATATTAACTCTCCAGGTAATATGATTGAAATTTTCTTCCATTTCTAATAGTTCTATCTCACCAAATGCAAGATGCTTCCTTCTCATTTGTTAGTGCTTTCTCTCCCTTGGCCCATTCAGGACCTGAAATTTTAAGTCTTTATTTCTGCTGTTTATGATTTTAATGTTATTAGGAAATGAAGACTTTTTTTCAAAACCTGCATTCTGGCAGAGAATCCTGGCAATTGACATGTTGACAATAAATGCAGAATATGATTGCAAATAGGAAAAAATCATATTAATTCCCTTCCATATTGGTATTCAGGAACCGTTCTTCCTACATTTACTGGAGAGAATGACATTTACCTGAATTTAACACTCTATCTCTTTTTTCCTGAGTGCACCGCAGCTAGAATTGCCCAAAGAGAAAAGAACAAGTAATTGAGAAAAATGCATACAGACACATACATCCATGTTTTAATTGAACCTGAAAAACAATCCTTCTTTGCAGTTCATTTTCTGATTGTTTTCACATCAGGGTATAAAGCATAAATTTGTGCTGCATCTCCCCTGATAGTTAAAAAAATAAGACCTTACACACATTAGGTTTTTTTAACCCATTCATGTTTAAATCATTACATTATATATTCTCTGGTTTTATGTCTGCCCTCTAATACTCCTAACTTTCTATTCATTCAAGCTTTTGTTTTTCTAAGGACCAGGGCTCAAGGCGGACAGATTATAGCAGCTCCCTGGCACTGCCCTATTCTGTATTCTTCTTCCACAAGACAGTATTAAAAGAAGACTGAGACATGACACTGTAAAGATGAGGAATTCAGACACCATATGTCCCTGCAGCAGTTAGGCACAACAGGATGCTCTGAGACAACATCAGCGAGAGCATCCTGCTGTGTCTCTGTTCTGGAGCACGTAGGTAATATTTCACCCTTATCTATAAACTACCTGCTGTTTACGCTTTTTTGTCACTGTTTTGCTACTCATTAGTGCACCTTCTCAATGGAATATCAACAGTGCTTTTGAATGAATCTCCACAATATTTTTAATGCGAGGGCAAACATTTAACTTCTGAAGAAAGAAAAGAAACAAAAGCTTACTTGAAATATGGTCCAAATGGGAATAATTAGTTTATTAAAAATTTTAATTTGCCAGCTGAAAAACAAATGGCCATTGTAGAAAAGACACATGAAGAGTGGGTTTGCACAAATATCATCTCAAAGACCTTTGTCAGTGATCAATCACTGTAGAATGGGTGCCTTTACTCATTGACGACTGCTAACATTTATTTTATTGTTGTTGTTAGGAAGATGGAATTAGGGAGAGATACTTATGCTGCATTTCAATTAGTGCAATCAATTTCATGTCTTTCTCCAACAATGTCTGCAATATGATCTTTCAAGAGAAGAAAATATCTTTACTTTAATTGTCACATGTATTAGTCTAATAGTGCTTCATGAACGGTCACTAGGAGAAATCTTATGCCAGATCAAGATTTTGCATGGTTTTTTAACCCTCATTATTAGTATTAATACATGTGACACAATTTTTAATCCATTCTATCTACATGTCCTCATGGCCTTCCAAGATGTTGACTTTAATCACTTAAACATGCATACACATTTCCTTGTGGTGAAAGTAAACATAAGAATAGCCTTATTAAACAAGAACAGTTCAACCTAGTCCAACCTAGTCTATCTAGTCCAATATCCTGGAGATATCGGGGGAGAGGAGTGGATGTTGTCTACTTTGACTTCAGCAAGGCTTTTGACACCATCTGCCATAACATGCTCATATATAAGTTTAGAAAGCATGGGTTGGATGAATAGACAGTGAGGTAGGTTGAGAACTGGCTGAATGGCAGGCCCCAGAGGGTTGTGATAAGAGGTGCAGAGTCTAGTTGGAGGCCTGTATCTAGTGGTGTGCCCTGGGGGTCAGTACTGGGTCCAGTCTTATTCAACATATTCATCAATGACCTGGACGAGGGGACAGAGTGTACCCTCAGCAAATTCACTGATGGTACAAAACTGGGAGGAGTGGCTGACACACCAGAAGGCTGTGCTGCCATTCAGCAAGATCTGGACAGGCTGGAGAGTTGGGTGGAGAGGAACCTAGTCAGGTTCAACAAAGGCAAGTGTAGAGTCCTGCACCGAGGGAGGAATAACCCCAAGCACAGGTTAAGATTTGACCTGCTGGGAAGTAGCTCTGCAGAGAAGGACCTGGTGGACAACAAGCTCTCCATGAACCAGCAATGTGCCCTCATGGCCAAGAAGGCCAATGGTATCCTGGGCTGCATTCAGAAGAGCGTGGCCAGCAGGTCGAGGAAAGTTATCCTCCCCCTCTACTCTGCCCCGGTGAGGCCATCTCTGGAGTGCTGTGTCCAGTTCTGGGGTCTCCAGTTCAAGACAGACAGGGAACTGCTGGAGAGAGTCCAGTGGAGGGCTACGAGGATGATGAGGGGACTGGAGCATCTCTTGTATGAGGAAAGGCTGAGAAGAGAAGACTGTGAGGGGATCTTACCAATCCTTATAAATATCTAAAGGGTGGATGTCTAGAGGAAGGGGCCAGACTCTTCTCAGTGGTGCCCAGTGACAGGACAAGGGGCAACGGGCACAAACTGGAACACAGGAAGTTCCATCTGAACATGGGGAAAAACTTCTTTACTCTAAGGGTGAGCTCTGGAACAGGCTGCCCAGAGAGGTTTTGGAGTCTCCTTCTCCAGAGATTTTCAAAACCCTCCTGAACACAACCCTGTGCAACCTGCTGTAGATGATCCTGCTCTAGCAGGTGGGGTTGGACTAGATGACCTCCACAGGTCCCTTCCAACCTCTACCAATCTGTGATTTTGTGGTTCTGTGATGCTGTGATCTCCACTGGTGATATTTGCCCTGTTTCAGGGGCAAATTTCATCATATAATCTCTTTATTTTTTAAGAGCATAGACAGCAGAAAATAATTTTATTGCTGTGGGGTTTTTTTTAGAAAAACAATGCTCCTGATGAACACCTGATCACTAAGCTTATTGAGTGATAAATACTAGAGTTTCAAGAAATATCTTTATTTTAATTATATAATTATAGGAGTTGAGAAGAAGTTCAATTAAAAATAATTTAAATTACCTGTTTCAGTTTAGTTTTATAAGAGTGTTTTTCTTCAAATTCCACTCCCCCCTTTTTAGATCAGGAAAAACATTAGTCTGATACACCACATTTCAACCCAAAGGAACACTTTTACAACAGACATATAAAAATCCAGAAAGAAATAGTTTACAATAGAAATTCTAACAGACCAAGAAGTACATAGAATCACAGAAGTAAACACTATAATACTCAGAGTTTCATAAAAATGAATGATAGGGTCAAAAATGAACTGAAGGTAACTAGCCAGTGCCTATATCATCACGAGACAGCAATAATACCTGCCTCACAGCTGCTGACATAGCTTCCTCTGAAGTTATTAAACCCTGTGAGTGCAGTGAGAGTTCTGCTGAATATGGACTAGAGGTCTCGACCCCTGGTCTGTCACAGAGGAGAAGATACCCCTTGTCCCAAATCATCAAGTCTTGGGCAGCAGAATTCTATACAACCGTACATATGCACGAGCTTCTCAGTCAAAACCAGCTGCATGGTTTGCCTGGTGCAGCATCTTTCAATCTGCTCAGGAAAATGTTGATAGAGGTATTTTCAACTTAATTTGGATCCCTTCTTTTTCTGGTACCCTGACACCCCTATATCCTTTACCCCAAATACCCGTCAGGATAATTGACATTATTATAAACAAACACCCAAAATAAATTCTTATAAATTGAAGAAAATATGAAATGTTCGTCATAAAGAACTATGCAGGAAATGTCAGCATGGTGTATGAATACTTACTTTCTGTCCTTATAATCATCCATATCATCAAGCTTCATAAAATTCCCAGAACAGGAATTTGATCCTAAAAGGCTAATATGTTTGCAATTAGAGAGACATAAATTAAGAACTTCTCTGTAAAGTCATTATAATGATTCATCCTTTTAATCAGCTGGTACAAATTGTGTTCAGAACCTTTGATTTTTTAATCTTTTTTTTCAGTGGAAAATTGAGAAAGAGATTTAGTATCTCCTTGTCTATCCTTCAGATTCAAAGTGTGATTTTGAGTTACAAACCTCCATGTAATGCAGCGCAACAGATTTCAATGCCTTCAAATATATTAATTCAGAACATGGACCAGAGATTTTCCATGTACAAATGTAGCACCATAGTGCTAAGCTGGAAAAGATTTCAATGTAAAAATGTTAAATTTCTGCAGGCAATGCAAAGTTCTTAGTTATGAACATATGCAAGGTCATTCAGCTGAGATTTGTGTTCCCTAAGCTCTTTCAACTTTTGGGATGAAACTCTTTTAAATTTCATCTCAAGGAAGAGTGGGTTCATAATTAATGGCAAATTCACCATTGCTAACCAAATATTATCTTAATGATGTATTCTAAAATGGGTATGCTTAAATATGCTTAAATATTTCCAGCAAATCTAACACAAATTCCAATGAATCCCCAAAAATATAACAAGGCATAGACATTTGCAAAATGTCATATAATTTTAGGATTCAGTGTCAATAAAAAACATAGGTCCTTACAAGTAAACTGTTGCAACGTCTCAGAGTCTGGTTCCCAGACGTAATCCTGAACCTTGTGTTAGTGATAAAGGCTTTCTGAGCAGTGTACTGGGACACTCAGGTGTTTCAGAAAGCTGATTGAAAAACTTCCATGCAAAAAAGAGATTTGAAAGCAAACATTAGGTACTAGAAGGAATACAGAGAGACTTTACTCCCCTCTGAAAAAAGTGTTTTTACCTAGGACAGACATAATTTCTTTTGGACCATTGTGTAAGAGTCACAGCATGCTTTTATAAAAGCAGCAAGAGGAGATAGTGTCAGGCCTCTTTATTCAATTATGTTTGTTGGTGGGAGATGATTTGTTTTAGCTTTCATCTTAACTTTCATATTAATTAGATTAATTAGGGCATGAGTCACAACATCCAAAACTGGAATCAGATCCAGATTTTTAAAGGATTGCACATAGGTCTTCAGATCCTGGAATTATTTTCTGGATGCTGCAGCAATAATGGTCAGATGAAATTCAAGCCTACTTTCTCCTCAGTTAAGGTCTGACATTTAGGACTGTAGATTCAATTTTTATCAGAACGGTTTCAATATTTGTGCTTTTTACCTAGCCCATATCCTAGTGTTTGAACTCATGCTTTTCTTTTTGAGAAAAAAGTTAAAATTATGCTGGATCTCATGAATTCAGTGTTAGTCACAGTCAGCAAGGAAGAACACAGTGCATCCTTTTTACATGTATGGTTACTCTGCTGTGTACAGTATATGTAGAGTGAAAATAATTGTCACTATGCCAAACTCCTCTTAGCATGACATGTTCGTCATGAATATGTCACGACTCAAATCTGCTCTCAGACTCCAGCCTGTGAAATTTTCATTCACTCCAATACAATTTATATGTAAAGGTCCATCTAGGTGATTTTCTAGTGTCAATTTGTTTCACCTAGAAATCATGAGCTATACTTTTAAGTTCAGCCAAGTGCTGCCACTGCTAAAAAGCATAAGAGAAATCTCCATGGCAATAGCAATCCATCAGCTTTCCCAAGGACTTTAAATAATTAGTTCTGACAGGTTTTTTTGAAGTTTAAGTAGGGCACATACATAGTTTTTACACTGGTATACAAGTTAAATTACCTTTTTGTATTGCATTCTTAGAAATGACTGGCAAAGTACAGAATATGTCTTGTCTTCAGCAGGTCCTTCAGGAAATTGAAGTGGGCAGCAAGGTCCCATTTTCCTTGGTCACTGTCACAGGACCTTATTGCCTTTTAATAAGAATGGTCTTATGACCACACTAAGAAAATACTTTGGAGAGGGGTGGTTTTTTACATTTTTAATTTCTGAACAAGCAGATAAGAATAAAATATTTGCCAATGGATGTGAAGCTAGAGATAAATAGAATAAAATAAACACAACTCTGGAAGACGTCCAGGGTGAAAGCTGGAAACCTGGCTCATGAGACCAAGCAGTTAGCAGAGAGAGAATAATTCATTTAAATATATTATTTAATTAATTTTGGGGTTTGTGAGTAACTGAGTTATTCTGGGACAAAAAGATACTCCTGATCAGGACTTCGTCCTGTTAATTTTTCTATTCCCATGACATAATAAGGAATGGCAAGATACACATCTTGAGTCCTGCATAGGTGAGAGCTCAAACTCCATAGCAGAAGTTTTAACCTGCTTAAAGTATTAGTAAGATACAAAAAAGCACTTTCTGGAGCTCAAGAATGAATTAAGCTCTCTACATAAACATAGTGTAACTGTTCGATCTAACCTGAATACCATTATGTTCAGTCTAGATGTGTGTAGGCTGGTGATGATTAAATACTCTCCACTGAAGTCAAAGACTGGTGAATCACCAAAACTCTCATCATCAGTCTCTCATTCACAAGTCTTGCATGCCTTCAAGTCTTGTATGGAAGAAAAGCTCACAAACTCCTTGCTGTTTGGCTGGCATGCTGACTTGTCAGGGTGAAACTCTAGCCTGAAAACTGCCAATATTTCATTCCAGGGATTTGTTTGTTTCATTTTAGAGTGAAACCTACCAGGAAAGAGATTGCTGTGTCTGCAGTACAGAAAAAGTATGATAGGAATGGAGCTCAGCTGTTTTAAATGTTTGTGTGTGCTAGGGTGAGGAGGCGTTTGGTGAGAATTTCATTAAGCTCTCTTTAAACTTGAAAGCTTACCAGGTTTAAACATTCTCTTTATCAGAGGCTTTCAAAGTTTTCAAAGCTTCATTAATTTTAATCACCCTCTATTGATCTGGTCATGCTCCTGGCAAAATCAAACCTGTTAGTGAAACAGAAGTAAATTTTAGCCCTGGTTATGGTCCATTCAAATGTTAAATGGCACCACTAAATATCACAGATACGGTTTTTAAGCATGCAGTATTGTATTCATGATGCTTAAAGACTTAAAAAGCAGTCGTTCCTGACCAAATGCCTATCAACAGATAAATACTCAGAAAAGCTAATAACTTTGAATTTTCTTACAATGGTGAATGAAGAAAATAGTATGAGACAAATATTGACAGTGAGTAAACACCCTGTGATCTGCTTTTGATGGTGTATATCCACCCATTACCCAAAAGAAAAAGAGCAGATTTATCCTGGTTTCATGTTGTGAAAGGTTTGACAAAAGTCAGAGAGCAGGAAGACTCTGAGAAGGCATATGGCTCCTTGGGTGTAAGAGGAGGATGCTGGCCAAGTTACCCTGCAAAGGAACAAAGCCTGTTAGTTATAGAGTTACACTTCTTCGTTATGTTTATCTGTAAATGTCACAAATTCATCCTGTCACAGAAGAAAAAATAACTTTTGTTTCCTGCTTAGGTAACTATATGTAATAACCACGTTTTATGTTGAATTTTTAAACACCTAGCCATTCTTCAGTATGGATTCAAATGATTTTCAGCAAAATCGTGTGAACACTAAACATATTTAAAAAAAATGGAATGTGTTTGTGAATGATTCAGTAACCAAAAAGTAGTGAAAGTCCTAAAAAATAAAATCAAGTCAGCTCTTGTTACAAGGTAAAAACTTTGGATTATAATTAAAACCAATGCGTATGACACATTTTTCATAATAGTTCATGTATTTGCCAATGTATTTTAATACAAATTTATGCATACATTTTTAAGTCTTCATCATGCTCACAATAAGTGGATATTGACTCCTTCAGAGAAAGACATTAAGATTTATTGACCTCAAAGGTAAATATTAGCTGAGGTGAAGCTAAGGTCAGGATTTCTTTTAGGAGACAATTAATCTTGATATTCAATAAGACAAGAAATTGTCATCTGTATTAATATATACATTCTAACAACTTGGTTCATTACACACATTGAAAATCAATTATGAACTTCATCTCTTAATCAGTTACAACTAAAAACTTTTCTTGTGCAACATGTTTTCTTTTAACAATGTAATTACAAAAAACAGACACACTAGGAAAAGAGACTTGCTTACCGAGGGGTGAACAGTAGTTGTCCAGAAGTCTGTACATCAACAGGTTTTACACTGAAATGTACTTCAGTAATGAAACTGAGGACATATAAATCAACTTGGAAAGAAATTAGTAAGAAAAATCTCAATACTTTTCTACAATAGTACATTTCAGTAATCTCCAAGTTAGGAATTTTCTTCCCTCCTCTATCTTTTAATGTACTATACTTCATTTTACCATTAACTTTCTGGAACCTTTAATTCCATTGCTTATTAAAAAAATACTATCAAATAGATTTAGAGATTAAAGGTACTAGAATAAATGTTTTTAGTAGTATCTGTATGAATTGAATGATAACATTTGATAATGACAGAGATCCAACGTTTAATTTGGGTTAAGAATCCAACTGCTTTCATTTAAGGTCAAGGAATTATTGGGGTTGTGCAGTTAGAAGCTGAAGGACTGAGTACTGCCACTTTTTGAGTTCTCAAACTTTTTGGATCATATGATCAAATATTTCCCAAATATGCCTGCATTTAATATTAGACTGAAAACGTATTAAATGTTCCTGTTATATTGATAAAGTCTATAAAGTATGGTGTAGTGTTGCTGGTATCTCAGTAGGTGATTTACATAAACATTATAGATGATGAATATTATAATGTATTGCATATAACATTTGAAATTCAGAGTTTCTGGGATGTTAATTATGTTACAGTTGCCTGCCTTGTATACAAATTCTGTTTCCAATTTTACATTCTTTTAATATTTGCAATTTCAATGATCTACAAACCAAAGCTATTTCACTGAGGAAATTAATGAGTAATTCTGAATAATTAATATATTAGAGAATTTTGTGATCTGTTTCTAAACAATGAACAATAGCACAGAAGGCTGTATTCTTTGAAAGAAACTGAGCAAGTAAAAAGTAAATGTAATCTGTTCTTCAGGTTAGGAAAGCCTCTGAGATGAGATAGAATTTTAAGCATGAAGGATGTAATTTGGACTTCACGTTGCCATTATCTGAAATCATGCAAAAATAACTGTGGGCTATTTAAAGTGTAAATATATGATAAAAAAGTAACAGACATTTGAGGAAGATGGAATAAGTTTGACTCTAAAGTGATAGTTAACTTTCATAATGAGGAACATTTGGGCCTATACAGACAAAATTATGTTGGCTCATTGTCTCTTCATTTAAGATGCTAGCATGATTTCCCAATAGGTCTTGTTGTGCCATGTTCCCTCTCCTACCCCTTTTTTTAAAGTACAAGTAACAGCTTGTGATCATCAGAAGCAAGTGAGATTTCTGATCAAAGATCTTGTGACAGGAATAAAATCATCATTGCAGACCTGAATGGAGCTGCGTATAATTTGACCAGTGATCAAAACCAAGACATTACGTTCATTAGCTTTATTAAAAGTGCCACATTAAAATTGCTAAATTACACTGCATTTTGAGTTTAAAATGCGAAATTACACTCCATTTTGAGTTTTAAAATAGTTCTAAATGCAATCTTCAGTTCATATGAAAATAATTTCAACTATGACCATCTAATCCATTTTTGCAGATAATCAGAAACCTTGTTTGCAGTAAGTGGATAATTTTTTTGTTCACAGATAATTCACCAGAACAACTATATCACCACTTGAAAGTACTAACTGAAAAGGTTCCATTATTACATTATATGCAATATGGTCAATTCCATAAATTCATTAAAAGTGGCCTGAAAACCAAGAAAATTTTATACTTGTGCTTTTTCACAGACATTGAAAAGAAAAAAATACAGTTGTAAGCTATACCTGTCAGATTATTTAATTATTTTATTCATCACTGGGATACTGAAATGAAAAATTTGACTCATATTGCATTATACATGCTAAAAATCTGTATGCACACACAAAAAATTTAATCATATTAATTAATCAGAACTAGATATGGTTAAATATTTTTTCTCAGAATTGCTTAATCAGAAGTGTTCTAATGATTAGCTGAAAAGTTGCTATGAAAGTCTTTGAAGGTGTAAAATATACTGGCCAGCTGAATTTCTTCAGGGATCGAGGTTAGCAGGACTTATTTAAAGTGTGTTCGCAGACTTCTGTCTTTACTTGAATTCCCCAGAGATCATTAAAGTAAAGGAAATCTCATTCCTCCTGCTATTGAAATTCAAGATTTGTTAGATTTATTGTTTAAGATCCACCTTTGGATTAGAGCTAGGAATCAAAGATTAAGCAGTTCTTCCTACAAATCCACTATCAACATCGTACTATAAGAATGGTATACTCTCTAAATTACAAAATTCAGTGAAAAAATTCAAACAGTGAAAAAATTCAAATAATATAATCTGAGTTTCCAGAATTAGAAATTTTGAATTCATAGAATCATTTAGGTTCAAAAAACCCTTAAGATCATCAAGTCCAACTTTTAACCTAACACTGCCAAGTCCACCACTAAATCAAGCACCACATATATGAGTCTTTTAAATACCTCCAGGGGTGGTGACTCAACTACTTCCCTGGGCAGCCTGTTCCAGTGCTTGACAACCATTTTGGTGAAGAATTTTTTACTAATATCCAATCTAAACCTCCCTGGCACAAACTGAGACCATTTCCTCTTGCCCTATCACTTATTACTTGGGAAAAGAGACCGGCACCCACCTGGCTACAACCTCCTGTCAGGTAGTTGTAGAGAGCGATAAGGTCTGCCCTCAGCCACCTCTTCTCCAGACTAAACAACCCCAGTTCCCTCAGCCGCTCCTCATCAAACTTGTGCTCCAGACCCTTCACCAGCTTTGTTGCCCTTCTCTGGACATGCTCCAGCACCTCAATGTCTTTCTTGTAATGAGGGGCCCAAAACTGAACACAGGACTCGAGGTGCGGCCTCACCAGTGCCAAGTACAGGGGGACAACCACTTCCCTACTCCTGCTGGCCACACTATTCCTGATACAAGCCAGGCTGCTGTTGGCCTTCTTGGCCACCTTCTGGGCCAAATTCAGCCAGCTGTTGACCAATATCCCGAAGTCCTTTTCTGCCAGGCAGCTTTCCAGCTACTCTTCCCCAAGCCTATAGCATTGCATGCTACTTCCTTGCTACTACTGCTCTGGTCTTCAGTCTTCAAAGTTCTGACATCAGTTTCAGTTTGAGTCATCTTTTGCCTTTCACTTTTTCCTTTTTTCTGCTCCTCACCTCACAGATTCGATTTTCCTCTTTTCCAGAACCAAACTCAGACTTTCAGCCCTAATCATCTCTGTAACTGTCAATACATATTCTTTTCTGTTTCAACTTCAATTTACAATTTCTGTTCAGGCACTCTATCTTACTTTATTTTAAAGCAACCTTAAAACCATTCAAGGCTTGCTCAAGTATTACATCAGTTCCTATAATGACTGCTTTAGTGACCTTCAGTTTCTTCATTTTCTCTTCCTACAGAACCAGAATTTCATTATCTTCTCTATCTTTTTTATCACTGAAAAATCATATATTTTCCATTTCAAGTCCTTCTTCTAGTCATATTAAAGTGGTGACATATTTTCCTAATATGTTTGTGGATGTGTAGCAGTCACCTCAAATACACCTCCCCTTTCTCTTTACACACCGTAAGTTTGGAAGGCATTTCCCCAGAATTTGAACAGCAGCCTCCTTGTTCTTCAAACCCTCCTCAAACGTTTTGCTGTGACAAAAGCAAAAGTTTTCTGGGAGTTGGGAGGCGTAGTGAATCATAGCATAACCTTGAGATCATCTAGTCCACCCTCATGCTCAAAATCAGCCTCAAAGTTAGACCAGACTGCTCTGCGTTTCACCACATAGATGGCGAAGCCTTCCCCTCATGCCCAGTTGACATTTTCCTTATCTCATCTTAGGACTGTTGACCCTTGTTCTGCCACACACATCTCTGACAAAACCAGTAAAGAAACTGAATGAACTATATTGGCCCATTGCTCTTGTTGAGGTTGCTGTGAAAGGCATTTGTGTGACAAGACTGTCTCTGTAAAGCTCCATGTTTCCTTATTCTTTACACTGCTCTGTTTATAACTTTTGCTTTTATGACCTGATGTCATTAACTGTTTTTTTTGTTTGTTCTGTGCCTGCATGTTACTGTGACAGTCTATTCCTGCTATAAGACTTTTAGTTAGTATGACACTTAAGTAGTTAAAGTATAATGTGATAGTGTATAACAACTATGATGTTAAAAAGTAATACTAAAAACAAACTACTTGAGCATGTGAAAAATAGTTCAGAAGTCTGTCAGAAACTGCCAGTTGTTTCCAAAGGGGGTGCAGTCATGCTAAGCCTATAGTGACTCAGTGCATCTATTGATTTTCCATGTGTTAAAATGAGATAAATCAGAATTAGGTGAACTTCCTAGAGAAAAGTTGCTCATTCAGTGAAATTAAAACTTTTTAAGAATACATGTTGCTTTATTAAACTTCTTTGTTAGAAAAATTCAAAGCAGAAAATTCAAAACTGTTTTATCACTCAAATGACATTATTTTTTATTTACTTCATTTCCTTCAAATTTACTTTATTATTGGCACATGGAAGATAAGGAGGTGACTGGTGACAGCCAACATGGCTTCACTAAGGGCAAATCATGGCTGACAAACTTGGTGGCCTTTTATGATGGGTTACAGCATTGGTGGACAAGGGAGGAGCAACTGAGATCATCTACCTGGACTTGTGCAAGGCATTTGACACTGTCCTGCATGACATCCTTGTCTCTAAATTGGAGAGACATGGATTCGATGGATGGACCACGTGGGAGATAAGGAATTGGCTGGATGGTCGCACTCAAAGAGTTGTGGTCAACAGCTCAATGTCCAAGTGGAGAACGGTGATGAGTGGCATTCCTAGGGGTCAGTACTGGGACTGGCACTGTCCAACATCTTTGCAGTCAATATGGACAGTGGGATCGAGTGCACCCTCAGCAAGTTTGCCAACGACACTAAGCTCTGTGGTGTGGTCGACACAGTGGAGGGAAGGGATGCCATCCAGAGGGACCATAGCAGGCTTGAGAGGTGGGCCTGTGCAAACTACATGAAGTTCAACAAGGCCAAGTACAAGGTCCTGCACGTGGGTCAGCACAATCCAAAGCACGACTATAGGCTGGGTGGGGAATGGATTGAGAGCAGCCCTGAGGAGAAGGACTTGAGGGTGTGGATTGATGAAAAGCTCAACATGAGCCGGCAATATGCGCTTGCAGCCCAGAAAGCCAACCGTGTCCTGGGCTGCATCAAAAACAGCGTGACCAGCAGGTCAAAGGAGGTGATCCTGCCCCTCTACTCTGCTCTTGTGAGACCCCACCTGGAGTACTGCACCCAGCTCTGGGGTCCCCAGTACAGGAGAGACATGGAGCTGTTGGAGCGAGTCCAGAGGAGGGCCACGAAGCTGATCAGAGGGCTGGAGCACCTCTCCTGTGAAGACAGGCTGAGAGAGTTGGGGTTGTTCAGCCTGGAAAAGAGAAGGCTCCGGGGAGATCTAATTGCGGCCTTCCAGTACCTGACGGGGCCTACAGGAAAGATGGAGAGGGACTGTTTATCAGGGAGTGTAGTGACAGGACAAGGGGTAATGGGTTTCAGCTGAAGGAGGGTCGATTTAGATTAGATGTTAGAAAGAAATTCTTTACTGTGAGGGTGGTGAGGCACTGGCACAGGTTTCCCAGAGAGGTTGTGGATGCCCCCTCCCTGGAAGTGTTTAAGACCAGGTTGGATGAGGCTTTGGGCAACCTGGTCTGGTGGGGTGTGTCCCTGCCCGCAGAAGGGGGGGTTGGAACTAGATGGTCTTTGAGGTCCCTTCCAACCCAAACCATTCTATGATTCTATAAATGTAACATAAGTCTTAATGAATTCTATACATTGAGTCAGAAAAAGTTTAATTTAGTTTTAAAATATTTTACATGATCCAATTTCCTTAATAAAAAGAAAAATCCCTTCAACCTCAAATTCTTTTCCTGCACCACTAATTTAACAGAACTATCTCAATGCAGTATGATTTCTGTCTTCTCTCCATTTTCTTCTGTAGTCACATTGTTATTTCAAATCCACAAAGCTCTCTAGTAAACTGAACTGAGGGGGTGAGGAGTTTGTAATAACAGTCTGTTTTACCAAATTGCAGATTTATTCAGCAGACTCTTAAATCAGTCAGTACTATTAGAGTAAGAAAGGCCTGTGGTACAGAATCTTTTAAAACTCTCCTTTGAAATGATCATTTTTGGTAGCATAGCAAGTACTGAAGTATTTATGGAAAAAGCTGTGAGACACTGGTTTGTGAAACTGTGAAGGACAGATTCTATCTTCAAGGGTTCAAGAAGAAGGAAAGTATAATATGAATTTATGCATAGATTCTCTGGGTGACAGAAATCAAAGGAAATGTTTTCTTATACAGTGACAATTTATTGTGAGAAATAAGCACAAACAGAAAGCTGAGGGTAGATTCTGACACAACTAAAATGAAAAACATGACTCTCACCTGAATTTATTTCCTTAAATACTTCTAAGTAGACAATATCTTTTCTATTTTTGTTTTATCAGTGGGAAACAGTGGAGAGCAATAGCTGTTCTCATTTCTATATGTTTTTGGTTTTGATTACTACTATGTGGATGAAAGATCTTACAGTCTCAGGTTATTCCTCATTTCTATTTAACAGAGATAGATATGGACAGTATCGCCCTACTATGTACTCCATGAGATGGATTAGATCTGCTTAATGATAGATAAAAGAGCTTCTTCAAGCTCTGCAACCCCCCACCTTAGACACCACTAAGAAGAAGAAACTACCTCTTGTTGAACTGATTTTTCTGTTTCTTCCATCCTATGATCTGTTCGAACCATTTTAAATGTGTAAAGCACTAGAATATGATACTTCATAGAGATTTCTATAAATACTTCTAACAAGGCAATGTTCACTTAATATTCACTTAAATATTGCTTTTTTTGAAGGTTTCAATCCTCAGTGATGATTAATCATGACAAGCAGTTGGCATTTCTCCTCTCTAACACTGCCACAAGCAGTACTTATTTGGTCTAAGATTCTGGGGCAAAAATGTAAAGTTAGGACCTTCTACATACAAATACCCTAATTTACTCAGTGGTTTTAATAGCATAAGAAAGAATAGAAATAAAAAAAGAAACATAATTCCTGTGCTTCTGCTAGCTGATTGTCAACACTTCACAGGATTTAAAAAAGAATTATATTCTCACTGTCATTAAAAACCCAAGTCTGTTTATTCATCCTATATGATTTATCTTTTCTTTTAGTGCAAAAGCATTAGCTTTATAACTGCCTAATACAGAAAGCACATAAATCAACTTAAAAAAACAGTGCCTAAAGGAATAAGAAAAGAATAAAGCTGGCACTTAACCAAAAGTTATGCACAAGATAGGTGTTTGTACTCCTATGATGCTGTGTTTCATTTTTGTGCTAACATGACAAATCTGGGAAGAAACATGCTTGCCATGGGAAGCAAGATATATACAGTTTCAGGTTTTTTTGGTGAAAAGGCCCAAAACTGAGGACAAACTTGAAGTGAGTAGATTAGGCTAGCAATATTGCAGCAAAATATCAGAAGAACAATGGGTGGCAACATACTAAATGCAATTTTCTAATTGTCATCCCTCATTTTCTCTCCCAAAATAAAAGATCTGGGTTTTTTGCTGGTGTAAGGCGGGCCTTTTAAATCATAATACTTTACTTTTTTGCCCTACGAGGTTTAACTCCTTTTAACTTGATGACTTCTTGCTATGTCCTTCCAGTTTTTGCTTCTTCCATTTACCTGTGCTGACTATTCTCATAAGTGCTGTTCCTGAGCAACCTTCAACATTACTGCACAGTGGATGGTAGAATTAATTGTTACTAAGGCATAATTAATCCCTGTTCACCACAGTGAGACAAAATATGCATAAGATGAGACTCATAAATGTGAAAAGGATTAGTGATATAATTCCTCCAGGATAGTAAGAAACTCATATATAAACAAGTGCAAGATATATGGAGGAAAAAAAAATCTTCTGTAGAAAAAGTTGCTTCTTGGGAGATCTTATGCATTCTTCCAGCATGTACTAAATTGCATCAAAGAACAGCTGCCTAAAAGCATTAGGGATATAAAGGTTAAGAAGTTTCTGTGTCATGCCAATTTCCAAATATTATTGACATGATATAGTTTTCAGTGGAGTGTTTTCTATCAGAAAAGGCAGAACTGATAAAGTTAAAAATCTGTTACATAAATATAACATTTAATTTGCTAGCATTTAGTTTGGGAAACTATTGAAACATTCTGTTTAGACATTCTAATGTTGGCAGTTGTGCCTCATATTATATTGGAAATGATATGGCTGAAATAAAATATTTTTTCCATATGTTCATGGAAAAATGGCTCAGGGCCAAGGTTGGGAACAGGGCTGGAAAAAACATCATATTGCATTGGGGGAAGAAGCAGGCAGTTCATCTGGTGGCAGTGTGCAGATGCTACCTTAAACCCATCCTGAATCCCATTATTATACAGTTCAAGACTGCTAAATGAAAACTGCTTCTGTTCATCCTCCTAGCTATTGAAGACCGGAGGCATCCCAATGCAGGCTCACCGGCCTTGTGCTCTGCCTCTGGCGCTGATTTTTCACTTCCTTTCTTCATTGTTTTCCAGGGCCTGGCTTTTTTCATGATGCTAAAGCCCCTACTGCTTGATTCAGTGCTCTGCGGTGTGGAAGCGTCCACGCCAGACTTAGTGCTGTAGACCTTCCTCCCCTGTGTTAAGGTATCCCAGCTGTCTTCAACCTTCCTGACAGGGAGCATGCATGGGGCTGCTTTTGGTTCCTTCACATCTCCCCATCACTTCCCAAAGGCACAGGCGGAGACGAGCCTTTGGCACAGCCCAGTACACCCCGGCTCTGAGCAGCTTATCCTGGCAGTGCATCAGGACTACAAGGTGCAATATGGGGCAGGTTGCAGTTAGGGTCCTGTTCCCCTCCAGGCAGGACGGATTCCAGGTATGCAGTTTGGAGCAACATCTGTAGAGCACGTGGCACGTAATGTTGAGTACTTCCTGTGTGCATTTTGGGCTGTAACACACATATTTTTTAAGCTCCTTGCCATTGCTCACCCCTGAATAAGATCGTTATGGGCATAACATGCAATTGATAAAGTCCTTCATTCCCAGTGGTTACAGAAGGTTACCAACTCCGAGGATATATGAGAGAGCGTATGCACTTTAGAAAACCTTTCTAGCTTTAAATTGCTTCTTTTGATCACGGATGCTGTTTTTTCTCTTATCATGAAAAAAAAAAAAAAGAAAGAAAACCCCAAAATGTGCTATAGAAATGCTATCCGTAAGAAATCCTAAACAATCTACTGGAGGAAATAGCTCATCCTAATAGCAGGAGACATAATAAACAGGTTCCATTATCTGGTAATGACCTTCCTTCTCCAGCTATATTAGTCGTCATCAGACTGGTAGAATTGAGTCCCCAAGGAAATAAATAAGAATTTTGCATCATTCAAGCATTCTTTCTATTTTACTTATTCCATGTGAGTTTTACTCTCTCAACTTTTTTCTTTAAGACAAATAACTGATAATGATAACAAGATTGTTCTGTGAAGGAGAATACCTCAGGAAGCCAAACTCCAATTATCAACCGGTAAAATGCTGGAGAATACATGAGGTGAGATTACCATATTTACCCAGTTTATTTTCTGTGAAGTCTTTGCTGAGACAATCACATAAGGAACTTTTCTGTTCAGGATCAGCATTCCCACAAATTTCAGTGCCATTTGTTATAATTATCAACTTTGACCAAAAGGATAACACAAACTGCCACTGCACTCAGGTACAAAAAGAATTCAAGGTAAGGTTTATGTCACACTGTTCACTCTTTTCTTTACATACTCAATGCCCTGACTCATTAACTGGAGTTTGATGCAGCTGGGAGAGGCTTATAGTGAAGACATTATAACCATCTCTGAGTTTAATGGGTATTTGGCCCAACAAACATGTATTTAGGTAATACAAAATAATGGACATGCAGAGACAATTTACTTCTGCTATTAATATTGCATTCATACTGTTCTGTAACAATCAGCAGTGATAAAGTGTCTCATTTTGGCTATATCTATATTTGAATGCATTGCTTGGATGAGAGCCCAAACTCTTCTGCAAGCCCAGGACAGGCATCTGGTAGAGGGTGACTTTGGATCTGTGGTTTCTCTTTGCAGAAGTCCAAGAACGCACTACAGTGTGGAAAAGCCACACGTGTTGTGGCCACCATAACGTACCACAGATACCCATGCAGTGCCATCATGTGGACAATACAAGGCAGGCAAGGGTTTCCAAAAAGTGCCCACTGTTGTGGCCTTAGCTTATTTCCTGAAGTCTTCCCCCCAGTGTATTTTGGATGTAGATTCAGTGCATTTCAATAAACATCAGGGTAAGTATCTTTACCAATGTGAAAAATTTTCAAAAGTTTTTGTTGTTCATCCCCAGTTTCACACCGTTTCATTCAGTAGAGAGTTACAAATGGGCACTCCTAACTGAGTCAGGCAGAGCAGAAAAAAAGTTAATCAGTGAAATGGGCAATACTAAGAAGTAGCAGGAACAATGATCTAGTGTTGGAGATTTCTGACTATGACTACTAATCTTGTTTGCTTGGTCTTCTCCAAGGTGAAAAATGGCTGAGTGAGGTATTCTGGTAGGTAATGCTGGCTTCTACACCTTCAAACTTCTATAATACAGGATGAATTATTTTTATTCACACAAAAGGCAAAAAGAACAGTAAGAAATCCATCCAACCTTTTTGTCTGACCTGTTCATGTCAATTACTAGTTTTCTTCAATAAGCACATCTTATTTCAAAAGAAAAAAACATGTCCATGCAATCCTTACTCATCTGGAGTCCACATGGACTCGCCACTTCACATTATTGTTGGTTCTCTAATTTCAGTTTGTACTTCTCATACTCTCAGTTAAGCTTTATCTTGTCAATATTCTTGGTAGACTTCCTCTATTTTTCTGACTGTCTTGGTCATGGTAATAATACTTAAATGTTTGAACCTAAGAAGAATAGAAAGCTCTTTCTTCAGTTTGCCAGTCAATTTAATTTCTAAGATTTTTCTCTCCATCTTGGTTTCAGATTCTGTTTTAGTGGACATTTCTTCTAGTCAACACAGAAAAACACAGGGACCTTAACAGCCAAAACATAGATCTTGCTTGACTGGTGTGTCTGCTTCTCAGTCAAGTGACAATGTCGAACAAATGAAAAATCCTAAGGCATATGGACAGATCAGAATATCACATTGACAATCCAATATTTCTTCCTCTGCATATAACTCTGGAAATACAGATTTGAGAGGAAAACCTCACTTAGAAATCCTTCCTGTTGTGTGTTCTTAGTGTTTGCTTGTAGGTATCACATTGATATGAGCTGAAATGACTTTCTATAAACAATATGATAGCAATTTAATAATGCAGTTATCCTATTACATATGCTCTCTATTGAAGGCTAAAATAAAAATTAAAATCACACCAGAATAGGTTATTTTCTTTATAGATTATTGAAGAGTTATATGTTTATTATGTAAGATGGGAATGCAACAGAATTCCCCTCTCCCCTTCTCTCATAAAATTTTAGGCAGATTTGTTTGTTTCTTTATGAGCCTTCACCAACAGTATATGGTAGTTCAAACACCTTTTTAGAAGCAAATCATTTGCTGCAGTATTTCATTGGATTTTCTAGTGGTCCCTTACACTTCAACTGTTCTGACACAAATGAAAGCAGTAACAGCTTCTAAATAAATCTCTGTGACATACAGATGTTTAAAATGTAATAATAGACATCAAATCTGTAGAGAAAGGCAGGTAATCAAAGTACAAGTATCCAACATGACAATAAATTTTGTACTGCAGTCTATTCAGTTTTCAGTCATGAAACTTAGCATTATTACAATCGGTTGCCGATGAGATAAAATGGCTTGTTAATTTACCATTTTATTTACTAATAGTTATGGAACTCAGGAATATGTCACATCAATACTAGTATCCAAAGAGTGTATTTTCTTTTTACGCAAGTATTATACTCAGTGAGATTTCTGACTCTTAGGAGAATTTACTTATCTTACTTTCCATTGAGTAGGTATTATTCACTATTCTTTTACTTTAAATAAAACTTCTTCATTGCCTGTAATAAGAATTTTTAAGTCAACAACAATTAAAATTTCAGGTTGATTTTTTTTTTTAAGTTATAGTGATACCAATATCTCTCCATGCATTTCATATGGCAAATTCATATCCCATGTATGACTTTGGTGTAGCCTTCATTCCAATGTTCATTACAAATCTGCATTATAATATTAATAAAACTATTGATCAAAAATCTGGAGTTTTGATAGATGAAATTCCTCTGAAAAGTTGGAAAAGTATTTCAGATGGTTCTAGTTCCTAAATATTAACATGCACTTACTGTCCTGTTAGCACCTGCTCTACCAGCTGCACTCCAAGCAGAATACCTCCCAGAGTGCACAGTTTGAGTCAGTTAAAAAAAAAGTATATTTTAAATAAATATTTGTGACAGAATTGATACTACATGTTGAGTTTTAAAAATTGGTTCTATATACTGGGAATTATACCATTTAACTGCCCAGATCTTCATGTTTCTCTGTGTAACGAGATGAGTATTAGTCTCCTAGACTATGAAATAAATTTAACAGCATCAAGCTTAAGGATAGGTGCAATATATTGTCTCTCTACAGGTTTTAAGTTCTGTTGTTTTTCTTCTTCTGTCATATTAATTTATATTCCTCTAACTTCTCATCTGCAAGCCCTTGTTAGCTTTCTCTTCTTTCTTTCCTTTCTAAACATGACCTGTTAAACCTTACCTAGCAGACTCTCTCTCACATTTTCTAAAGAACAGTCCTTTAAAATTGAGCAAGAGAAAAAGTAATTTTGCCAGGCTCACACTGAATCTGAGTCTCCTTCACTCAGCAAAGAAACCCATTGTTTACAAGCTGTGGGTGAATACCACGTGAGCAGGTGAAAATGGGAATTTGAGGGGTGTGATGAGGGTTTTTATCTGTAATGCATTCATCCTGCAGAGCCCTTGTACAACAGCTATAACTAGCCCTTGTAGTATTAGAAAATTGCTAATAGTTTTCTAAGTGAAGAGAAGAAAAAGAAACAGATGGAGGAAAGAGGGCAGTTACAGTCTAGCACATCCTAAGTCTTAGTATGTTCGTGCTTTTTTTTAATTTTCGTTCATCTTTCTTCATCTTCCTTTTTTCACAGGCAAAGGAGCTCACTTTTAATAGCAAATGCACTATTGATAGCATCAATATGATCTCCTTCCAGTACCTGTACTAGCCATCACGCAAGAAGTGGTTGCTGAGTATTGTTTTGGGAACGTTCCCTATTTCCATGTATTATTCAGAGCACCCAGAAATAACTGTTTAGGTACCTTGTTAAAAGCATTAAGAAGAGAACTCTGCTAATATCAGAGTCTTCAAGAAAAGACAACCTATGATTTTCTGTGTTATAATGATTAAGGCAATATCACAGGTTATAATACAAGAAAATTAAGAATAAATATCTGAAAACACAGCGTAAACTACCATAAGCTCCACTGATTCTAAGAGCTACATGGTATCCAGCCCTGGTGGCTGGGGTTTGGAATTTGATGTTTTACTTAGATGTCCAGTTCCTGAGGAAGTATGTCCTTACTTTGGCATAGGCAGACACTGGGAAATTTAGAGTCCTGATTTCTCCTTATTTACACTGGTGAATTCAATTGTTCAAATCAATACAGCAACACTGCTGTTATTCTAGTGTGAGAGGGGAGAAAAACTCACAAACCATCAATATCTCTCCTTCTTTTCTGCTAATGCAGGCCACATTTTCAGAAGCGCTCTCTGGCTGTTCACTCACAAGAGCAGCTGAGTGAGGTTGCCCAGCCTGGCTCTTGGGAGGACCACAGAAAAGGGGCGCAAGGAGACATGCCAAATCCATGCTAGTCATGAAGGAGATGCCCAGAGCCCCTGGAGATGGATGGTCAGCTGCGGGTACAGGCCCCCCAGGGGAAGTCCTGAGACACAGGGCCAGCATCTCCATTGTTCTCAGAGCAGATCCAGGCCAGGGGGAAATCACCATACGTGTGGTTGCTCTCATTGTCACGGTCCTGGAGAAGCCAGAGATGACTGTGGGAGGCCAGAAGAAATCTACCCTCTGCTTCTCACGGCAGAAAGAGGGGGAGTCTAGGCCATACATGCTGCAGAAAAGGTATCTTCACCAATGAAGGAAAAAGAAAGAAAAAGTTGAATAATAGTATTGATATCTCATATAACAAATTTGGCTTCTAGAGACAGAGATTTAAAAACCTACAGACATTTTAGGGAAAATTCATTCCATTAAGGTACGGAGGAAATAAAATTAATATAACGCTTGATTTAAAGATCTTATATTGCCAACAAAGCTATCTGGAGACAGCTTTCATGCCAAATTACTGGTTTGTATTTAGAGCACCTGTAGTCAGACAAGTCAATACCTGACAAAGAGTGATGCAAACCAAATTTCTTGTTTTTCTCCTTCAAGAGCTAGTGGAGTGCCAAGAGACACTTTAAAGGATTTAAAAAAATATAAATTAGTGGGTTTTAATTATTACTTCTAGACTAACAGATGTTAATTTGCAACTTTCTATACTTGTTTAGGACTAACAGAATATCTTGTCAAAACCGGACAGTTCTTCATTTAACAAGTGCTTATTAACCAGAGCTGTCCCATCTTGAAGTATCAATGGAGACATCTCCCAATTCAGAAAAATCATGGGTAGATCAATGGTTTATTCTTATAACACTTCTCAGAGGTTTGATTTTTCTGAAGTGTAAATATTTTTTCAGGAGAGGAGGAAAACAAACAAAACCATGGATATTTTCCCCACAAAGTTCATTGTTGCCTTCCCTATTAAAAGTTTTATATCAGTGAATCTGACTGATATTTATATTTTTTATGTTTTACATTTATCTACATTTTATATTCCTATTCATTTTATATATTAAATATAATTTTTTATATATATTAGATTATATATTAATTTATTTATTTATGTTTGGTTGGTTGTTTGTTTATAAGTTAATCACAGGCTAGATGCCTAATAGACCATGTCCCAAGAATTGCAAACTGTAATAGAGACAGTTTATTTTTTTCCTCCCTTAAAATGAAAACTCTGCTTAGTGCCCCAGTCATTAAACTATGGTCAAGTTCTCCTCTCTAGTAGAGTGAATATTTAAATAGCCCATACAAAGTAGAGCAGCTTCAGCAAGAACAACTCAAAGAGCTCAAACTCAGTGCACACACGAGTTTGGCTTTCAAGGTTTTTACCTCAGAAAGAGAGTAAAATTCCATTAGGAAGATAAGGACATTAGAGGTGGGCTTTCCATAGTCTGGGTAACTGCTGTCACCCTAAGGTCTTGAGAAACAGGGTCATATCAAGTCTGTCATTTTCTTAGTTGAAAGCAGAGCTTTGTGGCTCTGTATGCACGTCTAAGTATATCACAAATATCAACATATATGTTCCCTGTGAAACTCTCTTCCTAACAGCATGACTCTAAAGGTAAGAAAAGTTATAGGGATCTACAATAATAAACAGAGGGAAGCTATACTAATAAAATCTGGCTGGAAAAACCTCCCAAAATGTGAAGATAAGGAGAGAGAAGAAAAAGAGCAATTAGGAAAAAACCCTTGACTATGGTCAAGAGAAAGGTGAGGTTGAGACCTTTACCATCAGAATTAAAATATTAAAAAGCTGGAAGTAATAGTTAATTTATTTATTCTTATGGTCTTTTATGAATCTGTTACTTTTGTTAAAATTTAAGTATCTATGAAATAAAATGCATTCACATCTACTTAAATACATAGAATAACCCATCTTTAAAAGTGTCACACTGTTTTGTTTTTTATGACTTGATGTATTCTTGTGATTCTCAGCAAGTCTGAAGTTACTGTGCCACTCATCCATCCATTTCTCGGTAACTTTGAACCTGTCATGTAACAGAAATTCATCACCCATAGAAAGATGTCACAAGGTGTCAAGCCACAGATTTGTCTTTCTTATCCTTTTGCTGCAAATGAGATTCTACTGTCAAGATGATAGAAAGTTTGAGGTGGAGGCGTCTAGCAAAATGTCAGAACCTCACCCGCAGTGAGTTAGCACCGGCATTCACATCTGAATTGAGCTCTGGCAAAGGTAAGACTTCTTGAAATCAAACTAAAGACCAACTTTTCAAACATACTTGATCATCTCCTGGACTTACGTAAATGGCAGCAGGTTGATTTGCTACATCTGTTGGCACAGAGTTCTGCAATACAGCTGAGAGAATATTTTTAGTAGTTCTTCCATGATACAAAGCCTCACATATAGGCAGTGAAATAAAGGTGAGGATTGTGATCTCAGAATGCCTCAGTTCCAATTCTTTCCAGTGTGGAGAGACTGTTAAAAAGTGTGGGGGTTTACTCATACTTCTGTTTAATCTAGAACATAAGCAGAAAACATAAGACCTGATAACTCCATGAAATATATATTCTTGCTACTCATGAATTAAATAGTGGGGAAAATAGCAAAAAAGTCAGAAAATGTGGGAAAAGGAGAGGCAAATGTGAGTGGGACAAGCTTCTCAAAGATCGTGAGTTGTGAAAGATGGATCAAAAATAATGAGAAAGATTCCCTGCCCAATGTAAATATCACCATTTCTTTGAATCGAATTTAAATGTGAGAGGTGTGCTGTATCTGTACATACTGAAGAAAGCTTACATGCAATGGAAAATGGACAGAGACAGAAACAAGAATGAAAAACCAAAAGTAAACCAAAGGTCAAATGCTTGTCTTCATTTGCTTGGTTAAGAAAATAAATTTGTTTCTGTGCTTGTAATGGAGATTGAGTTAGCCTGGAAGTCTTAAGGTTTACATCTTTTGAAGGCAATTTTCTACTAAAAGGATAGCTAAGTAGAAGGATCATCACATATTAACTCATGTCCAGCAAGATTATTGCAAAAAATAACTGCAAGGTGCTTTGCTAGTTTTACATTAAAAAAGCAGTAGTATGCTTATTGTGTGGGTTCATGATGGCACAGTTCTAGAGAAGATGAGCAGAATTCTGCCAAAATATTAATTTTACTAGGTAGCCTATGCTATTGTGTTCTGAATTGCGAGCTTAAGCAGCATGGTAGTGACTCTCAACCATGAGGGACAAAGGAACTAACTAACATTTAGTTATTAGGAACAAGTAACATGCTGCCTTAGCTTTATATCTTTATGAGTCTTACCAATCATATTTATGAAGACAATAGGAAGTTATAAATGGTTACTGCAGTGCACAGTGGTTCATCTCAGACACTCAGTATGACAACTTTATTTCAATGGATAAGAATTGCAATAAATTAAGAAATTGTAGTATATATAACTTTTTGTGAAACAAACAAGGGATAATGCAAGGTTGTCTCATACTTGTCAGCAGCTACAGCAGCTGTGTTTAGAAAAATGCTTAGACAGAGCTATTATATAAAGCATTTTGGACCCATATTCCTAACCTATCTTTGGTGCCATACAGTTCTCATAGAATGTATATCTAATAGTAAAGCCTGAATTGAGAGAAAAACTTCTATGATCTGCCTCTTGATCATTTCTGACAATGCCTTCTGTTGATTTATTATAGACAGAAATTCAGATCAGCTTCATGATTAGCCTTCCTAACTTCTCACCATGTTAATGCCAGTCCGTTTTCTTCTAGAAAATAATGACTACCTGTTACTGCCTCTCATTTCTTCATTTTTCACACACTACATAGTTATTTTGGCTTGGACAAAGGTTCACAGAAGATGAAAACATGTCATCATATTCCATTTTTATTGTTAGTATATCTAGTGCCTCTAAAGAATATGGCCTGATACATTAGTGACTCAGGCTATACCCCAGAGGGAGCACTGTTTGGCTTCTGCACCAAAAGTAACAGATGCTTTCCTGGAATCGGGCAATGATGCCTACTTATTGAAATGATGGGCATGTTAGAAATTCCAATAATAGTCATTTTAATTCAGTAGTGAACTATGGGAAAGATGAGAGAGAACCCTTATATAGAATATTGCTGTTTTTCTCTTACTTCACTGTTGGTATGTCATTTCAGAGATAGTATGTTTTCATCTTGAAAACTGAGAAATGAAGCACAGGAATTAATTTTGAAACATACAAGTTCCTTGTTGATATGGCAGACATAAATGATTAGCGTGTGGGATAAAGAAATATTCACTGGCTGTTACTCTTTTTGGAGGACAAATGACCTCAAATTATGTGGCTTTTAGCATCGCACTTGACTTTATAACTTGATGGTAAACCACACAGAGAATAGTTAATTTCTCTTGAACTTTTTTGTTTGGTTGGTTGGTTTTTTTAATCTTGCATTGGGAAAATGGTCTGGTTTTTCAGATTATGGATTTCCCTTACCTTTGCATTTTCTGTGACTTAGTCATTTCTTAACTTCTCCTGCTTTTTGTCCCTGAAAAATCTCCTTTGCTTTCATGAGTTCACTTCCTCACCCTCTCTTGGTTAATGACCTGGTATTAAAGACCTATGGTTTCTTTGTTTTCACTGCAAATCCTAATCCCTCTACAACACCTGGGGCTGATAACCACTTTCAGCCCTCTCTGTTCACACTGAATAGAGTCTGGACTCGTACAAGTAACTTTAGACTCTTTCTTAAAGCCCCTGTGTGAGAAGCCTGTTTGTGTGAGCTGTTGTATACAATCTGTTGGACAGAGCTAAGCTCCTGCAGGGTGTGATTTGATTCACCTCAGATCTTAACCACTTTGTGATGGTGCCTTCTCCCCCTCCCCTTCCTGCTTTTTATGTGTAAAAATAAGATTCTATTATCAGCGTGCCAGACCCGCTTCCATTCTTTATCAAAAAGCCTAAACCTTCAAATACTACATCTTGCCAAGAAAGAAAAAAAAAAAAAAAGAAAAAGATTAGAAATAAACAAAGTCTAATTCAGCACATCTTCCTCTTGGGTCTTCTTCCTTAGAGTTAGATTAATAAAAACCCTTGTCAACACACAAAAGCTGCATCCCCAAGTAGAGAAACTCAAATCCATTTATACATGCTTGTGTCAATTTAGCTTGCAGCTGTTGTTCATTGAGATAGCTAAACTGATGTGAAGCAAACTGATTTGAGGTTTTCTGTTGTTTAAACTGAAACCAAAATGAAATTACTAATCTAGCACAAGTCTTGTATGCTACAAAACTCATTTAGAGAGGGCCTTTCTCTGTTATACCTTGAACCTGCTTCTATGCTATGATCTCATAATAAATAATTAAGCAAGAAAAGTATGAAAACCTACAGCTATACTCAGATATATCAAGCTGCATTAGTGAGAAAATTTCTCCACACTGCATTTAGCACTTAAA